>NC_073630.1:67435000-68685000 GCF_029407905.1 Bubalus kerabau
AGAGCTAGTTATAGAACATGATATACAAAAGTCAGGGGCAAGACTCAGGAAATATACACCTAACTCACATTGTGGGCTTCGCTGGTGGCTCAGACAGTACGGGAGACCTGGGTTCTCTCCCTGGGTTGGGAAGATACCCTGGAGAAGGAAATGGTTAACCATTCCAGTATTCTGGTCTGGAGAATTCCATGGACAGAGGAGCCTGGCAGGCTACAGTCCATGGGATCACAAAGAGTTGGACACTATTGAGTGACATTCATTCACTTTTCACATTGTACTTACACATTCAAGGTTTCCATTTGCCATTGTATTCCTCTTTTTTAAGTGTTGAGTACTCACTGGTAAAGAAAGGGTTTGCTCTATGTTATTCTGAAGACCATTACTTCCAACAAACTTAGGGTTACCAGGAGGTAAAGAGTGGGAGGGATAAATTGGAAGATTGTGAATGACATATACACTCTATTACATATAAAGTAGATAACTAATAAGAACCTACTGTACAGCACAGGGAACTCTGCTCTGTAGAGGGAAATCTTTCCCCCTTCCCTGGGAAGGGAAGCCCACAATGTGAGCTAGAGGTATATTTATTGAGATATATTTAATACCCTGTACTACCCCATATGGGAAAAGAATGCAAAAAATAGTGGATATATGTACAACAGATTCACTTTGCTGTACAACTGAAACTAACGCAACATTGTAAGTCAACTATCCTACAATAATTTTTTTTTTAAAAAGACTGTCATTTTCAAAATGAAACCATATTAAAACAGAAAAGCACTTCTATCTATGCAATTCTCAATAATGTTATGAAGAAAGTATCTGAGATTATATCTAAACAAAAATGTTAGTCTTTCTAAAATGTTTATCTGGCATTGACAAAGTCTGTATAATAACCTATCCAATATAGTGTTAATAACCTAAAACTTGGATCATCCAAGAAAAAAATGTGAATTGTGTCTATATGGAAAAATGAGCACTGGTGGCAAATGATTTATTTCTAATTGGGTTTGGAGCATGGGAGGTGATAAAGAACTATGGAATTACTTGCTCTCCCCAGCCCAAAGTGGTAGTGCTCTGTATATGCCCTAGGAAAGTGCCCAACAGAAGTGTATTCACTGAATCCTTATGCATATTTTTGAATTACAAATACTAACTGCCCAAGAAGTAAAAAAGAAAAAAAAAATATTGACTGAGTGTATATGCTATGAGGTTCTCTAGCATCAATATCCTCATCAGGGTTCCTGGGAATTCTGCACTACAAGGAGCCCAGCTAAGAAAGAACAGTTGCTTCCCTCCTAGAAGGCAGAGTGCCTGGGAGCTGAAGCAATTTGTCAGGGTTCACCAGGCACTTACTCTTTCTAATTCAAACAAGTGAATTTTCTGTAGTTGGTTGTATTACCCATGGCAATAGTTCATATTGAAGAATGTGACTACGAACGAAGTACCAATTTTAAAGATAACTTGGTTTAATTTATTTTTTAAATCATTGAAATAGGAATAGCACCTGAGCCAAAACCGACCTACTTTCCTGAAACTATATGTAGCTTTTAATAGCCAGTTTCCCCAATCTTCCTACTAAAATGATCAGAAAGAGGTTAACTGTTGCACTGATGCGGCAAGCTTCAGCGATGTTTGTGCATGTGGGGTCAATTACTAACAAAGACACTTACTGCAGTGAGAAGAAGATGGCGCAGCTGGAGAGGATGACCATGGGGAGCAGGCAGTATCCCAGCACACTCGCCACGCAGCCATAGGACACTCCTGAAGAGCTCATCAAGTTCAGTAAGGCATGAATACCTAGGCAGCCAATGGCACTCATGCCATACACATAACCAAACTGGACTTTTCCTGCCTGAAACAACGGGAAGAAAACAGTTTGGATACACAATGAACATCAAGAAGAAATCAGATTGTCAACAAAGCAGAGAATACTTTTGAATCATTCAGCTCAATGTTATTCATGTCTTTGGAGTATAAGCATCAGGAGATTGGGAGCTCTAAAGAAAAACTAATTGTAATATAGATTCAGGTCATGAAAACAATCCCCTCTATACATGGGATGGCACAAGCATGCTTATATCCCCAGACTGATATTTTTATTATAGATTGCCTGTTGGGGTACTAGGCATAGGTGAGGATATATTTTCTTTCCTTATTTGTTGCACAATTAAATGAAAGAATAAATGAATAAAAAATTCTGATTTAGTCTTGGAGATTTATAAGACATAATAGTAATATTAGCAAACATCTGTTGCATTTACTATCTTAGGTCCTGTTCTAGAGATTCTACATAAATTAATTTATTTAATCCACACAATATAATGAGTAGGTATCATTGTTGTACCCATTATACACAGGAAGAAACTGAGGTGCAGAGAGATTATGGGACTTGCCTAAAGTAAAATAATGCTAAGCATTGAGGCTTAGCTTGAACCCACGCAGTCTGGCTCTACAATTTAGGCCCTTAATACCTGCAGAAGCTCCAATAAGCGACAGAACAAGGGGACCCAGGTGGCTCAGTAGCAAAGAAAATGAAAGTGAAAGTCGCTCAGTCGTCTCTGACTTTTTGTGACCCCATGGATATACTGTCCATGGAATTCTCCAGGCCAGAATACTGGAGTGGGTAGCCATTCCTTTCTCCAGGGGATCTTCCCAACCCAAGAATAGAACCCAGGTCTCCTGCATTGTAGGCGGATTCCTTATCAGACGAGCCACAAATCCATCTTCCAACACAGGAGTTCGATCTCTGGGTCAGAGAGATTCCCTGAAAGAGGAAATGGCAACCCACTCCAGTATTCTTGCTGGGAAAAATCCCATGGACAGAGGAGCCTGGCTGCTACAGTCCGTGGCGTCCCAAAGAGGTGGACACAACTGAGAATGCCACACATGCAAGCTAGCATATCCCAAACTTATGTGACTAGAGAATCCTGTTTTCATAATGCCTATTACCAGCCTAACTAAACAGACTTTATGAAAAACTGATTTACATACAGCAAGCAATAGTGAATCATAAAGGTATTGTTAAAGGAAGTCAGACTAAAGTATTCAGGACAGACTGCTGATCTGAGGATTCATCAGATAGCCATCACCCGCACAATACTGGAGACTTGTTGCTGAAGCAGCTCCATTAAACTCATCCAGGGAAAGTCACAAACTATTGTTGATTCAACAGAAGATATTTTAATGTTTGCTATCCGAGGATGCCAAATCTCCAGTAAAAAATGCATGTCCTTTTTATATATACATTAAGCTGGTTAGAAATTCTAGATAAAGATTGAAGAGGCTGACTCTGATTTTCATGGAAATTATACAAAACCAACAAAACTGATTCACAGAGAGAGAGCTTTTTAGCTGTCATTTTTTTCTTTTCCATAGCTGTTATTCATGAAGTCCTTATATCTTACAGAATAAAGAGATATTTATTTTGTAGTCAATTAACGGAGAATATCATGACCATTTTATCGTTCAAAACTGTCAAGCTATTTTGAATTTTTCTTCCTCTGCAGTTAGGGAAGTTGATCACTACTAAGTTCTTTCACAAAATGTCCCTGGGCTATGCTGCAGAATTCTTTCCTGCATTAGCCATAATAAGTCCTTCTGGCTATTTTGTGAAGTAATGCTGATAATGCTAATGGGTATGCTAAAAGAAACACATCAGTTATGAACTGAACTATTGGGTGAGTTTGTTCCACTTGGAAAATCGTGACAATTTCAAATAACTTTCATGTATTAGAGAAACATTTTACTTGACGTTTAATTGGATGGGATAATTCAGAGGTGCAAATAGTTGTAAAGGTGACACACCACTTCCCTACACTCACAGGACACGTAGCTGGCCCGTGACCCTAACCAGTTTTGTGAATGGGGTAAACAGAGGGTGCATTAAATTAATTTGGTAGTAAAATTGTCCTTTTTCATATCAGTTACTGACTTCTCTATCTATTTCTCTTGTTAGATTATCCAGTTTGAGGCTTCATTCCATTTGGCAGGGGCAATTCTCATTTTTTAATTTGTTTCAAATTCTAATAAGGGTTTGTAATTGAAGTGGAAAATAAATGTTCAGTTTCTTTTTACATTTCAAATGTTTGAGATCATCCTTGTACCATTACTACATCTTTATTTGAAATACTTCTTATTCTTGATTATGCTTTTATATTGGCCATGCATATCCCTTTTCCAGATCACATTTATAGCTCTACTAGAAAAATTAAATGGAAGCATAGTTTTAAAACACTTGTGTTTATGGTTTCGGGTTGAAAATAATTTTAAGAGGAAGAATAAGTAAAATTAAATCTGTGTTGAGTGTTTGAAGCTGTTCTTTCTGGTTTGCTTCCTGCAACATGAAGAAAGTCCCCTAAAAGATATTGTACTTTATATCAACATAAATCGTAAAAATGATGAGTATGTGACTATGAATATTACACCTCTGGAAATAATGAGCAGACTTGAATATTTTTTCTGGATTGAGTCTTGCTCTCTTTATTATAGTGCACTACCAGCTCATAAAATCATCTTTTACATTTTAATTTCAGATATCCAGGACAGGGTTAACAGCCTCAAATGGACTCTGAGTTAAATCTGACTTTATTAATATCCAGCTGAGTTTTTCAGTCCTTATTGTTCTACATGTATCAGAATCAATTCTGGAGTAACCACATGGGATGGTAAAGTTGAAGTGAAAATAGCTGCCTAAAATCTTTGAGAAAATACGAATTTTTACACATTTCCCAAAATTTCAGATTTGAAATGAACCTTAAGAATCACTTGTATAAGCCCTTTTTTTTTTTGTCTTCAAAGTGAAAAAAATGGAAGCCTAGAAATAAGAAATAAAAGGTTCAGGATCTTATCTGGAGGCAAAGTTAGGGGCAGATCCAAATTTGTCACTCTCAGTTGAGTTCTTTGTATTGTTTTACACTTAAAATTGAGGCTATTTAAATAATTCAAACTAACATTATGTACCCAAAAAAGATCTTAATGGGATTAATTGTTTCCTTTAGGAGATGGTAATAGTAATATTTTCTATGAAAAAACAAACAGCTGTTATATTACAAATTACCTGAAAAAGAAACAAGAGTTAATATGATAAATTAATTGTTTCTGACTATTTGATTAATTGACATGGTCTTACTTGCAACTTAATCTAATATTATCAAAGTACTGTGGCAAAGACAGAAGGAACATTTGAAACTAAATTAAAACTCTAGTTGGTATAGTGTTATACTTGCAGAGTATTTGCATTTGCTGTTCAAAGGAAGAAATAAGGAAGAAATAAGATGCCATAACTAAGTACTATTGTATTGGATAAACATGACGTACTTATCGACCAAGTTACAATGCACAAACTAGATTTCTATCAGAATTTTGATTAGTATTATGTACTTAGTAATGCAAAGTGAAAATTAATTTAGTTGCAAATACATTTCATAGCTACTTTTGAGAAGTATAGCTACATTAGGGGAGTGGATAGCTGTAAGAAACAGAAGTGAACTGAATAATTAATTTAAGGACTTTTCCTAGCATCTTAAATTTTCTATATCATCTCTCCTGCCAAGTTTACCATTTTTTACCTTAATGAAACTGTACTTGTCAGACTGGCTTGACCATCTTTTTCATCCTCTGCTTTTAAATGTGCTGTCATTACCTCCTTAATGTAAAATCATAGACCTTTCCTATTTCTTCTTTTTCTCTCCTTTTTTGAGGGGGAGAAAACATTTTTCTAAAGTATGAAATAGAATATCTTCTAAACTTAGGAGGAAAAATATTCTTTTTTGGTGACTCCTAATGCCCCATGGAAAAGAAATGCAAAAAAGCAAAATGGCTGTCTGGGGAGGCCTTACAAATAGCTGTGAAAAGAAGAGAAGCGAAAAGCAAAGGAGAAAAGGAAAGATAGAAGCATCTGAATGCAGAGTTCCAAAGAATAGCAAGAAGAGATAAGAAAGCCTTCCTCAGTGATCAATGCAAAGAAATAGAGGAAAACAACAGAATGGAAAAGACTAGAGATCTCTTCAAGAAAATTAGAGATACCAAGGGAACATTTCATGCAAAGATGGGCTTGAGAAAGGCGAGAAATGGTATGGATCTAACAGAAGCAGAAGATATTAGGAAGAGGTGGCAAGAATACACAGAAGAACTATACAAAAAGATCTTCACGACCAAGATAATCACGATGGTGTGATCACTGACCTAGAGCCAGACATCCTGGAATGTGAAATCAAATGGGCCTTAGAAAGCATTACTACGAACAAAGCTTGTGGAGGTGATGGAATTCCAGTTGAGCTATTTCAAATCCTAAAAGATGACGCTGTGAAAGTGCTGCACTCAATATGCCATCAAATTTGGCAAATTCAGCAGTGGCCACAGGACTGGAAAAGGTCAGTTTTCATTCCAATCCCAAAGAAAGGCAATGCAAAGAATGCTCAGACTACCACACAATTGCATTCATCTCACACTCTAGTAAAGTAATCCTTAAAATTCTCCAAGCTAGGCTCAGCAATACGTGAACCATGAACTTCCAGATGTTCAAGCTGGTTTTAGAAAAGGCAAAGGAACCAGAGATCAAATTGCCAACACCCACTAGATCAATGAAAAACAAGAGAGTTCCAGAAAAACATCTATTTCTGCTTTATTGACTATGCCAAAGCCTTTGACTATGTGGATCACAATAAACTGTGGAATATTCTGAAAGAGATGGGAATACCAGACCACCTGACCTGCCTCTTGAGAAACCAATATGCAGGTCAGGAAGCATCAGTTAGAACTGGACATGGAACAACAGACTGGTTCCAAATAGGAAAAGGAGTACGTCAAGGCTGTATATTATCACCCTGCTTATTTAACTTTTATGCAGAGTACATCATGAGAAACTCTGGGCTGGAAGAAGAACATGCTGCAATCAAGATTACCGGGAGAAATAACAATAACCTCAGATATGCAGATGACACCACCCTTATGGCAGAAAGTGAAGAGAAACTCAAAAGCCTCTTGATGAAAGTGAAAGAGGAGAGTGAAAATTTGGCTTAAAGCTTAACATTCAGAAAACTAAGATCATGGCATCTAGTTCCATCACTTCATGACAAATAGATGGGGAAACAGTGTCAGACTATTTTTTTGGGCTCCAAAATCACTGCAGATGGTGACTGCAGCCATGAAATTAAAAGACGCTCACTCCTTGGAAGGAAAGTTATGACCAACCTCGATAGCATATTAAAAAGCAGAGACATTACTTTGCCAACAAGGTCCATCTAGTCAAGGCTATGGTTTTTCCAGTGGTCATGTATGGATGTGAGAGTTGGACTGTGAAGAAAGCTGAGTGCCGAAGAGTTGATGCTTTTGCACTGTGGTGTTGGAGAAGACTCCTGAGAGTCCCTTGGACTGCAAGGAGATCCAACCAGTCCATTCAAAAGGAGATCAGTCCTGGGTGTTCTTTGGAAGGACTGATGCTGAAGCTGAAACGCCAATACTTTGGCCACCTCATGAGAAGAGTTGACTCATTGGAAAAGACCCTGATGCTGGGAGGGACTGGGGACAGGAGGAGAAGGGGACGACACGATGAGATGGCTGGATGGCATCACCAACTTGATGGACATGAGTTTGGGTGAACTCTGGGAGTTGGTGATGGACAGGGAGGCCTGGCTTGCTGCGATTCATGCGGTCGCAAAGAGTCGGACACGACTGAGCGACTAAACTGAACTGAACTGAATATCATTGCTCCCAAATTTAAAGAATGAAAGAGACCCAACACAAGATGACTGGTGACGTCAGGGGGATAAATGTCTTCATAAAAAAACAGAAAACTAAAATGACAGGGGGAAATATACAGGTCGAACAAACAAATCACTGCTTATCATTGCAAGTCTGTTTATTCATAGTAGCCTAACCAGGAACAAGGAGACTCATCTCAGACCTCACAGAATATCTGCAATAGTCTGGAGACATAACCCGGAAAAGAAAATATTGCGTAAATAGGGGATTTTTGTCTAATGTTACAACAGAAATCACACAGAAAGCAAGAAATAAAATTTTGGCCCTATTATTTTCAAATTCCACATGTTCCTTCAACTTTTTCAGATTGATAGTCTTTTTTAAACAACAGAAAAAGGCTTAACAATAAGAAAATCATTTATATGATTTCCTGCTTTGTTGAAAATCTGACTTGGTGATTTGATTTTCAAAATTCTATTTAAATTTACATTTTTTTTTTTATTTGTCATAAGAAGTGATGACAGTTTCTTTTTGCCATTATGGTTCAAGTAGATATGTCTCTCTTACCAAAAAAAATGTAGTCATGAATTAAACAAGTTTCAGTTTATAAAGTGATATACTACTTTCTGTGTTTACAAAGACAACTTCAAAAAATGACATTTGGAAGGGCATACATTAAAATCTGATACTTGGCTGTCGTGTAACAGAAGTAGAAATATGATATTGTAAACATGAAACTCAGATTATGGTGTAAACCAACGTTACCTCAATTAAAAAAGAAAAAAAATCTAGAACTGGCTGCTGTTCATTACCAAAAGTAGGGTGGCTCCTAGAGCCACGCAGAACAGGATGGGCCCAGTGAGATCTGTTTCATTCATAATGCTGCCATCTGCTGGCTTCATTGGGTTTAACACTGTCAAGGTTTTTTGCCATATGTGATCAAAATTAATTCCAAGTTCTGCAAAAAAAAAAAAAGAAAAAGAGATAACATAAATATAGAAAAATAAGCATGAGTAATATTCTTTAATTAAAGTTAACTTATTAATTTACAAAGCACTTTAATCTGTTTGTTATACCATCATAGTCTAAAGTTCTATGTAATACATATGATACAGAGCAACCTTAAACAAAAAGAATGTATATTACCACACAGTGTCCTAGAGGATATATTTTAGAGATACAGTCAAGGAAAAAATTCCTGCTCTGCAGCAAATATATGGTTAAAATCTAGCCAAAAGTGAAGAAAGAAATGGACATTTTCAGTAAAGATATAAAATATAATGGTAGCTAACAACCCACTCCAATGTTCTTGCCTGGAGAATCCCAGGGACGGGAGAGCCTGGTGGGCTGCCGTCTCTGGGATCGCACAGAGTCAGACACAACTAAAGTGACTTAGCAGCAGCAGCAGCAACAAACCAAAAGTCCCATCTTATTGCACATTTAGTTATTTCTTTTTCCTGCATTTTCAACTGCTAACACTTTTGAAACTTGTTCTATGAAACATGCAACATTTTCAAATCAGTTCAGTTCAGTTGCTCAGTAGTGTCCAACTATTTGCGACCCATGGACTACAGCATGCCAGGCTTCCCTGTCCAACACCAACTTCCAGAGCTTGCTCAAACTCATGTCCATCGACTCTATGATGCCATCCAACCATCTCATCTTCTATCATCTCCTTCTCTTCCCGCCTTCAATCATTCCCAGCATCAGGGACTTTTCAAATGAGTCAGTTCTTCGTATCAGGTGGCCAAAGTATTGGAGCTTCAGCTTCAGCATCAGTCTTTCCAATGAATATTCAGGACTGATTTCCTTTAGGATGGACTGATTGGATCTCCTTGCAGTCCAAGGGACTCTCAAGAGTCTTCTTCAACACCACAATTCAAAATTATCAACTCTTGAGTGCTCAGCGTTCTTTATAGTCCAACTCTCACATCCACACATGACTTATGGAAAAACCATACTTTGACTAGACGGATCTGTGTCAGCAAAGTAATATCTCTTCTTTGTAATATGTTATCTATGTTGATCATAGCTTTTTTTCCAAGGAGCAAGAGTCTTTTAATTTCATGGCTGCAGTCACCATCTGCAGTGATTTTGGAGCACAAGAAAATAGTCTGTCAGTGTTTCCATTGTTTCCCCATCTATTTGCCATGAAGTGATTGCCGTAATCTTTGTTTATTGAATGTTGAGTTTTAAGCCAGCTTTTTCACTCTCCTCCTTCACTTATATCAAGAGGCTCTTTAGATCCTCTTTGCTTTCTGCCCTAAGGGTGGTGTCATCTGCATATCTGAGGTTATTGTTATTTCTTCTGGCAATCTTGATTCCAGCTTGTGCTTCACTCAGTCAAGCATTTAGCATGATGTACTCTGCATTAAGTTAAATAAGCAGGGTGACAATATACAGCCTTGAGGTACTCCAGTCCATTTTTCCATGTCTGGTTCAAACTGTTGCTTCTTGACCTGCATGCAGATTTCTCAAGAGGCAGGTCAGGTAGCCTGGTATTCCCATCTCTTGAAGAATTTTCCACAGTTTGCTGGGTTTCCCACAGTCAAAGGCTTTAGCATAGTCAGTGAAGCAAAAGTAGATATTTTTCCAAAATTCTCTTGCTATTTCCATGATCCACTGGGTATTGGCAATTTGATCTCTGCTTCCTTTGCCTTTTCTAAATCCAGCTTGAACACCTGGAAGTTCTCAGCTCACTTACTGTTGAAGCCTGGGTTGGAGAATTTTGAGCATTTCTTTGCTAGAGTGTGAGATGAGTGCAATTGTGTGGTAGTATGAACATTCTTTGGCATAGCCCTTCTTTGGGATTGGAATGAAAACTGACCTTTTCCAGTCCTGTGGCCACTGCTGAGTTTTCCAAATTTGCTGGCATATTGAGTGCAGCACTTTCAAAGCATCATCTTTTAGGATTTGTAACAGCTCAACTGGAATTCCCTCAGCCCCACTAGCTTTGTTCGTAGTGATGCTTTCTAAGGCCCACTTAACTTCACATTCCAGGATGTCTGGCTCTAGGTGAGTGATCACACCATTGTGGTTATCTGGGTCTTTAAGATCTTTTTTGCATAGTTCTTCTGTGTATTTTTGCCACCTCTTTTTAATATCTTCTGCTTCTCTTAGGTCCATACTGTTTCTGTCCTTTACTGTGCCCACCTTTGCATGAAATGTTCCCTTGGTATGTCTAATTTTCTTCAAGAGTCTCTAGTCTTTCCCATTGTATTGTTTTCCTCTATTTCTTTGCATTGATCACTGAGAAGGCTTTCTTATCTCTCTTTGCTATTCTTTGGAATTCTGCATTCATATGGATATAGCTTTCCTTTTCTCCTTTGCCTTTTGCTTCTCTTTTCTCAGCTAACTGTAAGGTCTCCTCAGACAACCATTTAACCTTTTTGCATTTTTCTTCTTTGGGATGGTTTTGATCACTGCCTCCTCCATCCATAGTTCTTCAGGTGCTTTATCTATCAGATCTAATCCCTTGAAAATATTTGTCACTTCCACTGTATAATCATAAGGGATTTGATTTAGGTCACCTGAATGGTCTAGTGGTTTTCCCTACTTTCTTCAATTTACATCTGAATTTGGCAATAAGGAATTCAGCTCCTGGTCTTGTTTTTTCTGACTGTATAGAGCTTCTCCATCTTCGGCTGCATAGTATATAGTCAATCTGATCTCGGTATTAACTATCTGGTGATGTCCATGTATAGAGCCGTCTTTTGTGTTGTTGGAAGAAGGCATTTGCTATGGCCAGTGTTTTCTCTGGGCAAACTCTGTTAGCCTTTGCCCTGCTTCATTTTTTACTCCAAGGCCAAATTTGCTTGTTACTCCAGGTATCTCTTGACTTCCTACTTTTGCATTCTAGTCCCGTATGATGAAAAGGACATCTAATTTTCAATTAGCAGTGTTATTTAATCTGAAGACACTTAGCCAGGGTCTGGTATTTTACTTCCACTCTTCCTAATGAGCTATGCTATGCTAACTATGTAAACCTCCACGGAAGAGAAAAGGTTCTTTCAGCAAGTAACAGCAATCATGGGTGCACACATATTTCAATCAGGCCAAAGCTCTGTGTTGTTGAGTGTGTGTATTCAGAGACTGAATTCTTGAGACAATTAACCTTTCTCTTTTTTGAATAGTGATGGTAAAATAAAATAACCAAAATCACTGAGGCCCAGTGTCTGTGAGTCTAAACTCATTTATACGTTTCTAATTTTTTTCCAGTGCCTTATTTTTCAAAGAATTGTGACTGCCACATTACATATTACATACTCCTTTGCTAGATTCTGTTCCTCTTATATATTTTTCATTAAAAAGAAAAGAAAAACACCCAGACATTTGACATACACTGAATAAAGAAATAAATTCCAGGATTACATCAGTTACTTTTCTTACCACTCCGATAAACTTTAAGATGTAGGGAAAAAAAGAACATTTATAAGGAAGAAGAATGTAATTTCACTACTTAGGAACCAGTAATTAAGCTGATTTCCTTCCTGCTATCATTTTACATTTGAATAAGAGTGAGGTGGGGGTTAGGAAAAACTGAAGCTAAACTACTATAAAGTACATACATTTCACTTGGAAAGAGTGGAAATCTTTTAGCTGAATGTTTTTACTGAATTTTGCTGTAAGCCCTGAAAGATTTACATGTGTTGGTCTTTCTGACGTGCACGGAGGCAAGCACTGTTAGTTTATTTCTACTTTGTGTGTTAGATGGTTGAAGTCTGGGGAGATGAAGTAAGTTTTCCAAAGTCACAAAGCCAGTAATAGAAAATTTAGGTTCCAGCGCTGGAGAATCTGACACAAGAACTCATACTTTTCAAATAAATAAACAGATAACAGTTCAATTTAAAGGATAGATAGAGGAATTGAATAGACATTTTTCCAAAGAAGACATCCAAATGGCCAAGAGGTACATGAAAATGTGCTTAGCACCATTAATCATCAAAAAAATGCAAATCAAAATTACAAAATCATTTAACACCTGTTAGAATGGCTAACATCGAAAAGGAGTAAGTATTGGTGAGGATATGGAGAAAAGGCAACTCTTCAATATTGCTGGTGGGACTGTTAATTGGTATAGCCACTATGGAAAGCACTGTGGGGGTTCCTCAAATATTATAAAAAAATAGAACTACCATATGATCCAGCTATGTCACTGCTGGGAATATATATGAAGGAAACAAAAACAGGATATCAGAGAGATACCTGCACCTCCACTTTGATAGCAGCACTGTGTATGTCCATGCCAAGTCACTTCACTCGTATCCAACTCTTTATGACCCTATGTACCATAGCCTGCCAGGCTCCTCTGTCCATGAGATTCTTCAGACAAGGGTGGGTTATTTACTATTAGTGCCACCTGGGAAGATAGCAGCATTGGGTACAACAGTCAAAACCACCTAAGTGTTCATTGATGGATGAATAGATTTAAAAGTTATGGTATATATATATATATATATATATATATACACACACACACACACACACACACACACACACACCATGGAGGGCTTCCCTGGTAGCTCAGCTGTTAAAGAATCTGCCTGTAATGCAGGAGACCCCAGTTCAATTCCTGGGTTGGGAAGATCCCCTGGAGAAGAGATAGGCTACCCACTCCAGTATTCATGGGCTTTTCTGGTGTCTCAGATGATAATCTACTTTCAATGTGTGAGACTTGGGTTCGATTCCTGGGTTGGGAAGATCCCCTGGAGGAGGTCATGGCAACCCTCTCCAGTGTTCCTGCCTGGAGAATCCCTATGGACAGAGCTTCCTGGTGGGCTACAGTCCATGGGGTCACAAAAGGTTGGACACAACTGAGCAACCAAGTGCGCACATGTGTGCACACACACACACACACAGAAATACTGTTCAGTCATAAAAAAATGAAGAAATTCTATCATTTGTGACAACATGAATGGACCTTGAGGGCATGTTTCTAAGTGAAATAAGCCAGAAATAAAAAGCCAAATACTGCATGGTATTACTTGTATGTGGAGTCTAAAAAAAAATTTTTTTTAAGTAAAACTTACAGAGTCAGAGTAGAAAAGTGGTTGCCATGGGGTAGGGGAAGTAGGAAGAGACTGGTAAAAGGTTAGAAAAGCAGAAAAAGAACCCACCCTTTTAACCATAGCTTTGATTGAGTCAATGTGCATCTAATCTCATAATGTTTGTATTTTTTTAAGTGTGCTCAGTTCTCCCATGTGAAGGATTGTTTTCCCAAACCATTGGTACCTGGCACTTAACTTCCCTTCACAGGATTTAGTAACCCTCTTTGGTCAAAGAGAGGGTATAGTTCAGTTTCTTCTATAGTGGCATGTACCACCTAAACACCTTGCAGAGCTAACATTCTACACACAGCGTATCAGACGAAATTTCGATGATTGCCATAACATAGAGGGGTCTTGCTCCAACAGGGACCTAGTCATTTTCAGAATACCAGCCAGACATGGCCTGAATTAGGATAGACGGTGTATCTTTCACTCTTTCCACATCCAGGGTGAGAACTGCTAGCCACCCAAACTTGAAAAGAAAGAATATGAATTTAATTTGAATTAAATTAATAGTGAGCAAACAATTTTACAGTTCAACTTTCCTTTTTACTTTTACAGTGTATTTATATATTTCTTAGTGAACATATACTTTGGAAAATATGAGCAGTTCATCAATTTAGAATAGCTTAGGCTGTCTAACGTGATATTTAAAATAGCAGAAGATTTAAAAAATAGACAAATGCTTAAATTGAAGTTGATGTCACCTGAGACTTATGTTGTTTTCAAATTTTATTTCCAATTTAGACATTTACATTAACAATGTGCTTTCCGTTTTTACTACAATAAAGTGACTTTTAATTCAAAATAACTTTTTCCTCAAAAAGTGTAATTATTATGCTTGAAGAAACCCAGATGAAAATGTTTTACAAGACATTGTTACTGATTTTAGGCACTTATTTAATGGCATAATTAACTTTTGCATGTTTCAACATTGAGTCATGAAACAGTAATGAACGTAAGATCTAATAAATTTTTTCATAAGAAAAAATATCTTATGTGTTTTTAACAAAAATACATTTCCATAATATTTTGTTTTAAAATTTATTACATGGTATGCAAATGAGACTATATGTATTTATCAATTGTAGTACTCTAATATAACACCTTATTTTACAAGATAAAAAAGATGAAACTTATGAAATTTGAATGCAAAATTTATTGTTTTGCTGTCATCTAGTGGTAGTAAAGTATACAATATATATGCTATAAAAATGAATTAATACCTTTGTTTTCTATGCAAATTATGGCATTGGCCTTTCAAATATGAACATCAGCCTATGCTACAAATATAAATACCAAATGTCACAGTAATTTTTTTAGCCTGACAGATTTGAATTTACTATTATTTATCAAGATGCATTTGTTAACACATTGATTGCACATTATCACATAGCAAAAGTTATCATTCTTACAGAAAACCAAGCGAAAGCGAGCTTTTCAGCGAGCAAACTGAGGAATAAACAAACATATTTTCAAATAGCATGTTTTTGTGCAAGGGGTAATTATTATAGCTTAATAATTTTATAGGTTGTTTTGGTGTACACTCAATAAAAACTAGCAAATGTCATTTATCATCTTATACTAGAAATCCTGCATATGGTCTTTTTATACCTTTTAGACAGATAAGGCTTGAGGTTTCACAAAGTCACCGTGGCTGAAGAGCATATTGGATCAGAGTCCAGAAATTTCATAGACTCAAAATGCGAAATCATATTAGGTACTGTTATTTCTAATATATATATTTGGTAAGTATAATCACAAAGGGAAAAAAATTATAGGAATTTCTCTGAGCTGTAGAAAGGAGGAGGGGAAATCTAATATATTTCCTATTTGAAATTTGAGAAGACATCACAGGAGAATGTATTATAGTTTAGAACATCAGAATGGAAGTATTTGAGACAAGTAGAAAATATTATATTCAATAAATATTATAAGAAAAATTGATTAACCATAAAAGTTAAATTCTACTTCACATACTAACTTAAAACAATTTTGAATGAATCAAAAATTTAAGTCCAGAACAAAAAGATAATTTAAAAATTTAAGAATCTATAAGAGGATATATCTTTCTGGTTTTAGTTAGAGCTGGAGAAATATAGTCTAAACAAAGAACAATTGGAAAAAAGTTACCAAGAAAAATATTGTGGGGTTGAAAACATAAATATTAAAATGTCTATATGCTCTAATATCCCATAAATAAATTAGATGGCAAACACAATCTATGAAAAAAGCATGAAATATATATTCCAGACAATAATAAATATCTTTACCATTTAATATGTCTAGAAATAAAAAAAGAAAGGAAAAGTCTTAAGATTTTAAAAACAGAAAGACATAAAAGTCAACAAACATGAAAATAAAGTCTAACTTCTCTAGTAACCAAGAAATAAAAAGTATTATTTTTTTCCCTTTTTTGCCTATCAAATTAACAAAGACATTTACTATTCTACTGTGTAGGTGTATTGGCTCATCATTTTTCCAGATTAGTCTGACAGTGTAAATGCCTTTGACCAGCAATCCCAACGTTATAGATCGATCCTGAGGACAGATTCTGTACAGGTCAAAGTTATCTAATGTGATGTTCACCAAAGCATTATCTATTATAAAGGAATAATGTTTAAGATTTAAATTATGGTGGTGGTTTAGTCACTAAACTGTGTATAACTCTTGCGACCCCACAGACTAGTCTCCTCTGTCCATGGGATTTTCCAGGCAAGAAAACTGGAGCAGGCTACCATTTCCTTCTCTAGGGGATCTTCCTGACTCAGGGATAGTACCTGTGTCTCCTGCATTACAGATGGATTTTTTTACTGCTGAGCCAGATTTAAATTATGATATTTGTATATAATGGGCTTCCCAGGTGGCTCAGTGGTAAGGAATCTCCCTGCCAGTGCAGGACATATGGGTTTGATTCCTTAGTCAGGAGGATCCCCTGGAGAAGGAAATGACAACCCATTCTACTATTCTTGCCTGGACAATCCCATGGACATAGGAGTGTGGCAGGCTATAGTCTATGGGGTCACAATGAGTTGGACATGACTTAGTGACTGACCATGCATACACTTGTATATAATAGATCATGTTTTCAAACAATATTTAATGACTTTAAAGAATGCAAAAATAAAAATGCTTATGATATAAGGTAACTTTAAAAAAAAGCAAAACTTCATATCCATAGTATGATCCAATTTTTAAGTATTTACAAATATATATATATATTCAAAGAGAGGCAGTATTTAATTTTTAAGTGTGTATGTATATATATATATATATATATATATTCATAGAAAATAGAATAAAGGCTGGAATAAATATTATCAAATCATTAATGATAGTCATGCCTCAGAAACAAAATTTTCAGGGACTTTATATTTTTATTCATATGTTTCTATATTTTCCAAATTTCTATTTTTGAATATAGATTACTTTTATAATTAGACAATTGATAAGTTTTTTTATTTTTTAAGTAGAGATGTTGGCAGGGTCATGGCAAATGCCTAATGAAAATAGCTTATAACATTCAGGGGTTAGGTATCAGATGTAGAGGCAACTTAAAATGCATGGTTAAGCATAAAAGATGCAAAAATTTAACTGGCCTCTGACGTTCCAACAAATTGATTATATAATTCTCTGTACTTTTCTGAATAGTTTACATCTTTACCCTCTTCTTAATTTTGAAGGCAAACAGAGAAGAATGTTTTAATATCAGGTAGCTGGCTGTGTCCAAACAATAATCTTTTAATGTAAAATACTGGGAATGTTAACCTATCTGTTTTCATTGGACAACATAGAAAAGAGAGCAGTTAGCCTGTGAATATTTCTCCTTGGCTCCCAAATTTAAACCTCCTTGAATTTTAGTTTTGTAGCATCATGTTGTGGAGAAGGAAATGGCAACCCACTCCAGTATTCTTGCCTGGAGAATCCCAGGGACAGAGGAGCCTAGTGGGCTGCTGTCTATGGGGTCGCACAGAGTTGGACACGACTGAAGCGACTTAGCAGCAGTAGCAGCAGCAGCATCATGTTGACATGCCATAGGAACAAAAGTAGCAGACATAAATTGGCTAAATCTCAAAAAATTTTTAAATAAAAAAAAGAACCAATGGTTGGGAGATCCCTGAAATCTTTGGAGGAAATGTTCATCTGCTAGGGTCCCCAGGTTTCCTTGCCACCAGCTGCGCTACTTACTGGAGTCATATTCCTCCTTACTTAGTCATACCTAGATGAGATGAGGGGGCTCACAGGAGCCAGGAAGGAGGAAAAAAAAAAACACCAAAAAACTCGCTTCTCCATGATAATAAAAAATGTATATTGAGAAACTACCCCTGTTGCCCCCAGGCAAGCATAGCAGAAAATAGTTAAACATGCTGCTATAAAGTAGCTTCATTAACTAGATAGGAAGAGTGGTTACTTTGATATAATTACTTTGCCCAAAGATGTTCACTGTTGTCTAGAGATGGCCAGGGAGTCCACATGTAAGAAACAGTGAAGAAACATTTAAAAACTGCAAGACTAACCTAGTGTTAGCACATATCTACTTCAGATTTTCCCCACACAAACAGGAGACGAACTCCCATTGGTTTAAATGTATCTGTCTGGCAGACTCTCGTTTATATGTGGAACAATCATATAAAACACTATATGCAGCATGCTGATAGTATGCATTAAGTGCTGATTATTGCTATTATTATTCAAGCTGTACACACATTAATAGCACTTCCTTAACTTATCTTCTAGTAAAGGAGGCTCTTCTTCAAAGCTGTCAATGTAAGAAGATGGTGAATAATAATCCTGGTTGGATGCTGGCTGAAAAAACTGTCCTGAATAACCTGATGATGCAAGCATCTCTGCTGGGACAAAGGCAGGCTGAGGCTGCCCACTGGCTTGTTGTCTAGAAAAAGGAAAATATTGATACTTATACATCTAAGAAAGGGATATCATGATAAAGCAAGGAAGGAAACTATAATTTTCCTTTTATAATTTCTCCTGGTTTGTATGACTATTCATCCATGAAAAAATTAACTTGCTTGAAGTTTAACCTAAACAAACAAACAAACAAAAAAATGAAAAGTAACTAGTTGTGAGAAAACTCTCTAGAAAAATGATCCATACTGACTAACATGCACTGATTATTTGCAATGTGTTGGACACTTCACATTTTCTCACCTAATTAATACTCTGCAAAGTAAAAACTGTAGTTTTAATCTCATCTTACAGAAAAAGAAATACAGATTCATGGAGACTGAATGACTTGTCTGGCAACACACAATAATATTCAAATGCTGGACAGTGAACCGAAGCGGTCTGTCCGAGCAGTGCCCTTCTCCCTACATGATGCTGCTTTTCCACTGATTTTCAGGGACTATCACCAAATAGGACATTCCCTATAAATCTGGGCAAAGAGCAATTAAAAAATCACAGTCATACTAAGTGAAGCAAACCAGACAAAGACAAATATCACATAATATTGCTTATATGTGGAATTTAACAAATGAACTTATTTACAAAACAGAAATAGATCCCCAGACATAGAAAAGCTCTGGCCCTTCCCAGACAGTTATTTCCAATCAAATTATCTTTGAGTCCCTGACTAAGGCTTTCATAGCTGGCTTCACTGTTCCTCTTTTGAAATATGTGATTTAGTTTTGTCAAAACATGTTTCAACATTTCCTTGATTGTGCTTTTTTTAAAAATTTTTACCATTTATGTGAGAAAAACAATCTTAGTAAATAAATTCTTAAAGTTAGAGAATGGAAGGAAGATATGGGGGCTAGTCTACAATGTTATCTGGTCATTTCAAATTGTTTTTAACTAAAGGAAAGGAAAGAAACATAAAGAATGGTCCTTGATTACAGAGCATCTTAGTTAGCCCTTTGGGAAGGTAAATACTAAAATTTTAATGATTTAAAACCCAACACATTATTCCAAATTACTGAATTAGACCAAAATAAACACTGGACTCTGGCAGGTGGGATTTAAACATTAGCTTTGTTAGCGGGCATCTCTTCTAAAAATCATTTCAAATAACTGTGAAGTGACTGCAAAAAGTTCCTTTAGAACAACAGGCAACATTTTGATCACATTTCCCTTCTTTTACTTTCTGACTCTATGTATTATATTTCTGCCTGTAATGATATTCATCACACACGCTAGTAAAGTAATGCTCAAAATTCTCCAAGCCAGGCTTCAGCAATATGTGAACTGTGAACTTCCTGATGTTCAAGCTGGTTTTAGAAAAAGCAGAGGAACCAGAGATCAAATTGCCAACATCCGCTGGATCATGGAAAAAGCAAGACAGTTCCAGAAAAACTCTTTCTGCTTTATTGACTATGCCAAAGCCTTTGACTGTGTGGATCACAATAAACTGTGGAAAATTCTGAAAGAGATAGGAATACCAGACCACCTGATCTGCCTCTTGAGAAATTTGTATGCAGGTCAGGAAGCAACAGTTAGACCTGGACATGGAACAACAGACTGGTTCCAAATAGGAAAAGGAGTACGTCGAGGCCGTATATTGTCACCCTGTTTATTTAACTTCTATGCAGAGTACATCACGAGAAACGCTGGACTGGAAGAAACACAAGCTGGAATCAAGATTGCCGGGAGAAATATCAATAACCTCAGATATGCAGATGACACCACCCTTATGGCAGAAAGTGAAGAGGAACTCAAAAGCCTCTTGATGAAAGTGAAAGTGGAGAGTGAAAAAGTTGGCTTAAAGCTCAACATTCAGAAAATGAAGATCATGGCATCCGGTCCCATTGCTTCATGGGAAATAGATGGGGAAACAGTGGAAACACTGTCAGACTTTATTTTTCTGGGCTCCAAAATCACTACAGATGGTGACTGCAGCCATGAAATTAAAAGATGCTTACTCCTTGGAAGGAAAGTTATGACCAACCTAGATAGCATATTCAAAAGCAGAGACATTACTTTGCCAACAAAATTTCGTCTAGTCAAGGCTATGGTTTTTCCTGTGGTCATGTATGGATGTGAGAGTTGGACTGTGAAGAAAGCTGAGTGCTGAAGAATTGATGTTTTTGAACTGTGGTGTTGGAGAAGACTCTTGAGAATCCCTTGGACAGCAAGGAGATCCAACCAGTCCATTCTGAAGGAGATCAGCCCTGGGATTTCTTTGGAAGGAATGATGCTAAAGCTGAAACTCCAGTACTTTGACCACCTCATGCGAAGAGTTGATTCATTGGAAAAGACTCTGATGCTGGGAGGGATTGGGGGCAAGAAGAGAAGGGGATGACAGAGGATGAGATGGCTGGATGGCATCACTGACTTGATGGTCGTGAGTCTGAGTGAACTCCGGGAGTTGGTGATGGACAGGGAGGCCTGGCGTGCTGTGATTCATGAGGTCGCAAAGAGTCGGACACGACTGAGCGACTGATCTGATCTGATCTGATCTGAATGATATTCCCATGGTGGGATGTACTCTGAACCAAGTAGAGTGGTTAGCAAACAGGACTTCTAGAGTCCAAATGCCTGCATTCAAATCCCAATTTTATACTCTTAGGCAAACTGTTTCACTTCCTATGCCTCTGTTTATTCATCTGTAACATGAGGACAATAATAGAACTAATAAGGTTGCTGCTGCTGCTGCTGCTAAGTCGCTACAGTCGTGTCTGACTCTATGTGACCCCGTAGACGGCAGCCCACCAGGCTCCCCTGTCCTTGGGATTCTCCAGGCAAGAGCACTGGAGTAGGTTGCCATTTCCTTCTCCAAACTAATAAGGTTATTATGAATTAAATTACCTGAAATAAACAAAGCACTTAGATTAGTGCTGGGCACATAAGAAGAAATCAATAAACATTAGCTAAGTGTTCGTATGTCCTCTTCCTGAGTCTGACTCTGAAGCATTCTAGACACCTCCCTCACTCCCTGGAACAGCATCTTCTATATTTGTAAGTAGTTGTTTTCCAGTCTGCCACTTCCTGATAGAAAACAACATTAATCAGAGTCCAAGAGCTGGTATTCCTTCTGTGCTGATCATCTCTAGCTTTTTCCCACTTCGGTTCCCCTGGAACACCCACACTGACTTTCACAACATACCACCCAATCTGTGTTTTCCTACCAGGAGAATCTCCACTATACATGTGCCAGGATTTCTATCCACAACCCATGAAACAATGGCCATACCTGGTCCATATACAAACCCTCTGAGTGCTCACTAATTCTTCAGTATTCCCCTTTTCACCACCTATAGCTGGCGTTATACAATTCCAACCAGCCTGAAGAGACTTGTCTTTACTTAGATGATATTGTGTTGAGATATGGCATGGCCTCCATGGGGAAAATGTTTTTACTTGTTTCTGTAGCAATAGGACTTAACATTCACCTCCCAATGTAAACATGGAAGATAGAAAATCACTGTTAGGTGACTCAATTATAATTTCTGTGGTTGCAGAATTATGTTTCTTGTAGTCAGGTTTCTGTGTCCCATCAGATGATCACTAGCTACATATTTTATTAGATGGAAGTCCAAAACTATATGGACTTCTATCATGATGGTCAATTGATGCTACTTTTCTTTGTCAGTCTGATCCCAGGGGAGTGCGGGTGGTGCACTGAGTCCCAGTGTCCCATTTTATCTGCATAAGTCCCCAGGTAAGCCAGTAAACAGACATTCTACGTATCCTTGATTACACAGGGCGAGTTTGATGGCAGTGTGTTTTAGGATATGGTAGCCAGGGGGTTTGGCTTGTTTAACATGCCCAGATCCTGGCTCAGTCAGCAGGGACACATAGCTATGTGGCATTGACAGAGATCTCTAGGGATTCAGAAAAGCTGATTCAGTATGTATTTGCTGAAGGCCTCCTGAAACTTTTAAAGGGAGTTTTCCAGTTGTCACCTTTCTGCAGAAACCACAGTTTATTACTCTAAATAATTGGAAGATATTTCTCATTTCAAAAACTGAAAAACTACAATGAGAAAATACAGCCTAGATAATTAGCTACAAGCATTGAAAATAATGCCTATCTGAATGACTGGACGGTTAAGCTTTTTAATGAGAAAACTCCACATTAAACTAAGAAAACTTTATAGAAATATATTTATTCATAATAAACATATTCAACCAGCTTCAGATCACAATGCCATTTATTGAGCAGAATAAGTTGTTTTTTGGATGTGATTTCATATTGGGGAGGAGAGGATGGGGCAGGGGGCAGAATGAGAAAAATAGACATATTGATTATAACCTGCTACTGGATTCCTATGTCTTTAGCCAGGATGGTCAGCATCTTGTTCTGATTTGGGATATATTTTAATTGAACTATTCACTGTATGAATAAAAGATCAAGTATCAAGTCATTTGATGCAAACCAGTAAGTCACTGACCTGACTCCATGTTTTATGTACCTCATAAAAGTACCACAGTTAATATACCCTTTTCTAATTCCTGAGACTTGAAGCATGGGTTGGAATTTAGGGTTGCCACAATTCAAATCAGAACTTGGATTTAAATGCTAAGCAACTGAAGTAGGCTAAGCATTTAAAGCATAAGTAGGCATAAGCATAAGCAGGCATCAACTTGATAATGTAATCATAACTTGTCCTCACTTGGTTATATTAATTTTCATCTTCTTGTCACCTCAACTTCTGTTGATATGGGCAATCAAATGGAAAAAAAAAAAAAAAACAGGGTGGGGTAGAGTAGAAGAGAAGGCTCTAGTTTGAGTCCCTGATTAAGGAGAGAGCTTTGTCTCTCTTTTATCAGACATTTTAGCTTTGTTTAGTCTGAAAACGTAGATTGCAGACCCTACCCAGGTGCTTATTCCATCTGGAGACGAGAGAAAAGAAACAGCAGGTGACTGGATTCTTTCAATAAAACAGGAGCACAGAGCTGAAAACTTCTGTTAGATAGCTCTCATGTGGATTATATATTTTGAGCTACCCTCTTGTAATACCTTCATGCTCAAACTACTTCCCATGCCATCACATACTTTTCTGTTTTTTTCCTGACTGCAAATTGTAAATCATAAAAGAAATAAAGTTCTTTTCCTGTTGTTGAATTCTGCAATGAGCCAATTCTAGACAGCCTATTCCTTCTCCCTTATTTTTCTTATAAATATTTTAAATATATTTAATTTGCCTGGTAATATTCAGATATGATGGCTCGAACAGTAAAGGATCTGCCTGCAATGCAGGAGACCTGGGTTTGATCCCTAGGTCAGGAAGATCCCCTGGAGGAGGGCATGGCAACCCACTCCAGTATTCTTGCCCGAAAAATCCCATGGACAGAGGAGCCCGGCGGGCTAACGTCCATAGGGTCGCAAAGAGTGGGACGTGACAGAGCGACTAACACTTTCACTTTCATAGATAGATCTATGGATTTTTTTCATTCTAAGAAATTCTTATGGCAGCTTGACTAACGCTAGACAACACAGACTAGGGGCATAAATGAGATAAAATTCCAAATATTTAATTTTAATAACATTTTAAGAAAACCTTATGGACCAATGGTTTTCCCTACCGCTTTACAGCAGCAGTTCAGCGTCAGCCCTTAGGACACAGCTTGTGAAAACAGCACGTATCTGCCTGTGTCTGTAGGAGTCATCAGCCAGTGAAAACAATGTCAAGATTGTCCAGGGTGTAGTTGGAACAGAAGAGTCACCACTGCCAGTTGTATTTATTCTGTTTTCTTTTTTCTCTTTATTCTTAAGTTTTCAAGGTACTTATCAGTGTGTGAAAAATACACTTCAAGAATTAATACATTTGAAATGTTTGCTATGAAGTTTTTTGCCCTAAACTTGTTGGAATGGCATAAGAAACACACATCCCGGTTTTCCTAAGATGATCCAGTTTATTCTTATTGTATCAACATTGTTACCAATAGCACACATTTTACTCTCAAAATGTCTTGATTTTACAATAAATTATATGACTACCTTAGTTCTGGGTCCAATCCAATACCCTAGGGCTAGTAGGCTAACCTCATTTTTTACTGGCTATATGACCTTGGAAAAGTTCTCTAATTTCTCTGTATTCCTTCTTACCTTTCACTAATCTAGACCCATATAACTATGGGTTAGAAGTTTATTTAAAGAAGAATATTTGAAGAAGCAACTGTATAACCAAATACAATGTTTAAGTGACTTGGCAACAAAGTGTCCATTGCCTCTACAAACTATAGTTATATGAAAAAATAACATTTCTATAATGGTTTTACCTTCACATACACTTTCCAGTCCATGGGGTCACTAAGAGTCGAGCATGACTGAGCGACTTCACTTCCACTTTTCACTTTCATGCATTGGAGAAGGAAATGGCAACCCACTCCAGTGTTCTTGCCTGGAGAATCCCAGGGACGGAGGACCTGGTGGGCTGCCGTCTATGGGGTCGCACAGTCAGACACGACTGAAGTGACTTAGCAGCAACACTTTCCTACACATTATCAAAATTGCTTTTCAGATAATTCTCATGAGGTAGAGAATTAACTTATTATTAACTCATTATTAATATCCTTATTTCTCAGTTTAAGACAGTCAGGGAAGTTGTCTTTCTTAATGCGACAAAAAATGAATGCTAGAGACAGAACTTAAACCAAATTCTTCTAATCCTACCTGCCCTATTTGGGGAATTAGTAAAGGATAAATACTAAATTCTTAATCATCTTTAATTTTCAACTCACATTGAACTATCAACTTAAATAGCTAACACATCCTGAATTGTGTATATCTAGATTTCATTTAGGAACTGCCACATTGCATTATAATAGCATATTTAATTGTCCCCTTCAACATAAATTTTTAAATATTGTAAGGGAAAAGATTATGGATTTTTTCTTTATCTTTGGGTTTGTAGCACCTTCCTTGTTCCTGACACACAAGCAGGCACTAAATAAATATTTATTAAATTGAATAAAAGCTGTTTCTTGAGGGGTGTCCTGGAAAATATCAGGTAAAAAGAAAATGTTTTGTTTGCCCAGGGCCTGTATTCACACTCCCTGTTAAGTGATATTTTGAAAAGAGGAGACAAGCCCTTCACCTATAAATGGGCCTGCAGCAATAAAGGCATTCATGGAGAACTGAATTCATTTCCCTGCCCTTTCCTGACATTTCTTCTTGGACATTTTACTGAGAAATAATGGGGAGAGGTTTAACTTCCCCCAAGGAAACCACCCTACCTGAAACCCCATGTCAAAATATTATGACTTTTAAAAATGAGAATATATTTTCTCCATGTCAAGTACTTACTTTCTAGATCCATAAAGATTTCCACAGGCATTAGAATCATTACAAGTCTGCTCCTGATTATCAATGGTGTAATTAGATTGGTAAAAGTCAGAGTCAAATTGTCCCAAGTTTGACATCCTGAAAAATATGAGTGAAAAATGGAGAAGATTAGGAATCAATAAAATTTCTTTTGAGGTATTTACAGGATTAATAGACAATATGATTATGGCTGGATTCCTATTAGAAAACAAGGTATTCTCTGAATGGGGGAAGGGTATGGAAATGTATGTTAGAAAGCCATTTACAAAACCTATATACCTTCAATTAACTTTTCTGAAGTTTTCACTAAGCAGGACTGTAACTAAATTGACTTTGCCTGTGTGTGTGCAAAGTCACTTCAGTTGTCTTTGACTCTTTGTGAACCTATGGACCATAGCCTACCAGTCATCTCTGTCCATGGGATTCTGCAGGCAAGAGTACTGGAGAGGGTTGCCATTTCCTTCTCCAAAATTGATTTTAATTATCTGAAAAAAAAGAAATTCTTCATCTAATACCTTGTTCTCAGCAGTGTAAGAGAAAAAGTTTAAAAGTTGGTATACATCTTGAAGATTTTCCCTTAAATAATGTTATTTCCTCACTTTAAAAACACATATATAGATAGATATACACATACATAGATAGATATACACATACATATCCATATATATATACATATATATACATATCCATATATATCCATATACATACGTCTATATATGTGTTTTTAAATATATATATTTATATATATAGTGTATATATATATTGTTGTATATATATGTTGTGTATATATATATATATTTGTTGTTTTTCAGTCCCTCAGCCATGTCCGACTCTTTGCGACCTCATGGACTGCAGCACTCCATGGACTGCAGCACTGTCCTTCATCATCTCCCAGAGCTTGCTCAAACTCATGTCCATTGAGTCGGTGATGCCATCCAACTATATTGTACTCTGTCATCTCCTTCTCCTGCCTTCAATATTTCCCAGCATTAGGGTCTTTTCTAACGAATAGGCTCTTCACATCAGGTGGCCAAAGTATTGGAGCTTCAGCATCAGCTCTTCCAATGAATATTCAGGACTGATTTACTTTAGGATTGACTGGTTTGATTCTCTTGCAGTCCAAGGGACTCTCAAGAGTCTCCTCCAACAAGCATCAGTTCTTGGGCACTCAGCCTTCTTTATAATCCAACTCTCACATCCATACATGACTATGGGAAAAGCCATAGCTTTGACTATATGGACCTTTATCGGCAAAGTAATGTCTCTGCTTTTTCATATGCTGTCTAGGCTTGTCATAACTTTTTTCTAAGTAGCAAGCACCTTTTAATTTCATGGCAGCAGTCACCATCTGCAGTGATTTTTGAGCACAAAAAATATATATCATATATATATGATATATATATATATGTGTGTGTATATACACATACATATATACACATACATATATACACACACGCATTATACATACTTAGGTTGGGGCAAGGGCTTCCCTGGTGGCTAAGCTGGTCAAGAATTTGCCTGCAATGTGGGAGACCTCAGTTCAATCCCTGGTTGGGAAGATCCCCTGGAGAAGGGAATGGCTATCCACTCCAGTATTCTGGCCTAGAGAATTCCATGGACTATCCATGGGGTAGCAGAGTGGGACACAACTGAGCTACTTTTACTTCACTTCACTTTAGGTTGGGAGAAATGTAATTGCAGTTTCAGACTTTGAATTTTAAATCATTATAACTAGGCTCAAACACATCTTTATTAATTAAAATAGGAACCATTATAATCAACACATTTTTGCCAACAAGAAATAAGTTGGTTTATTCTTGTAGCATAAAAATCTGTGCTTCTGGATTCAATGAACTCTTGGAAAGCATTTTCTGCCCTTTGTTGGTTGTGGAAGTATTTTCCATGCTGCTTCTGCTAAGTCTCTTCAGTCATGTCCGACTCTGTGCAACCCCATGGACGTCGGCCCACCAGGCTCCTCTGTCCCTGGGATTCTCCAGGCAAGAATACTGGAGTGGGTTGCCATTTCCTTCTCCAGTGTTCCATGCAAAGTTGCTGAAATACTTGAAGAAGTGGTAGTCAGTTGGCAAGAGTTCGGGTGAATATAGAGGATGAGGCAAAACTTTGTAGCCCAATTTGTGTATATATATATATAATACACAGAAAGTAATGTCATTAGCAAAAAAACATAAAGCAATAAATGCACACTAAAGTAATGTATAACATAATCACATTTAAGAATGTATTCCAATATCAAACAGCAAAGTTCAACAATGCAAAACTGCAATTACTTTTGCACTGAGAGTGGGACTGTGAAGAAAGCTGAGCACCAAGGAATTGATGCTTTTGAACTGCGGTGTTGGAGAAGACTCTTGAGAGTCCCTTGGACTGCAAGGAGATCCAACCAGTCCATCCTAAAGGAGATCAGTCTTGGGTGTTCATTGGAAGGGCTGATGCTGAAGCTGAAACTCCAATACTTTGGCCACCTCATGCAAAGAGTTGACTCACTGGAAAAGACCCTGATGCTGGGAGGGATTGGGGGCAGGAGGAGAAGGGGACGACAGAGGATGAGATGGCTGGATGGCATCACCGACTTGATGGACGTGAGTTTGAGTGAACTCCGGGAGTTGGTGATGGACAGGGAGGCCTGGCGTGCTGTGATTCATGGGGTCGCACAGAGTCAGACACAACTGAGCAACTGAACTGAACTGAACTGAATAGCATATGTGTGTGTGTGTGTGTGTGTGTGTGTGTATGTATGTGCATCATCTATCTGTACTCTTTGCAAAGCCAGGAAGTAAATGGCTGATAATAATATATAAGCTTGATTTATTCATAGAGCTTTAAAGTGAGCTAACAGCCTCTCTACTCCCCAAAACAAAGATAAAACCCTAAAAACTAATCTTCCAGTTCTACTTTCTAATTCTTAAATGGTGTTTGGAACATTTTCCTTTTCTCTTGCCCTGTCTGCTGCACCAGGGCTTCTGCTGAGTCAGAGGAAGAAAGGCTTGAGTTGGCTACAGGAAAAGAGCCTGTTTCCATACACTCTCTGCATAGTTTCTACTCACTACTGGGAATGAAGAGCAGTGCATATGGTCTTGATTGAGACCTAAGGGCTAGAATACCAGAGGGAAAAACAAAGACTTGACAGGAGAAAAAGCTGGGGAAGAAAGTAATAGCAAAGTGGGTAATAGTATCTCTTTGGATGAAAATTAGAGAAATGGAGTAAAAAATCTTTTCAACTCAACATTTTAACCCTTATTTTCCTTTGAAAAGCTTTCTATTTCAAAAGAAGAATTTGAAAATCACTAGGAGTAGTTCGTATAATAATCTATGGTATACTACTTATAATACATTTCAAATGAAATTGTATAAACAGCTTGAGCTCTAAGGGCCTCATTAATCAGAATTAAAGTAACAATTGTCAGATATATCACTTTTCAGCTCAGTAAAAATGCAAAAAGCTACTCTAAAATTAGACTCATACATTTGATATAATAAATCAAGATTTTTCATTACTAATATGTATAAAAGTAGCTATAAATTATGTAAACTAAAATCAAGACTAGGAGAGTATAAAATCTTTTAATAACTTGAAATTTAAAAAATTTAGAATTTAAGAGCATAACTTTTTCAGTCAATGAAAATATGTTATTATAAAGCATAGGCAATAATTTTACAGAAAGCACACTATGTTTTCAGAACATGCAAAGCTTTATGTTAATATGATTATTGGTTTTGCAGTCCTCATATAACCTAGATTTGTATTTTGTTTAAACGCCAAATTCTTTAGAAGGATCAGACACATACCTTTATATTATTTTATGTTGAAAGATCCTCCAACAAATGTAGCTTTACTTGAGAAATTTTTAACAAATCAGCTCATGAAAAGATGACCTGCTGAGTCTATATATAAGCTTCTAAATTTGTACTCTGACACTCTGAACAGATGCTACAGCCAAAAAAAAAAAAAAACTGCCAAAAGCCAAACACAGTATTTTATAACACTTGTTACAGTGTACAAACACAGTGAATGGTATAGAGACAATTTGATAAAGTAAATGGTAGATTCAGCTTCCTTGTGTAACTAATGTACCATTGAAATCTGATTTAAAATCATTTATTTGAGGCTAACAATAAAGAGGCCTAACACTCCCTCTGCTTCTTAGCCTAGAAGAATATATTCAGCCTTCACAAGATTTTCTAATAACGTGGTAAAAATCAACATATGGTACATGAACTTAACATAACAATCTTAGCAACAATCTAAAAATGTGTGATCAATTTTATCCAAGTCTGAACCATTCAATTTATATAAACAGCACTGAGAAAGACTCCCCATGGTCTACGTCTGATTTTTTCCCTGCTTCTTACTTTCCCATCACAGCCCAAGATGGATATACTAATATGATCTAGAGCACTCCTCATTCATAGGGCATATTCTGCCCCATTTTTAAGCCAATCTTGATCACTGAAAGACATCTATGATATTGTGTTTTATAAGGAAAATATATATCTGGTAATTTAGTTGACCAAAACATGTTTCTCATTATATTTGGTCTTTGTCCATGGTTCCTGACTCATGGCTCCTAAAACCCTTGGAATTTCCTAAGTGTTGAGAGTGACAAAGGTGTCTCTTGGTATGTTAATCAGGTGATTTGGGGACCTCATCTAATGATGAGGGCTGGTTGACAATGGAGCCAATAACGTGAATAGAGGGTTGGAACATTTAACCCCATTCTCAATCTCTGAGGAGGGAAGAGGGCTGGGATGTTGAATTAATTGCCTGTAGTCAATGTCAGGAGAAGGCAATGGCAACCCACTCCAGTATTCTTGCCTGGAGAATTCCAGGGACAGAGGAGCCTGGTGGGCTGCCGTCTGTGGGGTCTCACAGAGTCGAACACAACTGAAGCGACTTAGCAGCAGCAGCAGCAGGTCAATGACAACCAATTATGCTGATTACTGAAACCTTTATAAAGCCTCAAAAGGATGGGGTTTGGAGAGCTTCTGGGTTGGCAAACCCAGAAGGTGGACATGCTGGGAGAATGGCACCCTCATAGAGAGGGCATGGAAGCTTCTCTCCCTTCCCCACTCTCTTGCCCTATGCATTTCTTCCATCTGGCTGTTCCTGAGTTATATCCTTCTATAATAAACCAGTGATCCAGTAAGTATATTGTTTCTCTGCGAACCCTTGTAGCAAATAAACTGATTCTAAAGGAGATCAGTCCTGGGTGTTCATTGGAAGGACTGATGCTGAGGCTGAAACTCCACTACTTCGGCCACCTCATGCGAAGAGTTGACTCATTGGAAAAGACTCTGATGCTGGGAGGGATTGGGGGCAGGAGGAGAAGGGGACGACAGAGGATGAGATGGCTGGATGGCATCACCAACTCGATGGATGTGAGTCTGAGTGAACTCCGGGTGTTGGTGATGGACAGGGAGGCCTGGAGTGCTGCTATTCATGGGGTCGAAAAGAGTCGGACACGACTGAGCGACTGAACTGAACTGAACTGAAGGAGGCAATCCTGGGAACCACCAATTTATAGCCAATTTATAGGTCAGAAGTACCAATTTATAGGTCAGAAGTACAGGTAACAACCTGGACTTGATACTGGTATCTGATGGGAGGAGAGAAGGAAGCCAATAGTCTATTAGGATTCTTAAGAATTGAGTTGAATTGTAGGACACCCAGATGATGTCCCAAGAATTATTTGGTGCTGTGTAGAAACTTACCCCCTATAACTTGTTGGAATTAGGGCCACAAATAATTTAGCACCAGATCCATTTCTTCCAGGAAACTGCCTCAGTTGGTTCCCTTTACATTCAAGGATTACTTCAAGGAGGCAATTTCTATCTGGATCTGGTGGTTTCATCACTAATAGCGGCATCAAGGCTGGAGGTCAAGTTCCCCTGTGATCTGCTTCTTACTGATTCTCCTTTATAGTACTTGAGATTTCTCATGTATCTTGCTCTCAGTAACTGAATTCTGCTGTTCAAGGTTACATTGCACTTTGGAAATTTCTGCTAGAGCCAATGGCAGATAGTAAAGTAAATTTCTCCACACTGTTTAAAAATATTAGGAATTCAAAAATCTTTAATCAGAGCTGTCTTTTGCCAGGTCAGTAGTCAGGTAACAATAAATCATGCTTTTTTTTTTTTTTTTTTTGAGGATCTATTGAATACCAGACTGTGTTCTAGATTTGGAGTTATAAAAGTAGACAAACTAAGAAGTAGAAGTAGACTTGTACTTCAAGAAGTAGACCTGTACTTCAAGAGACATATTTTAATATCAATCCTACTGTATCTACAACAGAAAACAATGACTAGCCTGGTACAGTTCTATGAATTGAAGGTTTAAGTCATTGAACTTTCGCATCAACCTTATAAAATATTATTATTCCATTTTACAGAAAAATAAGTAGAGATTAAATAACTTGCCCAGATGGTAGAAAAAAGCCACTATTTGCAACCTGGTAGACTAACTCCAGAATTCACAATTTATCCAAAACAAGGTCAGAAATTAGCCAAAATCTATCAAGAAGTGAGCATAAACTCTTAAGATGGAGAACTCAAAGGGGAGAAAATTAGGGTATTCAGTGAAGTCCTCTTAAGAAAGTCATTTGAATTGAAACGTGGTTGATGAGAAGAAGCCATTTGAAAGACTGTGAAGAGGGTATAAAGCAAACACTCTGTGGTGGCAAGAAATTAGCAGTTTATAGCTTAGAAAAAAAAAGCCATGTGGTTATGGTTTTGAATCAAAGGAAAGTTGAAGAAGACGAGGTTAAAAGTAGAGGTAGAGGCCAGATCATAAAAGCCTTGGCAAGGAGTATAGATTTTATAATAATTGAAATAAGATGCCACTGCAGGGTTTTAAGCATGGGGTATGATCAATCTTACGCAGAAATTGAAAAGGGAAACTCATTAGGAGGATGTTGTGCCAGTAACAAATGCATGATATAAAGGTAGCTTGGACTAGGGTAACAGTGGAAGTGGGACAACTGGTAGAAAAGTCTAGGCAGCTGAGGGAAGAATGAATTGAAGGGATCAGGACCAGACCAGTGCTGAAGTAAGAAGACAGTTCATTCCAGGGAAATGATGTGAAGTTGTCTGAACTGGGAAAGGTCCAATGCAGGTGAAGAGGACCAACCAGGTACAAAAGATATATGGGAAGAAGATTTTTATAGAAATTAGTTTCTATTGGCTAAGAGGCTTCCCTGGTGGCTCAGCTGGTAAAGAATCTGCCTAAAATTCAGGAGACTTGGGTTTGATTCCTGGGTGGGGAAGATCCCCTGGAGAAGGGAATGGCAAACCACTCTAGTATTCTTGCCTGGGAAATCCATAGAGAGAGGAGCCTGGCGTGCTACAGTCCGTGGGGTCAGAGTCAGGCATGACTGAGTGACTCAGTTCAGTTCAGTCACTCAGTCATGTCCGACTCTTTGCGACCCCATGGACTGCAGCATGCCAGGCTTCCCTGTCTATCACCAACTCCTGGAGCTTACTCAAACTTATGTCCACTGAGTCAGTGATGCCATCCAACCATCTCATTCTCTGTTGTCCCCTTCTCATCTTGCCTTCAATCTTTCCCAGCATCAGGATCTTTTCCAATGAGTCCGTTCTTTGCATCAGGGGGCCAAAGTATTGGAGTTTCAGCTTCAGCATCAGTCCTTCCAATGAATATTCAGGACTGATTTCCTTTAGCATGGACTGGTATCTCCTTGCAGTCCAAGGAACTCTCAAGAGTCTTCTCTAACACCACAGTTCAACAGCATCAATTCTTTGGCACTCAGCTTTCTTTATAGTCCAACTCTCACATCCATACATGACTACTGGAAAAACCAGTAGTAGCTTTGGTAGTAGTAGCTTTGACTAGATGGACCTTTAATAAAATAAGACAAACTGCCCCCCCTTTCCATCTTGGGCTTCCCTGGTAGCTCAGTTGGTAAAGAATCTGCCTGCAATGCAGGAGACCCCAGTTCAATTCCTGGGTCAAGAAGATCCACTGGAGAAGGGATAGGCTACCCACTCCAGTATTCTTGGGCTTCCCTTGTGGCTCAGCTGGTAAAGAATCCATCTGCAATACGGGAGACCTGGGTTCGATTCCTGGGTTTGGAAAATCCCCTGGAGATGGGAAAGGCTATCCACTCAAGTATTCTGGCCTGGAGAATCCATGGACTGTATAGTCCATGGGGTTGTAAAGAGTCTGACATGACTGAGTGACTTTAATGTTCACTTTCAAGAGGGAGAAGAGAGGGATAATTATTGAAGATAATTTATAGAATCCTAATGACTTCCCCATCCTAAGGATCAAGTTTATGGAAAAAGGCCAGATTGTTATATGGTAGCCAAATTTAGATAATCATACTTTCTGTTTCTTCTTTCAAAGGCCTTTATGTGAGAAGCTAGGTCCCTTCCTATAACAGCAAGAACTCAGAGTACACTCTTTCTTTTGACATATAAAGTCACTGAAATGTTTGCCAAAGATGATAATATTTTCAATCTTAGTTCACTTAGTTGGATTTTAAACTTACTTTGTGGTTTTGTATTTTTCAACTTAGTTTTTTTAATTTATGGAAACCAGCTTGATTAGATGAATTGCAGAAAAAATGTGAACTGAAATGGCATATAAAAATGAAATTAATCTAAACCTCAAGTGAGCTATAAGGTATGAAACATTGAAGACCAAATGTCTTCACTCTCCTGACAAGTGACTTTTGCTGTCGTTCAGTTGCTCAGTCACTTTTGACTCTGTGACCCCATGGACAGTGGCACACCAGGCTTCCTGTCCTTCACTGTCTCCTGGAGTTTGCTCAAACTGATGCTCATTGAGTTGGTGATGCCATCCAACCAACTCATCCTCTGTCACCCCCTTTAATACATATATCAAAATACATTGAAACTACTCTTACACATGTAACACCATATGTATATAAAACATGCATTTAAATCTTTTCCATTAATGAATCATCCAATTGTTATAATGCTCCCTTGTAGCTCGGTCAGTAAAGAATCTGCCTGCAGCGCAGGATACCTGGGTTCAATCCCTGGGTTGGGAAGATCCCTTGGAGAAGGAAATGGCATCCCACTCCAGTATCCTTGCCTAGAAAATCTCATGGACAGAGGAGACTGGTGGGCTGCAGTCCATGGGGTTGCAAAGAGTCGGGCACGACTGAGCAACTAACACTTAGTTACTTATGTTGAAGGACAGAGTTGAAATTGATATTATAATTGATCAATGAATTAGTTTAGTTCATTTACTTATTTCTGTGTTCTGAATGATCAAAAAAGCTGGGATAATATGAATAAAGATTCTCACCTGATGTAAAGAGCACCACATTCTATTCATAGCCAGTTTCTGTTCCTTTCCCTCTCTCCTTCCCTTTATCTTTCCTCCCTTTTCTCTGTCCTCTCTCTAAACTCTCTTCTAAGGTGATCTCACCCACTCCCCTGGCTTGATAAACCATCTGTATAGAGAGAGTTCCTCATGTCACATATGCAGCCCTCGCCTATCTTCTCAGCTTCAAACTATTTCATATCATATAAACAATTCAAAATTTAACATAATCCAAACTTTTCTTTTACCTTCTACCTTCTCCAATCCAACACTGTTTTCTCCATTTCGGGAGATGGTATCACAAGCTACTCATTCAAATCAGAAATTATCTAATCCTTTGGTGAATTGTATAGATTCTATCTGTAAAACATATCTCCCACTAACCAATTCTCTCCATCTCAACTGTCATCACCCCGATGTATACTCCTCTGTTCTCCCACTTAGACTTCTATTCAATAAAGTGAAATACTCCTTTCAAAGTAGCAGATCCAGTAGGTGGTCATACAAGTTTACATAATCAAGACGGTAAAAATCATACCATTAATGGCACAGTAGCTTGCCAAATAGGGACAAAGTTTCTTCTGTGGTTGCTGACTGCAACTCGCAGTGGGAATAAGAAGAAGAATTTCCATCTGTAATTTCTTAATCTCTCTGGTGATCTGTCAAAGGTCAAAAGACTGTGAGTTGCTCAACAGCTATATCTGAAAAAGTTGCCCTCTATCTGACAATTATGCATACATATTTATGTTAAATTAAAGGATGAAAGTTTACATAGATGGATGAATGATCACTACTATTAATTTAGCTTACTCAGAAACCAGTGTTTCAATTGTGTAAATCTAAGCATAACATATGATTATGTCATTCATTACTGCAATTTTTCAATATAAAAATAGAGGCTCCAAGAGGTTAAGTGACTTCTGCACAGTCACACATTTAATATGTAACAGATCAAATGTGGAAAATCAGTTGTCTCAACCCCATTTCCTTTCATTACTTTTCATTTCTTAAAAGACTACTTATGGTTATCTAAAGTGCTGATGTTAGGGTGTATCTGTTTGGAAACATTAAACAATATTTATTTACAACCTCCAGCAAATATTTTTCAGCTAAACAGAGCTGCTAATGAGCCAAGAGATATGTCATCATTTTCTACCTCTGCTGACAGAGAAATGGGTTGTTTTTTTATCAGTGTTTATCAGGTAATTATTTTGGCAGTCTATATTTCAGTTTAATGTCTTTATACTATAAATTACTACTCTTATTAAGGCAGAAAAAATACATGTTGTGTTCCATTAATTTTTTAAAAATACATTTTACTCAGTGTTCTCTACATGCTCCTTTTGCTAATACCATATAAGATTTGTTCAAGATCATCTGCCCTTTAAAGACCATGCTGCTTCTATTTTATGAGCCACAGTCACACGAAAGTGGGCATAAAATTCTGCTTCATTGAATGAATTTTAAGGAGTTCAATATGTCCTATGACACGAAAAGAAAATTACAGGGTTTTCCTTCATTAATATGAACATAATTATCCTTGACTTTTAATTTGGCTATTTCTTATGAGCTTCCACTTTTGTCTTAGAAGAAAAATCGGAATTTAGCAGAATTATTACTGAACACTTACAAGTTTTCAGTTTGATAGCAAGTAAATGTTAGCAAAAACATAATATACACCTGAAATTATGAAAATTGATATGAGTGGTAGTTAATTAGTACATTATTATAATAATAATTTCAAAATGTAATAAATTTTTATACAATATAAGTTTACCCTACGAATATAATTAATTTTTATAGAAAAATTTCCTATGAATTACATATATTCTGCCACAAGTTGTCTAACTGCAAGGATCCTCAGCTCCCTCATGCATAAAACAAAAATAAAATTTTTACCTGTCTCTTAGGTAGTATGTATTTTATCTTGATCTCATCAACTTAATTTTATTTTTCTCTGTGTTCCATAATATACCTACACTTCATAATATACCTATATCAAGGTAAATATAACATATATGTACATGTGTATATAAATGTGTATAAAATGTGAGGATTAAACAGAATTTTGAACAGGAACAGTTAACACAGGCAGGGGCAAGTTGCAAACTCTCAATAAATATTATTAGTTATGATTATTATGATTACACTTGTCAGCAACAACAATAATTTCTGCTCACACATTTGATTGTAAGTTTAAATCTACTGCAATCTACAGAGATTCTTTTCAGTAGAGTCTTAAACTTTTTTTTGAACAGTTGTATATTTTTTCATCTTCCTAGTATAACTTTAAAAGAGTTTATTCTTATTATCCTCTTTAATGTGATAATTTTTTCCTTGGGAGCAAGAAAGAAAATATTCCACAACTGCCAAAGAGAAATAATCACAGAATTTTGGAAAAGATACTGTTCCAAACATAACTAACTCCCTTTCAAATAAATGAATATTTATTTCAAGTGTTTAATAAATCTAAAACTAATATTAAGAATCAAAGAAATTAGAATGGGAAAATTAATAAGCAAGTAATGATTCACAAAGAAAGAATAAGAGATGTCAGAGAGGCAAAAAATTAAGCAGATGATAGTAGATGCTAATGTGATTTTCTAAGACCAATGTAGTCACAGAAAGGTTAATTCCCTTCAGGAATAAAGATCTATTTTTCTTGGCATTTGTGCACTTAGGAATGCACTTTCTTGGGTTTTATCCTTTATTCCTAATTCTTGTAATGGGCATTTATTGCTCCCCAGTATCCAGGTTCATTTTTCTTTCCTGTCAGCGCCTAGTTTTTCCTTTGGAGAACACCCTGCTGACTTTGTGAGTTATGTGATTCTGACTAGAATGACAGCACACTTGGTAGAAACCTACTGTTAACTCCAGAAAGAATGAAGGGATGGAACCAAAGCAAAAACAACACCCAGTTGTGGATGTGACTGGTGGTAGAAGCAAGGTCCAATGCTGTAAAGAGCAATATTGCATAGGAACCTGGAATGTTAGGTCCATGAATCAAGGCAAATTGGAAGTGGTCAAACAGGAGATGGCCAGAGTGAATGTTGACATTCTAGGAATCAGCAAACTAAAATGGACTGGAATGGGTGAATTTAACTCAGATGACCACTATATCTACTACTGTGGGCAGGAATCCCTTTAAAGAAAGGGAGTAGCCATCATGGTCAACAAAAGAGTCTGAAATGCAGTACTTGGATGCAATCTCAAAAACGACAGAATGATCTCTATTTGTTTCCAATGCAAACCATTCAATATCAAAGTAATCCAAGTCTATGCCCCAACCAGTAATGCTGAAGAAGCTGAATGGTTCTATGAAGACCTACAAGACCTTTTAGAACTAACACCCAAAAAAGATGTCCTTTTCATTATAGGGGACTGGAATGCTAAAGGAGGAAGTCAAGAAACACCTGGAGTTACAGGCAAATTTGGCCTAGAAATACAGAATGAAGCAGGGCAAAGACTAATAGAGTTTTGCCAAGAAAATGCACTGCTCATAACAAACACCCTCTTCCAACAAAACAAGAGAAGACTCTATACATGGACATCACCAGATGGTCAACACCAAAATAAGATTGATTATATTCTTTGCAGCCAAAGATGGAGAAGCTCTATACAGTCAGCAAAAACAAGACCAGGAGCTGACTGTGGTTCAGACCATGAACTCCTTATTGCCAAATTCAGACTTAAATTGAAGAAAGTAGGGAAAACCACTAGACCATTCAGATATGACCTAAATCAATTCCCTTATGATTATACAGAGGAAGTAGAAATATTTTTTAGGGACTAGATCTGATAGACAGAGTGCCTGATGAACTATGGATGGAGGTTTGTGACATTGTATAGGAGACAGGGATCAAGACCATCCCCATGGAAAAGAAATGCAAAAAAGCAAAATGGCTGTCTGGGGAGGCCTTACAAATAGCTGTAAAAAGAAGAGAAGCAAAAAGCAAAGGAGAAAAGGAAAGATAGAAGCATCTGAATGCAGAGTTCCAAAGAAAGCCTTCCTCAGTGATCAGTGCAAAGAAATAGAGGAAAACAACAGATTGGGAAAGACTAGAGATCTCTTCAAGAAAATTAGAGATACCAAGGGGATATTTCATGCAAAGATGGGCTTGATAAAGGACAGAAATGGTATGGACCTAACAGAAGCAGAAGATATTAAGAAGATGTGGCAGGAATACACAGAAGAACTGTACAAAAAAGATCTTCATGACCCAGATAATCACGATGGTGTGATCACTCACCGAGAGCCAGACATCCTGAAATGTGAAGTCAAGTGGGCCTTAGAAAGCATCACTATGAACAAGCTAGTGGAGGTGATGGAATTCCAGTTGAGCTATTTCAAATCCTGGAAGATGATGCTGTGAAAGTGCTGCACTCAATATGCCAGCAAATTTGGAAAAGTCAGCAGTGGCCACAGGACTGGAAAAGGTCAGTTTTCATTCCAATCCCAAAGAAAGGCAATGCCAAAGAATGCCCAAACTACCGCACAATTGCACTCATCTCACATGCTAGTAAATAATGCTCAAAATTCTCCAAGCCAGGCTTCAGCAATACATGAACCGTGAACTTCCAGATGCTCAAGCTGGTGTTAGAAAAGGCAGAGGAACCAGAGATCAAATTGCCAAAATCCGCTGGATCATGGAAAAAGCAAGAGAATTCCAGAAAAATACCTATTTCTGCTTTATTGACTATGCCAAAGGCTTTGACTGTGAGGATCACAATAAACTGTGGAAAATTCTGAAAGAGATGGGAATACCAGACCACCTGACCTGTCTCTTGAGAAACCTACATGCAGGTTAGGAAGCAACAGTTAGAACCGGACATGGAACAACAGACTGGTTCCAGATAGGAAAAGGAGTACGTCAAGGCTGTATATTGTTACCCTGCTTATTTAACTTATATGCAGAGTGTATCATGAAAAACAGGGGTTGGAAGAAGAACAAGCTGGAATCAAGATTGCCGGGAGAAATATCAATAACCTCAGATATGCAGATGACACCACCCTTATGGCAGAAAGTGAAGAGGAACTCAAAAGCCTCTTGATGAAAGTGAAAGAGGAGAGTGAGAAAGTTGGCTTAAAGCTCAACATTCAGAAAATCAAGATCATGGCATCCGGTCCCATCACTTCATGGGAAATAGATGGGGAAACAGTGGAAACAGTGTCAGACTTTATTTTTGGGGGGCTCCAAAATCACTGCAGATGGTGACTGCAGCCATGAAATTAAAAGAAGCTTACTTCTTGGAAGGAAAGTTATGACCAACCTAGATAGCATATTCAAAAGCAGAGACATTCCTTTGCCAACAAAGGTCCGTCTAGTCAAGGCTATGGTTTTTCCTGTGGTCATGTATGGATGTGAGAGTTGGACTGTGAAGAAGGCTGAGCACTGAAGAACTGATGCTTTTGAACTGTGGTGTTGGAGAAGACTCTTGAGAGTCCCTTGGACTGCAAGGAGATCCAACCAGTCCATTCTGAAGGAGATCAGCCCTGGGATTTCTTTGGAAGGAATGATGCTAAAGCTGAAACTCCAGTACTTTGGCCACCTCATGCGAAGAGTTGACTCATTGGAAAAGACTCTGATGCTGGGAGGAATTGTGGGCAGGAGGAGAAGGGGACGACAGAGGATGAGATGGCTGGATGGCAGCACTGACTCAATGGACATGAGTTTGAGTGAACTCTGGGAGTTGGTGATGGACAGGGAGGCCTGGCATGTTGGGATTCATGGGGTCGCAAAGAGTCGGACTTGACTGAGCGACTGAACTGAACTGAATATGTCTTTAATGTTGCCTACTTATTTGCTTCCCTGATAGCTCTGTTTGTAAAGAATCCACCTGAGGTGAGAGAGACCTGGGTTCAATCTCTGGGTTGGGAAGATCCCCCAGAGAGGGGAAAGGCTACCTACTCCAGTATTCTGGCCTGGTCACAAAGAGTTGGACATGACTGAGTGACTCACTTCACTTGTGGGCTTCTCTGGTAGCTCAGTTGGTAAAGAATACACCTGCAATGCAGGACACCCCAGGTCAATTCCTGGGTTGGGAAGATCCGCTGGAGAAGAGATAGGCTACCCACTCCAGTATTGTTGGGCTTCCCTTGTGGCTCAGCTGGTAAAGAATCCGCCTGTAATGCGTGAGACCTGGGTTTGATCTCTGGGTTGGGAAGATCTCCCGGAGAAGGGAAAGAGTACCCACTCTGGTATTCGGGCCTGGAGAATTCCATGGACTGTATAGTCCATGAGGTTGCAAAGAGCCAGACACGTCTAAGTGACTTTCACTTTCACTTTTCACTTTGTTATTTTGCTACTGTTGTACATGTTGGATTAGAATACTTTTCAGCTTAAATACTTCTAATTTTATGACTCACCATATTTATGAAGGTAAAAATTATACATTAACATCCATATTATATTATTCAGAAGTAATTTGATTTTTATAACAAAATCCATCGAAACACTTAATGAAGTCCATCTTAAATGAAATACAGTTGTTCACTGATATAGCTTTGGAAGAAGACATCGCTTTCACTTTCTTCCCAGTGAAGAAGTGTGCTCCCAAACAAATGACAGTCCAAAGAGCATTGGGCATTCCCCTGGGGTTATGAAAGTTACTTGACTGAGGACCAAAGCTCTGGACCATTCAAGTATGAGCTAATTTGATGCAGGAGCACTGTATCATTTCAGCAGGTCAAAGATTTTAATCTGGAACATCAAATAGGTTTCTGTACATCCCAAAAAGTAAAAGTAAGATTGCCAAAGACGAGTCATTTTAGTTACTTCTAAATCCCTGAATCAATGTTTCCTTGAGAAACTTGTAAACAATAAGCTTTGCATTTAAAGACTTTTTAAAATCATAAAGACCAATATCCCATGAAGTTAGAAAGTAATTGAGTTGATTTTCATCTGACAAGACTACCACAAGATTTTCAACAGTGCAAAACAGAATGAAATGCTGCTTCTTCCCCTGTGGTCCTAGTTAATGTTTCAAACCAATAGATGATAACTGTGATGAGTGGAAATCAGAGACTAGTGTGTACACTTCAGGGGTGAAACTGGGACAATAATATGAATCATAGGATTGTTTTGAGGATTAATTGAGGTAGTATTTGTAAAGTGCTTAGAAGAGCATGGGACAAATAGTTAGCTTTTTATAAATTATATAAATAAATATTTATTTCATTTTTGCATCCTTGTGGCTTTAATACTGTACTCTTGAATATTGAAAAGCAGAGACATTACTTTGTCAACAAAGGTCCGTCTAGTCAAGGCTATGGTTTTTCCAGTGGTCATGTATGGATGTGAGAGTGGACTATAAAGAAAGCTGAGCCCTGAATAATTGATGCTTTTCAACTGTGGTGTTGGAGAAGACTCTTGAGAGTCCCTTGGACTGCAAGGAGATCCAACCAGTCCATCCTAAGGGAAATCAGTCCTAAATATTCATTGGAAGGACTGATGTTGAAGCTGAAACTCCAATACTTTGGCCACCTGATGTGAAGAGCTGACTCATTTGAAAAGACTCTGATGCTGGGAGGGATTGGGGGCAAGAGAAGAAGGGGACGACAGAGGATGAGATGGTTGGATGGCATCACTGACTCAATGGACATGAGTCTGAGTGAACTTTAGGAGTTGGTGATGGACAGGGAGGCCTGGCGTGCTGTGGTTCATGGGGTCACAAAGAGTCGGACACGACTGAGCAACTGAACTGAACTGAACTGAATTTGAATGTTTAAGGAAATTTCTGAAAAAATGTTAGCATACACTATACAAGCTATTCTGTGACTATAAGATCTGTTTCTCTCATTTCACAAAAGGATACCCTAAGATGTGACAAGTTCTTTTCTCAGTTACTTTATTTTCTAATCTATGACCTCAAATACTCATTTAACACCACATTTTTATTATTATGCTTTTATATATGGTTTTCATAACTCTAGAACTGAAATTTTCTCAATCTCCACTTACAACTACCTGTGAGATATTTAATATCTATGCTTCACATTCTGTTAAACAGCAATTACATTCTCCAATCAAGCAGAGCCAGAAAATGTGGACACCTCCCTCCCTCTCTATATCAAACTGACTCTGTTAATTTTATCCCAAAATGTCTGCCAATCACTTCTTCATCCCTATTTTCTCCAGTGATTCATTAAGGCCCCCACTGTGTCTCACCTAGGATGTAATATCCAAGACTTCCCTCCCTCTGTCTGTTTCTCTCATTACTTCATTCACTTTCCTCTTCAGTTCATTTATACATCATTGTCATAGTAGTCTTCTTAAAGAAAACCAGTATTATCTCCTTACCATGACTTCTACACAAGATGAGAGTGAAATGGTAAATAATACTCTATTCAAGAACCTTTAGGAACTTGGCTGAAATTGTTCTTCCCATCTATAACTCCTGGCAACTTTCTCCTTGCTTCCCCAAACACTTGCTGATATAAAACTGTTTATAAAGCCTTAATTTATGTCCAAAATTTGAAGAAAAGAAACTCTAAAATAATTAAAAAAAATCATAGAATATTTTAAAAGCCACCTGAAATATAAATTCCAAGCTGTAATTTCCACTGTAGACACTTGAGGGCACCATTTTAGCTGTATAACAGCAGTATTGGAAATCGTTTGTTAACATCATGCTGCTGCTGCTGGTGCTGCTGTAAGCCGCTTCAGTCGTGTCCGACTCTGTGCGACCCCATAGACGGCAGCCCATCAGGCTCCACTATCCCTGAGATTCTCCAGGCAAGAACACGGGAGTGGGTTGCCATTTCCTTCTCCAATGTATGAAAGTGAAAAGTGAAAGTGAAGTAGCTCAGTCGTGTCCGACTCTTAGCGACCCCATGGACTGCAGCCTACCAGGCTCCTCCGCCCATGGGATTTTCCAGGCAAGAGTACTGGAGTGGGGTGCCATTGCCTTCAGTTACTCTAATTTTTTGTGTGTGCCTGTCATAACACTTGTGCTGTTATTAAATATCTATTAATGGTATTACTAATCTGGTCCCATCATTTCATGGGAAATAGATGGGGAAACAGTGGAAACAGTGTCAGACTTTATTTTTGGGGGGTCCAAAATCACTGAAGATGGTGACTGCAGCCATGAAATTAAAAGACACTTACTCCTTGGAAGGAAAGTTAAGACTAACCTAGATAGCATATTAAAAAGTAGGGACATTACTTTGCCAACAACGGTTCGTCATCAAGGCTATGGTTTTTCCAGTAGTCATGTATGGATGTGAGAGTTGGACTGTGAAGAAAGCTGAGCACCGAAGAATTGATGCTTTCAAACTGTGGTGTTGGAGAAGACTCTTGAGAGTCCCTTGGAGTGCTAGGAGATCCAACCAGTCCATTCTAAAGGAGATCAGTCATGGGTGTTCATTGGAAGGACTGATGCTAAAGTTGAAACTCCAATACTTTGGCCACCTCACGCGAAGAGTTGACTCATTGGAAAAGACTCTGACGCTGGGAGGGATTGTGGGCAGGAGGAGAAGGGGATAAAAGAGGATGAGATGGCTGGATGGCATCACTGACTCGATGGACATGAGTTTGGGTCAACTCCAGGAGTTGGTGATGGAGAGGGAGGCCTGGCATGCTGTGATTCATGGGGTCGCAAAGAGTCAGACATGACTGAGCAACTGAACTGAACTGAATGTTAAAATGCTCCATAATATCAATAACTTTTAAACAAAATTTACTGATGATAAAATTATTGTTTACATGTTATTTTTTATTATTTCTTTTCTTATGGGCTGAAGTGAGTGTTAAGGTCCATATGTTGAAGTCTTAATCCTTAGTACACTAAGAATTTGACCACATTTAAAGACAAATTCTTGGGGCTTCCAGTTCACAGTGGTGGGGTAGAAGGACATGAGCTCATCTCCTCCTGCCAGAGCACCAAAATGCAACTAGCTGTTGAACAACTATCTGCAAGAGGATGCTGGAACCCAGCAGAAAAAGATACCCCACATCCAAAAACAAAGAAAAGCCACAAAGAGATGGTAGGAAGGGCACAAGGATGATAAAATAAAATCTCATACCTGCCACATGGGCAACTTACAAACTGGAGAACAGTAAGACCAAAGAAGTTCTCCCACTGTTGTGTAAGTTCTAGCCCCTATTTCAGGCTTCCCAGCATGGGGATCTGGCAAAGGGACCGGAAATCCTCAGGGAATATGATCTTGAAGGCCAGTGGGATTTCATTATAGGACTTTCACAAGCCTGGGGGAATCAGAGCGCCCACTCTTAGAGGGCATAAAGAAAATCTAGTGTGTACCAAGACCCAGGGGAAAGGAGCAGTGACCCCATAGGAAACTGAACCAGACCTACCTGCTAGTGTTAGACAGTCTCCTGTGGAGGTGTGGGTCAGCAGGGGCTCACCACAGGGATGGGGGCACTGGCAGCAGCCCCTGGAAGATACACCTTGGTATAAGTCCTCTAGCTTCTTGGATGTCACCATTAACCCTACCATAGAGCCTGTAGACCCTAGGGCTTTATTGCCTCAGGCCAAACAACTAACAAGGAGGGAGCACAACCCCACACATCAGCAGATAACTGGATTAAAGTTTTACTGAGCAAGGCCCTGCCCACCAGAACAAGACCTAGTTTTTCCTACCAGCAGTACTTCCCATCATGAAGCTTATATCAGCCTCTTAACTTTATCCAGCAGAGGGCTGACAGAAGAAGCAAGAAGAACCACAATCCCACAGTGGCTAGAACAAAAAACACATTATAGAGAGTTAATCAGGATGAAAAATGAGAGATAAATCCTAGATGAAGGGACATAAAATCTCAGAAAGATAAAATCTCAGAAATACAACTAAATGAAGTGGAGCTAGGCAACCTTCCAGAAAAAAAGTTCAGAACAATGATAGTGAAGATGATCTAAGATCTTGGAGACAGAATGGAGAAGATGTAAGAAATGTTTAACAAAGACCTAGAAGAAGTAAAGAATAGACAAACAGAGATGAACAATACACTAGAAGGAATCAATAGCAGAATAACTGAGGCAGAAGGATAGATAAGTGACCTGAAGGACAGAATGGTGGAAATCACTGCCTGCCACAGAACAGAATATAGAAAAAAAAAAAAAAAAAAAAGCAGGGAAGTAGGGGGGAATGAAGACAGTCTAAGACCTCTGGGACAATATTAAATGCACTAACATTTGCATTATAGGGGGTCCCAGAAAGAGAAGAGATAAAGGATCCGAGAAAATATTTGAAGGGATAATAGCTGAAAACTTCCCTAATATGGAGAAGGAAATAGTCAATCAAATCCAGGAAGCACAGTGAGTCCCAGGCAGGATAAACACAAGGAGGAATACACCAAAACAGATAGTAATCAAACTGACAAAAGTTAAAGACAAAGATAAAACATTAAAAGCAACAAGGGAAAAATGCCAACATACAAGGGAACTCCCATTAGGTTATCAGCTGATTTGTGAACAGAAACAGTACAAGCCAGAATGGAATGGCATGAAATATTTAAAGTGATCAAAGACAAGAACCTACAACCAAGAATACTCTATCTAGGAAGACTCTTATTCATATTGGATGGAGAAATTAAAAGCTTTCCAGACAAGCAAAAGTTAAGAGAATTCAGCACCAGCAAACCAGCTTTACCACAAATGCTAAAGGGTTTTATTCAGGCAGGAAACACAAGAGAAGGAAAAGACCTACACAAAATGAACCCAACACAATTAAGAAAATGGTAATAGGATCATATATATCAGTAATAACCTTAAATGTAAATGGATTAAATGCACCAATCAAAAGACATAGACTGGCTGGGCAGATAAAAACATGTGCATGTATGCACTTCCACTTACCACATCATCCTACTTAATATCCCAAATTGTATGTAATTATTTTATATTGTTAGTTTAGGCATGTTTCCATTATGGCTTGCAATTATAATTATCTTTTACATTTTGTCTATTAATTATGAAAACTAATAAACATCTTTTACTATTGTGATTATTTAACTATTATTCACTTAATACCATTGTATCATGGTTGGTTGACAGAAAATAATAGAATTCTATATCACCAAAACTACCATTTAGTGGAAAAATCTGTCTTTACTTTTTAAAATTCAGAGGAATATCAGCATTATCTTGGAATTTTCTGAAGAATACAAATGCCCAGGTATTGCTTTTTTTCTCCAAAGCTCCACATGTTTCTTTTTTTTAATTATTTATTTTTTGGTTGAAGGGTAATTGTTTTTACAGAATTTTGTTATTTTCTGTCAAACATCAACATGAATCAGCCATAGGTATACATATGTCCCCTCCCTCTTGAACCTCCTTCCCATCTCCCTCCCCATCCCACCCCTCTAGGTTGATACAGAGCCCCTGTTTGAGTTCCCAGAGACATACAGCAAATTCCCATTGGCTATCTCTTTTACATATAATGTAAATTTCCATATTACTCTCTCCATACATCTCTCACGCTCTCCTCCCCTCTCCCCATGTCCATAAGTCAGTTCTCTATCCACATGTTTCTAATGAGCAGACATGTTTAAAAACAACTAGACTATATGATGATCTTTTACTTTTACCTATTTTGATTTTTTCTATTTCATATTCAGTGTTTCTATTACATTTAGTTTGTGTTTTCCATCTCTCTTTTTTATGTTTCTTAAGTCTTTATCAAGTGTAGTAGAAAAGCTTTTGTATACATACACATGTATATAAATAGTATGTATAATATATATATTTTAGAAAACTTATGAATTTTTGCCTAGCTAAAACACTTATGACATTTTGATTCTACTTGTTTGATTTAGTTTGGATAGAATGCTAGATATCTAATTTACATTCACTCAAAACTTTGTTATAGTTCTGTGTATTTTGGCATCTATATTACTGCTAGACGTCTAGTTTATCTTAAGTGATTTTTAAAAATTTTTGAATGAGGCTTAAAATTTACAATCCAGTTCTGAGAATATAAATAAATACCATGTTGCAAAAAAAAAAAAAAAAAAAAAAGCTAAAAATTAATGTGATAGAGTATTATTAACTAAAGTACAGATTTTGTTCAAATTTCAAAAAATTTTATGCTAGTGTCCATTATTTGTTTTCGTACCTTATTCAAGACTCCACAATGCATTTAATTGCATTGAGCAGCTTCAGCTGTATGCAACAAATTTTGGTAAACTCTCTACATTTTCATTCTATTACAAATATTTTCTATTTCCTTGTGGCATCTTAGACACAGCTATCATTTAAAAGTGGACATAATTTCCAAATACATGGGATTTTTAAAGTATTTTTGATAGTAATTTCTCATTTTGATATTAATTTCTCATTTAAATGGTTTCTTCTCTGCAAATACACTCTGTATTTTTTCAGTCTTCTAACTTTATTGAGATTTCAATGGTTTAGTTAAAGATATCTCTTGGTAAAAGTCACACTGCACTTGAAAATATGTGGGTTATTTTAAAATGTCTTTTGACATTGAGCTGTAAAATAATTCCAAGTGATATGAGAACAGATTTTGTATGATTTCAATAACTTTGCTGCTGCTGCATCGCTTCAGTCGTGTCCGACTCTGTGCAACCCCATAGACAGCAGCCCACCAGGCTTCCCTGTCCCTGGGATTCTCCAGGCAAGAACACTGGAGTGGGTTGCCATTTCCTTCTCCAATGCATGAAAGTGAAAAATGAAAGTGAAGTCGCTCAGTCCGACTCTAGCGACCCCATGGACTGCAGCCTACCAGGCTCCTCCGTCCATGGGATTTTCTAGGCAAAAGTACTGGAGTGGGGTGCCATTGCCTTCTCTGACAGTGGGCCCAAATCTAGTACAACTGATAGCTCTATCAGAAGAGATAAAGAATGGACAGGTATTGAGAAAAGACCACGTGAAGACACAGGGAGAGGATGGTCATTCATAAGCAAAAGAGGGAGGCCTCAGAAGAAACTAACACTGTTGACATGTTGATCTTGAACTTGTAGCCTCCAGAATTGTAAGGAAATAAATTTCTTTGTTTATGCCACCCGGTCTGCAGTGCTTTGTTATGACAGCAAACAAATAGACCCTTTAAATGCCTTTAAAAGCATAAGCAAAACAGCTGTAGTTTAGTGTACTATGCAAGACTGTAGCTTCCCCATTAAACATTCATTCTATGGGGAAATAAGCCTTGGCTTATGTGAGTTTTTAATTATGTGTGCTCTTCAGAAATCCTTGCCTCAAATAAAATGCCACTGTTCCAAATTCTGGCCGTGTTTCTTTTGTCAGTATTAACTCAGTATGTCATACCTTTTTACTCATTTATCCTCACTCAGCAGAGTTTTTTTGGCATGGTTAAGGGTGTAGATGCTGAGGCCAGTAACTAAATGTATGATTTAGGCAGTTACTTAAAAAGCTAGCGCCATATTTTTTTCTCAGATATGTGCACTACAGAAAGAATCATAAGAGTACCTGCATTAGCGTTCTCTGTAAGGATTAAATGAGTTGATATATACAAAGTATATATTTAGTATGTGCAATTATGCTGGAAATGATCACTCTGCTTGATTAGATCCAGTTATCTCTTTCAGAAAAACTTTATAACCTTCAAGGCCCTGGGGGGGCGGGGAATGAAACCTTAACTCTGAAACTTCAGTGATTCCACTTCCTCTTTATTTCCAGGTTGAATGCTAAATCATATTGTGTTATCAAAGGTATTATAGAGATTTGAGCTTTGGTTTTTAATAATCTGGATTCAAACATAAATTTTTTTCCATTTACCTATTATACAATTTCAGACAATTTGTCTAATTTGTCTGTTTCCACATCTAGCACATTACATGACACAGTGATGTTCAGTATTTTTCTAGTAAATATGTATTTCACCTGTGGATCTAAGAGTATAATGTCAACTACCTAACATATTGCAGTATTCCCAAAATGTGGGACTAGTGAAGGTACCAAGATAATTTTAGGTGAGACACAGACATGACAGTAAGGACACTGAACCATACAGAGAAAATTTTCTCCTTTCAATTTTATTTCAATACTTCTGATTATGTCAAGAATTAAACTCTCAATTTGGTGCTGTCTTAAAATTCCTTAATGTTTGTTAATTTCCAGTTTTAATCAAGAAAGATTCTGAGCCTTTGTCAGGTAACATCTATTGAAACTGAATCACATTTTTAATTAATTATACTTATTTTTACTTTTAAATTTGTGACAGGTAACAGCTCTTTTTCCACTTACAGAAAATAATACATTTTTTTTTTTCTTCTTTTAAAAGAAACCCATTCAAGTGTAAGAGGTAAATTGATTTAAAGAAAAATGTTATGGATATAATAGAGGTGTGAGGACATGGTGAAAATCACTAAGGATAATAAGCAACTTATTGAAGTTTCGGGAAACCAACTTACACGAACTACATTAGGAATGATTGTGCTTAATACATTTCCAGGTGGTTCTTAAGTTCACTAACAAAGAAGAGAGTAGCAAATTGTGATGTATAGTTACTGTTTTAATATACAGTAGTCCCCTAAATAAACTAGAAACAATACAATGGTGAACTCAACTGTTGCCGCTTTTTCTCCTGAATATTGCAAAAGAGAACATGGGGTGGGGATGGGGGGGCGACACTAGATATTGTCTTATCTCTTATCTTTATCCTTAGCCAGAACTCTCTTCCCTGCAAGGTAAACATTGTTTAATTGGTAACCCAAAAGTGACGAAAACTCCAGGACTTTCAGGATGCAACTTTTTTCCACTTTCACTTCCGGGCCAAATTTTCCTAGGATACATTGTTGTTGTTTAGTTGCTAAGTCACGTCTGATTCTTGTGAACCCATGGACTGTAGCCCACCAGGCTCCTCTGTTCAACGGATTTCCCAGGCAAGAATAATGGAGTGGGTTACCATTTCCTTCTCTGGGGAAGCTTCCCAAAACAGGGATGGAACACGCCTCCCATGCATTAGCAGGCAGATTCTTCTCCAATGAGCCACCAGGGAAGCCCTAGAATATTATTATTATTGCTATCAATTTTACTGCCCGTTTCCATTCAGATGCACTTCAACATTAGCGATGTTGCAGGCAACATGGAGAATACAGCAGTAATTTAAAAAAATTACTCTAGTATTTTGCCATCTGGCAGTTGGTTAAAAAGCAACCTTCTGGTAAGAGAACAACTCGCACTGCGCTAAACCTTCGATCACGCTACTTCCTTTCAGATTCGCGCTGACGTATGCAGACGTCACGACGTAATGCGTCGTGCAAACGTCGGCGAGCGGCGCTGTTCTAGGTTGTCTGGTCCCAGCAGCTAGATGTGGGGTGTTACCTCCTCACGTTTTTTCCGCGGGTGGCCGAAGTGTGTTTGAATCTTGTCCGCCAGCTCTTAGCGAGGGGCAGTTCTGAAGAAAACGGAGCCTGGGGTGATGGCGCCATTGCGTCCCGGAACCTTCTCCTGACGCCTCGGTTGCGCGGGGGAATGTGGACGCTTGCAGGTCAGGGTTGGTGGCGCGGACGCGCGCTCGCGGCCTGGGTCACCGAGGCGGCGCGTAAGGGGCGTCTCTGGCCTCACCTCGCGCCGGCCCGGGGGACTGCAGCCGAGTCCAGGGCTCCGGACCGGTGCTACAGCTCTGCAGACCGCAAGGTGACCGCCTTGAGTCTCTTGTCATTCACGTTTTAAGCCTAGGGAGGGTGTTCCTGGTGAATTTGTGAGGGCTTCTTGGTACTGACTACTTGTGAATGCAGGTTGCACTGTTGTGAGGGAGACAGGGCTCGGAGCGCGGGGGTGCGCTTCGGTTTCGGACTCCAGTGCTCACCAGTGTGATCTTGGACAAGTGTCCTCACTTTCCTCATTGGTAATATCAGGATCTTTGTTTATGCGAGGGATTGTTCTCAGTATGTATTTAGTTTTAAAAGCGTATCGAGGAAGCTGCTAGTTCCATTTTCTTGCGACTTTAGCCACGTGACCTAGGCAAGTTACCTGACCTTTCTCTGTTTCTTCATTTGTTGAATGAGATGCTTATATTAAAAAAAACGTTGAGTGGCTGTGAGACTTGGCGCGAAGTGAGGTATAGAACTTTTAGTTCAATACCGAGAATCTAAGAAGTGCTGGGTATGCCTTAACTTCTCCTTATTATTTCGCCTTTTTTTTTTAAATTTTATATTTAAACTTTACAAAATTGTATTAGTTATGCCAAATATCATAATGAATCCTATTATTTCGTCTTAGCTAGAGCAGACGCATGCTCATTCTGTCCCTGTAGTTGGAGGAGGTGGGGCTTTTTGCTCCTCGGTCACGACGGACTCTGCGGTCCCACGGACTGTAGCCCGCCAGCTTTTCTGTCCACGGAATTTTCCTGGCAAGAATCCTGGAGTAGGGTGCCATTTCCTACTCCATGGGATCTTGTTGAACAAGGCATGGAAACCGCGTTTCTTGTGTCTCTTACACTGGCAGGATTCTTTACCACTCCACCTGGGAAGCTTCAGCGACCCTAAAACTATACTACGTTATAACTGTGAAAAGAAACAGTTTAGGCAGTAAAATAAAGTACTTGAATGAAAGTTATGAGTAACTGGAGAAAGAAAAAGACTGTAATTATTTAGTTTTACTCTTTTCTAAAATGCCTGTAGAATGGATTTATGTTGCAATTGTAAGACTAAAAACGGTGCAGTGGATGGAAAAATCACAGAGCAGACAATTCAGGTTTAGATTTTTGCAGAATATCTTTCAGGTATAGTTGCACTTGTATTGAAGCGCTTACTGGAAAAAAAAAAAAGGAAACAACCTCATGAAAATTTTGTATTTCGTTGTAATTTCACTTTTTTTTTGTTCATTATGAGATATAAATTTGATTGGAAAAATGAAACGTTCTGGGTCCAAAAAATGACGCATTCTATGTGCAACTGAAAATCACAAATTAACATTTTAAAGTATTTTAAAGATTTAAGTGAAAAGTGAGCCTTTTTTTTCCTGATAATACAATATTTTCCCCTTCTCTCTCCAGAGAAGTTGTTGTTAAGTAACAAAGTCATCTAAATTAAACTTTTGAAGGCTCTATTAGGAGCACAAATTTTTAAGTAGACCTGACTCTGTTGATTAAATATGTGATGGGGGCAAAAAATATTTTTTTTCATTCAGCTTCTCTGTAGCTTTTTTTATTTCAAGAAATTTTGTTAAACCAGGTGCTCCAAGGCTGTAGAGGAGTTCTAGGTATCTTGTGTTCTCCATTTGTGAAAATACATTCAGCTCCTCAGTGGCCTTTGAAATGGTAAAAATATTATAAGGGACTTTTATTTAGCCATATGGTCTGAATATGGTCATATAGCCTTTGTCAGTGAAACTAATGTATTTGATGAGCCCTGTTGTTATCCATGGAGAAGGCAATGGCACCCCACTCCAGTACTCTTGCCTGGAAAATCCCATGGAAGGAGGAGCCTGGTAGGCTGCAGTCCATGGGGTCGCTAAGAGTCAGACACCACTGAGCGACTTCACTTTCACTTTTCACTTTCATACATTGGAGAAGGAAATGGCAACCCACTCCAGTGTTCTTGCCTGAAGAATCCCAGGGGTGGGGGAGCCTGGTGAGCTGCCGTCTGTGGGGTCTCACAGAGTCGGACACGGCTGAAGCGACTTAGCAGCAGCAGCAGTTGTTATCCATTGCTTGTAATATGACTTTAACCATACATCTCTTTACTGTCAGAGAAATAATACAAACAGTATGAATGCTTTAAATAAAGTTGTTTTAAGAAGACTAAAAGAGTATTATTTAGTGTACTTGTTTTATATTGTAGACAATTTATACTCATAAATGTAATATTTCCCTCCCCTTTTCTAGGAAAAAATTGATATGTCTTGTTTTCCTGTTGAAAACACTAGAAATTTCAGTATCATTGCACATGTGGATCATGGCAAAAGTACTTTAGCAGACAGGCTCCTGGAACTAACAGGTATTTTCATTTTATAGTCTACACCTAATTAATGGCAATGAGTAGTTGATAGTTACTTTTACTGGCATACTTTTACTATTTTTTTTTTTTAATTTTGGTTTTAAGTTTATATGCAGTATTGTCTGTTTTTAAAAGCTTATAGAAATATCAATACACATTTCTATTTTTAGGGGCAATTGATAAAACAAAAAATAATAAACAAGTTCTTGATAAATTGCAAGTGGAACGAGAAAGAGGAATCACTGTTAAAGCACAGACAGCATCTCTCTTCTATAACTATGAAGGAAAGCAGTACCTTTTAAATCTTATCGATACACCGGTAAGTTTTTTAATATCAATTTTGTCTCTGTTGTTAAAGTCAGCTTTGTATTAATAGTGCAAGCATATCCTTTTTTTCAGTTTTTAAATTGAACATTAAACACTTCACTTTGCCTTTTTTTCCCCTCTGTGTTCTTAGATTAGTGAAATTATTTCACAAGAACAGGCTAAAAAGAAGGTTAATCACTTTTTATTCAGTGAAGTCAGTAGATTTGCCAAAATGCCTCTCTATAAGAAACATTTAAACTTAACATTTAGAGGTTTTAATATTTTTTGTTTCTCAGGGTCATGTTGATTTTAGTTATGAAGTATCCAGGTCACTCTCTGCTTGCCAAGGTGTTTTACTTGTGGTTGATGCAAATGAGGTAGGTACATTTAATTTTATATGATGTGATATGCTATTTCGTTGTTCCAAGATTTTTCTTAAGATGTTTGGAAATAGAATTTTTGTGTTTGAAGAAAGTAAGAATTATTTTATTATTTAACCAAAATTATGTTTTGGTCCTGTTAATTTTAAGCTTTATTACACTAAAATGGCCTGTGAAATTGACTAATTCATCCTTTAAAATTTTTAAGCTGATCAGAGGAATCATTCAAAAGATTTTTGAAGTATGTCATATATACATCTTACCAAAAAACCCCCCCAGTTTTAAGCACTTCTTAATCTGTGGTGTCAGTTTTTAGCAGAACTAGAAAATCTATCTTTGATGTCATTTTGGGTGTTTTTAAGGTAATAATTTGAGAAGTGCTACATTTAAAGAAACATGTCAATAATATTACCAAGTTCTCTGTTGTGAACATAACCATGAAAACATACTGAGATGAAAGTATAAGAGCCATGATATACTATTTATAGTAAGCTTTTGACATACTTCAATTTTCATGGACTTTTCATTCAAAACCCAAAGATTTTTTTGTTGTGTTAAATCCTCCCTAATCCTGTCAAGGACAGTCAGTCTCTACCTTAACATCCATATACTTGGCTTTATAAAATATGTCTCATAGTTCTTTAGGAGGCTTCGAGGTCCTTAAGGATCCATGTATTACTGCTTTGTTCCCAAAGCTTAACACAGTACCCTCTAAAAAATGTTTCTAGAACTGAAAGGAATTTTCACAGGGAATGATCCAGATGCATGGACTTATAGATACCATAGTTTGCCTTGTACCTTTGCTTTTGATGAAGATGTGTGGAATGGTCTTGAATTTCAGCTTTTGTGATGGATAATAGAATGATTATCTTAGTGTCTTGTGTCTTCTTCTTGTCTGCTTTTCTTCATAGGGTATTCAAGCCCAAACGGTAGCGAACTTCTTTCTTGCCTTTGAAGCACAGCTATCAATAATTCCAGTTATAAACAAGGTAATTTGTTAGCGCAACAGTGCCATTTATTTTTTTACTTTCTAAGGGTAAATTTACTGTTTGAGTATCACTTGTACTATTTTTTATATGAGAATCTTCAGGTATTTGTTAAATGGAATTGACTATTGAACATCATGGAGATTAAGGACGCAAAACCCCTGCGCAGTCAAAAATCTGCATGTAACTTTTGACTTCACACACAGTTAACTATTAATATCGTCATATTGACTACAATCTTACCAATAACTTAAACAGTTTGTTAACACATACTTTGTATATTATATGTATTGTATATAGTGTTCTTACAATAAGATAGAGAAAATGCTAATCAAATCATAAAGAGGAGAAAATACATTTACAGTACTCTGTTTATCAATACCCTGAGTTTACATCATCTTTTATAAGGTGAATCATCTCTCAGTACTTACATCAGTATTGTCTTATGTGATGACAAAACACCATAGATGTTATATGTATTACTGACACTAAACGTCAACAATTAAAAGATAGACTGAAAAGGAACTTCATATTTATTTACAGGTAAATGATTGATGCATTGATAACAATGAAGCATAAATATTGCTTTATGCTATGACATTATGTGATTGCTTCATGGTAACCTAGTCTATACACTAAGGAAAGATTCATTAAAGTTTTTATAGTGTACAATATTATAGTCATATTTATAACAGTATTGGAAACATTGTTACAGTAAAAAATGTTTATTTCTAATTATAGGCTGATATGCAGTTTCTCTAATTATGAGAGTCATACCGTATGGTAATGTAATTCTTTGAAAGCAAATTATAAAACAGAAAGCCAATACATTATTAATTTTATGTTAAATATTACTTATGCCTTTGTTAGGGATAAGTTATCCACCTCAATACTAGTCTTGCACCTGGTATTCTACAAGTGTAGTTTCACATATTTATTGAAAAAAATCTGCATATAAGTGGGCCCATGCAGTTGAAACTCCTTGTTGTTCCAGGTCAGTTGTATACTGGGATTTCTTTGAATTGCATACGATAAAATTTCAACTCAAACTCCTCTACCCTGGCATGTAATTGAGAAGATCAGATCAGATCAGTCGCTCAGTCATGTCCGACTCTTTGCGACCCCATGACAGCACGCCAGGCCTCCCTGTCCATCACCAACTCCCGGAGTTCACTCAGACTCACATCCATCGAGTCAGTGATGCCATCCAGCCATCTCATCCTCTGGCGTCCCCTTCTCCTCCTGCCCCCAATCCCTCCCAGCATCAGGGTCTTTTCCAATTAAACAACTCTTCGAATGAGGTGGCCAAAGTACTGGAGTTTCAGCTTTAGCATCATTCCTTCCAAAGAAATCCCAGGGCTGATCTTCAGAATGGACTGGTTGGATCTCCTTGCAGTCCAAGGGAGTCTCAAGAGTCTTCTCCAACACCACAGTTCAAAAGCATCAATTCTTTGGCACTCAGCCTTCTTCACAGTCCAACTCTCACATCCATACATGACCACAGGAAAAACCATAGCCTTGACTAGACGAACCTTTGTTGGCAAAGTAATGTCTCTGCTTTTGAATATGCTATCTAGGTTGGTCATAACTTTCCTTCCAAGGAGTAAGCGTGTTTTAATTTCATGGCTGCAGTCACCATCTGTAGTGATTTTGGAGCCCAGAAAAATAAAGTCTGACACTGTTTCCACTGTTTCCCCATCTATTTCCCATGAAGTGGTGGGACCGGATGCCATGGTCTTTGTTTTCTGAATGTTGAGCTTTAAGCCAACTTTTTCACTCTCCACTTTCACTTTCATCAAGAGGCTTTTTAGTTCCTCTTCACTTTCTGCCAGAAGGGTGGTGTCATCTGCATATCTGAGGTTATTGATATTTCTCCCGGCAATCTTGATTCCAGTTTGTGTTTCTTCCGGTCCAGCGTTTCTCATGATGTACTCTGCATAGAAGTTAAATAAACAGGGTGACGATATACAGCCTTGACGAACTCCTTTTCCTATTTGGAACCAGTCTGTTGTTCCATGTCCAGTTCTAACTTGCTTCCTGACCTGCATACAAATTTCTCAAGAGGCAGATCAGGTGGTCTGGTATTCCCATCTCTTTCAGAATTTTCAATAGTTTATTGTGATCCACACAGTCAAAGGCTTTGGCATAGTCAATAAAGCAGAAATAGATGTTTTTCTGGAACTCTCTTGCTTTTTCGATGATCCAGCGGATGTTGGCAATTGGATCTCTGGTTCCTCTGCCTTTTTTAAAACCAGCTTGAACATCAGGAAGTTCACAGTTCACATATTGCTGAAGCCTGGCTTGGAGAATTTTGAGCATTACTTTACTAGCGTGTGAGATGAGTGCAAATGTGCAGTAGTTTGAGCATTCTTTGTCATTGCCTTTCTTTGGGATTGGAATGAAAACTGACCTTTTCCAGTCCTGTGGCCACTGCTGAGTTTTCCAAATTTGCTGGCATACTGAGCGCAGCACTTTCACAGCATTATCTTTCAGGATTTGGAATAGCTCAACTGGAATTCCATCACCTCCACTAGCTTTGTTCGTAGTGATGCTTTCTAAGGCCCACTTGACTTCACATTCCAGGATGTCTGGCTCTAGGTCAGTGATCACACCATCGTGATTATCTGAGTCGTGAAGATCTTTTTTGTAGAGTTCTTCTGTGTATTCTTGCCATCTCTTCTTAATATCTTCTGCTTCTGTTAGGTCCATACCATTTCTGTCCTTTATCGAGCTCATCTTTGCATGAAATGTTCCTTTGGTATCTCTGATTTTCTTGAAGAGATCCCTAGTCTTTCCCATTCTGTTGTTTTCCTCTATTTCTTTGCATTGATCTCTGAAGAAGGCTTTCTTATCTCTCCTTGCTATTCTTTGGAACTCTGCATTCAGATGTTTATATCTTTCCTTTTCTCCTTTGCTTTTTGCTTCTCTTCTTTTCACAGCTATTTGTAAGGCTTCCCTAGACAGCCATTTTGCTTTTTTGTATTTCTTTTCCATGGGGATGGTCTTGATCCCTGTCTCCTGTACAGTGTCACGAATCTCATTCCGTAGTTCATCAGGCACTCTATCTATCAGATCTAGGCCCTTAAATCTATTTCTCACTTCTACTGTATAATCATAAGGGATTTGATTTAGGTCATATCTGAATGGTCTAGTGGTTTTCCCTACTTTCTTCAATTTCAGTCTGAATTTGGCAATAAGGAGTTCATGGTCTGAGCCACAGTCAGCTCCTGGTCTTGTTTTTGCTGACTGTATAGAGCTTCTCCATCTTTGGCTGCAAAGAATATAATCAATCTGATTTTGGTGTTGACCATCTGGTGATGTCCATGTATATAGTCTTATCTTGTGTTGTTGGAAGATGGTGTTTGTTATGAGCAGTGCATTTTCTTGGCAAAACTCTATTAGTCTTTGCCCTGCTTCATTCCGTATTCTAAGGCCAAATTTGCCTGTTACTCCAGGTGTTTCTTGACTTCCTTCTTTTGCATTCCAGTCCCCTATAATGAAAAGGACATCTTTTTTGGGTGTTAGTTCTAAAAGGTCTTGTAGGTCTTCATAGAACCATTCAACTTCAGCTTCTTCAGTGTTACTGGTTGGGGCATAGACTTGGATTACTGTGATATTGAATGGTTTGCCTTAGAAACGAACAGAGATCATTCTGTCGTTTTTGAGATTGCATCCAAGTACTGTATTTCAGACTCTTTTGTTGACCATGATGGCCACTCCATTTCTTCTTAGGGATTCCTGCCCATGGTGGTAGATATAATGGTCATCGGAGTTAAATTCACCCATTCCAGTCCATTTCAGTTCGCTCTTTCCTAGAATGTCGACATTCACTCTTGCCATCTCTTGTTTGACCACTTCCAATTTGCCTTGGTTCATGGACCTGACATTCCAGGTTCCTATGCAATAATTGAGAAGATAGTCTCCCTGAATTACATGGAGCAATGGGGCGCTGTTTCTGTAGGAAAGGGCAGGATAGGCCAAATAGTCTGTTATACTAAACTGTAGAGGAAAAGAAAAGGACATTATGAAGTAGGATGAAACAGTGTAACACAGGCCGCTTAACAGTTAAGTGCTAAACTGAGAACAGTGTTGATAAAGCTTAACTTTTATATTTTAAAATTAATAAATCAAGAATCTTAATTAAAAATTTGCATTGCATTCAGTTTTATTTTTTGATATTGAAGATAGGTTTAAAGGAAGCAAAGAAAGACAGTTTGTTGTTATAAGTTATATATAACACATAAAATCAGTGTACATGATGTTGTTATTGAGCTCTTCGGCTCTGAGTAGCTAATGACCTCAGTTTCTTGCTTGCTTTGCTGTCTGCCTTCTAATTTCAGTGGCCATGAGTGTTAAAATTTTATTACCTTTTTGTCATTATTTTTCTTTTAATACTTTTGAAAATAAAATTGTTAAGGGGTCAGTTAGTTCAAAAGCAAGTATGCGTCTATCTCCAAATATTAATATGTAATACATTTTAATTTCATTATATTAAGACGTGATTTTTTTCTTTTAAGATAGATCTGAAGAATGCTGATCCTGAAAGGGTTGAAAAACAAATTGAAAAGGTGTTTGATATTCCAGGTGACGAATGTATTAAGGTAAATTTTTTTTTTTAGAAGACTTGATTTTACTTTCCAAAATCTCAGGTAATTGGCTTAAGTAAAATTTCATAGTATTTGATAGCACATCATTATTATATTGTGAAATTATAATATTACAGCTTTACAAAGTTCTTTTTACTGATATTTCATTTGATCTTTGCCAAAAATCCTTACTACATGGTTAGGACAGATAGAAATTTCTCATGATACAGTTGAAAGGACGAAAACTGAAAGATTTTGTCACTTTAAGATTATAGATCTAGTTAGCTAATGTGCCAGGACTAAAATGTAGGTCTTTGGCAACTGTTTGTTATAATATGCCCTTTTGCCTCTATGGAAATGTTCTCCTTGAAGAGTAGGGTCAGACTAATTTCAAGGCATTGTAGATATCATTCTTAGAACTATATTTAATGTAAATCAAAGTTGATAATATTTTAAATTAAGATTTTTAAATTTACCTTTTAAATGATCAGATCAGTCGCTCAGTTGTGTCCAACTCTTTGCGACCCCATGAATCGCAGCACTCCTGGCCTCCCTGTCCATCACCAACTCCCGGAGTTCACTCAGACTCACATCCATCGAGTCAGTGATGCCATCCAGCTATCTCATCCTCTGTTGTCCCCTTCTTCTCTTGCCCCCAATCCCTCCCAGCATCAGAGTCTTTTCCAATGAGTCAACTCTTTGCATCAGGTGGCCAAAGTACTGGAGTTTCACCTTTAGCATCATTCCTTCCAAAGAAATCCCAGGGCTGATCTCCTTCAGAATGGACTGGTTGGATCTCCTTGCAGTCCAAGGGACTCTCAAGAGTCTTCTCCAACACCACAGTTCAAAAGCATCAAGTCTTCGGCACTCACCCTTCTTCACAGTCCAACTCTCACATCCATACATGACCACAGGAAAAACCATAGCCTTGACTAGACGGACCTTTGTTGGCAAAGTAATGTCTCTGCTTTTGAATATGCTATCTAGGTTGGTCATAACTTTCCTTCCAAGGAGTAAGCGTCTTTTAATTTCATGGCTGCAGTCACCATCTGTAGTGATTTTTGGAGCCCAGAAAAATAAAGTTTGACACTGTTTCTACTGTTTCCCCATCTATTTCCCATGAAGCGATGGGACCAGATGCCATATTCTTCATTTTCTGAATGTTGAGCTTTAAGCCAACTTTTTCACTCTCTACTTTCACTTTCATCAAGAGGCTTTTTAGTTCCTCTTCACTTTCTGCCATAAGGGTGGTATCATCTGCATATCTGAGGTTATTGATATTTCTCCCGGCAATCTTAATTCCAGCTTGTGTTTCTTCCAGTCCAGCATTTCTCATGATGTACTCTGCATATAAGTTAAATAAACAGGGTGACAATATAAAGCCTTGACGAACTCCTTTTCCTATTTGAGGCCAGTCTGTTGTTCCATGTCCAGTTCTAACTGTTGCTTCCTGATGATAGTTTAGTGTTAAACCTTTTAAATGATAGTTGAGTGTTAAATCAGTTCAGCTCAGACTCTCAGTCGTGTCCAACTCCTTGCAACCCCATGGACTGCAGCACACCAGCCTTCCCTGTCCATCACCAACTCCCAGAGCTTGCTCCAACTCACGTCCATTGAGTCAGTGATGCCATCCAGCCATCTTATCCTCTGTCGTCCCCTTGTCCTCCTGCCTTCAATCTTTCCCAGCATAAGGGTCTTTTCCAGTGAGTCAGTTCTTCATATCATGTGGCCAAAGTATTGGAGTTTCAGCTTCAGCGTCAGTCCTTCCAATGAATATTCAGTACTGCTTTCCTTTAGGATTGACTGGTATGATTTCCTTGCAGTTCAAGGGACTCCTAAGAATCTTCTCTAACACTATAGTTCAAAATATCAATCTTTGGCGCTCAGCTTTCTTTATAGTTCAACTCTCACATACATACTTGACTATTGGAAAAACCATAACTTTGACTAGACAGCCCTTTGTTGGCAAAGTAACGTCTCTGCTTTTTAATATGCTGTCTAGGTTGGTCATAGCTTTTTTTCCAAGGAGCAAGCGTCTTTTAATTTCATGGCTGCAGTCACTATCTGCAGTGATTGTTAAATAGCCCTAGCTAAACTGTGCTATTCTACATGCTTGTGTAGTAAGTATATCAGAGTAATAATGTCTAGCTTTTATTTTCAAGCTTGTTTAATTTTTAAAAAAGCAAGTTTCAGCTGATAAAGTGGATTTTTTGCTTATTTTTTAAACTTTAACACATTGGTTGGTTATATACAACTTGGAAAAAGCAATAGTTTTTTTTCCTTGGATACATACATAGAATTTAATGTTTTTTATTATGAAGAGGGACCTCATTGTAAGGCAGTCCTGAAATTATGGTATCATGATTGGAATTATGTTAAAATATATTTAGCTGAAAATTCATTCATACACTTAATTTGGTGTGTGCCAGCTAGGGATGCAGCAGTGAACAGTACAGGCAAGACATCTGTCTCGTTGTTTTTATATTCTACTTGGGGAGGCACTCATTAAATAAAAAAAGAAGGAAGTATAGTATTTAGTGAGTGAGACCAATGTTTTCAAGGGACATTCAACAGAGTGTATTGTTCCAGGTAGCATTACCATACCTAACAATGAAAAAAAGTCTTTTTCTTAGAGAAGAGCTATGATGCAGAGTAACTTAGGGAATTTTTCTCTGATGAACTGAGACTTGAAGAAAAAAAGAATGGGGAGAAATAATTTCTGAAAGAGCAAAGAGCAAGTGTAAAGGCTTGGAATGTTTGGGAAGGTTTGACATGTTTAAGGAACAGAAAGAAGGCAAGTTAGATGAGATGGCTTTGTAGGGAAAGGCAGGGGTCAAGTTATTCTGGGATTCTTGCTGTGCTAAAGAGTTTGAAAACGTTAAGATAATGAAAGGATTATAAAGCAAGAGAGGAAAACTGATCATTCAGAGAATGGATTAGAAAAGGGTAAGAAACTATACAGGGAAACCAGTTTGCAGTAGTAGTCCAGGGGCAAAATACTGGTGGCTAAGTATGTGATTCCGATATTTTAATAAGTGGCCAAATTTGATGTGTGTTTTGTGGATATGGTAGATTTTGCTGGTGTGTTATGTGTTCAGGTCAGTTGTTCACTTCTGTCTGATTCTATGGGACCCCATGGACTGCTGCACACCAGGCCTCCACATTCTTCACCAACCCCTGGAGTTTACCCAAACTCATTTTCATTGAGTTGGTGATGCCATCCAACCATCTCATCCTCTGTCGTCCCCTTTTCCTCCTGCCTTCAATCCTTCCCAGCATCAGGGTCTTTTCCCAACAAGTCAATTCTTTGCATCAGGTGGCCACAGTATTAGAGTTTCAGCTTCAACATCAGTCCTTCCAATGAACACTCAGGACTGATCTCCTTTAGGATGGACTGGTTGGATCTCCTTACAGTCCAAGGGACTCTCAAGAGTCTTCTCCAACACCACAGTTCAAAAGCATCAATTCTTTGGGGCTCAGCTTTCTTTCTAGTTCAACTCTCACACCCATACATGACTATTGGAAAAACCATAGCCTTGACTAGACGGACCTTTGTTGGCAAAGTAATGTCTCTGCTTTTTAATACGCTGTCTAGGTTGGTCATAACTTTCCTTCCAAAGAGCAAGTGTCTTTTAATTTCATGGCTGCAGTAACCATCTGCAGTGATTTTGGAGCCCAAAAAAATAAAGTCTGCCACTGTTTCCAGTGTTTCCCCAGCTATTACCATTAAGTGATGGGACCAGATACCATGATCTTAGTTTTCTGAATGTTGAGCTTTAAGCCAACTTTTTCACTCTCCTCTCTCACTTTCATCAAGAGGCTCTTTAGTTCTTCTTCACTTTCTGCCATAAAGGTGGTGTCATTTGCATATCTGAGGTATTGATATTTCTCCTGGCAATCTTGATTCCAGCTTGTGCTTCCTCCAGCCCAGCGTTTCTCATGATGTACTCTGCATATAAGTTAAATTAGCAGGGTGACAATATATAGCCTTGACATACTCCTTTTCCTATTTGGAACCAGTCTGTTGTTCCATGTCCAGTTCTAACTGTTGCTTCCTGACCTGCATACAGATTTCTCAAGAGGCAGGCCAGGTGGTCTGGTATTCCCATCTATTTCAGAATTTCCCACTTTTTATTGTGATCCACAGAGTCAAAGGCTTTGGCATTGTCAATAAAGCAAAAGCAGATATTTTTCTGGAACTCTCTTGCTTTTTTGATGATCCAGCGGATGTTGACAATTTGATTTTGGTTCCTCTGCGTTTTCTAAATCCAGCTTCATGATTCACGTACTGTGGAAGACTGGCTTGGAAAATTTTGAGCATTACTTTATTAGCGTGTGAGATGAGTGCAGTTGTGTGGTAGTATGAACATTCTTTGGCATTGCCTTTCTTTTGGATTGGAATGAAAACTGACCTTTTCCAGTCCTGTGGCCACTACTGAGTTTTCCAAATTTGCTGGCATATTGAGTGCAGCATTTTCACAGTATCATCTTTTAGGATTTGAAATGGCTCAACTGGAATTCCATCACCTCCACTAGCTTTGTTTGTAGTGATGCTTCCTAAGGCCCACTTGACTTCACATTCCAGGATGTCTGGCTCTAGGTGAGTGATCGCACCATCATGATTATCTGGGTCGTGAAGATCTTTTTTGTACAGTTCTGTGTGTTCTTGCCACCTCTTTTTAATCTTCTGCTTTTGTTAGATCCATACCATTCTGTCCTTTATTGAGCCTATCTTTGTATGAAACGTTCCCTTGATATCTCTCGTTTTCTTGAAGAGATCTCCAGTCTTTCCCATTCTATTGTTTTCCTCTATTTTCTTGCACTGATCATTGAGGAAGGTGTTCTTATATGTGTAAGGATGTGAAATAAAGAATCATGATGAGTTTGGGTTTGAGCAACTGGTTGAATACTGGTAATCTGTTAATGCAGAGAGGACTTGGGGAGGAACAGATAGTGGGAAAATTAAAAGCTCTCTTTTGCACATAGTGTGTTTGAAATGTCTAATAGACATCCAATCAGGATATTACATAAATCTACACAATTCTGGCATTTGTGGAGAGGGCTGAGTCAGAGATATTTAAGTCATAGTGTGTATGTGGCATTGATGCCATGGGAATGGATGCCATTTCGAAACTAGGGAGAAAATGTAAGTAGAAAAAAGATCCTAGAAACCATTCTACATTATTCTCAATTTGTAGAGTGTTATGAATAAGAATTTGAGAAGGATTAGAGAGGATTCAGAAGATGAGGGTGTGAGGATTGAGTTTTCAGAGAGGTGGGAAAACAAATTGTAGCAGGAGAGAAGGCAAAGAGGTTGTGGATATAGTGCAGATGGATTTGTATATTTGAATAAAGGAGTTTTTTATGTCTTCTATTTCCTTGAATGAAGTAAGAGGCAACGTTATCAAATGAGAGTGAATTGGCCACAGGGAAAGTGTGTAGATTGAAAAGGAAGGTGGTGTGAATTATCTTAATTAGTGTTAATGTGAATTTAGTAAAGGATGTGTCCTTGGACAGCCAGCAAATCTTAACTGCATATTGAGATCTGTGTCATGAACTTACAGAAACCAACCAAACCAGTTACTTGACTGTTCTCCACTAATGTTGAGCTGCTCTGATTATAAGCATAGAAAAGGCACATAGTCGGATGCAGTTGCAGTTAAGGTTTTATTAATACGAAGGGCTTATGATAGAGAATAGAAAGTAGTTGGATGGAATGAGTACAAATAGTGGGCCCTTGGAGTCTCAGCTGGGAAAAGAGGCAGGGGGCTAAATAGATAATGAAAAAAAAGTCCATTCAATAAATTAGAAAATGTGATCTTAAAGGATTGTTGTAAAGAGTGTACTAGAGTCTAAAGCATCATTCTTATTAGGAAGTAGTTTTTTGCCTCTCAGGAAACATTTGGCAATGTCTGAAGACCTTTTTTGTTGTCACACTGGGGAATAGGTGCTACTGGCATCTTGTGAGCGGATGAGAATCCATGGATGCTGTTATGCATCTTGCAGTGAGCGCATAGAACAGCCCCCCAAACAAAGAGTTATCCAGGTCAAAGTGTCCTTAGTGCTGAGTTGAGAAACTCTGATCTAGAGGGACTTTGAAGGGCAAGAGGAAGAATTCAGGGAACTGAGTTTGAATAAAGATTTCAAAGATAGTTCAATTACTGGTAATGGCAAAGGTGAGTCAGATGAGCATGTTTTGAGTGTTTTGGCTGCCTTTTCAGTGTAAGAACAATAGTGGTACTATACCTTACAGTTAGCCTTAGCTGTATGCCATCCACATATATTGTTTATTCACACAGCAGCCTTGAGGTTTATGTAAAATATGAATAATCACTTTATTTGTCGATGAAGAACTTGAAGCTTGAAGAAAACATGTATTGGCTAAAGTCATGTATTACTCATAGAGTCATAATTATAACCCAGATATTTTGAACTCTTAGTCCAGTGCTCTTTCAGTACCACAATCAGAATGCTTTTGTAGAGAAATCAGAGAATCATCTAACCGTAATCTAGAGAATCACCTAACTAATGGAAGGGCAGTTGTCAATAGATAATACGGTGTATGCTTCCTTTTACCAAGCTTTTCAAGCAAATTGATGACTTTTAGAGTTGTTTCTTTTTTCTAATCATACACTCAGTCACGGGATAGAAAAGTAAAGTCTTAAGTGTTTGTTTCATATACATATTTTCAGATTTCTGCTAAACTTGGAACGAATGTGGAAAGTGTTCTTGATGCAGTCATCAAAAGGATACCCTCGTAAGTATTCTGCTGCTCTTTGTATACTATTTATCTTTAATAGTAAAAGTCCATCAGTTTGATCTGTTATTTTAATTTACTTGTTATGACAAATATACTCTTTGTGGTCAGTGAGAATACATATTTAATTTATATCTAGTAACACATAGAAGGCAAATACAGATAGAAAAAAAAGATAATAGGGATCTCTTAATTATTGTAACAGACTTGAATACATTGGTAATTATTATTTTTGTTTTAATCCTGAATAAATATATTTCATCCATTTCATAAATAGTTTAAAAATGGTTATTTAAAATGTATTTAGGGTTTTCCTGGTGGCTCAGAAGGTAAAGAATCTGCCTGCAGTGCAGGAGACCTGGCTTCCATGCCTGGGTCAGGAAGATCCCCAGGAGAAGGAAATGGCTACCCACTCCAGTATTCTTGCCTGGAGAATTCAATGGACAGAGGAGCCTGACGGGCTATAGTCCATGGGGTTGCAGAGTTGGACATAAATGAGCAACTAACACTAACAAAATGTATTTAAAACTCAAGGGTGAATTAAAAGGAATATAAATATAGGCATTATACCTTACAGAAAGGTCCTTTTATTTGTGCTGTCAGTTAATCTTTCTCAAGTATTAGAGTAAATTAAGCATAATATTTGAATTAGGCATTTTGTTAAGATTTTATTATTTAATTTTAAATTATTAGTATTTGTTCTTTACTTATTTTTAATAGTCCTAAAGCGCATTGCAGAAATCCCCTGAGAGCCCTAGTATTTGACTCCACCTTTGACCAGTATAGGGGTGTGATTGCCAATGTAGCATTATTTGATGGAGTGGTTTCGAAAGGAGATAAAATTGTATCTGCACACACTCAAAAGACATATGAAGTTAATGAAGTAGGAGTTCTGAATCCTAATGAGCAGCCAACTCATAAACTGTAAGTAATATGCATTAGTAATTAAAAGACACTCGGTATGTGTTTCTGTTGCTGATTTTCTTAATTTGGTGTGCTCAGGATATTCCTAATTTGGTAACTTAGGAAAAAAAACAAAAAACAAAACTTGATTGTTTAATGCAACTATGTAGTGAATGCTCTTTCAGAATCTCATGGGTGAGGGACAGTAGGAATTTGATGTGTTTTTAATTTTTTGGCCATAACTGATTTTATTTTCTAGTTGCGACTAGGTCCAACATTGATGTATTTGATTTGACAGTGAAAGAGAGAGTTCTTTCATGCATATCCATACTTGATATCAATCTTTGATATTTAAATTTTTTGTAGTTAGATTTTCAGCATAGAATAGTGAAGAAAATTCGGTAATTATTTTGTTTAGTGTGGAATTCATGGTAAAACTTTGATTAGAATTATGACATGAGGTTAGCATAGTAGTGTACATTATTATAAAACTGAGTTCTGAGTTCACTTATAAAGTATTTATTGAGTGCCTATTCCATCAGTACTCTAGATACTAATAACATTGATTACCTTGGGCACATAGTTTTCTAAGGTCTTTATTTCCTCATTTGTCAAATTTAAGATTGAACCAGGTCTCATTTGATAGCTTAATGTTGTATGTCTAAAACTACCACTATTTTGTCATTTTTTATGTAATTGAAAGTCATAAGGTTTATTGTAATTTTACTCAACTATTTCTAAAGTTTGTATTCTTATTTACTTAAGTATAGTTGACATCACAGTATCACATTAATTACAGGTATACAGCATTGTGATTCAGTATTTTTATAGATTATACATCATCAAAAGTTATTACAGATAATAGCTAGAATTCCCTGTGCTATACAAAGTCTGTCTATATTCTGTCATATATATTGATCATTATTGCATCTTCAGTACGAATTTTGTATTTCATCCTAAATGGAAATTATCATATAGGAAATTTGCTTAAAAAAAAAAAAAAACTCTGAAATCTTTGGATTTGCTGTTTTCCTGCAAGAGGTACATCAAATAGGTATCAGATTTGTAGAGTTCACATTTTTATTTGCTAGGTTAAAAACATTGTTTTTGCTTTTTCTTCCTTTTTTAAAGGACATTTGTAATGTAATTCACTACTAAATATCACAAGGAGTGTTTTATGTTTCTGTATCTATCAGTTTCACTATTGTTTTATATGCAGAGATGGGCAGTCATGAAGACGGTCCCTAGGCTTGTGTTGCAGAGGTCCTTGGTCATGGATTGTAAGACTTGGAATGTTCTTTTGCTGACAGTTCTTAGAGCTGAGAATTAGAGAATTAACTAGAATGCAGCACCTAGTTTCAGCTTGGTGAGGTTTTGTTTGGAAAGTACAATCATTTCTTGGAGAAGTAGGGCTAATTGTGAGTATGCACATGAAACATTAAAATAGTAAATATTTCCATGTAATAATTTTATTCAGATATGCAGGACAGGTGGGCTATCTGATTGCTGGGATGAAAGATGTCACTGAAGCACAAATAGGAGATACATTATATTTACATAAACAACCAGTGGAACCCTTGCCTGGGTTTAAATCAGCGAAGCCAATGGTATTTGCAGGTGAGGAGCTCACATATTCAAAGGATAAGGGCCAATTTATTCTAAGCTGAAATAATAATTATTAGGAATACTCACTTTAAATAACAATCAATTCCTGTTTAAATAACAGCTACTCTGTTTTTAAAAAAATTTTTGTGGGTATGATATTTATATACCAGTTAATTATATATGGATGATACAACTTTATATGGGAGATCATTTCCTCCTAAATTTAAGAACTTCTTAAAAATATAGCCTCTTGAAACAAGCCCTCTGATAAATTAGAGGAGCACAGTAATATGCATTTCTTTCTTGTTTCACTAGGGAGTAGGTCATTATATTTGAAATACTCTTCTACATAGGGTGTTTTCATTACTAATTATCAGTGGACATTTACTGAGTGCCTTCCCCTTAGCTGGCCTTTCTTTAACAGTGTACTATTGTACTAGTGTCGACATAGCAGAGAAGAGTGTCACCTCATGTATATATAACTCCAGAACCTGTTACTTTGTGTGATATTACAGACATTTGAAAAAGGAAGACCTGATTGAAGGTTATTGGATTACTCTGTGCTGGGTATCCAGTCATTGTTTTTTCCCTTTTGTATCTCATTGGGAATTACAAATATTAATTTGTAATTAATATTAATGCCCCTGTTAAGACAAAGTCAGTCAGTCATTTAGAGTTTGAAGGACTTAAGTGGTGAGGACTTGGGTTTGATGTGAAAGAGAAACTGATGAATCAATTTTTGTTTTTATTTCTTCCTGTTATTTATCTGCTAATGGGATTTTTCTTTGTGGTTGTGGGATATCTTGCACTTTTGTTTCTTAAAATAAAGATGATGTATTTTCTTGATAGGTGTAATTCCCATTGTTCTTTTTTGTTTTCCCTATACTTTTTGCAAAGGCAAAAACATCACTTTGAATATGAATCTAGTGGTAAATTCATAGTTTATGAAACTTGCAAAATACTTTGAAGCCAATTTAATTTAATAGTCATAGTTTTCTTAGCAAACCAATATTTTGGTCAGTGAAATACAGAAAGTAATTTAAAAGCTAGCTGATTAATTTTGAGCTTTGCAGCAATGCATATTAGGTTTTCTGGGCAGAGTGTCACATATAATAATTAGAAATCATTGTGTCCCCAGGAATGTACCCTGTAGACCAATCTGAATATAATAACCTGAAGAGTGCTATAGAAAAACTGACACTAAATGATTCCAGTGTGGTGGTTCATCGGGATAGTAGCCTTGCTCTAGGTGCTGGCTGGAGGTAAGATTCAATTATGTTGTAGGATTCCATTTTTATTGAAAAATAAAGTTTAAATGGCTTACTGGTCTTGACCATTTCTGAAGATCAGTTCATATTAGTGTAAAATGAACTAAAACATGTCTGTTTGTCATTGTGGATGCTTATTGTATGGATCAGTTTTATAGCTACTTTAAATAGAATCCCAATGGAAGATTTTATCTTATTTAATGAATTTATGCTAGGTTTTAATTATGATGTGAATTGATTAAATGACTTTTGATTCCACCCCTCCCCCACAAAATAGTAATATCAAATCAAAGAAAATAGAGCCCATGGGACATAAACATTTTGGAGTCTGGCTTTTTCTCCCTCAGGTTAGGATTTCTTGGACTTTTGCACATGGAAGTTTTCAACCAGCGACTAGAACAAGAATATAATGCTTCTGTTATTTTGACAACCCCTACTGTTCCATATAAGGCTGTTCTTTCATCAGCAAAATTGATAAAGGTACTGTTGTGAACTAGCATACATAAGAAAACTAAATAAATGAATGTGTGTGTATGTATATGTAGAATATGAGAAACATTTTAGTATACCAGTAGCTGACTAGCTGTTAAAACTAAATATTTCTTGATTGGTAGTAATAAAAGTTGAATTATCTTATGATGGACAAGTTTCTTCAGAACTAATTATGCATATTTTTCTTAACCTGATGAAATCTCCACATTATCAATACTAGTCTGTTACTAAGAGTAAAAAGTAGAATTAGTTCTGAAAATACTGTTCTAATTTCAGCACAAAAAATAAGAGTGTGATTTTGGGCATAAGTAATTCATCTTATGATTAGTAAGGCATTCTTTCCTATATGGTTGTGGGAAATTTTAGATTTCAGGTTAACAGTAGAAACAATATTGTATTCAATCTAAGTTACAATATATTTGTTTTAAAGAGATATTAACTTTGGCATCTGTAAATATTTTCCAACAAAATTGTTAGGAAACTAATTACAGTGACATACATGGGACAGATTGAAATGTATTCTTACATCATATTCTAAGTGGTGTATAAAATGATTTTAGTAAATATCAATAATCAGAATATATTAATAATTGTTATTAAATGTTATTTTGGAGAGTTTTTCTCTTTTTAATCTAAAGTGTGTTAAGATAATATTCTAACCTTTAGGAATTCTTTTGTTTTTTATTAATTCCAACACATTCAATAACAAAAATTCTAACCTATGTTGGTAGAAAATTTAGAAACATGGTAACTACTAAGATTTCTTTTTAACTATTGGTGACTTTACTTATTTTTTAGGAATACAGAGAAAAGGAGATTACAATCATCAATCCTGCACAATTCCCTGATAAGTCAAAAGTAACAGAATATTTGGAGCCAGTTGTTTTGGGCACCATTATCACACCAGATGAATATACTGGGAAAATAATGATGCTTTGCCAGGTATAAATGTAATACAGTTTGATATAAAAGTACACTTCAGTTTTCTCAAACAGTGGTACCCAGCTTAGGTTTTGAATGGTTTCTGTCTCTATGGAGCCTGTCAAATTGAACAATAAAGATCTTTATATATTTATCTGTTTAGATATACATACATATAATTACTGTATTTTGACTTTTAAATAAGAAAACAGAGCCAGAATTTTTGATCATCTTGAATTTATATTTTAGCTTAAAGCAAAGAAATTTGATGCTTTTTTTTCATCTTGAGTAGCTAAAAATATAGTTTCCTTTCACCTTTTTTGACTATTTGAAATTGGGTATTATTTGAAAGACAATTACAATACTTTAGAGACCTTTGATTGAAAGGTATTCCTCATTTTGCTTTAGTTCTTGACACATTATAATAAACGATTTAATCCACAAATTTGATATAATCATAGTCAGCAGAAAGTACATATTTAAAATATTCTGACACATATTGGAAAGAACTCTCAAGTGATGACTAGTGGACTTGAATTTTTATTGTCTTGTACCAAAAAAGATGTAACTTTAGTTGCTTAATTTCTCTGGATCTAAATTTCTTTTATTTGTAAAATAAGAAATCAGAACTTGACTCCACCTGTAGCTAACTTGGTTTATTCATAAGTGAAATATTGTATAATTAAAAAAGAGACTTACTTGATTAAAAACAAAAGATTAAAGTTTTGGTAGGAAGTATATTATAATTGAAATACAAAATGATTCTCCCTGTATTATAAATATTTGTCAGCTGTTTTTATTGGGCCATTAAAGAAAGATTCCTTCATTTTGCCCACTCTTAAAAGTTGATAATTGACATCTGTCTATATTTATTAAATAAATCATTATGTGAATTATTCAAGCCATTTTTTCCTTCCCTTTTCAGGCTCGAAGAGCAGTTCAGAAGAATATGATGTATATTGATCAAAATAGAGTAATGCTTAAATATCTCTTCCCTTTGAATGAAATTGTGGTGGATTTTTATGATTCTTTGAAATCTCTGTCTTCAGGATATGCTAGGTAAAAATTTAATGGGAAACTCAAATATCTGGACAGTTTTTTTTAAAGTATTGTCCAGCAGGTGTTTACTGATATTCCACTTACTTAATCTTGGTGATCTAGTGACAGAAATTTTAGTGCCCTCTTCATAAGAAGAGATGTACTCTTGTAAGTTGATTAAAAATTGCATGTTATTTGAAAAAGCTACTGTGACCTAAGTGGCACTTTTAAAATGTATTTGAATGTTAAGTAATCCTAGGAGTATCTGTGTACATTTGGAAAATAGAAGTACTTGTTTAGAGAAATGCTAGGTGTGTCCCTATATTTGTGAACACTTCAATAACTTGGTCTTCCTAGGACTAAGTAGTCTGCATCATGAAACCCATTATCTTATCCCATAAAAGTACATGGAGGAATAGCCTGTTAAAGGAAGAGTATAGCATTGTGGGGTGTTTTTTGTTAGGGCAAATAACTGGATGCCCTTACTGTCCTAAAATCTTACATTCAGTTCAGTTCAGTTCAGTTCAGTCGCTCAGTCGTGTCCAACTCTTGGTGACCCCATGAATCACAGCACGCCAGGCCTCCCTGTCCATCACCAACTCCCGGAGTTCACTCAGACTCACGTCCATCGAGTCAGTGATGCCATCCAGCCATCTCATCCTCTGTCGTCCCCGTCTCCTCCTGCCCCCAGTCCCTCCCAGCATCAGAGTCTTTTCCAATGAGTCAACTCTTCGTATGAGGTAGCCAAAGTATTGGAGTTTCAGCTTTAGCATCATTCCTTCCAAAGAAATCCCAGGGCTGATCTCCTTCAGAATGGACTGGTTGGATCTCCTTGCAGTCCAAGGGACTCTCAAGAGTCTTCTCCAACACCACAGTTCAAAAGCATCAATTCTTTGGTGCTCAGCTTTCTTCAGTCCAACTCTTTGGATTTTCTTCACAGTCCAACTCTCACATCCATACATGACCACTGGAAAAACCATAGCCCTGACTAGACGGATCTTTGTTGGCAAAGTAATGTCTCTGCTTTTCAATCTTACATTACTGGATAGCATATACTAGGATATAAAGGAAATATATAATGGGGAAGTTGACAGAAAAGTGAATGTTCACATCTGGTAAAACACATGCATACATGAATGTGCGCATGCATACTTAAAATTATAATTCAAAGAAAAATCCCAGCATTTTGAAGAATATGCTGCAGTGACCTGGACGTTTACTTTGTGAAATGAGCTTTTCAATGAAGCGAGTCAGCATAACTCAGGATACAAAGTTATTTTTTCTAATTGGTCACCCAATTTTTTTTTTATGTCTTCTTTCAGACAAGACCTTGAGCAAATAAGTAGCGATGTAATTTAAAATGAATCTAGGCAGCATATTGTTAAAGTTACTATAATTAAAAGGATAATTACTAAGTGTTTATAACAGTTAACAACAGTCTTTGAATTCTAGCTTGCATTTGGGCACCGCTTTCTGAGTTAAGTGGTCTTAAAATCTTTTAGCTGGGAAACAACTTTCACATTGAGAGAACATGGCTTATTTTGAACTATTTAAAAATAATTCCAGCTTCCAAAATTAAGTAGTCCTTATGTTCAGGAATACATGAGTATATTTTTTCATATTCTAAAAAAATTCAAATTATAAAATTTGGGAGCATAGAAAATTTTAAAGCTGTAAACACAGTGAAAATCTCAGGATTATGTCTATGTCTTATCTCTTTATATTTTGCATAGTACTTAACATGGTACCTTTATGTAGTATATGATTAATGTTTATTGAAAAAAGAAAGGATTTGGGGAACACTTTAGGCAGTAGTCAGGTTTTAGAGACTATTAGTGTCACCTTGCGACCTTCCTGCTGAAAACCTTTCGAAGCTAAACATTTGCATTGTTTGTTTTAGAATTACGGCAGTAGGAATACACATGTTCTCATACATAACTGCAAAGACACGAGAGCATAATTGAAATTTTCTTTCTCATCAGACATTAGTTTTGTAAAACCTGTTTTGATTATTACTGTAAGCTTTGACCATATTGTTAGAAATAGTTGACACTTATTAAATGCTTATTGTGCTTAGGTAGGCTCTGTTAACACTTTTAATGTTCTAACTCATCATTTTAATGTATTAACTCATCATCAAAAATGCTCTGTGAAGGTTTATACTAAAGAGCCATATATGAAATTCAGAAGTCTCATTTATTAATGGCTACTTAGCACTGCCCTAGCATTTATTTAACTTGTAATAGAAAACTTAACAGAAACCCAACTCATGAGTCTGAGACTGTATATATATTCACTAGAATATACATTGTCTACAGCCAGCCTGCTTCTAGGAAGGAACATTGGGAAGGTGACATTTCTTTCAATGATGTACTTTCCTAGCCTGGTTTAGCAGTTTTTTTTTCCCCTTTCCTCAGTGGAGCATATTGATTTTTGTACCTGATTTCATAAATGTAAAAAGATAAGGAAGTTTGTTCTTTACTGTGATCAGGTCGGCCCATTTATCTGAAATTTATATGTAATTCGTTTGAAAGTTAAATTTTTGGGGAGTGATACCAGAGGAGGTAGAAAAAACATATTTTGAAAAAAAAAAAGTAATCTCTTGGGAAATATAGTGCTTATCTGTAACTTGGATATTTTTCTTTGTTAGTTTTGATTACGAAGATGCAGGCTACCAGACTGCAGAACTTGTAAAAATGGATATTCTACTGAATGGAAATATTGTAGAAGAGCTAGTAACTGTTGTACACAAGTAAGTTGAATAGTAACTAATTACAAAATGTGAAAGTTGCTATTTCTTTTTACTTTTTTATTTATTATTGGTTGCTCATTTTTATTTGACAGCTACATTTTGAAAATTAAAAGGTGTAATTAATTTCCATGTACTAGTTTTTCCTCCTTTTTCCATGCTTCTCTTACCAAACTGTTGACAAGAGAATAGAATTAAAATAGCCAAAAAGGATAGTGTCATGGAAAGAAATGTTGCCTTTACCATATAAAACAAAGTAAATGTTTTCTAAACTATGGTAGACTTAGAATTGAGAAATTAAAGTTTTTTTTTTTAATTTCCATTTCAAGAAATAGTGGTTGGGTAAAATAAATTATGGAACACCCATATAATAACCTATTATTTTAAGCCATTAAAAGTATAATTGTAGAGCAATATTTAATGGTGTAAAAATGTCTATTAAGTAAAAAGGTAGAATATATCACAAACACTGATCCAAACTGTGAAAAATATAAATATGTATTCAGAAAAATAACTATAGGTATGGATATATGTTTAAAAAATATTCAAGAATGTTTAACAGTGGTATTCTGTGGGTGAGGGAAGGGCATTAAGAATGGTTTTTATTCTCTGTGTTTTTCCAGATTTTCTGTAAGAGATCATGTTATTTTTGCTGTCAGAGGTCACATATGATTCAGAGATTAAGTGGTGTTTATTAAAGAATCCACCTGCCAATGCAGGAGATGTAGGTTCAATCCCTGGGTCGGGAAGATCCCCTGGAGAAGGAAATGGGAACCCACTCCAGTATTCTTGCCTGGGAAGTTCCATGGACAGAGGAGCCTGGTGGGCTACAGTTCATGGGATCACAGAGTTGGACACAATTAAGCTATTAAAAAACAACAACATGATAAACAAGTTCTATTTGTACCTCCTTAGTAACCTTTACATTGACTATGCATATTAACTATAAAACTACTTTTATTTAGAATATATGAATAGCTGCATTTTTTTCTGTCTCAGAGACAAAGCATACTCTATTGGCAAAGCCATATGTGAACGTCTCAAGGATTCTCTTCCTAGGCAGCTGTTTGAGATAGCAATTCAAGCTGCCCTTGGAAGTAAAATCATTGCAAGAGAAACGTGAGTTGAAATTCATTTTTGTTCCTTGGTTGGTTTTAGCAATGATATACATAAAAAATGAAAGAATATTAAAAAATTTAACATTGCCCTAAACTTTATTCCTACTTATAGAAATGTTAATCTCTTAATTCCACTAATTTAAGTGATGACTGCTACTTTGAATTACTTATATGACACTTTTGGGTGATAATTATTTACAGTTATTACTCTAATGTATATGGTTTAAGGAATTTTATTTCCACTCATTCAGTGACCCCACTCAATTTTCTGGTGAAGGAATTTCTGTAAAGTTTTATGGTTTGTTTTATGTCTTCAAGTAGATTATAAACCAATAGGAACTGGAATTAAAAATTAGGTTTTAGAGATATTCTTCCAAAAGAGAAAACTGAATTGATTTTTACTTGAAGCATTTAATATCACTTCCTTAGAGCTAGTCAGTGCATAGAGGGAAGGGAGGAAAGCTGATACCATGTTAGGCTTCAGGGGTTTGCAGCAGTCTTTGGGTGAGTTGTGTGCAGGTATTTGCAATGAATTTCATTTCCTAATACTATTTTGTGTTAGTTATTTTGTGTTTCCTAAGTACTCAGATTAGGCAGAGTGGAGTTTATAATCAGGGAACTTCCAGGAAAATGCCATTTAAAATAGCAAATAATCATTCAAACATAAGTGTGCTGAGGTAGAAAAAACCTTAAAGAAAAATACTTTTATATCTTCATTTGGAATACAAAAAAAGTGGAGTTATTTTCAAAGTTTTGATCCTCCATATTTCTCAGATACATTATGGAAATAGATTAGTATAGCTGCTTGAATGGCTGTATTAAAATTATTTCATTTCCCTTGAAATGGGTTTTATAAAATATATTGTTCTTCATATTCCTAGTCACTCTTGACCCACATTTGATAGTCAGTGGTGAGATAATTGGAGAAGGCAATGGCACCCCACTCCAGTACTCTTGCCTAGACAATCCCATGGATGGAGGAGCCTGGTAGGCTGCAGTCCATGGGGTCGCTAGGAGTTGGACATGACTGAGCGATTTCACTTTCACTTTCATGCATTGGAGAATGAAATGGCAACCCACTCCAGTGTTCTTGCCTGGAGAATCCCAGGGACTGGGGAGCCTGGTGGGCTGCCGTCTATGGGGTCGCACAGAGTCAGACATGACTGAAGCGACTTAGCGGCAGCAGCAGCAGTGAGATAATAACCATTTTAGTATTTCTGAAAGTAGTAGTATTTTTAAATTGAACTAGAAATGCCCTTATATAAATTTTCATCATCAAGGTCACACCAGTCTTTATTTTGGCCTCTTTGAGACTATCCACAAACCTCTTTTTTTAATTCTTAATAAAATCTGTGTTGATTTTCATTTTGAATTGTCTATTTTATTCCAAATACATGAAATACAAGAGCATGTAAGCTATCTAATGATTGTCTTTTGGCAATTTTACATAAGTATGACCTGATCTTACTATCTTTAGTAAAGGGGGGATTGTTTTTGAAAATAAGTACTTTTAAATAGTATAATTGTGTACTTAAGGAAAATTTTCTCTTTTACAGTGTGAAAGCCTATAGGAAAAATGTTTTGGCAAAATGTGTATGTATCTACGTGTGTTCTTTATCTATTTTGTAAGTTTAAAATTAGAGAGGGTATAAATACCTTGGGTTTCCACTGTTGGTTTTTGTAGTACTTTTTATCCCATCTATGTTTTCTTTTTAAACAGGTAAATGTCAGCTTGACTTTAATGATTGCATATTCATTTTGCTCACATTCTTAAGTATTTTCCTATCTTATTTTTAAAAATTTCCTTATGTGCAACTACCTAAGAATGTTTTCATAAGTTATGATCAGGATAATGTTTTGATTTTTAAGGAAGAATCTGAAGACAATGCCTGTCTTATAATGGGAGTTAAAATTGAAATCCACCTCTCCTACATTAATTTGCGAAGTTTGCTGTTTCTTCGGTTAAAAAAGATTCTTAACTCAGTTATTTTGAGAATTAAATGATAAATGCTTTTTCTAAATCTTTAACATTGGACTGACACATTTAAGCCTATGCAAGTTTCTGTATTAGACTACAGCTATATAATCCAAAATTTCAAGGCCTTGAATCAGTAGGGAGATTGATAGCTTTTCTTGACTTGCATAATCTAGTATTGGGGTTCCTTGAGAATCTTCATCTCCTTCAAAAACAAATAAAGCACTTATCATTCTTTGAGAAGATACTAATAGTAAATTTAGGATCTGCTAGGAAGGGTCTTAGAGGTAACTTTCCAAGTGTCTAATGGATAATAACTATAAAGTTGTAATTGTATTGATATCTCTAATTAATTGTAGGGTTATTTTTCTATGGAGTGATTTGGACTTCAGTTTCTTAAAATGTTTTTCAGTATGGTGGTGATATTACCCGAAAAATGAAGCTTTTGAAGAGACAAGCAGAAGGAAAGAAAAAACTCAGGAAAGTTGGCAATGTTGAAGTTCCAAAAGATGCTTTTATAAAAGTTCTGAAAACACAATCTGATAAATAATTGGTGGGAAAATATAAGGAATTTTCATAAATTAAAAATTGTGTATCTTTTAATTTTCCTTAGTAATTATAACATGTTGAACACAACAGAAGGAAAATTATAAAATTTGCTTGTTACCTTCAAAGTTTTCAATTTTAAATAACCTCTTGGCTTTTCTTTGAAAGACAGTAATGGGTGGATAAGAACTTAGATTCTGAAACCATATTGCATGGTTTCACATTTCTGTTCTACCACTCACTAGGCAAGGTGACCTTGACCAACTTACCCTTTCTTCATTTACTCTTCAGTAAAATCAGAATTATACTATTACTTCATAGGCTGTGAGTATTAAATAATATGTTTAAAATGTTCAGAAGACTACATGACACATAGTCAATGTTAAGTGATTCTTACTAGTTTTCAAACATGTTCTTTACACTAAAAGGGCTCGTACTTAAAGATTTGATCTCGTTCCAATCCCACAATAAGCTTGTTAGATGGATATATTTAGATGATATATATGAATCTGTTATTAAAGTCAAGTAACATATTATTTAGACCTGTGATCTAGTTTTTCATAAAATTTTTACAAATGTTATTTGGAAACCAGATAGTTTACATATATATTAAAATAAGGATATGAGCTGCCTTATTCTGAGAATTAAAATGCATTTATATAAAGGGATAGATGTTTGATATTAATAGCAACTGTCATTAATGACAGTCTAATAATTATTGTCTAGATTTCATAATTGAAACTAATTGAGACTGACTGAAGCTTTAAATAACTTAGTTAAGGTCACAGTCAGTAAATGGCTGTCTTACTTCAAAGCATGTCTTCTTAGTAAATAAACAAGAGGGCATACTGTATTATAGTAAGATAATTTAGCCATTGATTTTTGTCCTTTACTTTGAATGAATTGAATAAGGATAAGACTGTCAGTGATAAATTTTATACAAGGTTGTTATGAGATAATTATAAATTCAGATAGTGGCAACTTAGTTAAAATTGTGAATAGAGGTTAAGTTAACATGTGGCTTAGTCCTAGTTACATAAATTAGTCAACCATCTTCTTCTAGCTCTGGTAGATCAGATGGATTATGAGATCTCATGACAGTATTATTTTAATATAATTTCTGAGATGTTCTGTCATACCATTATGGCCGGGGGAAAGTTAGAAGTTGGTACCTGGCACATAGTATGTACTGTGTGTCTGCTATTTAACTTGTATGCTTACTGTACAAGACCTTGATGCTGGGAAAGACAGGATGACATGGCTTCATGGCATCATCAACTCAATGGACATGAGTTTGAGCAAACTCTGGGAGATAATAAAGGACAGGGAAGCCTGGCGTGCTGCAGTCCATGGTGTCGCAGAGTTGGACACAACTGAGCAACTTAACAACATAAGTATTTGTACAGCTTGATACTTTTTCTTTTCCCTTTAACCTCTGACTTTTTAGCAAACAGTTTTAGTAGTAGTACAAAAAGTATTTTTCAGATTTTTTTTTTTTTAGCATACTCTTCTCTCCCCAGCCACTTTAATGAAACATGATTTAGAGTTGTGTATTCCCCCAGAGTAGCAGTCCCCAACCTTTTCGGCACCGGGGACAGGTTTCCTGGAAGATTTTTCCACTGCTAGGGGGTGACTTGTGGATGATTCAAGCGCATTACATTTTTAATAAAATTTTATTTTTATTTATTTATTTTTTTTGGCTGTGTTGGGTCTTTGTTGCTGCATGGGCTTTTCTCTAGTTGCAGTGTGCAGGCCTCTCATTTCAGTGGCTTCTCTTGTTCTAGTATGCAGACTCCAGGGGTTCAGTAGTTGTGGTTCCTGGGCTCTAGACTGTAGGCTCAATAGTTGTGGCACCTGGGCTCTGCAGCATGTTGATCTTCCTAGATCAGGGACTGTATCTGTCTCTTCTGCACTGGCAGGCAGACTCTACCACTGAGCCACCAGGGAAGCCCTCATTTATTGTGTACTATTATTACATCAGCTGTACCTCAGATCATCAGGCATTAGATCTCAGAAGTTGGGGACACTGCCCCAGAAGACCTTAATTACTAAGATTTTTCTGTACATCAAAATATCATAAACCGTTAGTATTATAATAGACACCATTTATTGAGTTTAGCATGTTGACAGCCACTGTGCTGAGCTCTATAGACATTCCCTAATTCAATCTACACAACAATGGAGGTACAGGCAATATTACCCTATTTCATAGGGGAAGAAGCTCAGACTTATGTATTCCCCAGCAACATCAAAACAGTGGTTTCTTTCTTCAGACCACAATGCTTAGCTACCGTGCTTTATTGCCTCTTGTGGAAATATCTTCAGTAGACTTAATTACCAGGTATGGGACTGGGAGATACTACTGATTTCACCAATTATTCAAAACGATTTACAATACTCAAGTCTATTAAAATTTCATTATCTAGAATTAAAGCAGCATATTTTATCCTAACAGTCCTATTTATTTTTATTTTTTAATTTTCTATTTAAATATTTTTAAGACTATATTTCAATCACATAGGCGATTAAGCAGGTATATAAGTGATGCTTCTACTAGGTGGACTTATAAAAAGCAAAATATGAAGAGTGAAAAGGAAGTATTTTTTACTCCCTAAGAAGCAGAATTAAGAAGCTGTATAGGCAGAGGCATTGTCTCTTAAATCTAATTGCATGATGACAACAAATAAAAAGTATTAATAAATGCAATCTCATAGCTACTATTAATTGTTAGAATATTTCAGATGCATGTGTTCAATTTTACTTCTGGAAATAAAATTTAGATAACTTAATATTTGTTTATTACAAGCTTTATTTGAGTTATAGAAAACAATATACTTTTATTTGTAATTTAATGATGCAAATTGTTACGCAATCTAAAATAGTTTACAGTAATTCCTTTTATATTTCATCATATCCTTTTATACAGTATATATATGTAAGGAATAAAGCTAATCGTTTAATAGGTTTAATAATTTTTCTTAAAAAAAATTTCCTTCAGTGTGTTTCTAGGTATAAAGCTCATAATTGCCAAAATACATATATTAAGTGCATGAACCCAAGTCATTAAATAAAACTAAGGTCACATTTGTAAAAAGAGAAAAAAAAGTGCTAAAGACGACAGTGCACAAAAAACATGCACTTAATACATACGTTCCAAAAGGACATAAACTGTAGTTTTAGGCACTGCCATCTCTTCAAATTTTCTGTACCAACAATATCTAATAGGACTTTTGATGTCCAGATGCTACTGTAGAAAGATGACCAAGGCAACCACGTGCAGAAAGCTTGTGTGTAATGCAGAGAAAATAAAGACAGCATTCGGAAGTAAAGGCTTGCAATGATAGTTGCATGATACCTGAAAGGCTTGGAGTGTCCTGTTATTAAAAAGTTACAGTCTAATAATGCCACTGGAGTCATATGAATGATACTTGATGTACAGAAGTCACCTTTAAAATGATTTACAATTTGTAAATAGGCAGACATTTCTGTGGTGTTACATTGACAATGTGGCTTCTGTAACAAGTAGCTGATCAACCATGAGAGCCAATTATTTCTCCTAAACCCTAGTATAAAATGGACACATTTTAAATATGGAATGTTTAACATAGATATTAGACTTCAAAAATGACAATATTCAAAAATCCCCCAAGTTTTAATCATATTGCATAGCTGAAAATTCATATATGTATAAAAGTGTTCTGTTCATTCAAGCAGAATTTTGATCCAATCTCCTTCAATTTCCTTCTTTCATACTGTACAGTGGATCCACAAGTTTATTGTGCACATGCATTAAACCTTAAAGAAAAAAAGCACATTTCTAGTTTTATTTCTAATTTGAACTGTATCTCATTTACTTTAGAAAAAGAAAGACTTAATAAAATACAACGTATATTAGCTACCACCTAATACAAAATAGTTGTATTGGAAATATGCAAACAAAAATGTTTCAGACTGTTTAGTTTTCCCTTCTCCAGAGGATCTTCTTGACCCAGGCATCAAACCTGGGTCTCCCATATTGTAGGCAGATTCTTTACCGTCTGAGACACCAGGGAAGCCCCCAGTACAAAATGGTTGTATTTATTGGAAAGATGCAAATAGAAATGTTTTGGAATGTTTAAACTACCTAGCAAGTATCAATTTATGGTTATGAAGTCGTAGATCTAGAATGGGGTATAGGTTCTTTGTAAGTAACCAAAAGTAAGAGCAGTTTTGGCTTTAGAATTTCAGTATGACAAAATAAAAGATTTGAATACTAATTACATCTAAAGTCTATTGAGTTTGACTCTCTGAGAAGCTTAGAGTCAAACTCTAGTCACACTCTATTGAGGAGCTCAGAACTGTTGTTACGTTAGTTCTCCAACGTATTACCCTATTCACTCATATGGCAAATTATTTTTCACTTTTTTACATGAGTGTTTACAATAGGGGTTGATGACAAGTCACTCAGACAAATTTACCAAAACAATGTAGAAGATAACCTACATTAAATATTAATTTCCAAGTAAATTTAAATTTCATCTTATAATTGGCATGCTTGTAAACTCTCCTTAATTATTAAAGCTTCTTGGGGAAATCTTCCAGTTACTCATGTCTTTGGGGAAATAAATGGTCCCAATTAATCAACTAAAGATTTTATTTGGAGGTCAGAGAAATCAGTTAAATTTACCACGCTGTTAAGAACATGTAGACTGGGAAAAGGGACTAATGTGGTTTTCTTAAGAAATGGAATTACTAGATTGAGGACACAGGGTACTTGCTAGTAAGGAAGTATTGTTTATCAAAAGACTGCAGAATCACTCTAAAATTCAAACTGTGAAGACCCATTTTTAAGAGCTAAGTAAAGGGACATGTAAAGAACACTAAAGTCCTACTACATGTAGTAGGAGAAAAACCAGGAGTGGAACAGTCCTGAGAGAAATATTCACTAGTGCAGTTGAAAGAATGTTAATTACTCAACAGCTTACTTCAGTGTCTCATGAGCACCTCAAACTTGTTGACAAAGTCCAGATCCATTTTCCCCTTCTATACCATTTCTTTAAAAATATTAGTATATGGTATCATCTATCCTTTGCTGAGCTGCTAACAGCAGACAACTGAAATTCACTGGTGATGTTTTTTCTTTTAAACTCAGGAGCAAGACTGGTTGACATTCCTTTCAAAATACATTGCAAATACAAATACAAATACAAAATACATTGCAAAGTAGCTATATTTCTTCATCTCCATAGCTAGTTGAAGCCACTTTCCTCTCTAATCTTACTACCAGCTCAACACCTATTTGCTAATTTTCCCTTGTCTAATTAAAGGAAAAAAAAAAAAAAGAAACTAGATTATACCATTCCCCTACTTAAAATTCTCTTATTGCTATGGTTACTTAGAAAATAATTTAGATTTTAATCTATTGTCTTTGTTTATCATTCTGATCTCATGTCCTTCCACTTTCCCCCTTTTATGTCACACTCAACCCTGCTTTGTTGCTATTACCTCAGAAAGGCTAAGCTTGGTCACAGTGCCCGGTCTTTATACTTGCTGTCTCATTTAGCTGGGAATGCTTTTCTCCCTGAGCAAAGCATGATTTTTCTCCTGTAGGCTTACTGGGTCTCAGCCTAAATGTCACCTTATAATGAACTACTATTTCACGTTCTTTAGAACAATTTGCACTCTCAGAAAATAAACAGGTTCAGGACCTTAAATTTACTGCTCTAAATTCTGGGTCTATAAAGATCATGATACACAGTGGAAGCTCAGTAAACATTTACTTTAAAAAATCTGTGACGGTTCAGTGAGATGGCTTCTGGGAAGCTTTTTTTTTTAATATAAACAAAATGAATTTAGAATATATATTGTTAAAAAGGAGAAAGGGAGAGAGTGGAGGCCAAGATTCTGTAACTCAAGGTCCTTAAGACTGAAAAGTATCAAGAGCAGTGGCAGAATGGCTAGACATGGAAGGATGCTTAATCATTAACGATAAATTTAGAATCTTGGAGGTAAGACTGGAGGGACTGAAGTTAAAGTGTTCCACGCAGCTGGAGAGAGAGAAGGGTCAGAAGGTTAAAGTGAGTAATGGGAACAGTTGGAAGACAGCAAAGCAAGGAGCACAATTAACCCAAGAAATGAAAGAATTATGTATAAAAAGAACTAAACTAAGCATAAAGGCACTTGATAGGTTCTGCCACCACCTCAGGAATATGACAGCTATTTAGCTATCTGGCCTTATATATAAAATGAAGTAACCTCTGCTCAAAAGTTCAAAATAGGAAGCAAGGTACTTAGCATAGCGCATAAAAGGCCTATAATGATGTTTGGTTTCTATGTCTTAGATAATGTAATCTCTAATACTTGAATATAGTTTCTATAGTGACAGTTCCGTAAGTTATTTAGCCTTCCCTTCCATGCTTACCAGTGCTTTGAAGATAAAAAAGCCTATGATAAAATCCATGAGAATGTGGACAAACCAACAAATACTTCATTCATTCAACTGTTTCATGCAAACTATCTCTGAAGCTAGATTTTAAATTACTTATTTACTGGCATGTGTTATTTGCTCAAAAAATGTTAATACATAAGAATATTTTTCTCAGGGCTAGTAACTCCTCTCCTCCAATATTCTTTTGAAAGGCCACTGACATGTGAGACCTCATTTGCCTTTTCACTAAATTTTTAAAGTATAAGTGAGCCCCATTTTAGCTTGTACTTTCAAAACAATATACTTTGTTTTCTATTCTATTAAGAGGAACTTTCTCTGCTACTGTGTTAGTTCATCCTTGCACCTGTGCTGTTGATTATGCCATTTTCTTGAAAACTAAATGCTAGGCATCTTCAACAGCTCTCAGTCCCATCAGCTCAATTAAAGTTTTCTTCAAGTACTATAAAAATATAAAAATCTCCTCCTTAATGTACCTTGGATTTCACAGTGATTTACATAATTTAGGTCTTAAACTCAAGTGGTATCAGTGTCACGTGTTTATCCATCTACCTGCCCAACTTCCTAGAATTTACCAAGTGTCTCCAATGTACTAGGTATCCTTTGAGATGCTGAACTAATGCAGTGAACCAAAACTAAAGTCCCTACCTTTATGGCACTACATTTTATTGATATTTTCTCAAATCACTTAATGAGCCAGTTTTTATGAAGAATGCCAACTACCTTCAGGCAGGGAACCTTATACTTCTTTTGAGTAATACCACAGGAGACAATATTTTTGAAGGCACTGTAACTCATGTTTCCTGGCTGATGACATTAACTGGAAAATAAAATTTACATTTCCTAAAAATGAACATTAAAGGGTAATTTTTTATACTGCAAAAGTTATCTGCTCATGAAAAAAATTTACCAGATAATTATGACTAAATAGAACCAATCTTATTTAAAACAAGATTTAACTGAAAAGTTTACAAACAGTATGTAAAAAGCAGCAAAGTGGAGACTGGAGAGACCTGAGAGGAGACAACAGAGACAATGGTAATCTCAACCATGTAGTTTAGAAGATACATGTCTTCTAGAGTATCAGCTCTTAGAGGATCGTCCTACTTGATATAATTCACCTACCATTTGCTTAAAGCTTTGACCATGGTAAGAATACATCAGAGCTTAAAAATGCACAATTTAAAACATCAGGATAAACATTACAAAGCCAAGTCATTCATAGTTTTTTTTTTTAAACTAAACACTAAGATAAAGCAACTTGTACATAAGATGACTTGTACATTAGATAAAGCAACTTCCTATACAAGAATGTGATAAAAACAAGTAATTGCCACTTAAATCATAAATAGAAATAAGTAAATTCTAATGAGAGAATGATGAAAATGTATAGACTTCTGACATGTTGCCTGAAGAAGAAAAGCTAAATATAGATTTTATGGTTTGGTTCAATCTGAACTCATTCAAGATCTATCAAGCTATTGGAGTAGGGCTTAAAAAGGATAAAACAAAACAAAATGTTCACCATGATGATAGTGTCTTGAAAATATATTACTTCAAGGATATAACACATAGGTTTTATTTAAAAAAAAAAAAAAAAACTGGAATAAAATTATTAAAATGCTTTCCTGTGATCTATATCTTTCAAAAGATATACTGAAATAAATTTCCATTTGCTAATGAATTTTATTGTTTTAGATGTAGTTAAGATTTCTTTAGGAGCTAATAATTAGAACCCTTTAAGATTCCTATTGATACCTTTAAAGGGATGGTAGAAGAATAGTGGTATGAATGGTATTTGAAGAATTAAAGATAACTATGCGATTCATTTCCTTCAGTATATCTAGCAATAATCTAATAATGAGGACATGACAAATATATAAAATTACATTTATAACGTATAGATTTATGAAGTCAACCATTCTACCTTGTATCAAAATTCCTTACTGTAAAATGAGGTCTATATATAGCCCAGAACAATATCTCAAATCTATTTTTCTCCATATTGAAGGAGGCATCCTGACAGAGGCTGATGTCCTCAATCTCTTCAGAAATATGTTCAGCTTCATAATTTGTAAGTGACTTAACATCCCTACTAAGCCTGTTAATTCACCTATAAGTGGGATTATAAGAGTAGCCATGTCATAGAATTTTGAGAATTAAGTACATCAGTAAGTATATTATGTTTAAAATAGCACCTGGTAATATAAGTATTGGCTGTTATTATTTTCTGATAAAAACCAGACCGATCAGACAAGGGGGGTTTATCTGGGAATTACTCGTGCTAGAAAATGGCAATGTTAAATGAATCTCCTCTAAACTGGCATTAAAGTATGTGGATATTGAAGACTGCTTCTGTTAACTTTGTCAAGGAATCTAATAATTGTGATGAAACCTGGACTACATGGAAATATATGGGTAAAATGCCATCAAGAGCTCTATCTTATTCATAACCCATAACTGAGCTATTCTCTGTTTTTATCTGTCAAATTACTAATTACAATTTTCAGTTTAGTTTGGTATATTTGTGACTTGGTAAAAAGCTGGTAATTTAACTGATAAATATATAAATGACTAAAAGTAATCTAAGTGTTTAACAATAAGGGAAACATTTAAGTAAACTATATAGCCATTAAAAATACTTCTGAAGAATATTTAGTAAAACAAGAAAATTCTCACAACAGGTTAAGTGCAAATACAAAGTTCTATATCTATGATCAAAATTTCATGTTAGAAATGAGACTATTTTCCCTGTTTGCCAAACTTCATTTGTATTACAGTCAAGATTTTTTGACATTCACACACTCGCATGAACCATGAGTTACTGATTTCCTTTAAACTGAATTTTCAAGTTATTACTATATTTCATGAATATGAGATGCTGAAAAAGTATAAGACATGCTATTATTTTATGTACAACTAAGGAAAACTTGCGCCCAGATAAACTATATGAAGTCAACTTTAAACATCCCAATTTCAAATTAGATAAATGTGAAAAAAGCAGTATCTTAAAGCTAATAAAATACAGTAACCTCTTTAACCTTGTCAAAGCAACGATATCCATGAAATACAAGTTTGGTTGGTTCAGTATATATTTTTTCTAATATATATTAAACACCTAGTTATTAGAGTAAAAAGATTAAAAATATATTTTCATTCATATAATATCACCAGTACACTTACTACATACTTTGTGAATTACTGACCTATATATATGACTAATTACATCATATTCAGTCACATTAAGTTTTAATTGTTATCTACAATGGAACATTCGCCCAATCTACTTTTGAAACTTCAATGCTCACCTTTAAAGTATTTCACAGTTTTAACTCTTAATTCTAAAGTAGCATCTTCATCACATACAAAAATAGTTCGGGGATGCTGCTGGAAAGCTGAAACAGTCCACATGTGATTGACTCCTTCTTCTATTGCTTTGTAGAGAGCAAATGCCTTGTGTGCGCCTGTAATGAGGATCATTACCTGAAAAATCATGAACAATTCTTAAAACACGTTCAAATGACTAAGAAGCTCTATTTTTTAAAACAGAGAATTTAGCACCAATATTTTTCTGAGGATTGAAATAAAAATAAATAGCTCCGTATTTCTTCATAGTCCAAGATTATTTATTTCTACTCTTTAAGGTAATAGGCAAGCACAAAGTAAACAAAGTAAAATAGTATCTTGTAATGGAGTATTACTAAATATACCATAATGCCTATGATATTTAACACATACAATAGTGATGTGCAGAAGAAACCTGGGAGAATAAAGAAAAAGAAACAGGCTGTTTTGTAAAAGCAGAGTTACATAAATTACATAACCAGGAATGATTTACCAAATTGCTCTAGTCCAGATAAGTAATAGATATTACTTTGGAAAAGCAAAGGACTCTAAAACAATAGATATTTTAAAAGTAATCTAGAGTCTGAAGACTGTTCACTGAATAGATTCTATATAAAGCTATTTTGGAACAAAACTAGATTTAAAGAAGGATTCAGAATCTACTTAAATATAGGAACTATCCTTTTTTTCTCTTAAGACTCGTATGTGTTACATAATTGAGACCCATCCTTAGGTACAGAAAACCCAAGCTCTTGGTCCCAAATCCCTAATAGCCTATGAGATAATTCAAAGAACATGTGCAAAAGTGATTAAGTGTACAGATGTCTTAAAGAATCATTTAACATTTTTAGCAGTAACTCAATCCTATTTTACAAGTTAAAAGTTTACAAAATAAACCTTTAAACATTTTTTCTCTTTACAATTGTTAACTAAAAAATGAATGTTAAGGTGGTTATAATTCTAAAATATCTATAATGACGTAAAAATTCTATATTTCATATTTTATTGCCAGACCTTCTAAAACATGGAGGAAATTAAAGATTAATAAACCAGATATTACTGTATTTCTTTTATCAAGATTCACTACTTTTCATTTTGGAGCTATATCTTGAAAAATATCAAAGCCCAAAAATGCATTTAAAATGCATATGAATTTCTACTGTTTTTATTGATACTTCTTATTCTTAAGTATAGAAATCTCAGTTCAATGAAGAATTAATATGCCTATAATTAAAGGCATTTTTAAATTAAAACCACCTATAATTAAAAGCACCTATGATTAAAAGCATTCTTTTAAACATTAAAAATGCTTGATATAATAAAGTAAGCACAACACTGATTAGTGGCTTTATTAATTAGTTTTCCTTATTGGAAATTAAAGACACAGGAGTTAAAACAACAACAACAAAATATTTAAGTTCTTTGCCCTGTCTTCTATTCAGCATCTTTGGAATTAGAACCCAAGAATCAGGGTCCCTCAAGTGATTATTATGCAATCTGGCATAAATCCTTATACTAGCATTTGGAAAGTCTGTTTAAAGCAACTTTAACACTATTAAATGGGAATATGTAGTGATAATTGCATGATAGATATTTATTGAAATGGACATTATTTCATTTCAGGAGTTTTAAGATGATTTGGTGGTTTCAAAGTTAAACACTGAACATAGCACTTTCTATGAATCATCTCATTTAACTCCTCAAAACAACAGCATGAGAATAAATACTATTCCTATTTTCCTATTTTATAGATAAACTGAGGCACAGATACTCAGTACCTTGCTGAAGGTCTTGGTAAGGCTACTATATAAACAAGAAGTCTGATTCCAGCAACCACATCCTTAACAACTACAATAAGACATATATAACCTTTAATTGAGAATTATGAAGACATATCTGGAGAATCAGGAATTGAAAAACATTGTTCTCATAATGTAATCTGATGTTGCTAATGTGATCATTTCTACTCTATCTGTTCCACTATTTTCAAGGAATAAGAATAAATGTGAACAAGATTTAAGAGTAGCTCCTGTCTGAAACCAAGCCTTTAAGGATAAGCAGAAAAGGGGGCATTTCAGACAATTATGGGTGGTCAATGAAAAGCTAGAAATTTGGTAAGGCTGAACCATAGGGTAATGAATGGAAGTGGCTAAAAACTGACTGAAATTTGAATATGAGTCTTTTCATGCCAAACAAAGGGGCTGGATATCATCTTGTGATGAAGTAGCAGGGAATCAGAGACTCATTACATACACAAGTAATAACTAAATTATGTTTTTTTTTTTTTTTTAAATTGGGCTGTAATATAGAGAATGGGATAGGTAAAGAAAGGAGATAGGCATGAAGTTTACGATGGGTTTGCAATAATCCTAAAAAATAAAAACTGATATAGACCAGAAGTAAGGCAGTTCTGATGAGAGCTGGTCCCTTAATTTATCTCTAAGTTAAATGGTGGAATGTAGTGATTGATAAGATGTGAAGAAGCCTAAATGACAAAAGTTTCAAGCTCAGATAATTTTCATGGAGAGTGTTTCTATTCACCAAGGGAGGCAAAGACAATTTTGGTAAAAGATGAATTTTGAACAATTAAAGGAGTCACTTGAAGATATGAATTCTGCAGCTTCAGAAAAAGAACTGGCTAAAGATTGGTAGTTATCACTGTATTGAACACAGTTGATCTTTCTGGAATAGTACTAAACCTGCTGAGAAGAGTATTACAAAGTGAGACTGCTATTGATGTGTTAATTAAACAAACAAACAAAAACATGCACACAAAGAGGTCACTGAAAAGACTGCCCCAAAGTATGCATAAGGAATATACAGTGCTAGGATGAGAACCCAAGGCAGATGGAGGACTGACTGGGAAACAATGGGTCAGAAAGGAAGAAGAATAGTAGTTTTATGACAGAAGAAATAGGAATAGATGATGAAAAAGAGGCCCAGTAGGATAAGACTTGTAAAAGGATGATGGTTTTAACAGTTAAGAAATCATTGGTGATGTCTCATATTCAGTAAGTCAACAAAATCAAAAGTGGATTTTTAAGTTTTAATGGTCATCACAAAAATAAATATTCAAATTATTATATATAACAATTTTAAAGATGCTACAACAGTTAAAAACAATTTTGTGTCTTTTCTTTTTGAAACATCAAGGTTGTATATTGTCACCCTGCTTATTTAACTTATATGCAGAGTACATCATGAGAAACGCTGGGCTGGAAGAAGCAAAAGCTGGAATCAAGATTGCTGGGAGAAATATCAATAACCTCAGATATGCAGATGACACCACCCTTCTGGCAGAAAGTGAAGAGGAACTCAAAAGCCTCTTGATGAAAGTGAAAGTGGAGAGTGAAAAAGTTGGCTTAAAGCTCAACATTCAGAAAACAAAGATCATGGCATTTGGTCCCATCACTTTATGGGAAATAGACGGGGAAACAGCGGAAACAGTGTCAGACTTTATTCTTTTGGGCTCCAAAATCACTGCAGATGGTGACTGCAGCCATGAAATTAAAAGACGCTTACTCCTTGGAAGGAAAGTTATGACCAACCTAGATAGCATATTCAAAAGCAGAGACATTACTTTGCCAACAAAGGTCTGTCTAGTCAAGGCTATGGTTTTTCCTATGGTCATGTATGGATGTGAGAGTTGGACTGTGAAGAAGGCTGAGCGCCGAGGAATTGATGCTTTTGAACTGTGGTGTTGGAGAAGACTCTTGAGAGTCCCTTGGACTGCAAGGAGATCCAACCAGTCCATTCTGAAGGAGATCAGCCCTGGGATTTCTTCGGAAGGAATGATGCTAAAGCTGAAACTCCAGTACTTTGGCCACCTCATGCAAAGAGTTGACTCATTGGAAAAGACTCTGATGCTGGGAGGGATTGGGGCAGGAGGAGAAGGGGACGACAGAGGATGAGATGGCTGGATGGCATCACTGACTCGATGGACGTGAGTCTGGGTGAACTCTGGAAGTTGGTGATGGACAGGGAGGCCTGGTGTGCTGTGATTCATGGGGTTGCAAAGAGTCGGACATGACTGAGTGACTGAGCTGAACTGAACTTTTTGAAATTACCTTAAAAATATAAGCATTACCTTAAATCTCAGTAAAAATCAATTTTAATACTTCGAGGGTAAATTTGGCTTTTGTCAAACAGCCAAAAGTTAGTAAAAATCATATCTGATAGGTTAGGGAGATAGCCAAGCTGTGGATAGAACCTGTCTAAAATGAATTATGGGCAAAAATAACTCATTTAAACTGTTTCTAACAGTAACTGAATAATATATGTGACAGGCAATGTACTATGTTAGACATACATAACCCAATAACGCTTGGAGATTATAAATTAGTGAGGAAAAGATATTAAACAACTAAACACAAAAAACAATTGTAAACTGCAAAAAGTGTTATAAAGAGAAAGAACAGTACAGTAAAACAGAATAAAAGTAATTTTGATTATGAGGATTATGGTCAGAAGAGGGAGCTCTGAAAGCTGAAAAGTGGTGCTATTTTAGTTAAGCAAGGACTACAAAAAGTATAACATTTCACAATTAACATCAGTGTAAGGCCTCAAGGTAAGAAAGGAGTGAAAATTGAGGGCAGTGACCTCTGTGGTTCACGATCTAGTAGATAATTCCTAAGTCTTAAGAAATCTGTAATAACTCACAGGTGTCACTTCCAACATGTGTATGGAAGGTCCTCATTATCTGAGCTGCCTAAATGTGAAGATACTCATTGATGCACTGAAGACTTAATCTCCCAGTCAAACCTACTTTCCACTCAACAGAGGCATGCCCCACACATGGATCCAAATTTTACATGTACTTGCAGTTATTGGAAACAACATTGAAGAATAGTTCACATCAGAGTTAAAACTACTAGCAGATGAAAATCTATACACATTAAGCTCATTAAAATTGAAGATAAGCAAATCATTAAGTATAATCATGTGATACTTCTTTCAAAAGAATGTTATGAAAAATCTAGCGGCATTATTTACAATAGCCAAGACAACAAGAACAACCCAAGTGTGCATCAGCAGAGGGTTGGTGTAAGAAGATGTGGCTTGAGTGTACACACACACACACACACAAATATTACTCAGCTATTAAAAAAAAATGAAATGGTGCCATTTGCAGTAACATGGATGAACCTAGAGAATATCGTACTAAGTGAAGTAAGTCATACAGAGAAAGACAAATATAGGACTCATATGTGGTGCTAAAAAATAATACAAGTGAATCTATATAAAACAGAAACAGATTCACAGACACAGAAAACAAATTTATGGCTACCCAAGGGAAAGGGGGATAAATTAGAAATATGAAATTAAAAGACACAAACTATGTAACAAGGACTTACTCTATGTAGAAATGATCTGAAAAAAAAAAAAAAAATATATATATATATATATATCCGAACTGAATCACTTTGCTGTACACTGGAAACTAGTACGATATTGTAGGTCAACTATACTTCAATTAAAAAAAAAAAAAGAATGATATATGATAAAGCATTAAAGCCCTTAGGAAAATGATGAAGCCCTAGTTTTGTCATAATTTTCTCTATAATCATGCTGGGAATAAATACTATGAAGTGAATGGCATCATGTAATTTTGTTGGAAAACATGAACAAAAGAAAAAAATGTCTGAAATAACTCTCTCTTCTAAGAATTAGTGTAAGAATTGCATTATAACTTAAATCTTGCTAAATATAAGAATCTTTTCCTGTAACTCTCAGTTTTATATTTTAGAACTGAGATTGCTCTGAATTATTTTCAATTTATTTACTAGGAAAAAGGTGTTTTTCATAAACCAGTTATTATTTTCACATGAAAAACTCCTACATTCTGAATGACAGTTCTGTTTATGTATTCAAGCCTAGATATATTTATATCAAGATCAGTTACTTATTCACCATACGTCGTCGATACTCTTTCCCTTGAACCTATCCAATCCTGCTGCCAGAAAGGGATGGAGTTTTGAGGTTTCCATATAATTTAACTACTTATAATCATGAGCTGACTATAATTTGGTCTGTTATTCTCAGGGCAGGAAATAAAAGATGAATTAAAAACTAAAAATATAAGAGTCTACTGTTCAGAACTCTTACCTTCTTAAACATACCAAATTTAGAACAGATCACATCTTAGAGGGGTTCTTTATCCACTGGAAACCAACTAAGCTATGCTTCTACAGTCAAGAAGCACATGACACTAAATTACTTTCAGCCTCCCAAAGCAGTTTAATGTTAATTAGAACTGCATCTTTCCTGTAACAAGTCCTTTTATATAAAGTGTGATGTTAGGACCTCAAATTGTGAAACAGGAAGAGGCAACTGAAGCAGTACCTCCAAAGAGGTGGTGCCTAATTTTTAATTTCCAGCTCCAAAGACTTAATTTACTTGAATTCTAAACATGGCAATGAGCCTGACAGCAATCACTGAAAGCTAAACAACAATTTATATTGCAAATATGATTAAATCAAAACATCACTTATTTGACAACATAGTTTCTCCAAAATCTACAAACATCAAAGGAAAAACATCAAAGAACATTTAATTCTTACTTCTCTAGCATCCATCACTGTCCCCACACCAACTGTTAGAGCCATAGTTGGCACTTTTGATAAATCTCCGTCAAAATATTTAGCATTTGCCAAAATGGTGTCCATTGCTAGAGTCTTTAATCTTGTTCTTGATACTAAACTGGATCCTGGCTCATTGAAAGCAATATGACCATCTGGACCAATTCCTTTCAAAAGAAATACATACATACACACATATACACATAAGTAAATAAGGTTTCTCACATAAAGTAAATAAGTTTTCTCAAAGTTAAACGTGATTTTAAGACCAAAGAAATAGTCATAAACACACTTACCTTATTTTATCTGACAGCTGAATTTCTAATGCTGCAGTAAGATATCTGTTCCTATATTTGATTCAACAAGTATTTCAATGTTTTCCATATGCTTAGCATTGAGCTAGCATGATTCTAATAGCAAAATTAAGTATCACTTTATATTAGAATAATACTTTATAGTGTATAAAGCATTTTCACATGCATCATCTCAACATCAGACATATTTAACAATCTTGTAATAGAGTCAGATTATGCATATCTATTTACCTCATCTCCCCCACCTATTTTTTAAACTCAAAGGAAACTGATGCTCAAGGATAATATATAACTTGTTCAAGGTAATAATTTAGTAAATAACTAAGACAAAACTCAGTCTAAATCTTCTGATTCCTAACCTAGTAGTCTTTATAGTCACACTTTAACTTGCTTGCTTCTTAGTCTAGATAGGGCAATTAACTACAGAACCTCTCTATAGTACAGTTTATAAAATGTCTACATTGGACAAGTTATTATCTAAGGCAATAGTTTTCTTCAAACTTTTTTTGACTGTAACCTATAGCAAGAAATACATTTGACATTGCAATCTAGTACACATATAAATACAATTAAAATAAGAACCGCATGAAATACTTACTCTTACTAGGAGTCATTCAAGCTACTTTTGATTCCATTCCATTTCATTTACAAAAGGGAAATGCTGAATGTGACTGACCATACTGATTTCATTAGCTAATAATCTGTGACTACCACAATTTGAAAACACTACTTTGAGGAGATCTACTACCAGCTCTAATACTCAAAACTGTCTCTAAAATATAGGTAAGAATATGATATTTCTTATTTGAAGGAAACTGGAGATAAATCTTTTTATAAAATTAAGAATCTTTCTGTGTAGTTATTACTAAATCAAGTTTTACATACATGGACCCTACTTGCTAGTCAGATTTCTGGCAACTTCAATCAAAAAATAAACCCACAAGTTCTCTGGGTCAAAATATCTGTCATATTTATATTCTGCATATTTAATGATATACAACCCACTCCAGTGTTCTTGCCTGGAGAATCCCAAGGACGGCAGAGCCTGGTGAGCTGCTGTCTATGGGGTCGCACAGAGTTGGACACGACTGAAGTGACTTAGCAGCAGCAGCAGCAGCAGCAGGTGTATCTTATTGATTCTTAATACATAATTCTAAAACTTTTCCACAGGCTACAACAAGGTAAAATATGACAAAGAGTAACCTGGTTTTGAAGGAAGAAAGAAATGAAAACCTTAGGAAGCAGGTATCAACTTATTTAGTCGCTAAGTCATGTCCAGCTCTTTGCAACCCCATGGACTGCAACAAGCCAGGATCTTCTCTCTGTGGGATTTCCCAGGCAAGAATACTGGAGAGGGTTGCCAATTCCTTCCCCAGGGGATCTTCCCAATCCAGGGATGGAACCCACATCTCCTGCATTGGAAGGCAGGTTTTTTACTACTGAACTACCAGGGAAGTCCAAGATACGAACTACCAAAGCACAATGCGTGCTAAGTTGCTTCAGTCGTATCCGACTGTTTGCAAACCCACAGACTGTAGCCTGCCAGGCTTCTCTGTCCATGGGCTTCTCCAGGCAAGAATACTGGAGTGGTTTGCCATTTCCTCCTGCAGGGGATCTTTCCAATCAAGGGATCAAACCTGGGCCTCTTACGTCTCCTGCATTGGCAGGAAGGTGCTTTATCACTAGCACCAGCTGCAAAGCCCTTAATCTAAGGGAATCTTTAGTAATACAGGATTAACTTTTAATCTAGTATATAAAGCCCAGACCTATATGTGGTTAATATGCATGCTTTGTTTCCACTATTAAGTATGTATGTGCTTGGGAATTTTAAACCATAGATATCTCTCTCTCTCTAGATTTGTAAAACTGTTCTGCCTTTCCTCTTCAGTATAAATCTGCACACTTTTATTTATTTTTCTCTATAGAGGAAAAGATAGAAATAGGAAAACAAAGAGTTCCAGAAAAAATAGAAGTCCTCCAAGATCAATTCTAGTGGTCTCACTGGTGATTTGAGTCATACAGAAGTGTACAGCAAAGCTGAAATTAACCACAAAGGCTCATGATGGAGAGGAGTCAATACAGCCCCTTAATGACCACGAGTAATTACCAAAAATTGAACTTCCGGATATAAAACTGTATTTTTTAAATATTCAGAATTTTTTATAAAGCTTTATCAAATTTTCTTTAACATAATCATCAATTCTAAAAACCATGCTTAATTTTTATTCAGTCTTTGAGTCTATACTAAGATATCAACACCCTTATGAAACATCCCTAAAACCTCTGAGTCCGAGTTGTGTGTCTTCCTTGTGTCTATAGTTCTGTGGGCTAGAAGGTAAACTTCATGAAAGTAAAGACTTTTTTTTCACTACTATATCCTGATATTTAGAACACATGACACATAGAAGGCCCTCCATAAGTAACAGATGAATAAATGAAAGGAGGCTGGTATTCTTTGGTATGTTCAGTATAGTTTTTTCCTCCTCCTTCCCTTCTCTGATCCCCCTACAACAGGGCCTAGATCAATTATAACACCCTATATCTCATCTCTTTTAGGCAGAACTATAGTGGTCTAGAGATAAGTACTTGTGCTAAGCTGAAACAATCAGAATTTCTCTCTAGAAATCTGAAATTTGACCAAGGGATACAAAAAGAAAGAAGTCATCTAGAGCTGAGGCATTTGATGATAGCACTGCAGGAGAGGCTCAGGTGAGTCCTTGCTTCGGTGATCTGAGGCTCTTGGTTCTTGTTCTTCTAAAGACGTATTTTTTCAACTCTAGTATCAATTCTGTGAATTACTCCAGAATCATCCCAATAAACTCACTTTTGGTCCCATTAGCAGATTATAGTTACTTGCAAATCAAAGAATCTAATCATGTAACCAAAGTAGAGGGTTAAAATCTTCCCATCATCTTTTAATTTTACCTTTTAAGCACAAATTATCTTAAGATCATTTTAAAGTTAATAATGCATTTAGAATCTATTTATAGATTTCCATGTTTGTGTATTTTATTGTTGGATCAGAAATTGCATGATACACCTTATTCTTTCTCCCAACACTCTCTCGTCAGAGGAATTTCTGGGAGTGTATTTTTCCTCCTTTCTCCTATCTATAGAGGGACAGGAAACTCTTGTTCCATTTCCTAGGAGTGAGCTATGGTGGGTTACTCTGCAGCTCTTCTCTGGTCGTCTTATTTCCAATTCAGAGGGGAGAAGTAGGCAACCCCATTCTAGCCTCAAGCCCAACCTGCCATCTCTAATTCAACTTTACCTTCAATAAGGCTGATATTTTGATCCCATTTGGCTCAGTTCTTAGTGTTTTTATTAACCAAACCCTGGAACAAAAGAAGGGTAAGTGGTAAGACCCAGATACCAAGCCTCATCTTGAAAATCCAATGATAACAACCTAGATCAACAAAGGCAAAGAATCAAATGAGATTCTTTCATGAGACACATCCAGTAATGGGGTATTCCAAACAGGGAAAAGTCCAAAGAACATGTAATAAGCCAACTCTTCATTCTCTACATACTATGTCCCTTGGATGATAAATACGAACTGTCAGACCCTGGACTGGCCCATGACTACAGTGAAGGTGTTAATGGAAGAGGAAAGGAAATCTTAGATTCGGTTTTGTTTTTTTTTGCAAGGGGAGAACTAGAGGAAGTTTAAGACAAAAATTGGTTAAAAAACAATATTAAGTCATTTTTAGTAGTAAGAGTCATTAATAAACAAATAATTATGATTATGTGCTATTAGTTTCAAAGGGAGAACTAAGGTGGGTTATTTGAGGAAATGCACCAAAAAATTTAGCTAAAAAGAAACAAGAAGTGACTTAAAGCTATGAGGAAAAAGGAAAGTTCTACTAGAAGTATCTGAAAAGCAAAACTAAACGCTAAACATTACATTAAGCTAAAATATTTTCTGGAAAGTAGGCAAAGGGAAAAAATGGACTTAAAGAGTTCTTATCAAGTTTTTCCCCCCAGTAAATTCTATTTCCTGGCATTAAGATGCCAAAGGATTTGTCTCAAGAAGCCTTTTGTAAGATCAATGAATTAACAGGAAAAAATAAGCCCTCCATTAAAGTAAAAAAATACTATTTATGTTATCCATGTAGTCATTTTTTAATACTGAAGTTTTAATAACTGCTGTATCATTTTGTATAATGGTATGAGTGAAAAGTCGCTCAGTCATGTCTGACTCTTTGTGACCCCATGGACTGACTATACAGTCCATGGAATTCTCCAGGCCAGAATACTGGCTGCTGCTAAGTCACTTCAGTCGTGTCCGACTCTGTGTGACCACATAGACGGCAGCCCACCGGGCTCCCCGGTCCCTGTGCTTCTCCAGGCAAGAACACTGGAGTGGGTTGCCATTTCCATCTCCAATGCATAAAAGTGAAAAGTGAAAGTGAAGTCGATCAGTCCTGTCGGACTCTTAGTGATCCCATAGACTGCAGCCTACCAGGCTCCTCCGTCCCTGGGATTTTCCAGGCAAAAGTACTGGAGTGGGGTGCCATTGCCTTTTCCAAGAATACTGGCGTGAGTAGCTGTTCTCTTCTCGTATAATGGTAAATGAGTGAAAATGCTTCTTGACATAACTAAGATGAACAAGTTAGGTATATTATTTTATAGTAATTTTACCTTATTTTGGTATACAGTATAAAATCTAAAGAATACATCAGTAGTGCACACAAACATTTCAAATGTCTATTGTCTTGCCTTGGTATTGGTAGGTTCAAATGATAATTATCCCAGAATTGAGCCATATGGACAAAACTAGAATGCAAATATTTTCCAGGAATACTGAAGTAATATTAGTAAGTTTTATTTAAAACATAGATATTTTCTATTTTGGAAAGCAAGAGTCTAACTTGAATTCTTGCTCAAATAAAAACCATCCCCTATATTTAAGGCAGTAATTGATATTAGTTCTGCTTGGTAGATAACAATTTCCTCAATGAGAAAAACTTCATTCTTGCCAGATATCCTTAGAGGTAAATCAGTAAAATAGCAGGACATTCAATATGTTAAGAAAAAATTACTTTACAAACTATACCTCAGAGATAAAGAGTAGAGTAACACTTAATGGAATGCCAACTATATACCAAGCACTTCACTAGGCATTTTACACATTATAAGATGGTTAATTCTTATCAATTTTGAAATGGTTAATATTAATCCTATTTTACAAAGGATGAATTATACTTAATTAGTATACTGAACTAATTTACTGAAGTCAATAAATTTCCCAAGATCTTACAGATAGTAGGTGGCCAAAACTGGATGCTAGTTTTTGTCTAACTATAAAATACAATTTTCCTCAAAGGCAACCAAACACCCCAAAAATACCTGACCACCTCAACCATAAGTTAACCTCAATACAGGCCTAATTCATACAATTTTGAGCATCTTCTAATAAATCATAAGACATATCTAGATCTAACATATGTCTACCTCTAGATATCCAGTGTTAATTTAGAGCTCTTAGTATGTCTAGATGAATACTAAAGAATCTGGCAAAAAAAAAATTTTGGGTTTCAGTTTACATGATGTTGTACTATTCAGATGCTGCACTGTGATGACAGAAAATCATACTGTCATTACAAAGGTACAGACTCTTTCACCTCTCTTCCATGGTAGATCAGGAAGACACAATATACACACACATATGTATACGTGGGTGTGTGCGCACACGTGTACATAGACATTTTAAATGGAACTTTATACATTTATTTAGATCTTATTAAGACAATTATAAAGCTCAATTCATACTAGCTAAAGGCTGATGATAAACAAAATCTGACATTCTAGACACATTTCTTGGTGAAATGAAGCCATTTAATGGTCAGTAGAAAAATGTTAAAATCCACCTGTACCATATGCAAACTTTTAGAGATTTAATGCTGTAATTTGATAAGAAACCTGGGTTGTAATTTTAAAGAAACAGTAAAAGAATAAGAGTATCATTTAGGAAAAGAAACACATCATTCCTTTTCTAAGATGTGGTAAAGTGTCAGTTCTAAAGAGGTAATTATAAGACTTCAGCAGGGATTAGGAGCTATTTCTCAAGCCACAATTTAAACAATTCCCCCTGCAACATTCAAATTATTTTTTGATGAATATAAAGTAAAACAGAAATCAATAGCTAAATAAATGGGTATTATAGGCAGTCACAGATGTTCTTTACATTACACAAAGGTAAGTTTTTTTTTTTAAATTTAAAGCACCTAATCCAAGTTCCAACAAATGACTAATGACAAAATGTTTTACGTACCTCCAACAAAAAGATCAATTCCTCCAGCTTCTTTTATTTTCTTTTCAAATGCATCACATTCTGCTTGCAAATCTGTAGCATTCCCATCAAGGATATGAGCATTATTAGGATCTATATCAATATGCTTAAAAAAGTTATTCCACATATAAGAATGGTAGCTTTCAGGATGATTTCTGGGAAGTCCTAAACACAAAGTTAATGAATAAAAATATAACTATTTTCAGAAATAAATCTAAAGTTGACTTTTTTGATTAAGCCACTAATGCTATTTATATAATCTTTCTATGCCATATTCAATTTAAAAGCATTTTTATATGGAATAAATGCTTATTATGTCAGGCATTATTTTAACCACAGTAAATGTATGTATTAACTCAATGTGTACAACATCTGTGGAAATACTAGTATGAATCTCACTTTATAGATGAACAGAAACACTGAAAAGCTAAGTCACTTTCCCAGGGTCAGGGAGCTCATGGAGGTGCTGGAACATAGAAATCTAGTTCATGTGCATTTAATCACTATATTCCACTTTTCAAATATAAAATTTAACCAGTAAGATTGATTTATGTCTTAAAATTCAATATAAATTAAGGGGCTGCTGCTGCTAAGTCGCTGCGGTAGTGTCCGACTCTGTGCGACCCCATAGACGGAAGCCCAGCAGGCTCCTCCGTCCCTGGGATTCTCCAGGCAAGAATGCTGGAGTGGGTTGCCATTTCCTTCTCCAATGCATACATGCACGCTAAGCCACTTCAGTCGTGTCTGACTCTATGTGACACTATGGACAGCAGCCCAGCAGGCTCCTCTGTCCACAGGAGTCTCCAGGCAAGATACTGGAATGACTTGCCATTTCCTTCTCCAAATTAAGTGGTTACACAACTGAAATCTTTGTCCATTTTCCTCTTCTGTTATTTCTATTTGCATGCAAGGTATACTTAACTACGACGGTTCTTTGGCAGTCATGCTACCATTAAAAATATACACCTATAAAATGTAAATGTTAACACAGAGTTCATATGTTTCCAGTTCAGCAAGTTATGCTTAGTTGCTCAGTCGTGTCCGACTTTTTGTGACCCCCATGAACTATAGCCCGCCAGGCTCCTTCTCTATGGGATTCTTCAGCCAAGAATACTGGAGTGGGTTGCTATTTCCTTCTCCAGGGGATCTTCCCAACCCAGGGATCGAACCAGCGTCTCCTGCACTGTAGGTAGCTTCTTTACCCGCTGAGCCATCAAGGAAGCACAAGCAAGTTAACAATGAATAAATTATAAAAGCTTCAAGGCTACAAATATAAATAACCTTGTATTTGAAAAAATTTTACTAATTACTTTACATACATATTAATTACTTTATCCCCACACTGGTTTTAACTTTGTTTTGAGGAAAAAAGAAAAAAAAAAAAGAATGAGAAACGTCAATGAATTGGCTCAAAGTTGATGGAGCCAGGACTGGTAAGTAGCACAGCTGAAGATTAGTGCAGATCTTCTAATTTCCACTCCTATGGTCCTTCCACTGTGTCATGCTGTCATTACATAAATATAGACATTTTTACATAACCTTCCAACCCCACTACAAGGTGGTAAGTTATACTCTAGAAATATAGTCATTCAAAACAAATTTAAATAATATGTTAATATTCTCAAAACATATTCAATTTAAAATATAACATGTCCAAATAATATATTCAAACAATATAGCTTACCTACATATTCATCCATGTTAAAGGTCTTCACATATTTAAAAGAAAGGTCTCCATTCTTGTGATATTCTATAAGTTTTTTATAACATCCTAAAGGTGTACTTCCTAAAACAGATAAAGATTCCATTTTCCAACAGTCTAATTTTTAAGAGTGTATATTAACTTTATTCTCATCTTACTTAATGGTATTTTATACATATTAGGCAAACGATTATTAGTTTAAATACATATTCGATTAATGAATATATGTTGAACTATCTCTTTACAAGATACCCTAAAATTTTAGGAAATCAGAATTTGCTGAATAAAGCTGAGAATCTGTCAGCTTAAATTACAGCTAAAATTCTTACATTGTTGGATATCTGGAATTAATGGTGTATATTCCAAGACTAGAAACTTCTGGAAAGCACACATTTGAATTAAAAGAAAAATAAACATCCCACTGATAGAGAAAAAATCTTTATCTAGGGAGGGATTGTAGCACAAACCATATGTAAATAGGTCAAGTGTTGACCATTTAATGAAATCAAAGGGGAAACCAGAGCTGAGTTTAAATATTACCTCTACTTTCAAAATAGAAAGTGGCAAGGATTGAGTGAGGAACCTTATCCTTTTTTAAATGGAATTCCTGCTTCTCATTTTGTGTTACTGTCAACATATATCAGCTAAAATGTATAAAGTAAAATGGTTTCTAGGAAATGGGATCTTGGCTTTGGATACTTTATCTGAGCTCTTAGTATTATTGTTTTATAAATGTGATTCTTTCATATGTTTTATAAAATTAAGATCTGATTGACAAGAGCTCCATGAAATGACACAATAAAGATAAGTGAATTCAGCACCTTGCGGATGTTTTTCAAAATTGCTTCATTTTTTTAAACTACAAATTCAAAGACTAAACTGACTGCATTCTTATAACATTCTTATAACAAACAACCTGGCCCACACAATCCTGGTCACAGTATTGGATTTTTAACCCACCTACCATCACAAAGCAAAATAAAACACAGACACACAAAGTTTCTATTCAAGAAGCAGGGAGAAGTATGGCAGAACTGAACAGCATCTGGCAAAACAAAACAAACAACCAAAAACAACAACAACATCAAATACAGAAGAAATCTGGAGTAGTAAAAAAAACTGCCTCTCATTTAAGATGATACGATAATAGAAGTAGCTAAATATCACACAGACAGGTTCAGAGAACAGAAGATTAATAGGTTTTCTTAAAGTTAAAACCACAAATTGTTTTAAATTGTCATTAATAATTTAAAATTTATGTTGTCAAACTTTCTAATTCCTTATCAAAGAACTACAGCCCACTAACATGAGACCAGGATAAAAGATGGACAAGTATACTTTTCTTTATTCCTTTCTAGGAACATAACAAATTTTCTATGTCTATCTTTTGATGTCAAGAGAAGAGTTATAGGACTCCCTCCATAGTTTAAGAGCATATGAAGAAAAATTTAAAAAGTTTTTACAATAGTGATGACAAAAATACATTCATTTTCTACGTTTTAATCAAAATGGCTGAATAGAAAAACAATGAAAGATATGATCCAGGGTGAACTGGTGAAAGAAACTTCATTTTAATATATTTGCTTTGCAGTACTCATTTGTGATTCATGGGGTTGCAAAGAGTCAGACACGACTGAGCGACTGAACTGAACTGAACTGAACATAATTAATTCAGTAAGTGTTTACTATGTTTCAGATAAAACAAAGATTAGGACTCTTTCTACCATGGAAGAACTCACAAGATATGGATAGACAAGTACTAAATAACCATAACACAAGGAAAAATATTATAAAATAAACTATAAGAGATCTGGAGAAGCATAACGAATCAAAGGAAAGACTACAGTCTTGGTTGTTGAAAGGAGGATCAAAAATAGCATTTCAATGGAGTCTTTGAAGAAGAGGTGAAATTCCCACAATCAAAGAATGGGGTAAGTCTTGACTGAAAATAGAAAAAAGATGGGGGAGGTTCAGAGATGACATTTGTATGCCTACCATGTACTAGATGCTACACTGGTGTTTCATCTGTTAGCTAATGTAGGTCTCACAAGTCTGGGAAACTGGCATCATGTTTCCCATTTTGAAGGTGAAAGAACTGGGTCAAAAAAATTAAGGAATGTGTGAAATATCACACACATGGTAGTGAAGTCAGAGATTTAAGAGATTCTGCCTGGTTCTGGAGCTCACAAAATTTTTATTATACAGCACATTAGCAACACTAGTGAAAGGAAAGCCAGCAAGTTCAGGCCTGTTCTTTCAGTTATTCAATTACAAGCAGTCTAACTTGCCTACCATGATTCAGTGTAGGGGAATGGTGGGAGTTAAATCTGGGAGGCAGCTCAGGCCCACAGCATGCAGGCCCTTAAATGTCATGCTTGTCAACATCACTTCAATAAATACATACTGAAGAGATATTCCCCAGAACTGTGCTTGACTGTACTTGTATGAGTGTGCATGCACAGTTGTTTCCGACTCTGCGACCCCATGGGTTGTAGCCTGCCAGGCTGCTCTGTCCATGGCCTTTTCCAGGCAAGAATACTGGAGTGGGCTGCCATTTCCTACTCCAGGGGATCTTCTCCACCAAGGAATCAAATCCGAGTCTTCTGTGTCTCCTGCATTGGCAGACAGAGATTCTTTACCACTGTGCCACCTGGGAAGCCCCAGAATTGTGCTTGGTGCAGCATAATTATAATACAGCATGTTATTTACAATTACAGAAATGTATGTTCACATTTCAAAAGCACAGGGGTGAGGATGGGGCATGATTAACTGATTAACACTGTCACTGGTCAATGAAGGAGAAAAGAGATAAATGTCAACAGAAGTTTTTCAGAGATCAACCTTTGGCAGGTGTATTATTAAGTAGTTATGCTATCCAAAATAATGCAAAAGGGTTGTATATTTAAATACACACAAAAAATGTTTACCATTGCTGGTGTTTATGACTCTGAAGTCTTTCTGTCCCCACACTCAAATTACTGTTTATTGCTTCACAATTAACACAGAGTGATTAAGGCAGCTAGTCTGAGCATGGCCTAGGTTCATACAAGGCAAACGGATACAGAGGTCTTATTCAAACACTGCAGCTCACATATCAAAACTGGGGGTGCAAAAGGGCCCACTTCCAGTGTACACAATTAAAAAAAAAATTGCTCTTTGCCATTCTCACCAAGAACTACTGTCATAGACCAAAAAACAAAACAACAAACAAAAATAACAACTTGGTGAGTCAGAGTACCCTTCATGGAAATTATGCAAGTGAAAAAAATTATGACTGTAGCTTTTATGAGTTGACATGTATAGGGGAAGGCAAAAAAGGAGAAAATGCTGTTTAAATAAAACACATTTATGAGAATCTTAAAGTTATATAGTGTTTACAATATATAAAGGACTTTCTCTTATTTGAGCTGCAAAACAACACTGTAAGCTATTAATTTCCTTACTTTCATTAGGTAAGGAAAACAAAAATTAGGGTGTAGAATAAATGCCCTGCAGTCATCAAAACAATAACAGCTCTCATCCCAGAACCAATACTCTTTTCTGTGGAAGTCAAAACATCAAATAAAAGTGCCATGGTATCAATGACACTACTTGGTTATTTTTAAAGAAAAAACCTTAACAGAGAACTAAATCCAGCAAAATATATAATTAATGCTTATGTTCCTTCTGTCATGAAGACAGACACATCAGTCTTCAATTTTTCAGTTATATTTCTAAAATAGAAAGAAAATAATCACAGAAATAGCAAAGAGCTAATAAGATGATATGGAGAAGGAAATGGCAACCCACTCCAGTACTCTTGCCTCGAAAATTCCATGGATGGGGGATCCTGGTAGGCTACAGTCCATGGGGTGGCAAAGAGTCAGACACAACTGAGGGACTTCACTTTCTTTCTTCTATAGTTCTCTTTTGGAGAAGGAAATGGCAACCCACTCGTGTCCCTGCCTGGAGAATCCCATGAACAGAGGGGCCTGGTGGGCTACAGTCTATGGGGTTGCAATGGACATGACTAAGCAACTAACACAAACACACACACACACACATACACACACACAATAAGATGACATGAGGTAAAATTAAGAGGCAATAGTACATACTTTAGGTACCTCTTAATAATCAATGAGAAAGCTAATCTCCTAAGAAATTTCTTGAATAGTGAAAGCAACACCTCTAAATACAAACAAAAAACTACTAGGAAAAAGGGACAAAAAAATATCAAGACCCTTACTTGAGCTATATTTCTGTATTTCCTTTTGCATTCTGGAGTGGTAGGTGAGACAGAATTTTAACAAAGAAAATAGTAATGGAATTTAGATACTAGATATGGAGAATCTATATCTATATATTTGATTTTATATGCTAATATGTTAAATCAGTGATATGACAAGAAATAAAAAGGAAACATTCTACCAAGGAAAATCCTTCAATCTCAGAACCTTGAGTATCTAACATGGAAAAAAATGGTATATTACCTGTTGGCAAACCCAGTGTAAAATATCTGTCTTGTCCAGGTCTGAACTGAATGATGCGATTACAGATGTATTTGGCTGCCCATTCACTAGCCAAGTCATAGTTATCAAGAATTACAAGCCTCATTATGGTGACGCACAGCTTCCAGGACAATAAGTTCAAACCTGAGAAAATTTCATTGTATGAGTACTTTAAGTAATTAGCAGATAGTCAAACAGAAGCATAATACAGTGATGGCTTTAAAAAGGATATTACTTAAGAAAGACATGCATGTATACAAATACAATCTGTACTTTTAAAATAGCAGTAATAGCTGCTCTCTACTGAACAGACTTCAGGTGCTGGGCAGTGGGCTAGGTCAATTAAGTACAAATATTAATCCTTAGGACAAGCTTCTAAGGTAAATACAATGTCCAGTTTCAGAACACAATTTGAGTTCACATAGTTGTTAAGTGACAAAGTCAAAATTTTTATCAAGGCAAATTTACTATAAAGACATCACACTGCATTGTCTCCACAGGGGTACTATATAAGGCAACATAAAACAAATCTAAAGGCAAACAAAGCAGCACTCATTTATTGATTGCAAGTTAATGGCAGTAGTGATTACTCAGCACCTTATGGGTTACTTACTAAAATCCAGAACTCTCCCTACGAATGATGTAATAACCAAACCTCTCTTCTGGTAAATAATGTTTTTATAAAAGTAACACCTGCACTTTAAAAAATTTCAATCAATACAGAAAGGTACAAAGAATTTGAAAAAAAAAAAAAAAAAAAAAAAAGACCCAAATCCTGCCACCTCGAAATAAAGTTCATTACTATTAGGTATACATCATTCCATACATCTATATAATGCACATATACAAATGGGATGTATATGAATAATTTCTAACCATGGTATCATACTAGACATTCTATTTTTAACAAAAAGCACTTAATTTTCTGCCTTCAACAGAAGCAAAAGAAAATATAGTGAACTAAAAAAACTGCAGATCTCTAGGCAAAATAATTCTTCACAAAAAGCAATTTCAGTTCCTAAAAGAATATTATAAAGTTAAGAAAAAATATTATACAAATATTAAGAGAGAGGAGTCACTTTAAAACTGTATGATTCCATTTTGGACAACATGGCTTGACCTGCTACCATGAAATACGTGAAAATTGCTTTCTTCTACTTCCGCCCACCCGATTTCTGTAAGATGTGTTATTTTTATATTGTCTAGATTTATAACATTTACACTGTGCTTTAAAACCATAATTTCCAGATTTTAATTCTTAGCTTTGTATTTAAATGGATGTTACACCAATTCTTTCACAAACGGCTTCAGCAGTCCTGAATTTTGAATTCAAACTTTACATACAGTAGTAAATCAAATTCTTTACATTGGTGGGGATAGGAGGTCTTATAATAATGAATGCACTGAATCTAAATATGTCCTTAGGAACATATGATTTAGAAGTCTGGCATAACAAAAACTTACAATCACCATGATCTAGAATTCTGGCACAGTAACAAGAGATAAACAACATTTACAAACAATAATTCACACAGTCCATCAAATGGACTTAATTAATTCAGTCCAGGAAATGGACTTGGCCTCTATTAAAACTCATTAATAATCTAGTGGTAGAAACTACTTCAAAGTTACACCAAGGAATCAGAAACATTTCCAAGCTGTTTTCACCATCAAGAAATATAATTATTTCTAATAAGAATATTCAGCAAAATGACTACTGATAATAAGAGGAAAAAAAAAAACCTGTAAGGTGAGGAGGAGGAAATGTCATGAGAGTTTTGGGGGCATGCTATTTCTTTTCTCAGTTCTTTCGCCCTTGTGAGGGAGGGCCTATTAAATACTAAGCACTAAGCTCTGTAGACACATAAATGACTAAGATAAAGATCCTACTATCAAAGGGCTTAGACTCACTTAATAGTCTCTGGTGTATTAAAAGAACTTATCATCCTCATTCTTCAGATATAGAAAACTGCAACTCAGAAGTTTATTACTGAAGTTATAAAGTTATTAAGTGGTAGAGGGTCTATCTGACTGAAAGACACATGCTCTGCAAAAGTGTCTTATAAGGAAGAATCACTTAGGATCCCTGTTAGAAAGATTCCCAGGACCTTTCCCTGGACATAGTGTTGCAAAAGATCTGGAACGGGATCCAGGGAATCTGCACTTACACAAACATCACAGGTGATTCTCACAATCAGGATAAATTTGGAAAAGAACATCATACACAATGACTTCATTGTACAGAAGTTCAAGTAAGCCTTTCAGACTGAGCACATTGTTTTCTTCAACTCTTGCGTGTGCCCAGAGTTCACTTCCAAAAGTTCCAAATGATTCACCTGAGAAAAGTTGAATGTTTTTGCCACATGTGTTCAGATTTTTAAATGTGTCTTTTTCCAGTTTTCCCCAATCCTCAGAGATCCAAACGGATGCGGTTCTCGACCATTCTCTAGCATCTTGACTCTACAGCACTCAAAAAATGACACAGCACCACCTCTGTCCTCATCTTTCTCAGGTGCTGATTCACTTTGGGTGTGCATCCCTTCGACAAAGAGCTGACAAACACAAACCTCAGAACATTAATGCTGGGTGGGAACTCCTGAACAACTTGGGTTACACATCTATTTTATTAGAATCTATACTAGAATCTAGAATCTAAGCTTCCAGAAACCCTGCTATGCCTTTTTCCCCTACAATACACTATACCTGACTTCAAAGAACCTCTGAAGCCCGGCCTGGAAGGAGGCCCTCTGGGAAGTGGGGGGTTTGGTCCCGACGAGGGGGAAGAAAAAGCAGCGAAGGCTGTGGTCCCCGCCCCGGAAGGCGAAGGCTGCAAACTCAACCTCACCTGCCTGGCTGCTGAGCCCATCCCTCCGCAAACCATAATGAATGCAAATGAGGATGACTATCGCGCAATTGTAACAAGTGTCAGGAGAAGGCCCCCAGGGAGGCACCCTCCCGGAGGCTCAGTTCCGAAGAGGAAAACCTGATAAGTTAGAGGGGGACAAGGCTAGGGAACTCTACGGCCCTCGCCTTCAGGCTCCCGGGAACCCCATCCGCCCGACGTCCCCGTCTTCGCATGTAGCCCACCGGTGGAGGCAACGACCAGGCAGGTCCCCGCCCGACTCCCCTTCATGGTCCTTCCCCGTGGCTCACCTGTTGACCCACTGGCTCTTCCAACGCTGGAACAGCTAAAACAACCAACACCCAGCAACCCGGAGCGATCCCAGCCAGCGCGTGTAGCGCGGAGCCTCAGGACCCGGATGTAAACCCAGGCGCACAAGAGACCGCGGCGCGTCCCGCGAATCCTGCGCATGCGCGCGCCTCAGGCTTGCTAAGGATAGCCGAATAGAGGTCCTTGTGAGTTGCGCCAAACAGGAAGGCTTTGCTTACGTGAGTCTCCAGTTCCTGCGGCATCGCTTAAACAGTGCTCGTTTTTTTTTCATTTCTCAAGGGTTGAATGGCAGTAGGTTTTTTGGGTTTATGAGATTTAGCACATAGGACTGCAGTGCTCATGCATAAGCATTTATAATAAAGAGCAGTATGAATTTATGTCTCTCTTACCCCAGGCTATTGAGTGTGTACTTTGCAAGCATAGTGACATCTAACCGCTTCTTATCAATAAGCTCATCAAAGTTAAATTGGGTATGCTGCAGAAAGGCGAGCCTTGGAGCGGCTCAGTATGCCTAAACTTCAAAAGGAGACTGATGAAGTACAAACTTGTGCTAAGTTTCTAGTAAAGGGGTAGAGGAAGCAGAATCTGATTTGAGCTCAGTATCATAGATCTTTGTTCATGAGGGCAATGGAAGGAACCGGGGTTGGGGAAGTTATTGTTTAAGAAAGCAATCAACACTCGAAAGAAAGGTCTTGTGGCTTCACTAGGGCCCATTAGAAACAGTGCTTAGAGTTATGTTTGGAATTAGAATCTGATTACCATTATCAGCATGGGGTGATAGGCAGACTCAAGTTTCCTTGGACGCTGCAAAGTTAGGACAAATGTTCCCAGATTCCTTATCTGAACTTCTGCTCCTGAGCTGTGAATCCAGCCTGCACCTCTGGGTCAAATGAATCCCCCTGGCTCACATTTTTAAGGCAAGAGTGGTGGTGGTGGTTTAGTGTCTAAGTTCAGCTCTCTGTGATTCCATGGACTGTTGCCTGCCAGGCTCCTCTGTCCAAGGGATTTTTCCAGGCAAGAATGCTGGAGCGGGTTGCCATTTTCTGCTTCAGGGGATCTTCTCTCAGGGATTGAACCTCCGTCTCCTACATTGCAGGTGGATTCTTTCCCTACTGAGCCACCAGGGCAAAGAGTGGATTGTTCTGTTCTCAGAGATAAGTTCAAATAGCAAAGTTCCTCACAAACATATACTAAGGGACAAGGATTTTTAGCACTATAGTCTTGAGTTAGCTTACAAAAGCTGTTAACCCCTCCTCAGTATTATAATTTATCATCTAACAAAAATCAATTTTGTATCCACTGTAGTAAAAAACAAATGTGCAAATAATAAAAAGAGCCTTGCAGAAAATATTATTGGCGCATAAACGGGTAATTGTGAAGTGTATTCTTTCTCAGTGGTTTTACTTCTTCATGCTTTTCTAACACTAGAAAAAAGTTCTGTCTCTGCTGTTAGTGTTTGGCAATGGTTACTTCTGCTTTGATTGCACAATATCATGTCCTATCTTCCTTTTCAAGTAGGTGTTTCTCACCTCTTGCAAGGCATATGCCATTTCATTGTATAAGATTAAAACAATGTTACTGCCATTAAAAGCAAATTATGTAAAACTAAACAGAGAAATTGTTTTTGGCAAAGACAGGAACATTTGTCCATTCAATAAATATTTACTGATTATGTGGTTTTGTGCCAGACATCAGCATGAGAAGGACAGACATATAGTCCTTGCTTTTTGTGAACTAAGAGCCTTGTGGGGATACAGCAAATCCTAATAAGGGAAAGTAGTCTGAGAGTACTGAGTAGCCATGGGACTTTAATGGAGACGTTCCTTTGTGTTTGGGGATGACTTGGTCATAGAAAGGACCTGTGTCTTGTCCTCGAAATAAAGCCCCAAACAATGACAAGATTAATAGAAAGGTACCCTGAACCAAGGTTTTGGATGAAAAGTTTGGTAGGAAAGTTCTCACAGGTTGTCACCCAGCAAAAGGGACAGACTTAACAGTGGCATAGGGGAAGACTATAAAGGTGACTATGTGGGTGACAGGAAAGATGCCTGATGACAGCCCTGGTCTACTCCGGGTTACAGAAAGAAGCATCAGACAGCAGTCACCTTGTGATCATGAGTAGCTGACATGGACCTGAAATAGGGTTTCAACATGTACCAATGGAGGGCAATGGACAAAAGCTGTTTTGGCAGACACCAATTGGGATATATACTTTAGACAAAAACACACAGGAAGAGGTGCCTATCCATGCGGTTGGTGTCAGAGAAGAGAAAATAGCCCCAGAACAGATGCCTCTATGGACGTAGACAACAGGAGTCTCCCCACCTTAGATGTCATCCTGAGTCAAAGATGGGGAAGATGGATATTCCGAAGTGACGGAATTTACACTTAAAAAGACTAAACAAGGAAACACTAAAACAGTTAAATGGACCTGAAAATAACTTTTAAGTTGCCTGGTCTCATGAGACTGGGACTAAGGTAAAATTTTAAGTAAAAGTTATTTAGTACATTGAAACTGTATATTATATAGATATATCACAGAAAAATAAGAAATGGCACATTGGAATTTATGGCCTATGAAATTTTTTGTATTCTAAAGAATGTTTTAGCAATGTATACCCTGATTGGATTTGTATGTAAAACAACAGTCACCCTGTATGCCTGTAAAGAACAGATTGAAGTTGGGTCAGAAATAGATCAGGGAAATCTGGATTTTTCCAGGAAGCATACATAAAAGGACCCTATAATCTCAGAAAATAATTTGTATGAAGGTCTGCAGGCAGGAAAGTAAAAGGCATGCATATGGAATTCTGAATAACTTCCGTGTAGCTGAGAGTAGGATGTATTTCAAACATGAGAGAAAAATGAATCTGGAAAGAGAGATGGAGGACAAATGAAGTACCTTGTAGGCTATGCATGGAAATTGGGCTTCATATTGTAAGCAGTGGAGAACAACTTAAGCTTTATGAAATGTAACAGGAAACTAGAATATTGTGTTAGGAAGAAGGAAGTAGAATGGGTGGGGATTCTATTTTAGTCATAAGAATCCAGACACAAAAAAGACTCTAGGCTCATTTTGTATTTTCTTTGCCCCAGCACTGGTACTAGGCATTTCACTAATGACTGATAATTTTTAGTTTTAGTTTGTTTTGCTATTTTATCAAGAATATAGTACTTGCCAAACACTACTTGAATCTCTTAAAATGACAGTTTGGTTTACCATTTTACTCTGCAAGTGAATTATGGTGATTGATTTTTTAATGTTAAATATACCATGCATTACTGAGATAAACTTGACCAGGCTGAGATAAACTTGAGAAAAACTTGATGGTTTTTCTTGGTCATGGTCATGGAAGCAACTAAATTTTTACCTGTAAAGATTGTTTTAACAAATGCCTCTTTCCCTACGAAAGGTCAGTTGCTCAGTTGTGTCCGACTCTTTGAGACCCCACAGACTACAGCACACCAGGCCTCATCAACTCCCGGGGTTTACTCAAACTCATGTCCATTGAGTCGGTGATACCATCCAACCATCTCATCCTCTGTCATCCCCTTCTCCTCCTGCCTTCAATTTTTCTCAGCATCAGGGTCTTTTCCAATAAATCAGTTCTTCCCATCGGGTGGCCAAAATATTGGAGTTTCAGCTTCAGCATCAGTCCTTCCAATGAATATTCAGGACTGATTTCCTTTAGGATGGACTAGTTGGAACTCCTTGCAGTCCAAGGGACTCTCAAGAGTCTTCTCCAACACCACAGTTCAAAAGCATGAATTCTTCAGCACTCAGCTTTCTTTATAGTCCAACTCTCACATCCATACATGACTACTGGAAAAACCATAGGTTTGACTAGACAGACCTTTGTTGGCAAAGTAATGTCTCTGCTTTTTAATATGCTGTTTAGGTTGGTCATAACTTTTCTTCCAAGGAGCAAGCATCTTTTAATTTCATGGCTGCAGTCTCATCTACCGTGATTTTGGAGCCCAGAAAAATAAAGTCTCTCACTGTTTCCATTGTTTCCCCATCTATTTGCCATGAAATGATGGGCCCAGATACCATGATCTTAGTTTTCTGAACGTTGAGTTTTAAGCCAACTTTTCCAATCTCTTCTTTCACTTTCATCAAGAGGCTCTTTAGTTCTTCTTCTCTTTCTGCGATAAGGGTGGTGTCATCTGCATATCTGAGGTTATTGATATTTCTCCCGGCAATCTTGATTTCAGCTTGTGCTTCATCCAGCCCGGCATTTTGCATGATGTGCTCTGCATATAAGTTAAAGAAGCAGGGTGACAATATGCAGCCTTGACGTATTCCTTTCCTGATTTGGAACCAGTCTGTTTTTCCATATCCAGTTCTAACTTTTGCTTCTTGACCTTCATACAGATTTCTCAAGAGGCAGGTCAGGTGGTCTAGTATTCCCATCTCTTTAAGAATTCTCCACAGTTTGTTGTGATCCACGCAGTCAAAGGCTTTGGCATAGTTATAAAGATGAAGTAGATGTTTCTGTGAAACTCTCTTGCTTTTTCAATGATCCAATGATGTCAACAATTTGATCTCTACTTCCTCTGCCTTTTCTAAATTCAGCTTGAACATCTGGAAGTTCATGGTTCACGTTCTGTTGAAGCCTGGCTTGGAGAATTTTGAGCATTACTTTGCTAGCATGTGAGTGAGTGCAACTGTACAGTAGTTTGAGCATTCTTTGGTCTTTCTTTGGGGTTGGAATGAAAACTGACCTTTTGCAGTCCTGTGGCCACTGTTGAGTTTTCCAGTTTTGCTGGCATATTGAGTGCAGCACTTTCACAGCATCATCTTTTAGGATTTGAAATAGCTCAACTGGAATTCCGTCACCTCCACTAGCTTTGTTTGTAGTGATGCTTCCTAAGGCCCACTTGAGTTTGCATTCCAGGATGTCTTGCTCTAGGTCAGTGATCACACCATTGTGATTATCTGGGTCATGAAGATCTTTTTTGTATAGTTCTTCTGCGTATTCTTGCCACCTCTTCTTAATATCTGCTTCTGTTAGGTCCATACAATTTCTGTCCTTTATTGTGCCCATCTTTGCATGAAATGTTCCCTTGATATCTCAATTTTCTTGAAGAGATTTCCAGTCTTTCCCATTCTATTGTTTTCCTCTATTTCTTTGCATTGATCACTGAGGAAGGCTTTCTTATCTCTCCTTGCTATTCTTTGGAACTCTGCATTCAAATGGGTATATCTTTCCTGTTCTCCTTTGCCTTCTGCTTCTCTTCTTTTCACAGCTATTTGTAAGCCCTCCTAAGATAATAATTTTGCCTTTTTGCCTTTGTTTTTCTGGGGGATGGTCTTGATACCTGCCTCCTGTACAATGTCAGGAACCTCCATCCATAGTTCTTTAGGCACTCTATCAGATCTAATCCCTTGAAACTATTTGTCACTTCCACTGTATAATCATAAGGGATTTGATTTAAGTCATACCTGAATGTCTTAGAGGTTTTTTCCCTACTTTCTTCAATTTCAGTCTGAATTTGGCAATAAGGATTTTATGATCTGAGCCGCAGTCAGCTCCCAGTCTTGTTTTTGCTGACTGTTTAGAGCTTCTCCATCTTTGGCTACAAAGAATATAGTCAATCTGATTTTGGTATTGACCATCTGGTGATGTTCATGTGTAGAGTCTTCTCTTGTGTTGTTGGAAGAGGGTGTTTGCTATGATCGGTGAGTTCTCTTAACAAAACTCTGTTAGCCTTTGCCCTGCTTCATTCTGTACTCCAAGGCCAAATTTGCCTGTTACTCCAGGTGTTTCTTGACTTCTTTCTTTTGCATTCCAGTCCCCTATAATGAAAAGGACATCTTTTTGGGTGTTAGTTCTAAAAGGTCTTGTAGGTCTTCATAGAACTGTTCAACTTCAGCTTCTTCAGTGTTACTGGTTGGGGCATAGACTTGGATTACTGTGATATTGAATGGTTTGCCTTGGAAACAAATAGAGATCATTCCATTGTTTTTGAGATTGCATCCAAGTACTGCATTTCAGACTCTTCTGTTGACTTTTATGGCTACATTGTGTTGACTCCATTTCTTCTAAGAGATTCCTGTCCACAGTAGTAGATATAAAGGTCATGTGAGTTAAATTCACCCATTCTAGTCCATTTTAGTTCGCTGATTTCTAAAATGTCAATGTTCACTTCTGCCATCTCCTGTTTGACCACTTCCAATTTGCCTTGATTCATGGACCTGACATTCCAGGTTCCTATGCAATATTGCTCTTTATAGCATTGGACTTTACTTCCATCACCAGTCACATCTACAACTGGGTGTTGTTGCTTTGACTCCGTCTCTTCATTCTTTCTGGAGTTATTTCTCCATTGATCTCCAGTAGCATATTGGGCACCTACCAACCTGGGGAGTTCATCTTTCAGTGTCCTATCTTTTTGCCTTTTCATACTGTTCATGGGGTTCTCAAGGCAAGAATACTGAAGTGGTTTGCCATTCCCTTCTCCACTGGACCACGTTTTGTCTGAACTCTCCACCGTGACCTGTGGTGGCTTTAGCACTAGGTAAAAACCCTGAGTTGGACAAAATAAAAGAAGACTTTTAGAGGCTTCTTCCAAGGTTCATCTACCTTAAACAAAAAGTGAAAGCATTTGTTGCTCAGTCATGTGCAACTCTTTGGGATCCCATGGACTGTAGCCCTCCAGTCTGCTCTTTCCATGGAATTCTCCAGGCAAGAATACTGGAATGGGTTGCCATGACCTTCTCCAGGGGGCTTCTTTTTTCAGGGATTGAACTCAGGTCTTCTGCATTGCAGGCAGATTCTTTACCTTCTGAGCCACCAGGGAAGTCCTTCCTTAAATAGATTAAATAATAATGGCTGTTTCTTGGGAATGAGATATAAAAGTGGTTCAGTCCAGTTTTAGCTCCATATAGTACTGGGAATGTAGGATTTTGTTTTTGTTTTTCCAAAGGCTGTCACTGATCTGAGAGCAGGGAATAGGATGAGGGTAAATTAAAACATACAAAACTGACTGTTCTTCCTGATGATCAGCTACCTTTCATAAAAAAAGCCTTCCCTATGTTGCTGAAAGTCTGTCACTGTTTCCAAATTCTCAGAAAGTTGGTTTTGATGGTTTGTCAGTTTTCTTTTTGCTTATATGGAGGGGCAGAGTTTTCACTATATTTATCCTGCTATTTTTGCTGATATCCTCAGTTGATTACTTTTTGAGTGAGCAGTGTTAGTTTCTCTTACAAGGAACTTTAAATTTTATGTTGCCAAAATTATTGGCATAGCATTGGTTGTAATATTACCTTGTTATCTCTGCATTCCATAGTGATTTCAACTCCCTCATATCTGATAATGTAAACTATACCTTCATTTTTTTTTTCTTTCTAATCACTGTGGTTAGATGTTTATTAGTTTAATTGATCTTTTCAAAAAACCAAATTTTGGGTTAATTGGGTTTTGCATTGCTTTCTTGTTTCTATATCACTATTTCTATTCTAATATTTATTATTTCCATCTAATCTCTATTATTTCCCAAGGTCTACTCACTCAGGATTGAATCTGCTCCCCCACCCTGCCTTTTTTCCCTTAGTTTCTTTAAGTGGAAGCTGAGATCACCGTTTTGCAACCTTTGTTACTTTCTTATATAAACTTGTAGTTCTATGTATTTCCTTTCTTAAAACTGCTTTAATGTCATCCCACAATTTTTTATATCTTTTTTTTCATTTTAATTCAGCAGAAAATTCTTTCTAATTTTTTTTGGTTTCTTTTTGGCCTATAGGTTATTTATAAGTATATTCTTATTTGCATATTTTCCAGAAGCTTTCTGTTTTTTATTTCCATTTTGCTTCCTTTTTGATCAAAGAACATCCCTTGTATGACTTGATTATTTTTAAATATGTTAAGACTTGTTTGTGGCCCAAAATATGGTATGTATTTATGTGCACTTGAAAAAAATGGGATTTCTGTTTTGGCCTAGATTATCTATTAGATAAAGTTAGTTGATGGTATTCAAGTCTCATGTCTTTACTGATTTTATGTTAATTATTTTATAAATTAATGAGACAGTAGTGTTGAAATTAGACAATTATTGTGGTTTTGTGTATTTTTGTTGCCATTTTATCAATATTTGGTTGATGTCTTCTGGTGCTCTCTTATTAGATACATAAACATTTAGGTTTGTTTCCTACTCATGATGAATTAATTATTTTATCATTATGAAAGGATCTTCTTTATCCTTAGTAGTATTCTTTGTTCTGCAGTCTTCTTTGATATTGATATCACCATTAGAACATTTTTTATTTGCATTTAAATGGAATAATTTTCTATTACTTTCCTCTTAGTTTATTCATGTTTTTTATGCTTAAAGTTGTTTTTTTTTTTGAAAGCAGATTTATTGAGGTATGATTGATATACAAAAATTGCATATATTTAATGTGTATAAGTTGATGAATTAGGGCATATGCATACACCTATGAAACCATCATCACAATCCTGGAAATAAACATACCTATCACCTCCAAAAGTTTCCATATGTTCCCCATCCCTGCCTTTAGTTAACATGAGATCGATCCTCTTAACAAAAACTTTGAGTGCACAGTACAGTATTGTTAATGTAATAGGCACCATGTTACATAGGAAATCTCTGGAACTTAACTTCATATACATTGATAGCAAATCCCCATTTTTCCCTGCCTCTTGCCTCTGGCAACCTGCAGTCTATTATCTGCTTCTATGAGTTTGACTATTTTAGATATGTTGGGCTTCTGTTGTGGCTCAGGGGAATCTGCCTGCCAGTGCAGGAGATGTGGGTTCAATCCCTGGGTCGGGAAGATGCTCTGGAGAAGGAAATGGCAATCCACTCCAGCATTCTTGCCTGGGAAATCTCATGGACAGAGGAGCCTGGTGGGCTACAGCCTCTGGGGTCACAAAGAGTTGGACAAAACTTAGCGACTAAACAGCAATTTTAGATGCCTCGTATATGTAGAATCATGCGTTATTTGTCCTTCTATGACTGACTTAATCCAAGTTAACATAATGTGCTCCTGGTTCATTCATGTTGTTTCATATCGCAGAATTTCCTTTATTTTAAGGTTCAGTGATATTTTACTGTGTGTGTATAGCACATTTTTTTAATCCATTCATCTGTTGACAAACATCTGGATTGTTTCCATATGTTGGATATGGTGAATAGTGGTTCAGTGAACATGGGAGTGCAGGTTTCTCTTGGAGATCTCCTTTCAGTTCTTTTGGATATATACCAAGATGAGAGATTCCTGGATCATATAGTAGTTATATTTTAATTTTTTGAGGACTTTTGATACTGTTTTACATAGTGGTTACACCATTTTATATTCATACCAGCAATTTCCAAGGTTTCCAGTTCTCCACATTCTTATGAATATTTGTTATCTTTTTTGGGGAATTGAAGGGGATAATAGCCATCCTAACTGGTGCAACCAAATATCAATTGTGGTTTTGTTATGCATTTCCCTCTTGATTAGTGGAGAAGGAAATGGTAACCCACTTCAGTATTCTTGCCTGGAGAATTCCATGGACAGAGGAGCCTGGTGGGCTACTTAGAGTCAAAGAATCTGACACAACTGAGCAACTGAGCATGTACGCTTGATTAGTGATGTTGAGCACCTTTCCATTTTGGTCATTTTTATCTCTTCTTTGGATAAATATCTATTCAAGTCCTTTACTGCTGCTAAGTCGCTTCAGTCATGTCCGACTCTGTGCGACCCCATAGATGGCAGCCCACCCGGCTCCCCCATCCCGGGGATTCTCCAGGCAAGAACACTGGAGTAGGTTGCCATTTCCTTCTCCAATGCATGAAAGTGAAAAGTGAAAGTGAAGTCGCTCAGTTGTGTCCGACTTTTAGCGACCTCATGAACTGCAGCCCACCAGGCTCCTCCGTCCATGGGATTTTCCAGGCAAGAGTACTGGAGTGGGGTGCCATTGCCTTCTCCAGTTATTTAATTACATTATTTGTTACTTTGCTATTGAGTTGTAGGTATTCTTAATATATTTTGGATATCAGTCCCTTAACAGGTATATGGTCTGCAGATATTTTCCCCATTCTGTAACTTGCTTCTAATGTCAAATTGCTTATTTTTATTTTTGTTGTTTTGCCTTTGCCTGTGCTTGCTTTTGGTGTTATCTTCAAGAAATCATGGCTAAAGCAATGTCAAGAATCTTCTCCATGTTTCTTCTAGTAGTTTTATAATTTCAGGTCCTTTGTTCAAGTATTCAATCTATTTTGAATTGATTTTGGGGTTCAATTTCATCATTTTACATGTGGAAATTGGCTTTCTTAGCACCATTTGTTGAAAAGATAGTTCTTTCTCTATTGTGTACTCTTGACTCCCTTGTCAAAGATCAGTTGACTACTTGTGCTTGGTTTCATTTCTGGGCTGTCTATTCTGTTCCATTGGCCTGTATGTCTATGCCAGTTCCATACTGTTTTAATTATTATGTTTTCAAATTATATTTTGAATTTGAGAACTATGATTCCTCAAGCTTTGTTGTTTTTCTTCCAGATTGCTTTTGCTATTTGGGGTCTTTCTGGCTTAATATGCATTTTAGGATTGTTTTTTCTATATATTATTAAAAATACCATTGAGATTTTGATGGGGATAGCATTAAATCTGTAGATTGTTTTGGGCGGTATAGATGTTTTAACAGGTTTTCAATCCATTAACATGGGATTCTTTCCATTTATTTGTGTGTTCTTTAATTTCTTTCATCTGTGTTTGTAGTTTTCAATGTTTATATCTTTCATCTGCTTGGTTAAGTTTATTCTTCAGTATTTTATTCTTTTTGGTACTATTGTGAATGGGATTGTTTTCTTAATTTCCCTATAAGGATAGGTCTTTGTTAGTGTAGTGAGCAACTGATTTTTGTATGTTGATTTGATATGTTGATTTTATGTCTTGCAACTGCAATGAATTCATTTATTAGTTCTAACAGTTTGTGGATTCTTTAGACTGCATATAGGATTAGATCATCAGCAAATAGCGATAATTTACTTTTTTGTTGATATTCTCAGTGCATCTTTATTTCTTTTTCTTACCTAATTACTCTCACTGGAACTTCTAATATAATGTTTAGAAGTGGCGAGAGTAGACATCCTTGCCTTGTTTATGATTTTAGAAAAAAAGCTGTCAGTTTTTCACCATTTAATATGATATTAGCTTTGGGTTTTGTTATATATGGTCTTTATTATATTGAGGTAGATTATTTCTGGCTTTCTGATGACTCAGCAGGTAAATTCTTTCTATACCTTTTTTGTTCAGAATTTTTTATCATGAAAAGGTGTTGAATTTTCTTAAATGTATTTTCTATATCTGTGATGATAATCATGTGATTACTATCTTTTATTCTGTTACTGTAGTGTATTATGTTAATTAATTGGCATATGCTGCACCATCCTTGAATCTCAAGGATAAATCCACTTGGTCATGACATGATTTTTAATATGCTGTTGAATTCAGTTTAGTAGCATTTTGATGAGGTTTTTCTTGTATGTACTTTGTCAGGAATATTGACCTGGACTTTTTTGTTTTCTCTTATGTTTATTTGCACTCTAATATTTATTGTTTCTTTCTTCTGCTGACTTTGGGCTTGGTTTATTCTTCTTTGTCTAGTTCTTTGAGATGTAAAGTTAGGTTGTTTATTTGAGCTCTTTTCTTTTTATAATGAGAGCATTTATCATTATAAACTTCCTTCTTAAAACTGATTTTTTTTCAACCTTTAAATATTGTTATGTTGTATTTTCATTTATATTTGCTTCAATATATTTCATAATTTCCCTTTTTATTTCTTGTTTGACCTAATTTTGATCTAGGAGTGTTGTTTAATTTTTACATATTTGTGAATTTCCTTCTGCTATAACTTCTAGTTTCATTCCATGCAGTCATAAAATCATATTTGATATGATTTTAGTCTTCTTAAATTTGTTAAAATATATTTTGTGACCTAAAAAAATACAGGATATATTCCATCTCAAACACTATAGTTTTCACCTCCAAAAATTTGATTGGAGTTTTTTGGGTCTATGTTTTTACTTAACACCTTCATTCTTTCCTTTAACATCTTGAGCGTATAGAATATAGATAACTTTTTAATGTTCTTGTCTACTAAGTCTCTTATTTGTGTTATTTCTGGTTCTTTTTCAAATTAATTGATTTTTCTCCTTATTATGGTTCATATTTTTCTGCTCATTTGCATTTCTGATAATTTTTAATTTATTTTCACATCATGTATTTTACCTTTTTACCTTTTCATGTGCTGGATATTATTATTTTCTAAAAATATTTGGGTTTTGTTCTGGGACATGGCTAAGCTACTGAGAGACAGTATGCCCTCTTGGGTCTTGCTTTTAATAAACTTTTTAAAATATTTTTTATTGGAGTAGATTTACAATTTTGTGTTGTTTTTAGGTATACAGCAAAGCGAATCTGTTACACATGTACATATATTCACCCTTTTTTAGATTTTTTCCCCATATAGGTCATTACAGATTACTGAGTAGAGTTTCTGTGCTATACAGTAGGTTCTTGTATTTTAATCATGATTTTTAGACAAAATCATGTCCAACTCTTTGTGACCCAATAGATTGCAGTATGCCAGGCTTCCCTGTCCTTCACTGTCTCCTGGAGTTTGCTAAAACTCAGGTCCATTGAGTCAGTGATGCCATCCATCCATCTCATCCTCTGTTGTCTGCTTCTCCTCCTGCCCTCAAAGGTTCTTAGTAGTTATCTATTTTATATATAGTATTGTGTATATGTCAGTCTCAGTCTCCCAATTTGTCCCACCCCACCCCAGCCCCTGGTGACCATACATTTGTTTTCTGCATCTGAGACTTTACTGCTGCTTTTCAAAATATTTTTTTCCCATGTGGGTCATTATAGTGCATAAGTAGAGTTCCCTGAGGTTTATGGCAGGTTATTGTTAATTGTCTATTTTATGGATAGTAGTGTGTGTATGTCAGTCCCAGCCTCACAGTTATCCCTCCCCCACCGATCCCCTAGATAACCTAAGTTTGTTTTCTGCACCTGTGACTCTATTTCTATTTTGTAAATAAGTTGATTTTGTACCATTTTTTAGATTCTAAATATAAGTGATATCATATGATATTTGCCTTTCTTTGTCTGACTTACTTTAATCAATAAGACAATCTCTAGATCCATCCATGTTGCTGCAAATAGCATTATCTCAGTCTTTTTATGGCTGAGTAATATTCCACCATGTTTGTGTATATATGTATGTGTGTGTGTATGTATGTGTATATATATATACATATCCCACATTTTCTTTATCCACTCCTCTGTTTCTGTTAATGGACATTTAGGTTTCTTCCATGTCTTGGCTATTGTAAATAGTGCTGCAGTGAACAAAGGAGTGCATGTATTTTTTCAAATTATGGTTTTCTCCAAATATATGCCCAGGAGTGGGACTGCTGGATCATACAGTAGTTCTATATTAAGTTTTTTTTAAGGTACCACCATACTGTTCGCCATAATGATTGTACCACTTCATTTTCCCACCAGTAGTGTGGGAGAATTTCCTTTTCTCCATACCCTCTCCAGCATTGTTTATAGATTTTTTTAATAATGGAAATTCTGAAATATGGGAGGTGATACCTCACTGTGGTTTTAATTTGCATTTCTCTTATAATTAGTGATGATGTTGAATATCTTTTCATGTGTTTTTTGGCTATCTATATTCTTCTTTGGAGAAATATCTATTTAGATCTTCTGCACGTTTTGATTTTTTTTTCTTGTATTTAGTTGCGTTCAGTTAAGTTCAGTTGCTCAGTCGTGTCAGACTCTTTGTGACCCCATGGACTGCAGTACGCCAGGCTTCCCTGTCCATCACCAACTCCTGGAGCTTACTCAAACTCATGTCCATCGAATCAGTGATGCCATCCAACCATCTCATCCTTTGTCATCTACTTCTCTTTCCTTCAATCTTTCCCAGCATCAGGGACTTTTCCAATGAGTCCGTTTTTCACATCAGGTGGCCGAAGTATTGGAGTTTCAGCTTCAGCATCAGTCCTTCCAATGAATATTCAGGACTGATTTCCTTTAGGATGGACTGGTTGGATCTCCTTGCAGTCTAAGGGACTCTCAAGAGTCTTCTCCAACCCCACAGTTCAAAAGCATGAATTCTTCAGCACTCAGCTTTCTTTATAGTCCCAACTCTCACATCCATACATGACTACTGGAAAAACCATAGCTTTGACTAGAAGGACATTTGTTGGCAAGGTAATGTCTCTGCTTTTTAATATGCTATCTAGATTGGTCATTGCTTTTCTTCCAAGGAACAAGCATCTTTTAATTTCATGGCTGCAGTCACCATCTGCAGTGATTTTGGAGCCCAAAGTCTCTTACTGTTTCCATTGTTTCCCCATCTGTTTGCCATGAAGTGATGGGACCAGATGCCATGATCTTAGTTTTCTGAATGTTGAGCTTTAAGCCAACTTTTTCACTCTCCTCTTTCACTTTCATCAAGAGGTTCTTCAGTTCTTCTTTGCTTTCTGCCATGAGGGTGGTGTCATCTGCATATCTGAAGTCATTGATATTTCTCCCTGCAATCTTGATTCCAGCTTGTGCTGCATTCTGGCATTTCACATGATGCACCCTGCATATAAGTTAAATAAGCAGAGTGACAATATGCAGCCTTGACGTACTCCTTTCCTGATTTGGAACAAGTTTGTTGTTCCATGTCCAGTTCTAACTGTTGCTTCTTGACCTGCATACAGATTTCTCAGGAGGCAGGTCAGGTGGTCTGGTATTCCCATCTCTTTAAGAATTTTCTGCAGTTTGTTGTAATCCACACAATCAAAGGCTTTGGTGTAGTCAATAAAGCAGAAGTAGATATTTTTCTGGAACTCTCTTGCTTTTTGATTGGCCAGTGGATGTTGCCAATTTGATCTCTGGTTCCTCTGCCTTTTCTAAGACCAGCTTGAACATCTGAAAGTTCATGGTTCGCATACTGTTGAAGCCTGGCTTGGGGAATTTTGAGTATTACTTTACTAGTGTGTGAGATGAGTGCAATTGTGTGGTAGTTTGAGCATTCTTTGGCATTGCCTTTCTTTGGTATTGGAATGAAAACTGATCTTTTCCAGTCCTGTGGCTACTGCTGAGGTTTCTAAATTTGCTGGCATATTGAGTGCAGCACTTTCACAGCATCATCTTTTAGGATTTGAAATAGCTCAACTGGAATTCCATCACCTTCACTAGCTTTGCATTAGCTGTTTGTATATTTTGGAGATCAATGCCTTGTTGGTTGCTTCATTTGCAAATACTTTCTCAAATTCTGTGGGTTGGGCATGGGTCTTTTCATTTTATTTATGGTCTCCTTTGCTGTGCAAAAGTTTTTCAGTTTAACTAGGTCCCATTTGCTTATTTTTGTTTTCATCCTCATTACACTAAGAGGTGGATCAAAAAAGATCTTGCTGTGATGTATGTCAGAGTGTTCTGCTTATGTTTTCCTCTATGAGTTTTATGCTGTCTGGCCTTATGTTTAGGTGTTTAATCCATTTTTATTTTTTATAATGTTAGGGAGTATTCTAATTTCATTTTTTTGCATACTCTGAGAAGATAATTGGGGGGTTTAACTTTTTTTTTTTTAACTTTTTAATATAGGTGAGGTTTTCAGTCATTTGGCTATAAAGAAAGACTGGGAAACTTGAAGCTACCTTTGCATAACAGGCTCTTTGTTTTAAATCAGATTTTAGGTTTATTTATGATTGCTTGGAGTTTGATATACTTGGAGGAGGGGTTAAAGTTACCATGCATAAGACTAACTTTAATTGGAGGTTCCCAACTGCCAAACACTGAGCAAGAATAAGAGAATACTCTTAGAATAAAAATTAAAGGGGTTGGGCAATTGGTTGAATGAGAAATGCACAATGGTTATCACACTTAAACAGCCTCCTGATGCAGAGATATGGTGATTTAATGGTTAAGGGTGAAACAGTGGACTCTGTGTAAAAGATTAAAATGCTAGTATGGGTAATCATTGATTTAGATGTTTCATTGAAATAAAATTTTGCAACATCTGCCTACTATGGTTTATATCGTATCTTATTTACTTTTGTTATAGAAGGTTTCATCCTGGGCCATAAGATTTCTCATCTGTCTGCAGCAATCACAGTCAAGTTGCTGTTTCTTGAAATTAAAACAACTTTTGTTTTGAAAACCACAAAAACTAAGCTGTATAATTTAAGAAACTTAGGTAAGTTCTGAGATTTTCAGATTTCTTTAGATAAGAATCATAAAATTGCAGATGTAAGAATATATAATAAGATTTAGGGAATTTTAATTTTAATAACCAGAGAAGGCAATGGCACCCCACTCCAGTACTCTTGCCTGGAAAATCTCATGGACGGAGGAGCCTGGTAGGCTGCAGTCCATGGGGTCGCTAGGAGTCGGACACGACTGAGTGACTTCACTTTCATTTTTCACTTCCATGTACTGGAGAATGAAATGGCAACCCACTCCAGTGTTCTTGCCAGGAGAATCCCAGGGACAGGGGAGTCTGGTGGGCTGCCGTCTCTGGGGTCGCACAGAATCAGACATGACTGAAGCGACTTAGCAGCAATTTTAATAACATAGACTAAAGCACTCTTGTCTATAATTTAATAGGGAAAATTGTCCTGGGATCATAAACTGTGAGATTATAGCTTCAGAGGCTTCTCAATGACAACTAACACCAAGATTAAATAAGAGCTTTAGAATTAAACATCACAGAGTCATTGTATTGAGGTTATATCTTTGTAAATAATAGCTATATTACTAAATCAGTGTATTATGAAATTTTTACCACTAGAAGTTAAGGATAAAAGTTTAGGTGTAAGATGAATCAGTGATTTAAGATTGTAGACAAAAGAAATTAGTGGCAATATATTTTTTAAGCTGATAAAACTATTTGTAGTATGTAATGAAATGCTTAATCTTCATAGAGATTTTCAAATGGAATGTAAAATTTTATCATAATTAAAGTTCTAAATAATCTCTGTGAGGATAGGGACCTTATAAGTCTTGTCCACACAGGTGAACTCAGCACCCAGCCTAGCACCTGGCACATAGGAAGTGTATGCTGCTGCTGCTGCTGCTGCTGCTGCTAAGTCGCCTCAGTCGTGTCCGACTCTGTGCGACCCCATAGATGGCGGCCCACCAGGATCCGCCATCCCTGGGATTCTCCAGGCAAGAACACTGGAGTGGGTTGCATTTCCTTCTCCAATGCATGAAAGTGAAAAGTGAAAGTGAAATCGCTCAGTCCTAGAGTTCCTTTTATTTCGATTTAAAGTCGGAGCTGCTATTCCTCGCTCAGACACAAGAGGGCATGATTGAACCTGATATAGGAGAGGATGTGCTGATACTCTTGAGAATTGGGTTTTGTTTTTTCCAGTTGTTCTCTATGGCATAGCAGGTAACTCTGGTTTTCATGGTGGCTCAGATGGTAAAGAATCAGCCTACAATGCAGGAAACCTGGGTTCAATCCCTGGATCAGGAAGATACTCTCGAGAAGGGAATGGCAACCCACTCCAGTATTCTTACCTGAGAATTCCATGGAGAGAGGATCCAGGTGGGGCTACAGTCCATGGGGTCACAAAGAATCAGACATGACTGAGTGACTAACACACACACATACACACACACACACACACACACACACTCGCTGATCTTCTGTAGCATAGCAAGCTTTCATGATGGCTCAGCAGGTAGTAATCCACCTGCAACACAGGAGACACAGAAGACATGGGTTCAATCCCTGGGATACCCTGGAGGAGGAAATGGCAACTGGATCCAATATTCTTGCCTGAAAAACCCCATGGACAGAGAAGCCCAGCGGGCTGCAGTCCATGGAGTTGCAAAGAGTCCAACACAACTGAGTGACTAAGTATAAGCATGAGCGACATAAAGGACTATTAAAAAGCTGAACTTTACTGAAATTTAAATTTACTACAATATAAAGCTTAATAGCCACTTTCATTCATAGTGTTTGAGATATACCGGAGAACTGAAAAAACAAAAAGCAAAATAGAATGATATAAAATTTTAAGATTTTTAAAATATAGCAATATTTCCTCACAAACTTGGCCTATGTCTCAGATCACTGCCATAGAAATCAGGCTTCTATTTGGATAGTATATTCCTTACATTTTATTTTTGCCCACTTTTGTAAGTAGTGAACAGAAGCAGATTAGTGTAAGAAAATTAACCTTGATAAAGAAAATGTATTCTTTAGCCATATAAAGTTATTGCAAAATTCAGACTTAAATTGAAGAAAGTATGGAAAACCATTAGACAATTCAGGTATGACCTAAATCAAATCCCTTATGATTATACAGTGGAAGTGAAAAATAGATTCAAGGGATTAGATCTGATAGAGTGCCTGAAGAATTATGGACAGAGGTTCTTGATATTGTACAGGAGGCAGCGATCAAGACTATCCCTAGGAAAAAGAAATGCAAAAAGGCAAAATGGTTGTCTGAGGAGGCCTTACAAATAGCTGAGAAAAGAAGAGAAGCAAAAGGCAAAGGAGAAAAGGAAAGATATACCCATTTGAATGCAGAGTTCCAAAGAATAGCAAGGAGAGATAAGAAAGCCTTTCTTAGTGATTAGTGCAAAGAAATAGAGGAAAACAATAGAATGGGAAAGACTAGAGATCTCTTTAACAAAATTAGATATACAAAAGGGAAGGTTTTATGCAAAGATGGGCACACTAAAGGGCAGAAATGGTATGGACCTAACAGAAGCAGAAGATATTAAGAAGAGGTGAAAAGAATACACAGAAGAACTGTACAAAAAAGATCTTATGACCCAGATAACCATGATGGTGTGATCACTCACCTAGAGCCAGACATCCTGTGATGAAAAGTCAAGTGGGCCTTAGGAAGCATCACTACGAACAAAGCTAGTGGGGCTGATGGAATTCCAGTTGAGTTATTTCAAATCCTGAAACATGATGCTGTGAAGGTGCTGCACTCAAAATGCCAGCAAATCTGGAAAACTCAGCAGTGGCCACAGGACTGGAAAAGGTCAGTTTTCATTCCAATCTCAAAGAAAGGCAATGCCAAAGAATGCTCAAACTACCGCACAATTGCACTCATCTCACACGCTAGTAAAGTAATGCTCAAAATTCTCCAAGCCAGGCTTCAGCAATACGTGAACCGTGAACTTCCAGATGTTCAAGCTGGTTTTAGAAAAGACAGAGGAACCAGAGATCAAATTGCCAACATCCAATAGATCATTGAAAAACAAGAGAGTTCCAGAAAAACATCTATTTCTGCTTTATTGACTATGCTAAAGCCTTTGATTGTGTGGATCACAACAAACTGTGGAAAATTCTTAAAGAGATGGGAATACCAGACCACCTGACCTGCCTCCTGAGAAATCTGTATGCAGGTCAAGAAGCAACAGTTAGAACTGGACATGGAACAACAAACTTGTTCCAAATCAGGAAAGGAGTACGTCAAGGCTGCATATTGTCACTCTGCTTATTTAACTTATATGCAGGGTGCATCATGCGAAATGCCAGAATGCAGCACAAGCTGTAATCAAGATTGCAGGGAGAAATATCAATGACTGCCGGGGACCAGCCCCAGCTGATCCAGGGTATTCGAAGGAGAGACGGCATAGGCGAGGGTCAGGAAACAACTGCTTAATTAAACGTTAATTAAGGAAAAGAATAAGGATAGCTCAGTAGGAAAATTCAGTGGAGAAAAGAGGCTGAGTAGCTTGGTTTACGCGGGGGACCAATAAAACTTCAAGACAAGAAGTTTGCACCACTTACGTAGGCCGCAGGCGTCCTTCCGTTCTCCCGAAGGAGAGGAGACACTGAGGCCTCCCCGGTCGGATCTTAGAAGCCCAGGCATAATTAGTAAGCATGGTGGGTTCCGCGCTCCAGATGGAGACTCAACCAGAGTGAGAGAGAGAGAGAGACATGGGGAGACCAGTATTTCGAGAAACTGATCCCAATTCTTTATTTTCCATGGTCTACTTTTATACACTGAGGTGTTATGCAAAAGTCACGCGGGGTCAGCAGTCCTGACTTTTATCAAAGTCAGGTGCTTCATACAAATGTATACAGAGGTCTTAGGGGTGTTACATCATCTTCTGGCCAGGGGGCCTGCTGACAATTTACGACCCTCTCCTTGTGACAGCGGTCAGTCAACCAGGACACTTATTTCTCCAGGGGTGATTATTCTTAAAACAGACGCCACCCAAATAAAGTTACATTCCTATAGGGTGAGGGTGTAGTGGGTTTTAGTTAAGGAAAGAATTTACTTAGCCTAAGGTCTAACATGATTGATATCAAAGGTTAATACTTATTTCTTTTATATATTCATTAATGTGTGTAAAGGCAGGGGATATGGAGACTTAGCAACAAACATTGGCTCAACAAATGAAAAACCCTTCACCAATACGATTTCTAATCAGCCCATTACACTTATACTAATAATTTTCTAACTTTTCTAAAGAACCTGTTTTTAGAAGGTTTAAAGCATCTCGTGCCTCTCACAGTTGGGAGGCTGTGAGCAATCACATTTGGCCGGACAAGCCTGTCAGGCAGGCTAGAGAACCTTCAGAGGAGTTTGTAGGTTAAAACACTCCTATCACGCCCAGGAATTATTATTAACTGGAGCTCTAAGTTAACTCCTTCTCCGAAAGAGGTGGTGGGGGACAGCCCCCCGTAAAGTCAGAGGTGTAGGTGAGAGCACAAAGTAGTAAAGTAGGCAGGCTCTGGTTATGGGGGTAGATGCTTGAGGATTTCCAGGGGGACTCCTGAGGCTCGATCCCGCCTTTGCGTATGTCAAGCCTCCTTCCTCATGACCTTTGCCATGGGCGGAGTGCCTCACGCCGGCCCCCAACAAATGACTTCAGATATGCAGATGACACCACCCTCATGGCAGAAAGCAAAGAAGAACTGAAGAACCTCTTGATGAAAGTGAAAGAGGAGAGTGAAAAAGTTGGCTTAAAGCTCAACATTCAGAAAACTAAGATCATGGCATCCGGTCCCATCACTTCATGGCAAACAGATGGGGAAACAATGGAAACAATAGGAGACTGTTTGAGCTCCAAAATCACTGAAGATGGTGACTGCAGCCATGAAATTAAAAGACGCTTGTTCCTTGGAAGAAAAGCTATGACCAATCTAGATAGTATATTAAAAAGCAGAGACATTACCTTGCCAACAAATGTCCTTCTAGTCAAAGCTATGGTTTTTCCAGTAGTCATGTATGGATGTGAGAGTTGGGACTATAAAGAAAGCTGAGTGCTGAAGAATTTATGTTTTCGAACTGTGGTGTTGAAGACTCTTGAGAGTTCCTTAGACTGCAAGGAGATCCAACCAGTCCATCATAAAAGATATCAGTCCTGAATATTCATTGGAAGGACTGATGTTCAAGCTGAAACTCCAATACTTGGGCTATCTGATGTGAAGAACGGACTCATTGGAAAAGACCCTGATGCTGGGAAAGATTGAGGGTGGGAGGAGAAGGGGCTGACAGAGGATGAGATGGTTGGATGGCATCACTGACTTGATGTACATGAGTTTGAGTAAGTTCCAGGAGTTGGTGTTGGACAGGGAAGCCTGGTGTGCTGCAGTCCATGGGGTTGTAAAGAGTTGGACATGACTGAGCAACTGAACTAAACTGAATGACAAATAAGTGGAATTTGAATAGTAGTCCCCAATATTTTATATGTTGGAAAGATGGAGGGTGTTTTATTGACCAGCCTAGACTTAATAGGTGACTGTGCTGGTTCTATGAAGATCAAGGCATAGACACTTCCTGAAAGTTGTATATTATAATTGTATAGCCATTATCAATAAATGGGCTTCCCTTGTGGCTCAGACAGTAAAGTATCTGCCTACAATGCAGGAGACCTGGGTTTGATCCCTGGGTCGGGAAGTTCCCCTGGAAAAGGAAATGGCAACCCACTCCAGTATTCTTGCCTGGAAAATCCCATGGATGGTGGAGTCTGGTAGGCTACAGTCCATGAGGTTGCAGAGTCGGACACGACTGATCGACTTCACTTTATCAATAATAATTCGTCCATCTTACAGAGGAGGGCTTGCATGCCCTAATTAAAAAATAGTCTAACAGATAATGCCCCAGAACCACTTGTCTATAACTAATTCCCTATATATTTATCTTCCTTGGCAGAGGTCACTGTTCCACATTTGTGGCTGAAATTGATAGACATTCTTCAGTTTCTTATTTGATATCCGGGAAGCATTTGGTGGCATTTGCCTCTCTTCTGTCTTAAAATATTACTGTCTCCTGTTTTCTTGATTACTTTCATGAACTTTCCTTTTCAGCCTGTCAAATGGGTTTCTCTTTCAAAGCTTCCCTTTTTGGCCCTCTTCTCTAATCTTATTCTATCTAGACACTTTTGCTCTATGACTTAGGTTATATTGTCCCCAAAGTATATAATTCTAGCTTAGCTCTCAAACTTGAGCTCTGGGCTTTCCAATGAGAAATTCAAGTGTTTTCAAAGAGATCTAATCATTCCCTACCCTGAACCTATTCTTTCACTGCTTTGTCCATGAATGACAATACCATCTGTACAGTGATCCAAGCCAGGTGTCTAAGCAATCATTTTGTGTCCTTCCTTTTCAGCTTCCATATCTAATCAGACACTCTGAGAGATACTATTGGTTGTCTGTCCAGCAGCCAATTCCAACCCTCTCTTCACTATTGTTATAACCTACCTCCCACTATAGAGGCTGAAAGAGCCAGATTTTCTTCTCTCAGCTTTCCTTGCACTCAAGGTATAGGCATTTTCCCCTATCTGATTAATGGGATTATTTGTTAAAAAGCAAAGACGTCACTTTGCTGACAGGTCTGTATAGTCAAGGCTATAGTCTTTCTAGTAGTCAAGTATGTTTGTGAGAGCTGGACTATAAAGAAGGCAGAGTGCTGAAGAATTGATTCTTTGGAACTGTGGTGCTGGAGAAGACTCTTGAGAGTCCCTTGGATTGCAAGGAGAACAAACCAGTCAACCTTAAAGGAACTCAATCCTGAAAACTTATTGGAAGGACTGACACTGAAGCTGAAGCTCTAATACTTTGGCCACCTGTTGTGAAGAGCTGACTCATTGGAAAAGTCCCTGATGCTGGGAAAGACTGAAGGCAGAAGGAGAAGAGGGTGACAGAGAATGAGATGGTTGGATGGTATCACTGATGCAATGGACCCAAACTTGGGCAAACTCCGGAAGATGGTTAGAGGCAGGGAAGCCTGGCGTACTGCAGTCTATGGGATCACGAAGAGTCCAACGTGACTTGGTGGGTGACTGAACAACAACAACAAAGGAAAGATCTTCCTCTCTTATTAAAAAGCAAAGAGATGCCTGTACAATGGATTTCTCCCCTTCTTCCTGTTATGGGCATTGCTGTTTGAGAATCTGATGCACAAGTCTGCAGCTTGAGGCCATGAAAAATAGAAATACTACATGGAGAAGTCAACACAGAGTTCTGACAGGCATGTGGCAACTGTGCCTAACTTTGTTCCTCTTATATAAGAAAGTGACCCCCCAATTACTCTCCTACTTACAGTTGAAATTTTCTGACTTAATGTTAGAAAGATCCACCTTGAAGGCCGATTGATTTTAACTCCTAAACATCTCTTAAATCTTCCTCCATCTTTCAGTCCTCTTGTTTAACACCTCTGTTGGGTTTTTTCATTTCTTGCATGGATTGCTGCCACAGCAGCCTGGCTGGTTTCTCTTCTTCTATTCTTCTTTCTTTTTCTCCAGTCCAGCTTTCCCTCAGATATCAGAAGGATTTTAATTTCAAACTTTAGGTCATATCACACCTCTTCCCTTGTTACAAAATGTCCAGTGGTTCCTCTTAACTAGTAGTTCAGGGGTCAAACAGTTTCTAAGTGTCAGCTAGTATTTCAGCTGCTAGATCAGCTCGTCACATTTCCATAAATGTGGTTGGTAAAGAAATAATGAGTTTGAATGGATCTAGATAATTTACTCCAAGAAGGCAATGGTGACCCACTCCAGTACTCTTGCCTGGAAAATCCCATGGGCAGAGGAGCCTGGTAGGCTGCAGTCCATGGGGTCGCTAAGAGTTGGACACGACTGAGCGACTTCACTTTCACTTTTCACTTTCATGCATTGGAGAAGGACATGGCAACCCACTCCAGTGTTCTTGCCTGGAGAATCCCAGGTATAGAGGAGCCTGGTGGGCTGCCATCTATGGGGTCGCACAGAGTCGGACACAATTGAAGCGACTTACCAGCAGCAGCAGCAGCAGACAATTTACTACTCATGGGACATCAGGTAGCATGAGCTTCCCCTTGCTCTCCCCTCTTCTTAGGGGGGTGATGCGAAGTGGATCCTGGTGGACATTGCACACATAATGGGTTTAGGTCACAGCTGAGCTTAGGAAACCACTTTTATTAGAGACTTGCAAAGGCAAGCCAATCTATTGTTTGCTTCCAAGGGAGACATTACCTTAAGTATCTTGATCAGGAAACAAATCTGTCCTTCAACCTAGAGAGAGACACTCTCTCTAGCCTCCAGGGTTGTTTGTTGTATAAACATACTTGAAAAGATAACCTGAAACAATGTAGAAATGCAGTGGAGAATTGCTCCCGACAAATAGGAACTAGGTTTGAGAATTAAACAGATCTGGAATTAAATTTATATGTAAATTTATATGAAATTAAATGGTTTCAGATTTATTTCTCTAGTCCCAGAGTCTTCCCAAAACTCTAGTCTGATAAATTCGACTTCCTACTTAATAATTTCTAATTGACTCGAATGTCTGATAAGAATATCAAATGTATGATATCCAAGTCTAAGCTCCTGGTATTTACCACCAAACCACTTCGTCCCAAAGATTAATGGCAATTTGTCTTTCTGGTTGCTCCATCTTCAAATCTTGCTCTCATTTTTGACTCCTCTCTTTCTCTTACACCCTGTATTCAATCTATCTGCAATCCTGTTGACTCTGCTTTCAAATATGTTGAGAATCTGACAACTTATCACTTTTATACTGTTATCACACTCATGTGAAGATATGTTGTAACCAGTCTCCCTGCTTCCTTTTTTCAGATTGTTCTCAGTATAGTAGCCTAAGGGATCCTGTTAAAAACATGTCCTTCTAGGATCAAAATTCTTATCTGGAGCAAATGCTGAAGGCCTGACTGTGAACTACAAGGTCCTGTATTATCTGCCCCCTCCAACAGTGTATCCAGATCTCATCTTCTGTCGCTCTTCCCTTTTCTCACTCAACTTCAGGCACATCAGCTCTCATCTCAGGACCTTTATACTTGCCATTGATTCTCCTTTAAGTGCCTTCCCCTTAGATATCTGCTTGTCCAACTCCCTCACTACCTCTAAGCAATGACTCAGACGTTGCCTTCTCTCATGTATTCTCTGGCTACTTGACAAATACAGTTGGATGGCTAACAAGCATGTCAAATGTACTACATTGAACATGAGGGCCTCCCTGAACATCTTACTTCAGTCTTCACTCCTATTTCACTTATACATTTCGTTTATCACTACCTACCAAACTGTGTGTATGTGTATATATAAATACATTTAATTTTTATTTTGTATATTTTCTGTTGCTCTCTCTAGAATTTTATATTTTTTGAAGGTAGATATTTTTATCTGTTGTCTTCACTACTGTAGTCTCAGTATCTGAAACATGCCTCACACACAGTAGGTGCTCAAATAATTATTTGTTCAATGAATGAGCTTTGGCTTTATCTCTTATTTTCCTCAGGCTTTGGAAAAGTTAACCTAAGCCTTATCTTTCTTATCAGTAAAAAGGGAAAAACAATAGCACTCCCTTGTGGAGTTATTGTGAAGGTTATATAAAACACTTAGCATGCATAGTGCCTGGCACCCAGTAGGCACTCTGATTCCCTAGGGATGGAGGTACTGCACCATCCTCATTCCAGTTTGTATTAGCCATGAAACTTCATAGCATTCTGTCTTACATTCTACATTAATTGTTGAAGTTATTGTCTAATTCTTGTTTGTCTGCCTACCTTGGCATTTGACTTATAGGAGGAACTGGAGAATCCCAGGGACGGAGGAGCCTGGTGGGCTGCCGTCTATGGGGTCGCACAGAGTCGGACACGACTGATACGACTTAGCAGCAGCAGCAGCAGCAAGGGAATAAAGAGCTTCCCAGGTAGTACAGTGGTAAAGAATACACCTGCTAATGCAGGAGACACAGGTTCAATCCGTGGGTTGGGAAGATCCCTGGGAGTAGGAAATGGCACCTCACATTCTTGCCTGGAGAAAGTTACAGGGTCAGAGGAGCCTGGTGGGCTGCAGAACCTGCGTTTCCTGCATCTCTTGCATTCCATTCACAAAGAATAGGACACTACTGAGCACATTCCATGCACACACAGGTGAAAAAAGTAATTTGGTAGGTTACAGTTTGCTGAACCTCAGAACTAACATAGAATGGGGAGGAGGCTGGTAAAATCATAAGGAAAAAACTGAGGTTTAGTGGGATTCACAGCATTGCCAGATCTTAGCTGCTAATGATTTTTTTGTTGTTTAGATAAAAATGAGTCTCACATTTTCTGAATGGTACTGAAATGAAAGCATTTTTGAAACAGAAGAAATCCATGTACACATGAACAATATGTGAGTTCTTCAATTCCAATTGTTGTGACCTTTGCAAGCATTTAAACACATTTTTACCATTTTAAAGAAATTGTGCTAGAAGTGTGATATCACCTTTACTCTTCTCATTCTCTTGTGCTTCATGTATGTACATATTATTGGTAGATCAAGCAAAGAATGCCTAACTTTGTTAAGCTGTTTGTTTTTAAAGAAGAGATCAATTCACGATACAATGTTTGTCTTCTCAAAAATAAAATAGCTCATTATTATGTGCTATTTGAGGATTTAAAAATACATTTTGCTTCTAAATTTGTGTCTGAATGACATTAATTAAAATAGCTGTAGAGTCATGGTTTAATATTCAGTAAGTCTTTGGTAACGTCTTAGTAATTATTTTGACAAAGCAATTTATAGAAAGCATCACTATTTCATCAATTTAAAATTATCATCTTACAAGTCAAAATAGTTTGGGAGTACTGATAGGTGATTGAAATAAAGATATTTGATAAAGAGGGAGCAGTTGCTGGGCATCTGGGGAAAGTTGGAACAATTTTTCTTGGCGTATTTATTTCCTATTGCTGCTGTAAAAGTTACTACAAATGATATATTAAAGGAGCACAAATTTATTATCTTACAGTTGTGGGAGTCAGAAGTCTGAAGTGTGTTTCATTGGGTTAAAATTAATGTGTCAGCAGAGCTGCCTTCCTTCCTGGAGGGAGGAGAGTTCATTTTCTTGCCGTTTCCAACTTCTAGAGGTTTCCTGGATTCCTTGGCTCACGGCCCCTTTAATCTGCAAACCTTTCTCCATAGGCCATCTCTCTTGTTCTGATGGTTCTGCTTCCCTCTTCCACATTTAAGGGGCCGTAAGTATTAATTACACTGAGCCCAGCTGGATAATCCAGGATAATTTCCTTACTCTAACATCAGCTGATTAGCAACCTTAATTCCATTTGTAACTGTAACTCCCTCATGCCACGTAATGTAACATATTTACAGGTCCTGGGGATCAGGATATGGACATCTGTGAAAGTGAAAGTCGCTCAGTCATATCTGACTCTTTGCAACCCCATCGACTGTAATCCACCAGGCTCCTCTGTCCTTGGAGTGGATTAATTGGAGACAGAGGCCCCAAAATTGTATAAGATTGTACCATAGTTATGGTTGTTTCTTTAGATAAAGAGTTAAGGAGTGAATGCACACTACAGATTTAATACTTGCTCACATCTCATTTTGCTTTTTAAGAAGTTCTGATCATTTTAGAAAGTTCTGATCATGCTTTGTTCCAGATTGAACCCATCTCTGGAAATTACCTTCTTTAACAGTACTTATTTTGCTGCTGATTTGCCACTTCTATTTTCTAGTGAATGATTTTGCACTTATCAATAATATATGCCAATTGATTGGATATTAACTTTCTAGTACTCAATATCTCTTTATTGTTATCTTCTGGTAGGCAGAGAATGATTTTTTTACTCATTATACTAAGTTTAGTTTGCACAGATTTCTACCCACCACCAGGGGAGAGGGGCTGCATTTGAAATAGCAAGAGATGCAAAAATGAGCAAACAGTAGTTTTCACACATTTAAAAAATTTACAGAACTTTATCTTCAAATAACATATCTTCAGATAACAAATCTGTAGACCATTATTTGAAGCAGATGAAAACTGTTTTGTTGGCAGACAGAGAGCTCTAACCTCACTCCTCACTTGCTACTCTTAGCAAATCCATCTTGAAAAAGAGTAAATTCATGTGTCTTAAGGGAAGGTACTAGGAAGTTGAGGATGAAACAAATAAAAACTTTTATTTTGTATTTATTTTTATTAAAAATGTTTTTCCCAGCTTTATTGAGATATAGTTGACATATAGCATTGTATAAGTTTAAGGCGTACAGTGTAATGATTAGCTACATGTATATATTGCAAAATGATGCCACAACAAGGTTAGTTAACACATCTATCACCACACGTAGTTAAAATTTGTGTGTGTGGTGAGAACTTTTAAAACCTACTGTCAGTAATTTTCAAATACACAGTACAGTATTGTTAACTATACTCCCCATGCCATACATTACATCCCCAGAATTTATTCGTCTGGAATTTTGTACCCTTTGACCACTTTCACATTTCCCCCCACCCCCAACCCCTGTCCTTGGCAACAAACAAAAATTTTAGTAGAAGACAGAGTGTCCAAGGTAGACAAAGAATGAGGTACAATGTGGAATGGAAGTTCCGGAAATAGAAAAGTCATAATAAGCTGCTGGAATCTGTGGTGCTGGGGTCATGACTTAAAGTTCAAGTAAGGTTTTGGAAGAGCCAAGATAATAAAAACACTTGCTCCTTGGAAGAAAAACTATGACAAACTTAGCTTATGAAAAAACAAATACATCACTTTACCAACAAAGGTCCACATAGTCAAAGCTATGGTTTTTCCAGTAGTCATGTATGGGTGTGAGAATTGGACCGTGAAGAAGGCTGAGTGACCAAGAGTTGATGCCTTCAAACTTTGTTGCTGGAGAAGACTCTTGAGAGTCCCTTGGACAGCAAGGAGATCAATCCAGTCAATCCTAAAGGAATATTCATTGGAAGACCTGATGCTGAAGCTGATGCTCCAAGCCTGATGCAAAGAGCTAACTCATTGGAAAAATACTCTGATGCTGGGAAAGATTGAGGGCAGGAGGACAAGGGGGTGACAGTGGATGAGATGATTGGATAGCATCACTAACTCAATGGACATTAATTTGAGCAAACTCAGGGAGTAGTGAAGGACAGGGAAGCCTGGTGTGTTACAGTCCATGAGGTCACAAAGAGACATGACTGAGTCACTGAGCAGCAATAAAAAAAATAATAAAGAAGCAGCACAGGCAGAACACAGAGCTGAGTGAGGGCAAAGAAACCAAGGAAGACAGGGTATGATTGTAGATAGCACATTCACCAAGAGAGTAGCACTGGCTGAATTTATGAGAAATTGAGAAATTTGAGTCAAGACATGAAATGAGGAAGGCTGGAGGAAAGCCTTAAATAGCAGCGTGAAGGAATTGAGTTTATTTTACTTGTTCATGGGAAACTTGCACTAAACATTGTAGTCAGGAATTAGCAGCAGGTTGGATTATAAAAGTGAGCCTCATTTATGAAACCTGTTGATAGTTTCCTTTGAGTTAAGCAAAGAATGCACACTGGTGAGACGTGACGACTACTTTGACTTTCTGTTGTGCAGTACAGTGTGTCCTAGCTTGTGACAATGAAAGCTCTCAGTCATAGCCACTGACTCCAAAGACTTTCTTTCTTGCAACCCACTCTGCTCTTTTCTGTAACAGCACACATGAACTTTTCCTATTCCTAGAAGGACCGTTAACTTGGTTTAAACACAGAGCTCAAGTGACTATGCAACTTATTTATGTTATATCCTTGACAGTGGTTTCATTGTGGTGAATTCCCACAATACGACTGATTTGGCAGGTGTGAGCAGGACTTTACACATCTTTAGACCTCAAAGGAAATCATAGCTTATTTTTCACACATTCTGTCAGTGTTTGTTATAAATAAGTTCAGTAGATTCCACTGTCATATCACACAATGTATTGTTTTTCAGTAATAACTTTTTCTTTTCATTGAGTCTTAAACTGAGTATTTCTGTCACATTCTTTCAGTTGTTATTACTGTGTTATTTGTGTAGATTTCTGGTTCACACCACTGAAAAAAACACTCATGACAACTTTTATTCACTTTCTGTGGAACACCACTGAAGGGCCCTGTTGGCCCTATTTCTGTATATGGCACCATCATTCCTTCTGTTTCTTAGGCAAGGAACCAGGGAGTCATCACTGATGTTTTCTTTTCCTTTCTCCAATTCATTTGATTTTTAAAAATACGACAATTATCCACACTCTCTGTCTGAACACCATTTACAGTGTGACATCAGCTCTTTCATTAAGGGAGGGATCTACTTCTCTTCTCCTTGAGTCTGAGCAGGCCTTGTAAAATCTTTGGAGAAATGCCTTGTTACCTACTTTGATTCACAGATGATGTGCTGTTTCTAAGCCTAGGCATCAAGCAGCCCAGCAAACTTCTGTTGCCCTCACATATCCTGCCCAGGTCTGTTCTACCACTAGGAGAACAGACCTGGGCTAGCCTGCTGGATGACAGAAGACCTTGCACCATGAATCAATGGATTCATCCTGACTGAGGCCCCAGACATGTGGGAGAATCCAGCCAATATTAGTAGAGCTGTCTTACAACTCATTCACCAGTTGGCTGAGGCACATGAGCAAGGTCCTTCCAAGCCTTCCTGGTCCTCGCTAGTCCATCAACCTACTCTTGAGATAAAGTCTTGTTATTTGAAGCCACTAAATTTTGGGTGGTTAGTTATGCAGCAAAAGCTAACTCATTCATGCTCCTGCATTTAATTGTTCTCTGAGTATTATAACTTCTACCTCCTTAATATAATTCCTTTGAATGTTGAAGTTCCCTGGAGGTCCAATGGTTTGGACTTGGTGCTTTCACTGCCAAGGGCACAGGTTCCATCCCTGGTCAGAGTGCCGAGATCCTAGAAACCATGCAGTGCAGCCAAAAGAAAAAAAGAAATCTTCCTGATTTCTTTGCATTTCATTTTTGCCTTCTTTGTTACCTTCTAAGTTTTAATCCTGCCTCATTTCTACTACCAGAATACTCATTTTATTCTTCTACTTAAAACTCGTTAATGGCCCATCAAAAGTAATAAGGTGCACACTGCTGAAAGCAGTCACCCTGATAGCTAAGAGCCCAATTTATTGTCTTGGACACCCTGGTGGTGGTGGTGGTTTAGTTGCTAAGTTGTGTCCAACTCTTGCGACCTCAGGGTCTGTAGCCCACCAGTCTCCTCTGTCCATGGGATTTCCCAGGCAAGAATACTGGAGTGTATTGCCATTTCCTTCTCCAGGGGATCTTCCTGACCCAGGGATCAAACCTACGTCTCCTGTATTGCAAACAGTCTCTGGCATTGCAGGTGGATTATTTACTGCTGAGCCACCAGGGAAGTCTCAAACTCCCTGGCTCCTTTACTTTATTGCTGTGTGACCTGGGGCAAGTTACCAAACCATTCTGTGTTTCAGTTTCCTCATGCTTAAAATGGAATAAAAATGAGACTTTTAAAGTAGAGTCTAGAATAGAACCTGTCACATCATAATTGCACAAATTATATGCACTATGATTTTTACTCTTTAGTATGAAAGTGAAAGTCATTCAGTCTTGTCTGACTCTTTGTGACCGTATGGACTATACAGCCCATGGAATTCTCCAGGCCAGAATACTGGAGTCGGCAGCCTTTCCCTTCTCCAGGGGATCTTCCCAACCCAGGGATTGAACCCAGGTCTCCCGAATTGCAGACAGATTCTTTACCAGCTGAGCCACAAGGGAAGCCCATGAAATAAGACCATTCATGTACTGGCTCTTTTATTCTCCCTTTACCAGCTGAGCCACAAGGGAAGCCCATGAAATAAGACCATTCATGTACTGGCTCTTTTATTCTCCCTCTAGAGTCATGTGTCATTCATTATGACTTCTTCAGAACGCAGTCAAAACCCTTGGTTCTTCCAATATGTACCACGTTGTTTAAAGCCTCCATATTTTTATTCACGTTGCTTCAATGTTTCCAATACCTGGTCCCTGCCTCTCTTTTCTCTGGCCTCTAGTCCCCTTCTCTGACTATATCAACTTCTCTTTCTATGCTTACCTCAAGCAGTGCCCTCATACTGAAGTCTTTTCTAGACTCTGCTGCTGTAATCAATTAGCCATTCACGCCCCATAGTATCCTGCGCATTCGCCTCGCATGGTATGTCTCGGCTTATTTACTTCATACTGTTGGTTCCTTTAAACAGTGCCCTATTTGTGCTTGTTTCTCCATCACCTAGAACAATGCCTGACACTTGGTATGAACTTCATAAATGATGATTATACATTTAGGACATTATAAAGTCACAGAGGAAGTAATTCAGAAGAAATGAATCAGGCTCTAATTTTGTTTCCAAAATGCTAAAGCCACTGGTGCTCTTGGAGTAACTGCAGATTACTGTAGCCAAGGAGGCTATTGGGGAGGGGTTGAATGTAGGCAAGAGCGTTGCAGTAGGGCACCGGTGGGTTATGCTTGTGGATCTTAGAAAACTTGGAAGGTGGTACTATAACTAGAACCCTGAGAAAAAGTTGAAATCTGGGAACGTGGCATTACTAATAGAGGCATGTGGACATTGCCTACTTTGGTCAGAACAGAAGGATTCCTACCACTTTAGTCTCTATGGAATACAGTTTAAAAATTGGGATCCTTAACAGTAAGGTAAATTTCAAGTTACATATGCTATGTGCTGACTTCATGTTTCTTATATATTTTTTGTTAATATTTTCTCTTCTTGTAATCTTAATGTTCTTAATGCTAGAAGGAAGGGTGGAAAGCTTCTGATCATACATGCTATAGGATATACTGTCAGGAATGTTGGGATGGGATATATTTCATGAAGTTTTTGTTTCATGAATTTAGTGACCCAAGTTTATTTCCAGTGATTAAAAAAGCACTCCAGTAGAGTCTGTTTGTAAACCAAACATCATGTAACACAGTGGAGAAAGTTGGAACTGCATATTACTCAGTAACTGCCCACAGCTCTCCCCCCAACAAAGGGAAACCATCATTCTATTTTCCATCTCTGGGTTTCCCAGGTGGCTCTAGTGGTAAATAATCCACTTGCCAGTGCAGGAGATGTAAGAGATGTGGGTTCAATCCCTGGGTGGGGAAGATCTCTTGGAGAAGGTGATGGCAACCCACCCCAGTAATCCTGCCGGGAGAATGCCACGGACAGAGGAGCCTGGCAGGCTACAGTCCATGGGGTGCAAAGAGTCAGACATCACTGAAGCGACTTTGCACACACACACACACGTGCACACTTTCCATCTCTACTGTAAGAACTTGTCAGTGGAATCATACGGTATTTGTGATGCGCTTATTTGGCTTGGCTTAATGTCCTCAGGGTTCATCCATGTTATAGCATAATTTCCTTCCTTTTTAAGGCTGAATCATAAATCAGCCTTAAATACATACATGTAAATGTATATAACATGTTCTGCCTCTCCAGTCATCCATCAACAGATGCTTGGGTTGCTTCTAAGATTCAGCTATTGTGAATAATGTTACTATGAATGTTGGTTCATAGTCATCTCTTTGAAACTGTGCTTTCAATTCTTGTGGCTAGATATCTGGAAGTGGAATTGCTTGATCATATGGTAATTCTTCTAAATTTTTGGGAAACTGCCGTACTGTTTTATACAGCTGCTGCTGCTGCAGCTAAGTCACTTCAGTTGTGTCCAACTCTATGTGACCTCATAGACAGCAACCCACCAGGCTCCCCCGTCCCTGGGATTCTCCAGGCAAGAACACTGGAGTGGGTTGCCATTTCCTTCTCCAATGCATGGAAGTGAAAAGTGAAAGGGAAGTCACTGAGTCATGTCCGACTCTTCAGTGACCCCATGGGCTGCAGCCTACCAGGCTCCTCCGTCCATGGGATTTTCCAGGTGAGAGTACTGGAGTGGAGTGCCATCGCCTTCTCTGGTTTTATACAGCAGCTGAAGCTGTACCATTTTACATTTCCCTCAACAGCACAAAATGATTCTCTATATCCTCATGAACACTGTTGAATTTATGTAGTAGTCATCCTAATGGGTATGATGTCTCATTGTGATATGTATGGGGTGAAATTTCATGGTAATTTTGATTTGTATTTACCTAATGTTTAGTGCGGTAGTTTGAGCATTCTTTGGCATTGCCTTTCTTTGGGATTGGAATGAAAACAGACCTTTTCCAGTCCTGTGGCCACTGCTGAGTTTTCCAAATTTGCTGGCATATTGAGTGCAGCACTTTCACAGCATCATTTTTCAGGATTTGAAATAGCTCAACTGGAATTCCATCACCTCCACTAGCTTTGTTCGTAGTAATGCTTTCTAAGGCCCACTTGACTTCACATTCCAGGATGTCTGGCTCTAGGTCAGTGATCACACCATCGTGATTATCTGGGTCATGAAGATCTTTTTTGTACAGTTCTTAGAATGTTCAAACTACTGCACAATTGCACTCATCTCACATGCTAGTGAAGTAATGCTCAAAATTCTCCAAGCCAGGCTTCAGCAATACGTGAACCGTGAACTTCCTGATGTTTAAGCTGGTTTTAGAAAAGGCAGAGGAACCAGAGATCAAATTGCTAACATCTGCTGGATCATTGAAAAAGCAAGAGAGTTCCAGAAAAACATCTATTTCTGCTTTATTGACTATGCCAAAGCCTTTGACTGTGTGGATCACAATAAACTGCGGAAAATTCTGAAAGAGATGGGAATACCAGACCACCTGACCTGCCTCTTGAGAAATCTGTATGCTGGTCAGGAAGCAACAGTTAGAACTGGACATGGAACAACAGACTAGTTCCAAATAAGAAAAGGAGTACGTCAAGGCTCTATATTGTCACCCTCCTTATTTAACTTATATGCAGAGTACATCATGAGAAATGCTGGACTGGAAGAAGCACAAGCTGGAATCAAGATTTCCAGGAGAAATATCAATAACCTCAGATATGCAGATGACACCACCCTTATGGCAGAAAGTGAAGAGGAACTAAAAAGCCTCTTGATGAAGGTGAAAGTGGAGACTGAAAAAGTTGGCTTAAAGCTCAACATTCAGAAAACGAAGATCATGGCATCCGGTCCCATCACTTCATGGGAAATAGATGGGGAAACAGTGGAAATAGTGTCAGACTTTATTTTTGGGGGCTCCAAAATCACTGCAGATGGTGACTGCAGCCATGAAATTAAAAGACTCTTACTCCCTGGAAGGAAAGTTATGACCAACCTAGATAGCGTATTGAAAAGCAGAGACATTACTTTGCCAACAAAGGTCCGTCTGGTCAAAGCTATGGTTTTTCCTGTGGTCATGTATGGATCTGAGAGTTGGACTGTGAAGAAAGCTGAGTGCCAAAGAATTGATGCTTTTGAACTGTGGTGTTGGAGAAGACTCTTGAGAGTCCCTGGACTGCAAGGAGATCCAACCAGTCCATTCTGAAGGAGATCAGCCCTGGGATTTCTTTGGAAGGAATGATGTTAAAGCTGAAACTCCAGTACTTTGGTCACCTTATGCGAAGAGTTGATTCATTGGAAAAGACTCTGATGCTGGGAGGGATTGGGGGCAGGAGGAGAAGGGGACAACAGAGGATGAGATGGTTGGATGGCATCACTGACTCAATGGACATGAGTCTGAGTGAACTCCAGGAGTTGGTGATGGACAGGGAGGCCTGGAGTGCTGCGAATCATGGGGTTGCAAAGAGTCGGACACGACTGAGCGACTGAACTGAACTGAACTGAATGTTTAGTGAAGCTGAACATATTTTCATGTGCTTATTAGTCATTTATGTATCTTTGGAGAAATATCTGCTGGAGTTCTTTGCTTATATTTGAATTGGGTTGTTTGTTTTTTATTGTGGAGTTTTAGGAGTTCTCTATCTATCCTGGATTTGACCTTTATCAGATATATGAGTTACAAATATCTTCTCTGATTTTCTGAGTTGCCTCTTTACTTTGTTGATAATGTCTTGTGATACACAAAGTTTAAAAATTTTCATCGAGTTCAGTTTGTCTCTTTTTTTCTTTGTTTGCCTGTGCCTTTGGTGTCATATCCAGGAAAGTGAAAGTGAAGTCTCTCAGTCGTGTCCGACTCTGCAACCCCATGGGCTGTAGGCCACCAGGGTCCTCCGTCCATGGGATTTCCCAGGCAAGAATACTGGAGTGGGTTTCCATTTCCTTCTCCAGGGGATCTTCCATGGGATTGCCCAAGCAAGAATACTGGAGTGGGTTTCCATTAATGTCTTCAGGGGATCTTCCTGACCCAGTGATCGAACCCAGGTCTCCCACATTGCAGGCAGACGCTTTAACCTCTGAGCCACCAGGGAAGCCCACCAAATCCAGGAAATCACTACCAAATCCAATGCTGTGAATTTTTTGCCCTGGATTTACTTCTAAGAATTCTGTAGTTTGAAGTCTTATATTTAAGTAAGTATTCTGAGTTTTGTTTTGATTTGTGGTTTTAGGTGAAGGTTTTACTTCATTCTCTTGCATGTGAATATCTAGTTCCTCTTCTACTTGTGTTGAAGAGATCTACTGTCTTTTGCCCATTGAATAGTCTTGGCTACTGTGGTTGAAAATCATTTGACTGTAGAGGCAAGGGTTTATTTCTGGGATTTCTGTTTTTCACTGGCCTATGTGTCTGTCTTTATGCCAGTACCACACTCTTTTGATTATGATAGACTTTTCATAAGTTTTGAAATCAGGAAATGTGAATCCTCCAGCTTTATGTGTCTTATGCATTTTTGTGACACCCTTTCCCATGGAAGCACTTAATAGATACTTCAAACACGTGTGGATTTAATGATGGAACTGCAACTATTATGTAATGTGGGACATGCTGAGAGACTTGCTCTCACCTTGCAAACCTAGAATACTTTTCACAGAACTATTTTCAACAGGAAGATATCAAACATATTTTTCATAATATAAAATTGCCTAATACTGCTTACTGGAAGCTACTATTCTGGTGAAGAATAAATTGATTTATTCTCACAATGTTTTGCCCTCTTTTATATTCATTAAAATTCAGGTGATTGTTATTACAGAAAGAAAATCTTTTTCAGTTTAGTCATGGATTCTGAGCATAAAGTTTTTCCAGTGCTGAAAAATTGATCTGACACAATTTTTTATCCATAGCAAAATAGCATGATCTCTTATTACAGTTTTGACTCAACATTATGGTATGGATTAAAAGTCTAAGGAAATATTATAGAGGATGTTAACATTGTATTTGGCAATGCCATGATATAAAGATATGAAGACAAAATGATTAGAATCCAGGGAAGTAAATATCATAAGTGATTGTACATTATAAATCATCTTAGTAAAAGAAGTCTATGCATTGTAGTTTTATTAAACAAAAATTCTGTTTGTTTTTAAATTTATGAGCATATCATTCATCATCTTTTCAATTTTTCTTAAAGTAAGAGTTTCAAAATTTAAGGCATCCGAAAATTCATTGTGTTAGTTAAGGTAAGGCTTATGTGCTGTTATTAATAGAACTAACAAAATAGTTCAGTGGCTTAGAAAACAAGTTGCCTTTTTTCTTTGTACTATATAGCCTGTGGTGAGCATTCTAGGTTAGCCTATAGCTATGCTCTGGGCAATCTTTCAGAGTACCAGCTTCCTTCTCTTTTGTTTTTGATGATTCCCTGAGGTATTGTCTTCTCCAGCTTGAGTGAAGCTGGTTTCAGGCACTTCCTTATTCTAGTTTGTGAGAAGAGAACCGGAACACAGGAGCTTAGTGCCAGGTTTTATAGGTCAGGCTGGGAAGGGGTAAGTGTCATTTCTGCTGGTGTTCCTTTGGTGACAGCTCAGTCACTAAGCTACATGTGGCTACAAGTTGTTGTTGTTCAGTCACTCAGTTGTTTTCAGTTCTTTGCAACCCCATGGACTGCAGCACTCCAGGCCTCCCTGTCCTTCACCATCTCCCAGAGGTTGCTCTAATTCATGTCCACTGACTTGGTGATACCATCCAACTATCTCATCCTGTTATCCCCTTCTCCTCCTGCCTTCAATCTTTTCCATTGGAAATGGTCATTTCCAGTGAGTCGGCTTTTTGCATCAGGAGCCAAAGTATTGGACCTTTAGGTCTGATACTATAAAGGACCTTCAGCATCAGTCCTTCCAATGAATATTTAGGGTTGATTTAAGATAGACTGGTTTGATCTTCTTGCTGTCCAAGGGACTCTGAAGAGAGTTTTTCAGCACCACAGTTCAAAGGCATCAATTCTTCTGCACTCAGACTTTTTTTTTCTTGTCCAGCTCTCACATATGTATATGACTAATGGAAAAACCATAGCTTTGACTAGACAGACTTTTGTTGGCAAAGTAATGTCTCTGCTTTTTAATACACTATCATGGTTTGTCATTGGTGTCTTCCAAGGAGCAAGCGTCTTTTAATTTCATGGCTACAGTCACAATCTGCAGTGATTTTGGAGCCCCCCAAAATAAAGTCTGTCACTCTTTCCACTGTTTCCCCATCTATTTGCCATGAAGTGATGGGACCAGATGCTATGATCTTCGTTTTTGAATATTGAGTTTTAAGCCAGTTTGTTCACTCTCCTCTATCATCTTCATCAAGGGACTCTTTAACTCCTCTTTGTTTTCTGCCATAAGGGTGGTGTCATCTGCAGATCCAAGATTTTTGATATTTCTCCCTGCAATCTTGATTCCAGCTCATACTTCATCCAGCCTGGCATTTCTTATGATGTACTCTGCATATAAGTTAAATAAGTGGGTGAAAATATACATCCTTGACATACTCCTTTCCTAATTTTGAACCAGTCCGTTGTTCCATGTCTGGTTCTAACTGTTGCTTCATGACCTGCATACAGGTTTCTCAGGAGGCAGATAAGGTGGTCTAGTATTCCCATCTCTTTAAGAATTTTCCACAGTTTATTGTGATCTGCACAGTCAAAGGCTTTAGCATAGTCTTTGAAGCAGAAGTAGATGTTTTTCTGGAATTCTCTAGCTTTTTCTATGATCCAACAGATGTCGGCAATTTAATTTCTGGTTCTTCTGCCTTTTCTAAATCCAGCTTACACATCTGGAAGTTCTTGGTTTACGTACTGTTGAAATCTAGCTTGAAATATTTTGAGCATTACTTTGCTAGCATGTGAAATGAGTGCAATTGTGTGGTAGTTGGATATATTCAGATGGATATATTTTTCCTTTTCTCCTTTGTCTTTCGCTTCTCTTCTTTTCTCAGCTATTTGTAAGGCTTCCTCAAATAGCTGGGAACTGGGAAATAAGGTCCTAGGTAGGCAGTCATGTCAGCTCTAGCTCTCTTACTATGTACAAAAGGGAAAATCAACTTTGGATAACAGGCAGTGTCCTCCTCAGTCACTCAGACCAAAGCTTTCAGTTTCCTAATGGGAGAAGGGAGACTGGAAAGCCATTGTCGCTTACCACCTATGTGATCTTGGCCTTGAAGCCTTTACCACTCATTTGACCTTGAATACTTCACCTTTACCACTTACCATTATGCGAACTTGAGCACATAATTTCTGCTACTCATCACCCAACTGACCTTTAACAATTAAGCTTTGTCATTTATGTCCTATGGACTTTGGACACATAGTCTCTACCACTTACCATTTATGCGACTTGGACTTGTGACCTCTATGATCTAACACCTTTGTGACCATCTTCTTGTAATTTCTACCACTTTAGCACCTATGTGACCATGGCCTATAACCTTGATAAGCATCTTTTTCTCATCTTTACTTCATAGGATTGTGTTAGACAAGGTAATTAATATAAAGACATTAGAAAAATGATGAGCACATAGTGTTGGATAAATATATGCTACTGTTTGCTGCCATTACCACCACTGCTAACTCGTTAATACTATTTTGTATTATCTAGTTAACAGAAAGCTAATAAACATGATAATTCATTTTATACTGATCACATGGAAGAATGTTTTGGGACCTCTAGGTTATTAATGTGGATTTTGGTTATTGCGAAGCATAGAAATGCTCCTGAATTAAAACGTTATAGTCAGTATAATGATACCTTTACAAGCATTTAATGTATACTCTTATGGTATATAGTATAGTCTCAGATTAAATGGGAGAGTAACATATTTGCATATTATGGCTTTATTTGGTAGTCATAAGATCCAGTGACTCATTTATTGGATATGGGCCTTGTAGGGGAAATTAAAACATCAAAAGTGGGATAATTTATTCTGAATATAATAGAGTTAAATCAACTGTCAGTGTATTTTATTCATCCTTTCATTATGCTAACCTCCCAGGGAAACTAAGTGATCCTGATGATTATTAGCTCAAGGCATAAACCATTTAGTTGGAAACAGAAGTCCAAGAACTAAAAACTCCAAATAGCAGTTTACCAGATTTTCCAAAATGAAATTCAGTTAATTTGTAAATAGGTCCTTAAATGTAAATGATTTATCCCTTTCCAAATGGAGTCAAATGACTTGGACAGTTGAAAAGTCCTTATGAACTAAAGAGAGAAAACAAATTAATGTCAAAGTCACAGTGCATTTTCATGTATTTTACAGACATCACAGAAAAAATGTCAAACATTCAGCTTCAAATGACACCATAGCTTTCTTTGTCCTTTCTTTGTATTACCTATAGTTTCCTTAGAGAGTGTGCTGATACCTCAGTTACCCATACTTGTTGGTTGCATGTACGATGTGATTTTCAGAGAGACTGCTTGTAAATGTGCAAGTTTTGATGTATATTTTAAATCCTAGCAATAATTCAAAGAAATTATCATAGAATGCAGAAGATTTTTGATATTTGTAAATTATGCACACACACACAAATTTAATGAATTTATACTCTGTTGAAAATGGACCTGAGAACAAATGAAGTGTTATTGCTGGGGATGGAAATAATCAGAAAATACAAGGTGACTTCTTAGAAAATAGGAGCTTGGACTATATTAAGACTAAGCAGCCAAATCAGTGGTGGCTTGGCAGATGTCAAGAACAAATCCACCACATGTTTTATTTTTTTTTTTATTTTTTTTTTTTTTTTAATTTTATTTTATTTTTAAACTTTACATAACTGTATTAGATTTGCCAAATATCAAAATGAATCCGCCACAGGTATACATGTGTTCCCCATCCTGAACCCTCCTCCCTCCTCCCTCCCCATTCCATCCCTCTGGGTCGTCCCAGTGCACCAGCCCCAAGCATCCAGTATCGTGCATCGAACCTGGACTGGCAACTCATTTCATACATGATATTTACATGTTTCAATGCCATTCTCCCAAATCTTCCCACCCTCTCCCTCTCCCACAGAGTCCATAAGACTGTTCTATACATCAGTGTCTCTTTTGCTGTCTCGTACACAGGGTTATTGTTACCATCTTTCTAAATTCCATATATATGCGTTAGTATACTGTATTGGTGTTTTTCTTTCTGGCTTACTTCACTCTGTATAATAGGCTCCAGTTTCATCCACCTCATTAGAACTGATTCAAATGTATTCTTTTTAATGGCTGAATAATACTCCATTGTGTATATGTACCACAGCTTTCTTATCCATTCATCTGCTGATGGACATCTAGGTTGCTTCCATGTCCTGGCTATTATAAACAGTGCTGCGATGAACATTGGGGTACTCGTGTCTCTTTCCCTTCTGGTTTTCTCAGTGTGTATGCCCAGCAGTGGGATTGCTGGATCATAAGGCATGTCTATTTCCAGTTTTTTAAGGAATCTCCACACTGTTCTCCATAGTGGCTGCACTAGTTTGCATTCCCACCAACAGTGTAAGAGGGTTCCCTTTTCTCCACACCCTCTCCAGCATTTATTACTTGTAGACTTTTGGATCGCAGCCATTCTGACTGGTGTGAAATGGTACCTCATAGTGGTTTTGATTTGCATTTCTCTGATAATGAGTGATGTTGAGCATCTTTTCATGTGTTTGTTAGCCATCTTTATGTCTTCTTTGGAGAAATGTCTATTTAGTTCTTTGGCCCATTTTTTGATTGGGTCATTTATTTTTCTGGAGTTGAGCTGTAGGAGTTGCTTGTATGTTCTCGAGATTAGTTGTTTGTCAGTTGCTTCATTTGCTATTATCTTCTCCCATTCTGAAGGCTGTCTTTTCACCTTGCTAATAGTTTCCTTTGATGTGCAGAAGCTTTTAAGGTTAATTAGGTCCCATTTGTTTATTTTTGCTTTTATTTCCAATATTCTGGGAGGTGGGTCATAGAGGATCCTGCTGTGATGTATGTCAGAGAGTGTTTTGCCTATGTTCTCCTCTAGGAGTTTTATAGTTTCTGGTCTTACGTTTAGATCTTTAATCCATTTTGAGTTTATTTTTGTGTATGGTGTTAGAAAGTGTTCTAGTTTCATTCTTTTACAAGTGGTTGACCAGAGTTCCCAGCACCACTTGTTAAAGAGATTGTCTTTAATCCATTGTATATTCTTGCCTCCTTTGTCGAAGATAAGGTGTCCATATGTGCGTGGATTTATCTCTGGGCTTTCTATTTTGTTCCATTGATCTATATTTCTGTCTTTGTGCCAGTACCATACTGTCTTGATAACTGTGGCTTTGTAGTAGAGCCTGAAGTCAGGTAGGTTGATTCCTCCAGTTCCATTCTTCTTTCTCAAGATCGCTTTGGCTATTCGAGGTTTTTTGTTTTTCCATACAAATTGTGAAATTATTTGTTCTAGCTCTGTGAAGAATGCTGTTGGTAGCTTGATAGGGATTGCATTGAATCTATAGATTGCTTTGGGTAGTATACTCATTTTCACTACATTGATTCTTCCAATCCATGAACATGGTATATTTCTCCATCTGTTAGTGTCCTCTTTGATTTCTTTCACCAGTGTTTTATAGTTTTCTATATATAGGTCTTTAGATTCTTTAGGTAGATATATTCCTAAGTATTTTATTCTTTCCGTTGCAATGGTGAATGGAATTGTTTCCTTAATTTCTCTTTCTGTTTTCTCATTATTAGTGTATAGGAATGCAAGGGATTTCTGTGTGTTGATTTTATATCCTGCAACTTTACTATAGTCATTGATTAGTTCTAGTAATTTTCTGGTGGAGTCTTTAGGGTTTTCTATGTAGAGGATCATGTCATCTGCAAACAGTGAGAGCTTTACTTCTTCTTTTCCAATTTGGATTCCTTTTATTTCTTTTTCTGCTCTGATTGCTGTGGCCAAAACTTCCAAAACTATGTTGAATAGTAATGGTGAAAGTGGGCACCCTTGTCTTGTTCCTGACTTTAGAGGAAATGCTTTCAATTTTTCACCATTGAGGATAATGTTTGCTGTGGGTTTGTCATATATAGCTTTGATTATGTTGAGGTAGGTTCCTTCTATTCCTGCTTTCTGGAGAGTTTTGATCATAAATGGATGTTGAATTTTGTCAAAGGCTTTCTCTGCATCTATTGAGATAATCATATGGTTTTTATTTTTCAATTTGTTAATGTGGTGTATTACATTGATTGATTTGCGGATATTGAAGAATCCTTGCATCCCTGGGATAAAGCCCACTTGGTCATGGTGTATGATCTTTTTAATGTGTTGTTGGATTCTGATTGCTAGAATTTTGTTAAGGATTTTTGCATCTATGTTCATCAGTGATATTGGCCTGTAGTTTTCTTTTTTTGTGGGATCTTTGTCAGGTTTTGGTATTAGGGTGATGGTGGCCTCATAGAATGAGTTGGGAAGTTTACCATCCTCTGCAATTTTCTGGAAGAGTTTGAGCAGGATAGGTGTTAGCTCTTCTCTAAATTTTTGGTAGAATTCAGCTGTGAAGCCGTCTGGACCTGGGCTTTTGTTTGCTGGAAGATTTTTGATTACAGTTTCAATTTCCGTGCTTGTGATGGGTCTGTTAAGATTTTCTATTTCTTCCTGATCGAGTTTTGGAAAGTTGTACTTTTCTAAGAATTTGTCCATTTCTTCCACGTTGTCCATTTTATTGGCATATAATTGTTGATAGTAGTCTCTTATGATCCTTTGTATTTCTGTGTTGTCTGTTGTGATCTCTCCATTTTCATTTCTAATTTTATTGATTTGATTTTTCTCCCTTTGTTTCTTGATGAGTCTGGCTAATGGTTTGTCAATTTTATTTATCCTTTCAAAGAACCAGCTTTTGGTTTTGTTGATTTTTGCTATGGTCTCTTTTGTTTCTTTTGCATTTATTTCTGCTCTAATTTTTAAGATTTCTTTCCTTCTGCTAACCCTGGGGTTCTTCATTTCTTCCTTTTCTAGTTGCTTTAGGTGTAGAGTTAGGTTATTTATTTGACTTTTTTCTTGTTTCTTGAGGTGTGCCTGTATTGCTATGAACTTTCCCCTTAGGACTGCTTTTACCGTGTCCCACAGGTTTTGGGTTGTTGTGTTTTCATTTTCATTCGTTTCTATGCAAATTTTGATTTCTTTTTTGATTTCTTCTGTGATTTGTTGGTTATTCAGCAGCGTGTTGTTCAGCCTCCATATGTTGGATTTTTTAATAGTTTTTCTCCTGTAATTGAGATCTAATCTTACTGCATTGTGGTCAGAAAAGATGCTTGGAATGATTTCTATTTTTTTGAATTTACCAAGGCTAGCTTTATGGCCCAGGATGTGATCTATCCTGGAGAAGGTTCCATGTGCGCTTGAGAAGAAGGTGAAATTCATTGTTTTGGGATGAAATGTCCTATAGATATCAATTAGGTCTAACTGGTCTATTGTATCGTTTAAAGTTTGTGTTTCCTTGTTAATTTTCTGTTTAGTTGATCTATCCATAGGTGTGAGTGGGGTATTAAAGTCTCCCACTATTATTGTGTTATTGTTAATTTCTTCTTTCATACTTGTTAGCATTTGTCTTACATACTGCGGTGCTCCCGTGTTGGGTGCATATATATTTATAATTGTTATATCTTCTTCTTGGATTGATCCTTTGATCATTATGTAGTGACCATCTTTGTCTCTTTTCACAGTCTTTGTTTTAAAGTCTATTTTATCTGATATGAGTATTGCTACTCCTGCTTTCTTTTGGTCCCTATTCGCATGGAAAATCTTTTTCCAGCCCTTCACTTTCAGTCTGTATGTGTCCCCTGTTTTGAGGTGGGTCTCTTGTAGACAACATATGCAGGGGTCTTGTTTTTGTATCCATTCAGCCAGTCTTTGTCTTTTGGTTGGGGCATTCAACCCATTTACGTTTAAGGTAATTACTGATAAGTATGACCCCGTTGCCATTTACTTTATTGTTTTGGGTTCGAATTTATACACAATTTTTGTGTTTCCTGTCTAGAGAATATCCTTTAGTATTTGTTGGAGAGCTGGTTTGGTGGTGCAGAATTCTCTCAGCTTTTGCTTGTCTGAAAAGCTTTTGATTTCTCCTTCATACTTGAATGAGATCCTTGCTGGGTACAATAATCTGGGCTGTAGATTATTTTCTTTCATCATTTTAAGTATGTCTTGCCATTCCCTCCTGGCTTGAAGAGTTTCTATTGAAAGATCAGCTGTTATCCTTATGGGAATTCCCTTGTGTGTTATTTGTTGTTTTTCCCTTGCTGCTTTTAATATTTGTTCTTTGTGTTTGATCTTTGTTAATTTGATTACTATGTGTCTTGGGGTGTTTCGCCTTGGGTTTATCCTATTTGGGACTCTCTGGGTTTCTTGGACTTGGGTGATTATTTCCTTCCCCATTTTAGGGAAGTTTTCAACTATTATCTCCTCAAGTATTTTCTCATGGTCTTTCTTTTTGTCTTCTTCTTCTGGGACCCCTATGATTCGAATGTTGTAGCGTTTAATATTGTCCTGGAGGTCTCTGAGATTGTCCTCATTTCTTTTAATTCGTTTTTCTTTTATCCTCTCTGATTCATTTATTTCTACCATTCTATCTTCTAATTCACTAATCCTATCTTCTGCCTCTGTTATTCTACTATTTGTTGCCTCCAGAGTGTTTTTAATTTCACTTATTGCATTATTCATTATATATTGACTCTTTTTTATTTCTTCTAAGTCCTTGTTAAACCTTTCTTGCATCTTCTCAATCCTTGCCTCCAGGCTATTTATCTGTGATTCCATTTTAATTTCAAGATTTTGGATCAATTTCACTATCATTATTCGGAATTCTTTATCAGGTAGATTCCCTATCTCTTCCTCTTTGGTTTGGTTTGGTGGGCATTTATCCTGTTCCTTTATCTGCTGGCTATTCCTCTGTCTCTTCATCTTGTTTAAATTGCTGAGTTTGGGGTGTCCTTTCTGTATTCTGGCAGTTTGTGGAGTTCTCTTTATTGTGGCGTTTCCTCGCTGTGTGTGGGTTTGTACAGGTGGCTTGTCAAGGTTTCCTGGTTAGGGAAGCTTGTGTCGATGTTCTGGTGGATGGAGCTGTATTTCTTCTCTCTGGAGTGTAATGAAATGTCCAGTAATGAGTTATGAGATGTCTATGGTTTTGGGGTGACTTTGGGCAGCCTGTATCTTGAAGCTCAGGGCTGTGTTCCTTTGTTGCTGGAGAATTTGCTTGTTATGTCTTTCCCTGGAACTTGTTGGCCCTTGTGTGGTGCTTGGTTTCAGTGTCGGTATGGAGGCGTTTGATGAGCTCCTGTCAATTAATGTTCCTTGGAGTCAGGAGTTCCCTGGAGTCAGGGATTGGACTTAAGCCTCCTACTTCCAGTTATCGGTCTTAATTTTACAGTAGTTTCAAAACTTCTCCTTCTATCCAGCACCACTGATAAAACATCTATGTTAAAGATGAAGTTTCTCTACTGTGAGGGTCACTCAGAGAGGTTCACAGCGTTACATGGAGAAGAGAAGAGGGAGGAGGGAGTTAGAGGTGACCCAAATGAGATGAGGTGGAATCAATAGTGGAGAGAGTGGGCTAGCCAGTAGTCACTTCCTTATGTGCACTCCACAACTGGACCACTCAGAGATGTTCACGGAGTTATACAGGTAAGAGAAGAAGGAGGCAGGAGACAGAGGTGGCCAGAAGGATAAAAGGGGGAAATGAAAAGGCGGGAGACAGATCCAGCCAGTAATCAGTTCCTTAAGTGTTCTCCACCGTCTGGAACACACAGAAATTCACAGAGTTGGGTAGAGTAGAGAGGGGTTAGGGAGGAGATACAGGTGACCTGGTGGAGAAAATGGAGAGTCCAAAGGGAGAGAGAGCAGTCAAGCCAGTAATCTCGTACACTAGTGAAAAATGGGTCCTGAAGATTGGGTTCTTAAAGGTACAAAATTGGTAACAAATACATAAAAACAAAAATTAGAAATTAGAGTAGAGTTTGGAATTTCAAAAATGCGATGTTAATGAAAAGGAGAAGGAAAAGAAAGAGAGAAAAAACGAACAAAGAAAAACAAACAAGGTCGTGAAAGTAATAAAGAAACTACAGGTACAAAATTGATAACTAATACCAAACAGCAAAAATTAAAAATCCAGAGTAGAGTTTGGAATTTCAAAAATACAACGTTAAAAAAAAAAAAAAAAAAAAAAAAAGAAGAAGAAGAAAAATAAAGAGAGAAAACAAACAAACCAACAAAAACAATGTCGCAAAAATTATAAAGAAAATACAGGTACAAAATTGATATCAAATACCAAAAAGCATAAATTAAAAATCTTGAGTAGAGTTTGGAATTGCAGATATACGATGTTATATAAAAGAAGAAGAGAAAGAAACAGAGGAAAAAAAAAAAAGTCACAGCAATTATGAAAAAAACTATAGGTACAAAATTGATAACATATATCAAAAGGCTAAAATTAAAAATCTAGAGTAGAGTTTGGAATTTCAAAAATGCAATGTTAAAGAAAAGAAGAAAAAGAAAAAAGAAAAAAAAAAAAAAAAAAAAACCACGGTCAAAAAATTATAAAATATATATATGAAGTTTGCTGAAGAAGAAAAAAAAAAAAAAAAAAAAAAAAAGGGTCTTTTTTTTTTTTTTTTGCAAAGTAATAGTTATAAAAGTGAAAATTAAAGGACAATAGAGGACTTAAAAAAAATTTTTTTTTAATTAAAAAAAAAAGAAAGAAAGAAAGATTGATCGTAAAAATAGTAAAAATATATCTAGGTCTTTCTCTGGTTTTGTTGTGAGTATTGTGGGTTCAGTTCATTTTTGGCAGTTCCTTAGTCCGACTTATATTTCTCAAGGTCTATAGGCCCCTTCCTATGTAATCCGTAGTAACCACAGGGTTTTAATCTATGGCCTGTAGCTTCCAAGGCGTTTCCCTCTGTTAGAGCTTCTTCTGTTTGCTGGTCTCTTCAGTGTCTGGTTCCTGCCCTGACACAAAGGGGACGGTTGAGGACCCTATTTTTTTTTTTTTTTTTTTTTAATTTAGGCTCACTTGTTCAGCCGCGCTGTGGGGAGGGAGGGAGGGATGCTGCAAACAGATAACACTGGCGTGCGCTCGCAGTGCCTCAGCCACACTGGGTCTGCCCCCGCTCACGGCGCGTGTAACCTCCCTGCCCACACTGCTTGGGCTCTAGGTTGTTCTGCCGGGAACAATCAGAGGCCGGCCCTGGACTGAGCTCCCAGGTCCAAGCCGCTCAGGTTCAGGCACTCGGGTAGTCCTCAGAGGCGCAGACTCGGTTGGGCCTGCGTTTTGTGTTCTTCCCAGGTCGAGCAGCTCAGGCGATGAGGTGCTTGGCGGGCGCCAATGCTGCGACTTATCGCCTCCCCGCCACTCGGTTATCTGGGTGTAAAACCGGCGCACCTTCTCAGGCAGATGTTGACCGTCCAGACCCCCAAGAAGTTTTAGTTAGCAAAGAAGCCTGCTTACAGTTTTATAGATAGTGTCTCTCTGGGGCTGCGATTGCCCCCTTCCGGCTCTGGTTGCCTGTCACCGGAGGGGGAGGTCTGCAGCCGGCTATCTCTGTTCAGTCCTTTGTTCTGTGCGCGGGCCTGGCGGTGTCTTAGGTTAGGGCTGGCTTTTCGCGTGGTAGATATCCCACAGTCTGGTTTGCTAGCCCAAATTATTTCACTCAGATAGCGCTCAGGACATTCGGCCCGATTCTTACTCTAAGGGACACAGCCCGTGCCGCACTTCCCTGCCCAGCCCCCGCTTGCTAATGCCGTGTGCAGGCATCTGCGCTGCTTCTCCGCTGGGGGAGTTCCCGTAGGGCTCACAATCCGCGATTTTTAATTGTTTATTTTTTTTTTTTTTTTCTTTTTTTTTTTTTTTTTTCCCCTCCCTTTTATGTTGCCCTCTGTGCTTCCAAAGCTCGGCACAGATTCGGCAGTGAGAGGGTTTCCTGGTGTTTGGAAAATTCCTCTCTTTTTAAGACTCCCTTCCCGGGACGGAACTCCGTCCCTCCCTCTTTTGTCTCTTTTTTTGTCTTTTATATTTTTTCCTACCTCCTTTCGAAGAGTTGGGCTGCTTTTCTGGGTGCCTGATGTCCTCTGCCGGCATTCGGAAGTTGTTTTGTGGAATTTACTCGATGTTTAAATGCTCTTTTGATGAATTTGTGGGGGAGAAAGTGTTCTCCCCGTCCTACTCCTCCGCCATCTTGGCTCCTCCTCCCACCACATGTTTTATATAGAAATGTGAAAATAAGAATGCTGAAGTCATTTCAGTAAGTACTCCTGGAAGATTTAAGCTTTATAGCTTTATTAGTGGAGACATTTAGAGCTGTTTTGCAAAATCAATGGAGGTGTGAAAAGAGACTGAATTTTTACATTTAGTTATGATATATTATGAAGTAAATTAAGTAATATGAAGTAATATTAAGCATTATAGTATTTAAGAATTTGAGGAATCTTCAGCTTATGTTCTCTGGGATGGCAATATTTATTTTGTCAAATAATAATTATTTCACTCACAACTGACCTCTTATTCACTAAACACATACTATCAATCTGTAAGCCTAGACATTGGATTCTGTTCTATCTGGATTTTGCTGAAGTGGTACTAGCATGAAAATGTAGTTTAAGGTCAGTTATTTAAAAAAAAATTCTACCTTATGTTTATGTTTATGGCTTTAAATCAATTTGCAAGTTAATTTTCAGAGTATAGTGAAAGTGAAAAAAGTCATTATAATTGAACAACAATATTTGATAGTCCACAGTTAGTAACTTTCCACTTTTCATGAGGGATAGTTTGTGGAAATGCAGGAGAGAATCATGCAGTTTCTTTAATTTTATTTTAGTAAAGGTATGTTTCCTTGACACTAATATTGTACTGTTAGTCAAAACGTTAGTCAAAACCTGAGCAGCATCTTATTTTATTTCTTCAGTTTGCAGATAATAAAAAGTTTTGCCACTGGGGGGCACTATTTATCAATATTTTGACAAACCAATTCTTTGATGATAAAGTGATGTCACTGGATAACTAGTGTGCAGCTTACAGTTTAAAGAAACATTGCTGCAGGAAAAGTCTAAATTTAGATGGAGTTTCCTAGGGACTAAAATAGCATCTTTCATAAATTAAGTGATTCCACAGAGCCAATGATTTCTCTAGAGATTTTATTCAGAGGTAACTAAATAGTAATTACGTTCAAAATAGCTATGTATGTATTTTAGGAGACTTAAAAATGCTTTACCAATTTGAGGCAGTTATGGGCTGGATGCTTTCACAGTCCCCAGGGAATGATAGAGGAGACACAGAGCAGGGAAATGGATGGAGTGTGCCCAAGGAATCAGGCAGGAGAGCTAGGTTCTTCTCTGGCTCCATTATTGTCTGGCCAAGGCCCTCATTCAGTCTTTATGCCCAGCCTTTTTCCCCTTTGTAAAATGAAGATGGAAGGTGCTCCGTGATTTCAATACTCTCTCCTAGTCCTGTCTTTCTAAGAGTCCTTGTCAATATCTGTCAGGTTTTAAAGTTTTCAGATAAAAGGGAATGAACCTATTTTTACTCTTTCATCTCCATGGTAGAGAAATATCAAGACAACAAAGCAAAAGTGCTATTTTTTCATATATTGTGACAGCAGAATGAAGTGACTATCACTAGAAGATTTCCTTTTTCAGTGATGTAAAGGGGAAACTGACACCCTGGAAAGTCTATAACATTTTAGGTCAGGTTGATGTGCTTTTCATCAGTTTTGCTTAAATAATTATTATTTTTATCAATGCCTTTTTTTTTTCCAATTATTTATTTGCTGCTGACTGATCCAAAAGAGTAAAGATTCCTGTCCCAGGAGTGGTGAAATTCTTTTTCTTTCCCAACTTGCAGCCGAGAAAGCTGTACTCTCACTGAACGCTGTACCCTCCATTTTTAGGCTTGCAGCTGTTTCAGTCTCCAGGACTAGCTCAGTGTCAGGTGTCCCCTGATCCTGTGTCTCACATCTATCAATGATAAAAAGTAACTAGTCTTGTAACACATTCTTAAAAAGAATTCTACACATTAAATTTTCTTTATTATAACAATCCTGCAAAATAAAGAAAGTTGTATTACCTACCCCATTTTGGATTTCTGGAAATTAAGATCCAGAAGGAGTAAGTGATTTATCCAAGTGATTTGTACAGTTGAATCCAGTTTTTCAGTCTCCAAATGTTTTCCTTCTGAAGACCCGGGTTCTCTTTTATACTGAGCTCAGTTCACAGAATTCTGTTCTGGCATATTTTCCTATGTTTGAAGCTCTGGACTAGTAGATTGTCTTACTATGCCGTCTACTGTGGACTGAATTGTGCCTCCACAAAATTCTTACGTTGAAACGTTACCCCCCAGTAACTCATAATGAAACTGTATTTAGACTGGGCCTTTAATGAGATGGGCTTCCTGGGTGGCGCTAGTGGTAAAAAACGCACCAGCCAATGCAGGAGACATAAGCAATGTGAGTTCAATCCCTGGGTCAGGAAAATCCCCTGGAGAAGTAAATGGCAGACTTCTCCAGTATTCCAGCCTGGAAAATCCCATGGACAGAGGAACCTAGTGGGTTACAGTCCATGGGGTCCAAAAGAGACGGTCACGACCGAAGTAGCTTAGCACACATGCACTCCTCTCCTTTAAAGGGATGATTAAGTTAAATGCGGCCATTAGTTTGTACTCTAATCCAGTTTGACTGGTGTGTTTATAGGAAGAGAAATTTGGACACATGTAGAAATACCAGGGAAGTTCGTGCACGGAGGAAATACTGTGTTAAGACAAAGCAAGGAAGTTGACCATTTACAAACCAAGAAGAGAGGCCTAGGAAGAAAACAAACCTACTGACACCTTGATCTTTGACTTCCAGCCTCCATAACCATAAGAAGGTTAAGTTCTGTTGTTAAAGGTACCCAGTCTTCTGTGCTGTTATGTTTTTGGAGCCTTATCTGAATAAGACACCGTCCATTCATTCACTCATCCTTTTGAATATTATGACCTAGTAGCTAACATGCCAAGCACTGTGTTGCTCTCTGGGATACAGAGATAAAAGATATAGTCCATGTCTTCAAAGCCCTCATAATCTAGTGTAATGTGTACTTACAATAGTGATCTGGAAGGAGGGGGAAGCAAACAGTTAATACTATAAAGTATGCCTGGCAGAGACATCAAAGAGAATCATGGAAATTCAGAGAAGTAGACTTTGTCTCAGCCTGAGTTAAAGTTGGATAGACACAGAGGTGGGGAGCCCAGAGAAGGTATCTTGAAGAACAGTTAAAGTTAAATATCCCTTCCCCCTACAAGCCATTTCATAGGATCTAGTCATGGTCCTGAACTCCACATGGGTGAGGACCAGTTATCTGCTAAGATATTCTTGATTTCAAATATATGCATAGGTTTTCAGGATTGTTTGGCTCTGGATTTTCTTTTCTGCTACTCTGTCAACAAACCCAATATGGCTCAGATACCTACTGTTTGCCTGAAGTACCTACACCTTCCTTTCTGTCAAAGTCCCTTTGAAGAAGCCATGTCTCAGCACATGTAACTGGTTCTTACCATACCTTGTGAAAACTTGTAGTTCTGTGTTCTAGACATGTGACAGTTTCTCCTGTCCAGCAGAAGTTAACCAGGCCATTGTAGACTTTGTTCTAAGATCTAACAGTATCTGTATAGAATAACGCAGAAATTTTATATGTATATACATGAATTGTGGTTGAAGCCAGACCATAGGCTTCCTACCAAATAGCTATTTATGGAGTCATCATCTTTCTGTCTTAATAAAATTAGAGATAAACGTGACATCATTAGTTTGACTACCACTGGTATGAATAATGAGAAAATATTGTCTATCGTGATATAAGTTTACAGTGTTTATAGTAGTGTAGGGCTTGAGAGAGGATTTCATCATGGAACTTGTGGCTATTCATATGGAAAAAATTTTAATATTCATATGGAAAAAATTGAATTTAACCCCTTCTTTGCACCATATGCAAAAATTAATTCTAGGTATATTTTAGATTTAAGTTTGAATGGTAAAATAACAAAACTTTTAGCTCACTTGAAAGAATTCTGAGCATCTTTGAGACTAGACTTCACAATGTTATCCTATTTGTCTGCTTTCGTGACCATGCATTGAGTGATGGTGACAAGGTGTCCTGCAGAGATGCCTGAACATGTTAAGAAGAACAGAGGTTCTTTTCAGAAAGAGAAGAAGAGAGCTAGAGTTTCAGACTTCATCGCGAGCTGCTGCTTAGTTACATCCACTGAATTTATTGACATGGCTGCCAAGTTCCAACAAAAGGCTAGTGACAGTATCTAGGCATAGCTAGTATGACTATAGTAATTGGGAGTGATGGCATTTCTCTGGTCAGGCAGGAGGCCGAGGAAATGAGCCACATCACCACACATGATGCCCACCAGCAACACCTGCATGGTGCTCAGGGAGTTCAGGGGAGTCACTTCCTTACAGACTTGGGTATTTTATCCTGCAGGGAGGTTGGCTCAATGAGGGCCTGGGAATCTATAGAGGAGGGACAGCAAACTCTTAGGGAGGTAGGAAGGAGACAGGCCATCCACAGGTCTTTGAAGGCCTTGGTCGGGGTACATTCACTGTAGTCCTCCACAGCACCTGGTATGGGACCTGATATCCATGCTGGCCGAGATATGGGACAAGACATTTATGATGTTGGACAGTCCATTGTTGATCTGGGGGAACAAATAAATCCTAGGAACAAGAATAGACCCTGGGAAAGACCGAAGACAGGGAGCTTGAGAAAGCAAAAGCCTATCTCAACTGGCTGTAAATTGTCTGGTAAAGGTAACTGGAAGGAAATGTGGTTTGACCTCATTGCTGCAGGACCCCCACATGAAAAGACAGACCAGCAAACCAATGCTGTGTTGTTGGCCTGTGAAATGCCTTAAAACGTGAACAGTAGTTCAGATCTGCCCCGTTTACCCCTACTTCTCCACGTGCTCCATCAGAGGTGTCAGGGCATCGTTCTATTTGGGATGAATGACTCCCATGCCCTGGATATAAGATGCAGGCTGTAATTGTCTCCAGGTGAGGGCTATTAGGAATGACTGGTCCCCATGTTGAGCTCACTATTCAGTGTCCCCCAGAAACAAACAAAAGGCTCTAGTTAATAATGGAGCCAAATGTACTATAATCCATATAACCCTCAGAACTTTCCTGGCCCCCCTCAGTGGTTCAGTTCAGTTCAGTTCAGTCACTCAGTCATGTCCGACTCTTTGCAACCCCATGGACTGCAGCATGCCAGGCCTCCTTGTCCATCATTAGTTCTCAGAGTTTCCTCAATCTCATGTCCATTGAGTCGGTGATGACATCCAACCATCTCATCCTGTGTTGTCCCCATCTCCTCCCCTGTCTTCAATCTTTCCCAGCATCAGGGTCTTCTCAAATGAGACAGTTCTTCGCATCAAGTGGCCAAAGTATTGGAGTTTTGGCTTCAACATCAATCCTTCCAATGAACATTCAGGACTGATTTCTTTTAGGATGGACTGGTTGGATCTTTCAGTCCAAGGGACTCTCAAGAGTCTTCTCCAACACCACAGTTCAAAAGCATCAATTCTTTGGTGCTCAGCTTTCTTTACAGTCCAACTTTCACCTCCATACATGACTACTGGAAAAACCACAGCCTTGACTAGATGGAGCTTTGTTGGCAAAGTAGTGTCTCTGCTTTTTAATATGCTGTCTAGATTGGTCATAACTTTCCTTTCAAGGAGTAAGCGTCTTTTTATTTCATGGCTGCAATCACCACCTGCAGTGATTTTGGAGCCCCAAAAAATAAAGTTTGCCACTGTTTCCACTGTTTCTCCATCTGTTTGCCATGAAGTGATGGGACCAGATGCCATTATCCTACTTTTTTGAATGTTGAGCTTTAAGCCAACTTTTTCACTCTCCACTTTCACTTTCATCAAGAGGTTCTTTACTTCTTCCTCACTTTTTGCCATAAGGGTGGTGTCATCTGCATATCTGAGGTTATTGATATTTCTCCTGGCAATCTTGATTCCAGCTTATGCTTCTTCCAGCCCAGTGTTTCTCATGATATACTCTGTGTATAAGTTAAATAAGCAGGATGACAATATACAGCCTTGACGTATTCCTTTTCCTATTTGGAACCAGTCTGTTGTTCCATGTCCAGTTCTAACTGTTGCTTCCTGACCTGCATACAGATTTCTCAAGAGGCAGATCAGGTGGTCTGGTATTTCCATATCTTTCAGAATTTCCCACAGTTTATTGTGATCCACACAGTCAAAGGCTTTGGCATAGTCAGTAAAGCAGAAATAGATGTTTTTCTGGAACTCTCTTGCTTTTTCCATGATCCAGAGGATGTTGGCAATTTGATCTCTGGTTCTTCTGCCTTTTCTAAAACCAGCTTGAACATCTAGAAGTTCATGGTTCACCTACTGCTGAAGCCTGGCTTGGAGAATTTTGAGCATTACTTTACTAGCATGTGAGATGAGTGCAATTGTGTGGTAGTTTGAGCATTCTTTGGCATTGTCTTTCTTTGGGATTGGAATGAAAACTGACCTTTTCCAGTCCTGTGGCCACTGCTGAGATTTCCAGATTTTTGGCATATTGAGTGCAGCACTTTCACAGCATCATCTTTTAGGATTTGAAATAGCTCAACTGGAATTCCATTACCTCCACTAGCTTTGTTCATAGTGATGCTTCCTAAGGCCCACTTGACTTTGCATTCCAGGATGTCTGGTTCTAGGTGAGTAATCACACCATCGCAATTATCTGGGTCATGAAGATTTTTTTTTGTACAGTTCTTCTGTGTATTCTTGCCACCTCTTCTTAATATCTTCTGCTTCTGTTAGGTCCATACCATTTCTGTCCTTTATCGAGCCCATCTTTGCATGAAATGTTCCCTTGGTATCTCTAATTTTCTTGAAGAGATCTCTAGTCTTTCCCATTCTGTTGTTTTCCTCTCTTTCTTTGCACTGATCACTGTGGAAAGCTTTCTTATCTCTCCTTGCTAGTCTTTGGAACTCTGCATTCAAATGGGTATATTTTTCCTTTTCTCCTTTGTTTTTTGCTTCTCTTCTTTTCACAGATATTTGTAAGGCCTCCGCAGACAGCCATTTTGCTTTTTTGCATTTCTTTTTCTCGGGGATGGTCTTGCTCCCTGCCTCCTGTACAATGTCATGAACCTCCGTCCATAGTTCATCAGGCACTGTATCAGATTTAGTCCCTTAAATCTATTTCTCACCTCCACTTTATAATCATAAGGGATTTGATTTAGGTCATACCTGAATGGTCTAGTGGTTTTCCCTACTTTCTTCAATTTAAGTCTGAATTTGGCAATAAGGAGTTCATGATCTGAGCCACAGTCAGCTCTGGGTCTTGTTTTTGCTGACTGTATAGAGCTTCTCCATCTTTGGCTGCAAAGAATATAATCAATCTGATTTCAGGTTGAGCATCTGGTGATGTCCATGTGTAGAGTCTTCTCTTGTGTTGTTAGAAGAGGGTGTTTGCTATGACTAGTGCATTCTCTTGGCAGAACTCTATTAGCTTTTGCCCTGCTTCATTTTGTACTCCAAGGCCAAATTTGCCTGTTACTCCAGGTGTTTCTTGACTTCCTGCTTTTGCATTCCAGTCCCCTATAATGAAAAGAACAACTTTTTTGGGGTGTTAGTTCTAGAAGGTCTTGTAGGTGTTCATAGAACTGTTCAACTTCAGCTTCTTCAGCATTACTGGTCGAGGCATTGACTTGGCTTACCGTGATATTGAATGGTTTGCCCTGGAAATGAACAGAGATCATTCTGTCATTTTTGAGACTGCATCCAAGTACTGCATTTTGGACTCTTTTGTTGATTATGATTGTTCCTCCATTCCTTCTAATGGTTTCTTGCCCACAGTAATTGATATAATGGTCATCTGAGGTAAATTCACCGATTCTAATTCATTTTAGTTCACTGATTCCTAAAATGTCGATGTTCACTCTTGCCATCAGTGTTTTTCAGTCTGTCTACCCTCTGATGGAGCTTATTGTGATTTTGGTTTTTCAGTGGTTGTGGTTTTCAGTCTGTCTACCCTCTGCTGGGGAAGGATAAGAGGCTTATGGAAGCTTCCTGATGGGAGAGACTGAGGGGAAAACTGGGTCTTGTTCTGATGGGCAGGGCCATGCTCAGTAAATCTTTAATCCAATATTCTGTGATGGGTGGAGCTGTGTCCCTCCCTGCTATTTACCTGGGGCCAAACTATGATGGAGGTAATGAAGATAATGGTGACCTCCCTCAAAACATCCCAGGCATGTACTATTATAGTCCATGCCCCCAACCCTGCAGCAGGCCACCACTGACCCACGCCTTCACTGGAGACTCCCAGTCACCCACAGGCAGGTCTCCTGTGGGGTCACTGTTCCTTTCTCCTGGGTCCTAGTGCACAAGGCGCTGTTGTGCCCTCCAAGAGTCTATTTCCCAGTCCTGTGTAAGTTCTGGCAGATCTATGGTACAGTTAATGGCGACCTTCTCCAGGAGGACTTATGCCATACCCACACCCAGAGCCCCTGTCCCTGCAGCAGACCACTGCCGACATGTACATCCACAGGAGATGCTCAAACACAGTTCTGTCTCAGTCTCTGTGAGGTCCCTGGGTCCTGGTGTGCATAAGGTTTGTTTGAGCCGTCTGAGCGTCTCTGGCGGGAATGGGGTTTGATTCTAAACGCAAATTCGCCCCTTCTACCATCTGCTGGGGCTTCTCCTTTGCCCTTGGATGTGGGGTATCTCCTCACAGTTGCTCTAATTCCTACCATGTTACTGGGGTATCTCCTCATGCCGTTGTTCCTGACCTTGGACGTGGGGTATGGAGGACAAATGGTTATGGTCAGTAAGGTCTCTTTGATGTTGTAAGCTGGGTGTTTTCCCCTATGAGAATATAAGGTTTTTATCATTCCAATATCAGGTAACATAGTAGGCACTGACATTTTACAAGGTCAAACTCTGCCAACCTCCCTGGTGGCTCAGAGGGTAAAGCATCTGCTGTGATGCAGAAGACCCAGGTTTGATCCCTGGGTTGGGAAGATCCCCTGGAGAAGGAAATGGCAACCCACTCCAGTATTCTTGGCTGGAGAATCCCATGGACAGAGGAGCCTGGTGGGCTACAGTCCATGGGGCCACAAAGAGTCAGACATGACTGAGCGACTACACTTATTGGTAAATTCTACCTCTGGGTTAAAGTAATCAAACCAGTGCTGAGGGAAACACCAACTGGGAACCAGTAGATCTACCACACCAAGGAAGAGTGTTAACTGTCAAACAATATAAATTTCCTGGAGGGGATAAGATAATAGGAGGAGATATCCTGTAACTGCACTGAACAGGTATTGTACACCCTGACCATATGTATGTTGAACAACAATTTTAAAGACAATAGCATAAAGATGAATGTGCATGAAAGTCAGTCGTGTTTGACTCTTTGCAACCTCATGGACTGTAGCCTGCTAAGGCTCCTCTGTCCATGAAATTCTCCAGGCTAGAGTACTGGAGTGGGTAGCCATTCCCTTCTCCAGGGAATCTTCCCAACCAAAGGCTCAAACACAGGTCTCCCACATTGCAGGTGGATTCTTTACCATCTGAGCCACCAGGGAAGCCCATAAAGATGAATAGGGAAAGGGAAAGACAGAGTGACTGGTGGAGATGGTAGGTTAGGTGGTGGTGTTTTGTTGATGGTTGTCAAAAAGATGATGTTTGATCAATATCTGAAGGTAACTTAGGAATGAGCCATGTAGATACCAGGAAAAAGAGGATTCTAAGCAGAATGTAGCAAGTGCTAGTGGCCCGAGGTGGAATTTGCTTGGTGTGTTAAAGCCAGAGTCCAGTAAACCTGGAGGAGAGTGAGAACCAATAATGATGGCCTTAAGGCCCACGAGTTGTCATGAATTATAGGTAATGGAGTTGGAATTTACTCTAAATTTTGAAGTCAAAGGAAGATTTTCTTATATGCAGAAAAATATTTAAGATAGATTTTTGCTAAACTTTCTGAAATTCCTAAAACTGATTAATGGTTCTAGTTCTAATTCTGCTGGGCTTTATAGTCAAAAGTGGAGAGAATTAAACTTTTATGTAGGAAACAAATATAGATAAACAATATTATGGGGAGGTATGTGTTTCCCAGAAGTCAATGATAATAGCATTCTAAATTGATAAGTAATAATAATATAACTCTATTCCAGTTGTTCTGAACTGTATGTGGAAGCATTTGAGCACTTTTAATTACTTCAAGGAGTTAGGGTAAATATGAAAATTATTTCTTAATATCGCCTCTTATAATAAGCATTGTATATTTAAGCACTACTAAACTCAGTCAAAATAAATGTATTTTCCATTCTGAACTTGTAAGACCAGGCTTAGTTTGAATTTTTGCTCTTTCACATACTTACTCTTTTACCTTGAGCAAATGCCCACAGCATCTTTGAGTCTCTGTTTCTTTATTCCAAAAATGGGCATAATAGTCTCTAATTCATAGATGATTTCTGGTAAGCAATTACCCCAGTTTTTACCACATAGTAAGCATTTAAAAATAGTTGTAGTTATAATAACTATATATTTTTTGTCTCTCCTAGTTTTGTTACATATTGTAACTAAATAGATTACAACATTTGTATTCTTTTCACTTAGTTCAGTTCAGTTCAGTTGCTCAGTCATGTCCAACTGTTTGCGACCCCATGAATTGCAGCATCACCAACTCCTGGAGTTCACCCAAACTCACGTCCATTGAGTCAGTGATGCCATCCAGCCATCTCATCCTCTGTCGTCCCCTTCTCCTCCTGCCCCCGATCCCTCCTAGCATCAGATTCTTTTCCAATGAGTCAACTCTTCACATGAGGTGGCCAAAGTACTGGAGTTTCAGCTTTAGCATCAGTCCTTCCAAAGAACACCTTTCTAAAGGACTGATCTCCTTCAGAATGGACTGGTTGGATCTCCTTGCAGTCCAAGGGACTCTCAAGAGTCTTCTCCAATACGACAGTTCAAAAGCATCAATTCTTTGGCACTCAGCTTTCTTCACAGTCCAACTCTCACATCCATACATGACCACTGGAAAAACCATAGCCTTGACTAGACGGACCTTTGTTGGCAAAGTAATGTCTCTGCTTTTCAATATGCTATCTAGGTTAGTCATGACTTTCCTTCCAAGGAGTAAGTGTCTTTTAATTTCATGGCTGCAATCACCATCTGCAGTGATTTTGGAGCCCAGAAAAATAAAGTCTGATACTGTTTCCACTGTTTCCCCATCTATTTCCCATGAAGTGATGGGAACAGATGCCATGATCTTCGATTTCTGAATGTTGAGCTTTAAGCCAACTTTTTCACTCTCCTCTTTCACTTTCATCAAGAGGCTTTTGAGTTCCTCCTCACTTTCTGCCATAAGGGTGGTGTCATCTGCATATCTGAGGTTATTGATATTTCTCCCAGCAATCTTGATTCCAGCTTGTGCTTCTTCCAGCCCAGCATTTCTCATGATGTACTTTGCATAGAAGTTAAATAAGTAAGATGACAGTATACAGCCTTGACGTACTCCTTTTCCTATTTGGAACCAGCCTGTCGTTCCATGTGCAGTTCTAACTGTTGCTTCCTGACCTGCATATAGGTTTCTTAAGAGGCAGGTCATTCTGTTCACTAAAGCATACTTATTAATGTTTATTGATACTCTTCAATTTTTAATAAATCCTGAGGATCTGAAAATAATATGTACAAGAATAAAACAAAGAAATCCTATAAATGGAAATAATTTAGATAGAAAAGAATATTCTTTTATACAAATCAATTAACATGAAATTTTAATTTCAGAATAACCAGCCTTTGCTTAGTATTATGAGGACATTTTGTTGTTGTTCAAAGAATGTTTGACAATACATATTTTTTCTTGACTCACCTGGCATTTGCAAATAATACATGTTCAGTGAATGCTTGACAAAGAAATTGCATGTGTGTGTGTGTGTGTGTGCATGTGCAAGAGAGAGAGAGATTTTTTTTAATGAAGTACCAGTGGGACTGGTGTATGTTGCAGATAGGGTGGTAAGCCAGTGCAGCCACTATGGGAAACAAAATGGCTGTTCCTCAAAAAGAACTGTTACATGATTCAGCAATTCCACTTCTATGTATGTACCCCAAAAATTGAAAGCAGGAACCAAAACATATATTTAGAGCAATGTACATAGCATTCACAGTAGCCAAAAAGTGAAAACAACCCAAATATCCATCATCAAATGAATGGATAAAGCAAATGTTGTATATATATACAATAAAATATGATTTGGCCTGAAAAGAAATGGAATTCTGATACATGCTACAACATGGACAAACCTGGGAAACATTATGCAATTTGAAATTAGCCAGAACTTTAAAAACATTGTATTATTCTACTTATATAAAGTGCATTGCTATTGCTAAGTCACTTCAGTCGTGTCCGACTCTGTGCGACCCCATAGACGGCAGCCCACCAAGCTCCCCCGTCCCTGGGATTCTCCAGGCAAGAACATTGGAGTGGGTTGCCATTTCCTTCTCCAATGCGTGAAAGTGAAAAGCGAAAGTGAAGTCGCTCAGTTGTATCCAACTCCCAGCGGCCCTATGGACTGCAGCCTACCAGGCTCCTCCGTCCATGGGATTTTCCAGGCAAGAGCACTGGAGCGGGGTGCCATTGCCCTCTCTGATAGCATAGGCAAATTCAGAGCAGAAAGTCTAACAAGGCTACCAGAGGCTGGGGGAAGGTGAAAATAGGGAGTTTCTGTTTCCTGGGTACAAAACAAAGTTATGAAAGTAGATAGTGGTGATGGTTGTAAAACATTGTGAATGTACTTAATCCCAGAGAATTGTATGCTTGAAATACTTAAAATGGTAAATTTTTTGTTTATTTTACCTCAGTTAAAAAGAAAAAAATAGTTTAGAATTTTAAAGCGTAAAGTATCTTCAAAAGAAATTGACTTTTAAATGCCCAGGTAAATACAGTTGATTTTAGTAATGCATGTTGGATTATACACTCAATTATTGAAAACTTATGACATGTTAGGGTTGTTTTCCCAGCTTGTTTCCTAGAACATTATGTACCAGCCATGCAGTTGGGGTAGAGGGGTACCAGGTGTTCATATTTTTACACTCTCCAGAGTTGTTTTACCTTATTATGGTGGTATGGTTCTTCTAGTTGCAGGCATTGCTTCAGAGATGGGTAGGTGCCCAGGCATAAGATAATATATTAAGAGTTACAGTATTAATACCTACAAAAGGAGCATAGCTGTAAACTAACTACTACAACTACCAAAGACTTCCTTTCTCCAAGAAGTGGAGAGTTGACTGTGTCATGAACACTTTTTTACTTTTTTAAAAAATTAAAGCATAATTGGCTTAAAATATTTTAGGTGTATAGCAAAATGATTCATTTATACATATATACATAAACATATGTGTATGTGTGTATTTTTCTGATTATTTTCCTTTATAGATTATTGGAAGATATCACAGGATACTGAATATAGTTCCCTGTGCTGTACAGTAGGTTCTTGTTTATTTTATTATCTATTTTATTTTAATTTTATAATCCCAAATTCCTAATTTATGCCTCCTCCCTCCCCATTTTGGTAACCATATGTTTGTTTTCTATGTCTATGAGTCTATTTCTGTTATGTAAATAAATTCACTTGTATTATTCTTTTCATTCCACATATAATGGTATCATATGATACTTGTCTTTCTATGTTTGACTTTCTTCCCTCAGTATGATAATCTCTAAATTCATCCATGTTGCTGCAAATAGCATTATTTCATTCTTTTATATGGCTGAATAATATTCTATTGTGTATATATGTGTGTGTGTGTATGGCATTTTCTTAAAATATATCACAACTTTATAATAACTGCAATCATATAATTGTTTCTGGCTATTAAATACTATTGTCTTAAAAATTCTTATAGGGGTGCTGTTTCAAGATCATGTTACCCTATATTTTCCAGATATAAATAAACAAGTTACATAAAATCTGCTGTTTAATTTTATTGGTGCACTTAATAAGTTATTCAAGTTTGTCCAACAAAGATAAAAGTCTTTTTACTAATGATTCATAAAATTGTTTGAACTTTAAATTTTCTCTTTTAATAGATAGATGTGCACTCATCTGTGAGAATTACAGTTTTTAAATTTTAGGTACTATATTTATAATTATTTTTGTAGGTTATTATTTTTGTGTGTGTTTGTTTTCTTACTGAAGTATAGTTGATTTATAACGTTGTATAAGTTCCAGGTATACAGCAAAATGATTTATGTATATACATATATATTTTTTCAGGTTCTTTACCCTTATAGGTTAATTCAAAACACTGAGTATAGTTTCCTGTGCTACAGAGTAGTTGTTTCTTGTTTATTATCTATTTTATATATAGTAGACTGAGTGACTTCACTTTCACTTTTCACTTTCATGCAATGGAGAAGGAAATGGCAACCCACTCCAGTGTTCTTGCCTGGAGAACCCCAGGGATGGGGGAGCCTGGTGGGCTGCCATCTATGGGGTTGCACAGAGTCGGACACGACTGAAGCGACTTAGCAGCAGCAGCAGCAGCAGCAGCAGTGTGTATATGTTAATCCCAAACTCCTAATTTATCCCTACCCCTCCTTTTCTATTTGGTAGCCATACGTTTGTTTTCTATGTCTGTGAGTCTATTTCTGTTTTGTATATAAGTTCAGTTGTGTCACTTTTTAAGATTCCACATATGAATGATATCATATATTTGTCTTTCTCTGGCTTCACTTAGTATAGTATATTTCACTTAGTACAGTAATCTCTAGGTCCATCAATGTTTCTGCAAATGGCATTATTTCATTCTTTTTTATGGGTGATAATATTCCAGTGTGTGTGTGTGTCTGTGTGTGTGTGTGTGTGTGTGTGTGTGTGCTTGTATCTATATATATCTCTATCTTATATATATATCCAAGTCATGGCTTTTGTAAATAGTGCTGCTATAAATGTTGTGGTGCATGTATCTTTTTGATTATGGTTTTCTCTACATATATTCCCAGGAGTGGGATTGCTGGATTGTATGGTAGCTCTATATTTAATTTTTTAAAAAACCTCCTTATATTCTCTGAAATGGCTCTACCAATTTACATTTTCAACAGTGTCGGGTGGTTCCCTTTTCTCTATACTCTCTCCATCATTTATTATTGGTAGACGTTTTGATGATGGCTATTCTGATCAATGTGAAGGTGATAACCTCACAGTAGTTTTAATTTGTATTTCTCTACCACATATTCTTTATTCATTCATTTGATAGGCATTTGGGTTGCTTCCATGTCATGGCTATTGTAAGTATTGCTGTTGTGAACATTGGGATGCATGCATCTTTTTAAATTAGTTTTTCCATAGATATTTTTATGACCTAGCATCACAGAACAGAACCAGCCAATACTAAACACTATGTTCCAAGTAAATTCACTGGCATGTTATGAAAAATTAGAGGCTCACCTATCTTCTGGAAAGGTGTCAGATACTTTGGTATTTTTTTGGAATATAAAAATAACTTGAGAGCTACTAGAAAAACCACTGGCAAACAGAAGGAGAAGCATGCAAAGCTATAAAACATTACTGTGTTTTCATTTTCTTTGTTTAATATGCTAAATTCAAAGTAGTGCTGGGTGTATACCTAAATTCATTTAACCTAAACTCTGAATTTTGCCCAAGAACAATCAGAACAAGGTCCACCTTCCCCCGCAGAACTCCTTACTTACAGCAAGAGAATCTTCTAAAGCAAATGGAGACAAATTGTTCTCAGCCTGGAACTAAATCACCTTTAGTGGAGGTGGAAAAGGCCTTTGACTACAAAGAATACAATAGCTGAAGTTATTTTGGTTCTGTTTCTCTGCTCAGTAAGTGAAAGCTTGCATCCTTTCTCCTCCTTTCCTCTCTTTCCCATTATCTTTCAAAAGAGGAATAGCCAATTCAAGATAAAGATAAAATAAAGATGATGGGGACAATTGAATTAGATATAATCTTAAAGAGACAGTGTTTAAATTCTAGATTTTATGTTTTAGTTTTCCAAGTTTGTATAAAGTTCAGTTTAATTTAGCTTTTGTAAAGGTACAGTACAGGCTTTCATATACAAGGAGAGGTATTAAACTGGAGTTAAGGAGGTGAAATTACTTTCTATAAATACATAGAAAGGAGGTTATATTGTTAAGTGCAAGAATCTTAATATTCCATATCTGAATATTTCAATCACTTGACCATTATCAGTCTAAATGTCTAATTATGGGGAATAAATTGCCAAAATTGTTATGTATTTTTCTAAATAGTGCTTGGTAAGTCAGGAAAGGCATTCAAGGGGACACAAATGGTTGGAGGTTTTAAAAGAATAAACACAAAGAAGTAACTGGAAGCAAAATCTAGCCAAAATGTTGAGCAGATGTGGAAACTACCATTTGATAAGGATTTTGTGCTTTTTATTTTACATAATGTACATGACTTCTAATTTCCTGTAGACAAGGAAAATCTAGGATTCTATGTTTAGAAACTTAATGGCATGTCTAGAGGAATTATTTCTCTAGGATTAGAGAGAAAAGGGAGATGTGTGGGCAATGAGGAGAAAAGTTTCAGTTCCTTCAGAAAATGATCTAAATTTCTTAATGAAAAAACCCCTTGAAGCACTCCAGCAAAGGTGTGGGGTGTGTGTGGGAGGGGTCAGGGTAGGAGACTTGAGGCTCCACTGAGGATCTTCCAGTCCAAGCGATCCAGGGTGACTAAAAGCTCTGTGTACAAGACTTAGTCTACCTTGTTTGTAACTCCTTTTCCACCATTTTTTTTTCATTTGACTGTATTTGTTATGTAAATAAAATGATAATAAGAGCAACAATTCTGAAAGAAATGAATTCACTCAAAAATCTATCTCTTAAATCATTTTTATTTGGCTTTTATTGTTTGTTTTTTCCTGTTCCTTCACAATATTTTTTGTTCATATGCACCTATGTCATTTAAAAGTAGTTGTGATCACTTCAAAGATACTGTCTTGACTTCACCACAGAATTTCACCCTAGCATCTGTTTAAAAGAATTATTTCATCTTCTTGTTAGCTTTAAAATCATCTCATTAATGGCCATGACTGCCTCGGCGTGCTAGTGCTAAGTTGCTTCAGTTGTGTCCAACTTTGTGCCAGGCTCATCTGTCCAGGGGATTCTCCAGGCAAAAATACTGGAGTGGGTTGCCATTTCCTCCTCCAGGGGATATCTGACAACTAAGTTTTATCAGTCTTTTGTAGCCACAAATAATATTAAGAACAAGTAATAAAAATCATTTTTAGAGAGTAAATGTTTTTGCAAATATATATCAAAAGCCAGAGGTACAGGGTGGGACATTAAAGCTTCAGCTAAGAACAACACTTCTGAGAAAGGGCAGAAGTATGTAAAAGAGACATAGAGGAGAAATTATCGAGGCTCCTTGTGAAACAATGGAAAATGAGTGTGCAAAGGAGCCAATAATACTGATATGTTCAGCACAATTTAGCTTTTTTGCCCATTTATTATTTCTTATTTTAAACTTTTTCTATTTTTTTCTTATTTTATTTTCTTATTCTTTCATTTTTCTTATTTTTTCTTTATAAAGATTTAAAGAGGAAGCATATTCCTGATAATAATTGTTCTTGATAAATTGTGCCAAATTATTTCTCAAAGAGTTTCTCATTGATTTTGCCATTAACATTAGAGTAGTCAATTCTTCCAAATGTTATTAGCAGCTTCCATATATTACACAGCATTTAAATGAACTCAACAGAGTTTTTCACGGTGAGAACAGAGTGAGAAAAAAGGATTGCCTGAATTGTTTTGGAGGTAAAGAGAATGGATATATCTGAGTATAGTTATGCTTGCTAGTTTTATTGTATCCTTCATTACTGAACTATTGTGTTATTGGTTAAAAAATCTCTTCTCTAGGAACCTCTTCCTGTCCATTCATGGTTGTAATGAAAGTTGCCATATTATTGCTACACAATTTTATTATTTTCCATTATCATCATTGGTTGGGCCAGAGATGAGACTGTGACCCATTTGGGCTATTGAGTCTTTCCTGGAGAATATAGGTGGACATTGGAATCAACTTATCCTTGGTTCCAAGACTGTAATATGGGAGGCCCATGGGCTGTTGGTTGTTTGTTTCATCATATGGATTGTGAAGGAGGATAAGCTTGTGTAGGGGAATAGCCTATAAGAGGAATATCTAGAGAAAGAAGCAGACACTGGTTGGAGAAATAAGCTGATGGCACTGGGTCTCATTCCAATTCTTTGATGCTGTTTAAATCTTGAATTCTGCCTTCTTATTTACTCTTTAGGCCTTCTGGATAGACACACAATACTCTTGTGCACTTTTCTACCTGTGGTAACCAGCTGTGGAATCTTACCTTAGAATCTCATGCTTCTCAGAGATGAACTTGGCTCTTGGTTAAGCCTCCATTAACTATCAGTTAATTCTATTATCCCTATATTTTTGGAAAAATAATTATCTTATAAACCAATAAGTTGCAAATATAGGTTAATAGTTTAATACATGTTCCCAAATCTGGTAAATCAGAACTTTCCAGAAAGATACTATATTTTTTTATTTCTTTGTTATGCCAGTTATTTCAGAGAACTTAGGGAGAATCACTCAACAAAACTTGAGACACTGGAATAGTCTGATTGGCCTCTCTCTATTTTCTGACTTTCCTCTCTGCCTGCCTCTCTCTGTCTCTGGACTGACTACTTCTCTTTTCTGTGCTGCATATTTCTGCTTTTCCTCAGCTGCTGTATGTGGTCCATTTCAGATGCGGGGAGAGGGGAATCTATACAAAAGCTGACAAGTGATTTCCATATTTGGTCAGAACTAAACAATATAACTCCAGTTGAACTTCATGATCACTTGGTAAAAAGTGAAGTCCCATTATCTCCTGCTAACACCAGTCTTCACTCTTCATCTACTTACAGCTTGCTACATCTGGACACAGTCACATGATACGTTTATTTCACTTTTAGATCCACTGCTAACCAACAAATCTGTCAATATTCCCTGTTCCACTGGATGAGGGAAATGTTTCCCCCGACCCCTGGCCGTGAGTCATGTACAAACAGACTGGCTAACATGGCATCAGGTGCTCATTCCTGATCCAGTTCCAATGACAGAAAGTGTGGATTTGCAAAGAGTGAGCTGTGGTCATATAGGCATAACAGAAATCCTCTTAGCAGAGGGACTGGGCAGACATGATGTTAAATGATTCAGTTTCTTAAGTGAAATCTCAATTGATCTTTAAAAAAAAAATTTTTTTTAATTTTTGTTTTTTAGCTTCACTGCACAGCTTGTGGGATTTTAGTTCCCAGATCAAGGATTGAATCTAGCCCCATGGCAGTGAAAACTGAGTCCTAACCACTGGACTGCCAGGGAATTCCCTGAAATCTCAATTCTCAGTTGATCTTAACCACAGAATGAGCTAAGAAGAGATAACTTTTTTTTTTAAATTTAAAAGATGACTTAATTCCTTTGTTTCTTCCTTCCTTGTTTTATACAAATGTTCACACACACACACACACACACACACACACATGCACGGACACACATATATGCACAATAGTTAGCTAATGATCCTAATTTTTCAGAATTAACCATGTAGTAACTCCAGTTGTGGTCTCTGGTGTTTACTCAGCTCTTTGGAGGCATTATTAGTCTTAATTTTCTTTCTTTTTTTTGCCTTCCCCTTCTCCATCAGGAAATAATATAGGATAGAAGGATAGAAAGAGCACTTAGAGATCAGCAACTTAGATTCCCTGACAATCACCAACGAGATAAATGTCTTTGAGAACCCATCTAGGTTTATATAACTCCCTCTCTCTCTCTATATATATATGTGTGTGTGTGTGTGTGTGTATACATATATATACACACACATATATACATATATATTTACAAATGTATATTTATAATGCATTTTTATGTATAAATATACATATATATTTATAAATACATAATAATATAGTAGTGTTTATAAATATATTTAACATATGCAAAAGGAAAATGACTCTACTCAACACATGTATTTATAAAATTGTCAATTTCCCAAATATAAATTACTATGGGTTCAAAGTTTTAAGTAGCAATACCAAAATGAATAAATTATCATCTATAAAATTTACAATGTCTAGAAATTTTGGAAGGATGTCTGGACCCAAAGGAGAATAACATTTCTTTTTACTGAGATGAAGAAGCTATTCCTTCCATGAGTCCTCATAGAGAGGGCACCATATAAAAGTAATAAACAATATTTTTAATTATCTCCTGAAAACAATTACAGGAGTTTCTGTCATGATTAAGAGAATGGTCTCTGAAAATTTGGCTCAAGTTTTCATATCACCATTTTGAAACTGAGTGACCTTGAGCAAATTACTCACTCTCTCTGTGGCTCTGCTTCCTCATTGTTAAAACAGGGAAAATAATCGTTAACTCAAATGTGTTGTGAGGATTAAATGAAATCTCATACGTGTGACTCTTAAAGTAGTGACTGGCACATAGTCAACACTTACAATAAACTATCATTATTTCTGAAATACAGTTCATTATATTTTTAAATCTCAAAATAGATAATAGTCTAACACCAAATAGCATTTCTGTCACAATAAGGTTTTGAACAAGCCAAAAGTTTCAGAGTTCTGTGACAATCAGACTCAATCCAGGGAGATGTTTTAAAGTAGGCAAATAAATGGACCACCTGTTCTTCAGACAAGCATCTGTAAATAGTTTTGTTCAACTTAGTTTTTGATAGCTATTGATCAGCAGTGATTGTGTGGTTATATTCTTTGACAGGTACATGGAGTGCAGCTTTTCTGAGTTGTTGATTAAGTACAAAATTCATGTTTTGAAAGGGCTACAAGATTTAAAGTTGAGAAGCTCGATAAAAGCATGTCTTAATAGAACCCTCTATCTCTCCAGGGAGATGGGCAGAGGTTACCTATGGAAAATAGCAACATTCTAGTTAAAATATAACTTGGGATTTGACCCAGTATCTAGATGGAGGTGTGATTGAGGCTCACACGTTTTAATCAGAAAGCAGATGTACAATGATTTCACCTGAAAATGTTTTGAAAGCAGATATAAACAAAGGCTCACCTCAGCTGTAAATAAAAACTCAGTGACATCCTCATTTAATGTTTAACCTTGAGCAATATCCCTTTCTTGTATGTGCACCAAATGTATGCCAAAGTAACTGAATGGATTTAACATACTGCATAAGTTTATTGATTAAGAGCCACTTAAGAGTTATAGAACATGAACTCAAAATAACCATTTTGTTTATAGAATGTTTCATGGTACAGTTTATATTTGAAATTGCTCTGGTGGCTAACTGTAGCCTCGGGTGTTGGAAGGCAGTTGTGAAATCAGGAAGGTGCATTAGGATACTAAAGCAGGAAAATAGGTGAGATGTTTATGGCTCATGATGAGTCAGTTTGGAGATTTGTGAAAGCCCCTGCTAGGGAGCCCACGAGTTTCATCCCCAGTCCTGATGTTCATATCACCAGTTTCAGAAGACTCCTTTAAGGAATATGAGAAATAAAAGTAAAATATCATAAAATGATCTTTTAAACCTTCGAGGTGCTTTTTAAAGCAAGCTATACACAGCTTGCCAGGGATTTGAACTGGTATCAGAAATTAGAGTTTTCAGTAGTAAGAGTCAAGTGACAGTCCCTTTGCAGATGACATAGATAAGGATGACCAAAATACTCTTCTTTTTTTTTTTTGCCAATTCTTTGCTCTGAATTCTGGAGACTTTAAAGTTCACAAAACTATCAAAGTGAACATACAGTTATATGGAACCTCCAAGTCTCTTACTGAAAAGTGATATCAGAGAAAAATTCTATCAGGGTTCTTATTTTTGGCTGTTCAACTAGCCATGTTTCAGAAAACAAAATCATAACCTTTGAAGCCTGCATTCCAGGGAATCTACTACACTAAGATTAGAAAACCTGTAAAGCAATATATTTATATTGCCCACCTGGCAATATTAAGAAGTATAACCAATATAGAGCACTTTTTAAAGGAAGATAAGGTCATATTGCCAAAATATTAATATTAAATTCAGGACTTTATTGAGAACTTGGAAGAATCTGAACTTTATCCTATTTGGAAGCTAACATATCAGCCTGCTACAGTTTTATGTATACTGGTTTGTTGTTCAGTCTCTTAAGTCATGTCTGACTCTGCAACCCCATGGACTGCAGCACGCAAACCTTCCCTGTCATCCACTATCTCCAAGAGTTTGCTCAAGTTCATATCCAGAGTTGGTGATGCTACCCAACCTCGTCCTCTGCCACCTTCTTCTCCTTCTGCCTTCAATCTTTCCCAGCATCAGGGTCTTTTCCAATGAATCAGCTCTTTGGATCAGGTGGCCAAAGTATTTGAGCTTCAGCTTTAGCATCAGCCCTTCCTATGAATATTCAGGGTTGACCTCCCTTAGGATTGACTGGTTTGATCTCCTTGCAGTTCAAGGAACTCTTAAGTCTTCTCTAGCACCACAATATGAAAGCATAAATTTTTCAGCTCTCAGCCTTCTTTATGGTCCAACTCTCACGTATGTACATGACTACTGGAAAACCCATAACTTTGACTATATGGACCTTTGTGGCAAAGTGATGTCCTTGCTTTTTAATACACTGTCTTGTCATAGCTTTTCTTCCAAGAAGCAAGTGTATTCTAATTTCATGGCTGAACTCACCATCCAGTGATTTTGGAGCACAAGAAAAGAAAATCTGTTACTGCTTCCACATTTTCCCCTTCTATTTGCTAAAAAGTGATGGGACTGGATGCCATGATCTTAGTTTTTTGAATGTTGTGCTTAAGCCAGCTTTTTCACTCTCTTTTACTCTCATCAAGAGGCTCTTTAGTTCCTTTTTGCTTTCTGTCATTAGAGTGGTATCATCTGCATATCTGAGGTTGTTGATATTTCTCCTGGCAAGCTTGATTCCAGCTTGTGAATCACCCAGCCTGGAATTTTTCATGATGTACTCTGCATGTAAGTTAAATAAACAGGGTGACAATATACAGCCTTGATGTACTCCTTTCCCAATTTTGAACCAGTTCATTGTTCCATGTAAGGTTCTAACTCTTCTTGACCCGCATATAGGCTTCTTAGGAAACAGGTAAGGTGATCTGGTATTCCCATCTCTTTAAGGATTTTCCACAGTTTGTTGTGATCCTCATAGGCAATGAATTAGAAGTAGATGTATTTTTGGAATTTCCTTGCTTTTTCTATGAGTCAATGACTCTTGGCAATTTGATCTCTGGTTCCTCTGACTTTTCTAAATTCAGCTTGAACATCTGGAATTTCTCGGTACACATACTGCTGAAGCCTAGATTGAAGGATTTTAAGCATAATATTACTATCATGGGAAATTTGTGCAGTTGTCTGACAGTTTGAACATTCTTTGGCATTGCCCTTCTTTGGGACTAGAATGAAAACTGACCTTTTCTAGTCCCGTGGCCACTGAGTTTTCCAAATTTGCTGATATATTGCATGCAGCACTTTAACAGCATCATCTTTTAAGATTTTGAATAGCTCAGCTGGAATTTCATCATCACCACTAGCTTTGTTTGTGTAATGCTTCCTAAGGCCAACTTGACTTCACACATCAGGATGTCTGGCTCCAGGTGAGTGATCACACTATCATGGTTATCCCAGTCATTAAGACCTCTTTTTGTAGTTCGTCTGGGTAGTTTTGCCACATCTTCTTAATCTCTTCTGCTTCTGTTAGGTCCATACCGTTTCTGTCCTTTATCATGCCCATCTGGCATGAAATGTTCCCTTCATATCTCCAATTTTCTTGAGATCTCTAGTCTTTCCTGTGTATTTTTTCCCTCTATTTCTTTGCATTGTTCACTTAAGAAGGCCTTCTCTTCTTGCTATTCTCTGGAACTCTGCATTCAGTTGGGTATATCTCACCCCTTTTCCCTTGATTTTCACTTCTTTCCTCAGCTATTTGTAAAGCCTCCTGAGACAGCCACTTTGCCTTCTTGCATTTCTTTTCCTTTGGGATGGTTTTGGTAACTGCCTCCTGTACAATACAATTATAAATCTCCATCCATATTTCTTCAGGCACTTTATCTACCAGACCTAATACTTTGAATTTATTTGTCATGTCTACTGTAGAGTCACAAGTGATTTGACTTAAGTCATGCCTGAATGGCCTAGTGGTTTTACCTACTTTCTTCAATTTAAGCCTGCATTTTGCAATAAGGAGTTCATGATCTGAGTCACACTCAGCTCCAGTTCTTTCTTTTTTTTCCCTGACTGTATATAGCTTTTCCATTTTCAGCTACAAAGATTATAATAAATCTGATTTCAGTATTGACCATTTGATGATGTCCATGTGTAGAGTCATCTCCCACGTTATTGAAAAAGGGTATTTGCTAAGACCATTGCATTGTCTTGGCAAAGTTCTGTTAGCCTTTGCCCTGCTTCATTTTGTACTCCGATGCCAAAGTTGCCTGTTATTCCAGGTGTCTCTTTACTTCCTACTTTTACATTCCAATCCCCTATGATGAAAAGGCCATCTTTTTTTTTTTTTTTTTTTTCAATGTTAGTTCTAGAAGGTCTTGTAAGTCTTTATAGATCCGTTCGACTTCAGCTTCTCTGACATTAGTTTTCTGGGCATAGACTTGAATTGCTGTTATGTTGAATGGTTTGCCCTGGAAACGAACTGAGATCATTCTGTCATTTTTGAGATTGCACCCAAGTATTGCATTTCAGACTCATGTTGACTAGGAGGGCTACTCCATTCTTGCCCACAGTAGTAGATATAATGGTCATCTGAATTAAATTTACCCATTCCCATCCGTTTTAGTTCACTGATTTCTAAGATGTTGATGTTCACTCTAGCCATCTGCTTGACCATGTCCAATTTACCTTGATTTATGGGCCTAACATTACAGGTTCTTATGCAATATTGTTCTTAACATCATCAGACTTTACTTTTACCACCAGACACATCCAGAACTGAGTGTCGTTTCCACTTTGGCCCAGCAGCTTCTTTCTGTCTGGAGCTATTAGTAATTGCCCTCCACTCTTCCCCAGTAGTATGTTAGATACCACCTGACTTGGGGAACTTATCTTTCAATTTCATATCTTTTGCCTTTTTGTACTGTTCCTGGGTTCTTATGGCAAGAATACTGGAGTGGTTTGCCATTCCCTTCCCCAGTGAACCACGTTTTGTCAGCTTGCTCTCTGCCTGCTACACTTTCATGGATATTGGTAGGAAACATGAAAGTCTTGAGTCAGAGACAAAGGATTTTATTAACTGTAGGCAGGGCATACAGCATGAGTCTTAATTTGCAATGACCCCTTGCTGCACCTCCCCCGCCCCACCAAGTTCCACAGGAGCAATTTTGAGGTGGGCCCTGGTGGATGCTTTTCAATTGGCACATTTGCACCACAGCTGAGGAACCTCAAGCTTAGTAAACCTCAATCTTTTGTAATATGGATTCAAGCAAACCTGCCCAATCCTTGCTTTAAAGATAGATACTATCTTTATTATACTGAATATTTAATTCTGCCATCTGCTTCAGAGACCATATATCTATCTCCCATAGCTCTTTGCTATCCAAAATACTTCAAAAGATAGCCCAGCAGTTTCTGTATGTCTGCTCATAAGACATACACAAACATGAGAGACAGACGGAAAATTTTGTCCCAAGAATGGTTATGAAAAAAGCCACAAATAAACATTAAAATGAAATTTTAAGTATAAATTTAGATGTATAGTTCATTTGCATGATGCATTGTACATGATACAAGATACATTTATCTTCATTGTAAAAAAAATTGTAAAAAAATTATAGCTGTCTATGTCTGATGTCAGACTTTTATCTCATTTAAGCACCTGGTTTGAGAAGCTATTCTGTGTATATGATTAGTTAGCTTTAATTGGGCTTTTCCATCTTGATACCCAAAGAGATAAGTGTTCTTTTGGGGGCCTTCAAAACAGTAGACAAAGTTCAGCCAGACATCTTTCTGACAGTTCTATTCTGTCCCCTCTGCCTGCTTCTGTTCTCCTCTACTTGGCTTTTCATTACATGGTATAAAGCTAGTTTAAAGGTCCTGTAGCCTGTAGGGACAGAGAAGGCAATGGCACCCCACTGCAGTACTCTTGCCTGGAAAATCCCATGGATGGAGGAGCCTGGTAGGCTGCAGTCTATGGGGTCGCTAAGGGTTGGACACGACTGAGCAACTTCACTTTCACTTTTCACTTTCATGCATTGGAGAAGGAAATGGCAACCCACTCCAGTGTTCTTGCCTGGAGAATCCCAGGGACGGGGGAGCCTGGTGGGCTGCCGTCTGTGGGGTCGCACAGAGTCGGATACGACTGAAGCGACTTAACAGCAGTAGCAGCAGCCTATAGGGAACAGAAAGGGGGTGTTTTGTTTTGTTTTTGCCATGCTGTTCTGTGCAGTCTTATTACCACATGGGAGATCTTAGTTTCTTGGCCAGGAATCAAACCTTCATCCCCCTCCATTGGAAGTGTGGAGTCTTAACTACTAGACCACCAGGGAAGTCCTGGAACTTGGTGTTTTTTAATTCCCTCTGTGTATGATATTGAGAAAAATTATGACCATATTGGAAATTATATGCAGAACCCAAAACAGCATGATCTAAAAAGTAGCAATTTCCCTGAATTATATCCCTTATGTTGTCTTGCTGTTCTTTCTCCCAACTGTTTAACACTGTATTAAATGAATTGTAATTATACTTTCCTCTTATTTCACTTTCCTATCCGTTGATCTGACCATTAAGCTCAAACCACACATTTTAGATTTTATAATGTACATTAAAATTAAATTCCTTTAAATAAATGGAACATAAGTAAATAAAATGTTAATTACTATATTTTTAAAAGCTAAAAATACATGTTACATGACAATGGAAATCATTAAAAAGAAACTGCTATCAAATTAGGGTTGGATGAAGCAAATGTAAATTTTTAGAAAACGAAGGGATAGGAAACACTTAAAAAGTTGTTGTATGTAATGCAACTTACAACTGACTCTAAGTTGTCTTCTAGTTTTAAAGAAACCTGTAACTGGAAACCATAGGGCTTTTATTTTTTATGTGGTTTATTCATAAAGAAGGCATCAAATTGCAATTTGCAGGCTTCTATATAAAGATGAGGTTTTGGTCATATATCAAAAGATTGGTGAAAGCTGTCTGTCAGTCTGTTCCTCTGTCTGTCTCTTCTGAATTCTCCATTTTAACCAGCATATTCAACTAAGTGACAAATCATGGTGATAGAAGTTATAGGGGTTCCTTCTCCCCTGATGGCTATGGTGGCGTGGGCACACTTCTGCTCCTCCAGAGGTGTTTGCATTTGAATATTCTGATCCAGTTTGTGCTAATGTAAAATATAATCTTTTGAGGGCAATTTCTTTCTACCTATATTACTCAGGAAAGAGACTTATTACACGAAACTAGTCAAACTATGTATATAGCTTTGTGTTTGTTATTTTTTTGTTTTGTTTTGTTCTTTGCTTTTTTCACTTAAAATTGAACTATGAGCATTATCATTTAGTTTTGGAAAATGTGATTTTTGGATTGCATGTCATTATGTCCAATACAGTGGATACTGTATATTTAAATTTACTTAATTATATTTAAATTTGCTTAAATACTCAAATTTTGGCCATTTAGGTTGCTGCAAATTTTAAATTTCAACAGTTTAAAACTGTCAGATATCTTCTGTGATTACTCTTGTGCTTATGGTCCAGTTATTCCTTTGGATAAATTACAGAGTTTGAATTGCCCATCAAATGGTATGAAAAATTCTAAGGTTCTTGATAAATATAGCCAAAGTCCTCTAAAGAGCTTGTTCTAATTTAAATTTCTTCTAGGCAGCTTATTGCATCCTATTGAACAATAAATATTGACATTTTATAATCTTTGTCAAATTGTTAGGCAAAAATGGTGTTATTCTACTTTATGGTACATTTGGATATAAGAGGAACATTCCCCAACATGTTTATTGATCATTTGTCATTATTCTCCTGTGAATTGCATGAATTCTACATTCTTCAAGAATATATGATTGTAGTTTATCATGTTTACTGCAAATATTTTCCATACCTTATGCTTGTCAATTTTATCAAGTTTGAAAATGCACAACACTCCAACAAAGCTAGAAATATAGAAATTTCAATGTTACTTTTTAAGCACCAGACTTTAAAAAAAAAATCAGGGAAGATTTAAATGATTAAAGGGCTTGTTTGTAATTCAGCTCAGTTCAGTTTAGTTCAGTCGCTCAGTCGTGTCCAACTCTTTGCTTGTAATTAACTAAAAGTAAATCAAGCAATCCTTAAATTACTTGATTAAACTTTATGAGTTTTAAGGACCATCATAAAAAGTTGAAGAAAATGATGACTGATTATAACTTTGCTGTAGGAAGATACTACTTTTGTAGTATGGAATATGATTACTCTCTTGAAAAAGAAAATCAGAGGAGTAGGTTTATTTTTCTTTGTCATTTAGCCATCCAAGAAAACTTCAAACATCCACAGTGCAGTTATATTATTGACATTGGGTTGTTATGTTTTTTTAGTTGTCTGTGTGATTTTGTGAAAGATAAGATCTCTTTAAGGCTGAGCATACTGCAGACAATTTTCCCAAAAAAAGTAAAAGAAAACAAAAAAAAAGCTTGTTACATTTCATAAAAGAAGCATGATACATATTTTCCAATTAGATGTACACACTGCTGTATTTAAAATGGATAACCAGCAAGGACCTAAGGTATAGCACAGGGAACTCTGCTCAATATTATATAACAACCTAAATGGCAAACAAATTTGAAAAAAGGTTAAATACATGTATATGTATAACTAAATCGCTTTGCTGTACACCTGAAACTATCAATCATTGTTAATCAGCCATGTTCCAATATAAAATACGAAGTTTTTTAAAAAAGTAAATCTCAGCAGAAATGTAATCACTTTCATCACAAGAAAAAGAAGTGAGACATAAATAGGTATATGGACTGTGTTGCACAGAGTAAATCCATATTACATTATGCAATCAAGGTTTAGGAAGTTTTGGAAGCACCAGCCATGCAAATTTACCTGGTTAAGAAAAAAAAAAAAAGAGGAATCTAGAAAAGGAACTTTGAAAAATCACTGCGAGTTACTGAAATTTTGATATAGTAGAAAGATTTTTGGGGAATTTTTTTTTCTACTGTACTCACATGGAGGTACAGAAACTTTTCTAACAATCTGTGGAAGGTTTGCTTTTCTTCTTATGGGGTCTGGGCCCATCCTCTGCTGCCACACTGCCCTTGTGCAGATGTTTTCTATGCAAATGCATGAGCTTTCACTTAAGGCAGGTTTACTGTCATCTCTTATCTCATGTCCTTGTGTCTTGCTCTGCCTTTACTCCTTTTCCTGTAGTTTGGAATGAAACAGCTGCCACAAACTTGTCTGAAACCTCCTTTAAGGTTTCAGAGCTTCTGGGGCCAGTACAGAACATATGAGTGAAAAAAGAGGGGCAGCTACTTGTTTCCAACGGAAGTTCACTCATTTGAATTTGAAATAGCAAAGTCAGATTCAGGCAAGGAGGAAAGAAAAAAGGTATCTGACAAGTAAAGAATTGGCATTCAGAAAATCCATCATTGGGTGAACTGGATTTGTAACACTTTTAAAAAATTGAGGTAGAATTGACATAAGGTGAAATTCCCAGATCTTAAATAGACAGATTGATAAGTTTTGATAAATATTAACACACAGCAGAATCCTTAACATAAAATTGGATAAAGAAGAATTTATGGATTTGAGTGGGGATGATGAGAACTTGCCATTAGCATTGTTCCTAGAAGTATAGAAAAAGTGGCGGTCTGTGCTAAAGGAAGTTGAAATGCTGAAATTGCCATGTAAATGTGGAGAAAGAGACTAAAGTCTCAGAGGAGTAAGAATAGTGGAATGGGTATACTATGTGTGGCCAAAAAACCTTCCAGATGATTATGTTCCATAGGTAAGCTCAGAAGACATGCCATTCCCTAAGGCCATGAGGAATGTCCTGGTGAGTGCATTAGCTTCCCTAAAAATGTTCACTGATAACTCCCCTGTAGCCAGGACTTCGTGTAGGTTAAGACATTAACAACTAAGCTCCCTCAGGACCATGGTGATGAGAGGATTCTGAAACAATGAAAGGTAGATGGTGGTGCTTAACCATTAGAAGTTAGAGTATCAGTTATTGTAGTCACTGCAGTGACAGCCTAGAGAGCTTGACACAGAGTTGGGAAAAGGTTACTTGAATACAGCATCACAACGGGAAAAACATGTGGGCATCCGGTAAGAGTACTGGTAAAACATATACAAAGAAAATGAGAATGGACAAGCAGGAGACTGAGACAGTCACCTAACACAAGTTCTCTATTTTCAGACCAGGAATCCACTGAAGAAGGCATCAAGCCTCTAGGGGGAAGTATGCTGAAACACAATTCAAATACTTACTACACTTACTCTTCTAGTCCTTCAATATTACCTATGGTCATTTACTCACACAGTGACACACAAGGTAAAGGCATACGCAGGTACTTGAGAACTCTTGGATATTATAGGGTCTCAGTTGACCTTGATACTCTGTCTCCATGGCCCCCTGTTAGAATAGAGACATGTGAGACCAGGTGAAAAATGAAATGCTGACCAAGGTCCAGCTTATGATGGGAACAAACTCACCTCACGGTCACTCCCTGGATATATATTGGAATTGACATATGTGGCAGTTGACATCGTCATATACTGGGTTTATGGTATGTGGGTTAATAGCCAAATGAAATGCCCCCTCCCCAGCCACGATAGTAAATCAAAAACAATAGAATATCATAGGAGATGGAGTATGGATGGAGGAGGTTAGAAGTTCTATTTAGGACTAAAAAATGAAGGGGTGGCAATACTCCTGTGAGTTAATCAGTTTGTCTGCATGCTAAGTTGCTTCAGTCATGTCTGACTCTTTTTGACGCTATGGACTGTAGCCCTCCAGGCTCCTCTATCCAAACAATAATACTGCAGTAGATTGCCATGCTCTACTCAAGAGGATCTTCCTGACCCAGGGATCGAGCCCGTGTCTCTTATGTCTCCTGCATTGGCAGGTGAGTTTTAGCCACTGCAGAAACTAGATGAATACTGTGCATCACTAAAAGTTCAAGTAAATTGTGGTTTCCATATGTATGACACACTACTGCCCACTTAGTGCTGCAGAAAATTCATTCTGAATTTCTAGAAATGAGAAGTCTTATCTAATACAAAAATCTACAAATAAAGGGATGGTCCTGATTGTGTTAATGACTTGTTTTGATGGTTGACAAATTCCTTTTGTATGCTCAGAAAGATGCCATTCACCTCGTTCCTACTTTCTAAAACACCTTACACTACTTTCTTGGCAGGTATTTAGAACATGTGCACATAAACCATATGTGAAAAATGGAATAGTGTGCTCTGTATTAATTTTCTAGGCAGCAATTAGTTGAGGTTGTATTTGTTCTCATAAAACTGTTGAACTACTGCTCAAGGTTGGCTCAGTTTGATGGAACTGATTGATTTCCTGGCAATATTTTCCATTTTTCTACCCCATGGTGATAGCACCTGAGTCAGAAATATGCTCAGCCTTGCTTTCGTTCTTGACACTTTATAGTTGTGACCATGTTAATTACTATGCTGTCGAATTGCGCAATGGGGACACTCTAGTACTGAGAGTGATTACAGCCTTGCCTTCTTCAGGAAGACTTTATTGGAAACTATGTGCAATTTGTAATTAAAGTTCTAGTCATCCTTGATAAATGTATCTTTTTCTAAGTATAAAAGTCTATTGCACTTTCATCTTGGTTAAATATTTTGCAAGTTAGGTGTATCTGGGGATAGGATCCTAAGAATCTCATGTTCTTTGGTTTGTGACAGGAATTAAAGATAACAACATTGAAACTGTTCCTTATCCTTATAAAACCTTTAAACACATGAAATAAAATGCATTCAATATAAAAATAATTTGTATCTTTGTATTTAAAATATATTTTGTTCAAGACTACACAAAACAAAGGGCTTCACCAGTGACTCAGATGGTAAAGAGTATGCCTGCAATGCAGGAGACCCGGGTTCAATCCCTGGGTCAGGAAGATCCCTTGGAGAAGGAAATGGCAACCCACTCCAGTATTCTTGCCTGGAGAATTCCATGGATGGAGGAGCCTGGCGGGCTATAGTCCATGATGTCACAAAGAGTCTGACATGACAAAACAAAATTATACAGTTAAGTGGATTATTATAAAATGCAAAATGAACCACCAGGAAATCATGTCCACCATCAGTGACTAAACCTTGGATCACCATCCCTGCCCCCAAAGTAAGGCCTCTTTGACTTTCATGACATAGACTTTCTTTTCTTTGTTTTTTGTTTTTTTTTTTCATTGAAGCACAAATCTCTAAACATTATATTATAGTTTTACCTGTTGTGGAACTTCATGTAAATCAAACCATACAATAAATCTTTAATTTTTTATGACTTTTCTTGCTCAGTGTTCTGTTTGTGAGACTCACCTCTGCTTGTTGATATATTTAGATTTAGTTAGTTCATTTTTATTGATGTACTCAATAGTACTCAAGTACTATTGCTTGAGTACTCCACAATTTGCTATCCACTTTATGTTGATAGATATTTGGGCTTTTTCCAGTGTGAGGTGTTTGTAAACAGTATGTATATTTGTAGATGTCTTTTGCTGCATATGTGCACACATTTCTTTAGTATATACTTTGCAGTGGAATTCTTATTATAGTGTGTACATGTATACAAGTTAGCACCTGACTCCAAACTGTTTTCAGAGTGGTTGTCCCATTTTATTGTCTCATCAGCAATGTATGGCAGTTCCCGTTGGTTTGCACTCTTGCTAACATGTGGCTGTAAACCTTAATTTTAGCCATTTGTGTGTTTTTAATACCTCTTTGTGATTTTAATTTGCATTTTCCTGATTTTTCTAAGAGAAAATATTTTCATATATTTATTAGTGACTAATATGTCTTTGTGAGGCACCTTTTGCACTCTTATTTTCTCTTTGGATTAACTAGCTTTTCCTTTTTGATTTGTAAGAGTTCTTTGGTATTCAGATGTGTGTTTGTGTGTGTGTCACATCTTCTGTACATTGGTTTGCCTTTCACTCTCTTGATGGTATCTTTTGAGGAATATGAGTTCTTAATTTTTATGTAGCTCAATTTTTAAATCTTTTTCTTTATGTTTACTACTTTTTGTGTTCTATTTAAAAAACTTTTTCTTACAGTAAGGTAAGGAAGATATTCTTTTATATTATTGGTATATTCTGAAAATTTATAATTCCTTTATGTTTGTATCTACATAGCCCTAAGTTTTCATATTTATATATGATGTGAGATAAAGGTATATTTTGTTTTTTTTTTTCTCAAATTGTATCCAGTTGTTTTAAGGTTGTTTATTGAAAAGTCTGCCTTTCCCACATTGTTCTACTTTGCTATCATTATTTTGAATTAAATGTTCATATGTGTATGAATTCCTTACTGGGCTCTTTTAAAATCATTAAAGTTATCTGTTTGTATGTGTGTGTGTGAAAGTCACTCAGTCATGTCCGACTCTTTGCAACCCCATGGACTGTAGCCTGCCAGGATCCTCTGTCCATGGAATTCTTCAGGCCAGAATACTGGAGTCGGGAGCCTTTTCATTCTCCAGGGATTTTCCTGACCCAGGGATTCGAACCGGGTCTCCTGCATTGCAGGTGGATTCTTTACCAACTGAACTATGATATCCTGACATTAATATCACACTTTTAATTAAATGTTGTTTTAAAGTAAGTGTTCACATCATGTATTAAAGCAAATCTTTCCCCTTCTATTTTGAATAGTATCTTGACCTTTCTAAATTTATTGCAGCAAATTTAAATTTTAGAATAATTTATAAAGTTACACTCAAAAATACCTACTCCATTGTAATTGTATTGATTCTGTGGAAGTTTGAGGAGAATTGAAATTCTCATAATATCAGGTCTTCCCATAAATAAGCATGCTAATCCCTACATTTATCTAGGTCTTCTTTAATTTTTCCCAATAATGTTTTATTGTTTTATATGTAGAGGTCTTACACACCTACCATTAGATTTGCTACATTTCACAATTTTGATATTCTGTGTTGTGCTCATTAACATTTTTATTTTCTAATTAATTGTTGTGGGAATTTATGAAATTACAGTAGATCATTCCATGTTGAATTTATAATCATTAACTTTTCTAAAACTAAAAATGTTTATGTGTGGATTGTTTTATATTTTCTCTGTATACTGTCACATTATAGAATAGTATGGACTAATGGTTAAGGTGATAAATTCTAAAAGTTGACTGAGTTCCGATTCCAGCTCTGCCACTTTGTGGGCAGGTCTTTGGTAAGCTATTTAAACTTTTCCAGTTTTGTTATCTTATCTGTTAAAAATGTTATAATGATAGAATTAAGTTCATGAGGATTTTGTGAGGTTTATTTAGGTGCTGACCTGGGAGATCTTCCTGAGGAAGCTGCTGCTGCTGCTAGGTTGCGTCAGTCGTGTCCGACTCTGTGCGACCCCACAGATGGCAGCCCACCAGGCCCCCCCCGTCCCTGGGATTCTCCAGGCAAGAACAGTGGAGTGGGTTGCCATTTCCTTCTTCAATGCATGGAAGTGAAAAGTGAAAGTGAGGTCTCTCAGTAGTGCCCGACTCTTAGCGACCCTATGGACTGTAGCCCACCAGGCTCCTCCATCCATGGGATTTTCCAGGCAAGAGTACTGGAGTGGGGTGCCATTGCCTTCTCCACCTGAGGAAGCTAGTTAGTAATAATTAGGAGACTAGGAATGGAAACTAAGAATTTATCTGTATATATTTAAATAAAAAAATTTAGAGTGGTTTTCAATTTATAAAAAAATTGCCTAAGTAATACATAAAGTTCCCATATACCACACATCTGGTTTTCTCTGTTACTTGTATCTTAATGTTAATATGTATTTCTGTGCCAGGATTCCATCTAAGATACACATAATATTTTGTTGTTATGTCTCTTTAGGCTTCACTAGACTGTGACAGCTTCTCAGATTCTTTTTGCTTTTGATGACCTTGACAGTTTTGAAGGTACTGGTCAGGTATTTTGTAGGATGTCCCTCGATTTGAGTTAGGCTGATCTTTTCCCCATGCTTAGACTAGAATTATACATTTTGGGGAGGAAAACCACAGAGGTAAAATATCACTCTCATCATATCATATCTAGGGTGAAAATGTTGGTTGCTAAGTCATGTCTGACACTTTGCAACCCCATGGACTGTGGCCCGCCAGGCTCCTCTGTCCATGGAATTCTCCAGACAAGAATATTTGCTATAGTTAGTGTTAACTTTGTCTAGATACTGTTTGTCAGGTTTCTTCACTGCCAAGTTACTTTTCTTCCTCTTTTCCTACTGTGTTTGTTGAAAGGAAGTCACAATTGCTGTCTATACTCTGGGAGTGGGGAGTTATACTCCACCCTCGTGAAGACACGGTATCTACATAAATTATTTGAAATTCTTCCACATGGAAGGTTTGTCTTTTCTTCCCCATTTATTTATTCAATCATTTCTTTATATATATATATGAACTCAGAAGTATTTATTTTATATTTTGGGCTATCAGATCAGATCAGATCAATCGCTCACTCCTGTCCGACTCCTTGCGACCCCATGAATCTCAGCACGCCAGGCCTCCCTGTCCATCACCAACTCCCGGAGTTCACCCAGACTCACGTCCATCGAGTCAGTGATGCCATCCAGCTATCTCATCCTCTGTCATCCCCTTCTCCTCCTGCCCCCAATCCCTCCCAGCATCAGGGTCTTTTCCAATGAATCAACTCTTCACATGAGGTGGCCAAAGTACTGGAGTTTCAGCTTTAGCATCATTCCTTCCAAAGAAATCCCAGGGCTGATCTCCTTCAGAATGGACTGGTTGGATCTCCTTGCAGTCCAAGGGACTCTTAAGAGTCTTCTCCAACACCACAGTTCAAAAGCATCAATTCTTCGGTGCTCAGCCTTCTTCACAGTCCAACTCTCACATCCATACATGACCACAGGAAAAACCATAGCCTTGACTAGATGAATCCAATACTATTTTATTTATTTTGTTCAAATTGTTCTAGCTTTGGCCATTGGGAGGTCCTTTAATCCAGTCTTGTGTCTCTTTGATTGATATACCATCAGTGAAGTTTTCCTTTTTCTTTTTTTCTTTTTGAAACTTTTAATGTGAAAATTTTAAAATGCCTCTAGTAGAGAATAAGAACAACAATAAAACAATAAGCCCTGAAGGAATTCTAAAGGGGTGAGGCTTTATTTTCTGCAGAAAGGTAAAGTGAGGGAACATGTAATTGCCTTATAATAGATGATGTACTATATCTTAATTGTTAGAATTAGTGCCACTAATCACAATTCAAAGGGAAATGGACAAGAGCTTAGGAATTTTTTTTTGAATATGTAGTTGTGAGAGTTTAGAATTTGCCTAGGCAATCTTCCTCTGTTACACTAAAAAAAAAAAAAAAGTTTTAAGGTAACTGTAGGAGGAACTAATTTTTAGCGCATACTTACACAATGTTTCTGGCATTTCGATTGTGTTATATCATTCGCACAATAGCCATCGTCCTAGATTTTTTCTGCTCAAAGGCTGGGAATAAACTCAACAGTCTGTTGTCCTCATACTACACTGAGATTCTATGAATCATCAAAAGCCAACTGAAGAATTTCAGGAAGCAAGAAACATTAGTTATTGTTATAGAAAGAAGTCAAGTCATATCCAAATTCTATAGTAATGACTTTCTTGCTACTTTGCTACTCCTGTTTGTAAATTTCTAATAATAAACAGTGAATTACAAAGAATATGGTATAGAACACAGCTTGTTCCAAGTATATCGATTGTGAGGTGTCCTTTTCTGTCTAGTTACCAAGAGCACACCTCTAACTTCTGCAGTCTAACCCACTGCTGCTGATAAACATGATTCACCAGTGAAAAGAGTGGTTCTGTGGACCTTTGACTCATGTGATGCATGATGCTCGGTGACTCTGACTGGGGTCAATCTGTTCTTTTTGCTATGCTTCTGACCTTAGATTATCACCTGTATTTGGTTCAAGTAATGAGATTCTCAGGTAGAATCATACAGTTATTTTCCCCTAGAATTTAAGATATCTCATGGACTAGTTATATTATTATCAGTCAAGGCAGGGAACCTTGGTTTCCAAGTCTCCTTTCTGTCCTGACAATAATGCCAGTCTCTTGCTTCTGACTTGGATCTCAGAATAACAGAGGTTCTGGAGCTCCTGAAATATTTTCAAAGCCCCCCAAACATGCATATTTTCCCTAGGAAAGGTTTTTTTGACCCACATTTAGAGACGTGTGTACCCACCTGCATTTTAATGAGTGTTTTTGACACAATTTCTGTAATGTTGGTATATTCATTTCCTATGACAGCCTTCATAAATTACCACTTGATTTGACGACTTAAAACAGCAGACATTTATCCTCTCAGTCTGGAGTCTGAAAGTCTGAGATCATGGTGTTGGTGGCGCTGTGCTTTAGGGAAGAATCCTCTCTTGCCTCTGTCTAGTGTCTGGCGGCTCCTGGGATCTCTGGCACTCTTTGGTTTATAGCTGTGCTGCTCCTGTCTTTGCCTCTGTCTTTGCATGGCCTTCTTCTCTGTGTGTCTCTTTGTGTATCTCTGTTTTCTCTTCTTGTAAGGTCCTCAATCCAGTGTGACCTCATTTTATACCTTAACTGCGAAGAGCTTATTTCCAGATAAGCATACATTCCAAAGTTCTGGGAAGACATGAATTTTTGAGTATGCTATTCAACCTTTTGTGCTTGATTTTTTCTTTTCTTAGTGGAAAGCAAATTAGGAGAATAGTCAGGAGTTGGTTAAAGAAACTTATCAGAGTGTACATGGAAAACAATGAGAAATGCTGCTGACAACCTAACGGTGAGGGAAAGGTTGAAACTGTAAAGTACACTGAGGATATTGTGTGCACATTACATCCGAGTCCCACGATTTATGTACATAAAGAATATGTTTATGTGGAGCATTGTCCCATTACTAGTTCTTAGAGAGCACTTTATAAATACTAACTTAATTTTCCTTAATGAAACACTTTACTTTTCTGTAAAGCAAAATATTCCTAACAAAGTTTTGATTTTCTGTTAATCTCATTTACTCATCTAAAATATACCTCCTTAGGAAAAAAAATATGATGCATATGTTATTTCCAACATCAACTAGCATGGTTTATCAATAACATCAAGTATTTATGAAACATATCCTAATTAATTAGAGGATTCTATATTGTGATAGTTAAGAGGGCAAGCTCTGGTAACAAAGTGTCTGGATTTAAAGTGTGGCTTTACACTATTAGCTGTGCTTTAGTTTCTTCATCTGTAAAATGACAAATATAATAGTACCTATTTTATAAAGTTGTTCTCAGGTGTAAAATATATAGATATATACCAGTGCCTGTATAGGTATGTCTGTGTATATATAAATACATATATATATGTGTGTGTATGTATTTTATAATAAATAGATATTATACAAGTAATTATATGCTTGCTACTCAAAGTTCTAAGTGTTTTGTTGAATCATGTCATATAATATTCACAACTAACCCTTGAGTTAGTATCATTTTTATATCTCTGTTCTGTAAATGAGAGAAAATGGTATTATCTCCCAAAGAGGTAAGTAATTCACCGAAACTCTCACAGTAGAGTAGTTAAAATACTAATCTCGGCAGTCTAGTTTGAAAGCCCATGCCATTAATTATTACAGAATATTGCCTTACTATTTAATAGGTAATTTAAAAAAAAATTCTAGGTAATTAAAGATCATTCGTGATTCAGTAATTCTTTGCTCTGATTCCTAATAGTTTGACTTGTTCATACAACTGTCAAATTTGTGTTGTTCCTTAATATAGGTTGGGCTTCCCTTGTGGCTCAGCTGGTAAAAAATCCACCTGCAATGCAGGAGACCTGCATTTGATCCCTGGATTGAGAAGATCCCCTGGAGAAGGCAAAGGCTACCCATTCCAGTATTCTGGCCTGGAGAATTCCATGGACGGAGGATCCTGGCAGGCTACAGTCCATGGGGTCACAAAGAGTCGGACACAACTGAATGACTTTCACTTTCACTTTGATATAGGTCACTGTATTAGTTATCTTGTTGTTTAGTCTAAGTCGTGTCTGACTCTTTACTGCTGAGCCACCAGGGAAGCCTCATTCTATTGCTGCCTAACAAATTACCCCAAATCCCAGTGGCTTAAAAGAACAATAATTGTTGACTATTGCTGACCATTTACATGGATCAGGAATTTGGAACAATTTGGCTCAGCAGGTTCTGGTTTAGGCCCTCTTATTAGATAGCAGTCAGATGTGAACTGGGGTGAAGGTCGTCTGAAACCTGGACTAGACCTGGAGGGTCTGTTTCCATGGTGGTTCAGTCTGGTGGCTGGCAAGTCAGTGCTCACTGTTGAAGGGAAAAGGGCTCAGTCCCTCTTCATGTTGGGCTCTGCACAGGGCTACTCGAGTGTCCTCAGCATGGAGCTGAGTTATTCCAGAGTAAATAATCAAAGAGGCCAGTGAAAAAGTTCCAATGACTTTTATGGCCATGGCTTGGAAGTCAAAAGTCTTCTTTAGTTTTGCTGTATTCTTCTGATCTCAGAGATCACCTCTGATCAACATGCAGTAGACTGTACAAAGGCATGAGGTTTAAGGGGGGCCCTTTTGGAGGCTGGATACCACAGTCACTTATGCGCAGCATGTTTCCTCCTCCAGCCTCTCTGTTTTGGTAAGTCTCCTTTCCTCTGGGAAGATGGCTCTTCTGGATTCCATAGTAACCTGCCTCCCCTTAGGTTTACCAAAGTGAGAAGGCAGCTTACCCAAGAATTACCAGCTATCACTTTCAGCTATTTTATTCTTGCATGGGAATACATGGTTTCAAAAGATCATCTATGTAAGTCATCTAGTGAATCCATGGGAAGATTGTTTAGAAATTTCTATTGCTTCCCTGATTTCTGCTCCTTTCACAGCCTGGGTGTTCAGTTCTTTGAGAACTTTATTGTTAGGTAAATCAGGGTTGGTGTTTTAGAGGGATGGTATGGGGAGGGAGGTGGGACGGGGGTTCAGGATGGGGAACACGTGTATACCCGTGGCAGATGCATGTTGATGTATGGCAAAACCAATACAATATTGTAAAGTAAAAATAAATAAATAAATAAAAGAAAAAAAAAAGAAATTTCTAATTGATATAGCTACTTTCAACAAGTATCCACCCCCAAGAAAAAAGTACATAGTGTGTGTTATGCAGATAATCCAATCAGGAAGCTTTTGTTGTTGTAGTTTCTTGGTCTCCCAGACAAGTAGATCTTGTTCCTCTGGGAGACGTGTGGTTCCTAACCTTGGAGACCTGCACTAGAAGCACCTTCTACCTCTCTTGTTAGGTCCTGCCATCACAGACTCAATACTGAAAGACTTCATTCCTTCCGAATCTGGGCTTATTGTTCATAGGAGTCCTGTTCATAGAGAATTTGTTACTTTAAATCACATTTTAAACTTGATTTAGTCCTGTAGGTGTACAAGTCGAAATATGCCTCAATCTTATATACTATTAATATTTCATTAAGTATCCCCCCAAAATCAAAGTGTTTGGTAAATGTATGACTGTTTCATATGCTGAAAGATTCCTACATACTAATATGTTCAAGAATTTTCCTTTGTAAAAAAGAATTTCTTTCATGTAAATCGATTTCAAATGATTCAGTCTCCTCAATTTCATTATTATAAACCATGAACACTAGCATCTAAAACATACTTTCTTAGCTGGAAGTATATCTTATTAGTTTAGTCTTCAAAGCTAATCGAAATAGACATTGTGTTCTAATATCTTTACAACCTGAAAAAAAAAACAAGCTTAGGGTAAGAAGGGATACAATTATATGTGGGAAGGTAAAAATGAAGATAATAGTTTCTGGCACATTGTTAACTAAAAGGTGGGTGTTCAAGAAACAATCAGCTGAGATGCAAGGATATGAATATTCACATAAGGTTAATAATATTGCCATAAGGTGAATATCACATAATACTCACATAAGGTGCTTCCTAAATACTTTCCCACTACATTAATGTGTTGAGGTCTTCTCTGAAATGATTAATTGATATCTAAACCTGATATTCCATGTAAATGAGTCACATGTAACATGATGAATCAGGGACTAACAAGACAAAGGCTATTGGACCATATTTGATTTGGATATGGGATTTTAGTATATTCTAAGTAGAAAAAACACTGAAGATGTCTCCTGTCATTTGCTCATGTTCTGAGTTTGGCTGTGGGTATTGAAAGTTGCCTGAAACACCCTTGCACACACAGATCCACATGTGAACATTTGAATACCAGCTTTGTTTTGCATCCAGCTAGGTTCTTGGCTGTTTCATGTGTGTGATGAGTGTGTTCAGACTGTTGTAGATTCAGTGTATGTGCAGATTTGTGTAAATATCTGTGGCCATACATACGTGTGCATACTTGTTGACATGTTTTATTGTCTGTATGAGCCTTACATCTATTTTTGTGTATCTTCTTACATGTCCTTCTTAACTTAGTTTTCTATTTCAGTCCATGCTCACTAGTTATTACTTCCTCATGCCTCTAGTATTTTATTTCTTTTTCCCACCTCTTCACTCTAATACAAGAGTTTATGGAACTGTTTTCAATTACATAATCCCTTCTTAGATTAACTATTTGAGAGTTGAGTCCCTTTCTTCTCCTTCCTTTCTTCCTGAATCCTTCGTGTTTATTTTACAGAAATCTCTTCGCTATTGTTGGTTGATAATATCCGAGACACATTTTCCCTATTTGGGAGAGGAGGGGAGCAAAGAGAAATTACTGATAGTTCATGGAAGGCAAATATACATCAAAGAGATATATATTTTTGTTTAGTTGCTAAGTCATACCTGATTTTTTGTGACCCAATGGGCTATAGCGCATGACACTCCTCTCTCCTCCACTATCTCCCAGAGTTTGCTCAAATTCATGTCCATTGAGTCCATGATGCTATCTAAACATCTCATCCTCTGCTACCCCTTCTCCAGGTGCCCTCCATTTTTCCTAGCATCAAAGTCTTTTCCACTGGGTTGGCATTCCTCATTATGTGGCAAAGGTATTGGGGCTTTGGGTTCAGCATCAGTTCTTCCAATGAATATTCAAGGTTGATTTCCTTTAGGATTGACTGGTTTGACCTCCTTGCTGTCCAAGGGACTCTCACGTGTCTTTTCCAGTACCACAACTCAAAAGCATCAATTCTTTGGCACTCAGCCTTTTTTATGTCCAACTCTCACATCCATACATGACTACTGGAAAAACCATAGTTTGATATATGGACTTTTGTTGGCACAGTGATGTCTCTGCTTTTTAATATGCTGTCTAGTTTTGCCATAGCTTTCCTTCCAAGTAGCAAGCATCTTTAACTTCATGATTGCAGTCATTATTCACAGTGAATTTGAGGCCAAGAAAATAAAATCTGTCACTGTTTCCACATTTCCACCTTGTATTTGACAAGAAGTGATGGGACTGGATGCTATGATCTTTATTTTTTTAATGTTAAGTTTCAAACCAGCTTTTTCACTCTCATGTTTCACCTCATCAAGAGGCTCTTTAGTTCCTCTTCAATTTCTTCCATTAGAGCAATATCATCTACATATTTGAGGTTGTTGATATTTCTCCCACCAGTCTTGATTGCAGCTTGTGATTCACTCAGCCCTCCATTCCACATCATATACTCTTGTTGAACCTCTTTCCCAATTTTGAGCCAGTCTGTTATTCCATGTCTGGTTCTAAATGTAGCTTCTAGACCTGCATATAGATTTCTCAGGAGGCAGGTAAGTTGGTCTGGTATTCCCATCTAAGAATTTTCCATTTTGTTTTGATCCACAAAATCAGAGGCTTTAGAGTTGTCAATGAAGCAGAAGTAGATGTTTTCCTGAAACTCTTTTGCCTTCTCCATGATCCATTGAATATTGGCAATTTGATCCCTAATTCCTCTACCTCTTCAGAACCCAGATTGTACATCTGGAAGTTCTCAGTTCACGTACTGCTGAAGCGTAGCTTGAAGGATTTTGAAAGTAACTTTGCTAACATGTGAAATGAACAAAATTGTATGGTAATTTGACCATTCTTTGACATCGTCCTTCTTTGCAATTGTAATGAAAGCTGACCTTTTCCAGTCCTGTGGCCACTGCTTCAGTCAGTTCAGTTCAGTTGCTCAGTCATGTCCTACTCTTTGTAACCCCGTGGAGACTGAAGAATGCCAGGCCTCCCTGTCCATCACCAAGTCCCGGAGTCCACTCAAACTCATGTCCATTGAGTCAGTGATGCCATCCAACCTTCTCATCCTCTGTCGTCCCCTTCTCTTCCTGCCTTCAATCTTTCCCAGCATCAGGGTCTTTTCAAATGAATCAGCTCTTCACAGTGGCCAAAGTATTGGAGTTTCAGCTTCAACATCAGTCCTTCCAATGAATATTCAGGACGGATTTCCTTTAAGTTGGATTGGTTACTTTTCCAAATTTGCTGGCATACTGAGTGCAGCACTTTAACAGCAGCATCTTTTAGGAGGCCCTGCAAGGCATGGCTCATGTAATTGAGTTATGCAAGCCCCTTCACCACCACAAGGCTGTATTCTGTGAAGGGGCAGGGAGATAAATGGGGGTACACCTTTTGGCATAGTGATTTTAAAAGTTACATAGAAGCAATATATTTCTTTTTTTTTCACCCAGCATTTATTGATTTTCTTCTGTGTCCAAGGTAGTATTATGGACAATATTTACCAATGATAATGGTATTCAATTCTTCAAATTTTTCTGATAGTTGTACTAAAAGAAAAATATTCCAGTAAGAGATTTATTTGTTCAGTAGGAAGATATCTCTTAAAAGATCATTCTAGTGGAAAGAGCAGTGGACTTGGAGACTGTATCTGCACAGAAACCACAGTCGTCCAAGTACTGACTTCTCTACACTGTAGCCAGAATCTTTATTTTAGGATGCAAATCTGATTCTATTATATCTCCTTATTCTTTAATGGCTTCTTATTTTTCTGAGCATAATGTCAGTCTTTAATGTGGTGTACAGGTCGTGCAGAGTCTGGCTCCACCTACCTCGAAACTCATCTGCCAGTCTTTCAACACCACCCCCCACTCCACCCGTCCCGGCCCCATGCTGTTTGCTCCAGCCATTGCTGCTGTTTAGTTACTAACTCTTTGCCATCCCATGGACTGTTAGCCTGCTAGGCTCTTCTGTTGATGGGATTTCACACAAGAATATTGGAGTGGTTTGCCATTTCCTTTTCTAGGGGATCTTCCCAATCCAGGGATCGAACCTACATCTTCTGCTTGGCAGGCAGATTCTTTAATACCAGTGAGTCACCTGGGAACCTCCAACTACTGCAGCAGTAGTTTATTTAGTAGACGGCACTCATCTCTCAGAACCATTGCCCAAGCTATTTTTTCTGTTAGACACCTCTCCTTTCTTGGCCATTTTTTAAAAAAAATTTATTTTATTTAACTTTACAATATTGTATTGGTTTTGCCATATATCAAAATGAATCCGCCACAGGTATACATGTGTTCCCCATCCTGAACCCTCCTCCCTCCTCCCTCCCCATACCATCCGTCTGGGTTGTCCCAGTGCACCAGCCCCAAGCATCCGGTATCATGCATCGAACCTGGACTGGCGACTCGTTTCATATATGATATTATACATATTTCAATTTGGCCTTTTAAACTTCCACTTATCCCACTTAAAGCAGATTAAGTGGAGTAATGAAACATATTCATGAAACCATGTTGCTTTCCTTTGGATCACTTATCTGTATTCTTAATTGTATATTTATTTGTGTGATTAATGTTGGCCACTCCAGCTTGGCTATTTGTGTTTCTGACAGTTGCAACCCTTGTGCCTATCAGTTCTGACACATGCATTTTTTTGAAAAGTTGAATAATTGGGGGAAATTATTTGAAAGATATGAAAGTTTCACCAATTATAGGATGAGGATAATAGTTAAGAATAGAATGGGCATGTTAATGGAGAGAGTGCCTAAAAGATTTTCAGGATATAATTAGATAAAGAATAGGATAATATAATAACAGCCAAGAGGAATTGCTATTCTAATTAATTTGGACTGTAGAGAAGTGGTGATGTGGGTGTGAAGATAAGTTTAAGAGAAATCATTGTCTTCTTGCAGAAAGAAAACAGAACTTCTATGTCTATATTCCTCCATCTCTCTATCTCTGCCTGTATCTCTATGCTGCTGCTGCTGCTAAGTCGCTTCAGTCGTGTCCGACTCTGTGCGACCCCATAGACGGCAGCCCACCAGGCTCCCCTGTCCCTGGGATTCTCCAGGCAAGCATACTGGAGTGGGTTGCCATTTCTTTCTCCAATGCATGAAAGTGAAAAGTGAAAGTGAAGTCGCTCAAGTCGTGTCCGACTCTTAGTGACCCCATGGACTGCAGCCTACCAGGCTCCTCTATCCATGGGATTTTCCAGGCAAGAGTACTGGAGTGGGGTGCCATTGCCTTCTCCATCTCTGTATCTAAACATAATTTAAAAGGAAGTTTTCAAAATATAAGTTTCTTTCTTCCTCTGTCCTCACTTCTAGCTGCAATCTGCAGTTGTAACCAACTTAAAGAATTTTTGTTTTCAGCTCGTCTGTGGTTATTGCTGGCTCTATAATTATATGTTATTTCTGTTTCTCCAATTACCAACTTTTGATAGTATCTATTGAATTTAAACCATCATACTAACTCCCACTTTTCCCCTTTCTGCTCCCCAGTTATTGTTTATATTACTCTAGTATTAGATTTATGACCTGAAATAATATTCCTCAACAAAATTTCCTTCATTCATGTAATTTCTGAGCACATATTGGCCTCACTTTATAGAAGATTAAAAAATAGTACACTTACACTTTTCTTTAATTGTCCTTGCCCTTTCCATTTCTGAATTCTGTCAAGTGAAAGTGAAAGTCTCTCAGTTGTGTCTGACTCTTTGTGACCCCGTGGACTATATAACCTGCCAGGCTCCTCTGTCCATGGAATTCTCCAGGCCAGAATAGTGGGTAGCTGTTTCCTTCTCCAGGGGATCTTCCCAACTGAGGGACTGAACCCAGGTTTCCTGCATTGCAGGTGGATTCTTTAAGATCTTAGCCACCAGAAAGCCCAAGAGTACTGGAGTGCCTAGCTTATCCCTTTTCCAGGGGATTTTCTTGACCCAGGAATTGAGCTGGGGTCTCCTGCACTGCAGGCAGATTCTTTACCAACTGAGCTACCAGGGAAGCCCAAATTCTGTCAACAGTTATTTGATTTTTGCCAACTTATATTCTATTTCATTTTTTAAATTTTCATGTTATTGCCTGTGTTTTGTGTGTGTTTTGACTAATGGTCATTTAAAAATTGAATACAAATCAACCTCATAAAACAGTAACATTATGTAAATGTGATGAGTATTATGCATAAACAATATTAAAAACAAATAAATTCTATTTCAGTCAAAATACTATAATGGGACCCATTGAAAAGCAGATGTAATCCTATATAATTGAAACTGCCACACAAAAGACAATATTCCAAGTTCTTAACACTCAAAATCATATTATATTTTAGTGTTCAATATATAGTCTATGAGGTTCTTATTCAGCTTTTTGTTCTCTGAAGAGTTTCTAATTGAGTTTCTTATTACAGGCAGCAAAACATCCCCATAAGTTTAATCACATTGGTAAAATCGAGATCTTAATACAGATTATTGCATGGAATCTATCTTCTTAAGGAAATTTTTTACAGAATCCTCTTCCTGTTTTCATTTGAACTGATTACATAGAGATTGTGTTGTATATGTATGTGTTCAGTTGCTAAATTGAGTCTGACTCTTTGCGACCCCATGGACTGCAGTAAGGCCAGGCTTCACTATCCTTTACTGTCTCTCAGAGTTTGCTCAAATTCATGTCCATTGAGTTGGTGATGTTATCTAACCATCTCATATTGTGCCATCTCTTTCTCCTTTTGCCTTCAGTCTTTCCCAATATCAGGGTCTTTTCCAGTGAGTCAGCTCTTCGCATCAGGTGCCAAAGTATTGGAGCTTCAGCTTCAGTGCAAATCTTCATCTCTGTTCATCTTATATTTTTCCTCTGTTAAAATTTTAAGTGTCAGTTATATTTCTAACATATAATATTTTTTCTTTATCTACTTGAATAGATCCAATATTGCGAATCATCCATCTCTCTATTTATCTATGTATCCATTTCTATTACAAAGGCATCATATCATTTCCAGGGTGTTATGCATGGTGAGGATGGAGTTATAAGAACACGGAATTGGGTTACAGCTATAGGGTCTAGGAAAATGGAGAATATGAAATTGGACTTCTTGCCTTATTGAACCAACTTTGTAGGAGGTAAACCCAGAATCTGTTTCTCCAACATAGATATGGAAAACCAAGATTTTTTTTTTAAAGAACTCTGAAGTTATTGGGCAACTTGTGAATTCTGTCCAAAATTTAAGTCAGTGATTTCCCTGCCAATGGTACAGTGCCCTTGAGCATAGTTACTGGTAGAATTTTCCTTGCTAGGGATGTGCCACACAGGGTGGAAGAGCCATTGGTATAAATTTCATTGCAAATGTGGGTTTCAGGTCTACAGACACTACAGTTGAACTCCCTCCAAGAAAAACTGCAGGTTTGTTTTTGTGGTTTCAGTTACCAATGGTAAACTGTGATCTGAAAATATTATATGGGAAATTCCAGAAATAGCAATTCATAAGTGTGCCATTCTTGGTAGTGTGATGAAATCTCATGCTGTCCTGCACCATTCTACCTGGGATGTGAATTATCCCTTTTTCACATGTATCCTGCCTTTTGGCGTCAGTTACTTACCCATGCTGCTGCTGCTGCTGCTAAGTCACTTAAGTCGTGTCCGACTCTGTGTGACCCCAGAGATGGCAGCCCACCAGGCTTCCCCGTCCCTGGGATTCTCCAGGCAAGAACACTGGAGTGGGTTGCCATTGCCCTCTCCAATGCATGAAAGTGAAAAGTGAAAGGGAAGACACTCAGTTGTGTCCAATTCTTCGCGACCCCATGGGCTGCAGCCTACCAGGCTCCTCCGTCCATGGGATTTTCCAGGCAAGAGTACTGGAGTGGGGTGCCTTTGCCTTCTCTTACTTACCCATCTTGGTTATCAAATTGGCTGTCATGACATTGCAGTGCTTGTGTTCAAATAACCCTTATTTTGCTTAGTAATGTCCCCAAAGCAGGAGAGTACTGATGCTGGCAATTCAAGTATGCCAAAAATAAGGTGTAGGGTGCTTCCTTTAGGTGAAAAGGTTCTTGACTTAATGAGGAAAGAAAAAACTCCTATGCTGAGGTTGCTATGATGTACAGTAAGAATGAATCTTCTACTTGTTAAATTGTGAAGAAAGAGAAAGAAATTTGTGCTGGTTTTGCTGTTGTAACTCAAACCCTCAAACTACAAAAGTTATAGCCACAGTGCCTGTCAGAGAGAAAGAGAGAGAGAGAGAGACAGAGAGAGAGATTCACGTAACTTTTATTAAAGTGGATTTGGTCCTGGAACAACACTGGGGTTGGGCACCAAACCCCTTGCACTTGAAAATCAGCATATAACTTTACAGTCAGCCCTCCATATCTGTGGTTCTGCATCTGAGGATTCAGCCAACCTTGGAATATTAGTACCGTGGTGCGTATCAGTGAAAAAGCTCCATGTGTAAGTGGCCCCGCACAGTACAAACTGTTGTTGTTCAAGGGACCACTGCATAGTGTTATAACTATTGTATTATTATTGTTTTTCATCTCTTACTGTGCCCAATTTATAATTTAAACTTTATCCTAAGTATGTATGCCTAGGGGAGATACAGTATATATAGGTGTACTAAGTCACTTCAGTCATGTTTGACTCTTTGGAACCCCATGGACTGTAGCCCACCAGGCTCCTCTATCCATGGGATTCTCCAGGCAAGAATGCTGTAGTGGGTTGCCATTTCCTTCTCCAAGAATATATAGGGCTTGGTATAACAAGCCTTGTTACTTGGCTCCATGATGTGTTCCAGGCAGTAGAGTGCCCAGCAGTAATTTCCTGTCTAGGCACAATAGGTTGCTATTGTGGTGGAGATGAAAATATACATGTAGCTATGGGTTAGGAGATGAAGCTAGCTGGAATAGTCACAGTGTCCTGGTTACCATACCAACCAGCTAAGGTTTGAGGTAAGTTATTCATTCAGAATGTTTTTGGAAGTTTGTTTTATCCTCCAGATGATTTCTTTTAGAGTGTGTTACTGTGTTTGCTCACGTTGGGATTTCTTTTTCCATATAAAGAGATCCCTGAATCATCTCTATTGATACTTAGTTCTTTGCTTGTGTTTACTGAATGGTGCTTAGATTGATCAGCATACATAGCTAGTATACGGTTTTCTTTTCACTTAATTTAAATAGGTTCAGGAAGAAAATGGGGGAGTTGTTGTTGTTCAGTCACTCAGTTGTGTCCGACTCTTTGTGCCCTCATGACCTACGGCATACCAGGCCTCCCTGTCCTTCACTATCTCCCTGAGTTTGTTCAAACATGCCCATTGAGTCAATGACATCATCCAAATATCTCTTCCTGTGTTGCCCCCTTCTCCTTCTGCCCTCAATCTTTCCCAGCATCAGAGTCTTTTGCAATGAACAGGCTCTTCACATCAGAGAGCCAAAGTATTGGAACTTCAGCTTCAGCATTAGTTCCTCCAATGAATATTCAGGGTTGATTTCCTTTAGGATTGACTGGTTTGATCTTCCTGCTATCCATGAGTTTCTCAAGAGTCTTCTTCAGTACCACAGTTTAAAAGCATCAGTTCTTCAGCACTCAGCTTTATTATGGTCTAACCTCACATCTGTACATGACTACTGGGAAAACCATAGGTTTGACAATATGAACCTTTGTCAGCAAAGTGATGTCTCTGCTTTTTAATATGCTGTCTAGGTTTCTCATAACTTTTCTTCCAAAGAGCAAATATCTTTTAATTCCATGGCTGCAGTCACTGTCCTTAGTGATTTTGGAGCCCAAGAAAATAAAGTCTGTCACTGTTTCCATGATTTCCCCATCTATTTGCCATGAAGTGATTGGGTCAGATGACATGATTTTAGTTTTTTGAATGTTGACTTTTAAGCCAGCTTTTTCACTCTCCTTTTCACCTTCATCAAGAGGTTCTTTGGTTCCTCTTCACATTCTGCTGTTAGGAAGGTGTCATCTGCATATCTAAGGTTATTGATATTTCTCCCAATAATCTTGATTCCAGCTTGTGCTTCATCCAGCCCAAGCTTTTGCATGATGTACTCTGCATATAAGTTAATAAGCAAGGTGACAATCTACAACCTTGATGTACTCCTTCTCAATTTTGAAATAGTTCATTGTTCCATGTTTGGTTCTAACTCTTGCTTCTTGACCTGCACACAAATTTCTCAGGAGGCTGGTGAGGTGGATTGGTAGTCCCTTCTCTTTAAGAATTGTCCAGTTTGTTGTGATCCACACAGTCAAAGGCTTTAGCATAGTCAGTGAAGCAGAAGTTTTGCTGCAATTCCCTTGCTTTTTCCATAATCCAGTGGATGTTGGCAATTTGATCTCTGGTTCCTCTGCCTTTTCTAAATCCAGCTTCTATATCTGGAAGTTCTTGGATCATGTACTGTTGAAGCCTTGCTTAAAGGATTTTGAGCATTACCTTGCTAGCATGTGAAATGAGTGCAATTGTGTGGTAGTTTGAACATTCTTTGGTATTGCCCTTCTTTAGACAATACACCAAATGACATAGAATATCTTAAATATATAGCCTTAATTAGAAAAGTAGCTGAATATAAATAAAAGTGCTTTTTACTATTTTTGAGTAAACACACTGTTGTCACCATCATTATAACTGACCCAAAATTCCTTCTCTATAAACATCTGAGTTCACTATATGTTGATAAACTCTAATAGAGAGAAGGATATATTGGTTTAAATATGGGTTGAGATTAGGTAGAATCTCTGTCATAGGAATATTTACAGCATAGTGGATCTAATTATCTTTCAGGAAGTTTAGAAAATGCGTCAACTTGTCAAACCTATCATCAACTTAGCACCAAGAGCAAATATTAAATAATGAAGATTGTTTATTAACAAAAATCCCAGGGCTAATCATTTTAATTTCATTTACAAAAATTTTTGGACCTACTTAGGACAGAAGAGCAGCAGAGTAAATGTGAACCATTTTATGGCAATTCTTTCCCTTTTGCCACAAGAGATATGCTGCATTTGTAGCCCTTTAAGTGCTGGCTTTAAAATAATGTGTTGCCATATTTTATTTTCTCCTTCATAGGCTCTGAGATAAAATTGCAATATCAAAGCAGTAAATACTACACAAGATATTGATGGAAACAGTAGCATAATAGAAAATATAACTCACTTTTTCTATTTATATGGGAATATTGGAAAACAAATCAAACAAAGGGGGAGGTCTGTGAGAAGGGATACATTCTTAAATATTGCCAATTAAATTTTCTCTTTTAGTTCCTCTTTTAAAAGACTATATTTTCTTTGTATTTCTTCACTCATCTCTATCAAGATGACTCCTGTGGACTCTGGAACTAGTCCTTAGAGGTCACAAAAGGTGATTGTCCAGTCACTGTTCCTCATTTTGTTCAATATGCAAATAGCTCCCATGATTTTGTTCTCTCTTAACTTCTCTTCAGTGCTTTCCAGAATTCTTTTGAGGCACACATCATTATCAAAGAACAGTACAAAAAAAAAAAATGTTTCAGTTGTTCTTGCTAGAGGATTTAATTACATATCTATTTTATACTGTAGCCTGTTACTGTCTTTTTTTCTCAGTTGTTAAATTGATATTCTATATTTTTGTCTTCCAACCTGATTTAAAGTTAAAGAATATGCTTTGTGTAATTTATCTTAAACATTTTCTTTCCATTTGATATTGATAGGTAAATATAACTGATTTTGATAAGTTATCTATTTTGTTATTGTAGAATTCTCAAAGTGAAAGTGAATATCACTCAGTCGTGTCCTACTCTTTGCGACCCTGTGGACTGTACACAGTCCATTCAATTCTCCCAGCAAGAATACTGGAGTGGGTAGCTTATCCCTTCTCCAGCAGATCTTCTCAACCCAGGAATCAAACTGGGGTCTCCTGCATTGCAGGTGGATTCTTTACCAGCTGAGCAATTAAGATAGAATTCTGGGCCTTCATTAAATTTTCAGAAGTTCAAATCATCTTTGCCTAAATACACATTGTTGTTGTTTAGTTGCTAAGTTGTGTCTGGCTCTTTTGCTACCCCATAGGCTGTAGCCCTTCAGACTCCTCTCTCCATGGGATTTCCCAGGCAAGAATACTGGAGTGGCTTGCCATTTCCTCCTACAAGGGAACTTTCTGACTCAGGGATCGAGTCTGTGTCTTCTACTTGGCAAGCTGATTCTTTGCCACTGAGCCACCAGGAAAGCTTAGATGTATAGTCATTGCTTAAATGACTCCAAATAATCAGATATGGAGAAATTCTGTGACTCTTGGTGCTACTCGTGGTATATATGATAAAAATGTTTTTTTTTTAATGTTTGTTCATGGTTATAAACTATAGAATGACTCAATAACATTGCAAACACTGCTGTATCTTCTTACATGTACACTTCATGATAGAAAATGATTGTCAGAATTCATATGCCAAGGACACCATAGTTCTGTCTCAGAGAACAACTTACTCACTTGTGATGTGGGTGCTGGTAGGGAGGAGACAGAGCCTCATTCTTGGAAGCTAGAACTATTGCTTTTCCAGAGTCCAGTCCAACGTCCATCAGATAATTTGATTCATGAAAGAAATCCAAAATAGACGTGTGGATTTCTCTATAAGTAAGTAAGTGAGTAAGGGAAGTCACTCAGTCATGTCCAACTCTGCGACCCCATGGACTGTAGCCTACTGGGCTCCTCCGTCCATGGGATTTTCCAGGCAAGAGTACTGGAAGTTGCCAATACTTCTCCAGGATTTCTCTATAGACCTATGCCAAATACTCCAGGTGGAAGAAGAGGAGTATTTCTATTTACTAGGAGTGAAATGTTTTACTTAAAGAATTATAATACATTAAAAAAGTAGTTATAATGCATTCAAAGTGCATTCAAAATGTTTTTTTATGGATGCATTAAATATCTAATATGAGAATCCATCTGTCTGTCTCACTTTATCTGCTTGTTCTTAAGAAGGTGAGTTGATATTTCTATGAAAGCAGTAACTTCTTTGAAGCTCTCCTTAATACTAAAAACCAATCCTCATTTCCTGAAACCTTTGGACATTTAAATGTTCAGCTCTATATCCTGTCTCTCTGTACTCTATTGTTGTTGCTAAAAACAGTGTAGTCACTTCATTTTTTACTAATAACCCCAAAGTCGGCTTAGTGGTGTCCTGTTTCATGAATGTGTATAACTGGATTCTACTGAAATTTTTATTGCTCTCATAATTGGCTATGGTATTTGGTATATCTGCTCATTTCAGGGCCACTCTTAGTTTGTTCTATCCCTGTCAGAGTTTGCTATATGTAGCAGTAAATCAAAGATTGTGTATATAAAACTTCTTGTAACAAGTTCATTAATTAAAATCTATTGAGAAAAAAATGATTCTCAGGGGCAGCAAGTGTTTCATAATACAACATATCATCAGTTTTTCACATATTAAGATCTCTGAAATTGGTTTTCATGTTATAGTCAAGGCAGATTTGATTAAAAATGGTTTATTCTTATGTCCTTAAGCACTCTTTCAAACGTGCAGAGACTGAATTGGGCTAGATATTTTAGGAAATGAATTATTTGAAGAGTGTTCTTTTCTGAAATGAAGCATCACATCTCTATGGGAATACCACAGATGTTGGGAAAATCCCAAGACCAGCCATACTCTAATCAGTAGGATATAAATCAGACCCTGGGTTATAACAATGTCTATTTTTTAAGATCCTACCAGGCAGAGATAATTGGGATGGAATTGACAAAATTAAAAGAAAAGAAAACACACAAAATCACACCTGGCACAGTATTGCAGTGCACTGACAGGTGTTTAGAAAAGTAGAAACTCTCATTCAAATGGGAGAAATTCAGAGTAGAGTGTTCCGAAAAAAAATAGGTGAATAATAAATAAAGGGAGATAATAACCAAAACAATCTAACTTTTCGACCCTTGTAAAGCCTTAATAAAGGAAGAGATCTAGCCATTCTGTTAAACTGACACACAAACCCATTTTATGTTGAAACCACTTGATCAAAAATCCTAGTTTAAAAGGCCACTAAAAAGATACTATTCAAGCCCTCTGGCTCTTTTCAGTGGGTGACCTTCCAGTCTGCTGTTGGTTGCACAGTTACTGAAGCCAGTGAGCACAGATTCTTTGCATTCTGCCAGCTTTTGAAGTGGATAAGCTCCACCCGAGGAACCCTCAGTACACAGTGGCCTTCAGTGTCAGCATCAACAATGACCACAGCTGATGACGTTCCCCGTAAACTGAGCTCTACACATCATTCCAGACAGAGCCATTTTTGAAAAGAGAAATACATCTTTGACTTGACAGGCCTGATAAATCAAATCTAGGTTTCAAAGCCAAGAGTAGATCCAGTGAAACCCAAGAGCTGATATTAGAGAAGCTATCTAGTAAAATTAAACTTATTTTTAAATGTCAAAGTTATGCTTGGAAGTCCCATTTGGTTGGACAGTTATCTTATTTTAATTAATTTGTGTACTCAAATTATAAGGGTAATAACAGAAAATTGAAACAGTTCATAGTCATTGAGATTAGATGTCCTTTTTTATTACTTGAGATCAAACTAGATAAATGATTCTGAAGTTGAAGGTAGAAAATACCTAGAAGTGTCTCTCACTGAATTCTCATATCTGTTGAACAACATCAGTGATTAATACACGCAAGAGACTGTGGTGACATGGAAATGCACTGGCCAGATCTCCCTCAAGGTGGGACTTGTTCTCAGTCATCAGACAGTCTCCAGCTGTTAGCCCACTCAGTGTTTGCCTCAACTAGGGAGTGGTGCCCCCCTCAAGGATCAGACTGTTTGAGGTGGTCCACGGTGGGGTCTAAAGGCCTGGCCATCTTATTCACCAAGGAATGGGAGATCTGTGCTTCCGAGCTCTGAGGGGGTTAGCTGAGGCTTTTCCAGGGACTGTGTTGCTATTCAGCTGCTCTCTCTGCTCCATCCTGCATCCTTTCCCTCCACATACTGTCACAGTCATCCTGCACACCAAGTTCCTCCTCTGTGTCTGCTTCTGGAAAACCAGCCTGCGACAAGGAGCATACAGAAATGATCTGCAAGCGATAATGTCAAGCCCTAGCTTTTCTCTGAATACGTCACAACAAATAGTTCAGCCTGCAAAGAGCTCTGGTGGAGTAAACGATGGCAAGCATGATATCTATGTATCCCCCTGCTTGCTTCCAGGATCCGCTTTCTTTTTTTTTTATTTTATTTTATTTTTAAACTTTACATAACTGTATTAGATTTGCCAAATATCAAAATGAATCCACCACAGGTATACATGTGTTCCCCATCCTGAACCCTCCTCCCTCCTCCCTCCCCATTCCATCCCTCTGGGTCGTCCCAGTGCACCAGCCCCAAGCATCCAGTATCGTGCATCGAACCTGGACTGGCATCTCATTTCATACATGATATTTTACATGTTTCAATGCCATTCTCCCAAATCTTCCCACCCTCTCCCTCTCCCACAGAGTCCATAAGACTGTTCTATACATCAGTGTCTCTTTTGCTGTCTCGTACACAGGGTTATTGTTACCATCTTTCTAAATTCCATAGATATGCGTTAGTATACTGTATTGGTGTTTTTCTTTCTGGCTTACTTCACTCTGTATAATAGGCTCCAGTTTCATCCACCTCATTAGAACTGATTCAAATGTATTTTTTTTAATGGCTGAATAATACTCCATTGTGTATATGTACCACACCTTTCTTATCCATTCATCTGCTGATGGACATCTAGGTTGCTTCCATGTCCTGGCTATTATAAACAGTGCTGCGATGAACATTGGGGTACTCATGTCTCTTTCCCTTCTGGTTTTCTCAGTGTGTATGCCCAGCAGTGGGATTGCTGGATCATAAGGCATGTCTATTTCCAGTTTTTTCACTACGCTGTCGGAAAGGATTGTGTGTTTTTTCCTTCTTTACCAGTTACTTATGAAATGATGATTATTGAAGATTTTCCTTATTTTGTGTACTATTTTAAAAACCTGGATAAAAAGAAATTTACCTTTTTAGGGGAGACAACTCCAGAGGAGAGAGATGTAACGTTACAGAGTGACTCCTGGGCTGATTTGCTTTTAACAGCTATTTAACAGCTCAGTACTCTCAGATCCACCTACTTATTTCCACTGAATTAAGCAATCCTAAAATCACGCACCAGAAAAGTAAGAGAGTCCCATTTATTTAAACAAAAATGAAGCATGAGGGTACTATTACTCCAACCCTGTATCTCCTGCTCTTGGCTTTAAGGGAGGTGATTCTCACTATGGGAAGCTTCTCCATCAGGGCACATGCTGGTGGCAATGAATGGCATGTGACTTGTTTGCAGAGGGCCCTGGTTTCCTGTGCTTTGTTCGCACTCTTTTGAGGAAGGTTAAAAGAGGGTTGGAGAAGGAAATGGCACCCCACTCCAGTACTCTTGCCTGGAGAATCCCATGGATGGAGGAGCCTGGTGGGCTACAGTCCATGGAGTTGCCAAGAGTCGGACATGACTGAGCGACTTCACTTTCACTTTAAGAGGGTTGAAGGTGTGTCTCAAGGCATTATCCAAATGTGCATCTTAGCAACCTAATCTCTGATACAGACTTTTTCAACTAAAAGCATTTTCCCTTTCCCTTGTGTTTCCATCCCCCAACACCTGTCTATGAAATACAAAACTTCTTGTAAATAGCTCCTCTTCTCCAAGGCTAATTATCAGAAATGGAAATCAAGACTCATCTCTGATAGCTTCAATTACCTGTAAGTCCCAATCAGAGGGACTGGAAATCTAATTTGTTCAGTGCCTTCAGTTTTTTAGTTATATAAAGCAGCAATTACTAGGAATATAATACATTCCTCCTGCCAGATATATTTGAATGAGAAAATATATTTATTACTGAACCCTGAATACATCAATAGAATTTCTCTATTTTCCTTGGGGAAAAAACAAAACAAAAAAAACCACAAAGAAGTTACTATAGTTGCTCTACTATTTTCTCCTAAACCTGAAGAATATCTATATAGTCATAAAAGGAAATTTAACGGAGTAGCCAGTGAGACACACCTTCCTACCCCACATCATACACAGCTTCTCAACTACCCATCTGTGCTTTTCAAAAAGCATTAGAAAGAGACCACTGAGATGAACAGCCATGAAATTCTAGGGAGAAAGTTGACTTTGATTTTGATGAAAGCAAATGACCCATACTTTAACCTTAGAGCAAAAGTAGTCCTCAGTTCAGTTCAGTTCAGTTGCTTAGTCATGTCCAACTCTTTGTGACCCCATGGACTGCACCGCACCAGGCCTCCCTGTCACCAACTCCTGGACTTTACCCAAACTCAAGTCCATTGAGTTGGTGATGCCATCCAACCATTCTCATCCTCTGTCATCTCCTTTTTTTCCCACCTTCAATCTTTCCCACCATTAGGGTCTTTTCCAATGAGTCAGCTCTTCACATCAAGTGGCCAAAGTATTGGAGTTTCAGCTTCAGCATCAGTCCTTCCAATGAATATTCAGGACTGATTTCCTTTAGGATGGACTGTTTGGATCTCCTTGCAGTCCCAGGGACTCTCAAGAGTCTTCTTCAACACCACAGTTCAAAAGCACCAGTTCTTCGGTGCTCAGCTTTCTTTATAGTCCAACTCTCACATCCATACATGACTACTGAAAAAACCATAGCCTTGACTAGATGGACCTTTGTTGGGAAAGTAATGTCTCTGCTTTTTAACATGCTGCCTAGGTTGGTCATAACTTTCCTTCCAAGGAGTAAACGTCTTTTAATTTCATAGCTGCAGTCACCATCTGCAGTGATCTCCAGTAGCATATTGGGCACCTACCAACCTGGGGAGTTCATCTTTCAGTTTCCTATCTTTTTGCCTTTTCATACTGTTCATGGGGTTCTAAAGGCAAGAATATTGAAGTGGTTTGCCATTCCCTTCTCCAATGAACTACATTTTGTCAGAACTCTCCACCATGACCATCCATCTTGGGTGGCCCTATGTGGCATGGCTCATAGTTTCATTGAGTTAGACAAGGCTGTGGTCCATGTGATCAGGTTGGTTAGTTTTCTGTGATTGTGGTTTTCAGTCTGTCTGCCCTCTGATGGAGAAGGATAAGAGGCTTATGGAAGCTTCCTGATGGGAGAGACTGACTCAGGGGGAAACTGGGTCTTGTTCTGATGGGCAAGGCCATGCTCAGTAAATTGTTAATTCAATTTTCTGTTGATGGGTGGAGCTGTGTTCCCTCCCTGCTATTTACCTGGCACCAAACTATGGTGGAGGTAATGAAGATAATGGTGAACTCCTTCAAAAGATCCCATGTATGTACTGCTATAGTCCATGCCCCTAATCCTGCAGCAGGCCACCACCAACCCACACCTCCGCTGGAGACTCCTGGACACACAGGCAAGTCTGTATCAGTGCACAAGGTTCTATTTGTGCCCTCTAAGAGTCTATTTCCCAGTCCTGTGTAAGTTCTGGAAGCTCTATGGTGGGGTTAATGGTGGCCTCTTCCAAGAGGGCTTATTCCATACCCAAGTCTGCTGCACCCGGACCCCTGTCCCTGTGGCAGTCCACTGCTGACCCGTGCCTCCACAGAAGATGCTCAAACACAGTTCTGTTTCAGTCTCTGTGGGGTCCCTGGGCCCTGGTGTGCACAAGGTTTGTTTGAGCCCTCTTAGCATCTCTGGCGGGAATGGGGTTTGATTTTAAACATGAATTCGCCCCTCCTACCATCTTGCTAAGGCTTCTCCTTTGCCCTTGGGTGTGGGGTATCTCCTCACAGCTGCTCCAGCACCTGCTGTCTCTGACCATGGACGTGGGATAGCTTCTCACAGCTGGTCCAGCAAAGCACAGCCACCACTCCTGACGTTGGAGTGGGGTTATCTCCTCGTGGCCACTCACTTCTCCAGTGTTGCGCAGCCGCCCAAAGAGTAGTTCTAGAGAACAAATTTCTCTTGGCCAGCGATTGCTTTTGTAGGCTTTTTGAGATCTCTCTGTTTCAATTTTGCCTGAGAGTTAATGATTTTTGCATTCTCCTCTTCATTCTTAATATTTGATGGTCAATCTACTTGTAGGGAGTGTGTGACAGTTAACTGCTCTTCCTTCTTTGTTCCACTTTTCCTCTGAGTCAGTCCTTTTTCACTCCTACCATGTTATGGGACAGAGGTATACTGTTTTAGTATATAGAACTTATACTATACACATAAATATATATAGTATATAGTATTGTATATACCTTTAGTATATGAAAATGTTAGTCGCTCAGTCATCTCCTCCTCTTTGTGACCCCATGGACTGTTGCTTGCCAGGCTCCTCTGTCTATGGGGTTCTCCAGGCAAGAATACTGGAGTGGGCTGCAATTTCCTTCTCCAGGGGATCTTCCCAACTCAGGGATGGAATCTGGGTCTTCTAAATTGCAGGCAGATTCTTTACTGTCTGAGCCACCAGGCAAAGGACCTTTAGTATATAGTATTAGTAATTATGTTTTATAGAATAAGAGTTTGACTAGCTGTGTGATGAGAGGAAAGATAGCTCATCCCTCTCAAAATTTTGGTCAGAAAAATAAACTATGTATTTGGAAAAGGAGGATTTGAATACCGGGAGAAACTACTTTAAAATTATTGGAAAACTGGAGGAGTAAATGTCAGGGAGACCCATCACTCTAATATTCTCTGTAGTTTCTGTGAATCCACATGTTACTCTTGTTATCTGGCTCAGGAAATCCAGAAAACCAATCCATGAAGGGCACAGCAGTATTTAATACCAAGATGGGTGATTTATGGGAGAACACTGGGCGCTTTAGCAAAACTTCCTATGGCAAAGCCCCCATGTCTGACCATGCAGAAGAAGGACATTGGCCTATTTCTTTCTAACAAGTACCTCTCTTTGCTGAAATCTAAATAGGAACCACACTAAAAGGTTTCTAGTACACATAGCTCTCAGGGTTCTTGGTTCCTGAAGCTTTTGTCTTTCAATAAATGCAGTGACTTGTGTATTCCTGCCTGGTGTTAGCTAAGAAAAATAAACTTATTTCATATTACTAATATGATGACCAGATCACAGCCAGTGGGAGTAACCTCAACTAATGACAGTGACTTGTGATGAAATCCCCAAATACTAGGGATACAAGTGCCTTTGTTCAAAGACATCCTTGGATCAATAAAGGGGATGGTTTCCATGGAACTGCTCATGGTTTGACTACTGTAATTTGAGAGGGAATAGTTTTACTCTAGTTCCTCAAACATAATATTTTTGCAAGATTTTTATGCTCTTTTTGGGAAAATTTAAATTTAATGTCTCTCACTGTCTTTAACTCTTTTTTTCTTGAATCTTCTATGATTTATAAGCTATTTGAAGAATAAAAATATGATCTGGAGTTAGAAGCTGATGCCAGATTCTGAATAATCCCTCCAGGCTCTATCTGCATCTCCTTCTCTCTTCCTACTATATTTTTTTTTTTCCTTTTTCACTATCAAATCCCACCTAAATGATTAGCAAGGCCTCCTGTTCTAGGAGGTTCCTGACCACAAGTGGTTGATATTTAAGCAGCTAAAGCTCGATATTTAGAAGCTTAATATTAAGTTGTTTTTTTCTGCTGGACTATCTATGATATTGCTCACTATTTTCATAAATGGGGTTCAGGAGGGTTCCCTGTGCCTGATTTTGTTGGTTTGAGTTTTATTCTGAGAGAGACAGGGATAAGGGTATCCTGCCTCTTCCTTTAATCTTCTCAGGTCTCCAACCCAGTGACTCCGGACATACTTATCTCTTTACTTTGAGTTACTAATCTGCTTGAATGTGTGACTTTGGCCCTCTATGTTCAACCACTGTGATAACAATTAAAAAGAAGAATATTATTGGCATGATGAAGTTTAGAGAAATTGCTAAATGGGCACAGCCAGGAAGACTAGGATGGTTAGATGGTGATACAGAGATTGAAATAATGAATTCTCAAATTGGATTTGGAAGGAAGTATAGCTAATAGGATTTATAGATTTGGAAAAGATGTGTGTTGTGGTCAGATTCTAATAAAAAATAGAAAATAATATTTCTAAAAGAGGTAAGTGTTTATATCTGAATATTTGGAGAATTACTAGAGCATGCATGGTAAAGCTCCCAATGTCTATTAACAGCAGGGACATATTTTGTACCCTGTGCGTGAAAGGGTACAAACAGAAGAAGGGAGAGAGAGAGAGGATGAAACACACAAAGGTGTGGACGAGAAGGCAGAGGCAGAGAGAAAGAGAGGCTAATGAGAGAGTTTAATTATTAGAGAATGTGGCCTTTGGTAGTGGAAAGAGACAGGAAAATAAATTCCTCATCTTATTCTCCTCCTACCCTCTGATATCATGTCTGAGACTCATTGAATTCATCCAAAAACCAGAGTTGCAAGGGACACTGGTTGTGACAGTGCATCAGTGATTCCTGCTACAGAGTCCAGGTGGCAGAAAAGCAGACTACAGATCTGTGTGCAGTACAGAAAAGTACCTGGTAAAAGGAAGGAGTAAGTAGATATGAGATTTTTTTAGAATAAAGAAGTGTGAAAGTTACGATATTTTTTAAAATGCTGGTGGAGACAAGGATTTTTAAGCATTCAGTGCTGTAGCAATTTTGGAGAGTAACACGTTCTAGTGTACATTCAAGTGAGTGGGTGATGAAATATGGAAGGTATGAGGATCATTAGGTTTGGTCTTGAAGGTAGAGTCAACTATACTAGTTTGCCTGTGATGAAGAGTTTTCTAGGGATTTCTAGGACTTTCAGTGCTAAAACCAGGAGAGTCCTGGACAAATTGGGACAGTTGCAGGCAAGTTGTAACAGTTGGTCAAATTTCTTGAAGGTTAAGTGAATATTGACAGAATTTACATGCAGTGGGGAAATGTTAGCCAAGGTACAGAAATAGTAGTAGGGAATATTTGCAAGAACAATGACATGCATTTTGGTTGGAATCTAGGGTAGATTTAATAGGAAAGGTAAACAGAGTGAAAAGCAGTATCACTAATTTATGCAAGAACAAGAAACTTGAACTTTCTGCTATGTAATCAGTATTTGGGTTTTCTAGTATTGGTGTTGAATCTAGTGGACCAGTTTATGCATGACAGAAATAATATACATGACAGAGATAATCCATTTAGCAGTATATAATTTTTTTCTCTCCTTTTGATTGTCTGATTTTTGTCATTCTTGTCAATCATTCAAACTACCTGAAGTCTTTAGATAAAATCTGTTAGTCTATGTTTTTATATTTCTATGGTTATAATTATCTGAGAAGCTTGAGTTTTCAAATCTAGCTTTTATTTCAATCAGATGCTCTAGTAATCAGTCAGAGAAGGCAATGGCAACCCACTCCAGTACTCTTGCCTGGAAAATCCCATGGACGGAGGAGCCTGGTAGGCTGCAGTCCATGGGGTCCCTAAGAGTTGGACATGACTGAGCGACTTCACTTTCACTTTTCACTTTCATGCATTGGAGAAGGAAATGGCAGCCCACTCCAGTGTTCTTGCCTGGAGAATCCCAGGGACGGGGGAGCCTGGTAGGCTGCCATCTATGGGGTTGCACAGAGTTGGACATGACTAAAGCGACTTAGCAGTAGCAGCAGCAGTAATCAGTAGGATTGAAAGAAATAAAATTCAATTTATCTCCTAATACAGTATTCAAGTTTTAAAACCCAATTAGAAAATTAGTGCCAGATAATGCCAGATGTTGTCTTAAATTTGGATAAAACATAACAATTGAAAAAATCTGTCATTTGAAACAATCAAAGCAACTTAAAAATGGAAATGGCTGTTACAGTTAAAATAACAGTTTGTTTTCCTATTTTAAATATGATTTAAAATTCTAAACTGTGATTTCACATCATCTAAGATGCTTCATTATGAACCACTTATTAAAATGTCTATATCATATTAATATTGATATTGAATAATAGTTTTGTTCTTGGGATTAGTCTGTTAGCTAAAGTGTTTCTTTAAATACTTCCCAGTCACAGCAGAAATAGCTAGTTTTGTGAAAGCAGTGTTGAAAGAGGATATAATTTTGGGAAGTAGATGAGGGTGTTCTGCAGTTATGATGAGAAGTCCATATGACTTTAAAGTCCTTACAGATAGGCAAGCATAGCTCTGTTAAAATGGCCACTTATGCCCAGGAATGTAACCAAAGGTGCAATGCTGAAAGCAACTCTGAGGCTACTTTTCAGACTTATTTGTCTTTGAAACTCAAAAAAGGAGAAGATGTCATGTCTAATTAAATAAAACATCCTCAAATTCCAATGTTACTATGAAATTGATATAATTTGGCTTGTTGGAAAGGTGTACGTTAAATAAATTCTATCTGGAATTTTTTTCTAAAATGTAGTCTGGAGGAGAATGCTTGTTAATCATAGAATACCTTGTACGTCATGAGCTCTTAATCAATGTATTTTTAAAATGCTATCTTTGGCTGTTTGCTGTCTTTATGTTCCACACTTCAGCCAATTCGTCACTGTGGCAGAATTACCTGAGCAACATAATGCAATATTGATCAGTCCTAGATTTAAATTACACAGGATCTATCCTGTTTTCAGAGGTGATTTTAAAACACTTTTTTGATTAAAATAGTATAATAGGTCATTAGGAAATCATCTATGTTTTAAAATACTTGAAAATTTAGTGATAAGTTCAAAAAATGGTGCTATAGTGTTGATATATCAGTTGTTTCTTATGTTAATATTTTCTTCATGTGTTACTATGGGCACATTAAACTTTAGTGGCTCAGATGGTAAACAATCTGCCTGCAACGTGGGACACCTGGCTTTGATCCCTGGGTCAGGACTGGAGAAGGAAATGACTACCCACTCTGGTATTCTTGCCTGGAAAACCCCAAGGACAGAGGAGCCTGGCGGGCTCCAGTCCATGGGGCCGCATAAGTCAGACATGACAGAGCAACTTTCACAAACTTTATAGAATAGAAGAACTAGAGAATGTTTCTATATTTATTGTTGGGGGTAATTTCCTAGGTTATTGTGACCACTGTACAATAAAGAACTCTGAGCACTAAATAAGAATCAATGAGCAAGAGCTACAGGGAGTTCTCATTCTGGTGGAACCCTTGTAAACCGGTTATACCATGTATATTCCTGTTGAAGTATCTAAACCACATCCGAGTATATATTTATAATTTTTTGTGGGATTAAATATTCTGTTGACCAAAAAAGGCATACAACTGGACAGTTGTGAGTTAAGTTTTATTTGGGGCAAAATGAGGACTACAGCCCAGGAGGCAGCATCTCAGATAGCTCTGAGAGACTGCTCCAAAGCGGCAGTGGCAGAAAGTTAATATAAGGTTTTGTTGAAGGGGGCATTCAATACCATTAAGCATTCATTTTACAAAAAGTTTGTTGCTAGTCAGAGGACCTGATGTCAACATGAAGAGACTTAGTGCTTTTCTAGATATGAGGAGATACAAGGATTCAGTTCAGTTCAGTTCAATCGCTCAGTCGTGTCCAACTCTTTGCAACCCCATTTATCGCAGCATGCCAGGCCTCCCTGTCCATCACCAATTCCCAGAGTTCACTCAGACTAACGTCCATCGAGTCAGCGATGCCATCCAGCCATCTCATCCTCTGTTGTCCCCTTCTCCTCTTGCCCGCAATCCCTCCCAGCATCAGAGTCTTTTCCAATGAGTCAACTCTTTGTATGAGGTGGCCAAAGTACTGGAGTTTCAGCTTTAGCATCAGTCCTTCCAAAGAAATCCCAGGGCTGATCTCCTTCAGAATGGACTGGTTGGATCTCCTTGCAGTCCAAGGGACTCTCAAGAGTCTTCTCCAACACCACAATTCAAAAGTATCAGTTCTTCGGCCCTCAGCTTTCTTCACAGTCCAACTCTCACTTCCATACATGACCACTGGGAAAACGATAGCTTTGATTAGATGGACCTTTGTTGGCAAAGTAATGTCTCTGCTTTTGAATATGCTATGTAGGTTGGTCATAACTTTCCTTCCAAGGAGTAAGCATCTTTTAACATCATGGCTGCAGTCACCATCTGCAGTGATTTTGGAGCGCAAAAAAATAAAGTCTGACACTGTTTCCAGTTTCCCCATCTATTTCCCATTAAGTTATGGGACCAGATGCCATGATCTTCGTTTTCTGAATGTTGAGCTTTAAGCCAACTTTTTCACTTTCCTCTTTCACTATCATCAAGAGGCTTGTTAGTTCCTCTTTACTTTTTGCCATAAGGGTGGTGTCATCTGCATATCTGAGGTTATTGATATTTCTCCCAGCAATCTTGATTCCTACTTGTGCTTCTTCCAGACCAGTGTTTCTCATGATGTACTCTGCTTATTAGCAGGGTGACAATATAGAGCCTTGATGTACTCCTTTTCCTATTTGGAACCAGTCTGATGTTCCATGTCCAGTTCTAGCTGTTGCTTCCTGACCTGCATACAGGTTTCTCAAGAGGCGGGTCAGGTGGTCTGGTATTCCCATTTCTTTCAGAATTTTCCACAGTTTATTGTGAGAGTTGGACTGTGAAGAAGGCTGAGCGCCAAAGAATTGATGCTTTTGAACTGTGGTGTTGGAGAAGACTCTTGAGAGTCCCTTGGACTGCAAGGAGATCCAACCAGTCCTTTCTGAAGGAGATCAGCCCTGGGTGTTCTTTGGAGGGAATGATGCTGAAGCTGAAACTCCAGTACTTTGGCCACCTCATACAAAGAGTTGACTCATTGGAAAAGACTCTGATGCTGGGAGGGATTGGGGGCAGGAGGAGAAGGGGAGACAGAGGATGAGATGGCTGGATGGCATCGCTGACTCAATGGATGTGAGTCTCAGTGAACTCCGGGTGTTGGTGATGGACAGTGGGGCCTGGCGTGCTGCGATAAATGGGGTCGCAAAGAGTTGGACACGACTGAGCGACTGAACTGAACTGAACTGAACACAGTCAAAGGCTTTGGAATAGTCAGTAAAGCAGAAATAAATGGTTTTCTGGAACTCTCTTGCTTTTTTGATGATCCAGTGGGTGTTGGCAATTTGATCTCTAGTTCATCTGCTTTTTCTAAAACCAGCTTGAACATCTGGAAGTTTACGGTTCACATAATGCTGAAGCCTGGCTTGGAGAATTTTGAGCATTACTTTACTAGCGTGTGAGATGAGTGCAATTGTGCAGTAGTTTGAGCATTCTTTGGCGTTGCCTTTCTTTGGGATTGGAAGGAAAACTGACCTTTTCCAGTCCTGTGGCCACTGCTGAGGTTTCCAGATTTGCTGACATATTGAGTGCAGCACTTTCACAGCATCATCTTTCAGGATTTGGAATAGCTCCACTGGAATTCCATCACCTCAACTTGCTTTGTTCATAGTGATGCTTTCTAAGGCCCCCTTGACTTCACATTCCAGGGTGTCTGGCTCTAGGTGAGTGATCATACCATCGTGATTATCTTGGTCGTGAAGATCTTTTTTGTACAGTTCTTCTGTATTCTTGCCACCTCTTCTTAATATCTTCTACTTCTGTTAGGTCCATACCATTTCTGTCCTTTATCAAGCCCATCTTGGCATGAAATGTTCCTTTGGTATCTCTAATTTTCTTGAAGAGATCTCTAGTCTTTCCCATTCTGTTGTTTTCCTCTATTTCTTTGCATTGATCACTGAGGAAGGCTTTCTTATATCTTCTTGCTATTCTTTGGAACTCTGCATTCAGATGCTTATATCTTTCCTTTTCTCCTTAGCTTTTCACTTCTCTTCTTTTTACAGCTCTTTGTAAGGCCTCTCCAGACAGCCATTTTGCTTTTTTGCATTTCTTTTCCATGGGGATGGTCTTGATCCCTGTCTCCTGTACAATGTCATGAACCTCATTCCATAGTTCATCAGGCACTCTATCTATTAGATTTAGTCCCTTAACTCTATTTCTCACTTCCACTGTATAATCATAAGGGATTAGATTTAGGTCGTACCTGAATGGTCTAGTGGTTTTCCCTACTTTCTTCAATTTCAGTCTGAATTTGGCAATAAGGAGTTCATGATCTGAAGCACAGTCAACTCCTGGTCTTGTTTTTGCTGAGTGTATAGAGCTTCTCCATCTTTGGCTGCAAAGAATATAATCAACCTGATTTCGGTGTTGACCATCTGGTGATGTCCATGTGTAGAGTCTTCTCTTGTGTCGTTGGAAGAGGGTGTTTGCTATGACCAGTGTGTTCTCTTGGCAAAACTCTATTAGCCTTTGCCCTGCTTCATTCTGTATTCCTAGGCCAAATTTGCCTGTTACTCCAGGTGTTTCTTGACTTCCTCATTTAACATTCCATTCCCCTATAATGAAAAGGACATCTTTTTTGGGTGTTAGTTCTAAAAGGTCTAGTAGGTCTTCATAGAACTCTTCCACTTCAGCTTCTTCAGCATTACTGGTTGGGGCATAGACTTGGATTACTGTGATATTGAATGGTTTGCCTTGGAAATGAACAGAGATCATTCTGTCTTTGGGACTTTTTGTTGACCATGATGGCACTCCATTTCTTCTAAGGGATTCCTGCCCGCAGTAGTAGATATAATGGTCGTCTGAGTTAAATTCACCCATTCCAGTGCATTTTAGTTCCCTGATTCCTAGAATGTCAACATTCACTCTGGCCATCTCCTGCTTGATCACTTCCAATTTGCCTTGATTCATGGACCTGACATTCCAGGTTCCTATGCAATATTGCTCTTTACAGCATCGGACATTGTTTCTGTCACCAGTCACATCCACAACTGGGTATTGTTTTTGCTTTGGCTCCATCCCTTCATTCTTTCTGGAGTTATTTCTCCACTGATCTCCAGTGGCGTATTGGGCACCTACTGACTTGGGGAGTTCCTCTTTCAGTATCCTATCATTTTGCCTTTTCATACTGTTTATGGGGTTCTCAAGGCAAGAATACTGAAGTGGTTTGCCATTTCTTTCTCCAGTGGACCACATTCTGTCAGACCTCTCCACCACGATCTGCCCATCTTGGGTGGCCCCACAGGGCATGGCTTAGTTTCATACAAGGATTGGGATCATGAAATCTGTTCCTAAAACATCTATTTAATGATCTGTCCCACCAGATTGCCTGGAGCGCAGAGTGCCTTACTCCACCCTGAACTCCCTCAGCGGGTGTTGAAGGTCAACAGCTTCCACAGTGCAGGGCTTAGTCTCTGCAGAGGCAGATGGAGAATGCCCTTGTTGTTCAGTCGTTGGCAACCATCTTGGCACGTGCCAATTTGTAGTTGACAATTCTTTAAGTTCTGTAGTGCTTTATATTTTTCAAAAGTTTCACACACATGATTTCATATGATCCCATAACTTTCCCCCCGTCTCCCATAATGCTTAAGAATGCACTGACATAAGCACACCCAGGCCAACCTGGACTAAGAGAGACTGTACTGAGATCCCAGGATGGAGGAGACAGTTGGGGAAGCTGCTCAGCACACAAGGAGAACATAATTTCTAAGGCCCCCCTCTAATGTGGCTAAGATGAATATATATATAAAAAAGAATAACCCAGAAGGTATCTAGGAGCTTTTGGCAAATGGAGTCCATCTCCTTGTTCCAGCCCATCTCTGCACTTGAAAGGACTATGCAAGGTCAACGTTTGCTGAGCTGTAGGAGGAAAGTGTTCTGTTATATACTCTGCTCTGAGCATTGGTTATATTGCTCCTCCTCCTACTTTGGTTATATTGACATTTTCATAACTAAGAGAGATTTACGTTTTTTTTTTCTCCCATAGTAACAAAAATCTGCTCAGAAAAGACTTGCCTTTTTACCTATGATCACAGAGGTACTTCAGTTGGCAACTCTCCCTGTGGCAAGGTCAAGGTGGAAATCAAATTGTTCTTTGCTTGGTTGGAAAATAAAAATCTTTTCCTTTCTTCTTTTTTTTTTGGTTAGAATTTCTCCAACACTAGCAGTTTCACATTGCATCTAATATTACACAAGACATGTCTGTTATTAATAGGTGTGAGCCAGTGTTTACTTAGAATTTTCCAACTCCTTGATCCTTTTTATCTCTTACAGAATGAAGCAAATTCTTAAAGTTATAGAATTGAATGAGTTGGAGAGTTGAATCTCACTCCCTAAAATCAAGTCTTTCTACATTGTTTTGAACATTATACCATAGCTATCAGAAATATTCTTTACTGATTTCTTTCACTAGGAAATTTAAAGGATTTGTCAAGATTGGCTTCAGAGAAAGGAGTTTTTGTTGTTTTGCTCGAAAATATTCTGAAGCTTATATATCCAAATGTATGAAAAGTGAAAGTGTTAGTTGCTCAGTCCTGTCTGACCCTTTGCAAACCCAAGAACTGTAGCCCAGCTTGCTAGGCTCCTCTGTTCATGGAATTTTCCAGGCAAGAATACTGAAGTGTGTGACCATTCCCTTCTTCATGGGTCAGGGGACCATGAAGGGGATCTTCCTGACCCATGGATCTAATCCAGGTTTCCTCTATTGCAGGCAGATTCTTCACTGTCTGAGCCACCAGGGAAGCCCATCCAAATGTATAGGGGAGTTAAGTGCAAAGAGTGTAGTGGTACTGCACAGTTGCACTCACCTCACACACTAGCAAAGTAATGCTCAAAGTTCTCCAAGCAAGTCATAAACAGTATGTGAACCAAGAACTTCCAGATGTTCAAGCTGGATTTAGAAAAGGCAGAGGAACCAGGGATCAAATTGCCAACATTCACTGGATCATGGAAAAAGCAAGAGAGTTCCAGAAAAACATCTACTGCTTTATTGACTACACCAAAGCCTTGACTGTGTGGATGACAAAAAATTGTGGAAAATTCTTAAAGAGATTGGAATACCAGACCACCTGACCTGCCTCCTGAGAAATCTGTATGCAGGTCAAGAAGCAACAGTTAGAACTGGACATGGAACAACAGACTGGTTCCAAATTGGGAAAGGAGTACATCAAAGGCTGTATATTGTCACCCTGCTTATTTAACATGCAAATGCTGGGCTGATTAAAGCACAAGCTGGAATCAAGATTGCCAGGAGAAATATCCATAACTCAGATATGTAGATGACACCACCCTTATGGCAGAAAGTGAAGAAGAACTAAAGAGCATCTTGATGAAAGTGATGGAGGAGAGTGAAAAAGTTGGCTTAAAACTCAACACTCAAAACGTGAAGATCATGGCATCCTGTCCCATCAGTTCATGGCAAATAAATGGGGAAATGATGGAAACAGTAACAGACTTTATTTTCTTGGGTTCCAAAATTCCTGCAGATGGTGACTGAAGCCATTAAATTAAAAGACACTTGCTCCTTGGAAGGAAAGCTATGACAAGCCTAGACAGCATGTTAAAAAGCAGAGATATTACTTTGCTAACAAAGGTCCGTCTAGTTAAAGCTATGATTTTTCCAGTAGTCATTTATGGATGTAAGAGTTGGACCATAAAGAAAGCTTATTGTTGAAGAATTGATGCTTTTGAACTGTGGTGTTGGAGAAGACTCTTGAGGGTCCCTTGGACTGCAAGGAGATCCAGCCAGTCCATCCTAAAGGAAATCGGTCCTGAATATTCATTGGAAGGACTGATGCTGAAGCTGAAACTTCAGTACTTTGGCCACCTGATTTGAAGATCTGACTCATTGGAAAAGACCTGGATGCTGGGAAAGATTGAAGGCTGGAGGAGAAGGGGACCATAGAGGATGAGGTGGTTGGATGGCATCACCAACTCAATGGACATGGGTTTGCACAAGCTTTGGAAGTTGGTAATGGACAGGGAAGCCTGGCGTGCTGCAGCCCATGGGATTGCAAAGAGTTGGACACAACTGAGTGACTGAACTAACTAGTAAAAAATTATGATTGCCTCAAATCATTTGAAATGACAATATGTAGAAGAGGAATTAGGTTTATTCTTTTAGCTTCAGATGTCAGAACTAAGGAAAACTTGTGGATATCTTTGGGAAGCAAATCCAATAGAGTCAACCACGAACTTAAGTAGACTCTGAATGACCATAGGTTGCAAATGTTACGGATTCTTGCACTGAATGGGAGAGTGGACAATATGTATATTCAGATATTCTCCAACTTAAGAACTCTAAATTCTTCACATATTTCATAATTTAGGGATAATAAAAGCTTTAATCCAGAAATGTGAACATTTATCAGATCTTTCTGGAAAATCTCTTTTTATTGAAATAGACTTCAGAGCCCATTTCTTTCTACCATGATAAAAATGTTGTTATAAAAATTTCTCTCTTGATTTTCATTCTTTTCTTCCTCTATGAAAAAAGTGAAAGTGTTAGTGACTCAGTCGTGTCCCACTCTTTGCGACCCCATGGACTGTAGCCCACCAAGCTCCTCTGTCCATGGATTCTCCAGAAAAGAATACTGGAGTTGGTAGCCATCACCTGCTCCAGGGGATCCTCCAGACCCAGGGATCCAACCTTGGTTTCCTGCATTGCAGGCAGATTCTTTATTGTCTGAGCCACCAGGGAAGTCTGCTTCTTCCTCTATGTGTAACTTTAAACTTCTTTTCATCTTACTTACCTCTCCATCTCTGATGCACATGAATTCATAGTACTCAGCAGGTTTTTGAGCCAACAGTTTGGATGATCAGACAGTCTGTATGCTGTCTTTCTTTAGAAAGAATCTTTGGGGAGCAGAGGCTGTGATATAGACCCAGACGAGAATGGAGAGCTTTCAAGATATACATTAGAATATATCCATGGTTGGATGGCATCACTGACTCATAGGTATGAGTTTGAGTAAACTTCAGGAATTGATGATGGACAGGGAAGCCTGGCATGCTGCAGTCCACAGAGTCACAAAGAGTCAAACACGACTGAGCAACTGAACAGAAACCAACCTAAAATCCTGCTCCTCTCACGCACTCCAAGGGAATCCTCTACTCCCCCTCATAGAAGGGATCATGAATGTGAAAGTGAAAGTCGCTCAGTCATGTCTGACTCTTTGTGACCCCATGGTCTGTAGCCTGCCAGGCTTCTCTGTCCATGGAATTCTCTAGGCCAGAAATGAGTGGGTAGCCATTCCTTCTCCAGGGGATCTTCCCAACCAAGGGATCGAACCCATGTCTCCTGCATTGCAGGCGAAATCTTTACTGTCTGAGCCACCTCCTGATTCAAATGCCCTAATTTCTAGCAAAACCATATGTCCAAAATAATAGTCTCTAGTCTTACACTTAATTCTTCTATAACTTGTAAATGCGCTTACTTCTATGAGTCTTGTGCATGTGCTCAGGCCCTCAGTTGTGTCCGATTCTTTGTGATCCCATGGACTGTAGCCCGCCAGGCTCCTATGTCCATGGAATGTTCCAGGCAAGAATACTGGAGTGGGTTGCCATTTTCTACTCCAAGGGATCTTCCCCATCCAGGGATCAAACCAGCATCTCTTTCACCTCCTGCATTTGCAGGCACATTCTTTACCACTGTGCCACCTGGGAAGCCCCTCTGTCAGAACTACAAAAAATGGCAGTGCTATTTGAGCTTCCCCGGTGGCTCAGATGGGAAAGTAGTATCCTTTTGTCTTTGTATCCATTTCAATGACTGAAAAAGTCAAACAACAACAACAACAACAAAAAAAAACCATTAGGAAGTCCATGTTCTACAAAGCTCTTTTCTTGTCAAGACATGTTGTCTTATGTATTGATACTAATAGTATTAAATTACAAAGTGCATTTTTTCCATCTTAAACTAGAGAGCTTTCCTCCTGCATTTCTGTAAAAATTATAAGACACTGTTAAAAAATAGATTTATGTGTGGGTTGAAAATTGCTTAGTTGTTTGGAAGTGCATGTTATTTTCAATACATGAATAGTAGTTTTCAAAAAAATTGCTGAGAATTAATCGCCTCTCCTGTGTCCTCACTATATGTGACCCTTTGAAATATCTACTTAATTAGAGAAATTCTTATCTTCAAGAGACAAACTGACCTGCCCTGTTATCTGCAGGATAATTTTCCCCATCATTGATGTTTTCATTTCCAGTGCATGTTCAAGAGCTAGGGCTCTGAATCAAGAGTGCATGGGTTTGAGTACAACTCTGCCGTTTACTGAGTCAGTGCTCAGAGTTGACACATTAGGACGATTCTCTGTTCTGATGGTAATGTCCATGTTGCTATTATATACTGCGAATATTACCTCTGACCAGCTGTATGACCTTGGATAAATTACTTAATTCATCTGTGCTTCAGTTTCCTCAGTGGATAAAATTAATCTCTATCTCACTGAAATGTTATGAGGATTAAATATATAAATATCTGTCCCGTGTTCACAAAGTTCCTGTCACAGAGTAAGTGCTTAATATATACTATGCATCATCTTTTGTTTCCCTCTGGCATCTTCTGATCTGTGTCTCTCTCACTTTTTCTGTGTTCTTCCTGAACTTATGCTCTTATAGGATGTAACTGTGAAGGAAAAAAGGGAAGGGGGAGAAAAAGTTAAGGTAAGGATATTTCAGGTTATTTCAACTTTCTGTTTATGAGGTACCAAAGAAGAGCTTATCAAAGGGAGTAGCTGTGGAATGGAAATCAAGAATTAATGATAATAGTTGACATTTATTGAGCATTTATAATGGATGGGGCACTGTGATTTCTTAAATTTATTCTGCCACAGATTTTGTTCTAGGTATACCAATCAACAATTTAAGGACACTAGAATTTGCTGAGGTTAAACAATTTGACATTCAATCAGTGACAGACTCAAAATTTCAATTTAGATGTTTGAGAATCCCAAGCATATACCTTAACTACTACATGTCACTTCATTTTGGGGAAAATATGGATCCAGGCATTGGACCTAAAGGACTCAAGGAAGTCTGGTTGATATGGCTGGAGTTATTTAAAACGCTGTCAGAAGATGATATTTTAATTTTTTGGCTTATTGTTTCAGTAGCCAAAATGAAGACTTTCGTCAGAAACAGTTTCCTTTTTGATCTCTAAAAGCTGTAGGAGTCTTATCACCAACAAAACACCCGACATAATAAAGGTGGATTCATTAGCCTTATCTCTGTAGACAGGCTTGAACACTAGCTACCTAGAGTTGACCCATACTATTTTACCTGGGCACAAGATGATAAATGGCAAAACTGCCCTTTAAAAATAACCTTCTCCCCCTCCATAACTCTTCATCTTTTCTGTTTCCTGGTCACTAGTATCTGAAGAAATTAAATAAAGCCTGCCAGCTTTTCCTCTGAAGGAGAACCAAAGACAGATCCCTTTTATAAATAATCCCCTTCTTTGCACAAAAGAAATGTCACTTCTTAATATAATTTGTACCAACTCTTACTATTTGATGAATTCACACATTAGTTAAATCAGTCATGGAATCCATACACAAGAAGCAGAAGATAAACTTGAATTTTGGTTGATCTAATTTTTCTTGATTATAAATATTGAAAAGGGAAATTTTGGGAAATAAATACCTCTAAATATAGATTTTTGTTTTATATGCACCATATAACACACTATACTCAAAGATTTAAGATGAAAACCAAAGACATACTTTCATCATAGACATTATACATGTGTTAGAATACAGATGTCCATGTATACAGTTTTGTTAAATTGTATTATTGAGTTTTGGTTAAATTCAGTGATCTGTAACATTACATAAGATGTCAAGATCTTATAAGGGGATTTTCTTTTTCATTATGAACTCCTGCGAACACAGTGCATGTTTTGTCTTTTTCTTATAGATTTGGTAAATTTCACCCCCCCCAAGCTAAATATAAAAGACTTACTTTTAAGAATATCCATAGTTCAGTAATATCTGATAAAGAAGTAATGTTTTATAACTTTTATTTCATAGATATGTATCAAGGGCTGATTATGTTCACTCTCCTAGTCACTGTAAAGAAAGCAATGAGAAACAGTGTTTTTGTTTATGAATGTTACAGTCAAGCAAAGAAAGACAGTAAACAAACAAACAAGTTGTATGTCACAGTAATAAGGGCTATGACAAACAGTGGGGTTGGGCAAGTGTGATGCTCTCAATGTGCTAGTTATATATCAGGGATCTGTGGTTAAGCCTTCCCTGAGAAAATCCTTTGCTTACACATGGATGAACAAGACTCATTATTTAAGACATTGCTCTTCTCAAAAGAAGACATTTCTGAAAGGAGGCAGCAGAAAGGAAACCAACACCTAAGTACTGGAGCTTGAACACAAATCTCATGTTTACCTAGATCCCTTAGAGGTGTATATATATATATATATATATATATATTCATAAGTGGACTTGCTACAGTTTAAAAGAAAATATATAGACTCTGAGATGGGCCTGTGGCATGCAAAACAATACAACAAAATAAGCAAACACAGTCATAACAAAATGTTTTCAGGAAGCATTCAAATATAAGAAGATTTTATTAGAATATGGAAGTATTTATATAATATTTTCTGCACCAGTGCCTTATAGTTTAGAGAAACAAGAGGATCTCATGATTACAACAGGCAATTTTGAAAAGTGCATGTTGGAGTAGAATAAATGTCCTTAATTCACATTCATCTGGGTATTAGCAAACAGAAACAAATAGCTGAAGTATGAAAGAATGTATATTAGAGATGACCTAAATTGTCCTTTAGGCATTCTGCCAACACTAACAAGATAAAGAACTTGTCTAGTAGGGCAATCAGCATGGTCCATAGAGCACTTTGGTGCACAGAAAGATAGAAATGAAGCATTAGTACCATGAAGCAAGAAGATCAATTAAGACAAAGTAATTATATTGATATGTTTGTTTCAGTTTATTCTAAATTGATACCCCTGGTTGCTTTTACAAGCCTGAATGAGTTTAGTATTGATAATTGATAATTGTAAATATCTTTTTTTCAATAATAGCTTTATTGACTTATTCACATACCATAAAATTCACTTTCATAAATTGTGCTATTTATTGCTTTCTAGTGTACTCACAGAGTTGTGAGACATTTCCAGTTCTCTAATTTTTAAATCACCAACTAAAATCATACATCCAAATGAAAACTCATGCCTGTTAGCAGTGACTCCCCACTCCAACTCATCCTACCCCTACTCCTCCAGCCTGACAGCCAATAGTCTATTCTCTGTCTCTACAAGTTTGCCTGTGCAGTATATTTTATATAATATGTGGTCTTTTGTAACTGGCTTCTTTCACTTAGCATAATGTTTTCAAAGTTAATCTGGGTTGCTCATGTATCAGTATTCCATTATTTTTAATTGCCTAATAATATTACATTGTATAGATATACCACATTATATGTATCCAGTCTTCAAATGATGTACATTTGGTTTGCGTTCACATTTTGGTTAATAGGAATAATTCTGCTCTGAACATTCATTCACATACAAATTTTGTATGGGCATATGTTTTCAATTTTCTTGGAGAGATAGATATATAGACAAATATAGGCACATTAGATATAAATATTGAAATTGCTATGAAGTGAAGTGAAGTGAAGTGAAGTCATTCAGTCGTGTCCGACTCTTTGCGACTCTGTGGACTGTAGCCTGCCAGGCTCCTCTGTCCATGGGATTCTTCAGGCAAGAATACTGGAGTGGGTTGCCATTTCCTTCTCCAGGGGATCTTCCCAACCCAAGTATTGAACTCGGGTCTCCTGCATTGTAGGCAGATGCTTTATCCTCTAAGCCCCCAGAACTATAAATTGCTATATTACAAGATAATTGTGTGTTTGAGTAACTGACGAACTTTCCAGATAGCTGAAACATAGAATGAATCTCACCAGTAGTGAATGAGGGTACCAATTTATCCATATCCTTGCCAATACTTGTTTTCATTTGTCTTTTAATCACTCTAGAGAATGTGAAGAAAAATTTGGATTTGATGTGCATTTATCTAAGAAATAATGATATTGAGCTTCTTTTCATTTCCTTATTAGCCATCTGTATGTTTTATTTGGGTACATGACTATTCAAAACCCACTGTACATATGTTAATTGAGTTGTCTTTTTGTTGCTGAGTTTTAAAAAATATTATCTAGATACATGTCCTTATCAGTATAGAGTTTGAAAGTATTTCCCCCATTCTGTGAGTTGTCTTTTCACTTTTTGATAGTGCTCTTTGAAAGACATTTTTTTTTTTTCTTTGATGAAGCCCATTTTATCTATATTTTCTTTAAGTGCTTGTATTTTTGGTCTCATAGCTAAAAAAACAATTGCCAAACCAAAATCATAAAGATTTACTCCTATTTTTCTTCCAAGATTTTTACTTTTGCTTTTACATTTAATTATATGATTGATTTTTAGTTAATATTTGTATATACTGTGAGATAGAGGTCACATTTATTCTTTTGCATGTGGATATCTCAATATTCTTTCAAAATTCTCACTTTAGTTTTGACTTTCTACAGTTTGGTTACAATTTAGTGTGTTTCTCTTTGAGTCTGTTCTACTTAGAATTCAGTGAGCTTCTTGGGTATATAGATATATTTTTCATCACTTTTAGGAAACTTCAACCATTACGTCTTCAAATATTTCTTCTATCTCCTTTTCTCTCTCCTCTCCTTCTAGAACAACAGTAATGTATATATTGATGTGCCAGATGTTGTCTCAGAGGTCACCAAAACTCTTCTCAATTTTCTTCATTCTCCTTTTTTTCATGTTGATCCTCAGCCTAGATAATGTCAATTGACCTATCCTCATATTGGATGATTCTTTCTTATACCTAATGAAACTTATTTTGATTCCTCTAGAGAAATTTTTACTTCCATTGTTATACTTTTCAGGATTGCTGTTTTGTTCTTTTAAAATTTCTTTCATTATTTGATATCTCTATTTAATGATATTATGTTCATGTTTTAATTTTTAGACATGATTCCCTTTCTCCTTTTTAAATAAATATTATTGCTGATTTAAAGTCTTTGTCTAGTAAGTCTAACATCTGGGTTACCTCTGGGAAACTTGGCATTTACTGCTTTCATTTCTTGCCCCTGTGTATTGACCATACTTTCCTTTTTTTCTGTGCGTCTCTATAAATTTTGTTGAAAACTGGACCTTTTAAGTAGTACAATGTGGGATCTTAGGAAATTTGACTTCCCCTCCTGCCCAGGGTTTTTTTGTTACTGCTCTTTGTTGTTTTTGTTGTAGTTGTTGCTACTGCTGTCTCTTTTTGTTTGTATAGTGACTTCCCTGTACTAATTTTGTCTAGTCTGTATTCTTTGTTGTATGTGGCCACTGAAGTTGCTGCTTAGTTTGCTTAATGGTCTGCTAATGATTGAGAGGGATTTCTTTAAATGCCTCAAATCAACAAGTCTCTCAGTCTTTGCTCTCAGGCTCTGTATTTTAGGTTATGCTTTTAACCTTCCAGTATTTTACAACTCCACCTTAATCTTTACTTCCTGCTTGCACAGAGTTTCAAGGTGAGCTAGAGATATGAGATTTAAGCCAAATCAAATATTTCGTAGGCCTCCACACAGCCTTGTATATGAAGACAGGTACTGTATCTCTCAGAATTATGTCAAAGCTTTTTAAAGCCTCATGTTAGTGTGTTAAATCATTTCAGTTGTGTCCGACTCTTTGCGACCCTATGGACTATAGCTTGCCAGGCTCCTCTGTCTGTGGGATTTTCCAGGCAAGAATACTGGAGTGGGTTGCTATTTCCTTCTCCAGGGCATCTTCCTGACCCAAGGATCAAACGCACGTCTCTTATGTCTCCTGCATTGGCAGGTGAGTTTTTACTACTAGTGCCACCTGGGAAGCCCTCTGAAAGCAGAGCTGTTGTACTTAGTCACTTAGTCGTGTCTGACTCTTTGCGACCCCATGGACTGTAGTCCACCAAGCTCCTCTGTCCATAGGGATTCTCCAGGCAAGAATACTGGAGTGGGTTACCAGGCCCTCTTCAGGGTGTCTTCCCAACCCAGGAACTGGACCCAGGTCTCCCACATTGCAGGTGGATTCTTTACTGTCTGAGCCACCAGGGGTGCCCAAGAATACTGGAGGGGGCCAGTATTCTTTTAATACTGGCACCAGGGGCATTTTTAAAGCCTCATATGTACATACATGTAATTTCCCAGATTTGTCTTTTGAGATTTTTTTCTGTTTTTCAGTCAATCTCTTGTTATATCTAACTAGTCTCAGAGCTCAGGAAGTTGCCATGTTAAATATTACCACTGACTGTTTTTAACAAACCCTTTTTAGGACAGAATTTTTATAGTAAATGGTTGTTGCTGCTGCTGCTAAGTCACTTCAATCGTGTCCAACTCTGTGCGACCCCATAGATGGCAGCCCACCAGGCTCCCTCGTCCCTGGGCTTCTCCAGGCAAGAACACTGGAGTGGGTTGCTATATTGGGTCAAATAAAGGCAAGCCCTGTGAATGATGTTTTCCCAGGGTGCTGCCAGATAAACCAAATAATACATCTCTGGTAATGGGACTTTAGGAGCTCCAAAATGTCTGCCTTCTCCTGTCTGCCTCCGCCTGGAGGCTGCTAGGCTCCTAGCATTCACAGTTACTGTGGTTGTGAGATTGCTGTTTTCAAGGTCTCTGTGGATCTGGTAGAAAAGAATGTGAATAGAGCAAATTAAAATGCTACAAAGCTCACCATTAACCAAGATTTATTTAGTCATTTTTCTTAATGCTTCTTCAGATTGTTACAAGTCTTTGCTTAATTGCCAAAGAGAGTTGTGAAATACTTGATATATATGGAGATTTGTTATAACAATTGGCTCACACGGTTATGAAGACTAAGGAGTCCCGCAGTCTGCCTTCTGCAAGCTGGAGAACCAGGAAACCCAGCATACAGTTCAGTCTGAGTCTGACGGGCCACTAGTGTAAGTCTTAGAGCCCAAAAACCAGAGAACAGGAGCTCTGATATCTGAGGACAGGAGAACATGAACATCCCAGCTCAAGAAGATAAGAAGAGAGAGGGAATTCTCCCTTTCTCTGTCTTTTTGTTCAATTCAAGCCCTCAGCAGATTGGATAATTGCCCACTTTGGTGAGAATGAATCTTCTTTACTCAGTCTACTGATTCAAATGCTAATTTCATCTAGAAATACTTTCCTGGGTGCACCCAGAAATAACATTTTAACAGCTATCTGGACATCTGTTAGCCTAGTCAAGTTGACATGTAATAGTAACCATCATAATAGGTAATTGTTCCATAAAATGGACAAAATACACTATATCCCTAATGTAGAACTGAAGCAGAGAATTTGCTCCTGGGAATGCCCTGGAGTCATACTCTGTACAAGTGGCTAGGTAGGCAAGAAGATGTATGTTCTCTACTTTGTATCTCATAGTATGTCACTATTAGAATTTTTTCCCCTTCTTAGTTATTTTCTATTGAATTAGAGGGCATGGGCCAACATTGTAAATGACACAAGGTTTGCTCAAAGAAACATACAGATGTAGGACTGATAACACACATTTCTCTCTTGGGCAAAGTGGGGCTATATGCTCGTAGGTTTTGCTCCAGAAGAAAACCTGTTTTCCCTGCTGCTCTCATATTAGAGATTTGAATGAGGGCAGGATCATCCTAATTGGAACATTTTGAGTTAATAACCTGGGGTTCAGTCTTGCTGGCCTGAAAATTTACTTTCTCCAGTGCCTCTCTACATATTAGCATTTGGTGTAACTAGAGGTCTTATTGTTCACAAACTCCCAGGTCAGAGACCTGACTACTGGGCTACCTGAGGAATTGCTGCAATGGTTATCCAGAGAACCAACTATTTTGTTTTGTTTCTTCATTATCTTCCATACTATGTTGAAACTTATCTAAAGTCTTCTCCTGAAATTCATCAGCATTTTGTGTAAATGTAGTCTCCAAATTATTTCCCAAATATTTTATCCCATTAGTGAAGTTACTAATGAAATGAGTGTTGAAATACATGAGTTATATAAATCTGGCTCTTCCTGAATTCCAGAGCTTGAGAGTAAAGCAATTTCTATAGATTCATTTCATCACTCTTATGATGAGGAAGCAACAGAAGATGATCTCTCATCTCTTACAAATCTATGATTCTGTAATGATATACAGTATGGATAAATTTACTAAAGGAAATAACTCAATTTCTGTATGTCTACACAGATTACCACTTTTTCATTGAGAATGTCTCTTTTTACTCCAGATTTCACTTTACCTTGTTATTCCTGTTTCTTAGAAACTGTACAGTAGCCAAGCAAGAGATTGGTATATCTTGCTTGGAAGATAATGTGTTAAATTTATCTTGCTGTATTTTAAATTCACTGAATCCAAACAACTTTACCATAATTGCATCTCAAACGTTCACAACACTCCTGTCACATAGACTTTTCTCTCTTAATAGGTATAAAATTGGCTAAAAGAAAAGAAACTTGATGATACTTTAGAATACGAAGGCCAAGTCAGATGTCATTTGTGTAGCTATCGCTGGTAAAATAATCATGTACTGTAATTAGCACTGTATTGTGTTAATTCTGCCCTTTCTTAGAAACACAGACTTCTTTTTGTTGCTAATGAACAGCTAGAAAATGAACTCATTTTAGATGACAACAGTAAAATGGCCACGTCTACTTTTTTCTTTTCCCATTCAGTTCAGTTCAGTTGCTCAGTCATGTCTGACTCTTTGGGACCCCATGGACTGCAGCATGCCAGGCCTCCCTGTCCATCACTAACTCCCAGAGTTTACTCAAGCTCATGTCCATTGAGTCAGTGATGCCATCCAGCAATCTCATCCTCTGTTGTCCCCTTCTCCTCCCTCCTTCAGTCTTGCCCAGCATCAGGGTCTTTTCAAATGAGTCAGTAATTTACATCAGGGGGCCAAGGTTTATTGAGCTTGAGTGAATGATTGAGTAGCATAATATGATATTTATTATTTATCAATAAACTTATAGTAAGATGAACTGGGCAGTAGAAGTGTTTCCTAAATAGGAATTAGTTTATACCATGGAAACAATTCTTTTCAGTATGAGTATAAAGTACTGATTTGTTATTGTTTAGTTGCTAAGTCGTGTCCAATTCTTGTGACCCATGAACTGTATCTAGCCTTTCAGGCTCCTCTGTCCACGAGATTTCCCAAGCAAGAGTACTGCAGTGGGTTGCCATTTCCTTCTCCAGGGAATCTTCCAGATCCAGGGATCAAACATGCATCTCTTCATTGGAAGGCAGATTCTTTAGTACTGAGACACCAGGGAAGTCCAGGAAATGCTGATTTCAGTAAAAACTTCTCAAGATATTTTTTCAATCATAATATACTTTTAAATGTACATAATGAATTGTATTTATTTCAAAGCCTTTACCATTATTTTGACTTAAGAAAAATACGAATCATTGTAAAACAGATTTCTGAATCTGAGTTTGACTGTATGTGAAATTCTACTTAGAAAGAAGTGGTGTTTGACAGCACCCTTGTAAAGTGGCTTACAGTGGGGCCCTTAGAACTGAAGTTTTCTTTTTTTCAGACAAGTAAAAGTAGAAATGTCTTTATACAGGGTTTCTGTTGGGAAATATCTATAAAATGTTACAAATATATTACATGAAAAATTTTCAAGATAAGCTATAATTCTAAATGGATAACCATAGATTTTTCTGGGCCAAGGTCCCTCAACTTTGGCATTACTGACATTTTGTCCCTGTAATTCTTTGTTGTAGGGGGCTGTCATGTGCACTGTAGAATGTTTGGGAGCATCTTTGCCCTCTGCCCATTAGATGGCTGCCCTCTTTTAGTTGTGACAATCAAAAGTGTCTCCAGACAAGATCAAATGTGTCCTAAGGGGGCAAAACCACCCTTACCTCCCCTACTTCATTTAAAGCCACTGTTCTAGGCAACACAACAATGTAATGTGTTTTCTCTGATTCGGATGCTAACGCATGGTTCTGATAGGAGATCCATTGTGGTAGGAAATACTTGGGATGAGTTGTATGAGTTCTTTATATATTTTGGATATTAACTCCTTTTCAGGTATATGATTTGCAAGTATTTTCTCCTGGGGATGACCAACAGTCTCGTGTGTATGGTTCATTTGTTTAGGTTCATTGTTATTTCTGTACAGGTACCAAGGAGCTTGGATTGCTCCCTGATAGCTATATGGCATTCTGCAGGCTCTTTGTTCAGGTTTCTGAAGAGCACAGTATCATTTATAGAAAGCTGGGTTGTAGTTTCCCCCCGCTGACAGTTTCTGAAAATACCATTAGATTTCTATTATCTACCTCTTGAAAGCTCTATAGACATTGCTAACACTCCTCTTAAAGTCCTTCTGACTTATCACTTCCTATTTTTTCATTTTTATCATGGGTGGACTGTACTACAAAACACCAAAATCTGTTTTTCATTGCTACCTAGTAAGTTACTCCAAAACTTAATGGTTTGAGAAAATAATACATTTTTAATGTTGCGCACAGTAATATTGGTCAGGAATTCAGGAGCCGCTTAGCTGACAGAGTCTCATTTGATATCTGTTGTGAGTTTGCAGTCAAGATAACATCTGGGTCTAAAGTCAACCAAAGCTTTAACTGGAACTAGAGGATTCATTTCCAAGATGGCTCTCTCACATAGCAGTAAGTAGGACTCTTTAGTCTCTTGCTGGCTATCACCAAGAGGCTTTGCATGGCCTCTCACAGGGCCACTTCAGAATCCTCATGACATGGCAGCTGGCTTCCCACAGAGCAAATGGTCCAAGAGGTAGCAAGTTAGAAGGTAGAAAGTGTTTTGTGACTTAATCTTGGAAGTCACACTTGTTGCTTCTGTCATATTCTTTTGATTGCAAAGTCAGCCCTATTCAGTGTAGGAGGGAACCACACAAGGGAGAAATACCAGGAGGCAGGTGTCACAGGGAACCAATCATCTTGGTGGCTGACTGCCATAATCTCTTGAGTTCATTTCTGTTGTTTGGTTTTCTTTTGACAGTCAGTCACATTTTCTGTCTCTCTGCATGTCAAGTTTCAGTTGTATGGTGGACTTTGTGCTGATGCTCCAAATGACACTGTCTTTTTTTGTTGTTGTTTTTAACCTGGAGGTTTACCTTTCCTCTATTAAGCAGGTAGGAGTAAGGGGCTCATTACCTCAATTTAGCTGGGTTGGATCAGTACTGGATTGCAGGCTGGCTGAGATTCTCTCTAATTTTGATTTTCTTTCCTCTGATGTGTCCTGTCTAGGCTTTTTACCAAGAGCCTGGTGAGTCACTGTCTCATTTCTGAAAGATAATACATGTATCATGGAGAAAATTGAGTTGCATATTTAGGATTCATGGCATTTCCAAATTATTACACCAGTGCTTTGATTTTCAAAAACTTTTCCAGTAGCATACCTCTTTATGGGCCAAGCCATCCTCAGCTCGCACCCAGAATTGGCAAATATCCCCAAAGGGATAGGTTTCTGGCAACCCTGCAGAAAAGAATATGTCTAGTAACAGATTGCTCACTCACAGAAGCTCTCCCTGTTTAAGTATTCTTATGTTGCAGTTCATTGTTCCTCTTTCCTATAGCTCTCTCTAATGCTTCGGTATATATATATATATGTTGTTGCTAAGTTGTGTCTGACTCTTTTGCAACCCCATGGACTGGACAGGCTCCTCTGTTCATGGGGTTTCTCAAGCAAGAATACTGGAGTGGGTTGCCATTTCCTTCACCAGGGGATCTTCCCAACCCAGGGATCGAGTCTGCATCTCCTGTATTGACAGATGGGTTCTTTACCACTGAGCCACCTGGAAAGCTCATATATAGATGCATATCACTGAGAGTATGATATCTATATCTATATCATCCAGAGTATAGGCTGCCATAGAACCTATTATTTTTATATCCTTAAATCCTCCTTGGAACTCAAAGTCTCTCCAGTTCATTGTCTGAGAAAAGAAATGAAAAGGGGCTGTAGCCTTTATAATTCTATAAAACAGTTTCTGGTTTTCAATATGAATAGTCTGAGGAGCAGAGGTTTTGAGCATGTGTGCTTGTGCTGGGGTTGTGTACGCATATTTTTTTGTTCATCGTTTCCCACTTTGGGGAACAAAACCTTAGATTTCTATGCTGATGTTGATAGGAACTTTAAGGCCTGACATCCTGTAACGGAGCAGGACTCTATGGGGCCTTCCCCCATATCCTCCACTTTATCTTGGTAGCTTATGGTGAACGGTGCCACTGGATTTGTGGTCTCCGAAGGAGAAGATTTAACTCCAGGACCAAAGACAGGTCCCAGTCACTCAGGGCTTTGTGTGCAAAATTTTATTTAAAGTAACAGGACAGAGAAAGCTTCTGACATAGACATCAGAAGCGGGTAGAAAGAGTACCTGCCTCACTAGTTTAAGTGGACCCTTATAAACTTCTTAACTGGTTGCTGAGAATAGATTAAAAAAAGTACCTCAAGGTTGTAAGAGTTCCACCAGATCCTTTCCCAAGGTATAAATCCTGAGATTATTTTGGCACAAGATTAGTCAGGGAGAACAGGTTCTGGGCAAGGTTTCTGGGCAAGATATACTGTTGCTGTGTTATCAGGGGTACAAGTCTGGAGAAACAGGTCCCCAGGCAAAATTTGATACAATTATAATCATTAAGGTAGAGCCTAAGAAAAGCATTTCTATGAGTAGACATTGTGCTGTGTGATCATTAGTTCTTGACCTAAAGAAAGACCAGTTCTTGCACAAGATACATTGTTGCACAAGGCTTAAGGAAAGCATGTTCACCTCCTCAAGGGGCCTTGGACTGCCTGCCTCAGCTTTAACTCTTGCATTCCCCATCTTTTATTTTAGGAGAATATGGTTGACAGGGAAAGGGGCAGAGAAATCATTCTGTAATTTCTTCCTGCTGGTAAGGGGCACAGACCCTAAATTGTTGAGGCAACATATTCTCCTTATCCTCATATTGAGGGTCTCTTATCCAGGGCTAGAGGAGGCAGTAGAAACTGTAGGAGCATGAATTATCATTTGTAACTTAAATGCCTCAAGCCATTTAGATACAAAGTTCATTATACAGTTTCAGATATAAGAATCAAACAGCAGCAATAAGATGATACATTATTACAGTCAAGATAGTTTTCCACCAAGGAGGGCTTGGAAACCAGGATTGTATCTGTGACCAGAACAGATATCTGTATCTGGAACATCAGGGGAGTCCATGTAAAGAGTGACCAGAATCTTTGCATCACCACTACTTTGTACGGGAAACCATTGTATCCTTTAGAAAGAACAATCTGCTGCTGCTGCTGCTGCTAAGTCGCTTCAGTAGTGTCCGACTCTGTGTGACCCCATAGACAGTAGCCCACCAGGCTCCCCCGTCCCTGGGATTCTCCAGGCAAGAACACTGGAATGGGTTGCCATTTCCTTCTCCAATGCATGAAAGTGAAAAGTGAAAGGGAAGTCTCTCAGTCGTGCCTGACTCTTAGCGACCCCATGGACTGTAGCCCACCAGACTTCTCCATCCATGGGATTTTCCAGGCAAGAGTACTGGAGTGGGGTGCCATTGCCTTCTTAAAAGACAGAGACCTAAAATCAGTAAATGAATTATTGTAATCAGCAGTTCTAGCAAGAGTAAGAATCAGGTTACATTTGGTAATAACTTTGATACTGGTCTAGATAAAGTCAGTACTTGGGTTTCCCTGTTTATAGGAATGGAGCCATTCGGCGTGTTCTTAAACATTTTGAATGTAGGTACAACAAATCCAGTTAGAAGGAGTTGAAAGAATGACAACCTGAACCTTAATATATGAAATAAATATTACCATTTCTTTTTAGAAGAATGGGTCTGAACCCCAATGTAGACAACTGTTTTAGGACTTATAGCTAGGTAGCCAGTTGTCTAAGTTTGTCCAAGTAGGCTTTAGTCTCTTATTGTGGTATTAACATGTAAGCCAAAATAGTTTTCACCATGAGCAATTTTAGTGTTTTTCTAGGTATGAGAAGAAGCAAGAATTTGGGCTTAAGAAAATCTTTACCTGAAAATATCTAACTATCCGAAGGCCTGTTTTGTCCATTTTTCAGAGCACAGAGTGAGTGCCTAATTTCAGATATCCACCCTGAATTCTATTCAGGGGATGTTGAAGGTCAGCAGCTGTAGTGTCCATGATTTAATCTTTGTAGAGGCAGATGGCAAGTGCCAGTTTCCAGTCACAGGGCCCCTTAATGGTCATGATTTGACCATGGTTTGGGGGCATTTCATGACCATCCTGTCCCACAGTGCTGGGAAGTCTCATTCCCACGTCTGTCGAAGATTTCACTGATAGGCCACTCAATGTGCTGTTATTGGACAGGCCCTGTGAGTAGCAAGTCTCTGGACCATACCTGTCTTACTAGTCTCTTGGTCTAAGAAAATATTCCCTGTTGTTGCTTCTTCTTATATACACTATTATAACTATGAATTTCATATTAAACTGTATACCATCATTGTATCAGTGGCTCAGTCACACACTTGATAATGTAAGGGACAACACTTCTTGAAACAGAAAACAATATAGTTGACAGTAGTACTAAAATCATAAGTAAGAACTTAAGTCAAGAACTTCCATTAGGTATAGCCCAGTGACATCTCCAGGTCATCTGATTTAATTTGTTAAGTGACTGTAGCCTGTTGTTAATCTCCAGGTTGTAGACCCTGGAGTATCTGATCTTTATTCAAAGACTGGTTACTGAGATAAGCTTTAGAAACAAACTCAGAGCGTCCTTTTTAAAAACTTAATTAAACCTCTTAGCAATGTAACATAACCACAAGGAACTATCTCAGAAGTAAGTCTTAGTAAATACAAACCTTAATTAATAAAACTAGAACTTAATATTTAGTGAAACATAATAGATGCCATAGACCTGAGATCAGTTGGGTGGATTTTTCTTTTAGAGACACCAGTATACTTTTGAGATTTCTGTAAATGTTGGGACACAGTCTTTTTTACCTTAATGGGGCTATTCAGAACCCAAGTGTCTCCAATTTCTGTAGGGATGAGGCAGAGAGAAAAGAAAAATATTTTTAATTTACCCACAGGTGTAAATCACTAAATTGTTTTAAACCATCAGTAACTTGAGGAGAAGAGCTTCTTTATATCTGAAAACAAAGATTAGAGGCCAGTAATATGTCAGACAAAAAGTCATGAAACTTGTTATCATATTTAGCAGTGTATTTAATCTCATGCAACCAATCCCTTTGTTCTGCCATCCCTGCCGGACAACCAAGTAATCCAATGAAAGTGATTAGTCTCCAAGAAGCTCACAAAGTTCTTTGCCAATGTCTGTATGACCTATCCTGCAAAATGGGTGCCCCAATCACTAGAGATTGTAGAAAATACATTTTAACCATTTTTTTCTCCATTGTGAGATATTAACCCTGCAGCCAGGAAAGGCTTTATCTTATCAAATAAAAATGAAGTTGTCAGGGAGCTGGGGAAAGCCAAGTGGCCATCTTGGATTTCCCATAGCCCAAACTGTTTGGTTTATAGCCATTGTTTATCCATTTTAAATTCCTTGATGAGCAGTTAGTTTTTGTAGAAGCAGAATGAGCTTTGTCTATATGCGCCATAGACACATAGCCACATTCCAAGAAAACTTTGTTCTTTTAACAGGAAGAGAGAGAAAACCAAATTCCAGATTGGTACCAGCTTATATTCACTTTGAATCTATAATTATTTACTGAGTCAAAATAACAATAAAAGATTTCAAAGACAGTTTAATGTTTTAAGAAACTTGTATCATGCCCCAAACTCTCTTCCACTTGCTGCAAACCTTTTTGGACTTTTGGTGTTTATCACTTCATTTGCCCATTTAGAGAACAGCCACCTGTAAGTTTAGACTTACTTTCTTTTTCTTTAATAGAACGTAATTCCATTCCTTATACCTTTTTATTAAAAACACACATCTTACTTTCTGTTAGCAACCACGAACTGTACTTTATATCATCATTTTGTAGATTGGTAAGCATAAATCACCCAAAGCTGTGTCATTTGTAAAAGTATCTTCAAAATGTCTATGTTAATTAGATCAATAAACAAACATCAATACCAGGCATCAATTCAATAGTGAATATTTCTCAGTTCACATCAGCCTGAAATTCAGTTTTAATTTTCTTGAATTTAGAATTGTTTGATTCACAAGCACTTACTTCTCTTTGCTGCTGCTGCTGCTGCGCTGCTTCAGTCGTGTCCGACTCTGTGCGACCCTGTAGATGGCAGCCCACCAGGCTCCCCCGTCCCTGGGATTCTCCAGGCAAGAACACTGGAGTGGGTTGCCATTTCCTTCTCCAATGCATGAAAGTGAAAAGTGAAAGTGAAGTCGCTCAGTCATGTCTGACTCTTCCTGACCCCATGGACTGCAGCCCACTAGGCTCCTCCATCCATGGGATTCTCCAGGCCAGAGTACTGGAGTGGGGTGCCATCACCTTCTCTGTACTTCTCTTTAGGCCAATTAAATAGAGTTCATTGACCAGTTAACCTTCAGCAATGTTGTCCAAGGACAGAGACACACATAAATCTGGACAGACAGAAACCTCACAGCTTTCCACTTGAAATTTAAAATATCTCTTTGCCTTTTTTTCCCTTGGCCTGAAGTTCTACCAGTTTGGTCACAGCTGGAGTCCCAGATAAGTAGGATATGTATCTCAAGGATATGATACACTTAAATTCAGGTTTTTTCCCAGGTCTGTTTTTGTTTCTCAGGCAGGATCAGAGCTCCAAAATAGTATTTCAACAAGCCAACTTTTTCCTAATTTCACGTGCAAAAAGAACCAGTTTTGTAATTTCAAATAGATTTCATTTTAACAGGTTTTCTCTGGAGTCTAAAGGATATCATGGCCATTCAGTATCAAAAATGTCATCTTTCCTTTTTGTAGTCATAGTTTCATAGCTAAAATTTTTAAACCAGAGAGTGTTCAAGTTGGCTCTGATGAAAGGGGTAGACTGATTAATAAGATGTTGTCCCAGCAGTGATTGTCTCTTTGGGGAGGTGAGGTCTTCTCTTACAGCAGAGAAAGCCAGTATTAAAGGGGTTTTTAGGCTCTGAGGATCAAATTTATGCCAGTTTTTCAAGATACAATTTAAAGGGGGTGGTTCTGGAACTGCTAGCTCCCATCTATAAGAGAGAAAAAAGCAGGGCCCAGTGATGTGGCTTTTTTCTACTGAAGGCATCCCTCCCTGCTCTAGATGGGGGTGGAGACAGGTCTTCCATCTACGCTTCCTTCCCTGGCCAGAGTTAACCTGTCTCTTACTGACACAGATGTCTCACTATTGTCCCTCCTGGTTCTACCGCCAAGATGGGGTGGAGATGCACCAGGGGTAGACATGATGGCATCCCAGATTGATGTCCAGTTACATATCATTAAAACCTTGGTTTGAGTTCCCCTTTTTCTCTGGTGCCACCCGGGGTGGAGCAGAGTAGCCTTCTGGATTGTCTCCCAACCTAAGACCTGTAGGGGAAACATTCATATTTTGTGTGCCTGTGCACATTCTTGAGCATATTACTGACCATAGTAGAAGCAATAAGTCATAAAGGGATGATCAGAAATCCCAAGATGTCCCTTCTGAGAGTTGTCACCTGAGTCTATGTGATAACAAAGGAGGTGATGGAGGGCCAGCCTGCGAGGATAAAATCTTTCATGGAGTATCAAGTTCAACCTTTCTATTCCTGTCCAGCAGATTGTACAAAAAGAGTATCTAAGGAGTTGAAACAAGAGCCACTGGAGGTCTTTCTCTGGTCCACTAAGAGCTAGCGCTACCAAGGGAAGAAGCCTGCTGCATTTCCAGTCTGCCCAAATCTGGAATTCTGTGATCTGTGTCCTCAGAAATCTCATGCTCACCAGCAATGCCTCCATCCATATAGTCTGGAGGCATAGCCATGACAAGAACTTGCCTCTGGGTCTCTGGGTCTCTGGGGATTTCCAGTCTGAGAGATATCCCTAAAACTAGAGCTCCAACTAACTCCCTAACGTGTTCTTGCATGCAGTGTCCTGTAAAATTTGGAATGGGGGGGTCTTGCTAGAAAAATACAATAACATCATGGATTGCAACTCCCCTGAAAGTCTACAATCTGGCACACTAGGTTAGTAGTTTTAATTCCCCAAGCAGTTGTGAAATGGTCAGAGAGACCAGGAAAAGCTGACCGGGAAGAGAAGTTTGGTCCATATACTTCAGAGTTAGTAGAGACTTTACAGTAAAAGAGCAAGAGTCCCAGCTCAGAGTATTCTTACCTTGTCTTGAAGATCCCGGATGAGCCCCCAAGATGAAAGTTTATGGTGAACGGTGCCGCCAGATTCTGAAGGCGAAGGTTTAACTCTAGGACCAAAGACAGGTCCCAGTCACTCAAGGCTTTGTGTGCAAAATTTTATTTAAAGTGACAGGACAGAGAAAGCTTCTGACATAGACATCAGAAGGGAGTAGAAAGAGTACCCCCCTCACTAGTTTAGGCAGGACCTTATATATTTCTCAACTAGCTGCTGAGAATAGATAAAAAGAATACCTCAAGGTTGTAAGAGTTCCACCAGATCCTTTCCTAAGGCATACAACCCGAGATAACTTTGGCACAAGATTAGCCAGGGGGAGCTGGTTCTGGCAAAGTATCTGGGCAATATATACTGTGGCTGTGTAATCAGGGGCACACGTCTTGAGAAACAAGTTCCCAGGCAAGATCTGTTACAATTATAATCATTATAATCATTGACCTAGAGTCTAAGAAAAGCATTTCCATGAGTAAGACCTTGTGCTGTGTGTGATTATTAGTGCCAGACCTAAACAAAGGCCAGTTCTTGGGCGAGATACATTGTTGCACAAGGCTTAAAGAAAGCATGAGTGAGAATGTTCACCTCCTCCTTAAAGGGCCTTGGACTGCCTGCCTAAGTAAGCTTTAACTCTTTGATCCTCCTCTCTCAAGTACCTTGTTATTCAGTAGCTCAGTCATGTCTGACACTTTGCGACCCCATGGACTGCAGCAACCCTGTCCTTCACCATCTCCCAGAGCTTGCTCAAACTCATGATCTCTGAAGTATCTAGATAAAAGTACTGGATTTCCTCAGTAATTTTACAAATGTATTATTGGAAGGACTGATGCTGAAGCTGAAGCTCCAATACTTTGTCCACCTGATGCAAAGAGCTGACTCATTAGAAAAGACCCTGATGCTGGTAAAGTTAGAAGGCAGGAGGAGAAGAGGATGAGATGCTGGATAGCATCACTGACTCAATGGACCTGAGTTTGAGCAAGCTGCGGGAGATGGTGAAGGACAGGGAAGCCTGGTGTGCTGTAGTCCATGGGGTTGCAAAGAGTCAGACAGGACTGAGCAATTGAAAAACAAAATATCTCCTCCCCCCCATCACTCCAAATGGAAGGTGTTAACTAATTGATGGCCATGAGCACATAGCCCCAGGCCCTTGGAGCCTAAAGACTGATAATGTTAACTCCTATGACACCACCCTATAACCTCACCATCAGTCAATCAGAGAATTGTGCACTGGCTGATCACATACCCTGGGATCTCCCCCTTTTACTTGGTTTTTAAAAATTTTGCTGAAACCCTTTGGAGACCTTGGAATTTTAGGGGCATGAGCCCTGCAGTAAATGTTTCTTTGCTCCAAACTCCATTTCAGTTTGTTTGGCCTCACTGTGCTTGGGCACAGGAACTTGCATTAACATGTACGCATCTTCTTCAGTCCTTGAAGAATTTCCCTTCATGGGGCTTGTACATCATAAGGAACATATGGCCCTGTGACATGAGATTGATTTGCTCTGCTCCTAGTGTAGTTCTGATGATGGCAAGGGCAAAATTATGATGCCTGATCATAACGAGACCAACTTGACTGGGAATGCAGCAAATGTTGAACAGCTTTTCCGATATGGAGATGCTGGGAGCTATGCAGCATCACAAACAATATATTTATTATTGTCCTGTCTGCATAAGTTTTTAGGACATATTTATAAACATTTGATTGTCTTACTAAATTTATTCTTCAAAACTAAATTTACTTGCCAGGGCTCAAATTATGATATTAGACTTGGAAATTAGTGGCATATTCTTGTCATAACTTCCAACAATTCCCAGCAGTTATGCTAATTAGAAGTTTCCTGAGGCTCTTGGTTTGACAACTGAGATCAAGCAACTGTGTTTAATTACAGAAAATAGAAACTTATGAATGCAAATGGGTCACTAAGGCCACACCTTAAGAATAGAATGTTGCTCATTAATTACACACATCGAAACATAAGGTGTCCATTCTAAGATATGCAATTGCTATTATTCTTTTGAGAGAATCACAGAATCAAAGAGCTGAAACAGATTTCAAGTATTACCTAAGAGAATTCTATTGGGTTGTAGCCATTCACTGGTCTGCCATCTCTACACACCTTCTTCAGAATTCTTTCTACTGCTATAGCATCAGGAAAGTACAGGCTATTAGTTTTATCATTAATAAACTTTACTTGATGTGAACTTATTGACAAATCTTTGATGTGTTAGAGTTCAATACACCTTTCTTTTTCAATTTTAATTTTAATTCTGTGTCTCTCAGTTAAGATTTGGTTTCTTGTTGCAGCTCTGTCACTAATCAGTTGAGTAACTGAATAAGCCTATACCTTTCTAAGTTTAATATAAGTGTGCAAACTAGATTAAAATAAAATTTGAATTTATCCCAGCTGAAATTCTTATTATTTTTTAAATTCTGCAGTCATAGCAACATAACATTGATTCCTTAATGGAATCATTCATTTAATGAACATTTAATGCCTATTATGTGCAAGAGATTGTAGGCCATCTCCAAAGATGGGAAGAGAGAGAAGAAAATTAACATATACTTTTGTATTATCAGGCTGCATGCTTTTCATGGAATATCCCTTGAAAAAAAAATAAAGCTGATTGGCTTTTCTGAGGCCCCATGGGCTTTAGATATTTACAACTTTATTTTTCCAAATAGATTCATCCCTTTGTACAATTCAACTATTTTCTCTGATAAGAATCATTTCAGTGTTTGTTCTATACACAGTCGTCTTAATAACATATCTCATTTGGTGAGTAATCTAGATAATTATATAGCTTTATATTTTAAAATGAGCTTCAGGTATTATAGGGAAAGGAGCCCAGTTGTAAGGAGTGGGCCCAAAGCCTGTTGTCTGCAGAGCTGGGGCATCTGGAGTGCCACGAGCTCCAGTCATTGCCCTTACAGTGCTGGCTCGTCTCTCTGTTCTGTTTCCACAGATGGGCATGCTAGGTGACTCAGCCATGTTTCAGGGCAACAACTTTATAATTTGCCGACTCTTGAAATCTAATTTCAACACATTGCATTCTTAATTTAAGCCTTACTATTACCAGTGCATAGGAATATTAACTGCTGTTTATTAAATATATAACTGTATGCCAGATGGTGTTCTAAGTATGTCATAAATGTTACTACATTTAATTCTGACAAATCTGTGAGGTGGATTTTATTATCATTCTGGTTTTTCTTATGAAGAATGTTAAGCAGCTTGCCTAAGTTCATATAGTTTGTAGCAGGAAAGAATTTCTATCCCAGTCTGACTAGTTTTGATCTGTTATTAGTCTTTATTTTAACTGCCAAGTATCATTTTAACTTTTAAATATGTACCACTCCCTTGTTTTCTCCGTATACATCATGTTTTCTGTCACTGACTAATGTAAAGTCTCTATTTAAACCAGTTTATGAATCTCCATTCCACTTATTTTTTTAAAGTGAAGTGAAGTTACTCAGTCATGTCCGACTCTTTGCAACCCCGTGGATTGTAGCCTGCCAGGCTCCTCCTCCGTCCATGGGATTTTCCAGGCAAGAATACTGGAGTGGGTTGCCATTTCCTTCTCCAGGAGATCTTCCCGACCCAGGGATTGAACCCAGGTCTCCTGCATTGTAGGCAGACGTTTTGCCATCTGAGCCATAAAGATATGTATAATTTTGTACAAGAAATCTAAAAGTTTTAAAAGATATGAAAATATAGATTTCAAAATCAATGTTATTTCATTCCAAATTTTAACTTGGATGTCTCAGTATGTATATATTGGAAATGCTGCCATTTTGCAAAATCGTTTTGAAACTAATTTTCCTGTGGGAACACTTTTTCAGTATGCATTTTCCTGTTTAGGCATAGAAAGAGAAAATGCTCTCATTTATGCACAGATAATTACAGTATTCACATAACCTTTAAAAGTCTTTATTATTATTTTCTTTCCCTTCAAAGTTTCTGTATTTACTGAATTTTATATCAGCCTAAGCACAGGGAATTCTTCCAACTTGCACTTGAACTAATTTTTGAGAAAAGCAGCATAATTTATACCTTATATTGCATAGTATTTATGAAACTGCATTTATTAAGGCTTTGCAGACAAATGTGTTTAGGACTTGCTGGCATTTTTTTCCTTGCTTGGTTTGATTATTCAGTGCTGATTTATGGCCATCGTCCCCCTGCACATCTTTGGATGTTTCTGTACTAGTAACAGGGAAAATCCTATAACTACAACTTTTGCTGTAGAAATATGATTTCTTGGCCTCTCTCTGTTATAACAAGTTTAGGGGTCTGTTACTCTCTTTTTACATAGTGTCTTTTAGAATAATTTGTAGCTTCTTATTTATCTTCTCTCTGTGTACTGTCAATTAACATGCAAAACAGAACAATTTTTCTTCATTACCTAGTCCAGGCCATTCAAAGAGAGACAGTATGGAACAGGGCATAGATATGAGTGATGAAGTCAAAATCAGTTCAGTTCAGTTCAGTTCAGTCGCTCAGTTGTGTCTGACTCTTTGCGACCCCATGAATCACAGCACGTCAGGCCTCCCTGTCCATCACTAACTCCCGAAGTTTACCCAAATTCATGTCCCTCAAGTCGGTGATGCCATCCAGCCATCTCATCCTCTGTGGTCCCCTTCTCCTCCTGCCCACAATCTCGCCCAGCATCAGGGTCTTTTCCATTGAGTCAACTCTTCACATGAGGTGGCCAAAGTGTTGGAGTTTCAGCTTCAGTGTCAGTCCTTCCAATGAACAATACTTGGGTTCAAATTCTACTTCTACTATTTCACACTGTATGACCTCAGTGTGTGTGCTGTGTGCTTGGTCACTCAGTCAGGTCCGACTCTTTGCAACTCCATGGACTGTAGTCTGCCAGGCTCTTCTGTCCATGGGGATTCTGCAAGCAAGAATACTGGAGTGGGTAGACTTTCCCTTCTCAGGGGATCTTCTCAACCCAGGGATCCAACCCAGGTTTCCCACATTGCAGGTGGATTCTTTACCATCTGAGCCACCAGGGAAGCCCCTGGTGGTATATGACCTTTGGGCATGTTAATTCATATACCTCAGTTTTCTCATCTTAAAATGGGGTTAATACAAATCAACTGATTTTAATTAAACACAGTATATGTGAAGCATTACTTTTAAAACTTTTGTGTTCATGAACACATTCAATCCTCACAATAACCCCATGTGGAGGTGTAAATATCACCTCCATTTTACTGGTAAATAAGCTAAGGCACGGGCTTCCCTGGTTGCTCAGCTGGTAGTGTTTTGCATGCAGCTAGAAAAGAGCTCTTGGTTACATACTTGTGTACCTTTAATAACAAATGAAAGGAGTGGGGGCTGTTCTTTTTTCTCTACAGAAGTATTTGATTGGGTTAAAGTTTCTGGAAACTTGATAGAGATCAGTCACCTTCTTTTATATATGAAGAAGTAGACACCTTGCCGGGTTATATGACTTGGCTAAGATTTGGATAGTTCAAAGATTAGAACCCAGATCTTCTATCCCAAGCAACCCTGAGTTTTTTTCTCTCCCATAAGTCCAATGTGAAAGCTCCTCACCTTGTTATCAACTTAGTGTTGGGAATTCATTTTTTAGTTAGAAAGAAATAGAGGAAACAATTGAATGGGAAAGATTAGAGATGGCTTTGAGAAAATTAAAGATACCAAGGGAATGTTTCATGAAAGGATGGGCATGATAAAGGACAAAATTGGTAAATACTTAACAGAAGCAGAAGAGATTAAGAAGAAGTGGCAAGAATACGCAGAACTATACAAAAAAGGTCTTAATGACCCAGATAAACACAATGGTTTGGTCACTCATCTAGAGCCAGACATCCGGGGTGTGAAGTCAAGTGGGCCTTAGGAAGCATTACTATGAACAAACCTAGTGGAGGTGATGGAATTCCAGCTGAGCTATTTCAAATCCTAAAAGATGATGCTGTTAAAATGCTGCACTCAATATGTCAGCAAATTTAGAAAACTCAGCAGTGGTCACAAGATCAGAAAATGTCAGTTTTCATTCCAATCCCAAAGAAGGGCAATGGCAAAGAATGTTCAGACAACAATACGATTACACTTATGTCATATGCTAGCAAGGATAGGATGCAAATTCTTCAAGCTAGGCTTCAGCAGTACATGAACCAAGAATTTCCATATGTCTAAGCTGGATTTCAGATAGGCAGAGGAACCAGGGAGCAAATTGCCAACATTCATTGGATTGAGGAGAAAGCAAGGGATTCCAGAAAAATATCTACTTTTTCTTCACAGACGGAACTAAACCCTTTGACTGAATGGATTACAACAAACTGTGGAAAATTCTTAAAGAGATGCAAGTATCAGACCACCAAAGCATCTTATGAGAAATCTGTATGCAGGTAAAGAAGCAACAGTTAGAACTGGACATGGAAAAAATGACTGGTTCAAAATTGAGAAAGAAGTATGATATGGCTGTATATTGTCACCCTGCTTCTTTAACATATATGCAGAGTACATCATGAGAAATGCCAGGCTGGATGAATAAGAAACTGGAATCAGAATTGCAGGGAGAAATATCAACATCAGATATTCAGAGGACACCACCCTAATGGCAGAAAGTGAAGAGGAACTAAAGAGCCTCTTGAGGGTGAAAGAGGAGAGTAAAAAAGCTGGCTTGAAACTCAACATTAAAAAAACTAAGATTGTGGTATTGGTTATACCACTTCATATCAGTAGGAGGGGAAAAGGTAGCATCACTGACAGATTTTATTTTCTTGAGCTCAGTGACTGCAGCCATGAAATTAAAAGACGGTTGTTCTTTGGAAGAAAAACTAAGACAAACCTAGACAGTGCATTAAAAAGCAGAGACATCACTTTGCCAACAAAAATCTATATAGTCAAAGCTATGGGTTTTTCCAGTAGTCATGTATGGATGTGAGAGTTGGACTATAAAGAAGGCTGAGCACCAAAGAATTGATGCCTTCGAATTGTGGGGCTGAAGACAACTCTTGAGAGTCTCTTGGATAACAAGGAGATCAAACCACTCAGGCCTAAAGGAAATCAACCCTGAATATTCATTGGAAGGACTGATGCTGAAGCTGCAGCTCCAACACTTTGTCTACCTAATATGAAGTGCTGACACATTGGGAAAGATCCTGATGCAGGAAAAAATTGAGGACAGGTGGAGAAGGGGGCGACAGAGGATGAGATAATTGGATGGCATCACTGACTCAATGGTTATGAGTTTGAGGAAACTCTGGGAGACAGTGGAGGTCAGAGGAGCCTGGCATGCTGCAGTCCATGGGGTTGCAAAGAGTTGAACACAGTTTAGTGATTGAACAACAACAATACTTTTATCAAATATTAAAAACATGAATTTATTTTTCTCTGCATATCATAATTGATTAGATAGCAAATATGTGGTTGTTGTTGTTTAGTGTCTAAGTTGTGTCCAACTATTTTGCAACCCCATGGACTGTAGTCCGCTGAGTTACTCTGTCCATAGGATTTTCTAGGCAAGAATATTGTAGTGGGTTGCCATTTCCTTCTTCAGGAGATCTTCCTGAAACAGGGAGTGAACCTGAGTCCCCTGCATGCCTCCTGCACTGAAGACAGATTCTCTACCACTGAGCCACTGGGGAAACACTCAAATATGTGGGGAAAATAGCATAGTATTGGTTGTTAAGTATTTGTGTATTTGGTGTCTTGCTCTGGAGGAAGACTATCTAGTTTAGCATGCCAGCTTTGCCTTCTATCACAAGATGTTGTGCAAATTACTTGTCTTTTCTTCATCACAGTTCCCTCATTCATAAAAATAGAGTAGTATACATACACTGCAAAGATTCGTTGTGATAATTCGATGAGTCCATATCTATTAAGCACTTCGTATTAGTACCTGGCATAGGCTTCCCTGATGGCTTGGTGAGTAAATAATCTACCTGCAATGCAAGAGACACAGGAGATGTGGGTTTGATCCCTGGGTTGGGAAGATACTCTGGAGGAAGAAATGGCAACCTGCTCCAGTATTTTTGCTGGAAAAAACCCATGGACAGAGGAGCCTGGTGGGCTATAGTCCATAGGGTTGCAAAGAGTTAGACAAGACTAAGCACACGATTTGACATTTTGATATACTGGGGGAGGTTTGCTATTATTATTGCTTTAAATGAATTACCATTGAGGTTTAAAATGTTTTTTTAACCATTTATATTTCTTCTATAATTTTTCATTCATATCCCTTGTTTATTTTTATTGCTATGTTCGCCTTTTTTCTTACTGATTTTCAAAATGTGTATCATTTTTGGCATACTGCTTTGAATATCATTAAATGTCATAAGTATGCATAACAATTAATAAGGAAGTACTAACTGGGCATGTAAATATCTGAGACACTGTGCTAGGTGCTGTTCAGAACAGAAAAAATGAATGATAAGGTCCCTTTCCTCTATGTGATTTTTAACATAGTAGGGTGAAAAGGAAACATTCAAAATAATGCAATGTGTCATAATAGAGCTTTCTGGATCTGTACTTTTGGTACACTGATGCAGAAGACATTAATTCAGATTGAAATCTTCTCACAAGGTTTTTGGAAGACATAACATTTAAGATTGAGTTGAATAATGGGCAAAATTTTGAGAAGTATGGATGGCTGGACAAAGACATTCTAGTGAGTTAAAATAATGAGAGAGAAGACAGAGTGGTGAGATAAAATACTCAAAGAACTTATTTAAAAATTTTTTTATCTTTATGTGACATGTTTTCAACAAAGCAAGGTAACCATGATCACTGATTCCTTAGAGATTAGAATCATAAGTAAAGATATGAATTATAGGTAACCTAACACTAATTCAGGAACTCAAACTAGTGTGTATATGAGCCATTCAGTACTGCAATTTATATTAAAAGGCTGACCTAAATGCAAAGGACTGACAACACACATAAAAAATGAAAATTTCTTTTTGACGGCATTGGATAGAAAGGACAGATTATGGCAGTTCCAAGGCTGTAAAAATATAGAAGGATAACAACCAAAAATTTGTAGCAGATTCACAAGGGCAGATTTGGAAGACACCAGTCATGATCCTTGATATACTTAGCTGCAGGATTTTTCAGCCTGGCACTCTGACATTTTAAGTCAGATGAATTTTTGTTGTGGGAGTGTCCTGTGCATCCTAGATGTTTGGCAGCATCCCTGACTTCAGTCCACTATGTGCCAGTGGTACCTCTCCCAGCAGCAGGGTTATGACAAATAAAAATGTCTCTAAACATTGTGAATGTCCCTCTAGGGACAAAAATGTCCCCTGGTTGAGAACCACTGCAGTACAATATAAAATAATTCCTTTATTTCTTATCTCTTTTAACTGTTCATTATATTCTGGAGCAATATGTTCAATTTTTTATAGTTACAAAACCAAAGACACCATTTATTAAACATATGCATAAAACAAGTTTTAAAAATATATGTTTCATACAAAGTACACCTCAAATGTTAAAGCTTGGATACATACTTTGGCTTGTCCCTATCTGTTTTAAACCAAGCTGAGCTCATTTTCTGAATTTATCTGAATATCAGAAAATCCATATTTGCAGCAACTTAATATTCCTGCTCTGGAAAATCAAGCAGGTTACTCTAACTTGGGTAACTTATGGAATTACTTTTTCCCAAACCTTATGTTTTGAAATAATTTCAGAATTAAAGCTGCAAAGATATACAAAGTAGTTCATATACCTTCAATCCAGAGTTCTCAAATGTTAACATTTCACTGCTTTGTGCTTTCTCACACTCCCTCTCCTCTGTGTGTGTGTGTGTATGTATGTATGTATATAATGTGTGCATGTGCTAAGTCACTTCAGTTGTGTCCAATTCTTTATGACCCTGTGGACTGTGGCTCATCACGCTCCTCTGTCCATGGGATTCTTGAGGCAAGAATACTGGAGTGGGTTGCTATGCCCTCCTCCAGGGGATCTTCCTGACCCAGGGATCGAACTCATGTCTCATTATGCCTCCTGCATTGACAGGCAGGTTCTTTACCACTAGTGTCGCCTGAGAAGCCCATTTATATATTATATATATATATATATAATATATGTATATAATTTTTAAGAACTATTTGAGAGTAAGTTGGAGTGGAATGCCATTGCTTTCTCCAGTTAAATATATAATGCCCCTTTAAAATGAAATTCTTCCATGTTTATTTCCAAAAACAAAGGCACTCATTTTTGTAACTGCAATGCAATTATCAAAACCAGGAAATTAATATTGATTCAGTACTAATAGCTAATCTTATTAAAATAATGACAATAGCTCCAATAATATCCCATCTAAGATCACAGTTTACATTTAGTGGTCATGTCTCTTTAGACTCTTTTAATGTCGAATAGTTCTTATTCTTTTTTTTCTTTGGTCCGAACTGGATATTTGCTTCCCCTCCAAATCTAAATTCGAATGTTGAAGCTCCACCTCCTAGTGCGGCTATATTTGAAGGTGGGTGCTCTAAGGAAGTAATTAAAGTTAAACGAAGTCATAAGTGTGAGGCCCTGATTCAGTAGAATTAGCGTCCTGACAACAGAGAGTTTGACTCTTTTCCTTTTTTTTTCTCTCTCTCTTCCTCTCTTTCTTTCCTCTGTGCACATATGAGGAAAAACTGTGTAAAGACATAGAGAGATGATGTTAATTTATAACACAGGACACCAACCTCATTAGAAACCAACGCTTCATCATAGACTTTCAGCCTTCAGAACTATGAGAAAATAAATTTCCACTGTTTGAGCCACCCATTCTGCAGTCATTTGTTTTGGCAACCTGAAGCTGACCTACAATGACATTTTTGAAGTATACAGACCGGTTACATTGCTTAACACCTAGACCTAATATCCATAAAATCTCTATCAGCTAAAGGGCTACTTCTATTGTATAGGGAATACATGATTGTAGATTGGTCCAAGATAATGACAAGGGTATGGTGAGATGGTTTGTCTTCAGGATGTGTTTGATATTAAAGCCAACAAGCTTCTTAAAGCATTGGGTATGAGGCATGAGAAAAAAAGAAGAGACCTAGGTGTAGCAAACACAGAAGAGATCATACCTCCAAATAGGTGCAAAATCTATGACAGCTTAAATATGTTACCATAGAGAAATTTCTATTTTGAAATAATTTTTAGTTCTAGTGGCAAAATCTTTTTATGTATTTCTAATGTAAGCTTATTGCACAAAAAATGGTTGGTAGGGTGAATAGCTTCATTCATAGCAAATCTTTATTTCAAGGTAAATTTGACTTTAGGAATAATCCAAAAGCTATATGTAAATAAATTAGATAACCACACTAAGCAATAACATTTTTAGCCATAACTAAGTAATAATTCTAGTGTCTTTGCACTGTTCTTAATATGATTCTGAAAGCAAATCCAAGAGAGAGTTTTCAAAAAAGCTTTTAAGCAATAATAGCATCATTAGCTGGAGAAGGCAATGGCACCCCATTCCAGTACTCTTGCCTGGAAAATCCCATGGATGGAGGAGCCTGGTGGGCTACAGTCCATGGGGTCGCGAAGAGTCAGACATGACTGAGCGACTTCACTTTCACTTTTCACTTTCATGCATTGGAGAAGGAAATGGCACCCCACTCCAGTACTCTTGCCTGGAGAATCCCAGGGACGGCAGAGCCTGATGGGCTGCCATCTACGGGGTCCCACAGAGTCAGACACGACTGATGCGACTTAGCAGCAGCAGCAGCAGCATTAGCAAAAGTAGCTGTATCTTAAGATTTCTTTGAAAGAAAGAAAATTCAATAGTATCTATAGATAATGTAATAGTTATTTACATTTATAAATATAAATATCTATAAGTTATGTCATTTTCATTATTTTCATGTCTCCTCTCCTTGTAGAAAGCTAAATTCTTTTTCTTCATTTTCTAGGCATGGCTATCTTTAAGGTACCCTGGTGCAGTACTTAGATACCTATACCTATATCTGTATTATCTCTCTCTATATATATATTTGTATCTATCTGTCTATATATTATCTATATTTATATACATATGCCTAGAAATGGCTTCCTTGGTGGCTCAGCAGTAGAGAATCTGCCTGCAATTCAGGAGACACAGCTTCTATCCCTGGGTCAGGGGATCCCTTGGAGGAGGAAACAGTAACCCATTACAGTATTCTTCCCTGAAAAATCTCATGGACAGAGGTGCCTGGCAGGCCACAGTCCATGGGCTAGCAAAGAGTTGGATATGACTGAGTGATTGACACATGCATCAGATCAGATCAGTCACTCAGTCGTGTTCGACTCTTTGCAACCCCAGGAATCGCAGCACGCCAGGACTCCCTGTCCATCACCAACTCCCAGAGTTCACTCAGACTCGCGTCCATCGAGTCAGTGATCATCCAGCCATCTCATCCTCTGTCGTCCCTTCTCCTCTTGCCCCAAATCCCTCCCAGCATCAGAGTCTTTTCCAATGAGTCAACTCTTTGCATGAGGTGGCCAAAGTACTGGAGTTTCAACTTTAGCATCATTCCTTCCAAAGAAATCCCAGGGCTGATCTCCTTCAGAATGGGCTGGTTGGATCTCCTTGCAGTCCAAGGGGACTCTCAAGAGTCTTCTCCAACACCACAGTTCAAAAGCATCAATTCTTCTGTGCTCAGCCTTCTTCACAGTCCAACTCTCACATCCATACATGACCACAGGAAAAACCATAGCCTTGACTAGACGAATCTTTGTTGGCAAAGTAATGTCTCTGCTTTTGAATATGCTATCTAGGTTGGTCTTGGATGCAATCTCAAAAATGACAGAATGATCTCTGTTCGTTTCCAAGGCAAACCATTCAATATCACAGTAATCCAAGTCTATGCCCCAACCAGTAATGCTGAAGAAGCTGAAGTTGAACGGTTCTATGAAGACCTAACAAGACCTTTTAGAACTAACACCCAAAAAAGATGTCCTTTTCATTATAGGGGAATGGAATGCAAAAGTAGGAAGTCAAGAAACACCTGGAGTAATAGGCAAATTTGGCCTTGGAATACGCAATGAAGCAGGGCAAAGACTAATAGAGTTTTGCCAAGAAAATGCACTGCTCATAACAAACACCCTCTTCCAACAACACAAGAGAAGACTCTATACATGGACATCACCAGATGGTCAACACCGAAATCAGATTGATTATATTCTTTGCAGCCAAAGATGAAGAAGTTCTATACAGCCAGCAAAAACAAGACCAGGATCTGACTGTGGCTCAGACCATGAACTCCTTATTGCCAAATTCAGACTGAAATTGAAGAAAGTAGGGAAAACCACTAGACCATTCAGGTATGACCTAAATCAAATCCCTTATGATTATACAGTGGAGGTGAGAAATAGATTTAAGGGCCTAGATCTGATAGATAGAGTGCCTGATAAACTATGGAATGAGGTTCGTGACATTGTACAGGAGACAGGGATCAAGACAATCCCCATGGAAAAGAAATGCAAAAAAGCAAAATGGCTGTCTGGGGAGGCCTTACAAATAGCTATGAAAAGAAGAGAAGTGAAAAGCAAAGGAGAAAAGGAAAGATATAAACATCTGAATGCAGAGTTCCAAAGAATAGCAAGAAGAGATAAGAAAGCCTTCCTCAGTGATCAATGCAAAGAAATAGAGGAAAACAACAGAATGGGAAAGACTAGAGATCTCTTGAAGAAAATTAGAGATACCAAGGGAACATTTCATGCAAAGATGGGCTCGATAAAGGACAGAAATGGTATGGACCTAACAGAAGCAGAAGATATTAAGAAGAGATGGCAAGAATACACAGAAGAACTGTACAAAAAGATCTTCACGACCCAGGTAATCACTATGGTGTGATCACTGACCTAGAGCCAGACATCCTGGAATGTGAAGTCAAGTGGGCTTTAGAAAGCATCACTACGAACAAAGCTAGTGGAGGTGATAGAATTCCAGTTGATCTATTCCAAATCCTGAAAGATGATGCTGTGAAAGTGCTGCACTCAATATGCCAGCAAATTTGGAAACCTCAGCAGAGGCCACAGGACTGGAAAAGGTCAGTTTTCATTCCAATCCCAAAGAAAGGCAATGCCAAAGAATGCTCAAACTACCGCACAATTGCACTCATCTCACACACTAGTAAAGTAATGCTCAAAATTCTCCAAGCCAGGCTTCAGCAATATGTGAACCGTGAACTTCCTGATGTTCAAGCTGGTTTTAGAAAAGGCAGAGGAACCAGAGATCAAATTGACAATATCCGCTGGATCATGGAAAAAGCAAGAGAGTTCCAGAAAAACATCTATTTCTGCTTATTGACTCTGCCAAAACCTTTAACTGTATGGATCACAATAAACTGTGGAAACACATGCATACATGCCTAGATATTTATTACAATTATAAAGAGGCCTTTCTTTTTCATCTGATAATTGTTGTTGCATTGCTTAATAATTTCTTTTAGATTTCTGAATCTGGAAATAGCTCAGAAGTCATCTACTCAAACTCTCTAATTTCATGAAGAAACTGATTTTCTTTTCCCCAAAGACCTTTAACCAACATTAAATTTAGGATAGGAACCCAGGCTTGCTGTCTCCCAGTGGAGTGCTCTTTCTAATCTATTAGAATGAAGGTTACAATGGTAGTCAGAGAAGGAAAATTATTACTAGTACTGTAACTTAGTTTGGAGGTTTGAGATACACTAATTTCTACTGTGTCTCTGTCTGTGTGTGTGCTCATTTGTGTCTGACTCTTTGTGCCCCCGTGGACTGTAGCCTGCCTGGGAAATCCATGCGACTTCCCAGGCAAGAATACTGGAGTAGGTTGCTGTTTCCTCCTCCACGGGATCTTCCTGACTCAGGGATCAAACTGTCTCCTGCATCTCCTAATTGGCTGGGGGATTCTTTACCACTGTGCCACGTGGGTAGCCCCAATTTCTACCGTAGATATTTTGAAACAAAACAAAACAGGTCAGTATCTCAGTTTCAGAGGTTCCACAAAATGGTTAGAGTTACAATCCACTGCCCTTAAAACCTGCTAACTCAGAGTCAACAAGACATAGTAGATAGACAGTATTAAAGACAGGTGCATTGCAATAAATTATGAGCTAAAAATGGGCTTTTCTTACTGAAAATAATTACAACTATAATTGGGGGGAACTGGATATTTTTAATCTGTAGATGGGTAGAGAAAATGTGTAGGAAAAAGCATTTCTTGAATATCTATTGTTTGACAGTCACTTTTCATGCATTATTATTGAACACAATTTTAAATTTACTGAAATTCTGGTTCTTAGAGAATTTTTAAATAAGAATTCTGAGTTGAATATTATTATTTTAAAGTCATTAATTAATACTTTTACATCATATATTGAAGTATGTTAAATGACTGGGTAAGTTACTGAAAATATAAGCTAAACATTAATATATTGACTTTTGTATTAGAAATAAATTATGATGAGTTAAAGTATTATGTCTTTAATTTTTTGTTAACCAACTATATTGCTTAATTTTCAACAAATATTTATTAAGTATTTGCTCTGAGCCCATCAGTGGCACATGAACTGTTTCGACCAGGATACGTTTGTCTTATCTTGGGCTTCTATCAGTTCAGTTCAGTTCAGTCGCTCAGTCGTGTCCGACTTTTTGCGACTCCATGAATCACAGCACGCCAGGCCTCCCTGTCCATCACCAACTCCCGGAGTTCACTCAGACTCACGTCCATTGAGTCGGTGATGCCATCCAGCCATCTCATCCTCTGTCGTCCCCTTCTCCTTCTGCTCCCAATCCCTCCCAGCATCAGAGCCTTTTCCAATGAGTCAACTCTTCGCATGAGGTGGCCAAAGTACTGGAGCTTCAGCTTTAGCATCATTCCCTCCAAAGAACACCTAAGGCTGATCTCCTTCAGAATGGACTGGTTGGATCTCCTTGCAGTCCAAGGGACTCTCAAGAGTCTTCTCCAACACCACAGTTCAAAAGCATCAATTCTTCAGTGCTCAGCTTTCTTCACAGTCCAACTCTTACATCCATACATGACCACTGGAAAAACTATAGCCTTGACTAGATGGACATTTGTTTTGTTGGCAAAATATTCTATAGATATTCTTAAACAACAGACTTTTTTTTTTTTCTCTCATTTTTTCAGTTCTGGAGGCCAGGAAGTCCAAAGCCAACTAGCTGGCCTACTTAGTTCCTGGTGATAGGAACCTTTCTGACTTGCACATGGCCGTTTTCTTGCCATGTCCTCACATGGCTGAGAGAGTGAGCAAGCTCTGGCATTCTTTATCTTTTTATAAAGAGACTAATCCCATCAGTGACTCCTCTGTCATGTATTCTTGTAAATCTAATTACCTTCTATAAACCCTACCTCTAGTTAAAATCACATTGAGGATTAGAACTTCAACAGATGAATTTTGGGGGGATATAAGCATTCAGGCCATAACACATATCAATGTATTGTCTTCCTTGATGGAGATGACAGTCTTCCAGAGAAAAGCATAAATAAAAACTTGTGACCAGTGTTATAAAAGTGGCAGAATAAGGTCTGTAAGAAGGAAGAATGGTAAATTGACTTTAGGTACATATTTTCAGGAAAGCTCATAGGGAAATGTTTGAGATCTGATGGCTCCTGTAGAGCCAGCTTTGCAGAGGGCAGAGTTGTTCAGATAGCAGGAATTGAACTTCACTTGCTAAGAAGGGAGAGATTGCCATGTGTTTGCAGAATGAGAAGGAAGATTTTTCTCTAAGGCACAAAGAGATGGCAAGAAACTGGAGCCACAGCCCAGATTGTGTAGGCTGTCTCAGGCTGTGCCAAATGCAATCAGATACTATCAATTTTGAATTTTCAGACTTCACTCTGCTTGCTTTGATAGACACTAGAAAGCTTAAACAACAAATGTGATCAAAATGTTGGCTGAGGAAAGGCAAGAAATACAGTTTTCTAATTTATCTTGTTTTATTTAAGAATAGGCTTTTCTTGTTTTATTTGAGAAACATGGAAAATATTTTAATCATAGGCAAATCTTTTTGGAACAAGTGTTTGTCAATAAGTCACCTAAAAGGTGACATGATCCTACATGGAGTTTAAGCCCCCAATTTCTAATCTTCTTTCCTTTTTACTACATTGTTATCTTCAGAGTCAAGAAGGGAAAATAAAGAAAAACCTCTAGTGAAAACTGGGTCCATTAAATCATGGACCCTCTGGGCACAGTTTCCTACTTTTTTTGGAAAGGATTTCAATCTAAAATGGAAATTGGAGGATATAAAATGAAAAATCTCATGTATGTGCCCTCAGGAAAATAAAACTTAAAGACTGAGAGACTAATTTCCCATAAAAACCTGATTTACAGAAAATTGATACCATTGGAATTTTCTTAAATGATAGGGAGTTGGTCAAGCGTTGCCTCATATCAGCCATGGGAGATTTTCTTAATGGTTTCCAAAGGCATGAGCAAGAAATGATCTATGTTGGGTTGATCTCACAAAATAAAGCAAATTTAGCTTTTGTTTGTATAACTGGACTGGTTTTGTCTGATTGAGGAATCTTCAAGGGCTAGTCTCCAATCTTTTTTTTTTTTTTTTTAACAGATTCTCACTGAATCCCTGTTTACCTTCTCTGCCCATAAATATGGCCCTCTGAACTCTCAATGGACTCTCCTGTAGCAGGCTATATAGTTTGTATGTCCCAAATTGCAGTTCTTGTGCTATTCCTGGATAAAGTCATCTTTTTGACAGTTCCCGAGCTTGCCTTATTTTACCTTTTTATTTAGGTCAACAGTCTGTCATAGACCCTGTTGATGGTATTCTTTTGAGCCTCAGCAAGCTACTCTAGAGTAATAGGAGAAAGCGCTAGTTTTCTCACATTGTTAAGTACTGGTTTAAATCTTTGGTAAATGGCAAGCTGGACTCTGCTCTGAGGCACTATCTATTCTTTTGATTTTGGAAATAATCTAAGGAATTTGAAATATTCCATTTCATCTTATGCACAAAGCCAAGTTTGTTACCAAATGCAAGCTCATGTGCCCAATGCACAATAAGACCAAACAAATCAAAACATTGGAGTTTGGAGCAGAGAAAGACTTATTGCAGAGCCATGAAAGGAGAAGGGGTGGCTTGTACCCTCAGAAATCCCAAACACCCTAAAGGATTTCAGCAGAACATTTTAAAAGGCAAAGTGAGTTGAGGGTATGTGATTAGCTGGTGCATGATTCTCTTATTGGTTGATATTAAGGCAACCAGGTATTAACATAGGGCTAGGTGCTTATGGTTTTTCCAGTGGTCATGTATGGATGTGAGAGTTGGACTGTGAAGAAAGCTGAGCACCAAAGAATTGATGCCTTTGAATTGTGGTGTTGGAGAAGACTCTTGAGAGTTCCTTGGACCGCAAGAAGATCCAACCAGTCTATTCTGAAGGAGATCAGCCCTGGGTGTTCTTTGGAGGGAATGATGCTAAAGCTGAAACTCCAGTACTTTGGCCACCTCATGCGAAGAGTTGACTCATTGGAAAAGACTCTGATGCTGGGAGGGATTGGGGGCAGGAGGAGAAGGGGACGACAAAGGATGAGATGGCTGGATTGCATCACTGACTCGGTGGACATGAGTCTGAGTGAACTCCGGGAGCTGGTGATGGACAGGGAGGCCTGGCACGCTGCAATTCATGGGGTTGCAAAGAGTCGGACACGACTGAGTGACTGAGCTGAACTGAACTGAGGTGCTTATGATAATTAAGTATTTAATTTCTTCCATTTGGTGGTGATTTTTAGCATCTTAAAATCTCAGGAAAATAAGCATGAGATACTAATCTTTAGGTACTTCAGAGAAGAGCTACAGCAGAAGATATGGGGGAAGTGTCTGATGGCTTAGATAGTAGACAATTTGCAATGTGGGAGACCCAGGTTCCATCCCTGGATTGGGAAGATCCCCTAGAAAAGGGAATAGCTACCAACCTCAGTACTCTTGCCTAGAGAATTCCATGGACAGAGGAGCTGGGTAGGCTATATATTTCATGGGGTTGCAAAAAGTCAGACATGACTGAGTGACTAACACTTTCTTTCCTAGGAAGGCATGATGAATTCCTGCTTTTGCAAGTTGATAATTTTTTTTAAACTTATGACCAATATATTCTTTGAAGTTTCAGTTTAAAGAATTCTGCACAGTTTCAGTTTAAAGTCAAAACAGTTAGATAGCTCAATAAAGTTAATTCTGTCGAGCAAGAAAATTATCTATTTTCTTTCATAATAGAAACCACCAGCAAAAAATGTTACCATATTTTTCCTTCTGCTTTGTTAAATATATTTGCCTAATTGAAGAAAGGAATTTTTTTTTCCTGAAAATTTAAATGTTCATCATATCTGAATAGAAGATAGGATTGCTTCAAATGCAGTATTCTGCATTGTACAAATGTTTGTACACAAAACATTTCTTCTGAAAGTTTAATAAAGGCATGTTTTGGATCCATAAATACGATAGATGTATATGTTTTCTACAATGAAAACAGTCTATGAAGAATTATATCTTAAGTTAGCTATGTTATAAATTGGATTATGGGAAATTTGCAATGAATTTAAAAAATGCAAACCTAACCATTTAATTTTATCTTTTCCCTAACTTATCTGGCAAACTGCCGCAATATAAAAGAAATATACTTACATTTAAAAATAACTATATCTGAATTGAATTTATATAATTTGAGATTTAAAATGTTCAAATCTTGGCTCCAATGAGTTAATTCTTATTAATTTTTAATCACTTTCCTTTTTCTGCAAACTATGAAAATAATAAGCATTTTAATTCACATTGTATTCCTTAAACACAAAATTCTTTAAACCAATAATGCACAGAGAGACAGATGTTTATTTTTTCTAAGGGCCCAGAAGTGAGACAGCTTGAATATAGTGTTTATAGTCACTGTCTAGTCACTTTCAGATGTGCTTCCTTCCACAGCATTCTTTCTGCTGTAAATGAAATGGTAAACATATTTGGCCTATGAATATTTATTAAGCAATACTGTGTACCACATGTGGTGCTTGATACTACATATATGACTATGATATAGCACTTGCTTCATGGAGTTTTTAATAAATTCCATTTGGAATAAAAAATACTTAGAATTTCAAGAGAGTACAGTAACTATCCCTAATTTTTAAAAAAAATCAGGTTTCTTATAATTCTAAATTAACCTGTTGTATACTATATTTCTTCCTTTTTATAGCTTTATTGAAGTACAATTGAAACATAATAAGCTATATATAAATTACATAAATTTGATAAGTTTTGATAAGTGTATATACTTTGAAACTACCACCACAATCATGATAATGAACATATCTTCTGTCCCCAAAAGTCTCCTCTTGGCCTTTTGTGATCACTTCCTCTTGCTATTCCTTCCCACCCCGACCTGTCCATAGGCATCTACTGATATTTCTATCACTATATTCTAGTTTATACTTCTCAGAATATAATTAAGTTACAGTGTGAGTTTCTTTGGTATGGTTTCTTTTATTGAACATAGTTATTTGAGACTTCTTCATTTTGTTTTGTATATCAGTCATTCATTTGGCTTCATTGCTGTGTAGTGTTCCAGTGTATGGATAAGCAATGTATTCATTCATTCCTCTGTGGCTGGACATTTGTGCTGTCTCCAGTTTTGGATGATCACCAAAAAAGCTGCATGAACACCAGTATACAGTGTTTATGTTTGTGAGTGCATGCTCAGTCATGTCCTACTCTTTTTCAACCCCATGGACTGTACTCCACCAGGCTCCTCTGTCCATGGGATTCTACAGGCAAGAATACTGGAGTGGGTAGCCAGTCCCTTCTCCAGGGGATCTTCCCAACCCAGGGATCAAATCTGGGTTTCTTGCATTGCAGGCAGATTCTTTACCATCTGAGCCTATGTTTATGTGCACAAATCTTTTTGTGAACATATGACCTGATTTTCTGGGAAATGCCTGCTTGATATGGCTGCTGCTGCTAAGTTGCTTCAGTCGTGTCTGACTCTGTGTGACCCCAGAGATGGCAGCCCACCAGGCTCCCCTGTCCCTGGGATTCTCCAGGCAAGAACACTGGAGTGGGTTGCCATTTCCTTCTCCAATGCATGAAAGTGAAAAGTGAAAGTGAAGTCACTCAGTCGTGTCCGACTCTTCGCGACCCCATGGACTGCAGCCTACCAGGCTCCTCCATCCATGGGATTTTCCAGGCAAGAGTACTAGAGTGGGGTGCCATTGCCTTTTCCAGCTTGATATGGCAGGCATATATAAAAATTTTTTTTAATTTGCCACATTTTCCTAGATTTGTTGACTATCTGGAGTTTGAGTGGTATCTCACTGAAGTTTTTAAATTTACATATCCTCTATAACTGATGATGTTGGGCATTTTCCATGTGCTTTTTTCCATGTTGCTATTTGTATATCTTGAGCATCTAATTCAAATATTTTGCTTAATTTAAAAATTTTTGTTGTTTTCTTGTTATTGGGTTTTGAAAATTATTTATATATTATGGATATAAATCCTTTATCAAATACATGATTTATAAATAATTTCTTCTAGTTATTGGCCTTTTTATTTATTCTTCTTGTGTCTTTCAAAAACCAGTATGTATTCATTCTGATGACCAATTTATTAGTTTTTCACCATATGAAAAGTCTTTGCCTAATCCATTGTCAAAAACAGTTCTCCTGTGTTTTCTTCTGAGAGTTTTATAGTTCTAATTTTTATTGTTAGGCCTATGATCTGCTTGAGTTAATGTTTGCATATGGTGTAAGCTATAAATTGAAATAATTCATTTTTTTGTTTTGTTTTGTTTTGGCCATGCCGTGTGGTATGTGGGATATTAGTTCCCCAACCAGTGATCAAAGCTGTGCCCTCTGCATTGGAAGTGCAGAGTTGTAACCACTAGAGTGCCAAGGAATTCCTATGATTCTTCTTTTTAAATATAGACATGTGCCATTTGTTGAGAAGACTATTTTTCTCCACAAAATTGGCTTTTCATGTCTTTCAAAAGTACGTCTATTCTGGACCTTATATTCTTTGCCTATATTGATATCAATACTGTAGATTTTTTAGTACTTGATACCACCTAGTATTATACTTCAAATTTTTAAAAGGGCTTCTTTAATGTTATTTTCTTAGATACGTTTTAAGTTCACAAAAAAGTGAGGGGAAGGTACAGAGTTTCCATATATACTCTGCACCTACACAAGCTCAGCCTCCTACATTATCAACATGTCCCACTAGAGTGGTACATTGTTACAATTGATGAACCTACATCAACACATCATAATTATGCAAAGTTATAGTTTTACATTAAGCTTCACTTTTGGTGTTATATATTCTCTGGGTTTGAATAAATGTATAATGACATGTATAATGTCATTATGGTATCACACAGGGTATCACTGCCCTACAAATTCTCTTTGTTCAACCTATTTCTCTCTCCTCCATCCTAACCAGTGGTAGCCATTGATCATTTTACTGTGTCCATGGTTTTGCCTTTTCCAGATTGTGATACAACTGGACTCATATAGTGTGTATCAGATTGGCTTCTTTCATTTGCTGCTGCTGCTGCTAAGTCTCTTCAGTTGTGACTTACTGTGTGACGCCATAGACGGCAGCCCACCAGGCTCCCCCATCCCTGGGATTCTCTAGGCAAGAATACTGGAGTGGGTTGCCATTTCCTTCTCTAATGCATGAAAGTGAAAAGTGAAAGTAAAGTCGCTCAGTTGTGTCCAACTCTTAGTGACCCCATGGACTGCAGCCTACCAGGCTCCTCTGTCCATGGGATTTTCCAGGCAAGAATGAGTGGGGTGCCATTGCCTTCTTTCACTTAGCAACATGCATTTAAGTTTCCTACATGTCTATTTGGGCTTCCCAGGTGGCTCTAGTGGTAAAGAACCTGCCTGCCAATGTAGGAGACATAGAGATGCAGTTTCAATCCTTGGGTGGGGAAGATACCTTGGAGGAGGGCCTGGCAATCCACTCCGGTATTCTTGCTTGGAGAAGCCCCTGGACAGGGGAGCCTGGCAGGCTACAGTCCACAGGGTCACAAAGAATCAGACACAACTGAAGCAACTTAGCACACATGCATATATCTTTTTATGGTTTAATAGCTCATTTCTTTTTAGTGCTTAAAATATTCCATGTTTCTGTATCCACTACACTACTGAAAAACATTTTGGTTGCCTCCAATTGCAAATAAAGCTGCTGTGTGGACATATGGTTTCAACTCCTTTGGGTAAATACCAAGGAGTGTTATAGCTAGATTGTATGTTTAGTTTTGTAAGAAACCCTCAGACTGTTTTCCAAAGTGGCTGTAGCATCAGCGTTCCCATGAGCAAGAATGACTGTTCCTGTTGTGCCACATCCCTATCCATTTGGTGTTGCCGGTGTTGCAGATTTTGGCGATTCTAGTAAATACGTAGCGGTGTCTTGTTTTAATTTGCATTTCCCCAGATGACATATGATGTGGAGCATCTTTTCCTGTGATTACTTGTCATCTGTCTTCTTTGGTGAATTGTCGGTTAAGATCTTTGATCAATGTTTAAATAAAGTTGTTTGTTTTCTTGCTGTTGAGTTTTAAGAATTCTTTGTATATTTTTGATAACAGTCCTTTATCAAATGTGTCTTTGTAAGTATTTTCTCCCAGTGTATGACTTGTTCCATTTTCTTGACTTCATCTTTTGCAGAGCGTAAGTTTTTAATTTTTATAAAATTAAGTTTTCGGTGTTTTATTTTATGAATTGTGCCTTTGTTTTTATATCTAAAAAATCATCACCATACTCAAGGTCATCTAGATTTTCTCCTATGTTTTCATCTAGGAGTTTTACAGCTTTTAAGAGTTTTAAAGTATTTTACATTTAGTTCTGTGATCCATTTTGAGTGAAATTTTATGAAGGATTTATGGTCTCTATTTAGATGATGATGATTTTTCTTTTTTTTGCATGTGTATGCCTAGTTTTTCCAGAACCATTTGTTGAAAAGACCATCTTTGCTCCATTATATTCCCTTTGCTTCTTTGTCAAAGATCAGTTGACTATATTGATGTGGGTCAATTTCTGGGCTCTCTATTCTGTTTCATTGAACTATTTGTCTATTCTTTTCTTTTCTTCACTGATACTACACATCGTCTTAATTACTGTAGCTTTATGGAGAATCCCAGGGACGGCGGAGCCTGGTAGGCCGCAGTCTATGGGGTCGCACAGAGTTGAACACAACTGAAGCGACTTAGCAGCAGCATAGTGAATCTTGAAGTCAGTTAATATCAGTCCTCCAAATTTGTTTTTAGTTTTTTCATAGATACTCCTTATTAGGATGAGAATCACTTTTTCTTCATAGTCTTCTAAGAGGTTTTTTTTTTGGTCTGTTTTTAAGGAGGAATAAATGTTGCATTTTGTTGAGTGTTTTTCATGCATCTGTCGAGATGATCATATAGTTTTTCTTTTTCTTTCATTTTTCAATCAGTTACACTGATCGGTTTTCAAATATTAAACCAATCTTATGTTATTAGTCATGACATATTCTTTTTATATATTTTGGATTTGAGAAAATTTGTTAATAATTTTTGCATCAATTTTTATGAGTTATTGGACTATAGTTTTTTATTTCCTGAAATGCCTTTGTCTAGTTTTAGTATTACAGTAATGTTGGCTCATAGAATTAATTACTTTGTGTTCTCTCTTCTATTTTCTGAAAGAGATTGTATGAATTGGAATTCCCTATTCTTTAAATATTTTCTAAACTGGTGAAGCCTTGTGGACCTTGAATTTTCTTTGTGGGAAGGTCTATAATTGTAAATTTAATTTTAAAAATAAATATAAGATTGTCAATATTTACCCATGCACTAACTCCCAGTGTTTTCATTCCTCTGTGTTGATCCAGATTTTTTTCTTATATGATTGTCCTTCAGAACTCCTTTAATATTTCTTGTAACTAGGCATGCTGGCGATTAACTTTTATGAGCTTTAATGTCTGAAAAAGCCTTTATTTTACTTTTGTTTTAAACTATTGGGGTGGCTCAAAAGTTCCTTCAGAAGTTTCATAACATTGTGGAAAAACCTAAACAAACTTTTTGGCTATCATGATAATATAGAATTCTAAGATGGTAAGTTTTTATTCATTAATTTAAAGGTGTTGTTCCTCTGTTTTCTGGCTTACTTGGATTTCAACAAGAAATCTGTTCTTAATCATGTATTATTCCTTCCCCCCCCCCATCTTCTTTTAAGATACTATCTTTATCACTGAGTTCAAACAACTTGATTATAATATGCCTTGGTGTAGTCTTTCTCATATCTCTTGTACTTGGGGTTGGTGAAATGTCCTGAAAAGTTGTGGTTCTGTGGTTTTCTTCAAGTTTGGAAAAGTTTTGGCATTAATGTCTTCAAATACTTTTTGTTCCCCCCTACCACTCTGCTTTCTTTCAATAACTCCTATAACATGTGTATTTGGTCACTTGAAGTGGTCCCACAGTTCTTTGAATTTTTAGTGAGCTTATGGTTCCAGACTATGAACTTCCTAAGGGTTTCTCAGTTTTTTCCTCCACACCTTAGGACAAATGGCTACACCTGAGTATTTCTCTTCCCTCAGGTCAGTTAAGCTCTAATGATATCTAGCAGGTTAGGTTCTGTTGACTGTTTCTCCCCAGGGCGTTAAGAAGAGAGCTCTCGGGTACTTCAAAATGTTTCCTTTTCTTCTCTCCCGGGAAGCACAAGCGAGTTTCTCCTTAGATACTTATTCTGAGAACCTGGTTGAGCTCCTGGAAGACTCAACAAAAATGAATAAATGTTTTACATTATTAAAATTACTGGCTATTTTTGTGTTGTGTATTCTTGAGCTTTGTTCTGGGTTAGTCAATTTACTGGAAATAATTCCTGTTGATTCTTGCTTTAAAATGTAGTTAGGTGGGATGTGTTTCATTACACTGCACCACTTTCGCCAAACTATTAAGACAGACTTTTCTTTCTTTCTTTTTTTTTTTTTAAGGTCTCACTTTATTTATTTTTCTTTTTTTTAATTTAATTTTATTTTTTAAACTTTACATAATTGTATTAGTTTTGCCAAATATCAAAATGAATCCGCCACAGGTATACATGTGTTCCCCATCCTGAACCCTCCTCCCTCCTCCCTCCCCACACCATCCCTCTGGGTCATCCCAGTGCACCAGCCCCAAGCAGACTTTTCTTAGTAGACTGCTTGATATTGCTAAATTCTGAGATTTTCCGTTTAGTGACTACTGGAGATTATTCCTTCTAAGGCCTTTTCTGGGCCTCAGATTCTTCACATGCATGAGCTGATAATTTACCTGGCTAAAGTCTCTAGGAAGAACCTCCATAAATTTCTGAAGCAACTATGTAACTCTCTTGGAGAAGGAAATGCAACCCACTCCAGTATTCTTGCCTGGAGAATTCCATGGACAGAGAAGCCTGGTGGGCTACAGTCCATGGGGTCACTAAGAGTCAGACATGACTGAGTGATAACACACATGCATGCACGTAACTCTCTAGCTATCACAGTCTTTTCTTCCAGCTTTATCTACTCATTTCAGGCAGTCTGCAGGGCTCTCTATGATTTCCCATTTCCTTGCCACATAGTGTAAACTTTTTTTCTTTATCACCTAGTGTATAATATTTTAGAGCTGTTAACTTAAAAATGTTTAGTAAGTTGAAACTGTTGTTTTATATATTCTCTGCCCCACCCTGTGTGGTTTTTTGGTTTTGTTTTTAGTAGTTTAAGAGGGGAAATCTGCCCCCTGTTACTTGATCTCAGTAAGAGGGAAAATATTGTTACTTTTAAATTTTGTTTTTAAGGGTTTTTGATTGGATGGTTATGATTTGTGTGTATGCAGATTTTGTAACTCACTGGCAATATGGATTATACAAATTTAAGGTAGGATAATTTAAGAATTAGAATTAACTCTCTTTGTGCTTAAATTTTACATGACACAAATTCTCCCCAAAAGAACCAAGAAACGTTAGAAATTGTTTATTTTCACAACTTGACAGGCTAAATGGATTGAGTTACGTTCATGCAGTTGACACATTTTGGCAGCATCTTTTGTTGACATATGTTGGGTTTGAATTTTGCAAAAGTATTCAGTTATCTTCTTGTTTACATAAGTTAATGCCTTGAAAGGGAGGCATTATCTTTACCATATACTTGCTTGTTTTCTCTGCCTTCTGCTCGCCATTTCTCACTCTTACTCTGATCTGCTCCTTCTTCTGCAGGAAACCTGGCAGCACACTCTTTAGGACCTTTCAGGGTCTGTCAAACTCTCACTTGTTCTCTTTCTTCTGCCTCTTCTCTGAGTTTCCTGGGTTCTTTGCATTTAATGTGTTGAGGGGGAGGCCAGGCTCCTGGTAAGACTTCATCTGGAAATCTTAGGGAATTATTTTCACTTCAGTTCCTAGTCACATAGTCCATCCAGCTTTACCAGCAATAAAATCTCATATTTTAACGTTTAAGTCTAATGGTGAGAGAGATATGATTGATCATCGGCCTCACAAGCACCATAGGTGTCTTCAAATCATATACTTACCTCGTAAGGGTAAGAAAGAAACTTCCTGAGGTAACCTGGGCCATCCTGACCACCCCTCCCCCCAGCCATGTAACAACTAAAAGGTGAGCAGCTGGCATAGCAGAATGCTGCCAAGACTCGATTCAAGCACTACAGCTGGCATCCACTGATTGTCAGACCCATGGCAAGTTGGCTGTTGAGAAATATTGACTATTACCCTTGCCTAATGCAGTAAAAAAGGGAAACTTTAAAAATAGAACATACTATAAAATGTAATAGGCAAAATAAAAACAAGTTTTGTTTAATAAAATTGATATATTAAAATCTTTAAACATTTTTATATGAAAACTTCATTAAGTGAATTATTTTTCTCTATTGGTTCCTATGAAAACAATACGAGATTTAATCTAAAAGATGGGGGAAAAAGCTATTTACTCATAACCTGACTTTTTGACAAAAAGTTTGAAGTGGCTTACAGAAATATAATAGAAAAATAAAATGTAAATTTGCATAGCTGCTAACTGGAATGAAGCTCAAAGTCTGGATTTATAGACTTACTGGACCATACAGTAAGATGGGCAATAAATTTTGCTATGAGACCCAGGAGCCAAAGTTCAAGGAAATCCAACAGAAGAAATAAGAAAACGTTAAGTATTTTTATTTCTCTGGATGAATGATGCCTTTTTTTAGCTTAAATAAAATCAGTAAATGAAATCTACATGATTTACTACATGTAATTTAAATTTTTTATTTTATCAAAGATAATAAAATATGAACTGACATTCAAGAAATAATGTACTCAAGAAAATATTTCTAGAAAATATATTAATGTGTGATTCTTCTTTTTGATTTGCAAAAGGTGTTTAAGAACTCAGAAGGATTATTCTTGGTAGGGTTTTACGTTTTTCCTTTCAAATATTTCAAATGTTTGACAAAACAGACTTACAAAGCTACTTTATTTTGCCAGTTCCAATTGCCATTCTGAAGCTTTGTCCTAGAATGTTTGAACGCTTTGTCCTACAAAGGTTCTACTTTGTACAGAAATGTGGGAATCACAGGTGATTTGTTTGACGTCTCATTGCTCAGATAATCCCTGTTCCCCCTCTTGCAGTTGATTTAAGCCAATGAGCCTTTTCCAGAAGGACTTTGAAACAATCCAGGTGGTTCTGATCATTCAGACCACTCTCAAAAGGAGAAAATGTGTTGGGGGCTATTAGTGATATCATTTTCCATCAGAAATATTATTAAGCAGAAAAAGGTCATTTTCAGAGTGGGAGAAGAGTAAAGCAGATCAGTAGCAGTTGCAGGAGAGTGAAGGAGATGATTGTGATTTTTTTTCTGGGGGTTTTCAACTGTTGGCTCTATGCTCTTATTGGCCTCTGATAAAGTTCTGTCCTCTGCTTCCCTGAGAAACATTTGTCTTTATAATAAGTCTCTCTCTGCTTAACTTAGCTACTAAACAGGATCCATGAAAACATGGGTCCATAGTAACTTTTGATGTGCCCCCTTATCTTATATTATGCCTGAGAGATTGCAACAACTTCCAGGTTTCCAGCCTTGACTTCTGTGTGCCCCTCAAGAGTTTGCCTGTGAGACCATGTCATCCACCCAGCACCTCACTCAGGTGTGTAAGTCTTAGTCCAAATAACCCTCCTTCCCTCATCTCCATATTACTTTTAGATCTCCTGACTTCCGTGGTTATCCATACTTCCATCTGACCGCTACACAATGAAGTGAATTAATTTTGAGAATCCTAATAGATAGCTTTAGAAACTTTTTTACAAATATTTTTATAGGACAGTATGACTTAAAATTCAGACTTCAGCATTCATTATTTTATTGCATCTGTATGCCATTTTGCTGTATTTGAATTCTGACAATACTAGATTTTATACTAGTGGCAGAGGATGAGATGGTTGGATAGCATGCCCGACTCAATGGACATGAACTTGTGCAAACTCCAGGAGATGGTGAGGGACAGGGGGACCAGGTATGCTGCAGTCCATGGGGTCACAAAGAGTTGGACACGGCTTAGCGACTGAACAACAGCTATACCAGATTGTTTTAGTTCACTAATTTAAAATTAATCATAATATGAAAATACATTAGTTAAAAGTCCCTTTATATAGTAAGAATTACAATTTATTCTTATAGAGTTACAGCGTGTACTGGGCTCATTAGAACATAAAGTGAGAAATGAGCATTTTGAAGAATGATTAATTTGTAATCCCTTTAAAAGATTATGCATAGAAATAATGCTTTGCTTTTATAATATGAATTTGTGTTTATATATAGTACTAGGGTTTATAAGGAAAAACTCTGCCATTCTGCATGATGCAGTAATGTGTTATCTTGTTGAAAGAGTCCTGTGCACATTGTTTTAGAGATTTAATGATCATGAGGAATTTTCTTATTAAGGCTTGCATCACTATTGGAATGAAAATGCAATTTGTCTTTAATCTTGAGTCCTTCAAGAGTACCTTGTTCAAAAATTTGATTTCTATTACTGTAGTTAAGATGATTAAGAACCTTTCAAATGCTGCATATAATTGAAAAGTTTTTGGTGTCTTAATTTCTTAGGCAAACATAAATTAATGTAACATCACTGCTATTTGTTACAATCATTATAAAACCTACTACTCAAAAAGGATCAATGAAAAAATAAGTACTTTTGTCATTAACATGCATTAACATTCTTTGTCCTCAAGATAAATCTACTGTGACTACCCCTTTCTACCTACTGCTCCTTGGAAACACCAGTGCAGTAAATTGATGAGACCACCCCTGTACTCCATAAGCATCTGTCCTGTAGGGCATTTGGGCACTTTGAAAAACCAAACAATATTCTGCCATGAAACTAACACTTTGGACTTATTAAAAGCCAAAGGTATCTTGGCAAAATGACCCCACATTAAGAAAAAAAAAAAACATCTTGTGGAGCTGGAATAATGTCTGATTGCTTTCAGCTGTTTGTTCTCTAATCCAAAGCCAGAGAGCAGCTTACTCCCTCAGGGTAAAACAACTCCACAGCAGCTATTTTACACCAAAACGATTAACTGAGCTTAATTGGGCATAACATTTAATAAAAAAAAAATGAGCTTCCTTTGGGAAAAACAGTTTTTTATGTGTCTGCAACTGCACAGCATAAAATTGCTATGATTTGTGTGTGTCTGTGTTTTAGAAACAACTTTATAAAAGACTCTAGAAACCAACATAACTTCTACATGGTGTTTGTCAATTTGTTGACTGTTAGAAAAATGGTGTCAATTTCTCCTCATAGACTTTTATGTGAGACTTCATCTTCTCCTGACCAATGATTTCTCAAATTCCACAGAAATTGAATAAAAGTGATTTTTTATTTGAAAAATCATCCTCTTTGAAGTATCTCATGTAAACTTTTCTACAGAGACATTTATTTCATGATTTATTTTCTTTTTTTTTTTTAATTTTTTTATTTTATTTATTTATTTATTTTTTAATTTTATTTTATTTTTAAACTTAACATAACTGTATTAGATTTGCCAAATACATGATTTATTTTCTGTGATACATAAGGATCATTCCTTTCCTAAATCTGCAAAGTGATTAAAAAGTAAATTAAAATAAGATGCTGTTACAGATTGTGACACAATTTACTATTTCTCTTTCTCAATATTGTCCATTCAACTTTAAAATATAACATTCTAACCCAGGGTTATGATATTCATCTTTTTTGACATAGATGAACATGTTGTTATCTCTGTTAAACAGAAATTTCAATTTATGCATTTATATAGTATTATACTTTAACGATACAATTGAAATACTTTGGAATTTTTAAATGCCCTAAAGAAACTATAAATTCTGAGGGAAAAATGAAACTCAAAAAGATAAAATTAGTATTTTTTAGTGTCAGTGATAATGTGCATACATGGGAAGATATGAAAAATATGCTTATTTGTCATTATTTATTGGTTTTAAAACTCAGTTTAAATAGACTGGAGAGAAGAAGGCTTTATTCTGATTCCCATTTTGTGATAAATTTAATAGCTCATAAAATTTTGGAGATGCTATTTCAGGACATATTGGCATAAATATTTGTAAGATTCTGCCTTAAAGAACTAAAACATTTCTCAGAAGAAATATATTTCAGTCACAGATAACAGCATTCTTAAAAAATCTATTTTAAAATAAATATAAAATATAGAGTATTTGGTGCTCTGCTGCTTTGTATTCAAGTATAAATCTGAGTGCCCTAAAATTATTGAGACTTTCCAACTTTAGCAGTCAGAAATCTCCCACTTGGGCAAAGTATTGTTTTAACCACAGTCAACACTAAAGCATGAGTTCTGTAAGAAAGCATATATATATACACATATATAAAATAAAACAGATTTCCATTACCTTATCTTTAAATATATGAGTTTCCCTGGTGGCTCAGATGGTAGAGTCTGCCTGCAGTGTGGGAGACCAGGATTCAATCCCTGGGTTGGGAAGATTCCCTGGAGAAGGAAATGGCAACCCACTCCAGTATTGCCTGGAAAATCTCATGGATGGAGGAGCCTGACAGGTTACAGTCCATGAGGTTGCAAAGAGTTGGAAAGGACCGAGTGAACATGTCCAAATCTTTAAATATGTTTAGATTTAGTGAGGTCCAATGACATGGCCATGATCAAATTCATAAAAGCCAGGAAATATTTGTAAACAGTTAAAAAATAATTACTTTTCCATGGGTTCTTTTGCTTCTTCTGACTTTGTATTGAAATGTGATTATCATAACTATCCACAGATAGTTATGATAGGGGTGACTGCCTGGGTTCAAATTCCGACTTCTTACACATTATGTGACCTTGAGAAAACTAATCACTCTGTTTCAGATTTTTCACTCATGAAATAGGGATCCAACAGTATTTAATTCCGAGGATTTTTGTGAAGGTTAAATGATTAAAAACCTTTTTGAGCAAGGCCTAGAATATAAATAGTACATTCAGTTGGGTAAGCCCTGTATATATGAATAATGTCCTTTTACCTTTCCCGTGATGACAGAGCTCCATTAAAGGCTTCATTTGTGCTTCTGTTATTTTTTTGCACAAATATTCAAAAAAGTTTTATTTTTAATAGCTAGAATATGGTATCAATCCAGATGTTCTTCAGTGGAAGAATGGAGAACAATCTATGACATATTCATATTATGGAATATACTATTCAACAATAAAAAGGAACAAACTGATAAAGAAACTTGGGTGACTTGGGGAATATTCTAGGTGAAATAAAGCAACCCCAAAAATTAAATTCTGTATTCCATTTATATAACATTTTGAGATGAAAACTGTTAGGGGTTAGGGATCAGGGCTGAAGTTAGGGAGTGTGATAGGGAGGTAGATATGGTTATAAAAAGTCAACTCAAGGGATTCTTGTAGTGATGGAACTGTTTCAGTTCTTGACTATGGGTGGGAGATACAGGAACATACAATTGTGATAGTATTGTATAGAACTACACACTGCCCCCTACCCGATGCACATACATATTAACATGTACAAGTGAGTGCAGGTAAAACTAGGGAAATCAGAATAAATTGTGTGGATTGTATCCATTCAATATTTTTATATTTTGAAAAATGTTGTTATAGTTCAGGGAAATACATGGGGAAAGTAAACATAGGATTTGTATATTTTTATAACTAAATGTGAACTGTATTACAACTGCATTTGACTATCCATAAGAATTTCAATTAGTAAAATAGGAGGGAGCCTGTTTGATGTTTGAAAATATCAATAATCCATGTGTAGGAGATAGAAAATTTAAAATTTAAAGCATACTATTATATAAAATGTATTTACATTTAGAAGTGTGTGTGTGTGTGTGTGTGTGTATAATAGAATTTGAATAAGATTGTAGAATCCAAAAAACACCTGAGAGATCATCTCATCTAGTAACCAGTCCAGGGTAAAGGTTTTGTTACTTAGGAGAGACGAAAGAAGAAATATAAGGACAATGGTGAACAAAAGTTTTTGAAACTGTCTTAACTTGAAACTGTTCTTCATTCTGAGATTATATCCTTCTTTTTTTGATATCATTATTGTCTTTCTTGTACAAAATATGTTATAGTGTCTTTTTGTAATATCTTTCCTTGACAAAATAAAAGGTTGATAAATACAAAGAAAAAAAGCCACTGAGTGGGTATGAAGACTCTCCCCCACAAAAAAAGAGGATAGGAAAAGCAAGTGAAAATAACACCAGAAGAAAATCAATATGCACCATTGATCACATGCACAGAGTTTCTCTGTAGAAGGAGTTCTCCTGTTTTGAGACCGACTTGTGCTCTGGGATGTTGTACTGCATGTTTATTGATTCTCTTAACAGGAACTTTCTGATATTCATTAAGAGTTATTCCATGATTTTAAAGTTTCCTATATTCTTTATACTCAAATGTTTTCTTCCCTTGCAAATTTCCATAGTCTATTTAGGATTGAACTCTAGCTAAAAGATGAAACTGTGTTCATAAATATGTAGGATTTATCTTTTGCTCAAGTCTTTTTGAATAAGGATAATGTGCTGGGAAGTTTTGCGCATTCATTATTTTTACATCATTTCTCAACATTACTGCTTTTCAAATGTTGTTTGAACCTAAATTATCACGTACAATTTTAATACACCCGGCATGCTTATGGAGAAAGCTGACTGAAATATTCAGCACTGCTTTCCACAAACTCATTCTTCACCCAGACTCTCTCATGATGAAGAACTTTCCCTGCGGGTGAATGCCAATGCCACTGCCACTGAAGGTTGCTCTTGGTTTCCTGGTGTTTTTTCATCTGAAACTTATGACTCTGAACCAATTCAGAGTATCATGACCAGGACTCTTCCCTTGTTTCCTTCATCTTTTCAAATGATATGATGAGTCATCATTAAAATTGAACTATTTGAGGTTGATTCTTCTGAGTAAATTTACAAAATCTCTACACCACCTATCAGGCTAGAGTTCCTCATCCAATTCTTTTATTCTTCCCAGAGTAGAGCCTGAGGACTCAAGGCAGCTGGGGGATCTCAAACCAGAAAATGCTGCAGAGAAGTCAGTCTTGTGATGGCATATACGGACACATACACATCAGTTTGTGTCCAACCTCCATTCATGCGTGACAGCTTACATTTTGTATGGAAATATTAATAGTTCAAGTATTATAAAAATTAACAGAGCTCAGTTTTTCTCTTGTATAGTGTCATGAATTTAGTACAAATATGCATTTAGAATACAGTAGATGTTTCAGAAGTAAGTTTTACACTCAAAATATATGCATTATCAATGATGATGGATAGCCAGGAATAAATATTTAGATGGATGTTTATAGTATCAAAATTCTCAAATTGGGTAGCTTCATTTAGGGAAAATGATTTCCAAATAAGTATATTGAGAGCATTTATATTCTGGTAATTTCGTGACAAGCAGATATTCTATCTATGAACCTTTATGCCAAAATGACTTGATTTGTTCCCCTGTATAGTATAAACTTTCTCATGAAGTTAATCCCAAAATGATTTCATTGACATTTTTCAGGTGAAGAAGTAGTTAGTTTTATACTTAAGTATACTTTAAATATTTTTGTAAAGGTTCTATATATTGTGAGTTACTATACTTATCCATTAAGTTGACATCTGATTTGGTAGAATGAGTATCATGGTTATTCTTCTTCATTACCAGAGGCCATATTTTTTATCCATGTATTTCTTGGTCTCTTTTTTGCTTGCTTGCATTTGTCCATGATCATGCATGTGTAGTTGAATAATTAGAGTTTATTGCTCTTGTAAGGAGAGATACTATGCCATGGGGTACTGAGTATCATCTCAGTAACATGTTGTTAGAATTTATTGTAGAATTTGGGCTCATGGTCGATAGTTTAGGGAAGAGTTTAAAGAAGCTAGACTTTGCTTTGTATTAGATGCTATCATGAAGTATGGGTAGTTCCATGATTCAATATTTTAAGAGATCCTATCTAGAAGGAGGGAATAAAAGAGCAAGATTAAAGCTACAATTCATAAAGAAGCAGCAGTTACTCATGAGCCAGGGTAGGGGGGTATTGGGTTATTTTTGTGGTTTAGACAATGTTCACATTTAGACATGTTTAGAGGTTGATCTTTTTATCTTGGTCCATCACAACCACAGGGGGCCTTGTCTGTTGATCTGTAAATTTATTTATGTTCATAGAAGAACACCAAGACCTAGCTGTACCAGGTAACTTTCTAGCAACATCAAGGTCCAGCTAATAGTAATGATATGAGGCCAGCATCTAGTGTTGAAGGCAGCTTTTCTTTTTCTTGAATCTATTTCCTGTATCTCCCTTCCATTTCTAAAAGATAGGATGCCTACTTTTAAGACAATATTGTTGTCATTTGCTTAGTTATTGTCTTTGCCATGCCATGAGGAGGATGTCAATAGAAATAATGAAGCTATTTTGCACTTGCTGCTTAAATGGCAGAGTCCTCTGCTCAATGGTTCTCTGCTGCTGCTACTGCTGCTGCTGCTAAGTTGCTTCAGTCGTGTCCGACTCTGTGCGACCCCATAGACGGCAGCCCACCAGGCTCCCCCTTCCCTGGGATTCTCCAGGCAAGAATACTGGAGTGGGTTGCCATTTCCTTCTCCAATGCATGAAAGTGAAAAGTCAAAGTGAAGTCACTCAGTCGTGTCCGACTCTTAGCAACCTCATGGACTGCAGCCTACCAGGCTCCTCCGTCCATGGGATTTTCCAGGCGAGAGTACTGGAGTGGGGTGCCATTGCCTTCTCCAATGGTTCTCTAGTTGGTACTAATTCTTTCTTATCGTGACACAAGGTTCATCACTTTTCAGGCCTTCTTTTGTCATCCTGCAGGATAAGAGGATTTGTATATGATTAAAATTCAATGAAGAGATGCAATATCAAATACTATATCTCTGAAATAGTCACTTGGAGTGTGCATTACCTTGAATTGCCATGATGGTTATGGGTAAGTTACGGTCAACTTAGCTAGGCTGTGGTATTCAGTTGTTTGGTCAAACTAGACACTAGTCCAGATGTTGCTGTCAGGTTATTTGGTATAGTATATAATTAGTAAACTTTAGGGAGAATACCCTTGATAATCTGAGTGGGCCTCATCCAATCACTTGAAGGTCCTAAGAGCAAAGATAGTTTTCCCAAAAAATAAATGAATAGACTGTAAAATAAAACCCCTGCCTGAACTCTTCTAAACTGCTGGCCTCCCCTAAAGATTGCAGACTTGCAGGATTCCTACAGTTAAAATAAATCTTTTTAATATATGTTTACACATATCCTATTGGTTCTATTTCTCTGGAGAACCCTGGCTAATACAACTGCTATTTATCATTTTGTAATTGTAGTTTTTATATAGTTACGTACATAATAGGAATATTGAGTGCAGGGAATTTTATATTCTTCATGCCCTATGAATACTTATTGAATGAATCAATGAAAATTTGGTGATACTGTCCCCATAACTTACAATGCTATTTATTTCCTTAGTCTTCACTGATGGTTAAAGGACCTGAGGGTCAGCTTAGTTTTTCTAAATCAACCCAAAGTCATTTATATGTTAATTTAAAATTCAAACTTTATCTGTATTTTGAGTAAGATGATATTGGAGCTAGGTTAAAAATGACTGAGTTTGCTCTGAAAACTGAAATTGAAATATTTGAATATGCAGGCAGGCTTCTCATTGTATGCCCTAATCTGCCCTATTTATTAACACAGGCTATTGAGAAGGAGACTACTTCTAATTTATATTCTGGCTAGGACCAGAAACTTAGAGTGGTATTTAGATGTTGCACAGTAGATATTTTGAACTGGCCACTGCCTTAAAATGGGTTCTAGTTATCACTATATTGACTAGATTCTTATTTATTTATTTTCATCTTCCCAAGTTCAATCTTTTTGACTATTTCATGCATTCAATCTTAATTTAAAAGTGATAGTTGTTTGAGGGCAAGTAATCTAAAATTTTAAGTTCAGAATATGAGATGGCAGAAATGTAGTTTGATTGTGTTTAATTTTATTAATATTGGCATATGTAATTGAGACTAGACAAATCATGATACACACTTCCCTTACACCTATTTTTTTTAAAAACTCTCAACATCTATGGTAGAGCATTCACTGTATCTTTTGCCCATATATCTTAATGTCTTAGTAAAATTTCCTTATGTCAGAACAACTATTTTCTTCAGAATTTCAAAACAAAAGTAAATTGAAAGCTGAGTTTTTAGGATTCTGGTCTTTAAGGATAAATGGAATTCTTATATTTTCTATTATAATGACTCCTGGATTTTCCAGATTCTATCATTTCTGAACCACATCCACTTTACTTCCTGCATCTACTCCTTAAATTTTCACAAGGTAAAAGTTGCACCTCTCCGTGGTCAAAAAGGATTCTCTCCCTATGACCAGACAGCATTTTGCCTGATCTGTGCTCTCTGTCTAAGTCACCTTTTGTCTGGCTTCTGTTACCTCACCTAATCACTTCATAAAACGACACTGGTTTTACGTACACACACATCCCTAGGCTGGCTTCAGTGTCCTCACTCTGTGGTTCTATGGCGCTTGGTCCTTCCATTGTTTTAGCTGTCAGTACACTGCACAGCTGCAGTGCACACCTGTCTCCTCCCCATTCTGCAAGCTCCAAGTCCCAGTATTCAGCAAGTCACCAGTGGCTAGCAAAGAGCCTAAGACATTGTAGACAGTAAGGCTGAGCGCCGAAGAATTTATGCTTTTGAACTGTGGTGTTGGAGAAGACCCATGAGAGTCCCTTGGACTACAAGGAGATCCAACCAGTCTGTTCTGAAGGAGATCAGCCCTGGGATTTCTTTGGAAAGAATGATGCTAAAGCTGAAACTCCAGTACTTTGGCCACCTGATGCGAAGAGTTGACTCATTGGAAAAGACTCTGATGCTGGGAGGGATTGGGGGCAGGAGGAGAAGGGGACGACAGAGGATGAGATGGCTGGATGGCATCACTGACTTGATGGACGTGAGTCTGGGTGAACTCCGGGAGTTGGTGATGGACAGGGAGGCCTGGCGTGCTGCGATTCATGGGGTCACAAAGAGTCGAACATGACTGAGCGACTGAACTGAACTGAACTGAAGCAGAGATTTGACAAACATTTTTCATTCAGGGTGAAGAAAAAGAAGATAAGAATGTTTAATGACCAAAAGCTAGTGAAATGATAGTTGCAGTTCTGCAAAGCTTAATGAGATATTCGACCAATTCTGATTCTTCCTATGCTTTTTCAAGCCTCACTTCTAGTTATAACCTCAATGGATTTCCTATTTTGACAAAAATAGAATTTTAACACTCTATACAGTACATTTTATTAAGAAAACTAGAAAAATGAAGAATCTATGTCATTTTTATACTATGAAATGTGGCACTGAAGTTCATGTGTATGCTTTCATTGCAAAATATCTGCTCTGGTGTTTGAAAATAAAATATTTAAAGGTATAAATCAAATATAAAATTGTATATACATATATGTATATTTTGTAATTATATATGTATGTTTGTGTATTAGATATTTATAGATATATACAAAATGGTACATATTTCACAGGGATATTAGGGAATTGAATATAAAGAGCTTTGAGTAGTGCCTGGAACATAAAAAACACTACATATAAATTTTGTTAATATTGTGATTATGAATGATTTATAAATACTTTTGGATAGAGAAAGATTTTTTTCTTTTCATTGCTAGAGAAAATAAGAGATAAAATATTCTTTGCTCAAAGCTGTTAGGGTGTTGTAAAAGTCATTTGGTCAGTGTCCATCTCTTTGGGACTCCATAGATTATATAGTCCATGGAATTCTCCAGGCCAGAATACTGGAGTGGGTAGCCTTTCCCTTCTCCAGGGGCTCTTCCCAACCCAGGAATCAAACCCAGGTCTCCTGCATCGTGAGCAGATTCTTTACCAACTGAGCTATCAGGGAAACCTAGAATGTTGTTAACAATCTGTGTTTTCTGAGTCAGTAGACCAAAAGTGGCATCTGTGTCGAGTCAAGCTGAAAAGATCATGTATCAGTGCTTCAGTCATTACCCTTCCATCCTTTCTTTGTCCAGACAGAGAAAAGCGCTCTCTGGGGTCACACTCAAACAGGCATCTTAACTCCAGTGGCCATCTTTTCTCAGTCCTTTTAAATTTCAGAATCACTGCCCTTCATCTCCTGGAATTTGAAACCTTTTTGAGATTGTCATCTAAAATTAGTTTTCTAGAAAACTCACTCCAGTTTCATTTCTCTTGCTTTCCCTCTCAAACTTTAGGAATTGCAAAAATTACTTCCACAGGTGTCTCTATCCACATTCTACACCTCATTTCTATATAAAAAAATCAGCATGCTTTTTATACTATCATTAATTTAGTAGGGTGTTTGCTCAAAAAACTAAAGAGAATGAGTGAAAGTGAAGTTACCAGTCGTATCCGAATTTTTGTGACCGCATGGACTGTAGCCTACCAGGCTTCTCCATCCATGGGATTTTCCAGGCAAGAGTACTGGAGTGGGTTGCCGTATCCTTCTCCAGGGGATCTTTGTGACCAGGGATCGAACCCGAGTCTCCCGCATTGTGGGCAGATGCTTTACACTCTGAGCCACTGGGGATGATTCCTCTTAGTTCAAGTGAAATGTGTTTGAATTCTTGATATTTTTATTTTATAAACTTAAAAGTGTATTTTGCAAGATTTGATCTTCCCCCCTCTTACTCTTCATGGGAAAAAATTTTTATTTAGGGTCTCTATTTCTATATTTTATTACTCTTTCTATTTCTAGTTTTTATACTTGTAAAACACAGTTGGATTTAACCTACTGTTAATTATAAAATTGTACATTGATTTGCATTTTTTAAAGCTCTTTTGTACATTCATCCTTACATAGACCATAAGAGATCATCAGTTTAGATCAGTTGCTCAGTCGTGTCCGAGTCTTTGTGACTCCATAGACCACAGCACAGCAGGCCTCCCTGTTCACCACCAACTCCCTGAGTTTACCCAAACTCATGTCCATTGAGTCAGTGATGCCATCCAACCATCTCATCCTCAGTCTTGCCCTTCTCCTCATGCCTTCAATCTTTCCCAGCATCAGGGTCTTTTCCAATGAGTCAGCTCTTCGCATCAAGTGGCCAAAGTACTGGAGTTTCAGCTTCAGCATCAGTACTTCCAACGAACACCCAGGACTGATATCCTTTAGGATGGACTGGTTGGATCGATCTCCTTGCAGTCCAAGGGACTCTCAAGAGTCTTCTCCAACACCATAGTTCAAAAGCATCAATTCTTTGTGCTCACCTTTCTTTATAGTCCAACTCTTACATCCATACATGACCGCTGGAAAAACCATAGCCTTGACTGGATGGACCTTTGTTGAGAAAGTAATGTCTGCTTTTTAATATGCTATGTTGATCAAAACTTTCCTTCCAAGCAGTTAAGTGTCTTTTAACTTCATGGCTGAAATCACCATCTGCAGTGATTTTGGAGCCCCCCCAAAATAAAGTCTGACACTGTTTCCACTGTTTCCCCATCTATTTCCCATGAAGTGATGGGACCGGATGCCATGTGGGACCGGATGCCATGATCTTCGTTTTCTGAATGTTGAGCTTTAAGCCAACTTTTTCACTCTCCTCTTTCACTTTCATCAAGAGGCGTTTTAGTTCCTCTTCACTTTCTGCCATATGGGTGGTGTCATCAGTATATCTGAGGTTATTGATATTTCTCCCAGAAATCTTGATTCCAGCTTATGCTTGATCCAGCCCAGCATTTCTCATGATGTACTCTGCATAGAAGTTAAATAAGCAGGGTGACAATATACAGCCTGACGTACTCCTTTTCCTATTTGGAACCAGTCTGTTGTTCCATTTCTAGTTCTAACTGTTGCTTCCTGACTGTTGTTCCAGTTCTAACAGTTCTAACTGCTACTTCCTGACCTGCATACTAGTTTTCAGGAGGCAGGTCAGGTGGCCTGGTATTCCCATCTCTTTAAGAATTTTCCAGTTTATTATGATCCACACAATCAAAGGCTTTGTCATAGTCAATAAAGCAGAAATAGATGTTGTTCTGGAACCCTCTTGCTTTTTCGATGATCCAGTGGATGTTGGCAATTTTATCTCTGGTTCCTCTGCATTTTCTAAATCCAGCTTGAACATCTGGAAGTTCAGGGTTCATGTGTTGGTGAAGTCTAGCTTGGAGAATTTTGAGCATTACTTTACTAGCGTGTGAGATGAGTACAATTGTGTGCTAGTTTGAGCATTCTTTGGCATTGCCTTTCCTTGGGATTGGAATGAAAGCTGACCTTTTCCAGTCCTGTGGCCACTGCTGAGTTTTCCAAATTTGCTGGATTATTGAGTGCAGCACTTTCACAGCATCATCTTTCAGGATTTGAAATAGCTCAACTGGCATTCCATCACCTCCACTAGCTTTGTTCATAGTGATGCTTCCTAAGGCCCACTTGACTTCGCATTCCAGGATGTCTGGCTTTAGGTGAGTGATCACACCATCGTGATTATCTGCATAGTGAAGATCTTTTTTGTATAGTTCTTCTATGTATTCTTGCCACCTTTTCTTAATATCTTTTGCTTCTGTTAGATCCATACCATTTCTGTATTTTATTAAGCCCATCTTTGCGTGAAAATATTCCCTTGGTATCTCTAATTTTCTTGAAGAGATTTCCAGTCTTTCCCATTCTATTGTTTTCCTCTATTTCTTTGCACTGATCACTGAGGAAGGCTTTCTTATCTCTCCCTACTATTCTTTGGAATATTCAAATGGGTGTATCTTTCCTTTTCTCCTTTGCTTTTGGCTTCTCTTCTTTAAACAGCTATTTGTAAGGTCTCCTCAGACAGCCATTTTTCTTTCTTGTAATTTTTTTTTTGGGGTTGGTCTTGATCCCTGTTTCCTGTACAGTGTCACGAACCTCCATTCCTAGTTCATCAGGCTTTCTGTCTATCAGATCTTGTCCCTTAAATCTATTTCTCACTTCCACTGTATAATCATAAGGGATTTGATTTAGGTCATACCTGAACGGTCTAGTGCTTTTCCCTACTTTCTTCAATTTACATCTGAATTTGGCAATAAGGAGTTCATGATCTGAGCCAGTCAGCTCCCAGACTTGTTTTTGCTGACTGTATAGAACTTCTCCATCTCTGGCTGCAAAGAATATAATCAATCTGATTTCGGTTTTTATCATCTGGTGATGTACATGTATAGAGTCTTCTCTTGTGTTGTTGGAAGAGGGTGTTTGCTATGACCAGTGTGTTCTCTTGGCAAAACTCTATTAGCCTTTGCCCTGCTCATTTTGTACTCCAAGGTCAAATTTGCCTGTTACTCCAGGTGTTTCTTGACTTCCTACTTTTGCATTCCAGTCCTCTATAAGGAGAAGGACATCTTTTTTAGGTGTTAGTTCTAAAAGGTCTTGTAGGTCTTCATAGAACCGTTCAACTTCAGCTTCTTAAGCATTACTGGTTGGGGCATAGACTTGGATTATTGTGATATTGAATGGTTTGCCTTGGAAACGAACAGAGATCATTCTGTTGTTTTTGAGATTGCATGCAAGTACTGTATTTTGGACTCTTTTGCTGCCTATGATAGCTATTCCATTTCGTTTCTAAGAGATTCTTGCCCACAGTAGTAGATATAATCATTGCAGGGTAAACTGCTCCCCCTTCCCTTTTTTTATAATAGAGTAAAAATTGTTACGTGATTTGACAGTGTTAAACTTCCTAGTAAATAGTATGCGTAATTTAGCCTTACATCATCAATCTCCCAGATATATTCAGTGCATCATTGTAACCTCCAATGCTAAAAATGACTCAATGTAGAGAGATGATTTTTATCTAAAAGAAATAAAAGTGTGCAAAAAGGATTTTAAATCCTAAATTTTAGCATTACCCTTGTCCTAGATTACTTCTTTTTGTTAGCAATAGGGCACAGAGTGAGAAGATCCAGCTTCTCCGGAATTGGCCTCATGAATTCTTGAAATTCATCAATATTTCTTGAAGTTCATCAATATTAATGATAGTCAAAGTAGGAAAAGAGGCCCATTTGTCTGGTGTAGTGAGAGATAAAGGAAAAGGAGGAAGAAGAAATTTGAGGTTGCTTATTCATCCACTTTCTGTCCTTTATCGAGCCCATCTTTGCATGAAATGTTCCCTTGGTATCTTTAGTTTTCTTGAAGTGATCTCTAGTCTTTCCCATTCTGTTGTTTTCCTCTATTTCTTTGCATTGATCGCTGAGGAAGGCTTTCTTATCTCTTCATGCTCTTCTTTGGAACTCTGCATTCAGATGCTTATATCTTTCCTTTTCTCCTTTGCTTTTTGCTTCTCTTCTTTTCACAGCTATTTGTAAGGCCTCCCCAGACAGCCATTTTGCTTTTTTGCATTTCTTTTCCATGGGGATGGTCTTGATCCCTGTCTCCTGTACAATGTCACGAACCTCATTCCATAGCTCATCAGGCACTCTATCTATCAGATCTAGGCCCTTAAATCTATTTCTCACTTCCACTGTATAATCATAAGGGATTTGATTTAGGTCATACCTGAACAGTCTAGTGGTTTTCCCTACTTTCCTCAATATCAGTCTGAATTTGGCAATAAGGAGTTCATGGTCTGAGCCACAGTCAGCTCCTGGTCTTGTTTTTGCTGACTGTATAGAGCTTCTCCATCTTTGACTGCAAAGAATATAATCAATCTGATTTAGGTGTTGACCATTTCGGTGTTGACCATCTGATGATGTCCATGTGTAGAGTCTTCTCTTGCATTGTTGGAAAAGGGTGCTTGTTATGACCAGTGCATTTTCTTGGCAAAACTCTATTAATCTTTGCCCTGCTTCATTCCATATTCCAAGGCCAAATTTGCCTATTACTCCAGGTGCTTCTTGATTTTCTACTTTTGCATTCCAGTCCCCTATAATGAAAAGGACATCTTTTTTGGGTGTTAGTTCTAAAAGGTCTTGTAGGTCTTTATAGAACTGTTCAAGTTCAGCTTCTTCAGCATTACTGGTTGGGGCATAGACTTGGATTACTGTGATATTTAATGGTTTGCTTTGGAACAGAGATCATTCTGTTGTCTTTGAGACTGCATCCAAGTACTGCATTTTGGACTCTTTTGTTGACCATGATGGCTACTCCATTTCTTCTGAGGGATTCCTGCCCGCAGTATTAGATATAATGGTCATCTGAGTTAAATTCACCCATTCCAGTATATTTTAGTTCGCTGATTCCTAGAATGTCAACATTCACTCTCGCCATCTCTTGTTTGACCACTTCCAATTTGCCTTGATTCCTGTCCATTCTGAAGGAGATCAGCCCTGGGATTTCTTTGGAAGGAATGATGCTAAAGCTGAAACTCCAGTACTTTGGCCACCTCATGCGAGGAGTTGACTCATTGGAAAAGACTCTGATGCTGGGAGGGATTGGGGGCAGGAAGAGAAGGGGACAACAGAGGATGAGATGGCTGGATGTCATCACTGACTCGATGGACGTGAGTCTGGGTGAACTCCAGGAGTTGGTGATGGACAGGGAGGCCTGGCGTGCTGTGATTCATGGGGTCTCAAAGAGTTGGACATGACTGAGTGACTGAACTGAACTGATTCATCCAATTTTTTCATTATGGGATCTTGCCAGGAAACTGTGCAGAAAAGATATTCCTTCAGGATGTGTATAGTTAGAGATGACCATGGTCCTTTTGTCCACTGACTTGTTTGGTTGCTCTGTCCCCACCCACACCATCTTCTCCTGTGCAGAAGAATCAGTTTATCCTCGCTGGTCCCCCAGGATTAACATTCTAGATGATGACTTTTCTTATTTTCTTCCAGGATCTACTCAGAGAAACAGCATTATATTATAAAATTGGTTTTTTTAGATTTCTTCAGAAAATAAATTTTAGGAAAAGAACTGTGTCATTTTTGAGATCAGCTACTGATGAGCAGCTCAAAATTTTCTCTAAGGCATTTATTCAAAGTGATATTTTCAAAGTCAAAGTATTTTTAGGATAAATTCTGTTGTGTTAGTTTTAAATATATAAACAACACATTAATTGCATTGCCTTTGTTAATAATTAAAATTTTCCAGATAAATCTAAGTCTCCCTCAACATGGCTGCAATCTTGGCCCTCTGCATCCTTCAGAACTAACTAGAGAACTAAGAAATTACTTCTCATGTGTCTCTCCTAGTGTCTTTTCCTCATATTTGAATTGCATTTAAATATACATGTGTGTATGTGTGTGCAGTCAGTCGCTCATTCGTGTCCAACTCGGCGGCCCCATGGACTGTAGCCTGCCAGGCTCCTCTGTCCACGGAACTTTCCAGACAAGAAAACTGGAGTGCACTGCCATTTCCTGCACCAGGGTTATCTTCTCAGCCCAGGGATCAAACCTATGTCTCTTGCATCTCCTGTATTGACAGGCAGATTCTTTACCACTGCGCAACATGGGAAGCCTCTGCATAAATATATATAACTGTAGGAAATGCAAAGGATTGTTTTTCTTGTTTTTTAACCTTTTATTTTATGTTGGAGTATAGCCGATTAACAATGTTGTGACTAGTTTCATGTGGACAGCAAAGGGACTCAGCCATATGTACACATGGATCTGTTCTCCACTAAACTTCCCTTTCATCCGGGCTGCCACGTAACATTGAACAGAGTTCCCTGTGCTGTATGGTAGGTACTTGTTCGTTATCCATCTTAAATATAAGGGTGTTTACATGTCCATCCCAAACTCTCTTACTCTCCCTTCCTCTCATCCTTCCCCTTCGCCCATGACAGTCATAGTTCATTCTCCAAGTCTGTGAGTCTGTTCCTGTTTTGTAAACAAGCTTGTGTTATTTCTTTTTAGATTCCTCATATAAGGGATGTCATATGATATTTCTTCTCTTTCTGACTGACTTCAATCAGTATGACTATCTCTAGGTCCATCCACGTTGCTGCAAATGGCATTATTTCATCCTTTTTAATGTCTGAGAAACATTCTGTTGTATATATGTACCACATCTTCTTTAAGTGTTTTTTTTTACACTTTTTTAAATTCCTTGCCTTTCATATACTTAATAATATAGCTTAAAGGTCTCTTTATGCTATAACATAAAGAATAACCTCATTCTTATCTATTATACTGTATTCTAAATAGAGTATCCTCTTCTCTACTAATTGACATTCAGATTATTCCTAATTTTTACTGTTGCAAATAAAACCACACTAAACATCCTTGACTATGCCTTCTGAAATTGAAATGCCAGTGTTTTCCCAGAATGTATATGGAAAATTAAAAATGGAAGATTATAGGATACACATAGTCTCACTTATAACAGATATTGCTAAATTTCCCCATGAAGTTACTATCACAAATAATATTCAATTAGCAATGTTCATTTTCCACAGTCTTTGTAACATATGGTTCAAAACTTAAATTTTTGTAAGTTTTAAAAGTGAAAAATGATTTCAGGTTAACTCTTCCTACTTTCCCCAGAGTGCGGTAATCATAATAAAAATCCTCTTTAAAATAATTTCATGTGATGCATTAAGTAAATTTCAAACTGATATAAAGTTTTTTTTTTTTAATTTCCATTTTAACTGTATCACACAGTCAGATGGCCTTATTCAGGGACTGCTTTAAGACATTCTCTTTAGGGCACAACTCTCTCCCTTCCTTGCAGTAGGACTGTTAATTGGTTTTTGAATCTGATTACTGATACAAATCGATCAACAGTAAAAACACTGAGCAATTTATTTCATTTTCACAGTCCACTGCCAAGAAAAACAGCTGATAAGTTCCCATGAAACTAAAAGATTGTCCAAACTCCTAAAAAGCAAGCCAAGAAAGAGAAATTCCTAAGCAGACATATTTGACACCTTGTTAAAGAAGCCGTTCCTTAGAGTCAGGTTTGGGATGATGGGCAGAGTGTGAGCAGATTCAGCCTCTCACTGCACCTGGTGTTGTATAATACAGAGCTATCTGGTTTTACCCTGGATAAAAGCTAGAGGTGAGCTTTAGGGCCTGTCAATGCCTAGGCTTGAACAATCAAATCAAGTTATTTTTAGCACCAGGGATACATGCACAGTGCTGTGATAATGATAAGGAGACCCAGTAGCCCAGAGAGTCAGGCTTTTGAGCACGAATAAAAAGAGAAAATCCATCTCAATAAAGAGTGTCAGGTAAAAATGTGCTGAACTCTTCATTATCCACAGCAGCCAGTGCAGAGAAGTAGTGGACTCTGAAGTGTGTTCAATGGACAAAAATTCTCAATGTGTGTTGTATGTATCCCAGATAAAAGAAAGATGCATTTTATAAAGGAAGGTGCTTTTCATTTAATGAATGAATGATGTGGCAGCATGGTTTCATGATTAAAATTGTAAAAGTGTTAGTTGCTCAGTCATTCAGATTCTCTGCAATTCCATGGACAAAAGGTCAAAAGGCTCTTCTGTCCATAAATTTCTCTAGGCAAAAATACTAGAATGGATAGCCATTCCCTTCACCAGGGGATCTTCCTGACTCAGGGATCGAACCTGGATCTCTTCTATTGCAGGTGAATGCTTTCTGGGAACCATCCAGAAATTGACTTCAAATTAGTATATAAGCATATATATGTCATGTACCCTATCCATATGGTTTTGCATAAGAATTAGTCTCTTTAATGTTTTGATTTATTCATGTGTAAATGGAGTTACTAATATGTCACTGACAACCTCATAGGGCTATGAGAGTCAGAGTGATGACATGTAAATGTCATGTTGGGAAACCTCTATAGTTATGGATTCTTTCATTTATTAATCTATTCAGCAAATAGTCATTAAGTATATAGTATGTTCCAGAACGCACACACACATATATTTTAATATAGATGATCAATTTGGATAAATGGTGGAAAGGAATGTGGGCTCTTCACTATTATGTCAGCCTGTAGCAAGGATCCTTACTCTAGAGGATAAATTCAGGCTAATGGAAGAGAATATTTAAAACAAGTGCAGACAGATGAATTTAAGTTATTTGAGCTACTTGGCCTGAGAGTTTAAGGGGACAGAGGCAGAGCAGCAATTCTGTGGTAAAAAGAGCATGTAAAATACCTTAGGCAAATAATTAACTGGGAAACTCCTTGAGCTTTTCTTATTTTTATGGTAAATTCCAACTCGTGTAAAATAAGATGTGTTTATAGTAAAATTTAGCATATCTGTTCTAAAAGTTTCATTTTAGAAAAAAATAGCTAGGTGGCACAGTGATAAAGAATCTACCTGCCAAGGCAGGAGATGTCAAAGACGTGGGTTGAGTCTTAAGTTGGGAAAATTCCCTGAAGGAGGAAATGGCAACCCACTCCAGTATTCTTTCTGGAGAATTCCATGGATAGAGGAGCCTGGTGGGTTACAGTCCATGGGGTTGCAAAGAGTTGGACATGACTGAGCACACACAACCAATATAAATATCTACAATATCTACAAGTGGAAAAGCTGGCTTAAAACTCAACATTCAAAAAGCTAAGATCATGGCATCCAGTCCCATCACTTTATGGCAGATAGAAAGGGAAAAAGTCACGGTGACAAATTTATTTTCTTGAGCTTCAAAATCACTGTGGACAGTGACTGCAGCCATGAAATTAAGATGCTCCTTGGAAGAAAAGCTATGATGAACCAAACTGAGACAGCGTATTAAAAAAGCAGAGATGTCACTTTGCTGACAAAGTCCGTCTAGTCAAAGGTATGTTTTTTTCCAGTAGTCAAGTATAGATGTGAAAATTTGGACCATAAAGAAGGCTGAGCACTGAAGTATTGATGCTTTCAAATAGTAGTGCTGGAGAATTCTGTGAGTCCCTTCAACAACAAGGAGATCAGAGTGGTCAATCCTATGGCAAATCCACCCTGAATATTCATTGGAAGGGCCGATGTTGAAGCTTGAATACCTTGGCCACGTGATGCAAAGAGCTGACTCATTGGAAAAGACCCTGATGTTGGAAAGATTGAAGGCAAAAGAAGAGAGTGGCAGAGGATGGTCAGATAGCATCACTGACTCAGTGGACATGAATTTGAGCAAACTCTGGGAGATAGGGAAGGACAGAGAAGCCTGGCGTGATTCAGTACGTGGGGTCACAAAAAGTTGGAGATGACTTAGCGACTGAGCAACATCTACTATATTTCTCCTGTTAACAAGTATTAAAATTATTTTAATATCTTCAAAATGTTCAACAGAGTTTATCTAAATCCAAAGCTCACTTAAACATTTATCTAGTCCTGAATATTTAAGTAGTTTCAAGTTCTTATTGGAAAAGACCCTGAGGCTTGGAAAGATTGAAGGCAGGAGGAGAAGGGTATGACAGAGGATAAGATGGTTGGATGGCATCACCAACTAGATGGACATGAGTCTGAGCAAGCTGTGGGAGTTGGTGATGGACAGGGAAGCCTGGTGCGCTGTAGTCCATGGGGTCACAAAGAGTTGGACATGACTGACTGAACTGAACTGACTGAAGTTCTTAATAATGTAAATCATGCTGTCATACATTGCCATGTATATTTATGTTTGTGTTTATATTCAATTTGTCATTGACAATCAATTCCAAGAAATTTAATGGTTAGATTAGAAATAACAAGAATTCTTGATATCACCAAGTTGCCTCCAGAAATAATGTACAAATTTATATGTATACCAGTAATGTTTTTGTTTTCACATATTTAACACTAGGAGGTATTTGTCTATTTTAAAATTCTTTGCTATTATGATAGTCTTCCAAATATATCCTCTCCTTGAATTGCAATGTATTGGATTAAATGACTGAATTTTAATTAACTTTTTGACTTACAAAAGCTGTGCATAATGTAGAAAACTTTTAATTTGGAACTAATTCTACACTAGTGAAAGCACCACACAAATCTATGTCATAAACATATACACATGTGTAAAAATTTCTTCCCACTTTAAATTTATAATTTTTAAAAATAAGAAGTGTTAACATCAGATTTACATTCCTAGCAAATTCCTAGTTGTTAAGTATGCAATACATTGTTAACTATAGGCAATATGCTATAAATTCTAGGATTTCATCTTCTCTAAACAAAACTTTATACTCCTTGTCTAGTATCTCCCCGTATACTCCAATTCCCAGCCCTTGTAAACCCCAATTCTACTCTCTGCTTTGATGAATTTCATTATTTTAGATTCCTTGTAAAAGTGGTATTTTTCCTCTTGTGTCTGACATATTCCATTTAGCATAATATCCTCCAGGGTCATCCACGTTGTAACAAATGACAGAATTTCGTTTTTCATGTAAGAATATTCCAATATCTTTATCCATTGATGGACATTTAGATTATTTCAACATCTTGGCCATTGTGAATAGTGCTGCAATGAACGTGGAGGTCTTAATATGTTTTTGAAACTCTGATTTCTGTTATTTTGGATAAGTATTAATACTTAGTGGGATTGTGGGATATGGTTACATTTTTATTGTTTTAAGGACAGCAGGCTTTCTCAGTGGCTCAGCAGTAAAGAATTTGCCTCCAATTCAGGAGATGCAAGAGATTCAGATTCCATCCCTGGGTGGGGAAGATTCCCTGAAGGAGAGTAACCCAGTCCAGTATTCTTGCCTGGAGAATCCATGGACAGAGGAGCCTGGTGGGCTACAGTCCATAGAGTCAGACAGAGTCAGACATGACTAAAGTGACTTAACATGTGCACACTATACTCTCTTCCAGTTTGCAGTCCCACCAACAGTTTCTACCCATTCTTTCCAAAATTTGTTGTTAATTTAGTAGCCATCCTAACAGGTACTCCAGGAGTTGGTGATGGACAGGGAGGCCTGGCGTGCTGCATTCATGGGGTTGCAAAGAGTCAGACACGACTGAGCGACTGAACTGAACTGAACTGAACTGAACAGGTACAAGATAATAGAATGGCTCACTGTGACTTTGATTTGCATTGCCTAATGATTTTGGACGTTAAACACATTTTCACATGTTTGGTATTTGTCATCTTTGGAGAAATGTCTATTCAGTTCCTTTGCTCATTTTTGAATTAATGTTTGCTATTGAATTGTAAGTGTTCTTTATGTATTTTGGGTGTTATTCCTTAGTCAGATACACAGTTTATTAATATTTTCTCCTATTCTATAGGTTATCTTTTCATTTTGTTGATTGTTTTATTTGCTGTGTAGAAGCTTTTTAATCTGACACAATCACACTTGTATTTTTGCTTTTGTTATCTGTGTTTTGATGTCATATTCTATAAAATCACTGTCAATGCCAGTGTTAAGCTTTTTCTTCTAGGAATTTTAGGCCTTAAATTTAAAGCCCAATTTCTGGTTTTACATTTAAGTCGTTAATTCAAGTTTATTATTATTGTTAGTATGATGTGAGATATCCACTTTTCCCATCATCACTGATTTAAGAGAGTCTCTTTCCCCATTGTGTATGCTTGGCACCATTGTGAAAAATGAGTTTGCTGAATATGCCTAGGTTTATTTCTGGGCTCTCTGTTAAGTTCCATTTGGCCTATATGTCTGCTTTTACTTTAGCACTATACGATTTTGATTACTGTAGCTTTATGATACATGATAAAATTAGGAAGTGTGATTCTTCTAGCTTTGTTCTTCTGTCTAAAGGTTTTTATTGTACTTTGGCCATGCAGGGTTTCTTGTGATTCTATATGAAATTTAGGATTTTTATTTCTCTTTCTGTTAAGAATACCATTTCAATTTTAATGGGAATAACAGTGACTCTTTCGATCATTTTGGTAAACAGGGACATTTTAAAAATATTAATTTTCCCAACATTCAGAGAACGAAGATCATGGCATCTGGTCCCATCACTTCATGGGAAATAGATGGGGAAACAGTGGAAACAGTGTCAGACTTTATTTTTTTGGGCTCCAAAATCACTGCAGACGGTGACTGCAGCCATGAAATTAAAAGACGCTTACTCCTTGGAAGGAAAGTTATGTCCAACCTAGATAGTATATTCAAAAGCAGAGACATTACTTTGCCAACAAAGGTCCATCTAGTTAAGGCTATGGTTTTTCCAGTGGTCATGTATGGATGTGAGAGTTGGACTGTGAAGAAGGCTGAGTGCCAAAGAATTGATGCTTTTGAACTGTGGTGTTGGAGAAGACTCTTGAGAGTGCCTTGGACTGCAAGGAGATCCAACCAGTCCATTCTGAAGGAGATCAGCCCTGGGATTTCTTTGGAAGGAATGATGCTAAAGCTGAAACTCCAGTACTTTGGCCACCTCATGCAAAGAGTTGACTCATTGGAAAAGACTCTGGTGCTGGGAGGGATTGGGGGCAGGAGGAGAAGGGGACGACAGAGGATGAGATGGCTGGATGGCATCACTGACTCAATGGACATGAGTCTGAGTGAACTCTGGGAGTTGGTGATGGACAGGGAGGCCTGGCGTGCTGCGATTCATGGGGTCGCAAAGAGTCGGACACGACTGAGTGACTGACCTGAACTGAACTGACTGAATTTTTCCAATCCATGAACATTTATTTGTGAAGAGAGGCTCATTTTCCCCATATTTGTTGTGCTTGTATATGTTCTTTTGTGATCTGTTACTTTTCTACTTTTCTTTCTGCTATTCATAATGTTACTATTTATAAGTCCTATACAGATGGAAGTTTTTAACATTTTCTTGTGCTGTATTGGCAGAAAAAAGTATTATTTATTGATTTGTGGTATTAAAAATTGGGAAAGAAGGGGATATTTGATAAATGGTGATGATAAATTATTTTGGAAAAAGTTCAGGGAGAAGAGGTTTGGAGCGAGTGTTAAACCATTACTTGTACATTCATAAACGTTCACTTCAGGTGGATTGAAGAGGCAAATGTAAACAATATATTAAATTTAAAAGAAATCATAGAGTAATATCTCTGATTTCAAACTTGTGAAATCCCTCTTAAGCATAAAGACAATGAAATTTGTAAATAAAGTTAAGATTTGGCCATAAAAATATCAATAAATAAAACCTATAATATAGGTTTAATATCCTTAAAAAAGATTACCAAGAGGGAATGACTGACTTTACATGTAAATACATGCTAATAGTGGGTGGAATTAAATGACATAAAAATACTAACTTTTTAATGGAGTCCACACTTTAATCTTATATTTTAAACTGCAGAACCATTTTTGTAGTAAGATATAATGCAAATAACATTGGAATTTCATATATAAGAATATATATGAATCAGTTTAAATCCTTACTGCAATCCTTTTCAAGTTAATGTGTTTGTATTTTGGTGCATTTTTATTAAAGAATGATGCTGCTTTCCTAATTGGCATGGTAAACCCATGAGAGTCCTTCTATTCAGCCTCTCTTGAGCTGCAGCCCAAGCAGCAGTGCCTACTATGGAGTCCACACTAATGTCGTCCATGTCGTCTGATGACTCATGACCAGAGCACCAGTCTCTTTCTTAGGCTCAGGGCTGCTGGTCCTAACTGCGCATTAGAGCACCACATCTGGATGTCAGACTGTAAAGTAATATGTGCCAAACAGAGTGATCAATCTCCCTCTCCTCCTTAGTTATCCCCTCTCTCGGTTAGTGATATCATTGATCACCTAGATACCTGTTCTTGTGTCATTCTGCACTCCTCCTTGTTAGTCATTGTACAGATCTAATTATTTCTCAATCATTTGTGATTTCACTATAGAAATACTGCTAATTTTCTTCTTCATTTCTTAATAGTATTTGTCTAGTTCAGGTTCTTCTTATTGATCACCTAACTCTTCCAATAACTTGCTAATTTGTCTTTTTATCTCTTTCCCTCATTCTAAAATCTAGTTAGATGCTAAAAAAATTGTCTGTAAAGCAACCCTCCATGTATATTTTGGAACATTTTACAACTATGAAGGCAGTTTTAAGAAAATATACTCTTTATGCATCTCATTCAAACTTCCATATCCTATCACACACATTTTTTTTTTTTTAATCTTGGAAATTGCAAGTGTTTCCCTAAGTGGAAGTAGTTCTTCCAAGTAACATATAGAAAAGTAATAAAGGAATGACTGGGTGCTTGCCAGTGGTTGTGGGTGAAGGACAAGAAGAAGGAAACATGAAAGGAGAATTAATATTCTTCACTCCTTTCTTCTACCTTCTGTTCAGCTTGCTCTCATCTCCATTCTCTTTTTCTTGATCTTAACTCTTTAGATCAAGGAACATGACTGACTTTACTCAGTACACTGGCAAGGGATATAAACATAAACTCACTGAAATTTAACCAAATATGGATCAAGCATCAAAATGAACCACTAAAACCAAGCAAGTCTTTTACTTATAAATTGTCTTATCTTTAGATTTGCCATAATCAAGTACTACACAGATACAACTTCCCTTAAATAAGATTTTCTTTCTCTCCCCAAAGTAAAGAACCTTTGTATTTTTCATAAAACTGAGACCACAGTGATTTTTGATGTTGATTGTTGAGTAATTATGGATTCATCATTGTAGTGAAATGTTGGGACAAATGCCTAATTAAAGCTAATGAAATTACTTATCCATTGAAGGGAACAAAATGTTTAGCAATTTCTGTTTGACATCAGTGTACCCATCGTGATTCTGAGTGAGGTTATCAAGAGAAAAAAGATGGAGTGTATATTTAAATATAATAATTCTATCAAATAATATATTTTCTTAATTATAAAGTCTTTGATTTATAAATAAAATTCTTCATAAACTAAACAACCAATTTGTTTGTCATATACTAGGTATAATTAAAATGAAATTTTCAATAATCTTTATACTGGACATTTTTCTCTATACAATGGAAGATAATGCTCAGTTTGATAAAAATTTCTTTGGTAATAAAATTAACTATCTCATGTGGAATTTTTTGAGATCCAAAATCTAGACTTTCATAACTACATATTTATTTGATTTTAAAAAAGTGAAAATTTCCTTTAGAATAAGACTTAGAAATAATAGAGATTGATCTTATTGAAGTATTTTTGCTTAGTGTGTTTCTAAAATATTTCTTTTGGACAGCTACCCTGTGAACACTGAAGAACTTGTGGCACTATCTCTAAAGTATTTAAAGGAAGGAGGTTCCCCCTGTCTCTAATAATTGACCTTTGGTGTGGTCTTAGAAGAACTAGGCTGAACTGTCCTTTACTTTTGTTCTTTGAGTCTTATGTGCTTATCATGATCATGACAGAGTTTAATTTCCTCTAAATCTATAATAAAACAAAAAAGCAAAGAGAAGCCAAAAACCAGAAGGAAAAAGGGCAATCTTTCATGTCCTTCTTAATACATACAGAATTATGGGGATTCATTTAGAAGCCTGATGGGAAATTCAATATAAGAAGGCATTTGAATAGAAAAAGTATTGGGGTACTAAGAATAACTACTATTTATTGAGAACCAGCACCATGCTAACTGTACAGACAACATCTCAATTAATCCTCACCAAAAAAAAAAGTGTTTATCTGGCACCTACTAAAACAAATGAACCAAACATTCAAATGACTTATTTAACAAGACTCAAGGCACTTATTGAGTATGGGCTATGTGGGTGCCAGGCCTGGTAAAATAGTCTGCTGTGGTTCTCTGGTTCTTGAGGAATAATTTATCACAAAGAAAAACAAAGTTGTAAGTAGAATTTAGGCGAATTGGTTTCAGCATAAGCAAGAAACAAAGCAGATAATCTTCATGTTGATGTATGGCAAAACCAATACAATATTGTAAAGTAATTAACCTCCAATTAAAATAAATAAATTTATATTTAAAAAAAAACAAAGCAGATCTGGAAAAATCTGAAATGGGTACCATATCTGACTCACCCCTTCTCTCGTCCCAGTAGAATCCTCTAGGTTGACTCCATCCTCCACCTACCCTCTTCACAGTATCTTCATCAAACATGTTTGATCCGTGTCCTATCCTATTACAGCACTTTTATCTACCATTTACTGTGACAGTGAATTAATCAGATAAACTAACCCTTACTTTTGTGTTAATAAGAAGCAAAAGCTTATAAGATATTCCTCCAGGTAACAGGTAACTTTCTCACTGAACTCCTCTTGCAAAAAGTGTCAAAGTATTGCTAGGAATTGAGAAAGGATGATAGGAGAACAATTTGGGGGCAGAGTAAAAAAGACATTTCATCTCCTTCAGGATACTCACTCTTAAGTTGCTCATTTGATATATTTTCCCCTTAATTCAACAAGTGTAGCATCTTTCATATGCAAGGCTAGTTTTAGGCACTGGGGGTACAGTGGTGAATGAGGCAGCATAGGTCTGTTACATATTTCTAGGGTCTGTAAAGTGCTCACAGGAAAATAAGATACAGACTCAATGTTCAAGAAGTTTGCAGACTTAGAAGCCATAGCTACAATATTTTGCTAATGCTTTTGCTTTATTTGTAGAATTGGTCCTATATAGGATAAACACTGAACTCTACTTGCCCTTTAAGAAAGCATGCTAAAGGCTTGAATGAGATCACCTGAATGTGCTTTAGGGCACTGTCTTCTCTGATCACCCTGTTAGGAGTATAAATCTAAAGCTCAGTTTACCATCTCAAATATGTACACGGGCCCAACAGTCAAAAAAGAAAAAAGTCAGTGTCAATGATTTCAGAAAATCAGTGTCAAATTAAGACAGATGGGTTGATGGGGACTGTGTTCATTTGAAAAAATATGTATGTTTACTTGTTTGCTTACTCAGTTGTGTTCAACTCTTTGCAGCCCCATGAACTGTAGCCCACCAGGCTCGTTTGTCCATGGGGATTCTCTAGGCAAGAATCCTGGAGTGGGTTGCCATGCCCTCCTCCAGGGGATCTTCCCAAGCCAGAGATCAAATCCAGGTCTCCTGCACTGCAGGTGGATTCTTTACCATCTGAGCTACCAGGGAAGCCCAAGAATACTGGACTGGGTAGCTTGTCCCTTCTCCAGGGGATCTTCCCAACCCAGGAATTGAACCAGGGTCTCCTGCATTGCAGGTGGATTCTTTACCAGCTGAGATACCAGGGAAATGATGTTCAAATACAAAGCTTAGAAACACAGTGCCAGCCATCTAAAGCACAGCCAAAGACCCCAGAATTAGATCTCTGTGTCACTACATTTTTATCTGTGATTGGTAGGATTGCCTATAATACTCAAAAGGTGAAAGAACAAATCAGTGAGTTAAGGTTATATTTATGATTCCATGGGCTAACTAAAATTAGCTTAAGAAATGTTACATTATTCCATTTAAATAGTTATTTCATGCCCATAATGTCTTGGACTCTGTTCTCGGAGCTTGGGATACATTTGTGGCAAGCTAGATGAAAATACTTGTATTTGCAGGGTTTGCATTCTAGCAAGGTATAGAAGTAAACAGCAAATGATTTTAAAATGTGCTCTGGCAAAAGAGAAAATGGAAACACAATAATGGAAAATAAAATACTTGTCGTGGTTGCAGTTTTTCATAGGAGACTGAGGAGAACATATTTAAAAGGGGGATGTGAACCAGTTCTTCAAAGTCATGATGGAGTTGCCATGTGAATGGTCAATAAATACATTTCAAGCTGAGGGAAGAGCCACCTGGGAAGATAATTTGTGATTTTTGTGAGGCTTTCAAGTGACATCTAAGGGGACCAGTGGTAGGGGTGAAGAGAATGAGGGATACAGTAAAATGCTAAGGGCTTTGTAAACCACTTTAAAGACTTGCTTTTCTCTGCGTAAAAATGGAAAATGTTACATGTCTTTTTTTTTTTCCCAAAAGAAATTAGTAAATTATGTTTGAAGGATTACCGCAGCTATAGTGTTGAAGATAAACTCTATGAAGACAAAGGTAGAAACATGAAGACAAATTTAGAGGCTATTTAATAACCCAAGCGAAAAATAATAGTTTATAAAATATTCTTCCTTCCTTAGTAACATGAAACCATGTTAGTGGAGTAAAATAAAACTGTCTTTTTTTTTTTTTTTTTTTAACTCTGCCATGCCCACTAAGCTTTCAGGTTCTTAGTTCCCTGGCCAGTGATTTAACCAAGATACAGCACTGAAGATGCCAAATCCTAACCCCTGGACTGCCAGGGAAGTCACACTAGCATATAACATTTTCGCTGACCTCCTTTGATGATAATGTGTAAGATATTTCTAGGAACAGAAATGACTCATGTGGTGGTGGTGGTGGTGGTTGTTCAGTCGCTAAGTCTTTTCCGACGCTTTTGCAACCCTATGGACTGTGGCCTGCCAGGCTCCTTTGTCCATGGGATTTCCCAGGCAAGAACACTAGAGTTGGGTTGCCATTTCCTTCTCCAGAGGTTCTTCCCAACCCAGGGATCAAACCCATGTCTCCATTGCAGGTGGATTCTTCTTACCACTGAGCCACCAGAGAAGCCCAGTGGTAACTGCAGCTGGGGTTTGTATTAATAATTATTGAGAAATTTGACAAATCTACTTGGGTGGTAAATGACAGCAATGGCTGATGGTGAACCATGTATCTCAGAGGGTACAATGAAAGTTTTAGAAATTGACTAGGGATAGGAGAAAGATACACTATCTTTTGGTTCACCCTAAAGAAAGCTGAGCACAGAAGAATTGATGCTTTTGAACTGTGGTGTTGAAGACTCTTGAGAGTCCCTTGGACTGCAAGGAGATCCAACCAGTCCATTCTAAAGGAGATCAGTCCTGGCTGTTCACTGAAGGACTGATGCTAAAGCTCAAACTCCAATACTTTGGCGACCTCATGTGAAGTGTTGACTCATTGGAAAAGACTCTGATGCTGGGAGGGATTGGGGGCAGGAGGAGAAGGGGACGACAGAGGATGAGATGGCTGGATGGCATCACCGACTCAATGGACATGAGTTTGAGTGAACTCCGGGAGTTGGTGATGGACAGGGAGGCCTGGCATGCTGCGCTTCATGGGGTCACAAAGAGTCAGATACAACTGAGCGACTGAACTGAACTGAAAGAATCCAAATAAGGCATTTCTTAAAATGTATGAGACACCACTGATGTGTAGTCCAGAATAACAGGCATACTTAGGAATCATTGCAGACCCACTTTGACTCATGGTAATGGTGGTAACCCTAATTGTTTTATGAAGATTAGAGTATGAGAGACGAAATATATTCTGGAATCTGGGTCTTCTTTAAGTGACTGTCATGAATAAGGTTACAGGGCCTAATGAGATATGTTGAATTCAAGGCAGATAATAGCAAAATTGGAGTGTAGAGAAGGAAGTCACACTTTTTGGCTGAAATCTGAATCATTACAGGATGGCAAGCTGCTCATATGCCTGAGGTATAGTGAAGCCAAACAATGCCAAAACACTGGCGTTTGGAGCAGAGAAAGTTTTATTGCAGGAGAAAGTGGGTTGGAGGTCAGGGTTGGTCACAGGGTATATGAAGGGTTTCAGCAAAGCATTTTTAAAGGCAAGGTGAAGGAGGGGGCCATAGGGTATATGATCAGCTCCTGCACAATTCTGATGGGTTGATGTTGAGATAACAGAGCAGTTCACATTATCAACCCTTAAGCTCCAGTAGGTCCAGGGTCTACTTTGCTCGTGATCATCAAGTAGTTAATTTCTTCACTACTAAATGTAGTGATTTTTAGCATCTGAAAAACTCAGGAAATGTGCTTGAGTTACTATTATCTGGGCACTTAAAAGAAGAACTACAACAGAGGATATAGGGGAGGGGTCTGTCTGGGAAGGCCCCATAGGATCCTGCTGGATTAGAGAAAGACAAACAGAAGGAACTTTATTTCCAAACATCAAGGCCAATGTGCCCTAGATTGTAATGAGCAAAGGAGGTTGGTTGAGTAAAGAAGGCAATGGCTGGATGAAGTGTCTGTCAGGCTAAGCCTCTCTTTATTAATGTTACAAATTATCATCTAAGCTAAGGATGTTTTGAGGGAAAGAAAAGGTGTTTCTATTATTGACTATGTTGACAGGAATACAAACCTATCCTTCTCAGGGCACACTGGGATGTAAGGTCATATACATTCTGAAGCAGGTAAATTACTCTAAATTGCTGTAGTCTTATTTGTATTATCCACCTGATGGCAGCATAGGACAACATAGGATAGTGTCCTGTTTATCTGACCTGAGAGTGACATTTTCAGGAAGGCTGTGTGTGTATGTGTGTTTCCAAAACTCACTGCAATTTGTTAATTGTATTTATGGAATCCATCCATGCATTTTTATTTTGTAGGAACATTTATAGAGATTGTATATATATATATATATATATATATATATCTACCCTAATGGCTAATCAGCCTTTTCTTCAAAAAAGATATAAACATTTCTTAAATTGCTAGTCATACTTCCTTAAAAGGAAAGCCTTGTTGCTTTATAACAAGATAGATAATGAACAAGGTGTATACATTTAAAAATCAATTATGTACTAGGAGTATACTCTTCCTTGGGTTGTTGCTGAGTCAGCCTGACATAGCAAATTTAGGCCAGTTTGAGAGTCACGGCTTCTAAATCAAAATATGTTTAAGCTCCATCTTACAAATTAAATGCCAAAATTTCCTTAGATGATAGTGTCTAGACTCTCTTACTGATTATGAGATGAGCTAGCTTGGGAATCAGAGCTACCCAGCGCCTTTAGATGGGAAGTGAGGTTAGGTCAATTGTTGTCACCAAGGAAGTCCAGCAACAGACAGGCAGGCAGGTGGCATTCTTGGCAGGTTAGTGCAACATGGCAGGAGACACATTTGGCAGCAAGTAACATATTAAGCTCCAGGAAATTTGTTTACGTCTGGGAACCTTGATGGTAGACAAGGGTCTTAATCCCATGAACAGGGATTTGGTCCTTGGATCAGGGAAAAGAACAGCTATTTTTAATCACATCTCCCAAACTACTTTGCCGAAGGGTGAGAGTTATTGGAATACTGACCAATTCCTTCTAATTATCTCTGGGAGAGGCTCAGGATGGTCTCTGTAGAGTTGGAAATGGATTCTGAACAGATGGATGGAGGCTAGGACCAGACAAATACTGACAGACCATTACACTACAGCACTAATAACTTCTGCTTAAATAGCCGTGGGCTTTGCTCTGGCACATTAACCTCCAAAACCACTAGGACTCCCCTTGGAAGTGCAACAATAATTAGGATTCATTCTCTTGTCAGGTACTATGCATTGTAAGGACCCAAACACTAGATGGAATCTTAAGGAGTTCAACTAGGGCACAAAACTGACACCAGGGAATTGACTAGGGGGCTTGGAAAATGAAATTTCTGAAGGTCTGGAGCCGAGCAGACCTGGAGTCACCAAACCTACTTTTTATTTATTTAAATTTATCTCCATATTATTCAGCTAGGAAAAAACGTAAATGTTTTTCTGTTAATACATCCGATCTTATCACATACGCAGAAATCTGCAAAAATCTGGCAAGATGTTGAACATAAAAGTGCCTTTAATTATATTTAGCCTTATTACTGGAGTTTTCTTTGGCTTGCCTTTTCTCTTGGCATCGTGTAGGTAGGCATGAAAATACTTACAGTTGTGTTAAATGTGTTATTAATAGCAAATCTTTCCTTAATTCTTAGCTAGAAACAACCCATTCCCTTTCCAGGAGTTCAGTAGTTAATTTTATCTTTCATTTGCTGCCTAAGACTTTTGTCATTATGATGACTGTAATTATTATTAGCTATAAAAATAATCAGCATGCTTAAAAATGCAAAGGAGTTTTGGGGAGGAAGAGATATAAAAATAGCATGGCTCTAAGTAACTGTAGTATGATACAAAATTCAATTTTTCTCTTGCAGACTCAGATATGTCTGTGACGTTTCCTTCACTTTTGCTCTCAGGTAAAAAGCAGTGCTAGTTGTATAAATTCATCTTTAATGTGATTTTTAAAAAATATCGAGTTCTTCAGTGTTGACTTAGGCTTGACCTGTGATGAGAGCCTGTTATAAATTATATAGAAGTTTTAGAAAATGTTCATTCCAGTTACATAATATGCCCATTTATTAAAATCATAGAGGGCTTTCTTCTAGGAAGATCAAAGTAGTGTTCAGAGAACTCTAGTAAAATGAATGCTGTCTCCTTTCATGCCATCAAGAGTCTGACTAAATAAGAGAAAAGATACAAGACACAGTGAGTGCTGAAAGGGAAGAGAAATGTAGAAACACACAGAATAAGAGAATAAGTGAAAGAAGTATCTTTGAAAAGGCACTACAGAGCATCTTTTAGCTTTCTCTGTGTATTTGAAAGGCTGTAGTTCCGTGTGATAGAGACAGAGGTAATTGCACATTAGGTTATTGAATCATGACTTTACAGTTAAAAGCTGTTTACTTTTTAAGCAGCAATTCTAATAGAGACAAGAGAGGTGCACAGCAATGACTTTTACTACTGAGAAACATAGCAACCAAAAAGTCAAGAAGGAGTGGTCAATTTGCTTTAGTGCTTCACCTCAAGGCCAATGAATCTTTATGATAACAATGGTAATGATTGATCTGTCCCTCCAAAGAAAACCGAAAGCTACCTTCCTATAAAATAAGCTGAATTGAATGAATCAAAATTGGGAATTCTATAGCCTTTTTTTTTGTTGGCTTCTTCTTGGGTAGGTTTTAAAATCCACAAATTACTAGCTGTTTTCTGTGAGCTGCTTTCTCTGGAATTTTAAAACGTTGATAATGTGAGTGTTTGTGAAAATTTTATTTGCTTAACAGCTGGCACCAGAATTAACATGGGAGGACACATTTTTGTTTAGAATAGTGGTTCCCACTGGTTACCCATGGGGCTTAAGCAGCCTACAGACATAATGACCCAAATGATAGATATTAAAATAAGCCAGTACAATTTTAAATTGTACATCAATTTTGGAATCCAGATTTCTTAAAAAGCCAGATCAGTGTGCTCACATATCAAACACTTTTTTTTTTTAACTTTACAATATTGTATTGGTTTTGCCATATATCAACCACTTTTGTAGTTTAACTATTACAGCTGCCCTGCCCATCCCCTCTCCCCCCTGGGCATGCCCTTTTCAGTTTGCTATGGTCGCAATCTGTTCCTGTTAGCTTCCCAACACTGAAGTAACATGTCAGTTGCCATATTTCATTGGATTTGCATTTCTTTTTTATTGACATCCAGTTTATTTTAGTCATTCATATTATCCTCTCTCCTTGGTAAGCATATGTATTTTTACCCTCTTCTATTTTAGCAAAATGCCTTTATAGAGGATAATATCTTGGGGCCTGGAGCCAAAGAAAATACAATTCAGTTGAGAGAGAAAACAGAATTTGATTTTTGTTTCTAAGACAGAAGAGGATAGGTAGGAAAAGGAAGGGAAAAAGAGAGGGGAGAAGAGATAATTCTAAAAGAGTTTGTAGCACTAAGAGTACAATATTGGGTAGGGTGGCCTAGGAAACTTTCCTGGTATTAGAAATCATGGGTGATTTCAACAGGAGGGTTGTCTAATCAACAACTTCTCATTTATGTTAGTTTATATGGGATGGCTGGATAGTCCATTAACAGAGAACCTTCTGTTAAACCACAAAGCTAGAAACCAAGCAAAGTAGTGGGAGGCCTTTTGTAGAGGGTTTAGAATGGAGTTCCAGGGAGATACAGATTTAAAGAAAGTAGAAGATCCCTTTCGACAAGTTTATACATTATGATTTCCCAAAGACCTTTGTGTAATGTATAGTTTGAGAATCCTGATAAAAGGAAGTAGTAAAGAACTAGATTGACTAGAAAGTATCTTAATAATTAGTCATGTTATATTAATATTGCTTTCCTGCTTGAGAGTGGATTAGGGAAATACGGCAGATACAATGTATTGGGTTGGCTGAAAGTTTGTTCAAATATTACAGAAAAACCAAAATGAACTTTTTGACCAAGCCAATATATGGGTATCAGCTTTTGACAAAGATTCATGAAATCAAATAATAGCCTGGGAGGCTCAAGAGGGAGGTGATATATGTATAATCATGACTGATTTGTGTTGTTGTACAGCAGAAATCAACAGAACATTGTAAAGCAATTTCCTGCCAATTAAAAGATAAATAAAAAATTTAAAAATATGCTGGAAATTATGTTTGCTGTGCTTCGTTGTACAGTCCGACTCTTTGTGACCCCATGGACTGTAGCCTGCAAGGCACCTCTGTCTATGGGGATTCTCCAGGCAAAGCTACTGGGGTGTGCTGCCATGCCCTCCTCCAGGGGATCTTCCCAACCCAGGGATTGAACCCAGGTCTCCCACATTGCAGTAGGATTCTTTACCATCTGAGCCACCAGGGAAGCAGTAACTAATTATTCAGATTGTTAGAGTTCCTCTCAGCTTATGTTTGTTGATTGAATATTGAGTCAGTTGTACCCAAAGGTTGTTAGTTATAAAATTGTGAGATTTCCCAAGCAACAAGAATTGGTTGAGTTGAAACTATTTATTTGAGAAAAATTCTTGTCAAATTTTTAGATGACTTCAGGCTGTATAGCAAATGGAAATTTTTTTTGGATGACAGACTGATTCAAATGTCTCTATAGGCTTAAATACAGCTAAACATAAGAGTTTCTCTGGTAAGATAAAATTCCATAATGTCCTGAACTTGCTCGTGTGGCTTCATAGCAACATAGATGAAAACAAAAAATGCTTACATATCTTGTAGAAAGACAATCTCACCATGAGTTAATAGTTTTATATGATTGCCTGAATGGCTGTGTTAGTCTAAGAATATATCAAAAGAAACAGCATATATAACAGGTATGAAAAATTGATTTCATCTATCATGTCAACTCTGATTAGTGACAGGTCCTGCCTAGAATGCAGTATTGAGGGGGAATCTGAGACTGTATCCAAGCTGATGGCAGGAGAGCATTGCCATCAACTAGCGGTACCTGTCAAGGCCACCTCATGGGGAGGTGGTACTTTTACACACTTACTGTCCTTGATGGAGAGTGAGGGAGATGGTGGGATAAGCCTTATTTTGTTCTTCAGTGGTTATACATCATTTGAAACCTTCATTTATTGCAACAGTTTCTACTCTTAAAACTAATTTGAATTTTTACAGTGTATGTGTGTATCAAATTGTCACATTGTACAGCCTAAATGTGCACAACTTTTATTTGTCAATTATACCTCAGTGAAATTGAAAGTCACTCAGTCGTGTCCGACACTTTGTGACCCCATGGACTGTACAGTCCATGGAATTCTCCAGGCCAGAATACTGGAGTGGATAGCTGTTCCCTTCTACAGGGGATCTTCCCAACTCAGGGTTTGAACCCAGGTGTCCCGCACTGCAGGCATATTCTTTACCAGCTGAGTCACTAGGAAAGCCCAATACCTCAGTAGGGAATAAATAGTTTGAAATCTTTTTCATTCGTAGATGTGGTTGAGTAGAAGAGAGAAATGAGACATCGGAACTGGATGTAGTGCTTTTCCTTTTAAAATATCCTTTTTTGTTTGTTTTTGGATGAGTATCAGTTACATTTGGTACTTTTTAAAATCAGGTTCCTGGTTACATACTGCCTCTCCCTTTTTGATATGTTTTTGTATTCTGTAATCTTTTGACCTCAGACCTTCTTGTATTTTTTTTTCTTGTATCAAGAGAGAAATTTCTCTATCCTTGTTTTCAAAGCAATGGTTCTCAGTCCAGGGTGATTTTGATTTGCAGAGGATGTTATTTTTAGTTATCTCAATTGAGGAGTTGCTACTAGCATCTAAGGGCCAGAGGCCAGGGATGATTTTAAATATCCTGAAATGCACAGGGACCTCAACCACAAAGAATTGTCTAGTCCCAAATAATTGAACCAAGCTTGATAAAGCTTGCCCTTAACGGACTGATCCTGCTTTCTCAGTGAAAAACAGGCTGACCAGAAAAATCACCATTTCTCTTCCCTTTGGGTTCTATCTAGTTCAAAAGCTGAGATAGCTGGCATAAATCGTTCTTACTATAATCTACTATCCTTTTAACATGACAGACTTTCAACTGTTTAAACAGCGATAAGAAGGCTATGGTACATATACACAATGGAGTATTACTCAGCTGTTAAAAAGAATACATTTGAATCAGTTCTAATGAGGTGGATGAAACTGGAGCCTATTATACAGAGTGAAGTAAGCCAGAAAGAAAAACACCAATACAGTATACTAACGCATATATATGGAATTTAGAAAGATGGTAACAATAACCCTGTGTACGAGACAGCAAAAGAGACACTGATGTATAGAACAGTCTTATGGACTCTGTGGGAGAGGGAGAGGGTGGGAAGATTTGGGAGAATGGCATTGAAACATGTATAATATCATGTATGAAACGAGTTGCCAGTCCAGGTTCGATGCACGATACTGGATGCTTGGGGCTGGTGCACTGGGACGACCCAGAGGGATGGTATGAGGAGGGAGGAGGGAGGAGGGTTCAGGATGGGGAACACATGTATACCTGTGGCGGATTCATTTTGATATTTGGCAAAACTAATACAATTATGTAAAGTTTAAAAAAAAATTTTAAAAAAAAGGAAAAAAAATAAAAAATAAAATAAAATAAAAATAAAATAAACAGCGATATTATTAAAGACCGTAAAATGTAAAAGATACAGTGTGAACCAGACTGTCTTAGTTCAAATCCTAATTCCCCCACTCATAGTTATAACCTTAGTTTCCATTTTTGTAAAGCAACAGCAACAATAATAAAGGAATGTGAAGTGAAAGTCTCTGAGTTGTGTCCAACTCTTTGTGACCCCATGGACTACACAGTTCATGGAATTCTCTGGGCCAGAATACTAGAGTGGGTAGCCTTTCCCTTCTCCAGGGCATTTTCCCAACCCAGGGATCAAACCCAGGTCTCTCACATTGCAGGTGGATTCTTTACCATCTGAGCCACAGGAGAAGCATAATAGTAATAACAATACTTAACACATGTGAATTTTTTAATGAGTGAATTAATTTATTACTTGGCTGCGTTGGTATCATCATTACATCATGCATGAAATTTTGTGGTGGTGCTCAGGCTGTCTAGTTGTGGCATATGGGCTTCAGAGTACGAAGGCTTATTTGCCCTGTGACATGTGGGATCTCAGTTCCCTGAGCAGGGATTGAGCCCATGTCCCTTGCATAGCAAGGCAGATTCCCAGCCACTGACCACCAGGGAAGTCCCAACACACAGGGTTTTAAGAATTAAATGAGTGTTTATGTAGCCAAAATGGCTATGTTAATCTTAGACTGCATCAAGAGCAGCATGGCATCTTTCAGTTCAGTTCAGTTCAGTTGCTCAGTTGTGTCTGACCCTTTGTGACCCCATGAATTGCAGCACGCCAGGCCTCCCTGTCCATCACCAACTCCCAGACTTCACTCAAACTCATGTCCATCGAGTCCGTGATGCCATCCAGCTATCTCATCATCTGTTGTCCCCTTCTCTTCCTGCCCTCAATCCCTCCCAGCATTAGGGTCTTTTCCAATGAGTTAACACTTCGCATGAGGTGGCCAAAGTATTGGAATTTCAGCTTTAGCATCAGTCCTTCCAATGAACACCCAGGACTGATCTCCTTTAGGATGGCATCTTTAAGAAAGATGAAAAGTAGACTTGATTTAGAGCAGTAGGTAATATGTAAGTATTCTTCATCCTGAGGGTCTTTTTTTCTAGATTGTATAATTCTACTTATTTCAATTCTTTAAGAAAACAGTTTGTGGCCACTATCATGAGGTCACTAATTTCAAGTCACCGTCTAGGTTTTCAGTGTCTTTCTGAGATAGAAAAAATCAAGATTCTGCCTTGGTTCTAAAGTTAACCTGTGAGAGCTATTTACTTGCTAAGCTTATCAAATAGACTTCTTCTTCTTCTTTTTTTTTTAATAGGGAGAAGAAACTTAAAGGCTTTTCTCTTATTTTAAGTGAATGTGCACAGTTTCCTGTAATTAAATTAACATGTAAGTTGTTAGGTCAAAGTCAGTATGTTAATATTCACAAGGTTAGTGAATAAAATTAACTTCCTATGATAGAGAGGATTTGTAACTTGAAAATTTTCTGTAACAAATTTTAATAAATGTAGTCTCTTACTGTATAAATTAATAGTCTCAAGGATAGATCAATACTTTTTAGATGACATCACAGATTTTCACCCTTTTTAAAAGTTAGTGATATTAGAAGCTTAACTTTGCATTGACAATATCCATAAGGTGAACAGATTTTTTAATAAATATTATCATATGTGAGAGAGAATAAAGGTAGTGAGTATTTACCTATTAATCTAAAGTAAAGCTAATGGTTAAATACATGCTCTGTGGTTTCAAAATCACTTGTGTCAATGGTTTTACTATTTTTCAGTAAAATTTTTCTCTTTAAGAATTGAGACTTGTGGCCTCTTGTTTGAATTCATTTTTAGTCAAGATTGAATAAAAGTTAAGGCTTGTAATAATTTATAAATTATTACACAAATATAGGGCCAGACCAACATATTACACTATTGAATTAAAACCAGCATATATAAGTTTTTGACATAAATATAACTTTTAAGCCACCCTTTTTGTCATATTTTTACAGTTAGCTATAGAAAATGCTACCTTTACTAATACTATTTGGGTATGTTTTTCATCATAACTAAATTTTTCTTTGCAATAGTTGAAGCATTGTGCAGAGTAAATGGTAAAGATGTAGACTCTGGAGCGAGACAGCCTGAATTCTGTCTTGCCTTCAGCAAGTTTCTTAACACCTCTTTGCCTCTGTTTTCTGATACATATAGTTTGTGTATGTATATATATATATAATATATAATGATAATAATGGCTTTTTATTTTTGAATTTTATTGGAGTATAGTTGCTTTGCAATGTTGTGTTAGTATCTGCTGTACAGCAAAGTGAATCAGCTATTGTTTACATATATCCCCTCATTTTGGAATTTCTTACCCATGTAGGTCATCACAGAGCATTGAGTAGAGTTCCCTGTGCTATACAGCAAGTTTCATTAGTTATCTACTTTATACAAAGTATCAGCAGTATATATATGTCAATCCCAATCTCCCAATTCATCCCATCCCATCACTTTCCCCTTTGGCATCTGTATGTTTGTTCTCTATGTCTGTGAATTGTTATTGTTATTGTTCAGTTGCTCAGTTGTGTCTGACCCTGTGACCCCCATGGACTGCAGCATACCAGGTGTCCCTTTCCTTAGCTGTCTCCTGGAGCTTGCTCAAACTCATGTCCATCGTGTTGGTGATGCCCTCCAACCATCTCATCCTCTGTTGTCTCTTTCTCTTTCTGCCTTCAATCTTTCCCAGCATCAGAGTCTTTTCTAATCAATCAGCTCTTTGCATCAGATAGACAAAGTATTAGTGAATTTTTACAAGGATTTTTGTAATGATTCAAAGCATTCATATGCTTAAAAGCACTATCTAAGTCATAATACTGACTAAGTCACTGATAAGTCTTTAGTTCAGTTCAATTCAGTTGCTCAGTTGTGTTCGACTCTTTGTGACCCCATGAACTGCAGTACGCCAGGCCTCCCTGTCCATCACCAACTCTGGGAGTTTACCCAAACTCATGTCCTGTAAGTCTTAATTATCCACGATTTCAGAAAAATATATTTCCTGTAAGCTGAAAACAAAATCTATGTAGCAATTTGATGAAAGGTCAATGCCCTCTTTCAAATCAATGGTCACTAGCATTTTTCCAAAAGGAAAGAAAAATAAAATTTGTAAAACACTTTCCTGAATTTATGTCTCAAAACACTAAACAAAAATTCATTTATGAGTTAATGATTGGAAACTATGAACTATTGATTATTATCAAACATTCAGGATTAAGGAGAACAGTAATACTGATGTGGTAAAAAGAATAACTTTTTAAGTCTCACTACACCATTCTCCTGACCTTGAGATACATGAAATCATTATAGTAAAATGTTTAATTTTAACTCAGAACTATGGCTGCATGGCCAGAAATTACTACTAATCTTTTAAGATCACCTGATTATTGTGAAATTGAGGTCTTTCAGGGGGGCATGATCTATAAATTTGTACTTATCCTAGCTTCATATTTCTGTGTAAGCCGAACACTAAAATAACTATTTTTCTTATTCATCCTATATCAAAATGAGACATTTCTAGGATCAGAGTAGTAATGCACATTATTAATTTACTAATAAAGATTTTACTTCTAAGCACTGTGTACTTATAGTTGTTGTTCATAAGTAATCCTTGAATTTTAACAAAGTCTTATGACTTCAAGAACTTTCAAATGAAATGGGTATGTATTCCTGTATATGTTTCATATCTGTTTTACACGTAAGGGATATCCTTTAGGTATCCTCTGAATGAAGAGGCTTGTGTTGAGTTCCCTCAAAGCAGAACCTGAGGAGATAGAATTTGGTGCCTGAGTTTTACTGAAGCTGTGCTTTCTAGAGAATGTCTACAAGGAAAGAAGTTAAGCGTGATAGCGAAGTGGAAGAGAAGACATTGACTCATGTAAGGTGAAACCTTGGCTTTATCCAAGAGATGTTTATGAAGCAGTAAAAGCCCATACAGAGTTATCTCCTCCTAAAGCAAAATAGCCACCCATTTGTAACTAACTCGTATCACTCAGACATTGACTGTAAGTCACCTTGGGAATGGCAGTGAGGCATCTTCCCCATGCTGAAGCTGCTCTGGGGGAAATCTCTAGAGAACTGAGTGGTTCTATTCTATTAGCATCCAACAATCACATCAGCTAGGACATGGATACACCACCCAGTAAAGCATCTACTCTAAAAGAAACCACAGTATTCCTGTAGTATTTTCAAACCAGCTAGCCTTCTGAAACATTCAAGCAGCACATACTAAAATTGACCTAATTTTTTAAAAAAGGTAACATAAGGAAATGTTTTTAACATGGTCATTTTTTTTCTAGAGCATTTTATTTTATAATTCTGTTGATGTAGAAGGAAATTAATTATGGAGGAGAAGGTACACTTTGTGGAGATACTGTTCTCAAGAAAATGAAGAAGAATGAGAAGAATATAATGATGACATTAAAACTTTGTAATAGAACTACTGAAGTGAATTGATATTTTCCTTTGAATTTTTAAGTTCTTAAAATGGCTTTAAAATCAGTCATATTTGAGGAGCTTAAAAAGATTCCCAGAAACAAAATAAATCTTATGTGTAACAGGGCATATTTTGGGTTTACTAAAGCTGAAGTCTAAAGATTTATAAACTAACTTATTTGGCAATCATTGCAGCTGAATCACAACTCTTTTTGCAAAATATTTCCTTTTTACTCTGCCAGTTTGAATCATCTATCTTGAGAATCTAAATGTATCACTACAGTGATGGAAGAGAGAAAGTGAAAAGTTTTGTTGAAGTGGGAAAATTTGTTTTCAGTTAGTACTTGTGCTATAAATCTTCTGGATCTAGGTTTTAAGTGTAGAAATATAAATGATGGTTGGGCTGTTACCACTTTTGAATACATTAAAGAACAAACGCTTTTCTTGGGAACTGATGTTATTGGAAAGTCAATTTTACATAAAAAATAATATTAATAAATGCCTTTCAATCTTCTTATACTTGAAAGTCTTCAAAATGCACACACACACATAGAATGTATGTATGTATATTTCAATTTGATCTTTATTGAGAGCCTGGTAGAGTGAACACATTGCTTTCATAAATATCTTAGAAATGAGGAATATTTACATGGAAGTAAAGTGACAGACCTTGGTTTCCCCCGTAATTGCTGATTCTCAATGCACTGGACTGTGTTGGTCAAACCACACAGTAGATTTATATCCTGCCCTCCTGCCTCTTACATCCTATCTCTGCACTACTTAATTCTATCTCCACACTGATTTCAAATTATCATCTTAAAACACAATCTGAAAGCCTTTTATCTTCTTAAAACACAATCTGAAAGCCTTTGATGCTTCCCCATTACCCATGGAATGGAGTCTAAACTCAGCAGAGTAGCTGACACCCTTGGAATTGGGCTTTAATTTTCCTCCTTATTTTCACACTACCCACTCCAGTATTCTTGGGTTTCCCCTGTGGCTCAACTGGTAAAGAATTCACCTGCAATGAGGGAGACCTGGGTTCGATCCCTGGGTTGGGAAGATCCCCTGGAGAAGGGAATGGCTATCCAATCCAGTATTCTGGCCTGGAGAATTCCATGGACTATATAGTCCTTGGGGGTGCAAAGAGTCGGACACAACTGAGAGACTTTCACTTCACTTCATATCTTCACACTATGACAACCTGTACTAGTATAATGGGCTTTCCAGGGGCTCGTGATAAAGAATCTGCCTGCCAATGCAAGAGCTTCAGGAGATGTGGGTTTGATCCCTGGGTCTGGAAGATCTCCTGCCATTTCGTACTCTGAGATCTCCTGGAGTAGGAAATAGCAACCCATTCTTGCCAGGGAGTCCCATGGACAGAGGAGCCTGGTGGTCTACAGTCCGTGGGGTTGCAGAGTCAGACATGACTGAGCATGCACCTACTAGTATAAAGTCAAAATCATCTTTGATACTTTTATCAGATTAAAATGTGCCTATTTCTATTAAGCTATGTTACATCTTCTGACATACTCACTGCTCTTTGAGCTCATTTCCTAGGATATCATTCAGTTCCTATCTGTGGCTAATAGGATTTGATATGTGCATAGGACTCAACACAGGCCAATATGTTATTTTGACAGAAAACAGTTCCATGCTTAAAGACAATTCAGGAGGCTTTCATTTTGAGTTACAAGCAAGTTGAGTGGATGGAATCCAGTAATGGGACAAAAAAAATCAAAATAGCACATCCCAGAAAGAATATTAGTAAATTCTTCTGTAGCACTCACTATATGCATGGCAAAGTCTATGCACTCTGCATGTTATATGCCTAGCACTATCTATGCACTTTGTGTGTGTTGATATCATTTAATCCTCACAACTCTACTTCCCTATTTTAAGATGAAGAAACTAAAGCATAAAGAGAGTAAAGGATTTACTTCAGGTGACACAATTATGGAGTAGATAAACTGAAAAAGAACTCAGTCTTATTACACTGGTACCCAAGATATGGTTAGACAGCCTCTGTTCCAGTTTGTAGTTCTAATTCCCATCAGACCCAGAAGTATTTTGTTTCTTATCTTCAGATTTTTGTGAGGGTTTATGGTATATGATACAATCTTTTTTAGTTGAGCTGATTTAAATATATTTCTATTTGTTTCATTCAAAATAGCCTTAGTGAGACTTGCCCATTTCCATTTTTGAAAAAATTCTAATATAATCTATCAATATAATTGAAATGCATTTTCCAAAACTTTTGTCTGTTGAAACTGTATTAGTACTTCATGAATTAGCTTAAATCCTTCTGCTTATTTGTAGCTTTTCTGAATGCATTTTCACCCCCCACCCCAAATGACGATTGTTTTTCTTCCTTCTTTTGCTTAGTGCACATCTTACACTATATTTAAGGACTTGAGACATTCTACTTTTGATATTTTAAGTTCTATACCTATTTTCCAAAATATTAGTTTGAGATATATGAAATTATCAACTTGCAAGTAGTTTTAACTTACTAAAATGGCATTTTCATGTGATTCAATTTAATATGTTGGAAAGAAACTGACCAGTAGTGATCATTGTATGTTGGGTCTCTGATAGATGGTAAGGTCTCAGTAAATTTGATGGCATTAATTACTTCTTTGTGTATAATAAAATTTTAGTAATTTGACAAAATTCTCCCCAAATATTCTCCTGAGGATAATATGTCTAATGAATAAATCTATCATTTTCTCATTTTCTACTTCTGACATTATTTTTGTCCATTTCCAAGAAAATTTGAGTATTCAGTATTCTTGCGTGTGAATAACCACGAGTGGAATCTAATTTCACTGCATACAATTATAACAAATTTTGCATTTAAAATATAGTCAAGTATTTTTGAGTTGTTATTTTCTAGTAATATCCAGGCAAGTGAGTCAGAATATTACAAATAAACAACCTCCCAATCCCACCAGGCTCCTCTGTCCATGGAATTTTCTAGGCAAGAATACTGGCGTGGGTTGCCATTTCCTACTCCAGGGTATCTTCCTGACCTAGGGATTGAAATACATATTGTGCGTCTCCTGCATTTTCAGGTAGATTTTTTACCACTGTGCCACCTGGGAAGCCATTGTCAGAAAGGACCACATATAGATGTAGTTCTTTTGGAAAGTCAGGAGAATGAGTCTATGTCAGGCAGTTATCGTGGGAAATTTCACTAAGAATTGGCTATGAGTGACTTCCCTGGTGGCTCAGATGGTAAAGCGTCTGTCTACAATGCAGGAGACCCGGGTTCGATCCCTGGGTGGGGAAGATTCCCTGGAGAAGGAAATGGCAACCCACTCCAGTACTCTTGCCTAGAAAATCCCATGGACGGAGTAGCCTGGTGTCCATGGGGTCACAAAGAGTCGGACATGATTGAGAGACTTCACTTCACTTCATGAAGTAGTTAGAACAGGAAAGAATATGGGCTGTTTCAGAATATAATCAGTTCAGTTCAGTTCAGACACTTAGTCATGTCTGACTCTTAGCAACCCCATGGACTGCAATATGCTAAGCTTCCCTGTCCATCACCAACTCTTAGAGCTTGCTCAAACTCATGTCCATCGAGTCGGTGATGCCATCCAACCATCTCATCCTCTGTCATCCCTTTCTCCTCCCACCTTCAATCTTTCCCAGCATCAGGGTCTTTTCAAATGAGTCAGTTCTTCACATCAGGTGGACAAAGTATTGGAGTTTCAGCTTCTGCATCAGTCCTTCCAATGAATATTCAGGACTGCTTTCCTTTAGGATGGACTGGTTGGATCTCCTTGCAATCCAAGGGACTCTCAAAAGTCTTCTCCAAAACCACAGTTTAAAAGCATCAATTCTTCGGCACTCAGCTTTCTTTATAGTCCAACTCTCACATCCATAGATGACTACTGGAAAAACCATAGCTTTGGCTAGATGGACCTTTGTCAGCAAAGTAATATCTATGCTTTTTAATCTGCTGTCTAGGTTGGTCATAGCTTTTCTTCAAAGGAGCAAGCATCTTTTAATTTCATGGCAGCAGTCACCATCTGCAGTGATTTTGGAGCCCAAGAAAATAAAGTCTCTCACTGTTTCCATTGTTTCCCCATCTATTTGCCATGAAGTGATGGGGCTGGATGCCATGAACTTCATTTTCTGAATGATGAGTTTTAAGCCAGCTTTTTCACTCTCCTCTTTCACTTTCATCAAGAGGCTCTTTAGTTCATCTTCACTTTCTGCCATAAGGTTGATGTCGTCCGTGTATCTGAGGTTATTGATGTTTCTCCCAACAAACTTGATTCCAGCTTGTGTTTCATCCAGTTTGGCAATTCACATGAAATACCCTGCATATAAGTTAAATAAGCAGTGTGGCAATATGTAGCCTTGACGCACTCCTTTTCTGATTTGGAACCAGGCTTTTGTTCCATGTCTGGTTCTAAAGTGTTGCTTCCTGACCTGCATACAGATTTCTCAGGAGGCAGGTCAAGTGGTCTGGTATTCCATCTCTTGAATTTTCCACAGTTTGTTGTGATCCACACAGTCAAAGGCTTTGGCATAGTCAATAAAGCAGAAGTAAATGTTTTTCTCAAACTCTTGCTTTTTCGATGATCCAGCAGATGTTGGCAATTTGATCTCTGGTTCCTCTGCCTTTTCTAAAACCACCTTGAACATCTGGAAGTTCACTGTTCATGTACTATTGAAGCCTGGTTTGGAGAATTTTGACCATTACTTTGCTAGCGTGTGAGATGAGTGCAATTGTGTGGTAGTATGAGAATTCTTTGGCATTGCTTTTCTTTGAGATTGGAATGAAAAGTGACTTTTCCAGTCCTGTGGCCACTGCTGAGTTTTCCAAATTTGCTGGCATATTGAGTGCAGCACTTTCACAGCATCATCTTTTAGGATTTGAAATAACTCAACTGGAAATTCATCACCTCCACTAGCTTTGTTCATAGTGATGCTTTCTAGGGTCCACTTGACTTTGCATTCCAGGATGTCTGGGTCTAGTTGAGTGATCACACCATCGTGGTTATCTGGGTCATGAAGATCTTTTTTGTACAGTTCTTCTGTGTATTCTTGCCACCTCTTCTTAATATCTTCTGCTTCTGTTAGGTCCATACCATTTCTGTCCTTCATTGTGCCCATCTTTGCATGAAATTTTCCCTAGATTGTAATAGGCCCATTGAATACAGAGTTTATGAAAGCTTGGGTGAACTGCTTATAGAAAGAACCTTGTGGTAGCGTATATAGAGTGTATGAGATGAGTTGGAGGAAGTGACCAAAGTAGTCACTGGAACATTTTAAGTAGGGTATAAGCGTTGCCAGATTTGTGCTTTCTAAAAGTTAAGTAGAATCAGGAATTACAAGATAATGTACAAATTGCTGAGTTAAGAGGTGACCACTCTGGCTGTATTACAAAAGGTGATGAAAAAGTGATATGGAGACCAGATAGGAGATGACTGCTGTGGTCTGAGCAAGGATGGCAAGGACGGCAAGGACTTTGAATAAGGATGTTGCTGTTGAAATCAGTAGGTGAGTGGATTCAAATAATATAGAAAAATAGAATTGATAGAAATTGGAGATCAATTACAGTCATAAATGAAGTTAATCCAATTTATATCTCCTGTCAGTTGATATCTAAGTAATTTATTTATTTAGAGTAGACTTGGATTATTTGAGCTCAACTTAATTTTGAGTGGAGCTTCTAACAAATCCTATGTAAACTGAATACTTTATTCAAAATATATAGACATAGCCCAGAATAAATTGTTGCTTCTCCAGAGGCACTATTTTGAATGAAGTTTCATACAAAATAAATATTTTATGATGATGAGCAAAGCACACTTCAAATTAAAACATGCAATAATATTAATTAAACAGAAGTTGTAAATTGATGTTGGCATACATCTTAACCTTCATTCATTTTTATGAAACTGCATTATTAATGTCCCTTCTAAAAAGAAAAGATTAAATAGCTTTTGTCATTAAAATATATGCACTTATCCTCCTTTTGTCAGATAAAGGTGATTATAAAACTGTTATGAGAAACAAGCTAAAAATGATAGAGGTTTGTTTTCTCAGCCTCTTTTTATTTATGGTATTATTTCTTATTATGTGATAATTAGAGAAAGGTGTTTGATAATATATCTATATTTTTTGATCTTTCATTTATTTGAAGTTGAACAGATTTAAAGAGTTTAAAAACTGAATCCATTTACAGGTACAGGTGTTAAAGAATACTTTTTTAAAAACAGAAATGCTTATTGTAGTGCTATATAGTAAGTTTCCTGTTATAAAATGTGTATTATAAATCATTGGGGGGGAAAAGGATACTTTTTAACAAATAAAGTCATAAATCTCATACAAATGCAAACTTATGTCACATTCATTAGTTAATGAGAAAATTAGTAAGTTCAAAGGACAATTTAAAGAACACACACATATGCCAACAATCAATAATGTTGAATGCGTTTACAAACATGCATATTGTACGATGTTGCTTGTATGTGGACTCTAAAAAAATTATACAAATGAACTTATTTGCAAAACAGAAACAGACTTATAGACTTGAGAGAATAAATTTGTGATTATGGAGTGGGATGGGGGGGAAGGGTGAAGGGTGTTAGTTGGGGAGTTTGGGATTGACATGTACACACTAATATATTTTGAATGGTCCAATAAGGACCTACAGCATAGCACAGAGAACTCTGGGCAAAAATTATGTAACAACCTAAATGGGAAAATAATTTGAAAAGAGAATATATATATGTGTGTGTGTGTATCAATTATATATATATATATATAACCGAATCACTTTGCTGTACACATGAAACTAAAACAGCATTGTAAATCAACCATGTGCCAATATAAAATAAAACAAAGCCAAAAGAAAGATGCAAAGCAGATCCATATATATATAGGGAAATAATCAATTGCAACCCACTAAAAATTTGATGTGTATTACTATCTGCATTCTATATCTTCACAGAGTTTTAAAATAGCTCAAAGATGATAAAAGGCACGTTTCACCCATTTCAAAGTCTTTTACCATTTTTTCTTGACATAGGAAAATATCACAATAGACATGAAAATCTGAGAAACGTACTGTCAGAGAGACTGCCTCCCCATGGTGGTTCCCAGAGGTTTCTACAAATCTCCTTTTCCTTGCTTAAAGGTTTGTGGTACATCATAAAAGTTTTGAGTGGGAGAATAAACATGTATTCCTTTGTTAATTTTGTCAGAAACTATATTGAGAATTTATTCTGTGCCAACTGCTTAGTGCCTGCTTATTGGTACTCTAATAGCATAGAAATAATATTGTGCCTGCCTTCATGGAACTTACATTCTAAAAGGGAATACAAAAAGTATCCAGGCAATCAGAGTACTGTGATAGGACCAGGGTGATAGATCAGTGAGGTACTTTAGAGGAAATCAACTTAGGCAACCATCTGAAAAGTGAGTGGGAATTATGCTGGTTAATAAGATAAAGGCAATAAGAAGCATTTCAGAAACATGATGTGTGATGGATGGGCTAGGGTATAAGTGAGAACCATGATATAGGAGAGCTTACAGAACTTTAGCGTCTCATAGCTCACTTAATGCCTCCAAATCACATTGCCAGTTTGGCATATATGTATCACAAGGCTAGAAGGAAAATTTCAAAGGTCACTTGCCGTTTTTCTTTTTCTGAATTTAAAAAATGTTTAAATTATCATTATTTCTATACTTTATCTTGAAATGATGAGACAATTTAGGGAAATAATCCAAACATTTAGATTTTCAGTTCAGTTCATTCACTTAGTCGTGTCCAAGTCTTTGCAACCCCATGGACTGCAGCATGCCAGGCTTCCCTGTCCATCACCAACTCCAGAGCTTGCTCAAACTCATGTCCATAGACTTGGTGATGCCATCCAACTATCTCATCCTCTGTCGTCCCCTTTTCCTACTGCCTTCAATCTTTCCCAGCATCAGGGTCTTTTCCAATGAGTCAGCTCTTTGCATCAGGTGGCCAAAATATTTGAGTTTCAGCTTCAGCATAAGTCCTTCCAGTGAATTTTCAAGACTGCTTTCCTTTAGGATTGACTGGTTTGATCTCCTTGCAGTACAAGGGCCTTTCAAGAGTCTTCTCCAACACCACAGTTCAAAAGCATCAATTCTTTGGCACTTGGCTTTCTTTATAGTCCAACTCACACACCCATACATGACTACTGGAAAAACCATAGCTTTGATTAGATGGACCTTTGTTGGTACAGTTTAAATTTTAGGACTAGTTAAATTCATTTTAGTTTTTTCATACTAGCCTGTCCTTATCATTACACAATCTGTTCTCTTCAATTCTTCCACAAATCACTTAATTCTCCCTCTACTCTATGACGAGTAACTCACCTCTCCCACCCTTTTTTTAGAGTAGACAGTGCTTCCTTTTTTTTCTGGTCCAGAGACAATTTTTTGCATCCCTCTGTGTTTTTACAAAAGTAACATCATAGGAGAGTCTTTATTGGCAATAAGAAAATAACCAGTTCAGGTTAATGTTGCAAAAGAATTAAATGTAGAAGCTATAATTTTAGTCATACAAATAATATGAAATAATGAAACTATGCTTTTCACAGTAGAGAGCTAGGTACATTTAAGTTGATGTGCTATATTTGGATGAAATCTCTTAAGTTAGTTTGTTTACGGATTTAGGGTTTTCAAATATTGGACTGGCCAAAAGTTCATTTGGGGTTTTCTGTAGGTTGTTATGGAAAAATCCAAACAACTGACCAAACCAGTATTTTGACGCACTTGGCTCTACATTTATTCAGATGATAGATTAGAAATCAGAAGTTACGGAAGTCAGGTATTGAGAAATTAAATGGATCAACTGTGAGGAAAACTAGGGGGAGAAAAGCCCAGTCTATTACAATATAGTACAGTAAAAAAATTTAGAATTGCCAGCAAATTTGGAAAACTCAGCAGTGGCCACAGGACTGGAAAAGTCAGTTTTCATTCCAATCCCAAAGAAAGGCAGTGCCAAAGATTGCTCAAACTACCGCACAGTTGTACTCATCTCACACGCTAGTAAAGTAATGCTTAAAATTCTCCAAGCCAAGCTTCAGCAATATGTGAACCATGAACTTCCTAATGTTCAAGCTGGTTTTAGAAAAGGCACAGGAACCAGAGATCAAATTGCCAACATCCACTGGATCATCAAAAAAGCAAGAGAGTTCCAGGAAAACATCTATTTCTGCTTTATTGACTATGCCAAAGCCTTTGACTGTGTGGATCACAATAAACTGTGGAAAATTCTGAAAGAGATGGGAATACCAGACCACCTGAGTGAAGTAAGCCAGAAAGAAAAACACCAATACAGTATACTAACGCATATATATGGAATTTAGAAAGATGGTAACAATAACCCTGTGTACGAGACAGCAAAAGAGACACTGATGTATAGAACAGTCTTATGGACTCTGTGGGAGAGGGAGAGGGTGGGAAGATTTGGGAGAATGGCATTGAAACATGTAAAATATCATGTATGAAATGAGTTGCCAGTCCAGGTTCGATGCACGATACTGGATGCTTGGGGCTGGTGCACTGGGACGACCCAGAGGGATGGAATGGGGAGGGAGGAGGGAGGAGGGTTCAGGATGGGGAACACATGTATACCTGTGGCGGATTCATTTTGATATTTGGCAAATCTAATACAGTTATGTTAAGTTTAAAAATAAAATAAAATTAAAAAAAATAAAAAAAAAAAAAAGAGAAACCTATAAGCAGGTCAGGAAGCAATGATTAGAACTGGACATGGAACAACAGACTGGTTACAAATAGGAAAAGGCGTATGTCAAGGCTGTATATTGTCACCTTACTTATTACGTTATATGCAGAGTATAGCATGAGAAACGCTGGGCTGGAGGAAGCACAGGCTGGAATCAAGACTGCCGGGAGAAATATCCTGGCAGATATGCAGATGACACCACCCTTATGGCAGAAAGTGAAGAAGAACTAAAGAGCCTCTTGCTGAAAGTGAAAGAGGAGAGTGAAAAAGTTGGCTTAAAGCTCAACATTCAGAAAACTAAGATCATGGCATCCTGTCCAATCACTTCATGGCAAATAGATGGGGAAACAGTGGAAACAGTGTCAGACTTTTTTTGGGGGGGCTCCAATATCACTGCAGATGTTGATTGAAGCCATGAAATTAAAAGACACTTACTCCTTGGAAGGAAAGTTATGACCAACCTAGACAGCATATTGAAAAGCAGAGACATTACTTTGTCAACAAAGGTCCGTCTAATCAAGGCTATGGGTTTTCCAGTGGTCATGTATGGATGTGAGAGTTGGACTGTGAAGAAAGCTGAGCGCCAAAGAATTGATGCTTTTGAACTGTGGTGTTGGAGGAGACTCTTGAGAGTGCCTTGGACTGCAAGGAGATCCAACCCCAGTCTGTCCTAAAGGAAATCAGTCCTGAATATTTATTGGAAGGACTGATGCTGAAGCTGAACTCCAATACCTTGGCCACCTGATGTGAAGAGCTGACTCATTTGAAAAGACCCTGATGCTGGGAAAGATTGAAGGCAGGAGGAAAAGGGGATGACAGAGGATGAGCTGGTTGAATGGCATCACCGACTCAATGGACATGGGTTTGGGTGGACTCCGGGAGTTGGTGATGGACAGGGAAGCCTGGCGTGCTGTGGTTCATGGGGTCACAAAGAGTCAGACACGACTGAGCAACTGAACTGAACTGAACTGCCTTTTCAAATCTATACATGGGATTCCAGTGTTGCATTTGGAAGTAGTCACGTTCTCAATGAATCTCCTTGTTCATTTATTCCATAATATTGATAAGTGCTTGCTATCTGTACTATGTATTGGTCTCTGTACTTAAAGATACAGCAAAGTACAAAATAGACAAAAATTCTAGCCCTCATGAAAACCCATTCAAGTGGGGGAATAGACAATAAAAGAAAATAAAAATTACCTATCTTTTTGAAAGTTTGCTTTACATCACTTTGCAATTACCAAGACCTATATTAGTGACTGTTTTCACTCAATGATACAAACCCAAAGAGGATTTTCACTTTTCCAAAAAGTGAAAAGCAAAAGTAACACGCAGCATTTATTTTGCATTGAGCCCTTATAGTGGCAGCACACACCTAGAGCAGAGAGAGTAGGGCACCACCAAGTGCCTTCCTGGGAACTACACTCAGCATCAAGCTGCCATAGCTTTGAACCGTATCTATGAGCATCTGTGCTTTATTTCGTGTGATTCCATGCATCTGTTAGCAAGATGTATCCTAAGTTAATTGCTTCTTCACTTTATGCCAGTTTAGATCAGGAAAGGTTTCATAGGAATGCCCCATTATCACATAGTGGGAGAAATATGTACATTACATGCTGATTAGATCTGTGGAGGAAAGTATGACAGAGCAAATTATATAGGGAGAGAGTGTGTATTGTGTTTCTATGTAAAAAGGGTGCCTAGGGAGATCTTCAATTAGCAGATGAGATTAAACAAGACAAGATAGTTATCATGTGGACAAAGCACGAGGGTGAGCTATGAAACTCTGGAGGAAAAAGTATTCCAAACTGGGAACAGTAAATGCAAAGCTTCAAGGCATGGTGAACCTGGTGCATTTAAGGACTTGCAAGACCATTTCTTATTTATAGTACTTTAAATTAATTTTAAAGTATAAATTTTAGCTGTATTGACAACCTCTAAACCAGCCATGGCTCAGTGGTAAAGGATCGGCCGGCCAATGCAAGAGACACAGGGAACGGTTTTGATCCCTGGGTCAGGAAGATCCCCTGGAGAAGCATCTGCTTTATACCAGGCACTCTTTTCTAGGCTAATGATACGGCAATGAAGAAAATAGAAGTCCCTACCTTCATAAAGCATATACTCCAGTAGGTTTTCGTTGTTAAATTCTTATTTCAAGTTATCAGTTGAATTCTACAGTGTCTCTCTGACTTGGACAGTAGTAAATAGATGTTTCTCTGCTTGGTACCCTCTTTTAGAGTTGTTACAAAGGTAATTGATTGTGTTTTGAATTGACTAAATTTTTTACATTCCATTTCTTTGTGTTATGGCTTTAGCTGTGTTGAAACACATATGTGTCCATACTTACATGTTCCTGCACTTTCTCAATAAAATACCCATTTATTGACTTTTTTTTTTTTTAGGGTGTATTACTTCTAAAGAGTCAACTCTCACCTACTACTTTGAAAATATCCTTTCAACACTGAAAACAGAATTTATAGGCATTGTAAAAACTTAAAAATATAGAGTATGGAGAAGGAAATGTCAACCCTCTCCAGTATTCCTGCCTGGAGAATTCCATGGACAGAGGCGCCTGGTGGGCTGCAGTCCATGGGGTTACGAAGAGTCTGGCCACAACTGAAGCGACTGAGCACATGCACACACACAAATATCACACCTGCTTCTCCATTTCCTTATCTTCTCTCATTGGGTTCTCCAACTAATTATTTTCTCTTCTTATTGCACACTTATTCCCCCTCCAAACAAAAATCTTATGTTATATATTTTTTCTTTTCCCCAAACAGTTTAATAATTACTTTACTTTTTTTGGTTACAGCAATATTCCTCATTTATTAAATATATATTCATGTCTATTCACATGCAAGCACCTCTTTCTCCTCCATTATAAAGATGAATAGAGGAAAAAATAATTCTCAGTAAAAAAACTTTATGGTTCTCCAGTAATAATTTTATGGGGTGTTGATTTTTACATATGTACAGCTTCTCTAGATCAGATTGTTTTTAACTAATTTTCCCTTCCTTGAGTTTTATTTTTATATAATTTGTTAAAGTAGAATTTTAAAATTTCTAGCTACTTCTTATAATTAACTTTCCATGAACTGTATATAGTCACCAAATTGCTTCAGTAGATTTCAAAATTGCAAATAACTGTCCAGTATCATGAGCTAAAAGAAGCTCATGTAGATTCTCAAATAAAGGTCTTAGAAATGTAAGCAGTGAAAAGTATTTAGCTATGGCACAGATATTGTGATCATTATAGGAATTGTCTTAATTAAATTTGTTCTCTAGTGCCAGTTCAAAACTTTGTTTTTCACACAAAAACCCAATTATACAGGCAAAAGATGTTCATGCTTCAGTGAGTTGAAAGTCAAAAAGAAAAATGTTACAGAATTAATGCAAACTTTTTACTCAAATGTGTTACTGTACTATAATAGAGAAACTTTCTGTTATTGCCAATATTGAAATGTACAAATGACCACATAAATGGGAGAGATTCTTTATTCTAAAATTAGATAACTTAAAGGTGTAAAACACTAATTTTTTTTAACTAGATGATAATAATATCTCTGGAAAGTCAGTTTATTCTGCAACAGTAAAATATGATTTAAACCAAATGGAAATTAAAATTTAAAACAGGTTTTGAATATATTGACATTTTGTATTTTTCCATCTATTTATCAAGATCTGCTTATGGCATAAGGGATGCTGTTTTACCATTTGGATTTGTATTTTAGATAACAGAAATTCTGCTCACTCACATTTGAATCACTTAAGCTTTCAATTCAAATAGCCTAAGGCTTTTAGAGAAGATCAAATAAATTGAAAAGCAAGTAACAGTTCTATGCTTCAAATTGGAATTAGCACTGTGAAAGGTAAAGTAGACAGAAAAATTATAATATTTATTGTAATGTGAACCAAAAGCCTGAAGATACTGTCAATTATCAGTGGTGTCCGTGAACCTTACACAGCATAGTTCTATATACAGGTATGTCCCTAAATGTATGAAAAATTTAAAATTTTAAAGTATTAAGCTCAAGTTATTCCCTGGACTGTTTACTAAAAAATGTAGAAATTCTAATTGCTTTGCAGAAGTGAAGTTTATTTTTTAAAATACTATAATTCTGTAATGTTAATCTTTGGCCTTTTCATTTACATGATTTTCATATGAGTAGATTTTCCAGCAAAGTAAAAGTAAAAGGAAAGAAAAATAATGGAAATGTCTTACACAAAGCAGACTATTTCAATGTTTGGGGGAAAAAAGCTTCTTTACACAGTAGTCATTCAGTTATGTTTGTAAATCCAGTTTAGCCAGATTGATATTTTGCCTTTTCTATTCTTTTGAGGATTTTAGAATGGAATGATCTAGGTTCAAATCACAAAACTTTTTTGAACCAATTTACTAAGGTTTCTTTGTGCTCCAATTCATATTCAGGTATATATATATATGTGTGTGTGTGTATGTATAGTAAAAGCACACATTGGTGAATCTAACTCTTGAATCTAAGTGATTCAAAGAGAATACTTAAAGATATCTCTATTTCCAGAAATGATATAACACTATCCAATCACCTCTTCCACCACTCCAATTATATTATCTTCTGCCCTGCAGTGGACACAAAACATATCATTCTTTTAACATATATTTTCTATATTTGAGAATGGATTGATTAGGGGAAAATTAAAATGAAAGCAGTTTACTCTAATCCCCTAATGTTGGTGATCATAGCCCAATTCTATTCCTATCAAAAGAGGAAATAAGTGTAAGAATAAAAGACTTGGTATTGTTACTGACTCAGCTCTCTTCAGTACCTTTCTATGTGTTGAAAGTGAAACTTCTAAATTTGTAGTAGGTTGTTTCTCACCATGAGTGTTAGGCTAGCCTTCCTGAGCAGAGATGCGTGTTCCAGAGGCAAGTGATGAAAGGATTCAAAACCCTGTGGGTAAGTGCGGTGGGAGACTGGCATTCTCAGCTGGCTGTTATTCACTAACCCCTGATTTTCCGTCCTCTGTTTAAACCACGTGCATTCTCCCTTGAATTTTGGAAATGTTCTGTATAGTTGACATTGTTTCCTGTCCTGGCTCTGAAGTCATTAAGAAGAACAAGGTTATCAACTGGCTTGCAGGATTTTAGGAAATATTATTAACCTTCAATATGTGTGTGTGATGAGAGTGTAAATTTGCCATCTTAAACTTACTTCCAAGGGATTGAATCCCTACCGAGTTTACATATCAGCCTCTCATTTAGCTCCTTCCAAACACCATAGCAATCTCTTAGCTGATCTTAAGTGACGAAGTTCATCCTGGGTCCCATGTCTTTCTGCATTATGGCTTTCTCAGGGATATGCCCAGTAGTGGCATTGCTGGGTCATACAGTATTTCAAAAAAAAAAAAAAGAGGCTTCTCTGTTGGTCCAGTGATTAAGACTTTTTCTTCTGATACAGTGGGTCTGAGTTTGATCCTTGGTCAGGGAGCTAAGATCCCATATGTCTCGTGGCCAGAAAAACCAAAACATAAAAAGAAGCAATATTATAACAAATAAAGACTTAAAAAAACAAAGAGGTTCAGGCGTGGCTGTTTTTTAGACATTAACAATGTGCTTAACTCTGCTGCTTTGGTTGGTATTTACTATATTGCACTTCAGGTTCGTTTGGTTGTCTCTTAGTTTATAAGTACTCTCGTCTTTTACCATTGCTATTGGGGCTTCCCTTGTAGCTCAGCTGGTGAAGAATCCACTTGTAATGCGGGTGACCTGAGCTTGATCCCTGGGTTGGAAAGATACCCTAGAGAAGGAAACAGCTACTCACTCCAGGATTTTTGCCTGGAGAATTCCATGGTCAGATAAGCCTGGCAGGCTACAGTCCATGGGGCTGCAAAGAGTTGGCCACAACCAAGCGACTTTCACTATTGTCACATTTATAGCTCCCTGCCATCCACACATGTAATGAAAAAAAAGAGATTCTTTGACAAAAACTTCTACAAAACTCACTTAAATCCACATTCTTCTCTTTACTTCTCTTTTGAGATATAAGTAGAAAATATTTCCCAGTCTCAGTTACTGTCAGGTGTGACCAAATTTTATGAGTAGAAGAGATGTGTGCATTTCAAGATCAAGCTAATGTGCCTTCACTTTCTTTCCCCTTCACTGGCTAAATGCAAATGATGATGGGACCCTAGGGTATTTCAGACTAGATAGAAGGAGCCTGGATCCCTGAACTACTTAGTGAGAAGAATCCAATGTTGTTTGAAATATCTCTTTGGATTATTTATGTGAGCAAAAATTAAACTTCCATTGTGATCGTCACTATATATTTTTGAGACTATTTGTCCTATCAGTTAGCTTCCTTTACAAGAGAGATCAACTTGGACAATTTTATTAATGGGACATTCTTATTAATACTGAAATATAAAAGAGTAAAACCACTAAAGTTGTGAATGTGATGTGTATATTATGGCAACTATGAAAAAAATGCCATAGAGGATTTCGGAATTGGTTTAAATGATAAAGAAATAAACTCCTAGTGCCAGATAGAGTTACTAACAAGTATTTTTTAACTTGGTAAAAGTCTCAGCTTTCCCCAGGCCCTACTTTCTAATCTAATCCTGAGTATTGAACTTTAAGACTATAAATGTCCCTGCATGTCTATTCTTGACTAGGTGCATCTGTCCCTGAAAGTCTGTTTTTGATTCTAGGACTTCTGTGAATAAGGAAGGGGCTTTTCTATTGACTTGGTAGGTTTTAGCCCATCTTGTATGATGCTTCCTTTGTTGCTCTTTAATAATTATTTGCCTTTGGTTTCATAAATATCCTTGCACAGCTAACTTTACTCTGAGTAACTTATTTTTACTAATTGTATTCCATAGCCAATTCTAAGGATGACTCTCATTTTGGTTAAGCTGACATTTTTAGCACTTGTGGAGCTCTCACTGAGTGATCTAGAACATAGTTGCTGTCAGTAATGTGTAGTCACTATGATGTTTGTTCACTTTATTTACATAGACTCTTCAAGACTGAGTCAGATAGCTTCTTACTGCTTTAAGGATAGGACTGCCATTTCCTATCTGAGTGTTGCTGCTATTCTTAGATCTTCTGCAAAGTGCACACAATCAGCATTACCGAGTTCAGCTAATGAGAGACTTTTTAGTTACTTGTAAATCCACTTCTTGAATTTCTGTTCCATGTTGAATCATGTTGCCGGTGTCAGAGAGGAGCGGCCAGAAAGAAGCCTAGACTGAAATTTAGGCAACTTGGGTTCAATTCAGACCCATCACTTACCAATTAAGTATATTTCTGATATTTTATCTCTGCTAAAAACTAGGAATAAAAATACTTCTTCCTGCAAGTTGAGAACTAACTTGAATTGCTTCAAGGACTAAATCATGAAGCACTTAACAGATGTTTTACAAATAAATAGTAATAAGCATGTGTGTGTGTTGAGTTGCTTTAGTCGTGTCCGACTCTTTGCAACCACATGGACTGTAGCCCACCAGATTCCTCTGTCCATGGGATTCTCCAGGCAAGAATACTAGAGTGGGTTGCCATTTTCTTCTCCAATAATAATAAATATAGGTATAATGTTCCTGAATTTCCTATAGTATATACTTAGAGTACATGCTATTTTAAACACATGGTCATGATATGTAAGAAATTCAGAAAATATACGTGGAAGTTCAGTCTCTCATCTTGTATGCTGTGGAATCCTTTTCTCTTAATCAAATAATTGCTCTGGCCTTTCTTTTTTACATCTTTTCTAAACAAAGACATAAAATAAAGGAAGGACATCAAGAAGTTGAGGAATGTTGTGATGAATCCTGGGGGCCCAGTGAATTTCAGCAGCAGAAAACCTCTGAGGTCTACTGGCCTCAGACACATCTGTTTGCCTGTTTCATAGCCTCTTGGTGTACAGAATATTGTTTTGGAGGGATAACTTTGTAGTTGAGCAGCAAGGCCTCCTGTCTTGGGTTATGAGCTGAGACATTTCAGATGATTACAACAATCAAGAGAATAGGCAAACACTGTGAACCCAATCCAGCAGGAGCCATGAATAAATTACATACCATGAAAGATTTTTTGAGAACTGAGTTTTCCAAAACCCTTTCTTCACTTTATGCTCCATTTCTTTTAGCTGCTTCTTTTTCTTTTCTCCTGCTTTAGAAATGCTGAGGGTTTTTTCCTGTGATGCATTTGATTGAAAAAATAACACATGGGCTCTGTAGATGAGGCAAAAATGAGATACTCTATTTTCCACAAACGGCAATTGGCTTATGATACCATTCTGTGTTGTAAGATATCTCACAGGTTTAACATTGTACACCAGTTATCTAACTTGGCTCATAGCATAGTTCCAAACACATAGAAAGCATTTAATATGTAATTTTGAATACAATAATGATATACAGTATTCAGAATTATTGCTTGCTTTTTTCCTACACACCTCCAAAAGTGATACAGGAAATTGTCACGTCATATTTTTTTTTTTTTTCAGACAAAAGACCTATGCTTCAGATAACTAGATACTTTTATAAAGATGTTCATTGAAAAATATATCTATTCCCTGAAGGATAGAATAGATTTTATTATAGCAGCTTTAGCATACTTCAAATCATTAATTGAAATTTTATTTACTTATTTGAGGCAGATAAATATTTGCCTAAAACTTAATCTTAAATAAAATGAAGGAGATTCATTAAGAAAATTAAAGAGTAGCTATTTTTGTTGTCTAACAGCCTTCTGTTTGCAGAATAGACTTTTAAAGAAAATATTTGTCATTCAGAAAATGGTTATTTTCCGTAATTTTTTTGGAAACAATTCCTAAGATTATTTCATTTTCTAAATTTTATCATAGAGATACCTTGGATATCCTTTGTGGAAGATTTTCTTTAATACCATATCTTACCTCTAGACTATTAAAATATTTGATTGAGTAACATAACACTAGAAATATATTTATCACAGTCTGGAGCTTGGAAAGTTCCAGATCAAGGTGCCAGCTGATTGAGTTCCTGGGGGGGGGGGCCTTTACCTGGCTTGCAGACAACTACCCTCTTGCTATATCTTTGCATGGTGATGGGAAAAGGAGGGAAGGAAATATGGTATCATTTTTTATAAGGGAACTAATCCATCTTGGGGCTCTACCCTCATGACCTCATTTAAGCCTAATTATCTCCCATAGGCCTAGCCTCCTAATATTAATACCATTGCACACAGAAAACTAGTCAATCTAATCACACTAGGACCACAGCCTTGTCTAACTCAATGAAACTAAGCCATGCCCGTGAGGTGACCCGCCCGTGAGGGCGGGTCATGGTGGAGAGATCTGACAGAATGTGGTCCACTGGAGAAGGGAATGGCAAACCACTTCAGTATTCTTGCCTTGAGAACCCAATGAATAGTATGAAAAGGCAAAATGATAGGATACTGAAAGAGAAACTCCCCAGGTCAGTAGGTGCCCAATATGCTACTGGAGATCAGTGGAGAAATAACTCCAGAAAGAATGAAGGAATGGAGCCAAAGCAAAAAGAATACCCAGCTGTGGATGTGACTGGTGATAGAAGCAAGGTTTGATGCTGCAAAGAACAATATTGCATAGGAACCTGGAATGTCAGGTCCATGAATCAAGGCAAATTGGAAGTGGTCAAACAAGAGATGGCAAGAGTGAATGTTGACATTCTAGGAATCAGTGAACTGAAATGGACTGGAATGGGTGAATTTAGCTCAGATGACCATTATATCTACTACTGCAGGCAGGAATCCCTCGAAAGAAATGGAGTAGCCATCATGGTCAACAAAAGAGTCCAAAATGCAGGACTTGGATGCAATCTCAAAAATGACAGAATGATCTCTGTTCGTTTCCAAGGCAAACCATTTAATATCACAGTAATCCAAGTCTATGCCCCAACCAGTAACGCTGAAGAAGCTGAAGTTGAACGGTTCTATGAAGACCTACAAGACCTTTTAGAACTAACACCCAAAATAGATGTCCTTTTCATTATAGGGGACTGGAATGCAAAAACAGGAAGTCAAGAAACACCTGGAGTAACAGGCAAATTTGGCCTTGGAGTACAAAATGAAGCAGGGCAAAGACTAATAGAGTTTTGACAAGAAAATGCACTGGTCATAACAAACACCTTCTTCCAACAACACAAGAGAAGACTCTACACATGGACATCACCAGATGGTCAACACCAAAATCAGATTGATTATATTCTTTGCATCCAAAGATGGAGAAGCTCTATACAGTCAGCAAAAACAAGACCAGGTGCTGACTGTGGCTCAGACCATGAACTCCTTATTGCCAAATTCAGACTGAAATTGAGGAAAGTAGGGAAAACCACTAGACCGTTCAGGTATGACCTAAATCAAATCCCTTATGATTATACAGTGGAAGAGAGAAATAGATTTAAGGGCCTAGATCTGATAGATAGAGTGCCTGATGAGCTATGGACTGAGGTTCGTGACATTGTACAGGAGACAGGGATCAAGACCATCCCCATGGAAAAGAAATGCAAAAAAGCCAAATGGCTGTCTGGGGAGACCTTACAAATAGCTGTGAAAAGAAGAGAAGTGAAAAGCAAAGGAGAAAAGGAAAGATATAAGCATCTGAATGCAGAGTTCCAAAGAAGAGCACGAAGAGATAAGAAAGCCTTCCTCAGCGATCAATGCAAAGAAATAGAGGAAAACAACAGAATGGGAAAGACTAGAGATCTCTTCAAGAAAATTAGAGATACCAAAGGAACATTTCATGCAAAGATGGGCTTGATAAAGGACAGAAATGGTATGGACCTAATAGAAGCAGAAGATATTAAGAAGAGATGGCAATAATACACAGAAGAACTGTACAAAAAAGATCTTCACGACCCAGATAATCATGATGGTGTAATCACTGACCTAGAGCCAGACATCCTGGAATGTGAAGATAAGTGAGCCTTAGGAAGCATCACTACGAACAAAGCTAGTGGAGGTGATGGAATTCCAGTTGAGCTATTTCAAATCCTGAAAGATGATGCTATGAAAGTGCTGCACTCAATATGCCAGCAAATTTGGAAAACTCAGCAGTGGCCACAGGACTGGAAAAGGTCAATTTTTATTCCAATCCCAAAGAAAGGCAGTGCCAAAGAATGCTCAAACTACCGCACAATTGCACTCATCTCACACACTAGTAAAGTAATGCTTAAAATTTTCCAAGCCAGGCTTCAGCAATATGTGAACCGTGAACTTCCTGATGTTCAAGCTGGTTTTAGAAAAGGCAGAGGAACCAGAGATCAAATTGCCAACATCCACTGGATCATCAAAAAAGCAAGAGAGTTCCAGAAAAACATCTATTTCTGCTTTATTGACTATGCCAAAGCCTTTGACTGTGTGGATCACAATAAGCTGTGGAAAATTCTGAAAGAGATGGGAATACCAGACCACCTGATCTGCCTCTTGAGAAATTTGTATGCAGGTCAGGAAGCAACAGTTAGAACTGGACATGGAACAACAGACTGGTTCCAAATAGGAAAAGGAGTATGTCAAGGCTGTATATTGTCACCCTGTTTATTTAACTTACATGCAGAGTACATCATGAGAAACGCTGGACTGGAAGAAACACAAGCTGGAATTAAGAGTGCCGGGAGAAATATCAATAACCTCAGATATGCAGATGACACCACCCTTATCGCATAAAGTGAAGAGGAACTCAAAAGCCTCTTGATGAAAGTGAAAGAGGAGAGTGAAAAAGTTGGCTTAAAGCTCAACATTCAGAAAATGAAGATCATGGCATCTGGTCCCATCACTTCATGGGAAATAGATGGGGAAACAGTGGAAACAGTGTCAGACTTTATTTTTCTGGGCTTCAAAATCACTGCAGATGGTACTGCAGCCATGAAATTCAAAGACGCTTACTCCTTGGAAGGAAAGTTATGACCAACCTAGATAGCATATTCAAAAGCAGAGACATTACTTTGCCAACAGAGGTTCGTCTAGTCAAGGCTATGGTTTTTCCTGTGGTCATGTATGGATGTGAGATTTGGACTGTGAAGAAGGCTGAGCGCGGAAGAATTGATGCTTTTGAACTGTGGTGTTGGAGAAGACTCTTGAGAGTCCCTTGGACTGCATGGAGATCCAACCAGTTCATTCTGAAGGAGATCAGCCCTGGGATTTCTTTGGAAGGAATGATGCTAAAGCTGAAACTCCAGTACTTTGGCCACCCCATGCGAAGAGTTGACTCATTGGAAAAGGCTCTGATGCTGGGAGGGATTGGGGGCCGGAGGAGAAGGGGACGACAGAGGATGAGATGGCTGGATGGCATCAATGAATCGATGAACATGAGTCTGGATGAACTCTGGGAGTTGGTGATGGACAGGGAGGCCTGGCGTGCTATGATTCATGGGGTCGCAAAGAGTCGGACATGACTGAGCATCTGATCTGAACTGATAGGGTTTTAGGGCCTCAACATATGAATTTGGGAAGATGAAACAAAATTTACTTTGTAGCATATCACCAGGGAACCTGTGGTATCACTTTCATTTCAGTTCAGTTACTCAGTCGTGTCCAACTCTTAGTGACCCCATGGACTGCAGCATGCTAGGCTTCCCTTTCTATCACCGACTCCTGGAGCTTGCTCAAACTCATGTCCATAGAGCTGTTGATATTATCCTACCGTCTCATCCTCTTTCATCCCCTTCTCCTTCTGCCTTCAATCTTTCCTTGCAGCGGGGTCTTTTCTAATGAGTCAGTTCTTCACATTAGGTGGCCAAAGTATTGGAGCTTCAACATCAGTCCTTTCTATTGAAGGAGAAATAGCCACATCATGGTTCATGGTAAATGTTCATCTACAACAAAGCAAGTTTATAAGAGCTTCTAAAAGTTGTTCCTTGAGAAATTTAATCAAGGTTATCTAGTGATTTACATAAAGAATCAGGCAGACTTTTCAAATTTTATATTGTAAAGCCAACACAAAATAATATTAGTGTAACTATCAGTAATGGTCCTTGAATTAAGTAAATAAAGCAGAAAATTAATAACATTGCTTCCCTTACTATGGTTACTTTTATAACTTTCTATTTATGGCTAACGATGCTGGTTTTCCATTTAAGGCATTGATCTAACAATTCCTTTTGAAAGCTCAGCTCAATTCTAAGTCATTTGTTTTCAGTTCAGTTCAGTTGCTCAGTCGTGTCCAACTCTTTGTGACCCCATGGACTGCAGCACACCAGGCTTCCCTGTCCATCACCAACTCCTGGAGCTTGTTTAAACTCATGTCCATCGAGTCAGTGATGCCATCTAGCCATTTCATCCTCTGTCATTCCCTTCTCCTCCTGCCTTCTATCTTTCCCAGAATCAGGGTCTTTTCCAATGAGTTAGTTCTTTGTATCAGGTGGCCAAAGTATTGGAGTTTCAGCTTCAGCATCAGTCCTTCAAAGAAATCCCAGGGCTGATCTCCTTCAGAATGGACTGGTTGGCTCTCCTTGCAGTCCAAGGGACTCTCAAGAGTCTTCTCCAACACCACAGTTCAAAAGCATCAATTCTTTGGCACTCAGCTTTCTTTATGGTCCAATTCTCACATTCATACATGAATACTGGAAAAGCCATAGTTTTGACTATATTGACCTTTGTTGGCAAAGTAATGTCTCTGCTTTTCAATAAAAATAATGCTTTTTTGTTTCAAAAAGCAAAAAGTCATTTTTTAAAAAAACATATTAAATACATTTTTAATCATGACAAAATCCTTATGTTGGTATATTACAAAATAAAGTAGAGGAATACTGGATTATCATAAAATGTTTCTTTTAAAAACACCCTCCCAATTTCTTTTTTTTTTTCTTTTGCCTTTTTGCAAACCTCAGCAATGCTTAGGATGATAGCTCTTATTTACTCAAGATTTCATTTGTTGCACTATGAGATCATTTCACCTTTTTTCCCATCATGGTTACCACTGCCCCCACTTATAGACATGCAACCATGTTATCTACTATTGGAATTATGGAAAAATATATAAAGTCAACTTTATAGCCCAGTTGGGTTGGTAAAACATATCTGCATGAGAGGATAATTATTATGAATTGTGCCTTACCCAGTTGCAAAATACTAGGAAAATGATAATCTTAGTGCCTACATGCAATATGTACATTTGATTGTCTTTAACAGTTAGGGCAGAAAGTGAAGAGGAACTAAAAAGCCTCTTGATGAAGGTGAAAGTGGAGAGTGAAAAAGTTGGCTTAAAGCTCAACATTCAGAAAATGAAGATCATGGCATCCGGTCCCATCACTTCATGGGAAATAGATGGGGAAACAGTGGAAACAGTGTCAGATTTTATTTTTCTGGGCTCCAAAATCACTGCAGATGGTGACTGCAGCCATGAAATTAAAAGACGCTTACTCCTTGGAAGGAAAGTTATGACCAACCTAGATAGCATATTCAAAAGCAGAGACATTACTTTGCCAACAGAGGTTCGTCTAGTCAAGGCTATGGTTTTTCCTGTGGTCATGTATGGATTTGAGAGTTGGACTGTGAAGAAGGCTGAGTGCCAAAGAATTGATGCTTTTGAACTGTGGTGTTGGAGAAGACTCTTGAGAGTCCCTTGGACTGCAAGGAGATCCAACCAGTCCATTCTGAAGGAGATCAGCCCTGGGATTTCTTTGGAAGGAATGATGCTAAAGCTAAAACTCCAGTACTTTGGCCACCCCATGCGAAGAGTTGACTCATTGGAAAAGGCTCTGATGCTGGGAGGGATTGGGGGCAGGAGGAGAAGGGGACGACAGAGGATGAGATGGCTGGATGGCATCACTGACTTGATGGACATGAGTCTGAGTGAACTCCGGGAGTTGGTGATGGACAGGGAGCCCTGGTGTGCTGTGATCCATAGGGTTGCAAAGAGTTGGACATGACTGAGCGACTGATCTGATCTGATAACAGTTGCCTAAAACTTATGAAAGGATAATCACCAAATCATAAAATCTTCTACATATGTTTACTTTGACCTGAAATTCTAACCTTTAAAATAATTTATAAAAAGCATCATTTTATGTAAATTAAAGATTTACAAGAAATGGTGCATGTGTGTTAAGTCGCTTTGGTTGTGTCCAAATCTTTTTAAGAAATAGTGGCTAGTCTCATACAGGTCTAAGAGGTAAAGATGATGGTCCAGATACAGAAAGTAAGAGAGACTGAATGTTGAAGGAGGAAGTGGCAGACTTGAAGGAGAAAAGCACACTTTGCCTTTTTTTTTTTTTGCTTTTTAAAAATTCAGTGGCACCCCTTTCTTCCAAATTGTCTGTTTCCCTGGAAGCATTTTAAAGTTTCTTTTCAAGAAATTTATCTTAATATTACTTAAAAAAGGATGTCACAGGCACCTTTGAGAGAAGTCTTCATCAGATTAAATATAGGGTGTCAAGTTGTTTCAATATTCAGGTTGATAATGAAAGGGTTTTGATATTGTATACTATCCGAAAATAATCTTAAGGCATTGATTTCCATAGTAATACATTGGTTTTTATTAATGAACTAGATATCAATTCTTGATGGTATTATACTGGCTTAAAAAAGAAACTTTTTATCCTGGGGTAAATATTGCTGAATATTTTTTTCTTATGCCTCATTTTCAAGCAAACTTATTTTAAAAATGTATGGGTATTAAGAAAAATAACTTTGCTTAATGATGATCTCCTGTTATGTAACCACTACTCAAAATAACAAATAGTTCTATCTCAATGTGATCAAAAGCCACATTTAACTTGGCACAACCAGAGATCAGAAACCAAAGAAAAGAGGCACTCTCCTATGACAGAGTAAGGGGAAAATGGTGTATTTCAAAATTTAAGTCACTAAAGTAAATGTGCTATGATAATAGACCTTGGAGCACACACACACATACAGATGCACATGTGCACACATGCATAATACTTAATTCACCACTTTCCCAAGAAGGAATTGAAATCAGAAAATAAGTCTAGCTCAGTGTAAAGAAAATAGCTCAGTGTTGTCACTTGCACTCTACTTCAGAGCAGTCTGTTGTTTTGTGATGGGTTCTGCTATTACTTTGATAACTTGCTTTGCCTTGTGTGGAAGGATACAAAATATGGGTGTTCCAGGATGATCTCACCTTAGGCACAGTTCCCTTGAGAGCTCTTCAAAAAGCGATCAGATGATTAATCTGATTTTGTTTCCCTGGGAACACTAATTAGCAAGGGAGGACCAGCACACTTTTGTTTTACCTTCTTGGCATCATTGTTTTTCACACCAGAGATGATATAAGTGGTTTCCTTCCATGAAAGGCTACAGAGCAGACATTCTTTTCTCAGAGATACATGTCAGTGAAAGAGATAGGAATTTGAATTTTTCCTTTTTGATTGATGAAAAATAATCTGTTTATTTGCTACAGAGCTGTTCAATTTTGTGGGTGACTAAAAGTAGTAGATATAATTAGCTTTATCCTTAGAATAGTGGCCTTTATGCTTAACAATGAAATCTATGACAATGATTATGAAAAATTAGGGCTTTTTAAGGGTCTGAAAGTTTATTGTTGAAAATAGCTTGGATATTGACCAGGGTATGTTTGGTCAGTTTTTATGTTGAATAATGATCATTAGACACACCAGGCCGTTTTCTCTCTATTCTCCTTATAACACAGATCCATGGAAATGAATAGATGTATGTATGTATATTCAGAAGAGACAGGGCATGCACCTCCTGACATACAACCATGCCTCCTATCCATCCACAAACATGTATTTCACATTCAGTGTCTTTTTTTCCCTGAGTACAGCCTTGCTATATCCTCCCCTCACTCATACTTAGCTCTAGTTCTCCCATGGCTATGTCTCCTGGCTCTCTCATTTGTCCCCTTGAGAACATTAAATTCAGCAACACGTAACTGCAGACATCTCTTCTTCAGCACTCCTGAGCTGGCCTTTCAATTTGATTCAGGATGTTTGAGGAATCCCATGTCATTATTTGGCAATTGATGAGGATTTTTCTCCAGTTCCTTTGTATTCCCAGACACCTCTGTGTTTGCATTATTTTCTTTAAAGAAAAAGGTCATGGAAGTTCGGTTAGTTCAAGTTCACAATATTTAATTGGGAAGCACTGAGGTGGAGGCCTAAGTGAGAGATTGCATCATCTGATTTGCCTCACTTCTACTTCATGTGAGCTAAACTGGCTAAGCGGGTTGAAGAAATCAGAAGGGGTCTTTCTCTTTTTCTTCCTTCCTCTTTGCAGGTAAATAAGCAATTAAGTGGGCTCAGGCACTGATAAGTATGTAGCAATGAAAATGTCATGAAGGTAATGATAATGATCATTATTATGATATGTAATATTTGAGTACTTTCTATTTATCATCCATTGTTTGAAGCATTTTACATGAATACAGCCATTGCAACTTTAGTATGAAATGGATATGATTATTATTCCTATCTCACAGATAATAAAAATGAGGCACAGAGAAGTTTAGTGACTTGTTCCATAAGTTGACATTGCCAAAATTGAACCTAGCAATCGTCCTTCTTTATTTCTGACTCCCCCTGCCCACCCCCATCAACTGCTAGGGATGTGTCAAGATCTCAAGATTTGAATTTGGGAAAGGAGGGGATGTGAAAGAAAATAGAAGTCTCCCTTTAGACTCCAAGACTAAAACATGTGTTTGGACTCAGCTTTTAACAGAATGCTACAATACGGGTATTGGGTGGTATTAGATTCTCATTTTCCTGCTCTTCCTTAAACCCAATGCTTTCAGGAAGTGTATGGGTAGAACTTAGGGGTGCAGTGGTTTAATTGACAAAAGCAATAATTGGCCACTTCTTCCTTGAATGTCAGGTGATTTCACCCAATTTCCATCATTATTTCTACCTTAAATAATATTAGTCTCAACTTTTGTTGTTGTAGTTCAATCACCTATTCATGTCTGACTCTTTGTGACCCTATAGACTACAGCATGCCAGGCTTCCATCCTTCACTATCTTCTGGAGTTTGCCCAAGTTCATGTCCATTGAATCAGTGATGTCATCCAAGCATCTCATCTCCTGTTGCCCCCTTCTCTGCCTGCCCTCAATCTTTTTCGGTATCAGAGTCTTTTCCAATGAGTTGGCTGTTCACATTAGGTGGCCAATGTATTCCAATGAGTATTCAGAGTTGATTCCCTTTAAAACTGACTGGTTTGATTTCCTTTTAAATAGACCTTTATATGGTTTCCATTTATTAAGGCCAATACAAGCAAAGTTTATCTTATTTTCCACAACCTTTAAATATTTGAAAAGTCAATGTGATGGAGTAACAGAAGCAGAGTGACAGTTTGACCCATACTTTCCCAGCTAATGCCCCTACAAAATAGTAGAAAGGGCAGAAAAGTCATCCTGCTAATGTCCATGTCCCATTCAATCTGAGCCTGAGATATGCTCATTTCAGGGCAGATAATGAGGATGATGCAAGAAAACATTTTTTTACAGAGGAATATTTCAGAAGATAATTTTATTTTAAAAGAATTAGATACATTTGGCCATATATCACCTTTTTATTTTTCAGAATTGAGTCTGTTCAGATGATGATGTTTATTTATCAGATGTGTTTCTTGGCCAGCTACGAAGATCTTACTTAAATAATCTGGGGAGCAGAGAGAAGTATGGGAAGGTAAGAAAGAAAAAGGGAGAAATCAACCAGAAGGTATAGAAACTGCTGGAGATATTTTACCTCAGGAGTTCTTAAGATTTAGGGACTCAAATCAGTATTTCCTGGGTATTCTTAGAAGAAAAATGCATTTTTTTTCTTTTTCTATTGAACATATGATTTGGATTTGAAACCTTAACTTTGGATAGAGTTGAATGTTAGTTTGTTGTCAGTGTTCCTGAGTGTGCAGCTACAGGGCTGCCCGGGAGAAGTAGCACTGAAAGTACTTGGGGAAAAGGAGGCCCTACTTAAGTAGATACAGAGCATCTTCACATAGCTTTGAGGACAACTAGGGCTTCAGTAACTGGCTTCCCCGGTGGCTCAGAGGCAAAGAATCTGCCTCCAATGCAGGAGCCACGGGTTTGGTCCCTGGGTCAGGAATATCCCCTAGAGAAGGAAAGGTCAACCCACTTCAGTATTCTTGCCTGAGAAATCCATTGGACACAGCAGCCTGGCAGGCTACAGTCCACTGGGTCACAAAAGAATCAGACATGACTTAGCAACTAAACAACAACAGTACTAAAAAGGGCCAGAGTAGAAGAAATAATTCCTGGATGCCCTGTGGTTGCTAATTGACATGGTCATGATATCCAGGAAACAGCCTGCAGGATGACTGGAGTGATTTTTGGCAGAGAATGTCTTGCTTAAAACAGGAAATCTTGCAATAGCAGGTGGGCAGTGATGAAGCAGAGCCAGAAAATATATTTTTCTAGATTTGACACTTTTTCAAACCCTAATCTTTCTTGGCTTCATAGCAAAGGGTTGCACGTGTCTGGAGATCATTTCTAAATTCTCAATAATTTATACAAACCTCCACTTCTGCTGTTGCTGCTGCTAAGTCGCTTCAGTCGTGTCCAACTCTGTGCGACCACATAGACGGCAGCCCACCAGGCTCCGCTGTTCCTGGGATTCTCCAGGCAAGAACACTGGAGTGGGTTGCCGTTTCCTTCTCCGATGCATGCAAGTGAAAAGTGAAAGTGAAGTCGCTCAGTCGTGTCCGACTCTTCGCGACCTCGTGCGTGGACTGCAGCCTTCCAGGCTCCTCCGTCCATGGGATTTTCCAGGCAAGAGTACTGAAGTGGGGTGCTATTGCCGTCTCTGACAAACCTCCATTTACTAGTTAGTAAATAAGAGAAATATTAGTAACAGATATTGCATATTTAATTGCAGCATCATTTATGAGCATACAATGTATACAGTACTGTGCTAAGTAGGTGTGTTGGGCATTTGAAAGAACAACACTTTTAAAGGGAAAAGAGCAGGCAAACCTGCAAGTTTTACATAACGTGCAGCAAATTATTGTTGAGAAAAATAAATAAGATGTATGTTCCTAGAAAAGGAAAAAGTAAAATTGGTTTGAGATATGTTATAAAAGGTGGCATTAGGAACAGAGTGAATGATAAAGAATTTAAAAGATAAGTACAATTTGGATTAGAAGGAAAAAAAGCAATAGCCCAGGTGAATTAAGCTTCACACACTTCAGAAGGTAAGCTCCACAAAGGCCTTTTTATTTTTTTTTTCCAGCATTGTATGCTCAGAACCCATGAAAGTGCCTGACATACAACAGATATTTAACAAATCTTCACTAAATGAATGAATGCTGAATTGTTAAAACAGTTAAAAACTATTGTATTCCTTTTGTGATGACATTTGAGATGATATAATTAAAAATAAATTTTTCTCCTTGGACTTAAACTTGGCAGTGAATATAGCTAAGGTTGACCAGTTTCTGTCTCTTATCAATTAAACGTTTCATGGGTTTTTCCTCGAAGTGTAGTCATTAATGAGCAGCTGCCCAGGGCAATGATAATGATGATGATAATACATTGCCCTTACACTATCTCCCTTATCCATGGAAATCTAAGTACTTTACCAACAGTAATTATCATAGCTCTTAAGGGAGGTAGGAAAGTATAATTAGCATCATTTGCAGATGAAAATGGAAATAGAGATGTATTAAGCACCCAGCTTAGAAGGATATATTAATAGCAAGTCAGCCATTTATTGTTTTAAAAATGTCAGCCTTCAAATCTTATTAAGGCTTGAGAACAGTGGATGACTAATATCTGTTAATTGTTCAAACCATAAGTTTGTGTCTCTTTTAGGGAGGTTAATAAAAAGACAGAAAAGAAGATAAATCTTTAATTTTATCCATCAGTGCACTCCTTGATATCTAATTTGAATTCTTGTCCAAATTGATGGGTGCTCATAGGTTAAGGAAAGTGTACATCTCTTGAAAGTCTTCTACATAAGTTTCTTTGGCTCATAAATTTAGAAGTGCAATATTATTCAATTCTCAAGTCAAAATGACTGTGCTATCACATGTTTTGTGCCCTTTTCTCAAAGCTCTTCTGCTTTTTTTCTCCATTCTTATAAAAAATGACCCCACCCCAGACACTAAGATCCATATTGATTTTGTAAAGTAGATCTAAACAACAATTGAGTTATATTGATTCACCATCAAGATAAGCTTATTTTGTGTTTGATTTGATCTTGTATTCTAAGCATAGTGATGAAAACTCTCCATTGAAGGGTGTGTGTGTGTCTGTGTTGTGGGAACACCAAGCATTTGTTTCTCTCTTCCTTTATTAATAGTATTACCAGGGTAAGTTAATAAGTTAATTTGTATTACCAGGATATTTCTGACACAGGTGGCAGAAAACTATTGCCAAATGCATATAAGCAAAAATATTTATTGGCTCAATTAATTCAGTAGTAGACCTGGCTTGAAGTTTGGTCTCCTTGAGCTCCAATAATGTCACCAAGATCTAGTTGCTTTTTTTCTCATGCTCAACTTTCAGTGTATTGGCTTAACATATGGTGGCAAGATGAAAGCAATTTCCATTACAAACGTTTAGGTTCAAGTTTAGTGTATGCCCTGCCTGCTAATTCTCTTCAGGCATGTCAGACTCTTTGCCACCCTACTGAACTTTAGCCCACCAGGATCCTCTGTCCATGGGGTTCTTCAGGCAAGAATGCTGTAGTGGATTGCCATGCCCTCCTCCAGGGGATCTTCCCAACCAAGGGATCAAACCTACATCTCTTATGTCTCCTGCATTGGCAGGCAGGTTCTTTACCACTAGCGCCACCTGGGAACCCTCAGATTCAGTGGAGGAGAGTATTGCCAGCATCCTCAAAGCCTCAGAAGAGTTTCCATTGTACCATGCTGGCTCTGATTGTGTGACCTGTTCATCCTTATCAACTCTTCTTGTCCAAGGCATGCTATCCAGTGGATTAAGTTGGAAAAAATTAGAGCCCACCCTTAATGAAAGGTTGGAGTCAATCTTCACTCAAACTATACCTCTGGTTGTAAATTACAATATTTGTTGTTGTTGTTCAGTAGCTACATCATTTCCGACTCTTTGCGACTCCATGAGCTGCAGCACGCCAGGCTTCCCTGCCCTTCACTATCAATTTACCTCACTCCTAACTTTTATAGAATTTATCCTTCACCCAGTACAACTATATTGTTGACATACAGCTGTCAATTGCAGTATGCTACCACCCCTCCACCCCCAGAGAGTCGATCTAATGTTTATCCTTCCATCTACAGTGATTTGCATTGGTCACTCGTTGGACCAGTTAAATTTGTGTCTATTCCTGGATCTGATCTTATATAAGGTGCAGATACTCAGAGATAAGCTAAGGTGAAGGTTTGAGAAATGTATTCATGGATATGTCAGCTTAGTTTAGGCATTCAGATCACTAGAACTTCCCCTCTTTCTGCAGCCTCTCCACTGATTCTGTGATTTATCCTGGTATTCCTGCAACATCTTTGTTGTTGTTTATTTAAGTGAATTCTAGTTATGTTTCTATTACTATTAATAACAATAAAGAGTCTTTGGTAACACTCTTTTGTTCTTGAGACTTAGTCTCTTCCTAGTTCCAAAAAGTGGGCCCTTATCTTGCTTCCCTATTTCTGAGTGCTGCTTTGAAAAATTGTCTAGTTGAAACTATCTTTTGTATATTTTCACTGTGACATATTTTCAGAGCTACAAAAAAAATTTGCACAGATGGTTTTTTTATATCCCAGTCACCTAACCTTAACAGTTTATTATGTTTACCTCATCCTTTCAATTCTCTATGTATGCATGATTTGTGTAAATTCAGACTAAGCTGCATGCTGGATGCCCCTTCACTCCTAAATCCTCAGTGTTCTTCCTAAAAACAGATGTGTCATCATCTTGTTTAATAGCCATGAATCAGGAAATTTCTGTGTACCAATAATAAAGTATCCAACCTTTAGTTTTTATTCAGGTTTTGCTAGTTGTACAATTATGATCTTTATAGCAAAAAAAAAAAAAAAAATCCTAGATCATACTTTCAGCAGTCATATTCTTTACTCTCTTTTAATCTCATACAATTCTTTCGTGTTCCTTTTTTCCTTAATACTGGCATTTTTGAAGTTACAAACCAGTCATTTTGTGTTATGACAAGTGATGTGGATTTTATCAGTGCTAATGGAAACCTTCATCACTTGGTTAGGTTTGCATCTGCTAGTTTCTTCACAATAAAGTTTGTCAATTTTTTTCTTAATAATTAATATATATGTTGTGGGAGGGACTTTGACTAGCATTTTTTCACTCCTTATACTTTCACCCATTTTTGCATCCCCAGGTCTATATGTAAATGATATCCCTTCTCTACTTCCCCAGTGTCCTCTGATCAATCATCTACTTTCTCTCACTTTGCAGTCCCTGCCACCGCCCACTCATGTGTACAATCAATGTCCTGTTTCTGGCATCCATTCTATAATTAGAATCTTCCTATACACAATTAGAACGTGGCATAATCTTAGGCTTCCTTACCATCATCTTAAGTGGCTTGTCACTCATCTGCAGTATTTGCCATTTAACAAAACTAGCCTATATTAATGCCCATTTATCTCTAGCTTTTATCTTCCAAATAGTTGATTCATCCTAACAAATTGGGTGATCTTACATTTGTAGCTAGAACCTCCCCCAATGTTTTTGTTTTTAGTTTTAGGTCTTCCAAGTCTCCTAGTTATCCTAAACTAGCTAACCCTCAATATCTTTTTCTGATAATAGAGAAACAAACGTCACTCTCCAGCTACTCAATAGCTGTAATTAATAAAGTGAAAACTGTTGTAGGGTAATTCTACTATCTTACAGTAACGATGATACTGTTTCCAGTAGGCAACCTTTGTATCATTCTTAAAATTGAATTTTACCATAAACTTGTGAAATCTAATATATGGTTATTTAAGTTACATGCCTAGAAGAATGAGTGATATTCAGTCTAAAATCTTCATGAAGAAAATTGACCAACTGAAGCAAAGGGGCTGAGGGAGAAAAAGTATGTTTGAATACACTTTCAAGTTTTGTGTTATATTCTAGGACAGAATACTGAGATGGTGGAGGAGCAGAAATACCCTCCTGTACTACTAATCCAAGAAGACAACTAGAGCATAGAAATCAGAGAATGCTTTCTATCACTATCATAGCAAGGAAAGAAAAAACGAGATACTTGGGATCACTTCTGTAACAATTTAGTAGCATGTCTTAGGCATTGTGAGTTCATTGACAATAATTATTTTATTCTTTTATTTCTTTGTGACAAATAGCAATAAAACTGTTTGTAACTAGTATGACCCTCTGTAGAGGAACAAAATAGAGAAAGCTAAAGCACAGGTTTCCTATTCTAAAGAGTGAGATTGATGTCTGGAGCAAAGAATAGTTTTTGTCCTGAATGCCTGAGAAAAGGCAGAAAAAGACATTTTAGAGAGATGTTCTGGTCTGAGAAGCAGTCATAGGTTTATCCACAAATGGTCCATAAGGGCTTCTAGATACTAGACACTAAGATGATTTAAACCCAAAGGATTCTGGCTTTTCTCATGTTTGTGTTTCAGCCACAACATTATCAGAGACTATAAATTCTGTGTTGGAGAAGGCAATGGCACCCCACTCCAGTATTCTTGCCTAGAAAATCCCATGGAGGAGCCTGGTAGGCTGCAGTCCATGGGGTCACGAAGAGTTGGACACGACTGAGCGACTTGACTTTCACTTTTCACTGTCATGCATTGGAGAAGGAAATGGCACCCCACTCCAGTGTTCTTGCCTGGAGAATCCCAGGAACAGCGGAGCCTGGTGGGCTGCCGTCTATGTGGTCGCACAGAGTTGGACACGACTGAAGCGACTTAGCAGCAGCAGCAGCAGCAGCATAAATTCTGTGTACTTGCTTTTTGGTATGTATTTTTCATATTAGTTCTCCAAGCATCAGTGGTGTTTTTATTTCTATAGGGTTATTATTACAAAAGTGAGGAGTTCTGGATACAACTTTTCTGTCTATAAGTTCCCTGAGGATAAGTGCCTGTGTTGTTTACTACAGTATTCCGGGCATAGTGCTAGTTACATGGCTTATTTCAGGTCAGTTCAATTGCTCAGTAGTGTCTGACTCTTTGCGACCTCATGAACTGCAGCACGCCAGGCTTCCTTGTCCATCACCAACTCCCAGAGCCTGCTCAAACTTACGTCCATCACGTCGGTGATGCCATCCAACCATCTCATCCTGTGTCATCCCCTTTTCCTCCTGCCCTCAATATTTCCTAGCATCAGGGTCTTTTCAAATGAGTCTGTTTTTCACATCAGGTGGCCAAAATATTGGAGTTTCATGGCTTATGGAGCCAGTAAATATATGGTCACTCAATAAGAGACTTGCTGACACACAGTTTGCTGGCTGCAGATTATAGCATTTGCCTTGTTTTATTTTCTCTTCCAGTAAGAAGCTCAACAAATCCTAGTTTTGACTTTGTGAAAAGACATTCAAGAGCTCAAAGAACTTGACATACTCATTTTTACAAATTGTTGGAAGAACTCGTTTAGGAAAGTTATTAAACCAAGTCAGACAAGATTTGTTTATCCTAAACTCTAGAATCCAGCTACATATTGAATAAATAATAATGATAACTGGAGCATATTAGGGTGGGCTGTAAAGTAATAGAATTTGGAGGCTGATTTCTTGCCTTTATTTCCAATGTTCCCTTATAAGGGTATAGAGGAAAACCATGCCAAATACCAGAGAGAATGGGTGATAGTCGTATGTATTCTCTTTCCTACTAGTAATGGATTCTCCTCCCAAACTTCATAGAGAGAAACTTTTATCTAGATTTATATTTTTAATTAAATGCAAATTGTAGCCTTAACTGTTAGAGTTGCCACATTATCAATATTAATAACACCTAACCTGGAGAAAAATGTGAAGAGTCTTCATGATTGACTCTTCCTTGGCTGACTAGGGTTCATAAACAGACCCTGAAGGTTACATGAGCACTGTCTAGACTCACCTCAAGGATTTGATCTCAGTACTCTTGCCTGGAAAATCCCATGGATGGAGGAGCCTGGTAGGCTGCAGTCCATGGGGTCGCTAGGAGTCGGACACGACTGAGTGACTTCACTTTGACTTTTCACTTCCATGCATTGGAGAAGGAAATGGCAACCCACTCCAATATTCTTGCCTGGAGAATCCCAGGGATGGGGGAGCCTGGTGGGCTGCCGTCTATGGGGTCGCACAGAGTCGGACACGACTGAAGTGACTTAGCAGCAGCAACAGCAGCCCGCATTTGAGATATCTCAATCACAGATTTATAAACCTATTGTTGTATTTTAATCCTTCTCAAATTTTAATTAAGTTATGGTTTTAATGCAAGGTAATTATGCTTACTGACAGACCTATGATTGATGCAAAGCACAAAGCAATTAGCTGAATAGAAACAAAAATATAGCTAATATCATTGACATAATGGTCCTGGGCAGAATCAACATTATTTTTGAAATGTGTACCCTTCTGCGAAGATCATTGACATAGTTGTCATAGAAACCGCTGTCTTGTCATTACTGCTGTCTCCAGACATCTGTTCTAGGTTCAAACACTCATTGACATATACATTCATTTGGTTAGATGGGTTGTCTTTTCTTAAGCACCTTTATCATCTATGAATATGTTGACTCCTTTTAAATAATGAAAAACCAATAATAAATTAGTAACTACAGATGTATCAGCCCTTAGAGTTTTGGTTGACAATGGCTAATAACATCACTGAGACTTAATTGTGGCTAGTATTAAATGAATTTTATAGTCAGTTATGAATTATCTACAATAATAAGAGCCCTGGGATTTAAGAAATACAAATAGTTTTTTAAATCTAAATGCAAGAATTTTTGAAACTGAGTTTATACAGATATGTTTGAGTTATTCTATTTGTTGGAAAAAAAGTCACAACACTTCACATAATGAAATTACACCATGAAGACCTAGTTACAGAGAACTGGTAAAGATATTTAATTTCCCCCTTATTTATTTGCTTACATTTCCTGTTTCAGTCATTGCTAGGAAAAGACAGCATTAGCCTTCACCTTAACATATTGAGCAGAATAATTCTTAATTTTGCATCACTGTATTTAGCATTTATAATAGGAAATTTAGCATCCATGTCCTCCAAATGCTAAACGCTAGTGTTAATAGCAGCTCTTGGCCCTGGTCACAGTAGCAACCAAATATGAATCCACACATTTCCAGATGTCCCCTGTGTAGAGTATGGGGTTGAGTGGAAGAAGTAATACCACTCATGAATGGAAACCACTGTAAATGTCTTTGCAAAGATGTCTTTTCTTGTTCTGTCATTTTCTCAGCAGATTCTTACCTTGTTACATTTAAATTTATCTGGTGGGAGTCTCATACTAATTGAAGTCTGGAAGGTTGAAATTGCTTCAAGCTGTCAACAATACTACAAGAATGTCAGGAAAAAAACAAAAAAGCAAAGTTTAAAAGATTTGGTACCCTAAAAAGAAACTGAAAGGGGAAAAAAGTACCAAGTTACTAAACATTTAATTGTTTAGAATAGAATAGTTAAGGGTTTGCCTCTCCCTCTGCTGAAAGTTGCAATACTGGAGTGTGTTATTTGTTAGAAATAAATATAAGATAAATTGATGGCAGGATTGAAAGTCTGTTGTGTGAGAGGGGTTCACAGCAAATGTAGAAAAGATAAGCCAATGGACCAGAAGGAAAATCTTAAGATTTTATACCAAAGAAACTTGGACAAGTAGGTCTTTTGGAAATGATACCTGGTGACAGAGTGTCTCATGTTTTTCTTGTAAGTTGAAAATTCATGCATAAAGAGAAATACATTCTTTGAAGGGTAGAAAAGTGTTTTTCTTTTATACACTGAAAACCCTGGCATATTTCATTGATTCACACTTTTCTGCTATTGAATGTAGAATAAAGAATTGCCACTAATCATAATTACTATAAAATATTTGTTGCCACAATTGTTGTGATGGTACACAATAAATAATAAATGGTTAAAATAAACCCAGAGGAACATAGAAATATAATAGACTTTACAGACAGTCTAGAAAGTTAATGTTGAAAGATATTATTTTAAGAAGTTCCTTAGCTACTTATTTGAAGAAACTGGCTGGAAATTTAGAGAAATATTTGGGATTGAAGTGATTTGGGAGTCACCAGATTTCTATGTGATTAAAATGTAACTGTTTTTTAGGATGTGCTCAGAAATGATGCTTGAGTGGCCTGCTAAGTCTCTTCAGTTGTATCCGACTCTTTGCCACCCCATGGACTGTTAGCCCGCCAGACTCCTCTGTTCCCAGAATTGTCCAGGCAAGAATTCTGGATTGGGTTGCCATGCCCTCCTCCAAGGGATCTTTCCAACCCAGGGATCAAACCTGTGTCTCCCTATGGTTCTTGTATCACTGAGGGGAGCAGGGGAGTGGAATTCAGAGGCTAGGGGTTGATAGATGTCAGTTGGGAGACTATATCTAGAACTTTTTCTTAGTCACTTATCATCAGTTGCTTCCCAGGTGGCGCTAGTGGTAAAGAACCTGCCTGCCAATGCAGGAGACATAAGAGAGGCAGTTTCCATTCCTAGGTCAAGAAGATCCCTGGGAGGCATGCATGGCAACCCGTTCTGGCATTCTTGCCTGGAGAACCCCCATAGAAAAGGAGCCTGGCAGGCTATAGTCCATTTGGTCGCAGAGTCAGACATGACTGAAGTGACTGAGTATGTACACACCATCATCAGTTAATAATGGCACGTGAGAGAAAGATATGGAAGAAAGCTGTCTAGGGTAGGAGAAAAAGTGCTGTACTGTGTTAATAAAGATTGACATTTCAGTAGCATAAGTCTGGATAACTACATTTTTTCATTTCTGTGTTCATTACTTGGGAGGGAATAGCCATAGAAATGATGAATTCTTTGCTTTATGGCAAAATTTTGATGGAAATCAGTTGGTACTAGAAGCATAAGCTAGAAGGACAGGATATTTTGATCAGAGGGAGATCTTTTAATATTTCAGAAGCAGAAGAGTTGTTGGGTGATAACATATTCCAGAACATAGACACCAGAGTGGACGAGGGAATAGAAAGTGCATGAAATAACTTGAATTATGGAAAGCCTGAAAAGGTTCAATGTTCAGATAACTTTGTCACCTGGTCATTGGTTTACTGAAGATAAATGTTGAATGAAGAGGTAAATGTTGAAAGAAAAAGCATGCCAGGAGCCAAGGTCACTTGCGAGTCAATGACATCAATAGGAAGCTACATAGATGCAGAGGAAGAATGGTGAGGATGAAGCAATGATGGCCCAAAATGAGCACCATGAAGTGAACAACTACCCTGCAGTTCCCGTGCTCCTGGACTCTGAAAAAAGTAAAATATGGGAGCCTGAAAGTTTAGTATTTGATAAAGAGTTTTGCAAGGGAATAGTATTGTCTCTGCCAGCAATCTGTCAGGAAAAGAGAAGCCTCTAGTTAATTTAAGGAAGGGATTTACTACAGAAAAAGAGAGCCTTACAAAAATGGGAAAGCTCTTCTGTTCATTTAGGAAATTATTACAAAAAAAAAACAAAACCCTTCAAGAAACCACTGCTAATAATCATAACAATTTTATACATGTAGTGTATGTCAAACCTAATCTCCAATTCACCCCACCCTCCTCTTCCCCTCCGTGTCCACATGTCTGTATCTCTATTCCTGCCCTGGAACTAAGCTCAAAGACAGAGGATAACAAGGATTAATAAGGATGCAGTGAAATTCCCACTCCTGGTGGGAATTTTAAATGGTGTACCAACTTTGGAAAACAGTCTGACAATCTCAGTGAAATTCCCACTCCTGGTGGGAATTTGAAATGGTGTACCCACTTTGGAAAACAGTCTGATGATCTCTCAAAAGGTTAAACACACTTACTGTATGACACAGCAATTCTACTTTAGGCATATACCCAAAGAAATGAAAATATATAGCCACATAAACACTTGTACACAAATGTTTACAGAAGTACTCATTACTTTGCCAACAAAGGTCCGTCTAGTCAAGGCTATGGTTTTTTCAGTGGTCATGTATGGATGTGAGAGTTGGACTATAAAGAAAGCTGAGTGCAGAAGAATTGATGCTTTTGAACTGTAGTGTTGGAGAAGACTCTTGAGAGTCCCTTGGACTGCAAGGAGATCCAACCAATCCATCCTAAAGGAGATTAGTCCTGGGTGTTCATTGGAGGGACTGATGTTGAAGCTGAAACTCCAATACTTTGGCCACCTGATGCGGAGAGCTGACTCATTTGAAAAGACCCTGATGCTGGGAAGTATTGAGGGCAGGAGGAGAAGGGGACAACAGAGGATGAGGTGGTTGAATGGCATCACCGACACAATGGACATGGGTTTGGGTGGACTCCGGGAGTTGGTGATGGACAGGGAGGCCTGGTGTGCTGTGGTTCATGGGGTCGCAAAGAGTCGGATATGACTGAGCGACTGAACTGAACTGAACTGATGCATAATAGACAAAAAGTAGTAACCACCCACATGTACATGAATGGATAAATGAAATATTCCACACAATGGAATATATTCAGCAATAAGAATACATGAAGTGCTGATACATTATGCAACACAGATGAACCTTAAAAACACTATGCTAAGTGAAAGAGGCCAGTCACAAAAGGCAACATACAGTTCCATTTTTATGAAAGGCCAGAATAGGCAAACCTATATAGATAGAAATAGATTAGTGATTGCCTAGGACTATGGAAGACTAGTGATATGCGCTTAGGGATAAGGGATATCAGTTTAGGGATATGGACTTTCTTTTTAGGGTGATGAAGATGTTCTATAATTGATTGTGGTTGTGGCTGCACAACCCTGTGAATATACTAAAATCCTGTGAGTATACTTCATGGTACGTAAGTTATATTTCAGTAAAGTTTTTTTTTTTTTAATAAGTGTATCAAAGAATCCTAGCTAGCCAAAAGTGGGAGATTAAGAGGAGGACGCATCAACTCCGTTGGATATTCGGCTCCAGATTCAGCTGAATGCCAGTCTGCTAGTGCTCTTCATCTAGCTTCCAAGTCTTATAGAAATGACTCGTTAGTGGACTCTAAACCAGAACCCTGTTGGCCTGTGAGCCTGGAAATAATTTCCCCAAACTCTTTCCCTTATGATACATGATAATGTGCTGCTTAGCAGATTGGAATAGTAATACTGAGTGTGAACAGATAATATCAAGGAGAAGTATGTTCAAGTAAAATGAATTAAAACGAGGTAGAAAAGACATTAGGAATAGGTTAAACATAGAGACTTATTTGTTACTGCGAAACAAGAACTAAAAAGGTCAGAGGAAATTTTTGCAAGAGAGAACAACAGTGGGAATTGCACCTGGACCAAGGAAGCACAGAGTAGTGTGACTGTGAAACTTGGTGGGACCAGAAAAAGACTAGAGGGAATCATTTTTTGATGTTAATTAAATATCACAGTGAAGTAAGGTATGGTAAATGGAAAGAAACTGATTTCAAGTTTCTTCGAAAAGAGAAGGTTTCATTATTTTTTCTAATGAAAAGAAAAACTCAAGTCATTTGGATGAAACTGGTAACTTCAGTTGCTTATATAGCCATAGAAATTCTAACCTAACAGGCAAACAATGAATGAATGACTTTCTAGGATCCTAATCATGTGTTATAAATGGTGGCAACTTCTGATAAATGGCAACCTACTTCTAATGTGAATGCAAGTTGATTTTAAAGTCTTTTATTTTTTTTACTTCAGAATTCTTCAAAACATTAATACACATGTGAATATCAAAGAATAGGGTATGATGTGTAAGAATTAGACTGTGTTATTGTCCTAGTTACTTAAAAGTCCTTTGAGAGGATCCTGATTTCTCCTCCATTGGCCTGGTTTTGGTGGGGGGAGAAAAGAAGAAAAGTGAACATGTGCTATTTATGAACAAAAATTTGACGTATCATGTGTTTCCACCATGACTTTTTCCTCTATCATCAGCCAGTATGATAGGAACTGTTCATTAAGCCTAAGTCTCTGGATGAAGACATGGTTGCAACTGACCAGTAATGAGATGACATGAAGAAAATCTGCTTCTATTTTTGTAAACTATAGAGATTTTGAGGTTTTCTGCAACTGCACTGATACTTCTTTGAACAGTATATAATACATTCTATTTTCCAAATATATATAACTATGACATTTTAAAAAAAATCTCAGTTTGAGGGAGGTATGGGGGAAATACTGGTTCAAGTTATTAATTTTGTCTTTTCTTAAAATATATATATTTTAAGAAAGAATTTGTTTCCTTGAATGGTTAATTTTTAAGATGCAGAAAATGAAATTATCTTGATTCACATTGCTAAATAACTCTCTAGGAATTTAAGAAGATACAAGCTATTATTAAACCATAATAACTTAACAGATTTTAAAATGTTGTTCTGATTGTTTTGTTACTTTGTTATATATATGTGTATGTGTGTGTGTGTGTGTGCACGTATGATATTCAAGTGTTTATTATGTGGATTTTTTCTGTGGTTGTTGTCTTTTGTGTGACAAAATAGTACCTGGGGAAAACAGAAGATCAAATCTCTTGTTGTAGGCCCTGTCAATGATTGAGCTGTTTTCACAGAGTAAGCCTTGATCACCCTTAAGTGTTAAATGTTAATATCTTCACATTTTTTTTCTACTCTGTCAAATCAAAGTGAAGAAGTTTCTGTCCTGTTTGTCTTGTATCCCATTAGATTTGGCTTGGAGACGAGAACCCTGTGGTGAGTCACAGCCCAGTTTTCTAGAAACCCCGTGAACACTTGCTTTTGAAAGCCCTTGCCTCTTTGGAGCCAAACTCTGTGCTTTCCATCTTGTCTCTCTCCAAGTAGATCAGCTGCCCAAGCTATTGATTCTTCTCCTCACCTTGTCTTTGAGAATTGGTTCTCATCCATCCTCATTCTATCCTACTGCTCCCTCCCCCGGCTCCCAAATTTTACTTTTTCAGTCATTGACACCTGTCCAGCTCATCTTGCACTTGCCCACTGGAACATTTCATCAGCCTGTCCAGTTTTTCTGTTTTAATGACACTGTGACTTTTTTTATCTCTAGTGATTGAGATCCTGTGCTTCACCCCAAGCCTCTGAGTTATAACAACTGTTGTGAGTCAATGTAATATAGATGGCTTTAGACAGTTTGAATGCTTCTATAATTAATATATTCACAAGACCCAAGGCTGTTAAAATCTCAGATTAATCAAGTTATTATGAATTTATGAGACATAGTATCAATATAAAAACTATGTTGATTGAAAGGTTAATTCTTGGTTCATGGGAAAGCAAAACAATGATACATATTTAATAGAGCTATACATAAACTTGATTACAATTGTTTCACTCAGGTAAAATGATGAGTTCAAGATTATGTAGCATGTTATTTAACTCTTGTCCAGTTAATGTTAAAACTTTCCTTCACTAAAATAAGATAGCAAGCAGGAGACAGACTTGCCGCCATGCCTTTTGCTGCTGCTGCTGCTAAGTCACTTCAGTCGTGTCTGACTCTGTGCGACCCCATAGACGGAAGCCCACCAGGCTCCCCCGTCCCTGGGATTCTCCAGGCAAGAACACTGGAGTGGGTTTCCATTTCCTTCTCCAATGCATAAAAGTAAAAAGTGAAAGGGAAGTCGCTCAGTCGTGTCTGACGCTCAGCGACCCCATGGACTGCAGCCTTCCAGGCTCCTCCATCCATGGGATTTTCCAGGCAAGAGTACTGGAGTGGGGTGCCATTGCCCTCTCCGGCCATGCCTTTTAGAGCAAAGCAAATGTTAAGAATTCAGAGTAGCATTGCGTTAAACAGTGATACTTTCAAAAAAGTTAGCACAATTAGTGTTACTAAAAATTTGCAACATCAGTAACAAACCATTAGAGAGTGTGACTTGAGTAATGAAAATAGAAAATGTGTTATTTGAGTAGATGTTGCAGCTTAAACGCATTTAGAGAGGTATATCCATTCACCTATGTGTATATTTATCTTCAAATGACCAGGCTGACCTTGGTTGAGCATGGCACAAATCCTTTTTAATAGACACACTCAAATTCAAAATAGCTTTGACTGTGTCCTCACTATTGCTTACTTTCCATTAGACTGAGCCTATTGGAATAAGCAAACCAAAAATTCCAAGATTCATAAAGTTCTTGACAGATTTCAAAATTTTATTTGAATATAATACAATATGGAATCCACATATAACATCATTTAGTAGCAGGTGTTAAATATTTTAAGAAGAAAGATATATTACATAAAATGAAGCAATACTTTTTCAAAAAAGATAATTGACTAATTTATCTTTGTTATTGTACATGACACCTTTCTAGTTATTTTATCTGTAGCTTTTATATGCCAGATATTTTTGATTTTGTGTTTTCCAGGGAAAATTCTATTCAGTACTTTAATTTATAAAACACACCACAAACATTTCATTACATGAGAAATGGCTTATTTTAACCATTGGTCAAATTTACATATCTCATCAAGGAGGCTAGGATTTAGGACATAAGTGATCCTAACTTCTATTTATTCTTTTGTTGATGCCAAGAAATACTAAGAGATTTAAGAATGTTATATTCACTTTTATTTTCCAAATGAAAAGCAATCAAATGAATATATGCTTAAACTCATATCATTTGGCCTTTATAAAAGGCCAAAGGCCACAGGTAGAGGAATCCCAATGTCATTGGTAAAGGGACCTAAATGTTAAGGCTGCTACATGTTACTTTTAAATTAATAGTGACAGGACTGTCATTATTAATCCTTGTTTTGTTAATCTTATGCTTTTCTATAGCTAGAAGCATTTAGAAGTATTTCAGCTACTGCTGCTAAGTCACTTCAGTCGTGTCCGACTCTGTGTGACCCCATAGACGGCAGCCCACGAGGCCCCCCAGTCCCTGGGATTCTCCAGGCAAGAACACTGGAGTGGGTTGCCATTTCCTTCTCCAATGCATGAAAGTGAAAAGTGAAAGGGAAGTCACTCAGTCGTGTCCGACTCTTATGGACTGCAGCCTACCAGGCTCCTCCGTCCATGGGATTTTCCAGGCAAGAGTATTGGAGCGGAGTGCCATAGCCTTCTCCAAGAAGTATTTCTACTTCTATAAAATATCATTTGCTTTCCAGAATTAAAATTCTGTTGCTTTACTCTGATGGCTCAGATGGTAAAGAATCTGCCTGCCATGTAGACCTGGCTTCAGTCAGTCCCTGGGTTGGGAAGATCAGCTGGAGAAGGGAATGGCTACCCACTCCAGTATTCTTGCCTGGAGAATTCCACGGACAGAAGAGCCTGGTGGGCTACAGTCCATGGGGTTGGGAAGAGTATGATACACCTGAGCAGACTAACAATCAAAATTCTGATTTTGAATATCACGGTACTTTTTACAGGTCAAAATTAAAGCAGGTTTCTGGTGTCCACTGACATTTTTATTCTTATTTTTCATAAACCTATGGAATATAAAAAAATTTTCACAGTCCATGTTTCCATGTATCTGCTGCATGTCTTCAACACAGTAGTTATTCTAGATGTAGAATAGCTCAGTAGTAGTTATGCCATTTGCAGAGTAATGCTTTAGTTATTTCTGATTACCACAGACTATGAATGAATGTCATGTAGACTAAGTATTTTGGAAGGTATGAAGCAATCCTGATACATTACCAACATTTGGCAAAACCGCATCATTCACAAAGCCATATTCAAATTGATAAGTATGTTCCCTAGCCCACATGGCATTAAGATTATTGCAATGGAAGAGAGATACTGAAATTAATTAGCCTGAGAGAAAAGGTGGGACGTTTTTTAAGCATCGAAGGAAGTTAATAGAAAAGTACTGGAGGACTTTTGAGTAGAGGTTAATCAACAGAATGTGTTCAGCCCAATGAATTATTCCTGATTTTGCAAAAAATTGTTTTCTTTGATTAGGCCTTCTATGTTTGCTAATAAACATCCACTGAAGTTTGGCTTTTACCCCCCACAGAAACTAGGAGACAAGGGTACTATCTCCTTTGATATTTCATCAGGCTCAAAACATGTTATTTTAGCTAAGTCTCATATATACTTGTTGGAAGCAACCATGACTCTTTATGAATTATGGGAAATTTACAAAACTGAGAACTTTGCCCAGGATTTTTAAAATTTAATTAATTCTTGGCTATGCTGGGTCTTTGTCACTGCACCAGGCTTTTCCCTAGTTACAGTGAACAGGGGCTGCTTTCTAGTTGCCAGCTTCTCATTATAGTGTCTTCTTTTGTTGCTGTTTTGAAGCGTGGACTCGAGGGCACACGGGCTTCAGTAGCTGTGGCACATGGGGTCAGTAATTGTCGTGCATGGGCTTAGTTGCCACGAGGTATGTGGAATCTTCCTGAACCAGGGATGGATCCTGTGTCCCCTGCATTGGCAGGCAGATTCTTAATTCCTGGATCATCAGGGAAGTCTGGCCAGGGTTTCTGAGGGGATTTTATTGGCATAAGACATTGTCAGCCTGTGAGAGAACCAGATTTTTTCCAACAGACAGCCTGATTTAGAGATACCCACATTCATAAGGGTTATAAAACTGCAATATTTTAATCACTTTCTGAGTTCCTCTGGGGTTATGGCAGTGTGCATAACAACAACAAAATGGGAAGAGAGCATTTTTCAGATGCTCTCTTGTGTGCTTCATTTTATGCTTTGCTATTTCAAGGTACACTTCATCACCACCAATATATCTGATGTTGAGCGTTGACAACAAAAAGTACCCTAAATTTTAGAACTCGGAAGAGCTGGTTTCTTACAGAGACTCCAGGAAAACCAGTGGAATGCTCAAACAATTAGCCAACTGTAAGGACAAAGTGAACAAAGCCATTATGCAAATTTTGAGTCTTTCACAATTGGTTGACTTTAAAGCTTTTTGGCCTGGAATGGTAGAGAATATGTTTTCTTCCTCGAAAAGCAACTTTTAATAAATCAAGTTTGTAAGATTATTAGCACTTTTTGTTATCAATACTAATTATCATTACCATTAATTCGGGTATTTTCACTTATCCATTAACTTTTCTGCAATTAGTATCAGTTTCCAAATTTGCTTGTTTATACCTGTTCCCCAAATCCCCATTCCTCACAACCAGCATACAGGGCCCCAGATGGCTCATTCTGTCACGTTCCCACAGCTGACACCAGCTATGTGCTTCTCTATCCATTAGCAATAAGTTTCTGCTTATCTCCTTACTCCTGACATGAAGGAGGAATGCCCTCTTCAAAGCATATCTTAGTTTCTCACTTAACTCATGTTTCCCTTGGCTTTTAGTAATCAGGAAGCAATCTTACACAATGTAAAGGAAACATGGAAACTTGGAGAAAAGGCAAATATTAAAAACAAACACAACAGAACACACAGGAGGAAGAAGCAAGGAGAGTGCTGCTTCCAGTGTTATTATTTCTGTGTATCACAAAGATAGCACTTTCTAGTATTTGAGAGCTGTTTTCTCACCTGAGATGTGTAAAGAACAAAAGGGAAGAAATGAAGAAATACAGAAGTTAAAATACCTACAGCACCTGCATAGTATTCCCCTGAAATAGAACCAAGTGGGAATACGAGAAATTCTATAGTTTTAGGTTATTCAATATAATACTTCCTTACCAGTAACAATACATTCTATTACTTACATTGTTTTTATTCAATATTCAAAAAGTATTTCTCAAGCACTTAATTTTTTTCAGATATTATACAGCAAAAGATTCCTGAATATACAATTATTTAGAAATTCCTGCCCTCAAGTGATTTAAACGTAGAAAGAAAAGTGGTTAGAGAGTAGGTAAATATATTACAGAGAGATGAGCACCTTAATAAGGCTCAGTAAGGGAGATGTGAGAACAATTAATACGAATGATGAACCAATTCCTGGGGCAATCCACAAGCATATGTGGGTTTCTCTGTAAAATGTTACTAGAAATGAAAATTTAAGAGTATTCATATATTTAATTTTGAATATTTTCTCTCGGTTGCTCTTTGAAGGGCTTGTGCTCATTTATGCTACCACTAAATGTTTTATAGCCTCCCTAGTGTTGGGATTCAGCATGTACCACGCCAAATATGCTACAGTGGGATATTGATTATTTTAAATTAAAGTTATTTAAGAAATAGCAATGTAAGACGGGCATTCTGACTTGCTATTTGGGGACAAAACAAAATCACTTCCTAGACTTTACTCACAACTGGCATGCTCTACCAGAATTTGTTACTCATCTCTCTCTTAAAAGCTTATGAATCAGCTTATGAATCCCCCAACTAGGGGGATCATGTGACAGTTTCCTGCTTCTTTGATAAGAAATTATGTCTTGGCTTTGACTCTGAAATTAGGACTGACCTTCCCTGGTGGCTCAAGAGGTAGAGTCTGCCTGCAATGCAGGAGACACAGAAGACATGGGTTTGATCCCTGGGTCGGAAAGATCCCTTGGAGAAGGAAATGGTAGCCCACTCCAGTATTCTTGCCTGGTAAATTCCATGGACGGGAGGAGCCTGGTGAGTTATAGTCCATAGGGCCACAAAGAATCGGACACTATTAGGCACGAATTCATTCATTCATTCACCTAGTTCTTCTAAGTAACTTAGGAAAACAAATTCTCATAATGTTTCTATAAGTTTCTACATAATCATAATCGTCATAATCCTTGTAGATTTTCTGTGTCAGTACCGTCATGGTTCTTGTACCCTGCTTTCTTCTTTTATGATCACAGTGAGTTTTACCTGTGTGTTTCTCAATAAAGACTATACCATAATTCTTCCCCACCACCCTGCCCCCACCCCACTCCAAAAAAGGACATTCTGAAACTCTTTCTGTCTCCCAGAAAGCAGGAAATCTCCCATGTTGAGGATAAATTCCCTGCATCTGGAGCTGGAGGGGCATCCTTAGTGCCAGAGATAGGAATTCACGCTGAGAAGCCTGTATAAATAAATCCTGTTTCTTCTTTAATTCATTATCCCAAGCCCAAACTCTGTTTAGATTTTATACTAATCAAACACCCCAAACCTAGGTTTTTGGTTCTGTCAATTCCTCACAAATTTATTGCTTTCCTAAAAAGTATAAAAGCTATCTGCTTTGGCCACATCTTAGGTCCTATTTCTATGAGACCTCTGTGCATATAAATTAAAATGTCCTTTTCTCCTGTTAATCTGTCTTGTATCAATTGAATTATTAGTCTATCCACAAGAACTCGATAGAGGCAAAGGGGACTATTTCTTCATCCTCAACACTAACTTTGTGTACAATCAAGAATTTGAGCTCTAATAGTCTGTTTATGTATTTTCACATCTTTATTTTGAACAAAGTAGGTACCTCTTTACAGAGTTATGAACCATCCTTTTTTTTTTTCTTGTGTAAACTCTTTATGCATTTTGCCTCTTCAAAAAGTAAGTTGCTTTAGAAAAATATTTTAAAATCCATTAGAAGTGCTTATTATATATTTAGAAAGCAATTTTTCAATCTTATATAATATAAAAATTTCCCACTGATTTCTCTTGTGACTTAATACCAGTTTGTTCTACACAGAAGTATTTTATTTTCATGTAGTCTAATTTTCCATGTTAAAGGATAATTTCTCTATTCCAGGAATTCTTATTAGATTTATATTTTATAATGCAGGGGAGTAAAATTTAAAAAAAACATCCTTTGGCATGAGGATTAATTTAGGCTAATTACTTTTAAGAAACAAAAGACTGAAGTCTTCCTTTGTACCTTCTCCTTAGCTACTTAAAGAAGTCAGATAAAGGACCTGTTCTGAAGTTGAGCTTTTGTCAGATATCAGCAAAGAATATGGGCCAGATGTGGTGGGGAACACTTGGCAGGGCCTAGAGATGGGGAGTCTGCTGTTTGTCTCTGTGTGGCCCAGCAAACATTTATTTACCAAATATTTTATTTTCTATCTCATGTGAATTGCTTTCCTCCTCTTTCAAGTCCCTGACCTTAACTCCGAACATTCTCAATTGTTTTTGGTGAAGATGGTATTTGAGATGAGTTTCATCCATTTTAGCAAGTTACTCAGTTTTCCTGGGTCCATGGTGTATATACAGGAGGTATGGATGAGATGGCTGGATGGCATCACTGACTTGGTGGATGTGAGTTTGAGTGAACTCCGGGAGTTGGTGATGGAAAGGGAGGCCTGGCGTGCTGCGATTCATGGGGTCGCAAAGAGTCAGACACGACTGAGTGACTGAACTGAACTGAACTGAGGAAAGACCAACTCCCTGAAGTTGAATAAGAGAAAAACAATCATGTGTAAGAATGAACCAGGGTGAAAGAATAAAAGCACACAGGAAAAATATAAAATAAAAATTAATGAATGCATTTAAAAGCAATAAAAGAAAAATGAATTCCAGGTATTATTATACTCTGGCTACTCTTTATGTTTTGGACCAATTTAGAGAGAATTAATATTTCTTCTTGAAGATTCAAGGGAATTATGTTACTATCTGGTCTAAAGCTTGCTTAAAGGGCAGCTACTTTATATTCTCAAAATTACTATATTCTCTAGAACTTGAGAATTTCTATTTGATATCAGATAAACCTTAGAAGCAGAAGATATTAAAAAGATGTGGCAAGAATACAAAGAAGAACTGTACAAAAAAGATCTTCATGACCCAGATAATCTCAACGGTGTGATCACTGACCTAGAGCCAGACATCCTGGAATGTGAAGTCAAGTGGACCTTGGAAAGCATCACTACGAACAAAGCTAGTGGAGGTGTTGGAATTCCAGTTGAGCTATTTCAAATCCTAAAAGATGATGCTGTGAAAGTGCTGCACTCAACATGCCAGAAAATTGGAAAGCTCAGCAGTGGCCACAGGACTGGAAAAGGTCAGTTTTCCTTCCAATCCCAAAGAAAGGCAATACCAAGCATGCTCAAACTACCACACAATTGCACTCATCTCACACGCTAGTAAAGTAATGCTCAGAATTCTCCAAGCCAGGCTTCAGCAATATGTGAACCATGAACTTCCAGATGTTCAAGCTGGTTTTAGAAAAGGCAGAGGAACCAGAGACCAAATTGCCAACATCTGCTGGATCATGGAAAAAGCAAGGGAGTTCCAGAAGAACATCTATTTCTGCTTTATTGACTATGCCAAAGCCTTTGACTGTGTGGGTCACAATAAACTGTGGAAAATTCTGAAAGAGAGGGGAATACCAGACCACCTGACCTGCCTCTTGAAAAATTTGTATGCAGGTCAGGAAGCAACAGTTAGAACTGGACATGGAACAACAGACTGGTTCCAAGTAGGAAAAGGAGTACGTCAAGGCTGTATATTGTCACCCTGCTTGTTTAACTTCTATGCAGAGACATCATGAGAAACGCTGGGCTGGAAGAAGCACAAGCTGGAATCAAGATTGCCGGGAGAAATATCAATAACCTCAGATATGCAGATGACACCACCCTTATGGCAGAAAGTGAAGAGGAACTAAAAAGCCTCTTGATGAAGGTGAAAGAGGAGAGTGAAAAAGTTGGCTTAAAGCTCAACATTCAGAAAACGAAGATCATGGCATCTGGTCCCATCACTTCATGGGAAATAGATGGGGAAACAGTGGAAACAGTGTCAGACTTTATTTTTTTGGGCTCCAAAGTCACTGCAGATGGTGACTGCAGCCATGAAATTAAAAGACGCTTACTCCTTGGAAGGAAAGTTATGACCAACCTAGATAGCATATTGAAAAGCAGAGACATTACTTTGCCAACAGAGGTTCGTCTAGTCAAGGCTATGGTTTTTCCAGTGGTCATGTATGGATATGAGAGTTGGACTGTGAAGAAAGCTGAGCACTGAAGAATCGATGCTTTTGAACTGTGGTGTTGGAGGAGACTCTTGAGAGTGCCTTGGACTGCAAGGAGATCCAATCAGTCAATTCTGAAGGAGATCAGCCCTGGGATTTCTTTGGAAGGAATGATGCTAAAGCTGAAACTCCAGTACTTTGGCCACCTGATCAGAAGAGCTGACTCATTGGAAAAGACCCTGATGCTGGGAGGGATTGGAGGCAGGAGGAGAAGGGGACGACAGAGGATGAGATGGCTGGATGGCATGACTGACTCGATGGATGTGAGTATGGGTGAACTCCGGGAGTTGGTGATGGACAGGGAGGCCTGTCCTGCGGTGATTCATGGGGTCGCAAAGAGTTGGACTCGACTGAGCGACTGAACTGAACTGAACTGTACTGAAACCTTAGTAGTTCATATTACTCAGAAAGTAGTAATTTCATATGTATTCAAAATTATTTCATAATGTTGGTTAAGATAATAAGATTTTCAAATTCATTTTTATCTTTGATTTTTCTCTACTTATTTAATTTTGGGATTTTAACTATTTCTTCAATGACTTGTATTTCTAATATTTACTTATTCTATTTTACTTTAATTGCACTTATTTTTTTGATTTTTCTAATAAAATCAGCCCTTGGTTTTCTAAAAAGGCTTTAAAATTATTAATTTCTCTTTTGTGTTTTACCAGTTCTTTCAAGCTACTTCTTTTGATTTATTTGGTCCTATCTTTTCTCAAGTTTTGAATTGGCTATGTAACTCATTTATCTTTATTTTTTGTAAATTAGCTCTTTAAATTCATTATTCTTTGATTACAGCTTCAGTTCTATGCCTTTAATAAAGATTTTTTTTTTTTAAAGAATGTCATTCTTTGTGAAGTTTTGACAATGCTTTGAGCAATAATTTAGGATATTTTTGAATGGTTCATGAGTATGCTTTTGTACTTGGCATTTATTGAAGTTTATGATTTATAAAAATGATGCTTTTTTTTGGGCATAAAGGTCTATGGCATATTTTTTGTGGTCTATATTCTTAAAATTATAAATTGGCCTTAAAAAGTATTTGCTGCTATTAAAAATGAATTAAGTCTTATTTGGACTATAGTGGAGTCACAAAAGAGTTGGACATGACTTAGCGACTAAGCAACAACAACAGAGAGCTTACTTCTATGGCTTTTCTTCTTAGGTCTATGGAAACTGTCTCATGACACTTGCCTTTTATTACTCGATTTAGCTTCCTATAAGCTGAAAGTCCCACTGGCTCAAAAAGAAGTCTTGTGGGGTTTTTTCTCTTTTTTTTCCTTAACAGTCTCTCCCTTGATACACCCTTCTTTCCAGATGACAAAAGTTGCCAGCTGCAGAACTTCTTGTAACTTAGAATTTTCTCTTTTCTAACATGCAGATAACCTGCTGGTAAACAGGGGTATAATTGCCAATTTACAAATTCAGTGCAGCCTTTCTGCCATCAGTTCAGTTCAGTCGCTCAGTCGTGTCTGACTCTTTGAGAACCCATGGACTGCAGCACGCCAGGCTTCCCTGTCCATTTCTGCCATGCCATGGTATTAAACCTATTATAGGGAGTGTGATAATGTGGCTTATAAGAAATCTGTTTGGTCTTAGTGACTGTTTCTGGCACCAATTTCCTAAAGTGACCAAGGGAACAAATGTGTCTTTTGTTATGTTAATAAGACTACTTTTGGATCTCACTTAAGGATAGAGGTTTCTTCCCTTGAAACTAACCACATGATTAGAGGTTTGGAACTTTTTCTTCTACGCCCTGATCTCTAGGGAGGGAGAGTGCATGGGAATTGGAAAAATGACCATGGTCAATGAGTTAACCAATCATACCTGTATAATGAAACCTCCACAAAAATAGGGTTCAGAGAGTTTTGAGTTTGGTGAACACATTGGGAGGCTGGGAGAGTGGTGTGTTTGCAGAGAGCATGGAAGCTCTGGGCCCTCTCCCCATACATTGCCCTAGGCATCTTTTCTATCTAGCTGTTCCTGAGTATTATCCTTTTATAATAAACCAGTGATCTAGTCAGAAAAATGTTTCTTTGAGTTGTGTGTGCCACTCTAGCAATTTAATCAAGCCAAAGGAGGGCTTGTGGAAAACTCTCATTTATAGCCAGAACTGACTTGTGAATTTTATCTGAAGTCTGAGGAAGTGCTTGTTGGAACTTCCAAATAGTAACCAGTTAGTCAGAAGCAAATGTAGCAACCTTGGCTTTTAACTAAGGTCTACAGTAGCGGCTGGATAGGAGACTTATGGGACTGAACCCTTAAATGGTGGAATCTAATGTTACTTTTGAGTGGAGAGTACTAGAAGTGCTAGCATTGAGTTTAGGACACCCAGCTTGTGTCCAGAGCATTATTTATTATTGTTGTTGTGGACCTCCCTCTCAACACATACACGTTGGAATTGTGTACAGGAATTCAAAGAGGAAGAATTCCATAGACAGATCCTGCTTTTTATTCATGAGGTCCTTTTTGTAATATTGTAGGAAGAGAGAAAATGACCATCCACTGATGTGGAATGACAGTTTCTTTGGGACATTCTGAGATATAAAGCTAGATAATTATAAAGAGCCCTCGTGCTTTTCCCATTGTCCATCTCTAAGAGATTTGGTTTCTACATCTAATATTTTATGTCCCTTAAAAAAATTTAATTTTATCATTGACCTGTTCATCTTCTTTCATTAACTCTAAGTTCCAAATAAATCAGGTAGCACCTTACTAGTGGCCTCACTCACTGTAGAAAAATCTTTCCGCTGAAAACTTTGTTTAGAGGAATGTAAGAGTATAGACTTTGTAAGTTTAAATTTTATGAACTTTATTATCTTTGGCAGTTATTCATAATATTTGATTTTACTATTTACCATTTCACTGAATTTTTTTTTTTAAAGTGGGCATTTAGAAATGTTGACAAATTCAGACTGAAATTGAAGAAAGTGGAGAAAACCACCAGACCATTCAGGTATGACCTAAATCAAATGCCTTATGACTATACAGTGGAAGTTAGAAATAGATTTAAGGGACTAGATCTGATAGACAGAATGCCTGATGAACTAAGGATGGAGGTTCATGACATTGTACAGGAGAAAGGAATCAAGAACATCCTCAAGAAAAGGAAATGCAAAGAAGCAAAATGGCTGTCTGAGGAGGCCTTACAAACAGCTGTGAAAAGAAGAGAAGCAAAAAGCAAAGGAGAAAAGGAAAGATATACCCATTTGAATGCAGAGTTGCAAAGACTAGCAAGGATAGATAAGAAAGGCTTTCTCAGTGATCAATGCAAAGAAATAGAGGAAAACAATAGAATGGGAAAGGCTAGAGATCTCATCAAGAAAATTAGAGATACCAAGGGAACATTTCATGCAAAGATGGGCTCGATAAAGGACAGAAATGGTATGGACCTAACAGAAGCAGAAGATATTAAGAAGAGGTGGCAAGAATACACAGAACTGCACAAAAAAGATCTTCATGACCCAGATATTCATGATGGTGTAATCACTTACCTAGAGCCAGACATCCTGGTATGTGAAGTCAAGTGAGCTTTAGGAAGCATCATTAAGAACAAAGCTAGTGGAGGTGATGAAATTTCACTTGAGCTATTTCAAATCCTGAAAGATGATGCTGTGAAAGTGCTACCCTCAATATGCCAGCAAATTTGGAAAAGTCAGCAGTGGCCACAGGACTGGAAAAGATCAGTTTTCATTCCAATCCCAAAGAAAGGCAATGCCAAAGAATGCTCAAACTACCACACAATTGCACTCATCTCACATGCTAGCAAAGTAATGCTTAAAATATTCCAAGCCAGGCTTCAGCAATACATGAACTGTGAACTTCCAGATGTTCAAGCTGGTTTTAGAAAAGGCAGAGGAACCAGAGATCAAATTGCCAACATCCACTGGATCATCAAAAAAGCAAGAGAGTTCCAGAAAAACATCTATTTCTGTTTTATTGACTATGCCAAAGCCTTTGACTATGTGGATAACAATTAACTGTGGAAAATTCTGAAAGAGATGGGAATATCAGACCACCTGACCTGCCTCTTGAAAAACCTGTATGCAGATCGGGAAACAACAGTTAGAACTGGACATGGAACAACAGACTGATTCCAAATAGGAATAGGAGTACGTCAAGGCTGTATATTGTCACCCTGCTTATTTAACTTATATGCAGAGTTTATTATGAGAAACGCTGGGCTGGAAGAAGCACAAGCTGGAATCAAGATTGCTGGGAGAAATATCAAAGCCTCAGATATGCAGATGACACCACCCTTATGGCAGGAAGTAAAGAGGAACTCAAAAGCCTCTTGATAAAAGTGAAAGAGGAGAGTGAAAAAGTTGGCTTAAAGCTCAACATTCAGAAAATGAAGATCATGGCATCTGGTCACATCACTTCATGGCAAATAGATGGGGAAACAGTGGAAACAGTGGCTGACTTTATTTTTCTGGGCTATAAAATCACTGCCAGTGGTGATAGCAACCATGAAATGAAAAGATGCTTACTTCTTGGAAGGAAAGTTATGACCAACCTAGACAGCATTTTAAAAAGCCAGAGACATTACTTTGCCAACAAAGGTCCGTGTAGTCAAGGCTATGGTTTTTCCAGTAGTCATGTATGGATGTGAGAGTTGGATTGTAAAGAAAGCTGAGCACTGAAGAATTGATGGTTTTGAACTGTGGTATTGGAGAAGACTCCTGAGAGTCCCTTAGACAGCAAGGAGATCCAACCAGTCCATTCTGAAGGAGATCAGCCCTGGGTGTCATTGGAAGGACTGATATTGAAGCTGAAACTCCAATACTTTGGCCACCTGATGCAAAGAGCTGAATTATTTGAAAATACCCTGATGCTGGGAAAGATTGAGGGCAGGAGGATAAGGGGACAACAGAGGATGAGCTGGTTGGATGGTATCACCGACTTGATGGACGTGGGTTTGGGTAGACTCCGGGAGTTGGCGATGGACAGGGAGGTCTGGCGTGCTGCAGTTCATGGGGTCACAAAGAGTCGGACACGACTGAGCGACTGAACTGAACTTAGGCAAAAAATAAATTTCTGGAGTCTCATGTAATTTATTATATAGCTACCCCAGATTTTCATTTTAAAGTTCTCTTTGGTCATTAATTATTGAGAGTAAGGGACTAGAAAAAGGAAATTTCCAAGAGTGGTCTGAAGGACTTTAATAAAAGGAGATATGGACTACTATATACAATAAAGACGATAAAAATCATTTGATACATGTGAAGGAAGTAGAACTGGAAGAATTTCATGATTATTTTCATGCTAGGATTGAGGGAAAAAGCAGAATCAAGCACGAAAATCAGTTTGGTGTTGAGACACTGGTTTAATTTTTTTGCCATCTCCTGGATTATGGAAATAAGAAAAGAAAGTATGTTGTAAGAGATAATGAGTTTATTGTTAAAAAGGATAGTTTCAAAGTGTGAACAATAGGGTGGTGATTTTTCACTCCCAAGCAGCATCTGTCAATGGCAACTATGTTTGTCACAAGAGGAGCTTAGCGCTAGTGGCGTCTAATGAATACGGGACAGGAGTGCTGCTGAAAATCCTGCAAGGAACAGGATATTCCCTTAACAAGAAATTATATTGACCATAATTCAGTATTATTGGTCTTGAGAAACTGTGTTTTAAATTGAAATGTCCAGCAGGCAGACATTTCGATATTCAGGTCTGGAGTTTAATGGAGAGACCAGTATTAGAGCCACAGGTTTGGAAGGGGCCTCTAATTGACCTCTGAGTGAATCCCTTTTTATTCTTTCCTGATATAGGCTTCATTCCTTAGTTTTCTTTCTTTAGCTCAGCCTTTGTGGTTTAGTTCCAACCAGCGGAATTTGAGGGAGAAGGGAAGGATGGAGATAGAATGAGGGAGAAAGAGGGAGAGAGAGGATGAAAGCATGAAAGCCAGTCTTTTCTCACCCAGTCTGGGAACCGGTGCGCTATCATTCCGCATCTACTATGTGGAAGGCCAACCTTGGTGCGCTGTGGGTGGAGAGTAGTTAGGAATGTACATTACAGAATGTAAGTTACAGCATGGAGAGATCATTGCTGGTCACCTGAGATATATAAAGATTGGCTAGCTTTATAGCTGTATATCCTTTTGTCTTTCATTAAGAATCAGTAGCAGTTCTTGCATGGGAGAGTTTGGTTTGGAAAAGAATGAAAGGATAGTGAAAAACTGACACAAATTGTCATGAATAGTGAACACTTTAAGTATTTGCTGTAATCTGAGCTGTGTCCCTTCAAAATTCTTATGTTGAATTCTAACCCCCAATGCGACTGAATTTAGAGATAGGGCCTTTATGGAACTAATTAAGGTTAAATGAAGTCATAAAGATTGGGCCCTGATAAAATAGGTGCCTATAAAAAGATACCAATAGGGTTTGTTCTCTTTCTCTTGTGTGTGGACATAGCAAGAATTTGGTCAAGCCATCTACAAGTCAAGCAGAGAGCTCTGACCAGACTCCAACCAAGCTGGCACACTGATTTCAGAATTCCAGCCTTAAGGACTGTGGGAAAATAAGTTTCTGTTGTTTAAACCCAACAATCTAATATTTTGTTATGACAGCCCTAGCTGATTAATACAGTATCTTATTTGTGTAAGGCTAATCCAATGCTATACCAGAGTAACAAAGAGATATATCCTGAAAAGAGTAATTGTCATACAGAAAAAAACTGTCTCATAAGTGTTAAAGTAACCAGAATAGGCCCAAGATGGAGTTGCTCATGCTGAGCCCCAAGACAGCAAATCAAAGCCAAGGTTCTGTGCTTAGCAATCCCAAGAAAGGAAGGCCTATGTCAACTTATCATTGTTTGCCTGTTCAGCACAGGTTACCTAGCCCAACACCAAGACTTCCCTTTGCTTCCTATAAAGTTACCCAGCTTTAACCAGTCAGCAAAGGCCCTGTGTAATTTACTTGTTCCTGCTCATTTTGATCTATAAAGCTCTCTCACCTTGTATGGTTCTGGGGAGCTCTTCTCCATGTGTTAGACTGGAGGCTGCTTGACTGATGAATCACTGAATAAAAGGCTACTAGGCCAATAAATTGTGGGAAATCTTTTAACATAGGGAAGTCTATACAAGGAATGGTTCATGGTGAGACTGTTGAGAACTTTTAGACTTGAATCTAGAGTGAAGGGTAGAACCTAGGAATGGAGCCTGAGTCACATCTACATTACCTGAAGAGAAGGTAGTGGAATTTAAGAAACAACAGCTTCAAATAGAAAGCAGCAAGAAAAGCTAGAGGAACGAGCCTCATAGTTAGACATGGGCTTTGCTTTCTGAAAGGTAATGATTTGAATCTCATCTTCATCAGTGACCATATCTCTGAGTGAGTTAATTTTACCTGGTTTTTAGTTTTCTCAACCCTAAAATTAGGATATCAAAATATACTTCATAAGGTTATTTTTAAGACATAAACTGTGCATGTAAAATACCCATTAGTATGAATATAAAGATGTACTCAATACATATTTGATTGTGTCAAATAATTTGAGTATATGGCTTGAAGAATTAAACTGAATATTATAGGTTCCTCTAGTTTCTTTAATACCTTTTTCAGTAATGACTTATGTTGACCAATCACAGCATATAGATTTTTATACCTTTTTGTTTTTAATGGGGAAGCCAAAAATATGACATAAATATCAACACATTAAATTTTGAAAATTTTAAATATTGAGAGTTTTTATTGTAGTCAAGTTTAATAAATATTGATAATTTTTCAAGTCCAAATGTGTATAGCATGATAGAAAATAATATCTGGATATCATAAATAATTTTACACAAAGAGGCATTAAATTTTCATCACTCTTTTAATAGGCATTGAGTTTTGTGCTCCCCTAGTTTATTCATAAAGAAACAGAAGCTTAAAATGATTGTCAAAGATTATAATCAGTTACTGGCAGAGCAAGAATTCAAGTGTAAGACTTCTGCCCATATGAAAAGTAAAGGCATAATATCTACTGTATAAGACTACTGTTAGCATTAAACTAGAGAGTCAACCGACAGAATGGGGAAGCACCAAGCAAAGTGCCTACCACACATTAAGTAGTAAAATGAATCATCCTTCTGACCTGCTTTTAGCCCCCACATATCAAGTGTGTTCTAATTCTGGCACGTTAGGATTCAGAATCTGCTTTATAAAAGAAGTTAGCAAAAGCCTGAATTAAATCCAGTTAAACAAAAGAGATTACAGGTTTTAGATATCAAATAACCTATTGCATGTAACAAGATCAAACTAGACATTGCATGATAAATTTCCCTACCCCAGTTGTTCTAAAAGATTTTTATCATTGACTTGGACAGAAAGTGTAATCATTAAGTTTGCAACTGACAGATATTCAAAGCAGAGGTTAGAAGGAAAATACCATGTAAAAGAAATTTGAACTTCAAAGTGACACAATTTGTAGAGTAAATCAAGGCAGAGTGAATTGTTTGAAATATCTATACAGCATATATTTATTGTCTACTATGTGAAATGTGTGTTCAGCAGTGAAAAAGCAATACAAAACACAGCACAGACAGTGTCCTTGCTCTTCTGGAGTTTACATTCTAGTCCTAAGAGAAAGACCATCAATATATGTTTCATCAGATGACTGTGAATGATTTTGGGAAAAAAGTAAGAGTAAGGGAGATGTGGAGACCTGGGGATTTGTTTTAAATAGGATGTTCAAGGAAAGCCTCATTACCAGGTACTGTTACTCAATCATTTGTTAATTCATTTCATAGTATTTATCTGGAGTATTGTTTTAATAGGCACTGGACATCCTGTCATGATTCAGTAAGTAATATGGTCAAGTTAGGTTTTCAAGAAATAATTCAGTTTGGCAATGATTCTAAACATTTATGGCAACAAATTTGCCTTTGAAAATCTTTTGAAAAAAAAAAAAAAAAGAAAATCTTTTGAATGCTATGAACACTCTTCCAAGATATTTATTTGTGTATACAAAATATTGTCTGTTTTCAGGATTCCTTGAAACTAAAACTCAGAGTTTAGAAGCCCTTATCTGGGGTTGAAATTATAATCCAGAAAAAAGCCAGCAACATATAACCACTTCTTAATTTCAAGTGAAAGTTTAATCACATATTTAGGATGGCCAAAATTATTGAATGCAATTATAGTACTCTGAACTTAAGAAAAAACCATGAGGACAGTTAAATGTTTGAAAATAGAAAACATCTAGGAGGTTTCCTTATATTGGAAGAAAAGTTGGAAAAATCCTTTGCCGTGTGCTAAGCTAATTCATTCATGTCTGACTCTTTGTGACCCTATGGACTGTAGCCTGCTGGGCTCCTTTGTCTATTGAATTTCCCAGGCAAGAAAACTGGAGTGGGTTGCCATGCCCTCCTCCAAGGGATCTTCCCAACCCAGGGATCAAACCCGTGTCACTTATGTCTCCTGCATTGGCAGGCAGGCATTTTACCAATAGTGCCACCTGGGAAACCCCTGGAAGAGTCCTGCTATTCTTGAAATGAACAAATGATTATTTTGTACTGGCTTTGCTTCCTATGTAATATATCATAATTTTTATGTGGTTATAGTATGGAATAATAAATGTAGATATTAAAAACTCTATTTGTAAAGGTGACTTTTTTTTTTTTACTTCCCTCTCTTTCCCACCCCCATTTTGTTTCAGTCCTTCATTTATATTTACTGTGTTGGCTTCAGATTATCAGCAAATTAAGTCTAATGGTAGCATCTATGATATTGTTCTCACAAGATCATAGACCTTCAAATCTAGATGTGATATTACATGATCACTTTGTCTAATTTCATAGCTGAAGAAGTTGAGACAAAAGACAAAGTGACTTAACTGAGTTCACAGTATATTATAAAGTAATGCCATATTTAACTATGTTAATAAAAGCCAGACACTGAGAAAGCTAGACACTAATGCTATGTTCACTTTAAAATGTGGAAACTGAGCCAGAGAAGGGATAGTATTCACCCCGGATCGCAGGATTAGTAAATAGCTGAATTGGGATTTAAGGCTGGCTTCCTGCTTCCCAGACCTCCCGTGGTTACATGTCACTCAAGTCTCTGGCTCTAAACCCTCTGAAGTTCTCCTAACCCTTCACTCCTCCATCCTACACTCACCAACCTCCTAAAAGAACCTCCTGTTCTTTTATTGCTCTAAACCTTGGTTTCCTCAATACTGCAGTCAGGGACAGGTGGGAGATTGTTGTGAAAAGAAAAAGCAGCAACATTCTTGTTTAGCCTCTTTATATTATTTTTCTTACAGATTGGGGTATTTTTCTCAATTATGCAGAGTCATTCATTCTGCCAAAAAATTCTTTTAAGGCTGTTAAAGCTGTAGTCAATTTTCTCAGTTTGATGTTCCAAAGGAACCTGCTGTGTCTTTTTCATTCTGTGCAAAAATAGGCATGGCAGGATCCACCAGCTGCTAAAGTCACTGAGTAGCTTAAAAACTTTCTATTTGTTTTCTCCATTGTTATGTTTTCACAGTTTCAGAATTTGAACAGCATTTAATTTCTCTCTGCTTAAATTTTCTTTTAGAGAAAGAACGCACTGGTATTTGTATATGTTGGAGGAATACTTTCAAAGAGAGAAATTATTCTTCAAGTATTTATGTCCACTGAATACTAAATAATACTGCAACCTACTTGAAAAACAAAACCAAAGCCCCAAACCAACCAAAAAACAAACAAACAAAAATCTTGCAAACCAAGGACTAGAGGAAGCCTCAGAAGAATATGGCAATTATACTGAAATGTAAAGATGCTTTGCTATATTTTCTCTGGAGAGAGTTCTGACAGTGTTTACCAAATACCGTAAATTTATTCACATCTTTTGAATCAACAATTGCGCATCTTAAAATACATATTAAAAAATGTATGATGTAGCCACTGTTTTGGTAAAAGGAAACAGAACCTAAATGTTTAGCAATAGGACATTACCACTGACTGAATTGACACAATCACACAATAAAATATGATAGTGCCATTATAGTGATATTTATATACCTTTATTAATATGGGAAGCCATTCATAATTTGTGTTCAAGCCATAAAAAATTTATGGATTAGTATGCACATTGATGTTTTCATAAATAAGTGACTAGAAAAAAGTACCTCCAAATAGTCTAATTTTGTACGAATGTCCTGACTACTCTTCTTGCCAACTTTTTATGTCTTTGAGCCTAATTTATTGACTTCTTGCCCACAGTAATTCCTATGGGATGGAGGAGTTAAAAGGGAATTAGAATATGATCCATTCCTGCTTTAAAGATGCTTACCAATTACCAGTGATACAGATATTAAACAAACAAACCAAGAAATAGAAATATGCAGATTGCTAGGAAGTCTGCATAAACAGTGGGTTTAATTTTCACAAAGGACTTTCAGAGAGAAGACATTTACCTCCTCGGAATGAGAAAGAAAATAAGACTGTCTACTTTTGTAAACTTGAATTTATTAGGAATCACCTTATGTATTGATTGGATTTGTATCAATTTTTGAAAGTTAAACTTAATCCATTTTTTACTCTTCCAAAGTGATTTTCTTCTTTTGACCTCAGGAAATGGCAACCCACTCCAGTATTTTTGCCTGGGAAATCACATGGACAGAGGAGCCTGGCGGGCTACAGTCCATGGGGTAGCAAAGAGTCGGACACAACTGAGTGACTAAGCACAGCACAGTACTATTCATTAGCTAACTCTCTTGGTACTCAGCAAATAGCATATTTTTATGTGCCTATCAACCTTTATTCTCAACATGATGGGACATTCTTTCAAAGAAAAGAGCCATATCTCTGACTCCTTATAGTTTATTATGGAATCTAATAAGTAACAGAGACTAAATAAATGGCCTGTCAAACAGAAAGCCACCATTCAAGGTTAGTTGCAACAGATATGGCATTCTATACAAAGACAACATAAATATAAATTATATATTTAGGAAAAAATAATCCCCCATACTCCTTTAGTTTTATGCTAAAAGAACTCCCAATGAAGATGTTTATACACATACTATTCAATACACCTAAGAGATGAAAGTCTCCAGGAAGACTGCTAGGGAGGATAAAATGTATCTTTGTAATCAGACACATCTGCATTGGAATTCTAGCTCCTAAAGTTCTAGCTATGTGACCTTAGCATGAATAACAATCAACATGGAGAAAGCAGTAGCAGATCTAAAATGTTATTAGTGCTCTTAGGGGGATTTCATGAGATAATCTTGCTAAGCACCTTAACTCCTTTATTTTTTCATTTTCATTGTAAATTTATTTTTAAATCAAGGAATATTTGACTTACAGTATCATATTAGTTTCCATTGTACAACAAAGTAACTTGAAATATTTATCAATTATATTTCATTAATAATTATCAATATTATTTATATTCACTGTTATGTCCTATATGTACTTATAGTGTAAGATTTACAAACAGCTGTGCATAAAAAATCATCACTTACCCATATCTTGCGTCTCCTGTCTTCCCTCTCACCACTAGTAACCGCTAGTTTCTTCTCTGTATCTGTGAGTCTGTTTCTTTCTTGTTATATCCAGTAGTTCATTTTATTTTTCAGATACAAGTGATAGCATACAGTATTTGTCTTTGTCTGGCTTATTTCACTAAGCATAGTACATTCCAGGTCATCATGGTGCAAATGACAAAATGTCCCTTTTGATAGCCAAATAGTATTCCCTTGCTTATATATAGCACATCTTCTTTATTCATTCATCTATTGATGAACACCTAGGTTGCTTCCACATATTGGCTATTGTGAATAATGTTGTTATGAATATTGGAGAGCATATATCTTTTTATATTAGTGTTTTCATTTTCTTTGGATATATACCCAGGAGTGGAATCCTGGATCATATGGTGAGTCTATTTTTATTTTGGGGGGAATCTCCTTACTGTTTTCCACAGTGACTGTACCAATTTACCTTTCCACCAACAATGTACAACTGTATCCTTTCTTCTACAACCTCGCAAATAACATTTAACATTTGTTATTTGTGTGTGTTTAATCATAGCCATTCTGACAGATATGAGGGTGCTTTGTTTTGGGAGCCCTAGCAAACTGATACAAATCTGTACTCAAATAACAGAAGATACTTTAAAACTTTAAAATGTCTATATCATATCATAGCCTACTCCTGGTTCTCTAATGCACAAACCTTAAAGTCTTTTAATGGATTTCCATCACACTTAGAGTAAAATCCCAAGACCCTCAATACTGCAAGTGAGAACACCATGAGACTCAGATATTTCTTTTAACTCTTTTTTCTATCTTCTAGTCATTCAGTCTGATCCTGCTTTATTAGTCTTCTTTCTCTTCCTAAAACACACCAAATTACTCCCTACCTTAAAAATCATTTTATTTGTTTTTCTAACTCCTGAATGACCTTCCAGTTAGTTGCAAGTTCATTCTCATATCATTCTGGTTTCTTTAAATGTTATTATCACCTAAGAGAGGCTTTTGCTAACCACACTACCTAAAATGGGTACCCTTATATCATTCATCTTTTTATCTGACTTTATTTCCTTTCCTACTACTTACTGCTGATGGATATAATTTATAGATATTCTCTTTACACATCACCTCCTTCCACTAAAATATAAAACCCATAGGAAGAAGGACACTATTTTGTCACTGTTATAATCTCAGTGCCTAAAAATCACTTTGCAAAAGGTACATACTTGAGATATTTTATAGTATTAAATGGTATTCCTTTAATAACATGAAAAGAGTTGCTGTGTTTCATTTAATGAACATATAAAAGAAAAATGAGTTAATGTGTATTCTCTTGTGGTAAAACATAAAACATTTATGATAAAACATAAAACTTTCTCTTGTGAGCAAACAATAAAAATTACCCACATCTAATCAACAGATTATGTTGGTTTTGTCATACCCACCTTGTCATATATAATTGATATTTAAGAAAGCATTGGATTATCAATTATAGTTATTGGGGCTGTAACAAAATTTTATAACTTATTTGGTTCAACCTTCTTATTTACAGTCTTATATGAGAATAACACTCAGTTCTGATCTTAGCCTGTCATTTAATAAACCAATGACCTGAGACAAATCTTTTAATACTACTACTACTGAACCTAACTGCTTCATTGAAAACTATGAATAATAATATTGGTCCTGCCTGTCACACAGGGTTATAGTAAGTTTTCACTTTAATAGTGCAGTTATTTTGTTATCCAAAAAGCATTCTGAAATAATGAGTGGCAGTGTGGCCTTAGTGACACTCCAATCAAAATTGAGAATAAATACTGTTTCTGTTCTTAGCATTTCTATTGCTGTGACACAGTCCTCAAACTAGACACAGAATTTAATCCAAAGGAGTAGCATAATTGGAAATTATTGTACCATTTGATCTAAGGATATTTTATCTGATGTGATAAAATATTTAGTGACACTCATCAGATAATTGGCAGGAGATGTATTATGCATTGCTCTTCAAGGACTTATGAGAGTAGTCCATAGGACTTGCAAATTTAATCGGAAGGCAGGCAGTGAGAAAGTCTAGCTAAGGTAAAGTCTACTGACCTCCCTAGGGAAGAGCAGTTGGAGGATACGCTGTGGAGAGCTGGGATGTTGTGTTACAAGGTGGACCACGGAGTGCAAGAACTACCTGGAGTGGGGACAAGAAGAGAATTACAAAACTTACTTTGACTTATTAAAAATTACAACTGTTCTGTACTGTCTATTGCCTCTTGAGAAATCATGATTTTATAGGGAATCTATGTAACTATTAAAGTCTAACAGTGGTGATATTCAACTGGAACAAAAACAGTTTCCAAGATTATATTTTGAGATCACTTATTTGTGCCTTTTCTTTCAGTTAGATATATTTAAATGTAAAATATCTTTTTAACACCATTTAAAGTTCTGAAGTAAAATGTAAAATTCAGGCATATGTATAAAATTTTAAACATATTCTTATTTAATAATGACTATAATTCAGATATTATAAATAAAAGAAAAAGCTATAACTAATCTTTAGAACAGAGTTATAAATATGGATATAGTGCTGAAAGCATTATAATATTTTTCTCTTTTGTGCATTTAAATCCACATTCAAGCTTTAGCTCATATATATATATATACACACACACACATTTGAATGCTTGGTGTGGTATACCATTTATTAAGAATTTATAAAGGATGCAAATAATACTTAAGAAAAGAAATTGCCATTCATTTAACAATCATGGGCTTTGGTTTTGAAAAGACTTGAATTATATAACAGAATTCTGGTGATGAAGAACAGATTAGTTGTTGCCAAGAGTCTAGTTACAAGAACATGATTGAAGAAAGATGTAAGTTCCCAGAAGGTCCATTATATTAGGACCAACTAAGATTAAGAATCTTTATTTTGAAAAGAAGAAAATGGAAAGAAAATACAATGAAAAGGGACAAAATGTATGAAAGGCAAGATATGGTGTACATGTATATGGTGACCATATTTCTTTTTCATAGAATAAGGGAATATCCTGTGAAACTCAAAAGGAATATATTTAGGATGCATAAAAACATCTATTTTCTCACAGAATGGACTTCCCTGGTGGCTCTGTGGTAAAGAATCTGCCTGCCAATAGAGGAGACAAGGGTTTGATCCCCGGGTCAGGAAGATCCCCTGCAGAAGGAAATGGCAACCCAATCCAGTGTTGTTGCCTGGGAAGCTCCATGGATAGAGGAGCCTGGCAGGCTATAGTCCATAGGGTCTCAAAAGAGCTGGTCATGACTTAGTGACAAAAAACAACCACAACAATTCTCATAGGGTATACTAGGGCTAAAGTGTGCTTTACCATGAGAGATATGATAAGAACAAATTGATACAGTCACTATGGAGGACAGTATGGAGGATTCTTTAAAAACTAGGAATAAAACTACCATATGACCCAGGGCTTCCCTGGTGGCTCAGAGGTTAAAGCATCTGCCTGTAATGCAGGAGACCTGGGTTTGATCCCTGGGTTGGGAAGATCCCCTGGAGAAGGAAATGGCAACCCACTCCAGTATTCTTGCCTGGAAAATCCCATGGACAGAGGAGCCTGGTGGGCTACACGCCATGGGGTAGCAAAGAGTCGGACACGACTGAGCGACTTCACGTCACATGACCCAGAAAACCCACTACTGGGCATATACACTGAGGAAACCACAATGGAAAAACATGCATGTACCTCAGTGTTGATTGTAGCACTATTTACAGTAGCTAGAACATGGAAGCGACTTAGATGTCTATTGATAGATGAATGGAAAAAGAAATAGTACATATACACAATAAAATATTCAGTTCAGTTCAATTCAGTTGCTCAGTTGTGTCTGACTCTTTGCGACCCCATGAACTGCAGCATGCCAGGCCTCCCTGTCCATCACCAACTCCCGGAGTCCACCCAGACCCATGTCCATTGAGTCGGTGATGCCATCCAGCCATCTCATCCTCTGTCATCCCCTTCTCCTTCTGCCCCCAAACCCTCCCAGCATTAGGGTCTTTTCCAATGAGTCAACTCTTCACATGAGGTGGCCAAAGTATTGGAGTTTCAGCTTTAGCATCGGTCCTTCCAATGAACACCCAGAACTGATCTGGTTGGTATGTTACCATAGTAAAGTAGACAGCCAGTGGGAATTTGCTATATGACGCAGGGAACCCAAAGCGGGTGCTCTGTGATAAACTAGAGAGGAGGAGTCAGGAGGGGGGTGGGAGGGAGGTTTAAGGGGGGAGGGGAAACATATGCATACCTATGACTGATTCATGTTGATATATGGCAAAAGCCATCAGCGTATTGTAAAATAATTATCTTCCAATTAAAATAAAATTAAAAAAATTGATTCACAAATGCTTAGGTAAATCATAATTTTTTGCCTGATGAATCATAAGCTAATATGATTCTTATATATCTGTTTTAAAAAGCATTACATGATGCACATGATACAGTTGATTTCAAATAGCAAGAGTTACTTAATGTATTTGGGCAAATAAATGGCTCACTTGACACATTTTTTGTATGGCCTGCACTGAGTGTCCCATATCATTTCAGGAGTCTAAAATTCAGACTCAAATCCTTGTGCTCAAGTAGTTTATATTCTAGGTGATAGAGAAAACAGCAAACAAAGTTAATAAGTAAAATATTTAGTATATTGGATGGTGGGAAGTTCTGTAGTAAAAAAAAATAAAGCAAGGAAAATGGATAGAATAGTTGGAGATGTTAATTTAAAACAGTATCTAGGAAAAGTTGCACATCTTGGAGAGGAGTTTTTCAGGCATTTCAGAAAAAATAAAGGTCAGTATAACTGAAGTCATGGAGAGATGTAAGGGATAGTCATTTATGAAGAGAGTAGAAAAATCATAAATCATAAATCAAGTAGATCATTCCAAGGGGCTGCTGCTGCTGCTGCTAAGTCGCTTCAGTCGTGTCCGAGTCTGTGCGACCCCATAGACGGCAGCCCACCAGGCTCCCCCGTCCCTGGGATTCTCCAGGCAAGAACACTGGAGTGGGTTGCCGTTTCCTTCTCCAATGCATGAAAGTGAAAAGTGAAAGTGAAGTCGCTCAGTCGTGTCCGACTCTTAGCGACCCCATGGACTGCAGCCTACCAGGCTCTTCCGTTCATGGGGTTTCCCAGGCAAGAGTACTGGAATGGGGTGCCATTGCCTTCTTCAAGGGGCAGTACTTCTCAAATTTTAATTTGCATGTAAATCATGTACTGCTGCTGCTACTGCTGCTAAGTCGCTTCAGTCGTGTCCGACTCTGTGCGACCCCATACACGACAGCCCGCCAGTCTCCCCATCCCTGGGATTCTCCAGGCAAGAACACTGGAGTGGGTTGCCATTTCCTTCTCCAATGCATGAAAGTGAAAAGTGAAAGTAAAGTCTCTCTGTCGTGTCAGACTCTTAGCGACCCCATGGACTGCAGCCTACTAGGCTCCTCCATCCAAGTCACATTAAAATGAAGACTCTGATTTAGGAAGTCTAGAGTTTACATTTTGTAAAAGTTTCCAGGTGATGCTGATACTGGTGGTCTGTAGATCACACCTTGAATAGCAAAAAATTGTAACTCCTGTGCCATTGTAAGGATTTTGCATTTACTTTGATTGTTGTGGTTTGAACTGTGTCCTTCCCACCAAAACAAATACATGTGTTCAAATGCTACTTTTCAGTGCCTGTGAATATGAGCTTATTTGGAAATAGGATCCTTGCAAATATAATCAATGTAACTTAGGTGCTTATAGATTTGTGTGGGCTGGGATGCATTACTACAATACCTAGTGTTCTTATAAGAAGAGGGAAATTTGGACAAAGCAGGGAAGACCGTGTAAAGATGGAGGCAGAGATTGGAGTGATGCAACTTCAAGTCAAGGAACACTTAGAATTGCTGGCAACCACCAGAACCTAGGAAGAAACAAGGAATAATTCTCCCCTAGAGCGTTCAAAGAGAGGATGGCCCTGCTGATACCTTAATTTAAGACTTGTAACCTCTCCAACTGTTAGAGAATAACTTTCTGCCACCCAGTTTGTGGTAATTTGTTACAGAAGCCCAAGGAATCTAATACACTGAGTGAGATGGAGAATGAAACCAGGGGAGGGTTTTAAGAAGACTGCTTCAATCTGACATGTTTAAAAGGAATCCCTCTAGCTGCAGAGATGAGAAAACACTGAAGGGAGTGGGGCAGTACAAAAGCTGGGGAGACCAGTTTGGAGGCTATAGCAGTAAATCCAACTGAATAGTGGAGTGATGAAGGTGATTTCAATTGAGGCATGGTGATGGTGGGGAGACATGGGAATAATCTCAATCTCTTTGGAAGCTAGTGTCAACAATATTTGTTTATACAGTGTGAATTATAAAAGAATCAGGGGAGTTAAAGATGAAACCAAGTGTGTTTTAAATGAGATGGTGAAGATGATGAGAAGAAAAGTGGGTAGAATAAAAGGAGAAATTTAGAGCTCTGTTTTGGGTATGTTAAGTGTGCTATGTCTGTTGCACTTCCCACTAGAGACATTAAGTGGAGCTTCCCTGGAAGCTCAGTTGGTAAAGAATCTGCCTGTAATGCGAGAGACCTGGGTTTGATCCCTGGGCTGGGAAGATTCCCTGGAGGAGGGCATGGCAACCCAATGAAATATTCTTGCCTGGAGAATCCCTTGGACAGAGGGGTCTCTGGTGGGCTACAGTCCATGGGGTCACAAAGAGTTGGATATGACTGAGTGACTAAGCACAGCACAGAGATATTAAATGAACAACTCGGTATGTGTCTTGCGCCCAGAACAGAGGTTTCAGCTGAAGATATAACTGATATGAGTTAAAAGGGAAATCACCATGTTTGGGAAAGATGCACCTATGTTTTGAGATCAATGTCAGGAGAGTTATGTGTGTCTAAAACATGATCTTTAGTGCTTTAAAGCTTCCAACATAAACCATTTTATAAGCACATTATTCCTGCTATCTATGAATCTGCCTCAGCATGAAAAAAGCATGATTTCATTAGGGTTTGTGTAATATATAGAAATATCACACCAGTCTAAGAATGAAGAACTTTCAGTATTTAGTACTTCTTGTAAAAATCAATCAAACATGGACCATTTATTCCCCAGGCTCCTGAAGAAGCAGAAGTCATGTTGTATGCATGACACAGCAACAACTATTTAGTTTGATGATGTATATTTTTTTGTTTTTATCTTGGATATTTTCACCTCAAAGTGTGTTACCATCAGAAATAATTTACAGATGCAGTGATACAATAATTCTCTTCATCTTTTCATGGTGATGAAATCCTGTCCATTTATGGGGACAGGAGGTGGGGTATGGTCTAGCTCTATTGTGACTAGGAAGATATGTTTGTTTACAGTGATAGGAAATCCATTGTTACTGCAAAGAGACCCAATGACTCTTAAAAAGCGAAGCTGTCGTTTTGACCTTCATCTGTCTGGATATTTCTCTCTCTTACTTGGTTCAAAATTCTGACAGGAAAAAGAAGCATGTTTATTCATGCCTCAAGGCCCATTATGAGCACAGGAAGGAGAAAACCCACCAATACTGAAAGGATTGTAGATAAATCCCAAAGACAAAACTATAGCTACAGACCTGGTTTTCTTGTCTATTGCTAACAACAACAACAAAAATGACATAATCTGACCGCATTTCATTAAGCAATGTTAAACAACAGAAATCCTGCTAGTGCATCTTTTGAGGCTTTGGGAAAGCCTATTCCAGGTAGTGAGTTTCTAATTTGTCCTTCTGAAGACTGAACTTGAGGTGGAAGATGACTAGTTATTTGTCATCTTAAGATTTTTTAACAATTTTGTTAAAGTTATGCTATTTCTCGTTATTGCTGTTTATAGTTTGTAGTATTGCTAACGTGGTATTACCATTGGAGTTACCTGTGATCATCAAGGTAATAGGTAGAATTCTTGCATTATAAAATATGTATTAAATAAATTAGCTGGTACATATAGCTTTTATGATTTCACAAAACTAATATGAAAACTGGAATATGCGTTTAAATTCAACAATTGCAGAGTGTCATCCATAGAGTGTTTATTGAGTCAGGGCATACTAGTAAGATTTACTCATTTTATAAAGAATTGTATGTCCTAAACCTCCAAGTGGGATTGGTTTGACACAGTGAATTTATGCTGTACCTATTTTTAAATTTCACTTACTGACATACTCAGCTGATGCCAGTTAACTTACAAATAACACAACAGCTCTATTTCCTAAAGCTCCTAAAATTAATTCAATTGTAATATCTTTTTATTCATTTTTAAAATTTTTGCTAAAGGTTCCCTCTGAAGCTGTATACTTTGTTCAACTAAGATTCTATATCTCATCCTATGCCAGTTACCAAGATTCTCTGTACTTAATAATTTCTGTACAGATATTTAAATCAACATAGTTCTTCTTTTCTAATTCAGAGAATCTCAAAAGTGTTCAACTATTGATATACACTGATCAATAGCATCAGTATCACCTGGATTTTGCTCATAGTGTAAATATTGTGAATATTTATAGGTCTTATTATCAGGTCTTATCATTCAGTTCAGTCAGTCGCTCAGTTGGATCTGACTCTTTGCAACCCCATGGACTGAGGCACACCAGGCTTCCCTGTCTATCACCAACTCCCAGAGTTTACTCAAACTCATGTACATTGAGTCAGTGATGCCATCCAATCATCTCATCCTCTGTCGTCCCCTTTTTCTCCCACCTTCAATCTTTCCCAGCATCAGGGTCTTTTCAAATGAGTCAGTTCTTCGCATCAGGTGGCCAAAGTATTGGAGTTTCAGCTTCAGCATCAGTCCTTCCAATGAATATTCAGGACTGACTTCCTTTAGGATAGACTGGTTGGATCTCCTCACAGTCCAAGGGACTCTCAAGAGTCTTCTCCAGCACTGCAATTCAAAAACATCAATTCTTTGGTTTTCATCTTTCTTTATAGTCCAACTCTCATGTTCATGCATGACTACTGGGAAAACCATAGCTTAGACTAGACAGACCTTTGTTGGCAAAGTAATGTCTCTGCTTTTTAATATTCTGTCTAGGTTGGTCATAAATTTTCTTCCAGGGAGCATGTATCCTTTAATTTCATGGCTGCAGTCACCATCTGCAGTGATTTTGGAGCACCCCAAAATAACGTCTCTCACTGTTTCCACTGTTTCCCCATCTATTTGCCATTAAGTGATTGGACAGGATGTCAATCTTAGTTTTCTGAATGTTGAGTTTTAAGCCAACTTTTTCACTCTCCTCTTTCACTTTTATCAAGAGGCTCTTTAGTTCTTCTTTGCTTTCTGCCATAAGGGTGGTGTCATCTGTATATCTGAGGTTATTGATGTTTCTCCCTGTAATCTTGATTCCAGCTTGTGCTTCATCCAGTCCAGCATTTCTCATGATGTACCCTGAATATAGGTTAATAAGCAGTGTGACAATATGCAGCCTTGAGGTACTCCTTTTCCTATTTGGAACCAACCTATTGTTCCATGTCCAGTTCTAATTGTTGCTTCCTGTCCTGCATACAGATTTCTCAAGAGGCAGGTCAGGTGGTCTGGTATTCCCATCTCTTTCAGAATTTTCCACAGTTTGTTGTGATCCACACAGTCAAAGGCTTTGGTGTAGTCAATAAAACAGAAATAGATGTTTTTCTGGAACTCCTTTGCTTTTCCAATGATCTAGCAGATGTTGGCAATTTGATCTCTGGTTCCTCTGCCTTTTCTAAATCCAGCTTGAACATCTGGAAGTTCACTGTTCATATACTGTTGAAGCCTGGCTTGGAGAATTTTGAGCATTACTTTGCCAGTGTGTGAGATGAGTGTAATTGTGTGGTAGTTTGAGCATTCTTTGGCATTACCTTTCTTTGAGATTGGAATGAAAACTGACCTTTTCCAGTCCTGTGGCCACTGCTGAGTTTTCCAAATTTGCTGGCATATTGAGTGCAGCACTTTCACAGCATCATCTTCCAGGATTTGAAATAGCTCAACTGGAATTCCATCACCTCCACTAGCTTTGTTCGTAGTGATGCTTCCTAAGGCCCACTTGACTTTGCATTTCAGGATGTCTGATCCAGGTGAGTGACCACAGCATCGTGATTATCTGGATCATGAAGATCTTCTTTGTATAGTTCTTCTGTGTATTCTTGCCACCTCTTCTTAATATCTTCTACTTCTCTTAGGTCCATACCATTTCTACCCTTGGTAGCTCTAATTTTCTTGAAGAGATTTCTAGTTTTTCCCATTCTGTTGTTTTCCTCTATCTGCGCATTGATCACTGAGGAAGGCTTTGTTATCTGTTCTTTATATTTGAATGCAGAGTTCCAAAGAATGCAAGGTCTTATCATAGACCTTCTTTATTTGATATGAGACCCGGTAAATCCATGTTTTCACAAACCTTCCATGTGATTCTGATGTTGAATACAATTTGAGATCCATCATTGTAATTAGTTAACTAATCAAAAAAATGGCATAGGGTTGAATTATTCAGCCTATGAAACGCATTTCCTGATTTTCTTAGAAGAATGTATTGAGAAGCAGGTCTGTCTTTGGTTTCATTAAATAGATTCAGTTATTGAAGATTACAAACAACTTTCTTGTGTGAAGTTACTGTTACACAACTTTCTTGTGTGAAGTTATTATCAATATCACGTTCAAATGTGTCCTTTGAAGGTAAACTTGAGCTATTCTCAAACATACTAAGAAGTGATCCAGCACATAAGGAACTGAACTATGATAATGATTAGGGAGGTTTTCTTTGCCTTTTACTTAAAATTATACATGTATTTGAAAAGATATGAAAAAACAGAAAACAAATGGTTTAAACATTCAATCTGTTTTTATATTAAATAAGAGCTATGGCCAAAATGATAACAATGATAAACTAGATTCTAAGTCTAATGGAACTTGTTCCCTTTTCTCTTCTGCATTTGCATTATGGCCATGACCCTTAGCAGCTCTATCAATAATAGAAATAATGAGCTCTTCTGCTGAACTTCACCCTTTAGTCATGTAATCTGATCACCCAGTCTCTCATAAAGGCTCTGTAAAATTGGTAGGTATCACTGACTTTGATTCTTCATGGTGTTTGTTGCTCTCTGATTGTACATACAATGCTTGAAGAATTATAGTCACTTCTTCAGAGGGTCATTTATTTTGAAGCCCATAGTTTAAAAGAAGACTTTTTTCACTGAAGACTGAGGCAGGAGAAGGATTGAAAGGTAATTTCTATTTTGAATGCATTTAAGATCCTTACAAGTGAGGAAGAGCAGGGTCACCCTTGCCATGAGCTGCAAGGCTGGATCTGCTGACCAGCACCATCTGCCCCTCCCCTGTGTTTCGAGCTTGCAGTCACGCTTTCACTGTCTGGTGAAAATCTCCTTCGGGGGCGTCTGGCTCCTACTGCTCCTACTCAATTATGGCCTCCTGTGCCATATGATCTCTCCACGACCCCCTGGAATAATCAAAACTTTTTAATCTCACCTCACACTGTGCAGAGCTGAGTGTCATATGGCAGTAGTAATTGGGAAGAATGATTCAGGCATTTCCAAAATTTGCAGAGTTTTCATTGTCATTTTAGGGACCCCTGTTCTTTGTTTTGGAATACTTTTTAAAGCTACTATTCTCTCTGTCTAATGAGCTGTGACAAGTTTTCTGTTTTTAAGCTCTTTTTCTTTGTTTAGTAAGACAATTTTGTGGGGTTTTCTCTATGTTTACAATGTTGTGCTAATTTCTGCTGTACAGCAATATGACTCCACTATGTACATATATACATTCTTTTTCAATATTCTTTCCATTATGTTTTATTCCAGGGAATTGGATAGGACCTTGTTTATCCATTCTAAATGTGAAAGTTTGTGTGTATTAATGTCAAACTCCCAGTCCATCTGTCTCCCTCCCCACTCTCCCTTGGCAACCACAAGTCTATTAGTCTCTGTTTTATAGATAGGTTCACTTGTGCCATATTTTAGATTCTACATAAAAGTGATACCATATGCTATTTGTCTTTCACTTTTTGACTTACTTCACTTAGTATGATAATCTATATTGCATTCATGTTGCTGCAAATGGCCTTATCTTTTCTTATGGCTGAGTAGTATTCCATAGTGTATCTGTACAGCATCTTCTTTATCTATTCATCTTTTGATGGACATACAGGTTGTTTCCATCTCTTGGCTATTATGAATAGTGTTGCTGTGAACAGAGGGGTTCATATATCTTTTATAATTGCAGTTTTGTCTCAGGATATTCCCAGAAGTGGGATTGCTAGATTATATAGTAGTTCTATTACTTTTAGTTTCTGAGGAACCTGCATACTGTTTTCCATAGTGGCTGTAACAATTTATGTTCCGACCAACAATGTAGAAGGGTTCCCTTTTCTCCACATCTCTTTGATGTGAGCCTCAAGGTAGGCTTTGTTTCTGATGCTTTTTGTTGTTGTTTTACCACAGGTGATAGTAAACATAACATTTGATGCTCAAGAAAAATATGTTAAAAGATGTTGGTAATCTTGATCTTAATGTACCCATAAATAAAGCCAAAGTTGGAGATGTTGCACAGTTTGGCATTGCCTGTGATGTTGCAGGCAGCATGAGAACAGATTATCATACACTAAGAACCTTCTTGAATTGAAAGTCTTTTGAAGATGCCTTACTTCAGTTTTCTTGAATTCTCCAAATAAAGATATGGAGGTTCAGAGAGGTTATGCAAAGTCAGTTGGTAGCAAGTTTTTCGCATCCTTTGTGAACTTTGAGTCAATGGTAAAGTAATTATACCTTGCAAATGATTATGTAACATCATTAGGCAATTGTGTTATTCATTAAAGCTATGTTAATAAATTTTACATAACACCTATGCATTGCTTTACTTAGCACAGTTTCTTTCTTAAACAAGCCTTTTTTGTACAAGTAGAATCATATTTTTGGTTTGGCTTTAAACTCAAAGCTGATTTGGGCAGTGATTTACAAATAATATGAGAAGCGAGTATGTGTGTGTGACTGTGTACTCTGGCTAATCTTTTAGGAAATTCTGAGACATAATTTGTAACATTACAAAATATGCAATGCTATGGACTACATAGGGAGGGAATAGTATTTTGTGTATCAGAGTCATGTGTCCAAGAGGGTGGACAAAGAAGGTTATCATTGCAAAGCTACTGCCCAGCAGGATGGCTTTTGCAGGGATATGTATGACACAATTTTTTTTTCTTTGTCTGTGAACAAAGAGCTTGTCACCTCCTCAGCACATTCATTCTCCCCTGCATGGGGTTGCGAGGTCCATGCTGATTTTCAAACCTCAATGTGCAAAAATCTCTTTAGAAATACCTTTCATTACAATCATTGTTGAAAGAAACTTGCAAGTTGAATTTAATGGTGAGTCACAGTCATTGTAAAAGTTTACTATTTCTTTTATGTAAAAGAGATGCTTTGTCTTTGAAAAAAGCTATATGTTTAAATCATGTTGGTTGTATCTTTGTCTTTCTCTTGTTAATTATAACATGCTCAATGGTCATTTTCTGTTAATATTTTCCATGGAGAGTTCATTTTCAGCAGCTTTCTAAATCCAAAGTGAGGATTTTAAATACATTTATTCACGTAGATTTCTTCAGTTTTCTTTGAGGTTCAAATACGTACAGATACTGTCATTTCCCTTGTATGTGTGAGGCCTTGTAGGTGTTTAATAAAGTTTGAGCTAATTTGAATATTGCCATTAAAAGTTTCAACTAGTTAACGTTTTCTTTTCTTCCTTTATTATCCCCCTCTCCTTTTTTTTTTTTTTTTTGGCAAGACTACTTCAAAGATGGCATTGTAGAGTTCCTTCAGGGAGCCCATAGGACAAATTGTTATCTTTTAGTGATGTTAGCATCTACAGGTGATTATTCCCTTGATTCATTAATTTGGCAGGCACTGCAAAGTCATGGTATTCTAGTTATATCATCCCTTCTTCATTTATTAGTTGGATGACTTATAAACAGAAACTTGTCCTCATCAATTTTTGATACCCTTAGGTACAATTTCTAGGGGAAAGGCAGGATAAATGCTTTTATTTTCTAGGTTTCACAATAATGATTTGGTTCCCTGGCATCTTTTAAATTTGATCAGTGAGTTTTATTTTGTTTTAAATATGAACTGAGGGAATTAAACATATTTAATGTGTTTTAATTCATTGCATTTATTATCTTATTGGTACTCAAGTGGTTCTATTTGGCCTAATGGGAGCCTACTACACGATCCTAGTAGTCCTTGATAGCTTCCTTAATTTCTGCTATAACAAAATATGCCAGATTGATTTTGTACATATCTCAGTCCAGATCAGGAAATCTGCCATTTATCCAAGGAAATATGGTTTCTTTTAGCGAGACATTGTACTCAATGATGAAAATCTGGACAGTAGTTTTGTTCATTGCTACTGACTGGTTATTGTCTGTAGGCATTTTTAGTATATACACACATAATTTATGTATGTGTATATATACATATATGTGTATATATAAAATCATAAATTTATACTCATATTTCCAACTCAGATTTAGGTCAATAGGATTTTTTAAAAATTTAACCTTTTACTTAAACCATATCTCCTTTCTCCTAAGAGAAAGAAAAGCCCTCTGTTTTCAATGTCACCAACATGATTTCTCATTTGGTTTTTGTCCCACCCTATACCACAAAAGTTGGCTTACAGCTCAACATTCAGAAAACGAAGATCATGGCATCTGGTCCCATCACTTCATGGGAAATAGATGGGGAAACAGTGGAAACAGTGTCAGACTTTATTTTTCTGGGCTCCAAAATCACTACAGATGGTGACTGCAACCATGAAATTAAAAGACGTTTACTCCTTGGAAGGAAAGTTATGACCAACCTAGATAGCATATTCAAAAGCAGAGACATTACTTTGCCAACAAAGGTTCGTCTAGTCAAGGCTATGGTTTTTCCTGTGGTCATGTATGGATGTGAGAGTTGGACTGTGAAGAAGGCTGAGTGCCGAAGAATTGATGCTTTTGAACTATGGTGTTGGAGAAGACTCTTGAGAGTCCCTTGGACTGCAAGGAGAGCCAACCAGTCCATTCTGAAGGAGATCAGCCCTGGGATTTCTTTGGAAGGAATGATGCTAAAGCTGAAGCTCCAGTACTTTGGCCACCTCATGCGAAGAGTTGACTCACTGGAAAAGACTCTGATGCTGGGAGGGATTGGGGGCAGGAGGAAAAGGGGACAACAGAGGATGAGATGGCTGGATGGCATCACTGACTTGATGGACATGAGTCTGAGTGAACTCTGGGGGTTGGTGATGGACATCGAGGCCTGGCGTGCTGCGATTCATGGGGTCGCAAAGAGTCAGACAGGACTGAGCGACTGATCTGATCTGATCTGATCTGATACCACAACAGTCTTAGTCTTATATAATATACTACTCACAGAGTGATGGGGTAAAAATAAATCCTTGAATAGACTAGGCTATCACTTAGCCTCTATATCTAACTATCAAATTCCTGGAGAATCTTATGAAAGAGAGATATGTTAAATAGTATTTAATAATATAACCAGTAAAATCCACAATGCAGGAAACCCCATGGGACAAATGACCTGAAATTTCAACCACAAAAAGGAAAATATAAGGAAAAATAAGATGAAAATATAGATTCAAAGGGAAGAGGCATTTTAGTAGTCCTAACATATGGACCTTATTTGGATCCCAATTAAAACAATTACATGAGCTTTGCTTGGATAAATCTGTTGACTTTGATAAGTACTATGATCCTCTATAAGATCCTAATAATGAGAATAGCTTACTCAACACTCTTTAATTAATGGCTTATTTAGTCACAATCATGGTCTTAAAATATTCATAGAGACTCAAAGATATATATAGTGAGGAAAAGGGTATTCTCAAATAGAGAAATATGGAGATATGTCAAACTCTTATCAGATACTTGCTAGCCTATTTCAACTCTATATTTTTGTTTATCAACTCTTTATATATTAATACAAGACAGAGAATATAAACATTAGATTGATCTTCAGATTAGATGAATACTTTGAGACCCCTTAAAAGTCATGATAACAATGGGCAGATAAAACTGTATTTACTTGGCGTTTGAAAATCAAGTGAAAATTTGCTAGACCAGTATTTTGAGCAGACAAGACAAAACATCGTCTGTGTTTTGAAGTGTTAAAAGGAGTAGATGTGTCTATTATGGTTTCAGGTCAATAAGGTTTACAATTCATAGGTGAAGATGTAAAGGGGCATTCTTCACATATTGGAAATGATCTGATAATGGTTAAAATCAATCAATATTTTGCAGAAGCAACTTTTTAAAAATTCTAGAGTGAAGCAAAATGTGATTTATTTACCCCAAAGAGTTTATAAAGACTTAAAATAATTGAAAGCATTGACAAAATGAACTAGTAAATCTAACAGATAAAGCAGACACTAAACACTACTCTTGCTTTCGTTTCTAAGTTGGATGTGACAAACACTAATTAGTTGATAATTACGGTGCATTATTACAAAAGGGGCTTCCCTGGTAGCTCAGCTGGTAAAGAATCCTCCTGCAATGCAGGAGACCGGTGTTCAATCCCTGGGTTGGGAAGATCCCCTGGAGGGGAGGCCTGCAACCCACTCCAGGATTCTTGCTTGGAGAATCCCCATGGACAGAGGAGCCTTGTGGGCTACAGTCCATGGGGTTGCAAAGAATCAGATATGATTGAGCAACTTAACACATAACACATAGCATACTATTACAATATGAAACCCTCTGAGCAATGTTGAAGTTTCTTGCCAACTGAAAATTCAGTGATTTCTTTTACCAGGTAAATCTCTTTGAGATGACTATAAAAAGTATGTTAGCCACTTCTATGGTCAGTCATAGGATTGAAAGGTGATGAAAAAGGGCTACATGCATTCTTTATGAATATTAACAAATAGCATATATATTACATGCTCTTGTTTTCTCTTAAAAGCCATATTTACAATCTCTGAGGTTATTGTCAAGTTTGGATATTTTAAAATAGTAATAGATTTTGTTTTTGAATTTGAAGTGTCATGCATGTATGCCAACTCCTTTTACCATAAATGTAATGAGATGGATCTGCTTGTTGTAAAACAGTGCAAGTCCTGGAATATTGCTACAACAACATTTTAAAGAATCTAAAATATATTTTCAAATACATAGAAAGGAATCATATACATAAATAAAAGGCAAACAATTTAGTAAAAAATTTGACAAAGAAATTTTTAGAACATTTTGGGAAATAATGAGAAATTATAGGCTTCTGATTTGGGTGGGAATAAAAGATGTCTTTATTACCAATAAAAGATAACAAAAACAAGACCAGGAGCTGACTGTGGCTCAGATCATGAATTCCTTATTGCCAAATTCAGACTGAAATAGAAGAAAGTAGGGAAAACCACTACACCATTCAGGTATGACCTAAATCAAATCCCTTATGATTATACAGTGGAAGTTAGAAATAGATTTAAGGGACTAGATCCAATAGAGTGCCTGATGAATTACGGATGGAGGTTCATGACATTGTACAGGAGACAGGGATCAAGACCATCTCCATGGAAAAGAAATGCAAAAAAGCAAAATGGCTGTCTGGGGAGGCCTTACAAATAGCTGTGAAAAGAAGAGAAGTGAAAAGCAAAGGAGAAAAGGAAAGATATAAGCATCTGAATGCAGAGTTCCAAAGAATAGCAAGAAGAGATAAGAAAGCCTTCTTCAGCAATCAATGCAAAGAAACAGAGGAAAACAACAGAATGGGAAAGACTAGAGATCTCGTCAAGAAAATCAGAGATACCAAGGGAACATTTTATGCAAAGATGGGCTCAATAAAGGACAGAAATGGTATGGACCTAATAGAAGCAGAAAATATTAAGAAGAGGTAGCAAAAAAAATCTTAATGACCCAGATAATCACGATGCTGTGATCACTGACCTAGAGGCAGACATCCTGGAATGTGAAGTCAAGTGGGCCTTAGAAAGCATCACTACGAACAAAGCTAGTGGAGGTGATGGAATTCTAGTTGAGCTATTTCAAATCCTGAAAGATGATGCTGTGAAAGTATGCACTCAATATGCCAGCAAATTTGGAGAACTCAGCAGTGGCCACAGGACTGGAAAAGGTAAGTTTTTATTCCAATCCCAAAGAAAGGCAATGCCAACAAATGCTCAAACTACCGCACAATTGCACTCATCTCACATGCTAGTAAAGTAATGCTCAAAATTCTCCAAGCCAGGCTTCAGCAATATGTGAACCGTGAATTCCAGTTGTTCAAACTGGTTTTAGAAAAGGCAGAGGAACCAGAGACCAAATTGCCAACATCTGCTGGTCATGGAAAAAGCAAGAGAGTTCCAGAAAAACATCTATTTCTGCTTTATTGACTCTGCCAAAGCCTTTGACTGTGTGGATCACAATAAACTGTGGAAAATTCTGAAAGAGATGGGAATACCAGACCACCTGACCTGCCTCTTGAGAAACCTGTATGCAGGTCAGGAAGCAACAGTTAGAACTGGACATGGAACAACAGACTGGTTCCAAATAGGAAAAGGAGTACGTCAGGATGTATATTGTCACCCTGCCTATTTAACTTCTATGCAGAGTACATCATGAGAAACGCTGGACTGGAAGAAGCACAAGCTGGAATCAAGATTGCTGGGAGAAATATCAATAACCTCAGATATGCAGATGACACCACCCTATTGGCAGAAAGTGAAGAGGAACTCAAAAGCCTCTTGATGAAGGTGAAAGAGGAAAGTGGAAAAGTTGGCTTAAAACTCAACATTCAGAAAACGAAGATCATGGCATCTGGTCCCATCACTTCATGGGAAATAGATGGGGAAACAGTGGAAACAGTGTCAGACTTTATTTTTTTGGACTCCAAAGTCACTGTAGATGGTGACTGCAGCCATGAAATTAAAAGACACTTACTCCTTGGAAGGAAAGTTATGACCAACCTAGATAGCATATTCAAAAGCAGAGACATTACTTTGCCAACAAAGGTTCATCTAGTCAAGGCTATGGTTTTTCCAGTGGTCATGTATGGATGTGAGAGTTGGACTGTGAAGAAAGCTGAGCACCGAAGAATTGATGCTTTTGAACTGTGGTGTTAGAGAAGACTCTTGAGAGTCCCTTGGACTGCAAGGAGATCCAACCAGTCCATTCTGAAGGAGATCAGCCCTGGGATTTCTTTGGAAGGAATGATGCTGAAGGTGAAACTCCAGTACTTTGGCCACCTTATGCAAAGAGTTGACTCATTGGAAAAGACTCTGATGCTGGGAGGGATTGGGGGCAGGAGGAGAAGGGGACGAAAGAGGATGAGATGGCTGGATGGCATCACTCACTCGATGGACGTGAGTCTGGGTGAACTCGGGGAGTTGGTGATGGACAGGGAGGCCTGGCGTGCTGTGATTCATGGGCTCACAAAGAGTCAGACACGACTGAGCGACTGAACTGAACTGAAAAGATGTCTTGCGGAAAAGGCAATGGCACCCCACTCCAGTACTCTTGCCTGGAAAATCCCATGGACAGAGGAGCCTGGAAGGCTGCAGTCCATGGGGTCGCTGAGGGTCGGATAGGACTAAGTGTCTTCACTTTCACTTTTCACTTTCATGCACTGGAGAAGGAAATGGCAACCCACTCCAGTGTTCTTGCCTGGAGAATCCCAGGAATGGGGGAGCCTGGTGGGCTGCCGTCTATGGGGTTCACAGAGTTGGACACGACTGAAGTGACTTAACAGCAGCAGCAAAAGATGTCTTGTGTATTTACATTATTCAGTAAATAATTTCAAGGCAATCAAGTAAAAATAAGTCAAAAATAAAAAGGAATATAAAATCAAGGGGTGTCACTGTGAGATCAGAAGCAAATAGTGAACAATTCTCATATGATACCAAAGGCAGAATTCAATAACAGGTGAGATGTTTCAATAGCAGTAATGATAGGTTCTTTTATTATTTTTTCATTCACTTAAACATAAGGAATGAAACATACAAATGAGAAAAAAAACATTAGGAAAATGTAAATGCATTTCCAGGTTGACTACATTAGTCACTGCATAAAAAAAATTTGAAATACTGAGAAATAGTGTATGTCATATATTAAAACATAATTTTTCTCAAATGTTTCTACCATCTAAAAAATTTTAAAAGTACCAATTACAAGTCATAAAAATTAGGCATTTAAAATTATTAATAATGAAACAAATTTGATACAACCATGGTGTTCTTGCTAAAGCAAATTATAACAAAACTATTGATTTATAAAGAGATAATAAAGAATGTTCAACAGTTTAGGATAAAAAGTATTGGTAGATAATTAATGCAATCAATAGTTTATTTTCTGTTTGTGTGTGTGAGATACCTATGTTAATTGCCAATTCTTAAAAATTGTGATGTGCAATAATTTCTTTAGATATTTATATCCATGCCTAACCTTGTGTTCAAAATTTACTATTTATCTTCAAAAGATCATTCTCTAAATTTTATAAGATTTAGGCATCATAAAACCATCACTTGGTTGTAACTTCAATGCTAACAATTATAGGAAAGTTGCTGCTCACAATTTTGCTTGCTCTAATTGTGAATTAACTTTATACAAAGAAAGCATGCAAACTAAGTGCTGGCTATGGAATAGAAGTCAGTGCAGAATATAATCCCTGAGATAACAAAGACATATAAACTGAACTACAGAAACGTTGTGGTTCTTTACCTAAAAGCACTTTCTGGACAACAGCACAAAGAATCAGAGCCCAGTGTATGCCATTGTCACTCAGCAAGGGATGATTAAAGGTGATCTGCTCTGTGCTAAATCACTTTACTTATGTCCGACTCTTTGCAACCATATGGACTGCAGCCCACCAGGTTCCTCTGTCCATGGGATTCTCCAGGCAAGAAGACTGGACTGGGTTGCCATGACCTCCTCCAGGGAATCTTCCCCACCCCAGCATCAAACCTGTGTTTCTTACATCTCCTGCATGGCAGGCAAATTCTTTACCACTAGTGCCACCTGGGAAAGACTAGAGATCTCTTCAAGAAAATTAGAGATACCAAGGGAGAATTTTCATGAAAAGATGGGCTCAATAAAGGACAGAAATGGTAGGGACCTAACAGAAGCAGAAGATACTAAGAAGAGGTGGCAAGAATACACAGAAGTGTACCAAAAAATCTTCATAACCCAGACAATCACGATGGTGAGATCACTCACCTAGAGCCAGACATCCTGGAACGTGAAGTCAAGTGGACCTTAGGAAGCTTCACTACGAACAAAGCTAGTGGAGGTGATGGAACTCTAGTTGAGCTATTTCAAATCCTAAAAAATGATGCTGTGAATGTGCTGAACTCAGTATGTGAGCAAATTTGGAAAACTCAGCAGTGGCTATAGGACTGGAAAAGGACAGTTTTCATTCCAATCCCAAAGAAAGGCAATGCCAAAGATTGCTCAAACAACCGCACAGTTGCACTCATCTCACACTCTAGTAAAATAATGCTCAAAATTCTCCAAGTAAGGCTTACACAAAACATGAACCTTGAACTTCCAGATGTTCAAACTGGTTTTAGAAAAGGCAGAGGAACCAGAGATCAAATTGCCAACATCCATTGGATCATCAAAAAAGCAAGAGAGTTCCAGAAAAACATCTATTTCTGCTTTATTGACTACACCAAAGCCTTCGACTATGTGGATCACAATAAACTGTGGAAAATTCTGAAAGAGATGGGAATACCAGACCACCTGACCTGCCTCTTGAGAAACCTGTATGCAGGTCAGGAAGCAACAGTTAGAACTGGACATGGAACAACAGACTGGTTCCAAATAGGAAAAGGAGCTCGTCAAGGCTGTATATTGTCACCCTGATTATTTAACTTATATGCAAAGTACATCATGAGAAATGCTGGGCTGGAAGAAGCACAAGCTGGAATCAAGATTGCCGGGAAAAATCTCAAAACCTCAGATATGCAGATGATACCACTCTTATGGCAGAAAGCGAAAAAGAATAAGAGCCTCTTGATGAAAGTGAAAGAGAAAAGTGAAAAAGTTGGCTTAAAACTCAACATTCAGAAAACTAGATAATGTCATCCAGTCCCATCACTTCATGGCAAATAGATGGTGAAACAGTGGAAACAGTGTCAGACTTTTTTTTTTGGTTCCAAAATTACTGCAGATGGTGATTGCAGCCATGAAATTAAAAGACACTTATTCCTTGAAAGGAAAGTTATGACCAGCCTAGATAGCATATTAAAAACAGAGACATTACTTTGCCAACAAAGGTCTGTCTAGTCAAGGCTATGGTTTTTCCAGTAGTCATGTATGGATGCGAGAGTTGGACTGTGAAGAAAGCTTAGTGCCGAAGAATTGATGTTTTTGAACTGTGGTGTTGGAGAAGACTCTTGAGAGTCCCTTGGACTGCAAGGAGATCCAACCAGTCCATCCTAAAGGAAATCAGTGCTGAGTGTTCATTGGAAGGGCTGATGTTGAAGCTGAAACTCTAATACTTTGGCCACCTGATGGGAAGAACTGACTCATTGGAAAAGACCCTGATGCTGGGAAAGATTGAAGGTGGGAGGAGAAGGGGACAACAGAGGATGAGATGGTTGGATGGCATCACTGACTTGACGGACATGTGTTTGAGTAAACTCCAGGAGTTGGTGATGGACAGGAAGGCCTGGCGTGCTGCAGTCTATGGGATGGATCGCAAAGAGTGGGACTGGACTGAGCGACTGAACTGTACTGAATTGAGCACCACCTGGGAAGCCCAGAGGGGACAGTAATTCACTAAACTCTCAGAGCATTCAAATTGAGACAGCAGAAAAGCCATGCCTGAAGAACAAGAGTAATCTAGCCTTAGAATTTGGACTTCTTTAGATTCACACTACACTACTAAATTTAAAATAGTTAACCAACAGAGACCTACCTTAAAAATTTTTTTAATTAAAAAATATAAGGAAAAATACCTTTTAAAAACCCTAAAATAACAGATTGAACTGCTATTAAATTAACTTTCTGTCAAATACGATATAACACAATTCACAACCATTGTGTAATAACTGTAATATCAGCATCCGATTAAAAATGAAGAGGCAGAAAAATATGAACCTTTAAAGGAATACAGTAGCACAGATTTAAAAAATAAATAAATGATAGAAATAGCAGACTAAATCTTTAAAACAATAATTATAAATATGTTTAAGGATTTGTGAAAAAGACAAAACTGTTTAGGGAAAAGATGGAGAATATTAATAGAGAAGTAGAAATGGTAGGGAAAACCCAAATGAAATTCCAGAAATGAAAATTAAGATATCTGAAAATAATCTCTGCCTAGGATTTAAAAAAACTGGTGTTGCAGAAGAAAAGATGATGAACTTGTGGACAAGTAGAGACCCTGTCAACTAAAGCACAGAAGATAGGCCGAAGAACAATGTACTGTCAGAGACATGTGAAAAATATCAAACAATCAAATATATATATATGTAATTAAAGACTCAAAAGGAGAGGTAGGAGATAATTTGTTAGGAAAGTTTATTGAAAAAAATGACAGAAAAATTTCAAATTTGATGAAAAATAACCCCCAGATCCAAGAAGCTCTGTGAACCTGTAGAAGAATAAAAACAGAAAAATAATTATACAGGCATATTGTACACAAAGAGCTTCAAATCAAAGAGAAAGAAAAAAATCTTACAAGTAGCAGAGGAAAAATAAACATATAACCTTGACAGGAACGCAAGTAAGAATAAAAGCTGAGCTTTTGTTAAGAACAATATAATCCAGATGACAATGAAAGTACAACATTTAATCAAAGAAGGAAATAAAAAGGAACTGCCATCCTGGAATTTGATGTTCGGCTAAAATTCTTCAGAAATTATGAAATAATGACATTTTAGGGAAACAAAAATGAGTGTGTCTGCAACAGGCAACTACCTAAGTACCTCCTAAGTAAAGGAGGTACTTCAAGTCACTATATGAATATTGAGGTCTACATAAAGGAAAATACAACATCAGAAATTATAAATATGTAATAAAATAAGGTATTTTTCTTTTTAAAAACTTTTACAAAATGTTTTTGATAATTTAAGGTAAATTAGTAATATTTTATTGGGAAGATCACAACACAAGTAGATATAAAATGAATTATTAAATTAGCACAAAATATAAAAGTGATAAATGAAATTATACTATTGTAAGGTTATTAAACTGTATGTAAAATGGTATACTATTAATTCATGATAGGCATCCTTGACATCTTTAAGCCTCACAAGGTGCCAAAGCCCTAGCCTTGGGGTCACCTATGCTCAGCAGAAAAGGCTGCCATCTGGTTGGTTTCACCATCAGTAGGACCACCTGCACCTACCAAATCTTCAACCTAAGAAGTGTCACTTTACTACTGCTGCTGCTACTGCTAAGTCGCTTCAGTCACGTCCGACTCTGTGCGACCCCATAGACGGCAGCCCACCAGGCTCCCCCGTCCCTGGGATTCTCCAGGCAAGAACACTGGAGTGGGTTGCCATTTCCTTCTCCAATGCATGAAAGTGAAAAGTGAAAGTGAAGTCGCTCAGTCGCGGCCGACTCTTAGCAACCCCACGGACTGCAGCCTACCAGGCTCCTCCGTCACCCCACAAAATTATTCAAATAAGCCAATCATATTCTCTTGCAGGAGGCAGGTGTCGTCCACACTTGTCACTACAAAGCCATGGCCCATGCTGCTATACTCTGTTCCTGAGTACAGTCCCTTGGAGTGCTGCACTGGGACTCTACTGGACTCCTTTGGGGTGCTGCATTGGGAGACACTGCATTGCAGTGTTGACCTCCCCTGAGGCTGTGGGTAAATGTAGCAAAAATTTTCTTGCCAAGCTTATACGTTGATTATTTAGATTTCATGTGTTTGGCTATCTTATACTTTTTAGGAAAGGGGATCCCTCCTAAGCTATGGTAAAAAAAATTTTTTTTTTGAATATTTGATATTAGAGAAGATAGGAAAGAAAAAAAAATATTGTACAGACTGAAAGAAAACTGCAAAATGTAATTAAATGGGTTCAAATCAATGAGAGCAAATATAATTGATTAAATTCTTATTTTAAAGATGTACAATATTGGACTTGATTAAAAGCAAGAAAGAAAAAGCAAAAAAGAATTATAAACTTCTTATATGGAATATATTTTAATAAAATGTAAATGATAGGTTAAAAGTTAAAGGAATAAAAAATAGGTAAGCATAAACATTCTGTTCAGTTCAGTTGCTCAGTCGTGTCCGACTCTTTGTGACCCCATGAATCAGCACACCAGGCCTCCCTGTCCATCACCATCTCCCAGAGTTCACTCAGACTCACGTCCATTGAGTCAGTGATGCCATCCAGCCATCTCATCCTCTGTTGTCCCCTTCTCCTCTTGCTCCCAATCCCTCCCAGCATCAGAGTCTTTTCCAATGAGTCAACTCTTCGCATGAGGTGGCCAAAGTACTGGAGTTTCAGCTTTAGCATCATTCCTTCCAAAGAAATCCCAGGGCTGATCTCCTTCAGAATGGACTGGTTGGATCTCCTTGCAGTCCAAGGGACTCAAGAGTCTTCTCCAACACCACAGTTCAAAAGCATCAATTCTTCGGCGCTCAGCCTTCTTCACAGTCCAACTCTCACATCCATACATGACCACAGGAAAAACCATAGCCTTGACTAGATGGACCTTTGTTGGCAAAGTAATGTCTCTGCTTTTGAATATGCTATCTAGGTTGGACATAACTTTCCTTCCAAGGAGTAAGCGTCTTTTAATTTCATGGCTGCAGTCACCATCTGCAGTGACTTTGGAGCCCAAAAAAATAAAGTCTGACACTGTTTCCACTGTTTCCCCATCTATTTCCCATGAAGTGATGGGACCAGATGCCATGATCTTTGTTTTCTGGATGTTGAGCTTTAAGCCAACTTTTTCACTCTCTACTTTCACTTTCATCAAGAGGCTTTTTAGTTCCTCTTCACTTTCTGCCATAAGGGTGGTGTCATCTGCATATCTGAGGTTATTGATATTTCTCCCGGCAATCTTGATTCCAGCTTGTGCTTCTTCCAGTCCAGCGTTTCTCATGATGTACTCTGCATATAAGTTAAATAAGCAGGGTGACAATATACAGCCTTGATGTACTCCTTTTCCTATTTGGAACCAGTCTGCTGTTCCATGTCCAGTTCTAACTCTTGCTTCCTGACCTGCATACAGAAACATTAACCATCATAAAACTAGAGAGACCGTGTAAATAATATTAAAATACACTTTAAGAGAAATTATCAGAGATACAGAGAAATATTATGAAAGAATCAATGCATCAAAGAGACTTAATCTTAAATATGTATACATTTAATAATATGCCTTTAAAATAATGGAGCAAAAAATGCATAATTTGATGAGTGAAAGACAAACCTGAGTCTTTTATGAAGATTTATGAGTCATTTATGAAGATTTTAATAGTCTTTAGTATTTGAAAGATAAAAATATAGCTGAAAAAAAACAGTAAATACATAGATCTAAACAATGCTAGCAACCAATTTAATTGATATTCATAAAACAATCCACTCTAGAACTGCAGAATTCATTTTTTTCAAGTGTACATGAGACATTCACCATGATGGAGTCTATGCAGTGTCATAAAATGCCTTAAATTTCAAAAGATTGTAATATTAAAGAATATATTCCATGGCCACAATTGAATTAAATTAAAAATAACCAAAAGCTACCTAGAAAATCTTCAACTAATTATAAATAAATAAAATACTTCTAAATAACCAATGGGTCAAGCATATCACAAGTGAAAGTGAGAATATTTTGGATTAAATGATAATTAAAATCTGTCAAAATTTGTGGGATATATATTAAAAAGGGCTTATGAGGAAATTTGTATCTCTAAATGTATTATAAACCAACAAAAATTTTAAATCCAAGTTTTAGAAACTTAGTTTCTACATTATGTTAGAGAAAGATCAAATTAAAAAGTAATTTAGTAAAATGAAGAAAGCAATACAAAAGTAGATATCAATGAACTAAAAAACAAACTACAGAGAAAAATCAATGCAATCATATAAATGATTTTAAAAACATCAATAAAATTTGTCACTCGTGACCAAAATAATCAAGAAGAAAAGAAATAGTGACCAAAAGATAAATATCAGAAGTGAAAAGGCAACGAAACTATAGCCCTAAATTTTTAAAATATTCTGTATTATAAAAAAGTTATGCCAATAAATGTAACAATTCAGATGAAATGAGCAAACACAAAATTGACACAAGAATAAATAAAAGTTAGAAATGATTAGAGTTAATCATATATGATTAAAAACTTCCCCTCAAGAAAACTTCAGGCCCAAATGAATTTCCTGGTGAACTCTATTAAACATATAAGAAATAAAAGACAAAACCCTTAAACCTACATCACATCGGACACGACTGAGCAACTTCACTTTCACTTTTCACTTTTATGCATTGGAGCAGGAAATGGCAACCCTCTCCAGTGTTCTTGCCTGGAGAATCCCAGGGACGGGGGAGCCTGGTGGGCTTCTGTCTATGGGGTCGCACAGAGTCGGACACGACTGACGCGACTTAGCAGCAGCAGCAGCAGCAGCAAATTATAGAACTAAGTGTAATAGCTCTAATTATAAAGCCTCTAGGAAAAAATTTGGAAAATATCTTCCTGACCTTGAGATATACAAATGTTTTTTTAGGAATCAAAATAACAAATAATAAAAAAATTATAAATTATATTTCATCAAAATGTGAACTGACAAAAAATATTTGTAATGTCTATGTAAGACAAGGTGATTAGTATTCAAAATATATAAACCATGCCTAAAAACAACCTCATATAAAAAAGAGCCAAAGACTTCAAAAGGCATTTCAGGAAGGAAGATGTATATGGAGCAAATAAGCCTAAGTGCTCACTAATACTAGTGATTTGGGAAATTCAAACTAAAACCACATGAGATACTACTACTGTTGGTTGAAATAAAAAAAGACTGTCAGCGTTCAGAACTGATAAGAATGAAAAAGATGCAGGAATTTCATATGCTGTTGGCAGGAGTGTGAAATGATGGAACAGTTTTGAGAAGAGTTTTGGCATTTTCTTATAAACTCAAACAGACACATCTGCTATCAACCAGAAATTCCATACTTGGTATCTACACAAGAAAACTCCAGCCGTATCTCCACCAAAGGAAATAACAATAATATTCATAGCATTTTTATTGAAAATAGACAAAAACTGGATGTAACCTAAAATGCTTTTCAATCAGAAAACTATATAAACTAAATGAAATATATATTTATGGAATGCAATGAAATAGTACTTAAATGTACAGTGACATTGATACAAATTAAAAGCAGTCAGCTAGATATAAAAATGCATGAATTATATAATTCTACTCATGAAATTTTATGACAGGTAAATCTGGTGTGAGGAATTAGAATAGTAGTTTATGCAAATAAAGTAAAGATTGGGGAGGGCAAGTGATGAGTTGATGGGCACACTTTTTCTCTTGGTATCTACGTGAGGTATATGGATGTGTACGCTTGTAAAATGCATCAAGATAATTACACTTAAGATTTGTGCATTTCACTGATGTAAATTACACCTCATTAGAAAGTGTCACTCATTTTATAGGTAATTAATTTTCTGATTTTCAAAAAAAATTAATAATTCTGAAATTAAAATCTCTACAGTCTCTGAAGATGAACTGGTTTTAGTGCAATTTAATTCTGTTCGCATTGTATTTTTTCCCCCAAGTTTTGGCCACTCCATGCAGCATGTGGGATCTTATTACTAGTTCCTCAACCAAGGATCAAACCCATGCCCCCTTCATTGGAAGTGCAGAGTCTTAACCACTGGATCGCCAGAGAAGTCCCATTGGCATTGTCTTAAGTGTATCTTGGGGAAAAGTTTATGATCTTGAGAGTATATGTGGTTTTTGCTCCATAATGTTGTCTGATTTGAAATATTTAAAACATGTTTATTTAGTTGTCCATTAGGATAATGCAATATTCCACTTTGAGGAATGATTTTATACTGCTCTGGACCCAGCAATTATCACAATTCTAAACAAATAAGCTCTGTTGGCTTAATCCCTAATTCTTACATAGTGCTACACTAGAAATGATTATATGGTGTATAAGCATAATACTCTTTCCATTGCTTAATAGCACTTGGGCTTCATGCATTTGGAGATGCCTTACTGATGTCAAATGTATTTTTAGTTTTCCCAAGCAGCTGTTGCTTGGAGGACTGGCAAAGGAAGCTATTCTGACAATTTGGCTGAACTCGTGGAAATTTCAGACTTGCCCAGATGGTGAGTCTCAGCTGTTGTGTGAAACAGGTAAAGGCACCATTTTAAGTGCTTCTGGCAGTTTTCCTGAGCCTTGACAACAGGTGTTCTAGATTTCCCTTTTCTAAAATGTTCTCCAAAATTGCAAATTAAATGGCGTTGTTTGTTTTGAAAACAAATGAACCTTTTCCCCCCAGAGTGATAAAACAGTTGTGATTACTTTAATTACATTGTCAGAACCCCACCTCTAAATTTTATATGGTTGAGGTAAGGTGATATTTGGTTTATTTTTTCACCAAGATGTGGCTATGCAAGGAACATGGAAGATGCAGTTCATTATTATGATAGAACTATCAAAAGTAATAGACCCTTGGCTTGTGATACAATGGCAAGAGAGGGACATTTGTGGACTATAAGTGCTTTGGTTAGGCTCAGAGGGGTTTTTGTGTATGTGTGTTGACATCACAGCCAAGCACTGAGCTTTGTCAATTTTGCACAATTGAATTTTATTTGTCATTTTAATCACCAAAATTACAGCCCTTTTCCAGTTATCTGGGTCATTAAAGTGATAGAATTAGATTGATTACTCTTGATCCAATTGCTCACTAGGAAATTGATCCTCAAAGAGACAATCCAGGCTACTCTGACAACAAACCATGATAATGGGATGCTAAACGGCTGTGGATTGGAAGTTCTTCCCAAGAGGCTAGAGTTTTGCTCAGAAAACAGTCATGGGACTTTCTAAACGCCTCGTAGAAATTAACAAAGTAAGAATTTGCCACTTTTATGGAATCATTGCTTACTGCAACAAACTAGCTAAGTATTTGAATAAAAATGTTAAAGATCCACTCTCAGTTTTTTTTTTTTTAATTTTCTTCTTTATTAGACTCATTATTTTGTGGAGTTTAAATAAAACTTCAAGAAAATATTTCTTGTGCTACCAGGGAATTCTTACTTCCAACTTCAAGGAAGCCAGGGTGAAAAAGGCAATTAGTAAAATATAATCCAACAGATGGAGTGACTTTAAAAGAACCTATTGGGAGAAGTATTTTCCAGGTTTATAAGATGTACTTACCACTAATAAATCATTATTTCTTGTTTATTTCTCTCAAATTGCCATTTTCCCCATGCTCTCATATACCTTTTCATTGCTGGCTTGCTTGTACATCCTCTCTCTCTATATATATATATTTTTTGCTTTTGAAATTTTTCATTTTTATTTTATTTTTTTACTTTACAATATTGTATTGGTTTTGCCATACAGTGACATGAATCCGCATGGGTGTACATATGTTCCCCATCTGTCTGGGTCATTCCAGTGCACCAGCCCTGAGCACCCTGTATCATGCATCGAATCTGGACTGGCGATTTGTTTCATATATGATAATTTACATGTTTCAATACCATTCTCCCATATCATCCCACCCTCGCCCTCTCCCACAGAGTCCAGGAGACTGTTCTATACATCAGTGTCTCTTTTGCTGTCTTGCCTACAAGGGATATCGTTACCCTAAGTTCCATATATATGTGTTAGTATACTGTATTGGTGTTTTTCTTTCTGGCTTACTTCACTCTGTATAATAGGCTCCAGTTTCATCCACCTCATTAGAACTGATTCAAATGTATTCTTTTTAATGGCTGAGTAATATTCCATTTTGTATATATACCACAGCTTTCTTATCCATTCATCTGCTGATGGACATCTAGGTTGCTTCCATGTCCTGGCTATTATAAACAGTGCTGCGATGAACATTGGGGTACATGTGTCTCTTTCCCTTCTGGTTTCCTCAGTGTGTATGCCCAGCAGTGGGATTGCTGGATCATAAGGCAGGTCTATTTCCAGTTATAAGCTATATAGATATTGTGATATAGCTTATAACTGCAACTCAGTGGGATGTGGCCAGATTTACCTACTCAGTTCAAGGGCAGTGGCAATCTATATAAAACTTGTTCTATGGAGAACCCAGCAGAGTCGTGCTTCTCACAAGGATATTGAGGTGCTCCATGTCCCTCAGTGACAGTTTGATAAAGGGACTGGGATTGAGGCCAGGCAGGTTAGAGCAACTTCCACTGAAGTAAACTTGAAAAATAGAGAAGGAACACTTTTTCTTCTAACAGAATTTGGACAACAACTTTCCCTCTAAATCTCAGTAGGGGAAGAGGAACTTCCACTGACTTCATGTACATTTTCCTTCCTAGATGCTAGTCTTTTCTTCTTCAGCTTTCATTTAGAGTTAAACATTAATTCCATAAATCCACTCTCCAGAAGTGGGATATAAACCAAGAGCTGGGACTGTGAGTGAGAATTAGAGATATCTGGGTAGATGAAGCAGAAAGTGTAGGGGGCTCCTTAGAAGAAGGACAGTGTTGTTAGAATTAGGCAGGTAAAGTTGGGTAGGGGGCCATCTCATCATATAAGTTGAATTAAGGCTTGGGTTTTTCTATTTAGAATATGAAGCTCTGTGTGCATGTATGTGTGTGTGTGTGTGTGAGTTGCTCAGTCATGTCTGACTCAGTGATTCCAGGGACTGTAGACCACCAGGCTCTTCTGTCCATGGGGAGTTCATAAACAGGAAAATGCCAAATCTAAGGATAAATTTGCTGTGTTGCAAATGGTTTAAAGAAGGGACAGTAGGCGTAAAGTCTACTGTAGCAATCTTGATGAGCAGTGGGTAGCTTGGAATAGGGTGGTATCAGTGGAGAAGTGATTGATTAGGGATAGATTTTAAAAGTAGAACAGAAGACAATGGATTGGATACAGGGTACCAGCGAAAAAGAGGATTAAAAAATATACCCCAGGTTTTTGGTTAGAAAAATGAGTAGATGACAGAGTTATTTCCTGAGGTAAGAAAGACTTAAACCGTGTTCTATTATTCTTATCTTTTATTTTCTTTCTTTTTCTCCCTTTGTCTCTCTCTCTGTCACTTTCTTCTCCCCCTTTCTTTCCCCAGAAAACCTAGAACTCTCACTCTCTCTCTTTTTTCAGTTTCATTTTCAAATATCAATATTCAAATGGAGATTGGATTGCAGTTTGATGTATAATCCTGGAACTCAAGGAAGTTAGGGTAGGATATGTAAATTGGAGAATCATCAGTATGCTAATGATATTTAAATACAAGTGATTGAACTAGATTTCAAGGGTATATAGGGTCTAGGATATCCTATAAAAGAGAACACAGGCCAGAAGCCTAATTATTTTAGTATTTAGCCACTTGCCCTAGTGTTGGTCGAACATATTTGAAATCCTCTGTCCCACTCTCTTTTATTTGTTTAATATCTACATCTCTTACTGTATTTGCTCAATTACCATGGAAAAAGAAACACTTATGGTAGAAAAAGGAAGGTTCTACTGATGCATTTGAATCAAGGTGTATTAGAAACTTCATTGCTCATAATGGTTGAATTACATTTAATTGTATAGATAATTTCCTAATCTTTGGTGATCTTTTATATTTATTATATTAAAAAGTATTCTGTCCAAAAGTTGAAAAGAATTCAAGCAAAGTAAGTAATTGTTAATACTATCTGCAGGATAATTTTCCCAAGCAGTTCCCTGGAGAGCTTAGCAATTATTCTTCCTGTTTATTGAGTCAGCCAAATAATAGAATCATAACCATATCCTAAGGGGATTTCTGCAAGTTGAATCCACTATAAAATCCTGGATAGGGAAATGAATATTCACCAGCTTTAGTAAGGATTAGCTATACTTTCTTCTCTTTGGGGTAAAAGTTAAGCTTCAATTTAAATGACAATTTGCCAGTTTGCATTTTCAGAAGATTCTAAAATAGAAAAAAATCAAACAAAACCAAACTCTACTAATAGTTAGTTTGCGGCGGGCGGGGGGCGGGGAGGGGGGGCTGCCTTTCAAAAAAGGGACATATTTAGTTGTTTTTTTGCCATCTATATTTGTTTTCCTGAAAAGTTCATTTAAATTTTTAATACTATCCAGAAATGTGATTTTCAGTTTAAGAAGAGACCTTTGGTTATTGTGAAAATAGTAGGAGGCTTTATTCCTGGACACTGTGCTGTAGGGCGCGTCACTAGCTGGCTTGTCTGTAGGCCTGAAATCAGCACAAGTAAAATCTGTCTTATGATACAGTATTCAACTTCTTTAAAACTCAATATCTCTACCTGTGAAATGTATATGGTCATTTTTAAAATGCCTTTGTTCATGCTGTTTAGCATTTTAACAAGTATTAATTTGTGAGGGCTGTTACTCCTAAATCTAATACAGGAAGTGAACAGATACAGTATATTCCTGGTTACTAGTGCCAGGTATGTGCTTGATGATCTATCAGATGCTTTCCACATAATTTTTCAGTGAATAACCCTAAGAACTCTGTATCTTAAGTATTATTATTCTCATTTTAAATTTGAGAAAACTGAAACTCAAATAATTTAAGTAGCTTACCCAAAGAATTTTGCTAAATAATTTGTAGAGTTATATAACTTCCAGTTCTATACAGAGTCCCTTACTAGATTTCTATTAGAGTCCCAAAAAACAAAGATTATTTTTGATGCTGGTGTTTTTAAACAACTATTAAAGATTTTATTTTACTTTTTATTTTGTTAAGAACACTAAATGTGAGATGAGCCGTCTTAACAAATTTTTAATTCCACAATCAGTATTGTTAGCTATAGACAGTGTTGTACAACAGATCTCTAGAATTTATTTTGCATAACTGAATCTTTTTTCTGTAGACTTTCAGAAGTACACAGCTATATTTTCATACCCTCTGTAATATATTTAAAATTGATAGCTACTATTTTCTCTCAAATGTCTCTTTCATTGGCTACAGTGTTTCATTAAATATGTAGGATTCCTAGAAGGTTCCAAAAGTACACAAATATGTTCCTTTAAGTGGTTAATCAGTTCAGCTCAGTTCAGTTGCTCAGTCATGTCCGACTCTTTGCAACCCCATGGACTGCAACACACCAGGCTTCCCTGTCCATCACCAACTCCTGGAGCTTACTCAAACTCATGTCCATTGAGTCGGTGATGCCATCCAACCCTCTCATCCTCTGTCATTCCCTTCTCCTCCTGACTTCCATCTTTCCCAGCATCAGGGTCTTTTCCAATGAGCCAGCTCTTCACATGAGGTGGCCAAAGTATTGGAGTTTCAGCTTCAGCATCAGTCCTTCCAATGAGTATTCAGGACTGATTTCCTTTAGGATGGACTGGTTGGATCTCCTTGCAGTCCAAAGGACTGTCAAGAGTCTTCTCCAACACCACAGTTCAAAAGCATCAATTTTTTGGCACTCAGCTTTCTTTATAGTCCAACTCTCACATTCATACATGACTACTGGAAAAACCATGGCTTTGACTAACTAGATGGACCTTTGTCGTCAAAGTAAGGTCTCTGCTTTTTAACACGCTCCCTACATTGGTCATAGCTTTTCTTCCAAGGAGCAAGCATCTTTAAATTTCATGGCTGCAGTCACCACCTGCAGTGATTTTGGAGACCAAAAAAAATAAAGTCTGTCACTGTTTCCATTGTTTCCCCATCTATTTGCCATAAAGTGATGTGACCTTATGCCATGATCTCAGTTTTTTGAATGTTGAGTTTTAAGTCAACTTTTTCACTCTCCTCTTTCACTTTCATCAAGAGGCTCATATTAAGTGGTTAATATGAGGCTATTATGCTCTGTGTGTCTGATTCTAGGAAAACAGAACTGTATGTGCATGAAACTATATTTTCATGAGATAAGACAAATCATAAGTCACAGACATAAATCTAATGGAGTGAAAAAATTCAAATTCAGTGAATTAGAAAATTTTAAATAAAAAATGCTTTTGAGAAATACCCTGAGCTTTCCATGAAGTAGCATATACACAGTTTTGAATGTACTAACCTGTAATTTGAATAGCTATGGAATGATATCACAATATACAGTATTTGATTCCAAACTGTTTCTTGTTTGGAATAACTCTTTGCATTATCCTTTCTATTGGGTTCATCTCCATCTTAGATTTTGTTTTCTTCTTCTGATTCTTTCCTGAATAATCTTTTCATTTCCCACTTCCCCCATCACCCACTTCCAGGTGACTTGAAAGATGTGATTCACTTTTCTTTCATTGGTGGGAGAAAAATGTTAGTCTTCTATTCTTGTGTCTTTGAGTTTATATCAATTTTTATAGACTTTTAAAAATATAAATTCTTCATTTTAGATTAGTTTTAGATACACAGAAAAGTTGGGAAGATACTACAGAGTTTCCTTATGCCCAACACCCAGTTTCCTTTATCATTAACACCTAACATTGATATGGTATGTTTGTGAAAGTTACTAAAGCAATATTGATATATCATCATAATATCAATATTGAAGTCCATACTTTATTCAACTATGAAGACCACATTTAAGGACTAGAGAATTATATTTCACTTTCTTGAGCCATAGTATTCTCATAAACTTCATAAATTATTTAGAATTTTTCTGCATTGGAGATTTGTCTCTTCTGTCTCATTTATAAATTTTTTCAGACATTTATTTATGTTAAGTAGCCTCACTAATTTTTTTGTATACTTTGGATTATAATCAATTATCATTTTATGTATTTCTATTCCTCAAATGTTTCCAGCTTTGGCCATGTGGAGCTCTTTCAGGTGGTTCCTATGTCTCTGACATCTTTAAAATACCACCATAATGTTAGCGTGGTGGGGTAAGTGTGTGTATGTTTAAGAACCTCCGTATTTTCTGGCACCACAAAATGTTCCAGATTTATCTTGTATAATTTCTGCTCTAGTCCTGATAGTTATTTTCTTCAGGAATTCTGATTTATTATAGATCACAGGCTCCTTTTGATTCCTTTTGGCATTAGATTCTCAGTGGTTATAATCACAACTGAAGAATAATAAATTCATATGTCTCTCATGACAAGTAAATGTATTTATATGTTTTGAAAGTTAAATGCATGTATATTTTGACCTTGTTGTATCTCAGAGACAGCCATAAAGTTAGTATTAGTTAATAGTTTAGCAAATTAAGTAATAGGCCCTGACTGCTTAATAGTTTCAACAAAATTTTGGTCATTTTGAAGAAATTTATTGGAAAGAATAAATCATAGGTGATATATAAAAACTCAGAGATGTTTAAAGTTCATATTGAAAAGAATATTTATAGATGTTTGGGCTAATTATAAAGATTCAAATCAACCTCAGTATAAATATTTAAGAGTATACACATACTATTAAATAATACTGATTTAAACTATATGTGTCCATTATAAAAGAGGAAGAAAATTTAATCTTTTATAGTTTATCTTCTGTTTCACATTTTGTTAGCATTTTCGATTAATATACTTGAATAGTATTGATAGAAAACTACGGATATGTCTTGTTACCACATTTGTATGGTCAGCCTACAGTGTTTAAGAATATTAGTAATATATACAATTTGTATTGTGTTTTATGAATTATGTTTCATAGTACTTATTGATTTATGCCTCCATTTCTTAAAATAACGTGAAATTAAAGAAGAGAAGTTTTAAAAAATTCTCTTTGCACTCTAAAGGAGATCTCAAGGCAAAGGAGAAAAGGAAAGATATACCCATTTGAATGCATAATTCCAAAGAATAGCAAGGAAAGTTAAGAAGGCCTTCCTCAGTGATCAACGCAAAGAAATAGAAGAAAACAATAGAATGGGAAAGACTAGAGATCTCTTCAAGAAAATTAAAGATACCAAGGGAACATTTCATGCAAAGGTGGGCTCAATAAAGGACAGAAATGGTAGGAACATAACAGAAGCAGAAGAAATTAAGAAGAGGTAGCAAGAATACACAGAACTATACAAAAAAGATCTTCATGTCCCAGATAACCACGATGGTATGATTATTCACCTACAGCCAGACAGCCTGGAATGCAAAGTCAAGTGGACCTTAGGAAGCATTACTATGAACAAAGCTAGTGGAGGTGATGGAATTCCAGTTGAGCTATTTCAAATCCTAAAAGATGATGATGCTATGAAAGCACTGCGCTCAATATGACAGCAAATTTGGAAAAGTCAGCAGTGGCCACAGGACTGGAAAAGGTCAGTTTTCATTCCAATCCCAAAGAAAGGCAAGGCCAAAAGAATATTGAAACTACCACACAATTGCACTCATCTCACATGCTAGCAAAGTAATGCTCAAAATTCTCCAAGCCAGGCTTCAACAGTACATAAACAGTGAACTTCCAGATTTTCAACCTGGATTTAGACAAGGCAGAGGAACCAGAGATCAAATTGCCAACATCTGTTGGATCATCCAAAAAGCAAGAGTTTCAGAAAAACATTTACTTCTGTTTTGTTGACCACGCCAAAGTCTGTGACTGTGTGGATCACAATAAACTGTAGAAAATTCTTAAAGAAATGGGAATACCAGACCACCTGACCTGCGTCTTGAGAAATCTGTATGCGTTGCAGGAAGCAACAGTTATAAGTAAACATGGAACAACAGACTGGTTTCAAATCAGGAAAGGTTGTATATTGTCACCCTGCTTATTTAACTTATATGAAGAATACATCATGAATAACACTGGGCTGGATGAACCACAAGCTGGAATCAAGATTGCTGGGAGAAGTATCAATAACCACAAATATGCAGATGACACCACCCTTATGGCAGAAAGTGAAGAACTAAAGAGCCTCTTGATGAAAGTGAAAGAGGAGAATGAAAAAGTTGGCTTAAAATTCAACATCCAGTCGAATCATTTCATGGCAAATAGATAGGAAAACAATGGAAACAGTGAGAGGCTTTATTTGTTTGGGCTCCAAAATCACTGCATATGGTGACTGCAGCCATGAAATTAAAAGATGCTTATTCTTTGGAAGGAAAGCTATGACCAACCTAGACAGCATATTAAAAAGCAGAGACATTACTTTGCCAACAAAGGTCCATCTAGTCAAGGCTATAGTTTTCCCAGTGGTCATGTATGGATGTGAGAGTTGGACTGTGAAGAAAGCTGATTGCCGAAGAATTGATACTTTTGCACTGTGGTGTTGGAGAAGACTCTTGACAGTCCTTTGGACTGCAAGGAGATCCAACCAGTCCATCCTAAAGGAAAGCAGTCCTGAATATTCATTGGAAGGACTGATGCTGAAGCTAAAACTCCGATACTTTGGCCACTTGATGCGAAGCACTGACTCACTAGAAAAGACCCTGGTCCTGGGAAAGATGGAAGTCAGGAGGAGAAGGGAATGACAGAGGATGAGAGGGTTGGATGGCATCACCGACTCAGTGGACATGAGTTTGAGTAAGCTCCAGGAGTTGGTGATGGACAGGGGAGCCTGGTGTGCTGCAGTCGGTGGAGTCACAAAGAGTCAGACACAAATGAGCATCTGAACTGAACTGAAGCTTGGAAATTATATAGAAAGGATAAGGCAGATTTTGGCTCAGATGAAGTGATTTTTCCACTGTAGAATATTTCTTTTTTCCTTCTGAGGAATAGAAATGCAAAATCCATACTAAAAGCATCAGAACTAAGCAATAAGTATATTTTGGTGTAAGCTGTGTCATAAATTGAAGAAAAATTTGTGTTAGCTTGAATAACCTATCTAAAGAAATGTTCTGATTATATGAGATAGAACAGTTATGTTGATAGTATTTATACACCTGCTGCTGCTGCTAAGTCGTGTCAGTCATGTCCGACTCTGTACGACCCAATAGACGGCAGCCCACCAGGCTCCCCCGTCCCTGGGATTCTCCAGGCAAGAACACTGGAGTGGGTTGCCATTTCCTTCTCCAATGCATGAAAGTGGAAAGTGAAAGTGAAGTCACTCAGTCGTGTCTGACTCTTCGCGACCCCATGGATTGCAGCCTACCAGCCTCCTCTGTCCATGGGATTTTCCAGGCAAGAGTACTGGAGTGAGGTGCCATTGCCTTCTCCGTTATACACTTACTCCTCCCAGTGATTTTTTCACTGAGGGGTAATTAACATATAATATTAATGTTTCTAAAATGTAAAATACAGTGCTTTCCAGTATGTTTACAAAGATGTTAAATCACCTTCACTATCTTATTCCAGAACCTTTTGTAAATCCCAAAAGAAACTCATACCCTTCAGCTGTTTTTCCACGTTTTACCCTCTTCATATTTTATGGCAACCTCTGACCTATCCTCTGTCTCCATGGATTTACCTATTCTGGGCATTTACTATAAATAGAATCATACAACATGTGTCCTTTTGCATCTTATTTCTTCCACTTAACATAAAGTTTTGAAGTTCACTCATTCTTTTTTTTTTCTTTCTTTAATCTATTTCATTATAATTTATTTATTTATTTAAATTTTATTTTATTTTTAAACTTTACATAATTGTATTAGTTTTGCCAAATTTCAAAATGAATCCGCCATAGGCACACATGTGTTCCCCACCCTGAACCCTCCTCCCTCCTCCCTCCCCACACCATCCCTCTGGGTCGTCCCAGTGCACTAGCCCCAAGCATCCACTATCGTGCATCGAACCTAGACTGTCAACTCGTTTCATACATGATATTTTACATGTTTCAATGACATTCTCCCAAATCTTCCTACCTTATCCCTCTCCCACAGAGTCCATAAGACTGTTCTATACATCAGTGTCTCTTTTGCTGTCTCGTACACAGGGTTATTGTTACCATCTTTCTAAATTCCATATATATGCATTAGTATACTGTATTGGTGTTTTTCTTTCCGGCTTACTTCACTCTGTATAATAGGCTCCAGTTTCATCCACCTCATTAGAACTGATTCAAATGTATTCTTTTTCATGGCTGAGTAATACTCCATTGTGTATATGTACCTCAGCTTTCTTATCCATTCATCTGCTGATGGACATCTAGGTTGCTTCCATGTCCTGGCTATTATAAACAGTGCTGCGATGAACATTGGGGTACATGTGTCTCTTTCCCTTCTGGTTTCCTCAGTGTGTATGCCCAGCAGTGGGATTGCTGGATCATAAGGCGGTTCTCTTTCCAGTTTTTTAAGGAATCTCCACACTGTTCTCCATAGTGGCTGTACTAGTTTGCATTCCCACCAACAGTGTAAGAGGGTTCCCTTTTCTCCACACCCTCTCCAGCATTTATTACTTGTAGACTTTTGGATCACAGCCATTCTGAACGGTGTGAAATGGTACCTCATAGTGGTTTTGATTTGCATTTCTCTGATAATGAGTGATGTTGAGCATCTTTTCATGTGTTTGTTAGCCATCTGTATGTCTTCTTTGGAGAAATGTCTATTTAGTTCTTTGGCCCATTTTTTGATTGGGTCATTTATTTTTCTGGAATTGAGCTGTAGGAGTTGCTTGTATATTTTTGAGATTAGTTGTTTGTCAGTTGCTTCATTTGCTATTATTTTATCCCATTCTGAAGGCTGTCGTTTCACCTTGCTAATAGTTTCCTTTGATGTGCAGAAGCTTTTAAGGTTAATTAGGTCCCATTTGTTTATTTTTGCTTTTATTTCCAATATCTGGGAGGTGGGTCATAGAGGATCCTGCTGTGATGTATGTCAGAGAGTGTTTTGCCTATGTTCTCCTCTAGGAGTTTTATAGTTTCTGGTCTTACATTGAGATCTTTAATCCATTTTGAGTTTATTTTTGTGTATGGTGTTAGAAAGTGTTCTAGTTTCATTCTTTTACAAGTGGTTGACCAGATTTCCCAGCACCACTTGTTAAAGAGATTGTCTTTAATCCATTGTATATTCTTGCCTCCTTTGTCAAAGATAAGGTGTCCATATGTGCATGGATTTATCTCTGGGCTTTCTATTTTGTTCCATTGATCTATATTTCTGTCTTTGTGCCAGTACCATACTGTCTTGATAACTGTGGCTTTGTAGTAGAGCCTGAAGTCAGGTAGGTTGATTCCTCCAGTTCCATTCTTCTTTCTCAAGATAGCTTTGGCTATTTGAGGTTTTTTGCATTTCCATACAAATTGTGAAATTATTTGTTCTAGCTCTGTGAAGAATACTGTTGGTAGCTTGATAGGGATTGCATTGAATCTATAAATTGCTTTGGGTAGTATACTCATTTTAACTATATTGATTCTTCCAATCCATGAACTTGGTATATTTCTCCATCTATTAGTGTCCTCTTTGATTTCTTTCACCAGTGTTTTATAGTTTTCTATATATAGGTCTTTAGTTTCTTTAGGTAGATATATTCCTAAGTATTTTATTCTTTCCGTTGCAATGGTGAATGGAATTGTTTCCTTAATTTCTCTTTCTGTTTTCTCATTATTAGTGTATAGGAATGCAAGGGATTTCTGTGTGTTGATTTTATATCCTGCAACTTTACTATAGTCATTGATTAGTTCTAGTAATTTTCTGGTGGAGTCTTTAGGGTTTTCTATGTAGAGGATCATGTCATCCGCAAACAGTGAGAGCTTTACTTCTTCTTTTCCAATTTGGATTCCTTTTATTTCTTTTTCTGCTCTGATTGCTGTGGCCAAAACTTCCAGAACTATGTTGAATAGTAATGGTGAAAGTGGGCACCCTTGTCTTGTTCCTGACTTTAGAGGAAATGCTTTCAACTTTTCACCATTGAGGATAATGTTTGCTGTGGGTTTGTCATATATAGCTTTTATTATGTTGAGGTATGTTCCTTCTATTCCTGCTTTCTGGAGAGTTTTTATCATAAATGGATGTTGAATTTTGTCAAAGGCTTTCTCTGCATCTATTGAGATAATCATATGGTTTTTATTTTTCAATTTGTTAATGTGGTGTATTACATTGATTGATTTGCGGATATTGAAGAATCCTTGCATCCCTGGGATAAAGCCCACTTGGTCATGGTGTATGATCTTTTTAATGTGTTGTTGGATTCTGATTGCTAGAATTTTGTTAAGGATTTTTGCATCTATGTTCATCAGTGATATTGGCCTGTAGTTTTCTTTTTTTGTGGGATCTTTGTCAGGTTTTGGTATTAGGGTGATGGTGGCCTCATAGAATGAGTTTGGAAGTTTACCTTCCTCTGCAATTTTCTGGAAGAGTTTGAGCAGGATAGGTGTTAGCTCTTCTCTAAATTTTTGGTAGAATTCAGCTGTGAAGCCGTCTGGACCTGGGCTTTTGTTTGCTGGAAGATTTTTGATTACAGTTTCAATTTCCGTGCTCGTGATGGGTCTGTTAAGATTTTCTATTTCTTCCTGGTCCAGTTTTGGAAAGTTGTACTTTTCTAAGAATTTGTCCATTTCTTCCACGTTGTCCATTTTATTGGCATATAATTGTTGATAGTAGTCTCTTATGATCCTTTGTATTTCTGTGTTGTCTGTTGTGATCTCTCCATTTTCATTTCTAATTTTATTGATTTGATTTTTCTCCCTTTGTTTCTTGATGAATCTGGCTAATGGTTTGTCAATTTTATTTATCCTTTCAAAGAACCAGCTTTTGGTTTTGTTGATTTTTGCTATGGTCTCTTTGGTTTCTTTTGCATTTATTTCTGCTCTAATTTTTAAGATTTCTTTCCTTCTACTAACCCTGGGGTTCTTCATTTCTTCCTTTTCTAGTTGCTTTAGTTGTAGAGTTAGGCTATTTATTTGACTTTTTTCTTGTTTCTTGAAGTGTGCCTGTATTGCTATGAACTTTCCCCTTAGGACTGCTTTTACCGTGTCCCACAGGTTTTGGGTTGTTGTGTTTTCATTTTCATTCGTTTCTATGCAAATTTTGATTTCTTTTTTGATTTCTTCTGTGATTTGTTGGTTATTCAGCAGCATGTTGTTCAGCCTCCATATGTTGGATTTTTTAATAGTTTTTCTCCTGTAATTGAGATCTAATCTTACTGCATTGTGGTCAGAAAAGATGCTTGGAATGATTTCTATTTTTTTGAATTTACCAATGCTAGCTTTATGGCCCAAGATGTGATCTATCCTGGAGAAGGTTCCACGTACGCTTGAGAAAAAGGTGAAATTCATTGCTTTGGGAAGAAATGTCCTATAGATATCAATTAGGTCTAACTGGTCTATTGTATTGTTTAAAGTTTGTGTTTCCTTGTTAATTTTCTGTTTAGTTGATCTAGCCATAGGTGTGAGTGGGGTATTAAAGTCTCCCACTATTATTGTGTTATTGTTAATTTCTCCTTTCATACTTGTTAGCATTTGTCTTACATACTGCGGTGCTCCCGTGTTGGGTGCATATATATTTATAATTGTTATATCTTCTTCTTGGATTGATCCTTTGAACATTATGTAGTGGCCATCTTTGTCTCTTTTCACAGCCTTTGTTTTAAAGTCTATTTTATATGATATGAGTATTGCTACTCATGCTTACATTTGGTCCCTATTTGCATGGAAAATCTTTTTCCAGCCCTTCACTTTCAGTCTGTATGTGTCCCCTATTTTGAGGTGGGCCTCTTGTAGACAACATATGTAGGGGTCTTGCTTTTGTATCCATTCAGCCAGTCTTTGTCTTTTGGTTGGGGCATTCAACGCATTTACATTTAAGGTAATTACTGATAAGTATGATCCCGTTGCCATTTACTTTATTGTTTTGGGTTCGAATTTATACACCATTTTTGTGTTTCCTGTCTAGAGAATATCCTTAAGTTGGAGAGTTGGTTTGGCGGTGCAGAATTCTCTCAGCTTTTGCTTGTCTGAAAAGCTTTTGATTTCTCCTTCATACTTGAATGAGATCCTTGCTGGGTACAATAATCTGGGCTGTAGGTTATTTTCTTTCATCATTTTAAGTATGTCTTGCCATTCCCTCCTGGCTTGAAGAGTTTCTATTGAAAGATCAGCTGTTATCCTTATGGGAATTCCCTTGTGTGTTATTTGTTGTTTTTCCCTTGCTGCTTTTAATATTCGTTCTTTGTGTTTGATCTTTGTTAATTTGATTAATATGTGTCTTGGGGTGTATCGCCTTGGGTTTATCCTGTTTGGGACTCTCTGGGTTTCCTGGACTTGAGTGATTATTTTGTTCCCCATTTTAGGGAAGTTTTCAACTATTATCTCCTCAAGTATTTTCTCATGGTCTTTCTTTTTGTCTTCTTCTTCTGGGACCCCTATGATTCGAATGTTGTATTGTTTAATATTGTCCTGGAGGTCTCTGAGATTGTCCTCATTTCTTTTAATTTGTTGGCTAAATAATATTTCATGGTGTAGACATGCCACTTTAGTCTATCTGTTCATCAATTGACTGACATTAGTTTTTTCTCACCTTGGCTGTTGTGAAAATATTGATAAGAATACCCATGAACAAAATTTCTGTAAACATTTGCTTTCAATTCACTTGGACATACACCTAGGGTTAGAATTGCTGTTTAGTGTGATAACTCTGTGTGTCATTCCTTGAGGAACTATCAAACTGCTTTTTAAAGCAGCTACACTGTGTTAAAATTTGGTCAGTTACACCTGAGGGTTCCAATTTCTCCACATCCTCATCAACACTTAAACTTTTATATGTATATTTTTTACCCTATAGTCATACTAGTGGATTTAAGTTATGATTGCATTTTTTGTAGTTTTGATAATACGGCTTCCCTCCTAGCTCAGTTGGTAAAGAATCTGCCTGCAATGCAGGAGACCTGGGTTCAATTCCTGGGTCAGGAAGATGCCCTGGAGAAGGAAATGGCAATCCGCTCCAGTATCCTTGCCTGGAAAATCCCATGGACAGAGGAGCCTGGTGGGCTACAGTCCACGGGGTTGTAAGAGTCGGACACGACTTAGCAACTAAACCATCAAACCACCAATGGCTAATTAGGACTTCCTTGGTGGGTCAGACGGTAAAGTGTTTGCCTACAATGTGGGAGACCCGAGTTCTATCCCTGGGTTGGGAAGATCCCCTGGAGAAGGAAATGGCAGCCCACTCCTGTACTCTTGCCTGGAAAATCCCTTGGACAGAGAAGCCTGGTAGGTTACAGTCCATGGGGTCTCAGAGAGTTGGACACAACTGAGCGATTTCACTTTCACTTTCAATGGCTAATTATGTTGAGCATCTTTTCATGTGCTTATTGACCATTTGTATGTATTCTTTGGAGATATATCTGTTAAATACTTTTCACTTTTTGTGTTATCTTTTTATTGTTAAGTAATATTTGTATATTCTGGATTTTAGGCCGCTCTAAAATATATGACTTACTAATACTTTCCCATTGTGTAGATTATTTTTCATTTCTTGTTGTCTTACTTTTTGATGTAACATTGCTTTATAACTAATGTTATAAATGTAAGTTTCATGAATATACTGTATTTCAGTGTCTGTATACACTATAGTATGCTCACCATCAAAAGATTAGTTTCCATCCATCAGCATAAGATTGACCCCACTATACCTGTTTCACCATCCCCCCAACCTTCTCGTGACTACTGACTGCTCTGTTCTCTGTATCTACGTGTTTGTTTTTGTTTGATTTATTTTGTTTGTTTTTTATAATTCACATATGAGTGAAGTTATATAGTATGTCTTTGTTTCACGTAGCATAATGCACTCAAGGTTCAGCAATGTCACAGTGACAATATTCCATCTATTTTTGTGGTGACCAGTATTCCAATTATAAATATATATTACATCTTTATTTATTCATCCATCAATGGGCACTTAAGTTGTTTCCATATCCTGGCTATTTTGAATGATGCTGCAGTGAACTTAGAGGTACATATGTCTTTTTCAGTCATTGTTTTTGTAATCTTCAGATAAATACACAGGAGTGGAATAGCTGGAACATGTGATAGCTCTTAATTTTTTGGAGTCTTCATTCTGTTTTCCATAATGATGATGATGATAGTTAGTCTCTCAGTCATGTCTGACTCTGAGATCCCATGGACTGTAACCTGCCAGCCTCCTCTTCTGTGGAATTATCCAAGTGAGAATACTGGAGTGGGTAACCATTCCCTTCTCCAGGAGATCTACTGACTCAGGGATCAACCCTGCGTCTCCTGGGTCTTCTGCATTGCAGGCAGATTCTTCACTGTCTGAGCCACCAGGGAAGCCTGGTTTCTATAATACCATTTTACATTTCTGACAACAGTATATAGGGGTTTCCTTTTCTCCACATCTTCATCAGCACCTATTGTTTCTTACCTTTTTGATAATAGCTATTCTAACAGATGGGAGGTTAGAATGTGGCTTTAATTTGCATTTCCTTGTGGATTACTGGTGTTGAGCATCTTTTCATGTGCTTGTGGGACATCTGTATGTCTTCGGAAAAATGTCTATTCAGCTCATCTGCTTATTTTTTAATCAGGTTGTTTTTGTTGTTGAGTTGTATGAGTTCTTTATATAATTTGAATATTAACTACTTATAAAATATATGATGTGCAAATATCTTTTCCCATCTGATAGTTTGTCTTTTCATTTTGTTGATGGTTTCCTTTACTGTGCAGAGCTCTTTAGTTTGATGTAGTTCCAATTGTTTATTTTTGCTTCTGTTTCCTTGTCTGAGGAGACATATACAGAAAAATATTGCTAAGACCAATATCAAAGAGTGCACTGTCTATGTTTTCTACTTGGAGTTTTATGGTTTCAGGTCTTACATTCAAATCTTTAATTCATTTTGAGTTGATTTTCGTGAATTGCTGTCAAATAGGAGAAGGCAATGGCACCCCACTCCAGTACTCTTGCCTGGAAAATCCATGGACAGAGGAGCCTGGTAGGCTGCAGTCCATGGGGTCGCTAAGAGTCGGGAATGACTGAGCGACTTCACTTTCACTTTTCACTTTCATGCATTGGAGAAGGAAATGGCAACCCACTCCAGTGTTCTTTCCTGGAGAATCCCAGGGACGGGGAAGCCTGGTGGGCTGCCGTCTCTGGGGTCGCACAGAGTCGGACACGACTGAAGCGACTTAGCAGCAGCAGCAGCAGTGGTTCTAATTTCATAGTGGCTTCTATATCTGTGAAAAATGTCCCTGGGATCTTGATAGGAATTACATTGAATTTTTATATTGTTTTAGATAGTATGGATCGGAGAAGGCAATGGCAACCCACTCCAGTACTCTTGCCTGGAAAATCCCATGGACGGAGGAGCCTGGTAGGCTGCAGTCCATGGGGTCGCGAAGAGTTGGACACAACTGAATGACTTCACTTTCAATTTTCGCTTTCCACTTTCCTGGATTGGAGAAGGAAATCACAACCCACTCCAGTGTTCTTGCCTGGAGAATCCCAGGGATGGGGGAGCCTGGAGGGCTGCCGTCTATGGGGTTGCACAGAGTCGGACACGACTGAAGCGACTTAGCAGCAGCAGCAGCAACAGATAGTATGGATATTTTAATAATGTGAATTCTTTCAGTACATGTACATGGTGAATCTTTTTGTTTCTTTGTGTCTTTGTTAATTTATATCAATAATGTTTTATAGCTTTCATTTTACATCTTTTACCTCTTTGGTTAATTTCATTCCTAGGTATTCTTTTTGTTATTATAAATGGGATTGTTTTCATAAATTCTCTTTCTGCTATTTGCTGTTAAGCATATAAAAGTGCAACAATTTTTTGTACATTGATTTTGTACCCTGTAATTTTACTTTTCCAATTTGAATGCCACTTATTGCCTTGTCTTTCCTAATTGCTCTGGATAAAACCTCCAATATCATGTTGAATAAAATTGGTGAGGATGGGCATCAGTGTTTTGTTCTGTCCTGATCTCAGAGGAAAACCTTTCAGCTTTTCACCATTGAATGTGACAATAGGTGTCGGTTTATTGAGACATCTAGCCTTTATTATGTTGTGGTACATTCCTTCTATACCCATTTTATTTATAATTCTTTATCATAAATAGGTGTTGAATCTTCTCAAATGCTTTAATACATCTATTGAGATATAATTTTATCCATCATTTTGTTACAGTGTAGAATGTTGATTGATTTGTAGATGTTGAACTATCCTTGAATCCCTGGAATAAATCCCAGTTGATCAGAAAGGATGATCCTTTTAATGTATTATTGTATTTAGTCTGCTAGTATTTTGTTGAGAATTTCCTTATCTACAACCATCAGAGATACTGGCTTTTAATTTGTGTGTGTGTGTGTGTGTGTGTGTGTGTGTGTGTGTGTGTGTGCTGTCCTTTATCTAGTTTTGGAATCATGGTAATATTAAACTTTTAAAATGAGTTAGTAAGTATCACCTCCTCTTCAATATTTGGAAGAGTTTGAGAAGAATAGATATTAAGTCTATTTTAAATTTTTGGTAATAATTACCAATGGAGCTATTTTTGGGCGGTTTTTAAAATTACTGTTTTAATCCCGTTACTTCTGTTGTTGTTCATTCTCTAAGTTGTGTCTTACTCCTTGCGAATCTATGGACTACGGCACATCTGGCTTCCCTGTCCTTCACCAGCTTCCAAAGTTTGCTGAAACTCATGTCCTACTACTCATAAGTATTCAGATGTTTTACTTCTTCATAATTCAGTTTTGGAAGGTTGTATGATTCCAAGAATTTATCCATTTCTTCTAGATTTTGCAATATGTTAGTGTATAGCTATTTTTAATATTCTCTTATAATCTGTTGTATTTTTGTGTTATTTATTTCTCCTATTTTTTTCCTTATTCTGTTTATCAGTGCCTTCTCTCTCTTACTGAATTTAGCTCAAGGTTTGTTAATTTTATATTTTCAAAAAACTAGCTCTTAGTTTATTGAATTTTTATTGTGCTTTTATTCTCTATTCACATTTTTTCTGATCTCTATTATTTCCTTCCTTCTACTCACTTTGGGATTCATTTGTTCTTTTCCTAATTCCTTTAGGTGTGAGTTTAGATTGTTTATTTGAGCTTTTTAAATTTCTTGAAGTAGGCCTGTATTGCTATAAACTTTACTCTTTGTACTACCTTTGCTGCATCTCAAAAATGTTAAATTTTTTTGTTTTGTTTTGTTTTCAGGTATTTTTTATTAATTCTTTGATTTCTTTATTGATCCACTAGATGTTCAGTAGCATGTTGTTCAGTCACCACATATTTGTGATTGTTTTCCAGCTTTCTTCTTATTTGTTTCGAATTTCTCACCATTTTGATCAGAAAAGATGCTTGATAGTATTTCACTTATCTTAGATTTATTGAGACTCGTTTTATGTCTTAACATACATTCTATCCTGAGAATGTTTCAGGTACACTAGAGATGAATTTGTATTTTGCTGCATGGATGGACTGTTCTGCATAAATCAAGCCCATCTAGTCTAATGTCTCATTTAAATCTTCTGTTTCCTTGTTGACTGCCTGCCTGATTTACCTATTGATATAAGTGTGTGTTTAAGGTCCTACTTTTAGTGTGGTGTTGTCAATTTCTCCTTTTAGGTATATTGATCATAGCTTTAACATATTTCAGTGCTCCTGTGTTAGGTGTGTAGATATTAATAATGATTATGTCTTTTTTGATTAATTGTCCCCTTTATAATGTCCATCTTTGACTCTTGTTACCGTTTTTGGCCTGAAGTCTGTTTGTATGAGTATGGCCATACCTGCTTACTTGTAGCTGCCATTTGCTTGGAGTATCATCTTTTAGCCCTTCCTCTTGAGCCTATGTTTGTCTTTAGAGCTGAGGTGAGTATCCAGGAAACAGGATAATGTTGAGTCTTGGTTTTTAATCCATCTGTGTCTTTTGACTGGTGAATTCAACACATTTATATTTAAGATGATTATTGATAGATGAGGAGTTAGTACTGCCATTTTGTCTTTTGTTTTCTGGTTATTCAATATCTCCATTTTCCCCTTGTATTTCTGTCTTCTGTTTTAATTTTTTTTTAATGATTTTTTTCTCACATTCTTTTTTTTTTTTATATATTTCATGTCTCTGCTCTAGATTTATGTTTTGTGGTTACCATGAAGTTTAGTAAAATGTCTCATAGACATAGCAGTCCTTTTTCTGCTGATAGCATCCTATCTTCGTAGGCCTGTATGGGTTCACTCTTTTTCTCTTCTCCTTTTGCTTTTTGTTATCTCAGATTATCCCTTTGCATGTTGTGAGTTTGGTACCGTATTGAAGTATCTATAGTAATTTTATACTGCACTCTCCCCTATAACTTTTATGATTTAATGAAGTGTACAAAAACCTACTGAAAGAGAGTTAAAACTTTCTGATCTGATTCTACTTATCACATTCCTCAAAGTTTTGTTTACTTTGCCTTATTTTCTGGTAGAAGAGCTTTCATCATTTGTTAGGCAGGTCTAGTGTTGACGAACTCCCTCAGCTTTGGCTTGTTTGAGAAAGCTTTTATTTCTTCTTCATATCTGAAGGATAACTTTACTGGATAGAGTATTCTTGGCTGACAGTTTTTAATCTTTCAGTATTTTAAGTATGATATTCCTTTCTCTCTTGGCCTGTAGAATTTCTGCTGAAAAATCTGCTGATAGCCTAATAGGGGTTCCATTGTAGGTTACCATTTTTTTCCTCTCTGGCTGACTTTAAAATTCTTTCTTTTTCAGTGACTTTTTACAGTTTGATATAATGTGTCTTAGAGAAGATCTTTTTATGTTGCAGTAACTAGGTATTCTAGTTTCATGGGTTTGTATATCTATACAGAAAGTTGAGTGCTGAAGAATTTCAGCACTGGTGTTGTAGAAGACTCTTGAGGGTCCCTTGGAGTGCAAGGAGATCCAATCAGTCCATCCTAAAGGAAATCAGTCCTGAATGCTCATTGGAAGGACTGATGCTGAAGCTGAAACTCCAATATTTTGGCCACCTGATTCAAATAACTGACTCATTGGAAAAGACCTTGATGCTGGGAAAGATGGAAGGCAGGAGAAGAAGGGGATGACAGAAGATGAGATGGTTGAATGGTATCACTGACTCGATAGACATGAGTTTGAGTAGGCTCCGGAAGTTGGTGATGAACAGGGAAGCCTTGCATGCTGCAGTCCATGGAGTTGCAAAGAGTTGGACACGACTGAGTGATTGAACTGAACTGAACTGAGGTTTGGGAAGTTCTCAGCCATTATTTCTCTAAACAAACTTTCTGTTTCCTTATGCCTCTCTTCTCCTTCTCGGGTGCTCATTATCATAATATCCTAATGTTGCCCTTCTTATAAGGTCAAATAGTAAAATTTCTTTCTCTTTTTTTTTAGATCTTAATTCTTCTATTTCAGAAACATTTGTATATTTCTATCTTCAAGCTCACTAATTCTCTCTTCCAAATGGTCTGCACTATTTCCAGTGCTTTCTAATGCATTCTTGCAGCTATTTATAGAGGTATTCATCTTCAGAATTTATTAGATATATTTTAGAGTTTCAATCTCTTTGCTAAAGTAGTCCTGTTCTGAGTTTTCTTGTAGCTTGTTGAGTTTCTTCATGACAGCTATTTTGTATTCTCTGTCAATTAGATATCAATATTCTGTGATTTTAAGTTTTGTCTTTGAAAAATCATCATTTTCTTTCTGTAATACAGTGTTACTATGGTTCTTCATGGTGCTTGACAAGTTGTTCTTCTAACTTGGCATTTGAAGCAGGAATATCTTTGTGCTTGATTCTAAGGATTCAACAGATTAGAAATTAGAGGTCTTCCTTTTGTTTTCCAGTAGGTGGTGGTACAGCACAATTTTGGTTTTCTCTTACCTGAGCGGCTTCTGTTTCTATATGAGAATTAGCACTTTCCACCCTCTACCACCTCTGTCAGAGGTGGTGCCTGATGCCCTTGAATTTTTTGTTTGTTTTATCCAGAGTTTTTGGTACCTTGCTGCTGTTGGTGCCCCTTGTGCTGCCTCCTGGGCACTGGAGTGGCAGATGCTTCTGTCACATCCCAGGTCTCCTGAGTTGTGCAATACACTGCCACAGAGGGAGGGGGTGGGTTGAGGGGAGCTGGAGTTGTGGGGCCTCTGCTGTGTCCCTGAATGTTGGGTTTGTGGGCATCATCACTGTGAGTAGGGGTGGAGGACATGAGTCAGGGGCATTTCTGCAGTGGGGGATGGGTTTGCAGGTCCCAATGCCATTGCTGCCCATTTCTCTGTGGCCATGGATGCTTCTGTGGCCCAGAGGCAAGAATCACATGTGTCGCTTCCTCTATGCCACTTGCAGGTTTAGCCATCTTGACTGTTGCTCCAGGGTCACAGGTACCACCTTTACTGTTCCCCCTATTTTACCTCCTCTGTGTGCTCCAATCTACACATATTTAGATGTAAAATTATTTGGTATCATGATGAGTTGGTCAGAGGTAGTTTTGTTGAATTATGGGTGTTTCACTGATTGTAGATTAAAGGGAAGACAAACAGAACATCTGGTTCCACCATGATGCCGACACCTTTTTATAATACTTATATTAACAGTATCTTTTGAAGCACAAATTAAAAAATTTCAGTGAAGTCTAATTTCTATATAGTTTCTTTTGGTGATTATACTTAATTGTCATATCTGAGAAACCATTGCCCAGGGTTTAAATACGTTACATAATTTTCATTAAGAGTTTTATAATTTTAGATCTTTCATGTACGTTTTTGGCAGTTTCCTAGAACCATTTTTTGAAAAGACTATTCTTTCCTCATTGAGTTGTTTTTATATCCTTGTCAAAATAAATTACTAATCACTATTTGGATTTGTTTATGGAATCTCAATTTTATTCCATTGATTTCTAGATCTATCCTTAAGTAACAGAGTTGTGATTACTGTATGCTGTAGAACTGTGAAATAGAGAAATGTGATTTTACTGAATTTGTTCTTTTTGAGCTTGTTTTAACTACTATGGGCTTCTTAAATAATCTATGAATTACAGGATCATTTTTGTCTATATTTTCAATAGAAAGGCAGCTGGTATTTTATAGCAATTGCATTTCATCTATATATAAATTTTAGGATAATTGCTTTATTAATATCAAATCTTACAATCCACAAACACTGGATGTCTCTTCATATACTTAAATCTTCAATGTATTTCAATGATATTGTTAGGGGTCGCAAAGAGCCAGGTGCAACTGAGTGACTAAACACAGCATTTGCATATTTTTGTTAAATTTAACAGGAAATATTTTTGATGCTACTTTTAAATAAACGTGTGTTTAAAATTTTACTTTCAAATTGTTTATTGCTAATGTATATTCTTATCTTTTTTTCCTGAACTTATGTTTTAATCATAATCATTTTACTATGGATTCTTTAGAATGTCTATATATAGAATATGATATCATCAGCAAATATTTTCGTATCTCTAATCTGGATGTCTTTTGTTTTTCTTGTATAATTGTTCCTGGTAGAACCTTCAATATGGTATTGAGTAGAAGTGGTGAAAAGAGATACCTTTGTCTTTTCCTTTGTCTTAGGAGAAAACTTTTAATTTTTTTAAAATGATTAATTATGGTATAATCATATTCAGTTCAGTTCAGTCACTCAGTCATGTCTGACTCTTTGCGACCTCATGAACTGTAGCACACCATGCCTCCCTGTCCATCAGCAACTCCCGTAGTCCACCGAAACCCATGTCCCTTTTGTCGGTGATGCCATCCAACCATCTCATCCTCTGTCGTCCCCTTCTCCTCCTACCCTCAATCTTTCCCAGCATCAGGGTCTTTTCAAATGAGTCAGCTCTCTGCATCAGGTGGCCAAAGTATTGGAGTTTCAGCTTCAACATCAGTCCCTCCAATGAACACGTATTATGGTGGCTCAAAGGGTAAAGAATATGCCCTGCAATGCAGTATAGCCAGGTTCAATCCCTTGGTTGGGAAGATCTCCTGGTGAAGGGAATAGCAACCTACTCCAGTACTCTTGCTCAGGAAATCCCATGGACAGAGGACTCTGACAGGCTATGGTCCATAGGGTTGCAAAGAGTCAGACACAACTGAAGAAACTTAGCATGTGAACATGAAATATTTCTCCATTTATTTAGTTTTTCATTGATTTTGTTCATCAGAGTTTTGTAGTTTTTCTCATATAGGTCTTGTGCATATTTTATTAGATTTATACCTAAGTATTACATTTTTGAGGGATACTAATGAAATGATACTGGGTGTTTTTAAATTTCTTTTTTTTTTTTTAATTTCAAATTCTACTTCATTGTTGATCTATACAAAAATGATTAACTACTGTATGTTAAGCTTTTATCCTGCTTGTATAATTGTTTATTATCTCCAGGTTTTTTGTCAGTTCTTTGGGGTATTCTACGTAGACCATGTTATCTGCAAATGAAGATGGTATTGCCTCCTTTCTAACTTGGAGAACTTTTATTTTCTTGCCTACTGCATTAGTAAATACTTCCAACAAAATTTTAAAAAGGAGTAGTATGAGGGGACTTCCTTTCCTAGTACCTGATCCTATTGGGAAAGCTTCTTCTGGGTTTTCACCATTTAGGATGATGTAAGCTGTAGGTTTCTTGTATCAGGTTAAGGACATTCTCCTCTATTCCTTTTCCTGAGAGATTTTTATTATAATGAGTATGAGATTTTTGTCAAGTGCTATTTCTGCATTTATTGATATGATCATTTTATTTTTATTTTTTAAGTCTCTTGATGTGGTCTGTGCTAAGCTGCTTTAGTCATGTGGGACTCCTTTGCAACCACATGGACTGTATGTAGCCCACCAGGCTCCTCTGTCCATGGGATTTCCCAGGCAAGAATACTGGAGTGGGTTGCCATGCCCTCCTCCAGGGGATCTTCTTGACCCAGGGATTGAAGCTGCATCTTGATTATATTAATTTTCAAATGTTTAACCGGCTTTTAAACCCGGGATAAATCCCACCTGGTTTTGGTGTGTAATTCTTTTTATACATTTTTGGATATGTTTACATTTAAGAATCTGTATTTGCAGCCTGGCTGATTACTATCTTATATACATGAGCACAATGTCGTTTTTAAGTCTATAAAATGGAAGCCAAACCCATCGTTCCTTCAATTTTATTTTTTTTCCTTTAATTTCTTGCTACTGTAATTCATTCACTGTTCAACGTACTGTCTTATCTTATCATTTGGTTTCTTTTCGCTACATATAGAAACACCTGTTGGTCAGGCCTACCTCTATTGTTCTTCTTGTTCCTGTAGATCACAGTCTGCAGAGAGATACACAAGCCTATCCTTAGGCTGAGCATCAATGAAACAGCTCCATTCCAAACTCTGTGGAATGTGAAGGGTTTTAAGAAATTATATCTACACTCAAAATTGACAAAATTATTCAGTGTAAACTTTTTGGATAATATAAAAGCATTATTACATTCTAGAAGGAGCATTGGAGGAATTGGGAGGACAGGTAAATAGCATATATATGTTAAAGCTTTCTGAATTAAAGCATTATTATTGGATCATAAGAATACTGAAAAAGAAAAAAATCATTTAAAGTGGACACATGTAGAATTTCTTTCTTAAATTGGAGGATTCATATGTATACTTAAGGAATAGAATCCACACATGAACAATAAACAAATTCCATGTATATATATATGGTAGCTTCCTGGTAGCTCAGCTGCTAAAGAATCTTCCTTCATTGCAGGAGACCCTAGTTCAGTTCCTGGGCAAGGAAGATTCCCTGGAGAAGGGATAGGCTACCCATTACAGTATTCATGCGCTTCTCTTGTGGCTCAAAGAATCCACCTGCAATGTGGAAGACATGGGTTCAATCTCTGGGTTGGGAAGATCCCCTGGAGGAGGACATGGTAACCTACTCCAGTATTCTTGCCTGGAGAATCCCCATGGACAGAGGAGCCTGGCAGGCTGCAGTCCATGGGGTCACAAAGAGTCAGAAGTGACTGAGTGACTAAGCACAGAATAGCATATATGTAAGCATATGTATTGGAGAAGGCGATGGCACCCCACTCCAGTCCTCTTGCCTGGAGAATCCCATGGACGGAGGAGCCTGGTAGGCTGCAGTCCATGAGGTCACTAAGAGTCAGATATGACTGAACGACTTCACTCTCACTTTTTACTTTCATGCATTGGAGAAGAAAATGGCAACCCACTCCAGTGTTCTTGCCTGGAGAATCCCAGGGACGGGGGAGCCTGGTGGGCTGCCGTCTACGGGGTTGCACAGAATCAGACATGACTGAAGTGACTTAGCAGCAGCAGCACCAGCAGCAAGCATATGTATATGTATATGTATATGCACACACACATATATGTATATGTATATGCATATGTATATGTATATTCCCAGGAAAATAGGTATCAATTATTGGTTGACTTCATCTTCTTTTTCTAATTCTGGGAAGAGATTTCCACTTTGAGCATAGTGTTCAGTGAATTCATAATTGAACAGTTGACCTCCTGGGTTCATGTTCTTGAACATGTCTCAGCATAGGCTGGAATATTAAGTGCCTGCATTAATGCTCTTCATTTTTTCCTTAATCTGATTTAAATGCATTCTGTTTTTATTAGAATAAAAACGTGTCACTACTTACTGAGTATGTCATTCTGAAACTGCAGCCTGGGTGATACTCATTTTCAGCTGAAAACAATCCAGCTCTTTTGGGGACAGAGAGGCAGCTTGTCCTCTTGTAACCATGGAGACCTATGCTGGGTTTAGGACTTCAACTTGTGTGCTCCATATCAAAAGAAAATAGCTTTGAGAAGATCACAGAAGTCACCCTTTGGCCTGTAGGAAGAGCAGTGTTAGACAATGCACACAAGAAATTACAGATTCACATACTTTAGATTTAGTTCTGATATGCAGTGCTGTAGATCAGCTCTATTCAAGATTAGTACAAAACACAAAGCAAACAAATAGAACAGTTATAGCAATTGTTTCAAGGAAGTACATTTAAAAAGTGAGTTGATTTCTTTCCTAATATAAAGTCACTATCTGCAAACCAATAAACTCTTCAAACCAGTTTCATTTAAAAAATACTTTAAAATAAAGTCCTTTTCATGTGTTACAAATCACTGTATGATTTTACTCCTGCTATCATTTCTCCTTCCCTTTGTCTTTTTACCTCTCATCTGCTCTTGCCTTTGCGTGCAGGGCTTTTTACCTGGCTGTTTACACGGCTCATCTCCCCTCTACAATCATCAGTCTTTGTCTTAAATATATATACACCTGACCTCTCAATTCCTACCATACTCCTTCTAGAATGTACGCCTCTAGTGGAAAATACTGTATCTGTTTTACTGACTACATTATCTTCAGCACTTCCAACAGTGCCTGTCATATGATAGATGTTCATAAATATTTGTTGATTAACTGGATGAAAGAATTTAATATCATGGTTGAACTTTGATTGTAATTATGATACTGTGCAATCAGGTTAAAGAAAAATTCACCAATTTTCCAAGAGTTTTCAAACATTATATTGTTAAGACAACAAAAAGTGATGGTAAAAATAATTTTGAAATAGTTAATGACTCTGACCTGTATTAATATAATTGGGCTACAAAAGCTAGCCATCCAAAATAATTCATTAGACAGGTAACAGAATAACCTTGGCTTAATTATGCCAGATCTTTTAAAGTTACTATGAAAAAATGACAGATTCCAGTGTTTTAAAATATCTGCAATGGAGACCATAATTTTGTGCTTGTGGATATTTCAACCTAATCCAATTCCTCCTCTTTTTCAACTTTAGCTTTCTGAAAATTTTATGATTTCTCTTATAGTCACAGACATTAACTCAGATATCCAGTCTTACAACTTTGACATCTCTAATTTTCTTGTCTTTACTTAGGCCCTGTTCTCTATTAAATGGGTCATCAAATCCTCTATGTCTCAGTTTGTGGCAGAAATTGCTATTTACATAACCTGATACACATTAAAAATCCCAATTTCAATTTCTGCCTGCATTAACTGGACTATATTTCCCAGATTTCCCTTTAGCTAAGGTTGGTCGCATAGCCAAGTTCACAACTGAGGAGATGTCATTGGAAATTTTGGTTGCCTTCCATGAAGGTTGCTTAAAGGAAGCTGACTCAGAGAAGAGGACATCCTTTTTTTGAACTTCTACTTTGTTATCCAGGCCTGAAATGAAGATGTTATGATGGAGATACAGTCATCATCTTGGGAAAACTTAAGATAGGAGGCATACAAAAATGGTAGCATGGAAAGTTAGGGTCCTTTGAAGGCTCCTTAAAGTTACTGTATTAATTCTTGGGCGTTCCTAATGTTCATCTTTTATATAAGAGACAGATGAACTTCTATCATGGGCTTGCTGCCTTTATTTTACATTGCTGTTACTCCACTCATTTAATTGCAATCCTGATAATGTACTTCACACATAATCCTTTTCATTCTGTTGTCATCTTTCCACTGGACAATTGTAATAGGTTTCTAGTTTGTCTCACTGCGTTCAGAGTGCTTCCTATACATAAAGGCCAGGTTGATTTTTCTTAATTTGGATTCTTATAGTGTTGTCAGCTCAAAAGCCTTCAATAGCTTATGTTTGCTAACATAATAACAACATCTACCTTCATCTCACACTTAACATTTTCCATATTGTTGGATTAACCTATCTTGCACCTTAGCTTTCTCCATTCCTTCCATTTGCCCTATATATTAACCACAGTGAGCTATGCTTTTATAGTCCACTGCCTAACAACTCTCCCATGACCATAGCCTTTCTGACCAACTCTAGCCATGCCCATTCCTCTCTCTATTATCTATATTTCTCCTGTAGTAGTTATCACATTCTATGTAACATTTTAGTTATTGATGTACAATTCTTGTGAGAGTAGTTTTTTTTTAATTTTGGATATGCTAAGATGATGCTGTGAAAGTGCAGCACTCATACGCCAGCAAATTTGGAAAACTCAGCAGTCGCCATAGGACTGGAAAAGGTCAGTTTTCATTCCAATACCAAAGAAAGGCAATGCCAAAGAATGCTCAAACCACTGCACAATTACACTCATCTCACACTGTAGTAAAGTAATGCTCAAAATTCTCCAAGCCAGGCTTTAGCAGTACGTGAACCGTGAATTTCCAGATGTTCAAGCTGATTTTAGAAAAGGCAGAGGAACCAGAGATCAAATTGCCAACATAAGCTGGATCATGGAAAAAACAAGAGAGTTCCAGAAAAACATCCATTTCTGCTTTATTGACAATGCCAAAGCCTTTGACTGTGTGGGTCACAATAAACTGTGGAAAATTCTGAAAGAGATGGGAATACCAGACCACCTGACCTGCCTCTTGAGAAACCTACATGCAGGTCAGGAAGCAACAGTTAGAACTGGACATGGAACAACAGACTTGTTCCAATAGGAAAAGAAGTACGCCAAGGCTGTATATTGTCACCCTGCTTATTTAACTTATATGCAGAGTATATCATGAGAAACGCTGGGCTGGAAGAAGCACAAGCTGGAATCAAGATTGCCGGGAGAAATATCAATAACCTCAGATATGCAGATGACACCACCCTTATGGCAGAAAGTGAAGAGGAACTCAAAAGCCTCTTGATGAAGGTGAAAGAGGAGAGTGGAAAAGTTGGCTTAAAGCTCAACATTCAGAAAACGAAGATCATGGCATCTGGTCCCATCACTTCATGGGAAATAGATGGGGAAACAGCGGAAACAGTGTCAGACTTTATTTTTTTGGGCTCCAAAGTCACCGCAGATGGTGACTGCAGCCATGAAATTAAAAGACGCTTACTCCTTGGAAGGAAAGTTATAACCAACCCAGATAGCATATTAAAAAGCAGAGACATTACTTTGCCAACAAAGGTCTGTCTAGTCCAGGCTATGGTTTTTCCAGTGGTCATGTATGGATGTGAGAGTTGGAGTATAAAGAAAGCTGAGTGCCGAAGAATTGATGCTTTTTAACTGTGGTGTTGGGACTCTTGAGAGTCCCTTGGACTGCAAGGAGATCCAACCAATCCATCCTAAAAGAGATCAGTCCTGGGTGTTCATTGGAAGGACTGATGCTGAAGCTGAAACTCCAATACTTTGGGCACCTGATGTGAAGAACTGACTCATTGGAAAAGACTCTGATGCTGGGAGGGATCGGAGGCAGGAGGAAAAGTGGATGACAGAGGATGAGATGGCTGGATGGCATCACTGATGGACACGAGTTTGGGTAAACTCTGGGAGTTGGTGATGGACAGGGAGGCCTGGCGTCCTGCAATTCATGGGGTCGCAGAGTCAGACATGACTGAGTGACTGAACTGAACTGATAGACTCTCATACATGAATGATCAAGAAATAATGATTGAATGGATGGATGGATGGATCAATAGATGGATACTGGCAATGAAGTTCCTCACTTCACTTTGCACACTGATTCCAGCACTGGAAAATCTATTATTTTGGGGGCTTTTAATTCTTTTCTCAGTTATTGCCTTGAGTCTCTTTTACTGTGATTCCTAAATAAAATTCTGAGATAAAGAGCAACTGAATGTTTATGAAGTTTACTTTTCTTCTCTCTGTGGAAAACGCCACTACACTGAAAAGAATGTACTAATACATGCTGTCTGTCTGTTTCTGTTGAAAGAAAAAAGATGAAGTGTCAAGAAGAAAGGTGAAATTGAGACATGTGCATGATTTTCCAAAGAGTATTATGGATTCTCAGTACTTTTGATTTGTTACCTAGAATAAAAAAGTTGTTTTAGTTATCTTTCCTTGAATAAGAAATAGGGCATTTCTTCATCTTATCAAATCTTTTATTTTCCCACTTGCATAGTTATATCCATATGATTTACCCATAACTCAATATTTATAGCAACTTGTACCTACATGACACATTAGAGACAGTCAGAGGAATCCAGACTCATCTAGTCTTCAGAATAACCTGGTGAAGTAAAGAAGGAAGAAATTTATATCCACATTTATGAAAGAAAACTGGAGTTCTGCGAGATTGTGATTTATCTCAAGTCACATATATGCAAGTGACAAATGACTCAAGTGTTTTGATTTCTAGAGTCTTTGCATTTCTACTTTCTTATTCATGTCTGCTGTGGAGCTATTCTTTCTTTTTTCTTGATAATTTTCAAAAGAAATGATTACATAACCAGTTAGTCTAAATTAATCAGATTTGTGCATATCAAATGTATCTGCTTATACATACAATAATAATCAAATAACATGTCCTGTTTTTTTATTTTTTCTTTTCTCATTCTTTCCTAACCCTGCCTTTTCTCACCTTTTCTATCTCCTACTGTCTATATTCCTGGTTCCACGTACCATGGATCTGTCAGATGGACCACAGCAAAAGCCACCATGTATATCTCCATTTCCGTCCTTGCCCCACTTGGGTTCATTCTCTAGGCAGCAAGGACCATTATAAATAAGTCATTATAAGGTAGATTATTTAAATATTTCTCTGTAAAGAGCAATCATTTTAAATAAGTCAGATCATGCCATTCCTTTGGTTAAAGTCCTCCCAAGATTTAGGGTTGCCAGAGTAAATACAGAACATTCAGTTAATTTTGATTTTTCAGATAAAGAATACATAATTTAGAAATAAGTATGTCCCAAGTATCACATGTAGCATACTTGTAATAAAATTATTCAGATAATTTTTTAGTATATGTATTCCACATAACATGTTTATGCTAAAATATATATTTATTGTTTATCTGAAATTGATATTTAAATGATGTCTTTTTATTTGCTTGATCTGGCCATTCCACATGGGTTCCCACTCTCTGAGAATAGAAGCAGACTCCTTACTATAGTCTGCAAGCTTCTATGTGGAAGACCTCCCTAACCGCTCTGCCTTTGTCTCTTATTACTCCCACCTCCTCATCGATTTTTTTTTCCTAAGAGGTCAGACACTTCTGCTGTAAAGCCTTTGTTCTGACTGCTCCTCCTGCCTGGAAGGACCCATCTTACTCTAATTAATACTGCAAACCATCCCTGCAGAGTATTCCTGATTCACTTGTTCTGTTCTACGCGCTCATCTCCTTCTAGTATCTATGTTTCTTGGATTTATTGTTTATATTGTTTCCCTTTCCTCACTCGAAAGATTTACAGATGCAGAAATCTGTGTTTATCATTGTGCCCCAACCACCTAATAGGTGCCTGGCACATAGAAGGCATTCAATTAATATTTATTGAATGAATTACTAATAAAATTAAGGGAGGCAAGAAATACAAATCAAAAATGGATAGCATTCCTTTTTGCAACAGAATGTAGGTAATTATCGATCAAAACTAAAAACTGAAATGTATTCTGTTTACAGCCTATTCACAAACTTATTGGTGAGAAGATACATTCTTATGTAAGATAAATACAGACCAATTTTTTTTTCCATTAAATGTGATAAATGCCCTTCTGGAGACTGCTATTGCCTAAGTGTATCATTCTTTTGTTACATGTTGTTTTCTGTTGGCTTTTTAGAACTGAAGTGTTTCTGTATGGCTTTATTGATGTTAGTAAAATTAAAAAAATGTTCAAATGAAGAAAAGAGAGCAATGAACTTGTTTGACATTTCCACTGTAATCTCCTGAAGAAGGGTCAACATTATTTTTCTGGGCAAGCATAGCAGAACAATCTGTACTAAATGTTGCAGCTTTCAGGAACCCCACTCTGTGCTCAAATATATTTGTATCCAGTAAAATATTATCTCAGTCGTGTCCTAGATTTTAGGTCTCAGTTCTAAAGATTAGACAAGTTTCTTATGAAACCTTGCAAACAAAATTAAAGTTTTCATGGTGGTGATGAGGCAGAGAAGGAAAGAAACAATAATATGTAACTGGTCTAGTTTTTTGTAAAATGAGAATAGGTTGTTGTATCTCTTAGTACAAATAGATGGCACATTTACTAAAAGGTCAGACTTCCCTGGTGGCTCAGACCGTAAAGCGTCTGTCTACAATGTGGAAGACCCGGGTTCGATCCCTGGGTTGGGAAGATCCCTTGGAGAAGGAAATGGCAATCCACTCCAGTACTATTGCCTGGAAAATCCCATGGACAGAGGAGCCTGGTAGGCTACAGTACATGGGGTCACAAAGAGTCGGGCACGTCTGAGCGACTTCACGTTCACGTTCCCTTTACTAAACGGTCAGTTCAGTTGAGTTCAGTGGCTCAGTCATGTCTGACTCTTTGAGACCCCATGAATCGCAGCATGCCAGGCCTCCCTGTCCATCACCAACTATTGGAGTTCACCCAAACTCATGTCCATTGAGTCGGTGATGCCATCTAGCCATCTCATCCTCTGTCGCCCTCATCTCCTCCTGCCCCCAATCCCTCCCAGCATCAGAGTCTTTTCCAATGAGTCAACTCTTCACATGAAGTGGCCAAGGTATTGGAGTTTCAGATTTAGCATCAGTCCTTCCAATGAACACCTAGGACCGATATCCTTTAGAATGGATTGTTTGGATCTTCTTGCAGTCCAAGGGACTCTCAAGAGTCTTCTCCAACACCACAGTTCAAAAGCATCAGTTCTTTGGCACTCAGCTTTCTTCACAGTCCAACTTTCACATCCATACATGACCACTGGAAAAACCATAGCCTTGACTGATGAACCTTTGTTGGCAAAGTAATGTCTCTGCTCTTTAATTTGCTATCTAGGATGTTTATAACTTTCCTTTCCAGGAGTAAGTGTCTTTTAATTTCATGGCTGCAGTCACCATCTGCAGTGATTTTGGAGCCCCCAAAAATAAAGTCTGACACTGTTTCCACTGTTTCCCCATCTATTTCCCATGAAGTGATGGGACTAGATGCCATGATCTTTGTTTTCTGGATGTTGAGCTTTAAGCCAACTTTTTCACTCTCCACTTTCACTTTCATCAAGAGGCTTTTGAGTTCCTCTTCACTTTCTGCCATAAGGGTGGTGTCATCTGCGTATCTGAGGTTATTGATATTTCTCCCAGCAATCTTGATTCCAGCTTGTGCTTCTTCCAGCCCAGCATTTCTCATGATGTATTCTTCATATAAGATAAATAAGCAGGGTGACAGTACACAGCCTTGACATACTCCTTTTCCTATTTGGAACCAGTCTTGTGATAGAACCAAGGTTCCATGTTGTAAGGAGCAATATTGCATAGGAACCTGGAATGTTAGGCCCATGAATCAAGGCAAATTGGAAGTAGTCAAACAGGAGATGGAAGAGTGAATGTCAACATTCTAGGAATCAGCAAACTAAAATGGACTGGTATGGGTGAATTTAACTCAGATGACCATTATATCTACTACTGTGGGCAGGAATCCCTCAGAAGAAATGGAGTAGCCATCATGGTCAACAAGAGAGTCCAAAATGCAGTACTTGGATGCAATCTCAAAAACGACAGAATGATCTCTGTTCGTTTCCAAGGCAAACCATTCAATATAAAAGTAAACCAAGTCTATGCCCCAACCAGTAATGCTCAAGAAGCTGAAGTTGAACGGTTCTATGAAGACCTACAAGACCTTCTAGAACTAACACCCAAAAAAGATATTCTTTTCATTATAGGGGACTGGAATGCAAAAGTAGAAAGTTAAGAGACACCTGGGGTAACAGGCAAATTTGGTCTTGGAATACGGAATGAAGCAGGGCAAAAGCTAATAGAATTTTGCCAAGAGAATGCACTGGTCATAGCAAACACCCTCTTAAACAACACAAGAGAAGACTCTCCACGTGGACATCCCCAGATGGTCAACACCAAAATCAGATTGATTATATTCTTTGCAGCCAAAGATGGAGAAGATCTATAGAGTCAACAAAAACAAGACCAGGAGCTGACTGTGGCTCAGATCATGAACTTCTTATTGGCAAATTCAAACTTAAATTTAAGAAAGTAGGGAAAACCACTACACCATTCAGGTATGACCTAAATCAATTTCCTTATGATTATACAGTGGAAGTGAGAAATAGATTTAAGGGACTAGATCTAATAAATAGAGTGCCTGATGAACTATGGACGGAGGTTCATTACATTGTACAGGAGACAGGAATCAAGACCATCTCCAAGAAAAAGAAATGCAAAAAAACAAAATGGCTGTCTGGGGAGGCCTTACAAATAGCTGTGAAAATAAGAGAAGTGAAAAGCAAAGGAGAAAAGGAAAGATATAAGCATCTGAATGCAGAGTTCCAAAGAATAGCAAGGATAGGTAAGAAAGTCTTCCTCAGCAATCAATGCAAAGAAATAGAGGAAAACAATAGAATAGAAAAGACTCGAGATCTCTTCAAGAAAATTAAAGATACCAAGGGAACATTTCATGCAAAGATGGGCTCGATAAAGGACAGAAATTGTATGGACCTAACAGAAGCAGAAGATATTAAGAAGAGGTGGCAAGAATACACAGAAGAACTATAGAAAAGATCTTCATGACCCAGATAATCATGATGGTGTGATCGCTCACCTAGAGCCAGACATCCTGGAATGTGAAGTCAAGTGGGCCTTAGAAAGCATCACTACAAACAAAGCTAGTGGAGGTGATGGAATTCCAGTTGAGCTATTTCAAATCCTAAAAGATGATGATGCTGTGAAAGTGCTGCCCTCAATATGCCAGCAAATTTGGAAAACTCAGCAGTGGCCACAGGACTGGAAAAGGTCAGTTTCCATTCCAATCCCAAAGAAAGGCAATGCCAAAGAATGCTCAAACTACTGCACAATTGCACTTATTTCACACGCTAGTAAAGTTATGCTCAAAATTCTCCAAGCCAGGCTTCAGCAATATGTGAACCATGTACTTCCAGATATTCAAGCTGGTTTTAGAAAAGGCAGAGGATCCAGAGATCAAATTGCTAACATCCACTGGATCATGGAAAAAGGAAGAGAGTTCCAGAAAAACATATATTTCTGCTTTATTGACTGAAAGGTCCTGCTGCTGCTAAGTCGCTTCAGTCATGTCCAACTCTGTACGACCCTGGAGACGGCAGCCACCAGGCTCCCCCGTCCCTGGGATTCTCCAGGCAAGAACACTGGAGTGGGTTGCCATTTCCTTCTCCAATGCATGAAAGTGAAAAGTGAAAGTGAAGTTGCTCAGTCGTGTCCGACTCCTAGCGACCCCATGAACTGCAGCCTACCAGGCTCCTCCGTCCATGGGATTTTCCAGGCAAGAGTACTGGAAATGATCAAATATAAACATATAGGCTATAACTAATATTAATGCTTTATTTTAACAAATATGCAAAATAGGTGGATGAAACAAGGTTGGTTGAGAAAAAGGAAGAAAGTGCATAAGTGGAAACATGAGTGTTTTATCTCCATTGTTTTTAAACTCATGATATATGTACTTTACTTTCATAGATTTTTTCATATTATTTCATAGTAAATAATAATTAATATAAATGAGAGCTATGGAAAAATGCAAAAGTTGGTGTGGTACATGGCCTTTTGAGCTCAAAGACTTGTGTGGCATGAGACAATGACAAATTTCGACAGGAATAATCCTATACTTTCTGCTCTTCCTGAACAAAGCAATGACAGACCACCTTTAGAGATGATGGGAAAGAAAAATGACTTTTGAACCTGACCAAACTAATTAATCCTTTTCTTTTTCAAAAAGGATGCAAGTCATATTTTCTAGATCTGTAAGGTTCAAGTTGTAGTGATTTTAATTTAGAACTTTTATTAAAAGACATATAATTATTCCCAATGGTCAGATTTAGATTAATATAATGTCATACTAATATCCAAAATCACTGCAGATGGTGACTGCAGCCATGAAATTAAAAGACACTTGCTTCTTGGATTTGGCAAAACTAATACAATTATGTAAAGTTTAAAAATAAAATAAAATTTAAAAAAAAAGAAAAGAAAAGTTATGAGCAACCTAGACAGCATATTAAAAAGCAGAGACATTACTTTGCCAACAAAGTTCTGTCTAGTCAAAGCTATGGTTTTTCCAGTGGTCATGTATGGATGTGAGAGTTGAAGTGTAAAGACAGCTGAGCACTGAAGAATTGATACTTTTGAACTGTGGTGTTGGAGAAGACTCTTGAGAGTGCCTTGGACTGCAAGGAGATCCAACCCATCCATCCTAAAGGAGATCATGTCCTGAATATTCATTGGAAGGACTGATGCTGAAGCTGAAACTTTAATACTTTGGCCACCTGATGCAAAGAACTGACTCATTGGAAAAGACCCTGATGCTGGGAAAGATTGAAGGCAGGAGAAGAGGATGACAGAGAATGAGAGGGTTGGATAGCATCACCGACTCAATGGACATGAGTTTGAGTAAACTCCAGGAGTTGGTGATGGACAGGGAGGCCTGGTGTGCTGTAGTCTAAGGGATCGCAAAGAGTCAGACATGACTGAGTGACTGAAGTAACTAACTAATATGAATCTTAAATAATATAAAAACTTGGTGATAGTATATACCTATATTTCTCAATGTATCTTTTTTTTTCCCCCCTCTCTGTGAAAACATCTGTTTGTTCTTTTATTCAGCACAAAATAAATTTCATAGTTTGGTATTGTCATGAAATTGGGGTAGCAGCATACAGCAATAATTTAACAGTAATATTTTGTTATGTATAAAGCACTTTTACTTGGGAAAAATCATAACCATCAGTTACATCACTCAAAAAATGACGGCCTTGAACTAACTTCTAAGTTGATTTTTATTTTTCTTGCAAGTCTACTTCTTTATATTACAGCATTTTAAAAATTGTCATTACAATGCAAAATACAGCCAATAGTAGAGATTAGATTTTCAAATGATTCAGATGTGAGAAAAACTTTTTGAATATCTGATATACTGATGTTTTTAAAGAAAATAAAGTATAGAACACTTGAACACTATGTTGTAAATGCATCTCACATAAGAAAAGTTAGAATATAATGTAAATTAAAGGAAGACTACATTGTTTTGTGTAAATGAGAAAAGATGTAGAAAATGGAAACATAATGTTGTTTTTAATAAAAAAGATAATTGCCTATTTAGCAACAGTGACAGGAATTTTCAATACTTATCTCTACACACAGACACACACACACACACACACAGACTTCAGCAGGCATGAAGAGGAACATATATAGATACAAACTGGACTGCATGCTTAATGTACTTAATGTATCCATGTAAAATGGATAATTTAATCCATCTGATAATTCCAAAATATAATGTCTTCTTTATGTTCTCAAAATAATTTTATTCATCCAAAATATTTTGAGCTCTGTCTGTTTTTGTAATAAGTTTTATCTGGAATGGCATTTTGGAATTATGAGAAGACTATGCTATTATAATTAAATGAAGTTTCTTTAGTTTCTGTGTCACCACCTGTTGAGTCATTGACCTTGGAAAACTACTTTATGATTATAAACCTCTGTTTTTAGTTGTTTATGTCTAAGTATGCTAAGATTTTTTTTTAATTGAAGTATAGTTGATTTATAACACTGCATTAATTTCAGGTATACAGCACAGTGATTCAATATGTTTGCAGTGTGTAATCCATTATAGGTTATTAGAAGATAATAGAGATCATTTCCTGTTCTATACAGTATATCCTTATTATTTACCTATTTTTGTTTATAGTAGTTAATATCTGTTCATCCAATACCACTAATTTGTCACTCACCCTTTCCCTTTTCCCTTGGCAGCCATAAGTTTTTTTTTTTTAATATATCTGTGAGTCTATTTCTGTTCTGCATATACATTTGTATTATTTTCTAGATTCTGCATATAAATGACATCATATGGTATTTGTCTTCTTCTGTCTGACTTATTTTACTCAGTATAATATTCTCTAGGTCCATCCACATTGCTTTAAATGGCAGTATTTCATTCTTTTTTGGAGAAGGAAATGGCAACCCACTCCAGTATTCTTGCCTGGAGAATCCCATGGACGGAGGAGCTTGGTAGGCTACAGTTCATGGGGTCGCTAAGAGTCAGACACTACTGAGTGACTTCACTTTCACTTTTCACTTTCATGCATTGGAAAAGGAAATGACAACCCACTCCACTGTTCTTGCCTGGAGAATCCCAGGGAGGGGGGAGCCCAATGGGCTGCCATCTATGGGGTAGCATAGAGTTGGACATGACTAAAGTGACTTAGCAGCAGCAGCAGTATTCTTTTTTATGACTGTGTAATATTCCATTGTCTTGATATATACCACATCATCTTAATCCAGTTTTCTGTTGATGAACATTTAAATTGCTTATGTGTCTTGCAATTATAAATTGTGCTGCTATGAACATTAGTGTGTATGTGTCTTGTCGAATGAATGTTTTCATTTAGATTTTGAAATAGGCCTTATATCTATAGCATACCTTACTGGTTTATTTTCCACTTGGTGTACTAGCAGAAGAGCCATTGGCTGGTGCCAAATCTGCACCTTAAATTAATGGTTGGTTTGAAACCTTTCCTGAGAAATCAATTGAGAATTACTTATCCTATATCTAGGATATGTTTATAATGGTGCCCTTAAGGAATCTGTAACCCACTTTGTAGCAAAATAAATAAGCACAAAATAAGGAGAAAACAATTAAGGGTTAAATTGGTAACACTGACTCAAATTGTGAGAAAAATTCATAGAAAAAGAGAGACAAGATGATTAGCTACCAGCATCAAAGGAACCTTTATAGGTATGGAGGATTTTAGTTGTCTTGAAGAAGGTGAAGTGATCTTAAAGAATGAGGAAGTTTTAATAGACAGAATGTAATTAAAAGGGATATTCAGGTGACAATCACAGCATTTTCAAAGATTAGGACAGAAATAGTATTGAGTCTTGAGATAATGGTCTAGGAGTAAAAAGAAACTGATTTTTGCAGAAAGAAGATAAATGAAGAAAACTTCGGTTTTTCCGTTTGCCTTTAGAAATCTCAGATGACTGCAAGCAGAAATCGGCAGGAAGAAAGGCTGATAAATATGTGAATTAAGATGTACTATTATTAGTAATTATAGTCTGTTATCTATTTTGAGACCCAAACCCCACATGAGGCTAGTAAAAGAAAAGAGGCTCTGTTCAGCTCATAACTTGCATGGTAGTAGTGGTTAGAGGTGTTGGGATAGGCTGTGGTCTCAGAATAAACGTAAATAAACACTCCTGCCACATGACCTGTAGACAGATCAGGTGTGATCACACTTATGGAATACTTTTGAATGTGATTCTGAAAGCTTTTATTGAGCATTGGCAAATGTATAAGTTTCATAAGGATATTTATATGGCCATTCTTTGTATGTCTTTATAAATGTGGCCCATATTTGTAACGCCTTTTGTATGTGCTACTATAGAAATGAAATTCTTGACCTTAACATCATCTTTGAAAATGTTAAATTGAGAATTTTAACTTACATTTTATGAATTGGCATATATATTATTGCAAGAGATTTGGATTTCAGCACAGTTCAAACTTCTTTCTAGTGCATATTTTTTTTCCTAAGTCCATTTTGTTTAACAGCACATTTTAAATGTGTGTTTTTTTTTCATTTAGTAAAAGTTGTCTAATTGAAAAAATATTCACTGTTGGAAAAATGCCTCATTTAAGGATTTCTACTTTATCAAAGCATGGAGAATTTCTTGGGCATAGTTTCTAAAACAAAGGTAAAGAAAAGTCCACATTGGTGGTTATACAAATTTCCTGTTAGAATTGTTGAAAACCAAGTGAAGTCGTATCAAAGACTGAAATCCATAAAACAGCTTAAACTGTGATATAGATATTTTAGGCTGAATGGATAATCTTTGCCTGTTGTTGTTCAGTCAGTAAGTCATGTTCAACTCTTAGCAAACCCACGGACTGCAGCACAACAGGCTTCTCTGTCCTTCACTGTCTCCTGGAGGTTGCTCAAACTCGTGTCCATTGAATCAGTGATGACATCCAACCATCTCATCCTCCACTCCCCCCTTCTCTTTTTGCCTTCAGTCTTTCCCAACATCAGGGTCTTTTCCAATGAGTTGGCTCTTTGCATCAGATGGCCAAAGTATTGGAGCTTTAGTTTCAGCAACAGACCTTCCCAATGAATATTCAGGATTGATTTCCTTTAGGACTGACTGGTTTGATCTCTTTGCAGTCCAAGAGACTTTCAAGAGTCTTCCCCAACACCACAATCTTCAGCCCTTAGCCTTCTTTATGGTCCAACTATCACATCCGTACATGACTACTGGAAAAACTGTAGCTTTGACTACAGTAGGCAAAGTGATGTCTCTGCTTTTTAATATGCTGTCTGGGTTTGTTATAGCTTTCCTTCCAAGGAGTAAGTGTCTTTTAATTTCATGGCTGCAGTCACCATCTGCAGTGATTTTGGAGCCCAGGGTAATAAAATCTGTCACTTCTTCTATCACTGGAAGAAGTGATAGAGCAGTAGGACTTGATAAATCTACATTTGAACATAATCCATTGGAGAAGGATGCATATTAGTGACCTGGTTTGGCAGGCACTTTTTTTTTTAACTCTTTTTAAAAATTTTATTTATGTTTAATTGGAGAATAATTGCTTTACAATATTGTGTTGGTTCTGACATATATCAACATGAATCAGCTGTAGATATACATATGTCCCCTCCCTCTTGAACTTCCCTCCCACCCCATCCAACTCCCTCTAGATTGTCACAGAAAACAGGATATGAGCTCACTGCATCACACAGCAAATTTCCACTGGCTATCTTATTTTGCATATGGAAATGTATGTGTTTTAATGCTGCTCTCTCAATTTGACTCCCCCACTCCTTCCCCTGTGTCTGCAAGTGTGTTCTCTGTGTCTGTGTCTTCATCGCTGCCCTGAAGATAAGTTCATCAGTACCAGTTTTCTAGAACCACTGTTGTTGTTGTTCAGTCCCCCTGTAGTGTCAGACCCTTTGCGATCCCATGGACTGCAGCACACCAGGCCTCCCTGTCCCTCACCATCTCCCGAAGTTTGCCCAAGTTCATGTCCATTGCATTGGTGATGCCATCCAGCCATCTCACCCTCTGAGGCCCTCTTCTCCTTCTGCCCTCAACCTTTCCCAGCATCAGGGACTTTTCCAGTGAGTCAGCTGTTCACATCAGATGACCAAAATACTGAGCTTCAGCTTTAGCATCAGTCCTTCCAATGAGTATTCAGGGTTGATTTTCCTTAAGACTGATTGGCTTAGTCTTCTTGCTGTCCAAGGAAGTTTCAGAAGTCTTCTCCAGCACCATATATATATAGGTTAGATTGCATCTATATACGTTAGTATAGTATATTTGTCTTTCTGTGTCTGACTTCACTCTGTATAATAGACTCTATGTTCATTGACCTCATTAGAAATGAGTGAGATGTGTTCCTTTTAATGTTTGAGTAATATTCTGTTCTATGTATGTACCACAACTTCTTTATCCACTCACCTTTTGATGGACATCTAGGTTACTACTATGTCCTAGCTAAGGTAAATGGTGCTATGATGAACACAGGGACACATGTGTCTTTTTCAGTTTTGGTTTCCTCAGGATATATGCTCAGTAGTGGGATTGTTGAGTCATATGATAATTATATTTCTAGTTTTTTTTTTTTTAATTTTATTTTATTTTTAGACTTTACATAACTGTATTAGTTTTGCCAAATATCAAAATGAATCCACCACAGGTATACATGTGTTCCCCATCCTGAACCCTCCTCCCTCCTCCCTCCCCATTCCATCCCTCTGGGTCGTCCCAGTGCACCAGCCCCAAGCATCCAGTATCGTGCATCGAACCTGGACTGGCAACTCATTTCATACATGATATTTTACATGTTTCAATGCCATTCTCCCAAATCTTCCCACCCTCTCCCTCTCCCACAGAGTCCATAAGACTGTTCTATACATCAGTGACTCTTTTGCTGTCTCGTACACAGGGTTATTGTTACCATCTTTCTAAATTCCATATATATGCATTAGTATACTGTATTGGTGTTTTTCTTTCTGGCTTACTTCACTCTGTATAATAGGCTCCAGTTTCATCCACCTCATTAGAACTGATTCAAATGTATTCTTTTTAATGGCTGAATAATACTCCATTGTGTATATGTACCACAGCTTGCTTATCCATTCATCTGCTGATGGACATCTAGGTTGCTTCCATGTCCTGGCTATTATAAACAGTGCTGCGATGAACATTGGGGTACTCGTGTCTCTTTCCCTTCTGGTTTCCTCAGTGTGTATGCCCAGCAGTGGGATTGCTGGATCATAAGGTGGTTCTCTTTCCAGTTTTTTAAGGAATCTCAACACTGTTCTCCATAGTGGCTGTACTAGTTTGCATTCCCACCAACAGTGTAAGAGGGTTCCCTTTTCTCCACACCCTCTCCAGCATTTATTACTTGTAGACTTTTGGATCGCAGCCATTCTGACTGGTGTGAAATGGTACCTCATAGTGGTTTTGATTTGCATTTCTCTGATAATGAATGATGTTGAGCATCTTTTCATGTGTTTGTTAGCCATCTGTATGTCTTCTTTGGAGAAATGTCTATTTAGTTCTTTGGCCCATTTTTTGATTGGGTCATTTATTTTTCTGGAGTTGAGCTGTAGGAGTTGCTTGTATATTCTCGAGATTAGTTGTTTGTCAGTTGCTTCATTTGCTATTATCTTCTCCCATTCTGAAGGCTGTCTTTTCACCTTGCTAATAGTTTCCTTTGATGTGCAGAAGCTTTTAAGGTTAATTAGGTCCCATTTGTTTATTTTTGCTTTTATTTCCAATATCTGGGAGGTGGGTCATAGAGGATCCTGCTGTGATGTATGTCAGAGAGTGTTTTGCCTATGTTCTCCTCTAGGAGTTTTATAGTTTCTGGTCTTACGTTTAGATCTTTAATCCATTTTGAGTTTATTTTTGTGTATGGTGTTAGAAAGTGTTCTAGTTTCATTCTTTTACAAGTGGTTGACCAGAGTTCCCAGCACCACTTGTTAAAGAGATTGTCTTTAATCCATTGTATATTCTTGCCTCCTTTGTCAAAGATAAGGTGTCCATATGTGCATGGATTTATCTCTGGGCTTTCTATTTTGTTCCATTGATCTATATTTCTGTCTTTGTGCCAGTACCATACTGTCTTGATAACTGTGGCTTTGTACTATAGCCTGAAGTCAGGTAGGTTGATTCCTCCAGTTCCATTCTTCTTTCTCAAGATCGCTTTTGCTATTCGAGGTTTTTTGTTTTTCCATACAAATTGTGAAATTATTTGTTCTAGCTCTGTGAAGAATGCTGTTGGTAGCTTGATAGGGATTGCATTGAATCTATAGATTGCTTTGGGTAGTATACTCATTTTCACTATATTGATTCTTCCAATCCATGAACATGGTATATTTCTCCATCTGTTAGTGTCCTCTTTGATTTCTTTCACCAGTGTTTTATAGTTTTCTATATATAGGTCTTTAGATTCTTTAGGTAGATATATTCCTAAGTATTTTATTCTTTCCGTTGCAATGGTGAATGGAATTGTTTCCTTAATTTCTCTTTCTGTTTTCTCATTATTAGTGTATTGGAATGCAAGGGATTTCTGTGTGTTGATTTTATATCCTGCAATTTTACTATAGTCATTGATTAGTTCTAGTAATTTTCTGGTGGAATCTTTAGGGTTTTCTATGTAGAGGATCATATCATCTGCAAACAGTGAGAGCTTTACTTCTTCTTTTCCAATTTGGATTCCTTTTATTTCTTTTTCTGTTCTGATTGCTGTGGCCAAAACTTCCAAAACTATGTTGAATAGTAATGGTGAAAGTGGGCACCCTTGTCTTGTTCCTGACTTTAGAGGAAATGCTTTCAATTTTTCACCATTGAGGATAATGTTTGCTGTGGGTTTGTCATATATATCTAGTTTTTTAAGAAACCTCCCTACTGTTCTCCATAGTGGCTGTATCAATTTGCATACCCACCAATAATGTAAGAGAGTTCCCTTTTTTCCACGCTCTCTCCAGCATTTATTATTTGTAGATTTTTTGATGATTGCCATTCTGACTGATGTGAGATGATACCTTATTGTAGTTTTTATTTGCATTTCTCTAATAATTAATGATGTTGAGCATCTTTTCATGTGTTTATTAGCCATCTGTCTGTCTTTGAAGAAATGTCTGTTCAGGTCTTCTGTTAACTTTTTGATTTGGTTGTTTAGTTTTCTGGTATTGAACTGAATGAGCTGCTTGTATATTATGTAGATTAATCTTTTGTCAGTTGTTTTGTTTGATATTATACTCTACCATTCTGAGGGTTGTCTTTTCACCCTCAGTTTCCTTCACTGTTTCTTTCAGTTTACAAAAGCTTTTACATTTAATTAGATCCCATTTGTTTATTTTTGTTTTTATTTCCATTACTCTGGGAGGTGGGTCATAGAGGATATAAGAACCATATAAGATCTTCCATAGGTTCTTATATCCTCTATGACCCACCTCCCAGAGTAATGGAAATAAAAACAAATGGTACCTGTGTGTGTTAGTTGCTCAGTTGTGTCTGACTCTTTGCAACTCCATTGGTCTGTAGCCTGCCAGGCTCCTCTGTCCATGGAATTCTTCAGGCAATAATTCTGGAGTGGATTGTCATTCCCTCCTCCAGGGAATTTTCCCACACAGGGATTGAACTCAGGTTTCCCGCATTGCAGGCAAATTCTTTACCATGTGAGTCACCAGGGAAGCCCTATCGAAGATCATTTATGACTTGTTACAAAACAGATTATTTAAATTATTTCCCAATAAAAGATAATTGAAATTGGGCTTCCCAGGTGATGCTAGTGGTAAAGAACCTGCCTGCCAATGCAGAAGACAAGAGACATGGGTTTGTTTCCTGGGTCGAGAAGATCCCCTGGAGGAGGAAATTGCAATCCACTCCAGTATTCTTGCCTGGAGAATCCCATTGGATAGAGGAGACTGGCAGGCTACAGTCCATAGGGGCACAGAGTCAGTCATGACTGAAGCGACTTAGAGTGCATGCATAGATAGCTGAAGCATTCATGAAAGGTTAGGCCCGAAAGGAACACACTGAGACTTGGGTTGTCTATGAGCATCACAACTATGTAAGAAGGACTCTCAGAAAAGCATGACATATTAAACGGATACATGTACTTAAGTAGAGCAAAAATAAACTGCAGATACAAACTTCAGCTTACTGAAAATTTGAGCCCAGGGCCTGTTTTGCACTCTGGCTATTTTTGTGGCTGATGAAGTCAGTGGATTGTAATGAGACAGATAAAATTCTGTCTTGAGTGCAAGCACCTATTCAATAAATGTCTAGTCCAGACAGATGAGGTGCAAAGTCGAGATGTGCCAGGTCACCAACTTCCACAGGGTCTGATGGATGTTGCCATGTGAACAGCACTCTGTCAGAATATTCTTGGCTGAGGACAGTGAGTTTCCTGTGAATAAGACACAAAGCCTAGTGATACATTTTGGAGCTAACCCCAAATGAAACTACTGAAGAGAACGTGCGCTGCTAAATGTTTTGTTAATGGGTGGCAACGTGGATTTGACGAATTTGAGGGCATTTCAGTGCACACCTGCAGCAGATGGCTTGTGCTTCTCAGCTGCTCTTATGATTTAGCTACAAGTATTTTAAATCCCAGCTGTCAGCCCATAAGCACTGACCGTGAATGTTAAGATTCACAAGCAGTATTGCCAGTGGCAAGAACACACTTACTGGGGTCATCCTATTGTGGGAAATATGACTCAGCTGACCTTTTCCTCTCGGTTACTTAAAGAAGCCAGAAGAAACTGTAAAAAAAAAAAAAAAAAAGCTACTTTATCCATTTCATGATGCTGCCGGAAGCATGTATAGATCTCTCCTGCTGAGAGAATAATTTTTTTGAAATAAATCAATAGAACACTTTGGCGCAACCACTAAAGTAATGCTCATTTTAATCCTTTATGTTGGCATAGGGCTTTGTCAGTTACAGTGTATCCTTAACGTTCATCATTTCGTTAGTAAAATATCCATAAGAAGTAATTATAGCAAAAGCATTATTATTTCCATTTAAGAACTGAAAAACCTGAGGCTCCACAAGGTGTAAGGTAATGTTTGTGCATGTGGAATTTGGGGTCCAAAATGGTATCTTAGAAAAAAAAATAATAGGAGGAATCAAACTGGGAAAAGTCCCTTTGGATATAGAGCACAGCCTTCAAGAAATTTCTCTCATATGGATGTCTGGTGTTTATCTTTAGCTTGAGGCCTCTGCCCTCCTAATACAGTGCTATGAAAAATAGCTTAAAGGAGATCTATAGAGTGAGGATGAGAGTGCCTCTCCCAGCACACAAACAAGTTGGTCATCCTATTTGAGGCTGAATTGCCATCAATATCCACTTTTGTCTTGTTTCTTAAGTAATAGAATCCTTAATTTTAAGCTGGCACATGGCTATCCTGAAAAGAACAGTAATTCTCATCTTTATTGCACTAAATATTGGCAAAGGTGATGTGAGCAACTTCTCAAAAGAGTCCTTAATGGAAATATATTAGTCAGTAAACAGAAGTCATACTATTTTTTCCAGACCTTGAATAAATTAGTATAGATCATTAGGAGTTTACCTAATAATTGGAAAAGCAGGAAAATAAAAAAATCAGGGAAATTATTAGGGATTTTATTAGCTCAAAGTAACACATTGGCTAGATCTTAGGTTTGCTGGAGATATTGCCCAAATTATGAAGACTCTCTGGAAGGTTCCCATCAATTATCTCCATTGGCAGTTGCAAAGTGAGTTGTTCACTGGGCTCGCAGGGAAGTTGCTGTAAGTCTCACACGTGACAACCTATCTGGTTGTAATTTCCTCCAAAGATTATGATCTTTCATTTTTTCAGCCTCTGAATCTGAAGTGAGTGCCTCGCATTAGAAAATTTTAACCTTGAACCACTGGGTAAAGAATTTTAGGAAACTCAATTACTGACTTCTCTTTCATCTGGCAGAAAAAAGAATGAGCTTGTAATGATATTGATTTGTTAATGGACAGCCCACCTCTTTGTCCAGAACATCATACATAAATGGCATTTAACTCACACTTAACTTCCGAATAAAGACAACAACAGCACACTCTGCTTACCACTCCGTTTATATAAATGAACCTATGCAAAGTCTCATGTGTCAATTATTCATCTCAAGAGAGCATGTTCATTGCTTTTTTGGCTCACTCACTTTCCCTTTGGTGATACTATAACATACTGAATTATAATTTAGCTATTCTTAATATGTCTAATATTCAACAGAAAGAGAATATGAAAAGAAAAAATCCAATCAGTTTATACACACACACACACATATGTACATGTTACAGGCTGTCATGGTCAGAAGTAAATTTTTCATGGTTACTATTATCATATATATAGTTATATGGCTGTAGATTACATTTAGAACTTCTTTCTTTGACTTCTGTTTCTTTTGCTATTAGGTATTACATCAGCTGGTCTTGGTTCTTTATTGGACAGGTCTAAACATTATCTATTGAAAAATTTGTGGCATTTGTTATTCTGTATACATTGCAGATCAGTGCAGAAATAACTCTAGAAAAAATGAAGAGATGGAGACAAAGCAACAACAACACCCAGTTGTGGATGTGACTGGTGATAGAAGTAAACTCTGATGCTGTAAAGAGCAATATTGCATAGGAACCTGGAATGTTAGGTCTATGAATCAAGCCCAATTGGAAGTGGTCAAACAGAAGATGGCAAGAGTGAACATTGACATTTTAGAAATCAGTGAACTAAAATGGACTGGAATGGGTGAATTTAACTCAGATGACCATTATATCTACTACTGTGGCAAGAATCCCTTAGGGAATGGAGTAGTCATCATAGTCAACGAAAGAATCCAAAATGCAGTACTTGGATGTAATCTCAAAAACAATAGAATGATCTCTGTTTGTTTCCAAGGCAAACCATTCAATATCACAATAATCCAAGTAAATGAATATTCAGGACTGATTTCCTTTAGGATTGACTGGTTTGATCTCCTTTAAGTCCAAGGGATTCTCAAGAGTCTTCTCCAACACCGTAGTTCAAAAGCCTCAATTCTTTGGCACTCAGCTTTCTTTATGGTCCTACTCTCTACAGAGTTACATTGTAATGAGATGTTGGTACTGAGAGGAGTGTTATGACCATATGTTTTACTTTGTGGCATTCAGACTAGAGGATGAGATGGTTAGCATCACTACTTCAACGGACTCTGGTATTTAAGCAAACTCTGGGAAATATGAGAATCCCTTGGACTGCAAGATCAAACCAGTCAAACTTAAAGGAAATCAGTGCTGTATTCATTGGAAGGAGTGATGCTGACGCTGAAACTCCAATACTTTGGCCACCTGATGTGAAGTTCTGACTCATTGGAAAAGACCCTGATGCTGGGAAAGAGTGAAGGCAGGAGGAGAAGGGGACAACAGAGATGGTTTGATGGCATCACCGACTTGATGGACATGAGTTTGACCAAGCGCAGGGAGTTGGTGATGGGCAGGAAGGTGCTGCAGTCCATGGGATCACAAAGAGTCAGACATGACTGAGTGACTGACCTGAACTGGGAGATAGTGAAAGACAAAGGAGCCTCGCTTCCTGCAGTCCATTGGGTCACAGAGTCAGATGTGACTTAGTGACTGAACAAGGATTCAAATAGACTGGGTGGCCTACTGGAAAGACAGATGGATGATCTATTTATTGGGGTTTCTTTGATCTAGCAAACCCTATTATTTTCATGGCCATCCATGATACTCTCTCAACGTTACAGAGAAACAAATATTAGCATTAGCCTTCAAAAGGCTTCTTTATCCTGAGATTCTGTATCTGTCTTCAGGTGCAGAGACATCATTGCAAAGTATCTGCAAGTCAGTTTGAAAAAGTTTGAAAACTTTTATTTGGTGGGATATCCAAAGTGAGGGACAGAGGTCAAGGAACTTTATTCTGAAAGTTCATTATCTGTAATTGTTTTGAACTAACTCAAACTTATCATAGAGAAGATGGAGAAAGATTGCTTTGTGATTGTCACTTTAAGATCAATCATCTTTAAACTTAAAGTTTTTAAGCAACTATTTATTGAACTCCTTCTATAAGTCCTTCAGTTTGCTGCAAGAATTGAGATACAATACAAAAAGACATGATCTTTTTTCCTGATGCAAGACATAAACAGATACATACAAGACTATATAATTATATATTTTGACAAAGGCACAATCAATGTAACTTGTGAGAGAAGCGTAACCGATTTTAGAATTGGGGTTTTGGGAATTTTGGGGAAGATTTCTTTGTATTAGTGAAGTTTTTAAAAAGATTAGTTGTAATGAACAAGGCATGGCTGTATGCCGGAAAGGTAGACTGTAGATATGTTATAGGAAGAGCAACTAAAATAGGTAACTGGATTTTAGTCTCAGTTATCCAGATGAAAATTACTATAGGACTAATACAAAAGCAAGGACAGGAAGGATGGGAAAAAGGAGAGGCATTAGAAAGGTGTAAATGAGGGAATTCTCTGTCAGTCCAATGATTAAGACTGACTTTCAATGTAGGGGGTGCAGGTTTGATTCCTGGGTGGGGAGCTAAGATCCCTCAGTCTTCAAGGCCAAAAACCCAAACATAATACAGAAGCAATACTGTAACAAATGCAATAAAGATTTTAAAAGTGGCCCACTTAAAAACAAAACAAAACAAAACAAAACTTAAAAGAGACATATAAATGAGATAGACCCATAAGAACTGGTGACTGATTAGATAGGAGGGCTGAGAAAGGAGGAGGAGTAAAGGATGACTTCCAGATATTTCCTTTGGCCATATATAAATATATGGGCATATATCTAGATTTCCTGTGTATATGCTATGGAGAAAGGGGAGAGAAGAGAAATCCTTGCAGAAATCAGCACAAAGAATATTTATGTACAAGCTTGCTCATTGAAGCATCAAGATTTTTATAGCAGTATTGCAAAATATAGCTATCAATATATGCAGAAATAGGGACCTATACTAAATAAAGATAAATATATGCTACACTGAAGAACAAGGTGACATAATTTAGGATGGATGTGGCTCAGAAGTATATGTGTGTATGTGTGTGTGTGTGTATGTATGTGTGTGTATATATGTGTGTGTATATATATATGCTCATAATTAAACATATTTACTTCATAGTCTACTATACAAATGTATGTGTATATATATATATAATGGATATTTGCACACATATGCAAATGGGTCTATATTTAGAGAGAGGAAGTCAGTGTTGATCTCCATTTTTTAAATTACTTGAATTGTTTCCCAGAATTTATAGATAATGAAATTTCACTTAAAACTCTAGCTTTTCTTTAAAAAATTCTCTTCCTGAATCCAAACATTAAAGTATTTCTATATTCCTGTATGGCAGCAGTCAGGTACACTTGCATGGCTAATGTGTTTCAAGCACTGGTTCATTTGTCCTTTCTAGATGTCTTATGAATTCTGTAGTTGGTTACAGAGGATAATTCACTAATTTTAAATTTTTGCACAACTTGTCTGGTTTCTGTAAATATTTCATTTTGAAAATTCTACTTTACACAGTTTATTATATAAAAGAACATTTCAGGTCAGAGGATCTATTTCTTTGGCCATCATCTTCAAAGATGTAACTACAGGGAGCCATAACAATTGACTAGTTCAATTACTTTAAAAACTTTTCAATTTAGAGAAAAGTCAGCAAAATTTATAATCTAAACCAAGGGAAATATTTGAATGGATAAGCTGTTTCTGTCAAAGCATTAAGCCTAATAACTCTATATGGATGTAGACTATATTTTTATAGAAACAGGGAAGATTTCCCTTTTGTCAATTCATGCACATCACTGAGTGATTTATGCTTGAAGCATGCCACATACAGGAGACCATTATCTCAATTTTACGATGGGTGACATTCTTCCCACCTATTCCATTTTCAATTTCTTAGAGAAAGTAATGTCTGAGCTCTTGTTCAGATGCACCACAGATTTTAAAAACATCAATAGCCCTCAGGAAATGTTAAAAAAAAAAAAGGACAGCAATATAATAGTAACTATAAAATGCTCTGCTCATAACCAACATTGATCTCAAACCTATTTTCCTTATGTGATAAATTCTTATGCTCCCACACTGGAAATCTGTGATTTAATCATCTACAGCCATATAAAATGCTCTTGAATAATTATTCTTGTAGCTACATAGTTTTTAGGTTGGTAGTTCTGTTTCTAACAAGAGACCATGCATTCCACAGAAGATGAGTTTGCATGAAGATATGCACTGCAAAATAAGATACGCTTCTCTTATCACTGTGGAGGTAGTTTACATGCATGAGGCAGGCACTGATCTGGGACTCAAAGGTACACACTTGGCGTTCCTATGCCATTAAGTCAACACTGATAATTTCTCACAACTTTCAGAGTAAAAAATGAAAATTCCAGTCAATCTTTACCTTTTCGCAGTATTGAATTTCTCACATTATCAAGCTTTCATCCTTAAGGATTGCAGTTTATGAAAGTGTTATTTTGTCTTCTTGTCTAAACCATAGGTTAAATAATATCTTTAACAGACACTAGTGTATATTCTAATGATTCATGATTTAAATTTTTCTCAAAGTATTACATTCTAATTTTACAATATTTGGTATGTTGTTTTCTCACCAACTGACACATAAAAATATTTAATTGATATAGTTAACTTTCTCCCTACAATCTTCTTAGTTGCTACAGGAACTTAAAAAAATGATACAATAATCTTTTTTGCATCTTTCAATAAAATGACAGAGCCTGAATTTTTTTTCCAAAAATTCTTTTTTTTTTGGTATTGAAGTAGCAGCTGATTTATAATACAATATTAGTTTCAGATAGTTGATTCAGCATTTTTGCAGCTTATACACCATTATAGTTTATTATAAGATAGTGGCTATAATTCCCTGTGCTATGTAGTATATCTTTGTCACTTATTTATTTTATACCTAGTAGTTTGTATTTGTTAATCTTATACCCCTAATATGTCCCTTCTCCCTTCCCTCTCCCCTTTGGTGACCACAAGTTTGCTTTCTGTATATTTGAGTATGTCTCTCTTTTGCATAGAGATTCATTTGTATATTTTTAAAGGTATAGGCCAGTGTTTATTAGGAAGAGAGGCAAGAAGGGCATCTCATGTAGAAGGAGCAGCATGCACAGAGGACCAGGTGTAGGAATGAACATGGTAGATATAGGGAATGGCAATTATGTGAGCTAAAAAGCAGTAAGGTTTAGAGGCAGTTGAGTAGCAAAATGTAGGGCTAGAAATTGACACAGGATATTTATCACCAAACGTTATTAGCCAAAGAAAAATCCAGAAGTTTCTGTAGTACGTAAAAAAGGAACCTATAACCTAAGCCATCTTTTGAAATCATCTAGTCCCAAGGCATGCTATTTCTATAAGATTCAAGTCCTTATCCACTGAGTCCCTATCAGATAATTCCTTTAAGGAAGAGTCACCATTTAGGACAATAGTATTATAAATGCTTTCTTAAGTGCTATGTGGTCCTGGCAGGGGTTTGGTGTTGGGTCTTTGTTCCTCACTGTATGTAATGCTGATAATGAACAAAAGAGCTAATTTTTTTGGAGGCTTTTAGGGTTTGTTTCACTATATTTTCACTAGGAAAATAAAGTTTTCAAATTACTATGGCCTGGCTCTATCATCTTTGTTCTATTTTCTACAAACCTCTGCAGTGCAGTGGCTTTAATGGGAAGGTCCTAGACTTTAATTTCTATACTGTAAGGCTTCCCTGGTGGCTCAGGCAGTAAAGAATCTGCCTGTGATGTAGGAGACTCGAGTTCAATTCTTGGGTTGCGAAGATCCCCTGGAAAAGGAAATGGCAACCCACTCCAGTATTCTTGTCTGGAAAATCCCATGGACAGAGGCTTGGTGAGCAAACTCTTTGCAGTCACAAAGAGTTGGACATGACTGAACACTAATACTTTCAGATTAACAGATACAAACTACTATGTGTAAAATAAATAAGTGACAAAGATACTGTATAGCACAGGTATTATTTTAACTACTCTAGAAGGAATTTCACAGAGAAGGCAATGGCACCCCACTCCAGTACTCTTGCCTGGAAAATCCTATGGATGGAGGAGCCTGGAAGGCTGCAGTCCATGGGGTCACTGAGGGTCAGACACGACTGAGCAGCTTCACTTTAACTTTTCACTTTCATGCTTAGAAAAGGAAATGGCAACCCACTCCAGTGTTCTTGCCTGGAGAATCCCAGGGACGACAGAGCCTGGTGGGCTGCCGTCTGTGGGGTCGCACAGAGTCGGACACGACTGAAGCGACTTAGCAGCAGCACCAGGAGAAGGAATATCAACAAAATACCTTGAGAGCATTTATTTCTGCTGGAGTAGAAGATCACTTCCACCATTAAACTGGGGAGAACAGATAATTTAGAAAGATTTGGGGATATATTGCATTTGAGCTATTATGGATGAATAAGATTTGAAAAGGATTTGAGAGAGAAGGTATATGAAGGATAGGACATAGTAAATATACAGTCACTATCCTTTCAGTTGGAAAGAATGTAAACTTGTTCTTGTTGGATAATTTCTTGCTAATTATTTTGTGAATGTTCAATCTGAAAGAGTAAAACAGTTCTCCTAACAGTTGTTAGTCTGTTCGGGACATCAAATCGCTATTTTGTCAGAACCAGTGTCATTAGTTGTGTGTTTCTAAATGAAAGTTCTGCATGTTAATGTCAACTGTGACACGAATGGTAAGATTGGCATTAGAGACCTTGCGAAGTGAGAACAACATGCATGATTAACCTACGGAGTGTAAACATTGGGAAATCATCTAGTAACTTCGTGAGGCTATGTTGCCTTGTAATTTCATTTTCACTAGCAATGATATTGTTATGGAATAATGAGAGAACTTGAAGTGTAACAAGATAGGTAAAAACAAATTGCTGTACCAATTTTATAACTTCCAGTCATTTAGTAATTTATAGGTTTCCTGTTAACCCTTGAACAAATTTTGGAGATAGGATTTTGTTTATTTACATATCTTTACTATTGTTGGCATATCATTTATAAGCATGTCAGAGGTGATATAACTGATCATTTAATTTTAGATCCAATCATTGTGTTCTATGGACTTCCCTGGTGGCTCAGACAGTAAAGAATACAATGCAGAATACCTGGGTTCAATCCCTGGCTTAGGAAGATTCACTTGGCAAAAGGAATGACTACCCATTCCAGTATTCTTGTTGGATGGTATCACCGACTCAATGAACATGAATTTGAGTAAGCTCTGGGAGTTGGTGATGGACAGGGAGGCCTGGCATGCTGCATTCCATGGGGTTGCTAAGAGTCAGACATGACTGAGCGACTGAACTGACTGATAACATATACAAGTGTCATTTACAAAATGTTGTACTTTTACTTTTGTATACACTACAGCATTCTCACCACCAAAAATTTGTTTCCGTTAACCACCATACAGTTGATTCCCTTTACCCATTTCACTTTCCCCACTGCCACCCTTCCCCTGTAATAACTCTTACTCTGTTCTCGGTATCTATGTGTTTATTTTTATTTGGTTTGGTTTGCTCATTTATTTTGTTGTTTGTTTGTTTTTTGTATTGCACGTATGTGTGAAATCAAATAGCATTTGTCTTTACCTGTGTTTTCTCATCCAACCTGCCTTGTGAATCCGTGAGATTATTCCTATTATCTGGAGAAGGGAATGGCAAACCAATTCATTATTCTTGGCTTGAGAACACCATGAACAATATGAAATGGCTATTCTTCATATTTTACAAATGAGGAGTCTGAAATAAGGGGGAGTCAAGTTGAGTGGATATGTATACATTTATATTTGTTTGCTTTTCCCCCTAGTATCTTTATTTTTGATGGCTGCACCTCGCCCTCCCTTGTACCAAATGGTATTTTTAAATACTCAGCCCACTTTCTTCATCTCAAGAGAAACAGTCTTAAGATCTGTGCAACTTGAAGACAATGGTTAATCTTCTTGTGGGCTCATGATTGTAGCAAGGCCAATAAATATTCTTTCTCAGGGATTAAACCACCAATGGCTTCCCTGGTGGCTCAGATGGTAAAGAATCTGCCTACAATGTGGGAGACCTAGGTTCGATCCCTGGGTTGGGAAGGTCACCTGGAGGAGGGCATGCAACCCACCCCAGTAATCTTGCTTGGAGAATCCCCATAAGCAGAGGAGACTGGCAAGCTGCAGTCCATGGGATTGCAAAGAGTTGGACACACACCTGAGTGACTAAGCAGGAGCAGGAGGAATGTAATCACCAAGGAAGAGGGGGTGATCTTGACTTTACAAAATGTATAACCCCGGCATCCTTTGGATCTCTTATTTTTGCTTCCATAGGAAGATATCTTAGATAAGTCTAAAGCCAATAGACAGTATGGCAGAACTGAGAGATGGGAACAAAGAACCTGATTAAGGAGTTTAATTTGAAGTTTACAAAATCGGGCCATAAAACTTAGTGGAGAGGAATCAGATATACATGTAAATAAGTGTAATAATTACTGTGCTAACAGTCTTTCTTAGAGCACTTGTATTCTCATCACTAAAATTTGCTTCATTTCTCTATCAGTACAAGGTCTAATTCCTTAGACCAAGCAATTTAGGGCAAATCTATGATAGTTATCGACCCCACAAAAATAACTTCAGCTATTAAAAGTAAATCCTTGAAACATATTGAGCAGGGGAGTAATCAAATTTATTTGAAATGTAGAATTTAAGGAGATAATTCTGTTGGACAGTTATGGGTGGTTTTAAAGGATAGGAAGGACATGATTGATTTTTGCTATATTCACTGAGTTTGCACTGTGTGAGTTGTAAATGTTTCTCTGAACTTGCCAAAGAAACATGGAACGCCGGTATAGAATTGACCCTGGGGGTAAAACCTCTATTGGTCTTGATATGTTGTGGCCTGGAGCTTGGCTGTTTCCTGCTATTCTCAGTTGTGTTTGAGTCTTTGAGGGGCATTATTTCTTGCTAAACATATATGCTTTCTGCAGCAGTCATATAACCAGTGACCATCCTAATGGTGTTTATTTCCTGGAAATAGTGCACTCAGAGGCCAGATTATACCTAATGACACTGGATCTCCCTTGTCTAAAGAAGTAGACTAAAAATTGTGTTTTTTCCCCCCTGATGTGAAGGGAAGAATGTGTTCTCAGAAGGCTCTTCTGAGACATAGCTGTATAGATATTGGTGGTTCTTATACTAGCAAATTACTGAGGATCTCCTAAGCACCCAGGACTTGGTTGAAAATATATGTTGTTAATCTTCACAGCTATTTTCAAGGTTTAAATAATGAGGAAAATGAAGCCCCAAGAATTTCTAAGTGATAGAAACATATATGAAAATATAATAGAATGATGCATGTGAAAATATCTAATGTAAACAGTGCACTAGGTAAGATGTTCAGTTTCAGCTCTCCCATTCCTCTTCCTTTCTTCCATGGTCTGAATGTCTGTGTCCCTCCAGCTCCCCAAATTCACATGTTGAAACCTAATGCCCAGTGTTAACTGTATTTGGAGACGGGACCATTAAGAAGTGATCTGATCATGTGGGGGAACCCTCACTGGTGGGATTTAGTACTCTTGTAAAAGAGGCCTTACAGAAAGCTTCCTTGCCCCTCTGACATGTGAGGTTACAGTGAGAAGACAGCCAGCAATGCAGAAGCTGAAACTTACCCTACCCTAAATGTGTCAGCACCTTGATCTTGGATTTCCCAGCCTCTAGAACTGTGAAAAGTAAATTTCTGTTGTTTATTATAGCAGCCTGATCATCCTTTCCTCTTTTCCTTGCTTGCCTTGATGAATATTGAAAGCATTTTCCATGTAGGCTTCTCTTTGTTAATTACAATAACCTGATCTGGCCATTTGTGAAAATTTCAAGTCCTTTTCAATCCTACGTTGAAACCTTTTCCTAATAGTTGGTGAATTTTACAGCCACAGATGCAGTGAATGCTATGTACTGACCTTGTTTACTTAGACAGGAAATTCCCAGGTATTGTAGCTTCAGTGGATTGTGCATTCACGTCAGAATTAGCTAAACTCTAAAAATAGATTATGCTCTGTACGTAAGATTCTTCCCTAGTGCTTTTCAACCTCTGTTTCTCAGAAATAGTTGATGCAGCTCAGAGGCAGAAAAGAACAGTGAGAGTAACTCCACAATTCACAGTGGGAGGAAATGATATTAAATTCAAAATGAGTTCTGACATGTATATCATCACTAAGTGCTACAGGTCCTAGTAACATTTTTAGATATAACCTTGCTGAAAAGTTATATATTTCAAGCTTCATGTATGTGACCATGGTTTGTATATTTATAGCTTCATGATTCAGGATCTGTCTTGAAACTCTATTTTACATATATATATATATATATATATATATATATGACGGTTTCTAATACCTTTGGGAAATCATCTTTTAAAAGACCCTACATTTCATTATATAACCTTGCTCTCCTTTAGTTATTTTTCATCTTTTAACTAGGACATACTTATATTTAAGATCAAAAATTAAAAAAAAATTACAAATCTGGATTTGTCTTTGTTTCCACAAAGTATGTCTAGATTTTGCTTGCTACATCAGTAATGTAAAGCAATGGTAATATGCCCCTGAACTGGAGGCCTCAGGTGGATTTGCTGATAACAGATAGATTTTATCAATCAGCTGATGGGAGCAGTAAGAACTCAATTAATGGTTCTCTTTTCCATATTTATACTTTACCATCACACAATAAGTGTCATACTATAATTACCCATTTGTGTGTCTGCCTCGTTCCTCTGTGAACACCTAGAGGAAAGCCGTCCTGCCGTATTCAGTCTTTGTTGCCCTCAGTGCCTCTTGTGATGCTGAACACATACTCTCCCAAACCTCACGGCAAAGAAGAGTAAATGTGTGACCTGGCGGGGAAGGGACTGGAGATGTAGTTTGCAGAGCTCTGTTACTACCTCAGTGCTCCTATGAAGTCTTTGATTTTAGATAGTCCTTTGGGCTTGGATTCCTTTCATTTGAGAAACTGATTCTGGCTTGGGTACCTTGGATGCATAAATTGCTTACTTGGATGAGGAAAAGGGAGTTGCTTTAAATTATGTGATGTTGATGTTGAATAAACTTTACATGCCAGAACATATGCTATGTTTACCCTGAAATATGTGAGGATAGATAGATAATTAAAATGTGTTTGAATTTAATTGTATTTAGCAGTCCATTTTCAGAAAGCCAAGAATATGGACAATTCATGTGGAAACAAGGTAGAGTTTTAAATCCACTGCCTCCTTCCCAGTATTTGGTGTTCTTTTTTTGCTCTTGTTCCCTCATCTCCATGTCTTTATTACTAGTTTCTCTTATAGGAGAATGATGTTAGAAACAAAGATCTGTGCTTTTTGCTACTGGGGTGGACCTCTCAGCTGGCAGAGCACAGAAATGAATGTGTGTGTAACTAGCCCATGAATAGGAACATATCTAAATATTTCTACTTGCAATGATATGTAATAAGCTAAACATGAGTTCTTACTGATGTCTTTGATTCGAATACATTACTACTTGAATCATTCTAGCTTTTTCTCCTTGCCTATGTAATATATTTTTATAGAAACATGGGTGTAAATTTGTTTCTAAACTTATGATGACACAGATAACATTTATTGATGACTTACCAAATTTTAAGAAGCAGTGGCAAGAGTGCACAGAAAAAACTATGCAAAAAATATCTTCACAACCCAGATAATCATGATGGTGTGATCACTCACCTAGAGCCAGGCATCCTGGAATGTGAAGTCAAGTGGGCCTTAGAAAGCATCACTGCAAAAAAAGCTAGTGTAGGTGATGGCATTCCAGATGAGCTATTGCAAATCGTGAAAGATGACGCTGTGAAAATGCTGCACTTAATATATCAGCAGATTTGGAAAACTCAGCAGTGGCCACAGGACTGGAAAAGGTCACTTTTCATTCCAATCCCAAAGAAAGGTAATACCAAAGAATGCTCAAACGACCGCACAATTACTAGTAAAGTAATGCTCAAAATTCTCCAAGCCAGGCTTAAACAATACATGAAGCGTAAACGTCCAGATGTTCAAGCTGCTTTTAGAAAAGGCAGAGGAACCAGAGATCAAATTTCCAACATCCGCTGGATCATCGAAAAAGCAAAAGAGTTCCAGAAAAACATCTATTTCTGCCTTATTGACTATGCCAAAGCTTTTGACTGTGTAGATCACAATAAACTGTGGAAAATTCTGAAAGAGATGGGAATACCAGACCACCTGACCTGCCTCTTGAGAAACCTGTATGCAGGTCAGGAACAACAGTTAGAACTGGACATGGAACAACAGACTGGTTCCAAATAGGAAAAGGAGTACGCCAAGGCTGTATATAGTCACCCTGCTTATTTAATTTATATGCAGAGTACATCATGAAATATGCTGGGCTGGAGGAAGCACAAGCTGGAATCAAGATTGCTGGGAGAAATATCAATAACCTCAGATATGCAGATGACACCACCCTGATGGCAGAAAGTGAAGAAGAACTAAAGAACCTCTTGATGAAAGTTAAAGAAGAGAGTGAAAAGTTGGCTTAAAGCTCAACATTCAGTAAACTAAGATCATGGCATCCGGACCCATCACTTCATGGCAATTAGATGGGGAAACAGTGGCTGACTATTTTTCTGGGGTCCCAAATCACTGCACATGGTGATTGCAACCATGAAATTAAAAGACACTTACTCCTTGGAAGGAAAGTTATGACCAACCTAGACAGCATATTAAAAAGCAGAGACATCACTTTGCCAACAAAGGTCCGTCTAGTCAAGGCTATAGTTTTTCCAGTGGTCATGTATGGGTGTGAGAGTTGGACTATAAAGAAAGCTGAGTGCCGAAGAATTGATGCTTTTGAACTGTGGTGTTGGAGAAGACTCTTGAGAGTCCCTTGGACTGCAAGGAGATCCAACCAGTCTATCCTAAAGGAGACCAGTCCTGGGTGTTCATTGGAGGACTGATGTTGAAGCTGAAACTCCAATCCTTTGGCCACCTGATGCGAAGAGCTGACTGATTTGAACAGACCCTGATGCTGGGAAAGATTGAAGGCAGGAGGCGAAGGGACGACAGAGGATTAGATGGTTGGATGGCATCACCGACTTGATGGGCATGAGTTTGACTAAACTCCAGGAGTTGGTGATGGACATGGAGGCCTGGCGTGCTGCCAGGGGGCTAGGAAATATGTGAGTATATGCAGAAGTTTTGGATGGGTTATAGACTGAATTTTGCCTCTTTCTACCCACGTTCATTTGTTGAAGCTCTAACCTCTAATGGGGCTATATTGGACTAGGGCCTTTAGGGAGGTAATTATGGTTAAATGTGATCATAAGGATGGGGCACTAATTCTATAGGGCCTAGTGGCCATCTCAAAGTAAGGAAGTGAGCTCTAATCAGAAATCAAATTTGCCAGCACTTTGATCATGGGCTTGTACCCTCCAGAACTGTGAGAAAATGAATGTCTGTTGTCTAGGATACTAGTGTGTGTTACTTTGTGATGGCGGCACAGTCTGACTAATGCAGACAGCAACACTGTCCCTGTCACAGTGATATGATACATACTTCAAAGACTTTTAAGTTGAAGATGTAGAATCAATTGTTTAATTAACAAAAGAGTTGATGTTCTATAAGTTTCAGTAATTTTATTTACCTTGCGTAAGACTAAGCACCTCCAAAATTGTTGCTCTTTATTACTTTTGCTGTTTAATGGTTTTTATCAGCATTCCAGAACATACATTTTCCACTGAAGGATGCTTTAGTCAGGGTTATAGTGAAAAACAGAACCAACAGTCCAGTTGACATGTAAGATTGACCATCATAAAGGGGAAAAATGAAATGTTTAAGAAGAAAAGGATTAATGAATTTTGTAATTGTGTAATTTTCAGATTCTAAGAGAATTTACTTGAAGGCCAGGCTAAAAGTTGTTTAAATGAAGACGTATAAATATTTCAAAATTGACTTCTCAGTTGTGTTCACAAATACTCCTGAATATTTAACATACCTTAATCTGATTATACAAGATGGAAATAAAATTATCTTGGAGAACATTTAATATGTTCTATGTGAATAAAATGACATGTGCCATGTGCAATATTCAGTCAGTCATTTACCTTTTTAAAAATTAGTGTTTTCAAATTTAGCAAAGTTTTTTTTGTTCCAATTCATAAATATTAAGCAGTAAATCACAACAGATTTTTGCAATATAAATATTAGTTTATAAATATCATCAAGTGGTATTGTTTTGATTCCCTGAAAGCACAGAAATGTAATTTTATATTCGACCTTTAAAACTGTACATACGTAGTTAAATTTTGAGGTGACCAAGTTCATGTGTATTTTGAATGTTAAAATATTATTATGTACGTTTCTTTTTTTCACCTTCTTGATTTCCCCTTCCAGGTTTAAATTCAGCAGAGTTGAATAATTATGTTTAAATGCTATAAGCCTTTGTTCAAGTGAAATAAATTGTTTTTATTCAAGTTCCCGGAAGTTCAAAATATTATTGAGAAAGTTTTTATGCCCATAAGAGTCTCTGTGTATGTCTGCATGTTTGGTTGACAGTGTATGGGGGAGATCTGCAAGACTTTCTCTTCCTCTTCTTGCATTATTTTTCCTTTCTGCTTCTAACACCTTCTTTATGTTATTTGTTGCAACAAAGCACATTATGTCCCAACAGTGTCACTGAAGCAAGAATCAGGACAAAGAAAATGATGTAACTAAAATCACAGTTGATAAAGGATTTCAAATGTATTATTCCAAAAGTATATAAAAATTATATTGATTGTCAACCTCTAATACTGGATATTGTTTGACTTTTTAATTATTGTCAGTCAAAGGGGTAAAGGATAGTTCTTAGCATACACTCGGTATAAGTGACAAGTTTGAGTGTATCATCATATCCTAGTGTCTCTCTTTGGAGACATGACTCTTCAAATCTTTCATTAATTTGCTATTGAGATGGTTATCCTTTTCTTTTTATTTATGGAATCATATCACCCATACCAATCCTTTGTATATTTTCTGTAAAATTTCCATTTTTAAAATTTACCTTCTTACTTTCACTAAGATATCTTTTGATGAGCAGGCATTCTTATTTATTACAAAAATTTAAATCATATACAAAAGTAGACAGAACAGTGTATTGAACCTGTTATGTCTATCACAAAATTTCAAACAATAATCAATACATAATCAAATTTATCCCATCCAAAACAATTTACCCAAGATATGTTTTGAAATAAATACCAATAACATATGATTTCAACTGTAAATATTACAGTGCATTTTAAAACTTAAGGTTTCTTTTAAAAAATCATAACCACAATGCCATTATTATAGTTACAGCATTAATAATAGTTAATATATTCAAATATTTGTATTCATATTTTCAAGTAATCTTATTTTTGACAGTTTGTTTGAAATATTAATATATCTGTAAAAAGTTCACACATTTTAACTGGTTGAAACTTCTAGGAATGTCTTTTAATCTATAGTTTCCTACAGATTTTTCCCTGCAGCTATTTTTGTTGAAGACTTGATAGTTTTGTAGTCTCTAATAGTGCTAAATTTAATGTTTATATCTTTGGAGTATCATTAAACAAGTTCCTCTTTCTTTTACATTTCTCAATATTATTTGTTGGATATAGAATCTTAATCAGACAGAGGTTTTATTTTTTTAAAGACTATAGTGTATTTCCATCAAAATATACAGAAATCCTGTTTCCTTTTTTTGATGTCATTAGCCATTGATGTTTCCTGTCTATTTCATTATATATGTACTTGTATATAGGTAAGACAGACGAGGTGGTATAATGTTATTTCTCTTAGTCCAATTTGGCCCAGAGTAAAAACCTTGTTTGTATTTTGTTTTACTCATAATGTTTTAGATATTTCTTCTTGACGTATTTTTTAAATGACTTAGATTCAATTTATTTCCCATACGAATTACCAATACTATTTCCTCCAATAATTATGTAATTTTTCCTTTCCCAATGACACAAATATTATAACTTGATAAAATAATTGTATAAAGTGGTCATCTTTTAGCTTCCCAGGTAGCTCAGCTGGTAAAGAATCTGCCTGCATTACAGGAGACCCCGGTTTGATTCCTGGGTCAGGAAGTTCCTCTGGAGAAGGACAGTCTACCCACTGCAGTATTCTTGAGCTTCCCTGGTGGCTCAGACAGTAAAGAATCCACCTGTAATGCAGGAGACCTGGGTTCAATCCTGGTTTGGGAAGATTTGCTTGAGGAGGGCAAGGCAACTCACTCCAGTATTCTTGCCTGGGGAATCCCCTTGGACATAGGAGCCGGTGGACTACAGTCCATGGGGTTGCTAAGAGTCGAATGTTTGTAGCCTCTAGGACTTTAGAATTCCAGTGCTAAAAGTATATCCACAAAAAACTAACAAATATATGTGCTAGCAGACATATATGTAGGTTTTTATAGAAGCATTCTTCTTAATTTCCAAAAATATCAAATGCCTGTCTTTTGTAGATTGGACATGTTCATCATAAATTGGATACACGCATCATAAATTTCCATCACGAATATTAATTAAAAATAGTTAAAATGAATGAACTTTGGGTGTGTGCAATAGCATGATCAAATCTTGGTACTGTAATGTTGAATGTTTTAAATTTAAATCTTAGACAACTACACGCACAAGCTTAACGTTCTTTGAAAAAATTCAAAAATAAACTAAACCACATATACACACGTGCACACACCTGAATGCATAATTATTAAAACTCAGATTAGCAGTTACTTCTGGTCGTAAACAGAACAGGAACGACTATAAACAAAATAGGAAAAAGCACATGAGGAGTATGGGTGCATGTAAATTATTTTTAAAGACCTAGTTATTGGATTTAGTATTAACCTCATCAGCATTCATTAGATTCTTAAAAAATACATAAATACATATAGAAATAAATTGAATAAAAGGGACCAGTCGTGTCCGACTCTGTGCGACGCCATAGACAGCTGCCCACCAGGCTCCTCTGTTCTGGGATTCTCCAGGCAAGAATACTGGAATGGGTTGCCATTGCCTTCTCTAGATCAGAAAACCAGGCTTTAACAATTATAGAAACAATATTCACATTGTGTGAGAATTATCCTACATTCTGTTATAGCATTTTGCTCATCAGCTAGTATAACATCTGGTGCTCCTCCTACCTGCTTTCTGAAGATTTTAGCATATGTAACAGAGGTTAAGAAATCACTCTGAAGCCAAGTTATGTTGGCTATATATATATATATTGGTATATATATATACCAGATATAGTGTATCATGAACCAAGAACTGTGAGTAATCTCATTCTATGTTCTTGCTGTCCCCTTACAAAATTATTACTCAAATAATAATTTATGGCTAAGTGTTATAATTATATGAAACAAATATTACTTATAATAAATAAAACTTATACATGATTTGATATTTTATGAAGAGGGATATTACATTCTAGTATAAATAGCCCTGGACTTGGGTTAAAAGAGAGAATTCCATTACTTATTAGTCACAAGTAAAATGATAGATAACATGCTTTGTGTCCTCTAATCTTAATATATATAACATTAATTACTGTTAGACTAGAAGTAATTAGTAATTCTGATAACGGCACAAATGTATAAGCTTGCATGTGGATTAAATAAACCAAAATTAACAATTGTACTGCCTGTGTAAGCTATTCAACAACATATAAATGTATTACACCGACATAATTAAAAACCAATAATGAAATCCCTAACTACTCTTTAGTTGTAGTTGTATTTTTAAAACACTGGTTCCTTTTGCCAGTAAAAGTGACGATAGGATGAGCATATTCACTCTAAATAAAAAAAATAGTATTTTGCATATATTATCTCACTCTGTCTTTCCCATAAAACCAAATGCCAGGTAGGATCATCATCTCTTTTTGATAAGTGAGTAAATTGAGATGCTAGATTAACATTCCTTGCCCAAGATGCAGAGCTAATCAGTCCATGATCTAGGATTTGAACCAAAGGTGAGTTAGGAGAATTGAGAACGAGGTGTGGGGAAGAACACTGGCTGTGAACGGTTGGCAATAAAATTTATTCTGATGGACCCCTTAGTCAAAAGGACCTGATGATCAGAAAACCTGCTGCTGCTGCTGCTGCTAAGTTTCTTCAGTCGTGTCCGACTCTGTGCGACGCCATAGACAGCCGCCCACCAGGCTCCTCTGTTCTGGGATTCTCCAGGCAAGAATACTGGAATGGGTTGCCATTGCCTTCTCTAGATCAGAAAACCAGGCTTTAACAATTATAGAAACAATATTCACATTGTGTGAGAATTATCCTACATTCTGTTATAGCATTTTGCTCATCAGCTAGTATAACATCTGGTGCTCCTCCTACCTGCTTTCTGAAGATTTTAGCATATGTAACAGAGGTTAAGAAATCACTCTGAAGCCAAGTTATGTTGAAGCCTGCTCTACTGATGAGTAGCTGGCAAATCTTGGATAGTTACCAGTTTCTCTGTTTCAGAATTTCTTCATGTATAATATAGAACTAACGATACCATCTCCCTCAAGAACTGATATGACTTGATAGTTCTAACAACAACATACTAATATGTAAAAATATTTAAAATTTAATAATATAAAATGTTGGGCATATATGATACAGCTAATATTTGATAAGTTTTAACATTTATTAAATTTTGATAAAATTAGAAATATTTCCAATGAGCAAATTAAAAAAAAATTTTTTTTGAAGAGATGAAATGGAGGTTAGAGTTTTCCTGTGTTTTTGTTTGCTTGCAACTCTATGATCAAGGGTGCACGCGTGTATGCTAAGTTGCTTCAGTTGTGTCTGACTCTATGTCACCCTATGGACTGGAGCCCGCCAGGCTCCTCTCCATGGGATTCTCCAGGCAAGAATACTGGATTGGCTTGCCATTCCCTCTTCCAGGGGGTCTTCCTGATCCAGGGACTGAACCTGCTTCTCTTAAATTTCCTGCAGTGGAAGGCAGGTTCTTTACCACTTGCACCACCTGGAAAGCCCTCTCTAGAAGGAGGAACAGAAAGTATATGTCTTTGAAGAAACAAGAACTCACAGTTCCCTTTTCTTATACAGTCTCAAGCAGGTTATAATTTCAAATGTTTATTCAAGTACTAAAACATTTCTGTGCATGGTTTGAGAGAGAGATTTGTTTACTTAATGCAGCAAAGCATTGAGGGTAAGGATGTGTGACAATTTATTCTCATTTGCTCATTGCTTCATGGGATCTTCAGTCAGTTACCTTGATCCTAGTTTCTGCAGGAATGCTCACATTAGGGGACCATCCAATGCTGTATGGCTCTGCATGGGTTTGTGGCATTACTTGGCTAGACAGTTAAAACAGAGTCGTGTTGACTTGCTGCTTGGGTGGATGCATCTTATTACTTAAACGGTTCATTTACACCAGCCACTGATGGATCACTTCTTGCCCCTGAGCCCTCTCAAGCTGTGTTTTACTTCTGTAACATGCCTCTTTCCCCACAATCTCTCAATGTCTTTTTTTTTTCCTAGCATTTCTTATAAAATCTCATTTTCTCCATGAAACTTCTCTAGGTTTAGAGAAACAAAAGGGGCATGTTATATTCCTACACAAATGTGCATAATTGTATGAGTATGCATTCCATTATTTAAGTGTATTACTGAATATTCTTCATCTCTTGGAATACGGGGATGATGTTTCTCTGTGTCAGGCTGTATTGTTTTACTTTCAGCATTGAGATAAATGAGAAAGAGTGATTATCTTGTTCCTTAGTTGGTCATATTTTATCTCCTTACTGAGAAATATGTTCAGGATTGTATCAGAAGATGTCATTGAAGACCTTATGCCCAGATTTTCAGAAGATTCTTGTTGCCTTAAGCAGTTCCAGAAGTAGCAGCACTGATTTTACTAGGCTCAGGTCTTTGTTTTCCTTTTGTACCACTTTCTAGACATTCATGAATTCCCAGGATGTCATCTTCAAGTTACAAAATGCCTGATTTTTATTTTATCAAGAGTCACATTGGCCACTGTTGTCAGGTGTCCTTTTGATACCGGAGAATACTGTGAATAGTGCCTGACCTAGTGATAAAGTTGAATTCCATGAACTCTCATGAATCCCTGCCTTTTATTATACAGAGAAATAAGCAAAGGGTTATAAGTATCATGGAATATTATAAGAAACTTTCTAGCAAAGCAATGTTTATGCTTTCAGTTGTCTGTTAGTATTTCCTTATCAAGATACAATATGAATGAAAAATATTTTATATTATAAATTAAAAACAAAACTTTGGTTTCTCGTCTCGGTCTTTCATTTAGCCAGCCTTGAGCAAATAATATAACCTCTAGGGATTATCTTTCTATTCTTAAAAATGGGAAGAATAAGCTCTGTTTACCATTGTTTACTGTAGAAACCAGTTATTTAACTGGGCTTGTGAAGCACTCTTTTTTACCAAAAAGGAGATAATAAGAATATAATCTGAAATAATGTAAACTTTATTCAAAGATAATGTTACTGCTAATTTCCTTCTATGTAGTCTGCTCTTTTTAAGGGTGATCTATGCATGGTAATATAATTCTACTAATATATTTTTTACCTACAAATGATATTTGGCAAGAAATCAAAGATTTTATGTACCACAGAGAATGTTTATTGCAATTAAGTAAACCAGCTGTGGACTTCTGATCAGTACTTCAGTGCTTAGATGTTTTAGCTTTTATTTTGGCTACAGTCTGCCAGTCAAGTCTCTTCATATAAGGAAGGGAAATGAACAACTAGTAAGACATTTGATGTGTCATTCTGATGAACTTTAGAATGCTTAATATCATCTTGTTTAATTTCATGTTTCATAAAAGCTTCTCAGTTGCAGGATCAATTACTCTCAATTTCCACATCAATCAGTCCAGATGGTTCTCATTATTTGCTAAGGATAGCTGCAAATTGAAATTTTTGAACCCATGATGCATATTGTGTTAATCCTTGATATGGAAGGGTCCCTCTTCAGAATAATAAATGGAACTGAAAAAGGTATATTTTATATTAACAAGCCAAATATTATTTAAAGATTGAAAGAAACCCTTTATTGTTATACCCAGATAAACATTAAAAAACACAGTCTTCAGAAAAATCATCATTTCACTTGGGTATTCATTGCAGAAATAAGAACATCATTTCTTTTCTGATTCTACATTGAATTTTGATTGGAAGGAAAAAAACCCTCAGGATTGTTTTGTATTTCAGAATAAGCTATAACTTGTTCTGTAAATGCTACTTATTGTTAGACTAAAAATGAGAGTTATATTTCTTTGTATTTGAGACAATTCCTTTATTGTCAGTTTTTCCTGAACTTAACTCATAGCTGGAATGTATTCCAAGTTAGTTTAAAATATAATATAAAACAGGTACAAAATAATAATTTTACTTACTTATTTAGTTAAGAAGGTATGTTTTAATGATATACTTATCCATTTTGTTACATTTTCATATTCTTTAATAATTTTCTCTATTGAAAGCAATTATGAAGATTATTATTGAAATTTATTTTGCATCAGCAATATAACGATATGGTACATTTGGGAAAGAAATCTGTTTATTCTTAAAGTTAGTAATACATTCATGGGGGAAAAGGTAAAATTTTCTTGAATGTTCAAACAGTAATGGAAATTCAAAAGAGACAATAATAATTGAAGGGTCATAATAATAGGACGGGGAGCCTGGTGGGCTGCTGTCTATGGGGTCGCACAGAGTTGGACACGACTGAAGTGACTTAGCAGCAGCAGCAGCAGCAGCAATAATACCCGAAGGGTCAAATCATTACGAGGATATGACAGTTGTAAATAGGTGTGCTTCCTAACATTGGAGTACCTAATATTTAAAGAAAATGGTAAAATAAATGAAGGGAAATATTCACCAGACTCCTCTGTCCATGAAATTCTCCAGATAAAACCACTGGAACTGGACTGGGTAACCATTTCCTTCTCCAGGGGATCTTCCCAACACAGGTATCAAATCTGGGTCTCCTACCTTGCAGGAGATTCTTTACTGTCTGAGCCACCAGGGAAGCCTCAAGAGTACTGGAGTGGGTAGCCATTCCCTTCTCTAGGGGAAAATACATGGAGATATAGATATCAATGCATTGCTTCCCTCATAGCTCAGCTGGTAAAGAATCCGCCTGCAATACAGGAGACCCTAGTTCAACTTCCGGATTGGGAAGATCCCCTGGAGAAGGGATAGGCTATCCACGCCAGTATTCTGGCCTAGAGAATTTCATGGACTGTACAGTCCACAGGGTTGCAAAGAGTCCAGTGTGACTTAATGACTTTCACATATAAAAATAGAACAGTGGTAAAGAAAGTCAATATCCCATTTTCAACAGTGGATATATTATCCAGACATGAAATTAATAAAAATGTAGATTGGAATAACAACATAGAACAATGAATTTAATAGACATACATAGAACATTCCATCCAATAGCACTGGGTTTCTAGGAATGCCCTCCAAGTCCATCCATTTTGTTGCAGATGGCAAAATGTTATTCTTTTTTTAATGGATGGATAGTACTCCATTGTGTGTGTGTGTGTATCTTACCTTCTTTATCCATTCATCTGTTGATGGCTACTTAGGTTGCTTCCATGTTGTAGCTATCGTAAATAAAGTTGCTATGAATATTGGGTGCATGTATTTTTTGAATTATTTTCGTCATCTGTTTTTTTTTTTTTCTTTTTGACAGATACCCATGAGTGGATTCCTGGGTTATATGTAATTTTACTTATAGCTTTTTGAGGAACCTCCATACTGTATTCCATAGTGGCTGCACCAATTTCACTCCCAGCAACAGTGTAGGAGGGTCTCTTTTCTCCACATCCATGCCAACATTTGTTATTTGTGTTCTTTTTGATGAAAGCCAATCTGAGACATGTGAAGTGATATCTAGTTATGGTTTTAATTTGTATTTCTCTCATGATTAATGATGTTGAACATCTTTTTAAGTGCCTGTTAGCAATTTGTTTGTCTTCTTTGGAAAAATGTCGCTTCAGATCTGATACCATTTTGTAATTTTTTTTTTTTTTGATGTTGGTTATTTGAGCTGTTTATATATTTTCAGTATTAACCTATTAGCAGTTGTATCATTTGAAAATATGTTCTCCCATTTATTATGTTGTCTTTTCATTTATTGATGGTTTCCTTTGCTGCGCAAAAGCTTTTAAGTTCAGTTAGATCTCGTTTGTTTAGTTTCGCTTTTGTTTCCTTTGCTTTAGAAGACATGTACCCCACCAATGTTGCTACAGTTTACGTCAAAGAGTGTTCTATGTTTTCTTCAGGAGTTTCATGATGTGGGTCATATGTTTATGTCTTTATCCCATTTTGAGTTTATTTTTGTATATTATAATAAGGAATGTTCTATTTATATTCTTTTTTTTTTAATTTTATTTTATTTTTAAACTTTACATAACTGTATTAGTTTTGCCAAATATCAAAATGAATCCGCCACAGGTATATAGTTGTCTAGTTTTTCCAGCACCACTTACTGAAGAGACTGTCCTTTCTTCATTCATGGCTCTTTTGTCATAAATTCATTGGCTGTAAGTGCATGGGCTTATTTCTAGGCTCTCATTCTGTTCAACTGCTCTGTGTGTCTTTTTGTTCCAGTCCCATACTGTTTTCATTACTGTAGGTTTGTATTGTAATATGAAGTCAGGGTGCATGATTCATCCAGCTCTATTCTTTCTCAAAATTGTTTTAATTATCTGGGGTCTTTCATGATTCCATACAAAATTTAAAATTATCTGATTTAATTCTGTGAAAAATGTCCTTACTATTTTGGTAGGGATTACATTGAATCTGTAAATGGCTTGCATTTTAACAATGCTAATTCTTCCAATTCAAGAACATGGTGTATCTTCACATCCATCTGTATCTTCTTAAATTTCTTTCATTGGTGTCTTTTAATTTTTTGAGTACAAGTCTTTTACTGCCATCGGTATGTTTATTTCTAGGTATTTTATTATTTTTGATATGATTATAAATGGGATTGTTTCCTTAATTTTTCTGTGTATTAATTCTGTATCCATCAACCGTACCTAATTAATTGAGTGCTAATAGCTTTTTGATATCTTTAGGATTTTCTTTGTATGGTATCATATCATCTTCCAACAGTAACAGTTTACCTTTTTTTTTCTTACCAATTTGGATTCTTTTTATTTCTTTTGCTTGTCTGATTGCTGAGGATAGGACTTTTGTTCTTTAATACTATGTTGAATAAAAGTAGGAGTGGGCATTTTGAAAAAAGTTGGCTTAAAACTCAACATTCAGAAAACTAAGATCATGGCATCTGGTCCCATCAATTCATGGAAAATAGATGGGGAAACAGTGGAAACAGTGACAGACTTTATTTTTTGGGGCTCCAAAGTCACTGCAGATGTTGACTGCAGCCATGAAATTAAGATGCTTGCTTTTTGGAGGAAAAGTTATGACCAACCTAGACAGCATATTAAAAAGCAGATACATTACTTTGCCAACAAAGGTTCATCTAGTCAAAGCTATGGTTTTTCCAGTAGTCATGTATGGATGTGAGAGTTGGACTATAAAGAAGGCTGAGTGTCAAAGAATTGATTCTTTTGAACTGTGGTGTTGGAGAAGACTCATGAGAGTCCCTTGGACTTCAAGGAGATCCAACCAGTCCATCCTACAGGAAATCAGTCCTGAATGTTCATTGGAAGGACTGATGCTGAAGCTGAAACTCCAACACTTTGGCCACCTGATGCAAAGAACTGACTCATTTGAAAAGACCTTGATACTCAGAAAGATCGAGGGTGGAAGGAAAAGGGGATGACAGAGGATGAGATTGTTGGATGGCATCACCAACTCAATGAACATGAGTTTGAGTAAACTTCAGGAATTGGTGATGGACAGGGAGGCCTATGCTGCGGTCCATGCGGTCGCAAGAGTCAGACATGACTGAGCAACTGAACTGACTGGGCATTTTGATAAGAGCCGAGGATCCAAAACTGAATGTGAACTTAACCTGAGGGAGACACAGTAAACAAGATAACAAATGAAAAAAAAAAAAAAGATAACAAATGGAAAATAATAAAAAGATTATGAAGAAAATAATAAAAGAAGATTATGATGTTGAAGCTCCAATACTTTGACCACCTGATGCATACAGCTGACTCACTGGAAGACCTGATGCTGGCGAAGATTGACAGTAGAAGAAGGTGAGGGCGATGGAGGAGGATATGTTTGGATGGCATCACTGATTCAATGGACATGCACTTGGGCACACACTGGGAGATGATGAGGGACAGGGAAGCCTAGAATGTTGCATTCCATGGGACTGAGAAGAGTCAGATACCAGTTGGCAACTGAACAACGACATGAGGGTAATAAACAGAAGCTATAGCTGGTAATGGGAGAAACTATTTTCATTCATTAATTAAGATGTTTTAGGGAGTTTTTCAGCTGAAATTTCAAAGAGTAAATAATTGAACTATACAAAGGACCAGGAAGAGATTATTCTAAAAGGAGAGAATAATAATCAGACAAGCCAAGAGGTAGAGAAAGTGTTGGTATATCCAAAGATTTACAAAGTGATTAAGAAAGTTTGAGGTATGATAAATGTTATGGGCTAAATTTGTCTCCCCCAAATTCAGATGTTTTAAATCATAATCCCCAGTCAGATTCTATTAGGATGTGAGGCCTTTGAGAAGTAACTAGATGATGAAGGTGGAGCCTCATGAATGAGATTAGTGCCATTGGGAAGAGACAGAAGAGAGGTCTCTTCTTCTCTGCTTTCTGCCATGTGAGGGCATGATCAGAAGTCAACACAAGATGATCACCTGCAAGAGCAGAAGCAGATTCTTACCAAAACTCAACCATACCGGCACTCTGATTTCAGAATTACCAGCATCTTGACGTGATGAAAATTAACTTCTATTGTTTAATCAACTCGGTCTAGAGTAATTTGTTATAGCAATCTGGACTGTCTAACACAGCAAGAAAGAAAGAAGTTGTATAAATTGTGCTTGGAATGAGGTAGACAGGAAAATATAAAACCTGGATCTATGTCATCATAAAGGAGTTTTTTTTTTTTTTGTAGCAACAGAAAGGTAATCGAGGAATCAAAGCAGAGTGTGAGGAATGAAGAGTCAGATCTTGTATACTTTTTTCAAAATACTGCTATAACTACTGTGAATGTAGATCACTGAGGAAGGAGCTGAGATGTAGGAGAGCAAATAGGTAGATTCAGATGTGTTGTCATGTTTTGGAGGAGAGATAGGGTGGCTTTGGTGGAGTTAACAGTAGAGAAAGAGAGAAATGGAAATTTGGGGATATGAATAATGATGGAAAAAGGAGAATATAGATTGACCTCAGGTTTGGGGCAAGAGTTTCACAGGCATGCTGTGGTGCCATTTATCGAAATAAAAAACTATTCAAGGAATTATATTTCAATTTCAGATATACTAAGGTTGAGATTTCTTTTAGATATCCAGGAGATTTCAAGTGGGAGATTGGATGTATAGATAAAGTATTAAATTTGCAATGATCTTTCTTTAAGTGATCTTAGATGAATATTAGATAAATGAGTTGAGGTACAGTGAAAGATTCCATTAAATTTATAGCTATATGATTTCATATTATGGTCTTTCCTCTTTGTTATCTATGTGACTAGAGTGGGTGACAAAAATCTCTCTGAGGTTGTTTTCTTATCTGTGCAGCGGTGATAAGAATAATACCTGCTTGATATGCATAATGTGAAAATTAAGTAAAATTACTCATATGAAGTAGCTCTAATGTTAAAGGTTATAAAATTAAATTTTGTGGGAATCTAAATAAATATGGATTGTCTCCCAATTAGTTTTCCCATTTTTGAATAAAGAGTCATAGGAAGATATCCTATATCCACTTATCTATTCTATAATATCTTAATGTGAAAGCATCTCATTTCTCCCCCACAATTTTAAATATAAGAACCTAAGAATGAATACCTTGCTCACAACATAGAACAAGGTAAAACTATCACCCACAGATCTGAATTATAACACTGTGTTACACTGATTTAAAGATTTAGGCATTTATAAACACCTTTAACCTATTCCCATTCTGCTGCTGCTGCTAAGTCGCTTCAGTCATGTCCGACTCTGTGCGACCCCAGAGATGGCAGCCCACCAGGCTCCCCGTCCCTGGGATTCTCCAGGCAAGAACACTGGAGCAGGTTACCATTTCCTTCTCCAGTGCATGAAAGTGAAAAGTGAAAGTGAAGTCACTCAGTTGTGTCCGACTCCTAGTGACCCCGTGGACTGCAGCCTTCCAGGCTCCTCCATCCACGGGATTTTCCAGGCAAGAGTACTGGAGTGGGGTACCATTGCCTTCTCTGATCCCCATTCTACATGGCTATAAATGTATTATATATTCTAGGAAGCAGAATTCTCATAGTTGTTTGCTGTAGTTCTTTTGTGAAAAACAGAATATATATTCACTGTCACAGAAAATCACAATTTAGAACTTCTCTTGCTCCTTGATAATTTTGTTTTATTTAAGGTATTACTGAAAAACAAAACAAAAACTTAAAGGTGAAAGAAAAATAACCTCTGATAAATTAAGAAATAATTTATATTAGTCAACATTACCTGAAAGAAAAAAAAGGGTTCAACAGAAATAACAGTTCATAATAAAATTCAGTGAAGAGACAGGCACTTGAAAACAGACTCTGTAAGAATGGATATTTTCTTTTCTTCTGAGAGATTTGCTGTCTTTGTAAACCACTAGAGCCTCTTTGATTTTGACTCATTTTGTAACTCACAATTTCAGCTTAGCAGTACATGAGACCTCATGCATTTTTGTGCAGAAAGCAGAAGATATTTTCTATTATAGAAAACTAATGTCTTTGAAGGGATGCCAGAACTTCAATTAGGTGTAGTGTTTTCAGTAAGACAGACCACCTCTCTGTGATCCAAAGGATTTTAAATTTATTTGGATTAAATCATGCCACAGCCTAGCATTCTCTAAGGTTTATTAAAGATGATACTTCTTTTCCATAACATCAGACAGCATATCTTCTATAAAATGGTGTAAGATTTTCTGCTAAATATGGGGCATTTTTGCTCACACATATTTGAAAGCAAACTTCCGAGGAGACTATTCATTTTCTTTGCATAAAACAATCTTTTAGGCCTGTATGTTGAAATCACTCTTCAGAAGTCAAAGTATTACTTGCATTAGGTATTCCTTTCCCTTGCCCAGAAGTCCAAGGGTTAAGTAGAAGTTTGTATAAGCAGTTGTACACCTCTTTCCAGAAAATGAGAGGAAACAATTTTTAGTATTTTTGTTGTTGCTTAGTTGCTCAGTCATGTCCAAGTCTTCTACAAGCCCATGAACTACAGCCTGCCAAGCTCCTCTGTCCATGGGATTTTAGTATTACTTAAAATTAAATGTTTTAGTCCTATAATTAAGATTGAATATGCTAATTACTTGTCACTGACTAACATCCCTTCTGAACTCCTGAGTTTCTCAGTAATCTGTGAAGATCCTGAAACATTTTTGCATTTTCAGAACTAGAGGTCTGAGTGATTTGGGGATTAATACACCATAACCTATCATTAGGCAGAGTCATCTGTCCAGTAGCATCTCTTATGACTTTTCTCCATTTTCATGAAGAAGAAGGATGAGAAAATCTCCAGGTTTCTTTGAGGATGGACTCAAACCAATGATCGGTCATGATCAACGTTACTGTCCTAACTACCTTGGTGTTAGAAATCTTTTTGTGCACTTTACTGTCTATTCAAAGATAAGAAAAAAGTGAAAGATTGTCTTTCAGACAAATTAGGGCATTTGAAATGCCAAGTCATTGCCCTTGGCATCCTGAAATGCCTCTCAAAATTAAAAGGTTTATGAATAATGCTTTACGTAATTGGTTGGAATAAGAGGTAGGTTATTCACTTACCTTGATGTAATTCAGATATATCCCATGGACATGATTATACAGATACTTATTTGGGTTTTTCTCAATCAGTCATGGTTTGCCTTAGGTGTGCTTCTACCCCAGCCCACTCTGTGCAACTGCTTGCTGTCATCTTCTGAAGTGTGAAGTGTTAGTCCCTCAGTCATTTCTGACTCTGTGACCCCATGGGCTGTAAACCCACTAGGACCCTCTGTCCGTGGAATTCTCCAGGCAAGAATACTGGAGTGGGAAGCCATTTCCTTCTCCAGGGAATCTTCCCGACCCAGGGATCAATGTGGGCAGATTCTTAACCACCTGAGCCACCAAGGAAGCCCTGTCACCTAACTCCCCTTTTTTCTGCCAGTGTTGCTTTAATGGCTTCATTTAACTTATTCATCTGCATACTGCTTTGCCTTTTGGCTCACTGCCTGTTTTCTTCTTGCCTTAGAAACCTTGGCTAAATAACTAGTACATTAACCTCATTAGGCCTTAAGATTCTCTCACAGATATCCCTTGGACATCCAATATTTCTGAGCACCCACTTTCTTTACTGCTTTTTTCTTATTCTTCCTCACTGATATTACAATAAAAGGTGGAGAGTCTAGGCATTTTCTCTGTGTTAAATGACCTAAAATTTGCCATAGATCTACAAGTGTTTTCATTAATAGTGACTGTTGACTAATCTAGAAAATGATGGTAAACCATATAGGTGTGTATGCATGTGTGTATGTACTTTTTAAAGGTATCTTGCCATCTGTATAGAGAGATTGATTAAATAACTAAATAAACATCATTTTTACAAAAGAAAGTGTGAGAGTTAAAACCCTAGTGCACAAAGCAGAACTACATATTCATGACTTGGACTCTTTCCTACACAATTCCTTACAGAATTGCTTAATTGCTAATTGTTTCTGCCTTCTCTGCCAAAAAGACTAATATTTGGATTTACAATGAAAAGGAAAAATCTTGCTAAGGGAAAATGGAATTTCTTTAGGAAGTAACTATAGAGCATCCTACAGGGAGAGTGAATCAGATTAAAACATTCACTGTAGGAATTTCCTTGTTAGAGAATATCCAGCCTGACCTTGAGGGAAAATGTATCTCTTTTGCTGCTTTGTTTCCTGTCTCTAAGACTATGCCAGTTGCCACCTTAGTAAAACTATTACCCATTCTAAGAACTTGCCTCTCACAGGTGAAGCTATCTGTTGTAGTTGATCTTCATGACTCAATTACATTGCATTTGGATTCTTCTTCAGAGAATAACAACTCTCTGTTTTATATATATATATACACACACACACACACACACACACATATATGTGTGTATGTGTGTGTGTGTATATATATATATATATTCTGTTCATAAGTGCCTAGATTCAAAAGTGGTCTCCATTTGGGGCAACTATAATCTCTCCTCTGTGTCTGCTCAGTAGACCTTGCAGACATAGTCATTGCCTGATTTTCTTTTGGATCAGAGCCTTATCTCTGGCACTTTTGGTTCAGCTCTTAAATTTTTATTTCCATCCCTGCAATGCCTCTCAAATCAATTTTGAAATCTAGGATGGGTAGAGACCATGAGATTTTTAGTACACAGTTCTTGTGCTCAGTTTAATTATTTCCTAGGAATCTGATTAGTTTACAAATGCAATTGTACAATTGTTGTCAGTTATTTCTGACAAAATGTGAAGAACAAGAAATGTGACTGTTCAGACTGTTACATCAAAGACCCCTAATGAACTAAGCCTCCTCATACTTATAGCTTTGTACAGTCCTCTTCCACAGTGACTTTCTAGAAACTTAATAAGTGATACCTAATTAGGACCAAATTGAAATGGCACCCCTGCTGTGTGAGAAACTTTTTCTGCTAGAGAAGACAAGTGGAGAGGAAAAAAAACTTCCCAGATGATAGCATCAGTGAACTACCAAACATTTAAGAGATCACTTTGGACCATTTAGGCAAGACTGAAAGTCCCATACTACCAATCCCAACCCAAATTACCAAACTGTGAGATTTTGTTTGAGGAAACTGTTTTACAGTTGTTTTTTATATAGCAATGTGTATTGAAATGATAAAAAAAAAAAGAGACATAAGATATTGTTTCAAAAAATGAGCAGATAAATATTTTATAAAAATGTAGATTATCTTGATGAAATCACAAAGATTTACTGGAACTATTAGGACATATTATTTGGGTATTGATTAGAAAAAGTAGTGATTATTGGAGACCAATGTACAGTTACTTATGCCATGGGCTTCACACTATCTTACTTACTTTGTTTCAATTAAAAACAAGATGTTGCTGTCAACAGTATATCTGAGGTATTTTTCAAGGACTCTCAGATGATTTTCATGTATCAAAAGGAGATATATAGATTGGGGTCAACAGAAAAGGTACATTGCTCTCAAATTGAATAATGTACTTAAATGTGTTCACTAGCAAGTGGAAGACAACTTCATTTAATGTTTACTCTAGTGTGTGATGTCAGATTCTTTCTATAACTCTTTCTTTTTAAAGTCAATATAGATGACACCGAATGTTGCAAATATCAAATGTATGGATGATGAAATAGGAGAATGGTAAATATGTATAAGAGTGTTACAACCTTAAAATATTGCTTCAGATTAAAATAATGACCCAATATACCATGGTAAAATCTAATGGATTGGAGATATGCATGATCTTGCATTTCTTTATGAAATGTTACTTAATAGTTACACATATTTTAAAAAGTGTATCAGTTTTTGTCAGTAGTGGAATATACATCAATATGTGTTTATTGTAGATCTCAGCAAGCTATTTTGAACTAGGGATGCTGTGATGGCTGATTTTATACATATCCTTGACTGAGCTTCCCTGGTGGCTCAGAGGTTAAAGCATCTGCCTGCAATGTGGGAGATCTGAGTTTGATCCCTAGGTCGGGAAGATCCCCTGGAGAAGTAAATGGCAACCCACTCCAGTACTTTTGCCTGGAGAATCCCATGGACAGAGGAGCCTGGTAGGCTACAGTCCACGGGGTCGCAAAGAGTCGGGCACGACTTCACTTTCACCTTCACTTTGACTGGGCCAAAAATGGCCAGATACTTGTTTAAACTTATTTCTGGGTGTGTCTGCGAAGGTGTTTCTGAAAGTGATTTGCATTTAAATTGGTGGATGGGGTAAAGCAGATCGCCTTACCAATATGGCTAAGGTATTGTCCAATTCTTGGAAGATCTGAATAGAGCAAAAAGGCAGAGAAATACTGAATTCTCTCTCTCTTTTCCTGACTTCTTGATGTGAAATTTACATTTCTGTTCTCCTCTGCATATGTCAGGTAAAATCTAGAATTATAGTGTTAAATCTTATTTTATGAAAGGATATATTAAATTATTGTTATACAGGTTCATGATCATTTAAAATGAGCACTTCAAAATTCTTGAGATGCTCCTTAGTAGTGGTTATAGGGTTTACAAAAATATATGCCGTAAATGTTTGCCATCTTTTCGAATCATTTTCTATTTTCAATAGACAAAATCATTATTTGCATTTAAATCTATAAAAAGGAAATGATATATAATTTTTTAAAAGATAATTTTGGGTTCAGCAAAGAAATTTACTTAAGATTATTGTTGCATCTGTTAAGAACTAGTGTGTTGAGTTTGCTTTAGGGATCATTTTGCAAGAAATATTCCTTCTGCTCCAAGATTAAAAAGAAATAGTTATAGGCATAACATAATAAATGACATTCTTACCTTCACAACTGTCTCTAGGTATGTTTCATCATTTTGAGAAGTTCTGATTTCCCTGTATTGGAAGAGATTCATGAATCAGAAAGGATGTGGACTCTTTGAATGTTCAAAATACCTTCAAACCTTTAATATTATCAGCTTGTGATGGTAATTATCATCTCACAAGAGTATAATTAGCTTCTTTTAAGAGACATAGTAGAGTCCTTCTGAGTCATCCCAAGACAGAAATTACCCCAATTGCCTGGAGAAATGTTTAGCAATCCACACAGAATTACTCTCAATGAATGGCATATGCCTTATACAGAATGTTGGCCAGAACCATGAAAATTCAGAAATGTGGTGTTTTCTCTGAAACTCTGAAAAGACAGTCTCTGTCCAAAGCCCACAAAAGCATGTTGTCTGTTCTATTTTCACTTATTTGTAGTCCTTTCATTTTAATTCTCAGATCTGTTTATGTCATGTAGAGACCCAGGTCCCTTGTTTTGAGGTATTATTTAGTTTTTAAATTAATTTTTATTGAAGTATATTTGCTTTACAATACTGTGTCAGTTTTCACTGTACAGCAAAATGAATCAACCATACATAAGCATACATTCCCCTCCTTTTGGACTTTCTTTCCATTTAGTCACCACTGTGCATTAAGTAGAGTGCCCGGTGCTATACAGTATGTCCTCACTGGTTATCTATTCTCTGCATAGTACCAGATGGACCTAGATAGTGTCATGTAAAGTGAAGTAGGTCAGAAAGTGAAAAACTAATATCATATATTAGCACATATGTATGGAATCTATAAAATGGTGTTCAATTCAGTCGCTCAGTCATGTCCGTATAGTCGATCCTATTTGCAAAGCAGAAATAGACACACAGATATAGAGAACAAATGTTTGGATACCAAGCAGGGAAGGGGGATGGAGGAATTTGGAGATTGGAATTGACACGTATACACTATAGATAGGCTTCCCTGATGACTCAGTGTTAAAAAATCCACTTGCCAATTCAGGAGATGGGGTTTGGTCCCTGGGTTGGGAAGATCCCCTGCAGAAGGAAATGACAACCCTCTCCAGTATTCTAGCCTGGGAAATCCTATGGATGTAATGACTGGGCTACAGTCCATGGGACTGCAAAAGAGTTGAACATGACTTAACAATGGAACAATATAAAATAGATTACTAATGATACCCAGATCTCTTTGATCATACTAAAAGCTCCATGGTCAAATGCCTTTGCTGTATTTTGCAATAATGACCCAAGGAAATTACTTTGAAATACCATCTCATTTAGAATAAATTACACATACTCATTGCCTATATCACATTTTGAATAGTACTATTTTCAGTTTTTACCTGGCCATACAACAGAACATGGCAATTTAACAATTCAGATAAACTATTTTGCAGAAGCACTTAAACTCAAATTATTAAATAACTCCTTAAATTTTCAAATTTTAAGGAATGCTCTCAGTCGTGTTTTATTCTCATTTATACTCACATGGGCAAGTAGGTGTGCCACCTCTTCCTCACAAGTATCAAGATTCCAATATACATTTAACTGCTTCTAAAAAGAATGTCCATTTAGTTATATCCTAATAATTTCCCCAAGTTTTTATTTGTCATCATTTAAGATAGAGCCAAGACATTTTTCAATTAAGATGAAAATGTCTGTTTTTTACCACTTGCTAAAACATATAACGGTTGATAGAGATTTTTATTTCCCACCTAACAATACAGTAGGTTCACAGTGGCGAGGCATTTTATAAATATAACTAAAAATTAAAAATATTAAGTTCAACATCAAAGTATCAACATAAAAACTAAAGATAATCTATCAATTCAGATGTTTTCTTTAAGAATATTAAAATGTCCATAAAGTCTTCACAGAGAATTACCTGAGTCTAAGAATAAAGACTCTTTCCCAAGGTGAAACTATTTTTGGCTTATCAAGATTTTGCTTGCCTGATGTTGCTTCATTCATGTCCAACTCTTTGTGACCCCATGGACTGTAGCCTACCAGGCTCCTCTGTCCATGGGATTCTCCAGGCAGGAATACTGGAGTGGGTTGCCATGACCTCCTCCAAGGGGTCTTCCCGACCCAGGGACTGAACTGGAGTCTCTTATGTCTCCTGCATTGGCAGGCAGGTTCTTTACCACTAGCAGCAGCTGGTAGTATTTACTTGTTTCAGAGTTTTGTTAGACAGAATCAGGGAGATAGTGAAAACTATTGTCCAAGGGAGAGATGGGAATGGTTGTTGACTCTGCTCTCAACCCAAGTGAAACTGCTATGCTTTGAGTAGAGAGAAGTTTAGACTTCTCTCTTAACTTCTAACTAAGCTTGTTAGTCTTATTTACTGTTTGTTTGGTTGATAAATATTAAGTATATGGTGTATTATTTAATAATTATTTGGTATACCTCTCAAATTCCAAAGGTTTACAGGGAAAATACTAAGGTTGAAGGAGGAAACGTACAGAACAGGTTCCATCTTGAAAGCAGGACTCCATCTTGGACTGGACTGTGGACTTTGAGCTATATGCCTAGTATCTATGGAAAAAACATACCAACTAGAAAACCAGGCCCCTGGAAGGAAGAACCCCAGGGCTCATGCCTAGACCCTTCATCACCTAAAAGAATACCCTAATTACCTGTGTAACAGAATAGAATCATACATTCTATTATGCTTATTGGGTTATGACCACAGGCCTATTGATAATTGTCCACTGTTAACTACCTAGGCTTAAGGCATATGAACGGAGAAGGCAATGGCACCCCACTCCAGTACTCTTGCCTGGAAAATCCCATGGACAGAGGAGCCTGGTAGGCTGCAGTCCATGGGGTCGCTAAGAGTCGGACACGACTGAGAGACTTCACTTTCACTTTTCACTTTCATGCATTGGAGAAGGAAATGGCAACCCACTCCAGTGTTCTTGCCTGGAGAATCCCAGGGACGGGGGAGCCTGATGGGCTGCTGTCTATGGGGTCACACAGAGTCAGACACGACTGAAGCGACTTAGCAGCGGCAGCAGCAGCAAGGCATATGAAACATGGGTAACTTTGTATCTTTCCTTTTATTTTTTCAGACTAGTTTCAGGGAATTTGGGGAGGTGGGTTTGGGCAGGTACACTTAGGGTGTATAAGGTTTTCATAAAAACTGGTCAGGGTCCTTGGCTAACAGGAGACTGCCTTCGGCGCGCCGGTGTAATAAACTGTACTCCACTATCTGCATTGAACTTCTGAGTGAGTTTGTTTCCCAGAACACACGACTACAACAAGGTAATAGTTGGTAGTATGAAGATGATATTAGGTGAGGAGAAAGAATCCCAAGATATGATACAGAGTCCAGTAAGACATACCTGGGGCTCTTTTAAATAGTAGGAAAAAAGTTAATGGTATATTTGTACTGCCCCAGACTGTATTGATTTGATGTACAGTAGAATTGGTATTGGTATCTACTAACTGAAAAATATTTTAAAGTCTGAGACCTTTCTTCATTACAATCCCAAAGAAAGGCAATGCCAAATAATGCTCACACTACTGCACTATTGCACTCATCTCACACAGTAGTAAAGTAATGCTCAAAATTCTCCAAGCCAGGCTTCAGCAGTAGGTGAAGCATGAAATTCCAGATGTTCAAGCTGGTTTTAGAAAAGGCAGAGGAACCAGAGATCAAATTGCCAACATCCACTGGATCATCGAAAAAGCAAGAGAGTTCCAGAAAAAACATCTATTTCTGCTCTATTGACTATTCCAAAGCCTTTGACTGTGTGGATCACAATAAACTGGAAAATTCTGAAAGAGATGGGAATACCAGACCACCTGACCTGTCTCTTGAGAAATCTGTATGCAGGTCAGGAAGCAACAGTTAGAACTGAACATGAAACAACAGACTGGTTCCAAATACAAAAAGGAGTACGTCAAGGCTGTATATAGTCACCCTACTTATTTAACTTATATACAGAGTACAGCATGAGAAACGCTGGGCTGGAAGAAGCACAAGCTGGAATCAAGATTGCCAGGAGAAATATCAATAACCTCATATATGCAGGTGACACCACCCTTATGGAAGAAAGTGAAGAGGAACTAAAGAGCCTCTTGATGAAAGTAAAAGAGAAGAGTGAAAAAGTTGGCTTAAAGCTCAACATTGAGAAAATGTAGATCATGGTATCTGGTCCCATCACTTCATGGGAAATAGATGGGGAAACAATGGAAACAAGGACAGACTTTATTTTTTTGGGCTCCAAAATCACTGCAGATGGTGATTGCAGCCATGAAATTAAAAGACACATACTCCTTGGAAGAAAAGTTATGACCAACCTAGACAACATATTAAAAAGCAGAGACATTACTTTGTCAACAAAGGTCCATCTAGTCAAGGCTATGGTTTTTCCAGTAGTTATGTATGGATGTGAGAGTTGGACTATAAAGAAAGCTGAGCACCGAAGAATTGATGCTTTTGAACTGTGGTGTTGGAGAAGACTCTTGAGAGTCCCTTGGACTGCAAGGAGATCCAACGAGTGTATTCTAAAGGAGACCAGTCCTGAATATTCATTGGAAGGACTGATGTTGAAGCTGGAACTCCAATATTTTGGCCACCTGATGTGAAGAGCTGACTCATTTGAAAAGACCCTGATGCTGGGTGGTTGAGGGCAGGAGGAGAAGGGGACAACAGAGGATGAGATGGTTGGATAGCATCACTGACTCACTGAACATGAATTTGTGTAAAGTCTGGCAGTTGGTGATAGACAGGGAGGCCTGGCGTGTTGCACTTCATGGAGTTGCAAAGTCAGATATGACTGAACGACTGAATGAACTGAACCTTTTCTTTACTCCCAATCTCCTGAAAAAGATGACATTTATTTTGCCCCATTACCACTGGAATCCCCACGTTAAAAAGAAAAAAAAAATCCTTTAGATTCAGATGTTGAAAGGATCTGATAAATGTTATCACAGAAGATATGAGGGATTAATTGGTATTTCTGATCATTGCTGAATGTTTTGCACAGTATAACACACTGCCATCAGGACTGCTGCTCCTGCTGCTGCTGCTGAGTTGCTTCAGTCATGTCCGACTCTGTGCGACCCCATAGACGGCCTCACACCGGGTTCCCCTGTCCCTGGGATTCTCCAGGCAGGAACAGTGGAGTGGGTTGCCATTTTCTTCTCCAGTGCATGAAACTGAAAAGTGAAAGTGAAGTTGCTCAGTCATGTCCGACTCTTAGCGACCTCATGGACTGCAGCCTATCAGGCTCCTCTGTCCGTGGGTACCTGTCATTTAAAGTAGAAATTCTCAAGATGAGGCTGAGGGGAGCAAGGACTACTCCAGTTCTAGGAAGATAGATGCCCCAGGTAGGGAATCATTACACTTAACCTGTTTTAGCTAAATAAACTATGATTAACAGGGAATACATATTTTATTTTTTAAGCAGCTTTTCCTGGAAAAGCAAGGTGGGTGAGAAGTAAAAATGATTCTCACTCATTAGGTAGCATATTCATCAATATTGTGCTACAATTTTAAGAAACAAACTCCAATGTGTATAATGTCTCAAAAAATAACTCATTCAAAGTCCACAACGGGTGTTCCTTATGACAGGTGTTTTTTCCTCCTAGTGATGTTCCAGGGATCCAGTCTTCTATCTTGTGCTTCTACCATAATCTTGTGGATCATTGTGTCCATCTGCATCAATCTAGGGGAAAAAATGGAAAAGCACAGACAGTTTTACATGGGGTGGCATTTTATGCAGAAGACCTGGAAATAATGCTTATCATTGCTAGTCACATTCTATTGGCTAGAGCACAAAATCCTACCTGCCACTCTCCAAGTGCAGAAGAAAAAAAAGAAAAAAAAAAAAAAGACTGGGAAATACTGTTGGCCAAGTTGTCCAAGAAAATGATGAAATAATGTTGGTGAGCTGCTATGGCAGTTGCTGCCACAGCATGAACTTTGTATCTCAGCTACCAGTGAGGGGAGATGTAGGTGAGGAGAAATAAACTTGAGCTTCCCAGGTGGTGCTAGTGGTAAAGAATCTAGCTGCTAAAGCAGGAGATGCAAGAGATGTTTGATCCCTGGGTGAGGAAGATCCCCTGGAGGAAGGCACAGCAACCCACTTCAGTATTCTTGCCTGGAGAATTACATGGACAGAGTAGCCTGGTGGGCCACAGTCCATGGGGACACAAAGAGATAGATACAACTGAGCACACACACACATACATGAATAAATATTGGTTTCTAAATTTATTGCACAGAATCCCCATATTTTCAAAAATCATGTATTTCAGTTTATAGTCAAATATACATTGCTGTTCTTGCTTACCAACAACTTTACATTTGAAAATTTACTGGTTCTCTCTAATCGCTCATGACTCTCAGCTCTCAACTTGGTAACTCTGGCTATCACACAACCTGGGAGATATTTAATATATAATGGAATTCTCCAAGCCAGGCTTCAATACTTCAATACTCCAAGTTCATGGAACCATGAACTTCCAGATGTTCAAGCTGGATTTAGAAAAGGCAGAAGAACCAGAGATCAAATTGCCAACATCTGTTGGATCATTGAGAAAGCAAGAGAGTTCCAGAAAAACATCTGCTTTAATGACTATGCCAAAGCCTTTGACTGTGTGGATCACAACAAACTGTGGAAAATTCTTAAAGAGATGGGAATACCAGACCACCTGACTTGCCTCCTGAGAAATCTATATGCAGGACAAGAAGCAACAGTTAGAAATGGACATGAAACAACAGACTGGTTCCAAACTGGGACAGGAGTACATCAAGGCTGCATATTGTCACGCTGCTTATTTAACTTATATGCAGAGTACATCATGAGAAATGCTGGACTGGATGAAGCACAAGCTGGAATCAAGATTGCGGGGAGAAATATCAATAACCTCAGATATGCAGATGACACCACTCTTATGGCAGAAAGAGAAGAACTAAAGAACTTCTTTAATTCTGAAAGTGAAAGTGAAAGAGGAGAGTGAAAAAGTTGGCTTAAAACTCAACATTCAGCAAACAAAGATCATGGCATCCAAGTACCATTACTTCATGACAAATAGATGGGGAAACAATGGAAACATTGAGAGACTATTTTTGGGGGGGGGGGGCTCCAAAATCACTGCAGATGGTAGCTGCAACCATGAAATTAAAAGATGCTTGCTCCTTGGAAGAATAGCTATGACCAACCTAGATAGCATATTAAAAAGCAGAGACGTTTCTTTGCCAACAAAGGTGCATTTAGTCAAAGCTATGGTTTTTACCAGTAGTCATGTATGGATGTGAGAATTGGACTATAAAGAAAGCTGACTGCCAAAGAATTGATTCTTTTGAACTGTGGTGTTAGAAAAGAGTCTTGAGAGTCCCTTGGACTGCAAGGATATCCAACCAGTCCATCTTAAAGGAAATTAGTCCTGAATATTCTTTGGAAGGACTCATGCTGAAGCTGAAATGCCAATACTTTGGCCACCTGATGCGAAGAACTGACTCACTGGAAAAGACCCTCATGCTGGGAATGATTGAAGGCAGGAGGAAAAGGGGATGACAGTGTATGAGATGGATGGATGACATCACCAACGTGATGGACATGAGTTTGAGCAAGCTCCTGGAATTGGTGATGGCCAGGGAAGCCTGATGTTCCTCAGTCCATGGGGTTGCAAGAGTCGGACATGACTTAGTGACTGAACTGACCTGAACTGAGAGGGCATAAGTTAGAGGAGTTGACAAATGAGGTTGAATAGTAGAGTATGGAGAGAAGATAGTGTAAACTCCAGAGACAAATTCCTTTTTTTGCTCATCTTTTTAGAGTAATTGATTCTTTACATATATGGAATCTAGAAAGATGGTACTGATGAACCTATTTACAGGACAATGGTGCAGATACAGACATAGATAACAGACTTATGGACGTGGTGGCAGGGAGGAGAGGGTGGGATGAATGGAGTGAGTAGCTTGGAAACATATACACTGCTACTGCTACTGCTAAGTCACATCAATCGTGTCCGACTCTGTGCGACCCCATAGACGGCAGCCCACCAGGCTCCCCTGTCCCTGGGATTCTCCAGGCAAGAACACTGGAGTGGGTTGCCATTTCCTTCTCCAATGCATGAAAGTGAAAAGTGAAAGTGAAGTCGCTCAGTCGTGTCCGACTCCTAGCGACCCCATGGACTGCAGCCTACCAGGCTCCTCCGTCCATGGGATTTTCCAGGCAAGAGTACTGGAGTGGGGTGCCATTGCCTTCTCCGAACATATACACTACCATATGTAAAACAGATAGCCAGTGGGAATTTGCTGTGTGACTCAGAAAGCTCAAACCGGGGCTTTCTGACAACTAGAGGGTTGGAGTGGGGTGGAAGGTGGGAGGGAGGTTTAAGAGGGAAGGAACATATGTATGCCTATGGCTCATTCATGTTGATGTATGGCATAAACCAACACAATACAATATTGTAAAGCAATTATTATTCAATTAAAAATGAGTAAATTTTAAAAAATTAAAAAATAAGTAATTGGTTCTTGATGTGAGATAAGAAGGAATCAACCCTAAAGATATTTGATTCTCTTCTTTGAAGCCTTTCCCTAAATAACCTTTTATTTTGTGCCAAATCTTACTTTCTACCTCTTTGCTTTCAGCCTAGTCCTGGCATTTTTTTTTTTTTTTTTTGGCTTTTAACTGACCATGTACCATTCTGCCTTTTTTGAAATTTATTGGAGATGTTTTAAGCTTACATTGGGAAATGCAGAAAGTACTAGTAGAATGAGAATTTTTTTTTTATGGATATTCACACAAACTGAGTTACCAAGGGCATCCCAAACAAGCTGTGGAAAGGGTGAGAAGGAGGCAGAAACAATATTTGCATGCAGCACACTTGAAGTTGCAAGTTTGAAATCATTTGGGCTTTCTCCTGGAGCAGCAGATTTTTCTCTGTAGGAAGTTCTTATCTACTGCAGAGGAAAGATTGGGTTATATAAGTTATATAATCGTTAACAAACTGTCAACTATAGATGTTCTGATTCTGCGATGTAATCAAATCTCATACCTTATATGGACTAGGGAAGATGGAACCCAGGAGATTTCATAAAAAAGAAACATCTGAATATTTCCCAGGCTTCATGCCCTATGTTATAGTTTCTACATTAAAAAATGTGAGATTTTGATAATTATGCATAATGTAAATGAAAGACTACTTGTCCACACAGTAAGTTCAAGGAAAGATTTTTGAAATTGATGCCTTAGAGAAAATTAGAAGTTAGAAACGCCAGAACCCTAAGGGGCTTTAAGATAATCCTATTACTTTAGTTATAGAGAATGAAAGGTCTAAATATGTTGAGTGACTTGCTCAAGTTTACAAATGAAGTCACATATATTGAGGTTTGGCAAGTCTCTCTCTCATTACAATATTCTTTAATATTAAAAAATATACAGAAACAGAAAATTATTTTAAAGCCAACATTCATTTTTGGAGCCTGAAACAAGTGACAATTTTTTCAGTAGTCACAAAAACGTATCAACAGAAAAGATGTAGTAGGGTTTAGCTTTGATTCTGCTAATCATATAAGAAAAAGCAAGCAGTATATTTAAGTAATTGAATGTTGAGCTAGAATTATTCACTGTAGATTTGCACAGAAGCATATAAAATAGAACTTAATGGACTGGGAGCGTTAACTAAAAGTTATCTGAATGATAAAAATAAAATTAGTAGGTCAGTGATAAAAAAGATAAAGACAAAACAAACAAACAAAAAAGACAGCAGAGAATTTTCGCATCTCATTATTCATAGGAATACTGATACTATGGCATTATAAACAGGAGGATATGGAAAGATGAACATCTTCTGAAAGCACCTAGAAGCATTTTTCTCCTGTGAATGTATAATAGCATGCATATGTGAGAAAAAAATTCTTTGGACTTTGGCAATGTTCTAACAATAATTAGCTTCAGTGGGAATGTTTGTAGGTACATATTTACATAAACTAAAATGAGAATAAGACAAATGAGGTGAATGGCTGTTATCTTTGAATCAGATAAAATAAGATCATGGAAAGAGGGGAAAGCTTTCAGATTTGTACACTCAAAAGTCTTGGTCAACGGTGCTACATTGACTAAAATAGTAGAATTATAAGGTAAATTGACTTGTTTGTTCATCAGGACATTATTACAGAATATTAATCATATAGAAGAAAAAAAGACCCAAAGATTACTTGTCATAGTGTGAACTTTATTTCATAGAACACCGAGGAAGATTATATAAGGCATAAAATGATTACCACTATAACGTACGTATTAAACCACCATTAGTGTGTTCGGCTATTTCCCTTTTTCTTTTCAAGTAATATCAATCTTGTGTGTCTAGATATGAATAGTTTAATAGGAATAAAATTCCATATCTTCAAGTTCTGTAAAACTCATAAGGTTAACTTGAGAGTAGGCTATTGGTGTGCTCTCAAAACTGTTGCTTCACTTTACAGACTGAAGGCCTAGTTTGCCTTTCTGTATCTTACTATGGTGCATTATGGAAATGTAAGAATTCTGTGGGAATCAAACAGGTAGACAGTTGAATGTATCAGTTCTAGGTACCTTCTTTTAATCAATGCTTTTTTTCCCATACAATTTAAGGGTAAAGAACTATATTAGAAAATACATTTAAAGCTTTGTGAGGATGTTCTTAGATATTTAATAGAGTGGGACAGTTCAACTGACTGTAATTTTCATTAAATGGCATGTTCTCTTCCATCTTATGACTACTGTCAAGTAATTTAATTTTGTCTGAGAGAAAGGTCCAGTAAAGGAAAGCAGAGGGGCATTAGAAAGTTTGAGAACTTTCACACTTTTCTAATGTGGTTCATTAATTCATCATAAAACAAACTCATAGCAAGACTCTATGCCTTACCTAGCTATGTATTTATCTAAGAATTGAAATTAATAAATGATATAAATGCTATGGGGTCATACTTTAAGATCTGCACTTGAACTGAAAAATGATATTGGATTTTTTTTTTTTAACAGACTGTAAGTCTGATTAGGTTAATTTACTAAACAATGAAGATGGAGTTTGCCACTTAAGTTATGTATTATACATTTTGTGCAAATTGAATGACCTAAATTTGTAACTCCAACGCTTTGATATTAACATACTTAAGGTGCACAAAGAGATTAAATATATTTCATTTCACTTTATAAGACAATAGTGGTTTAGGTTTAGTTGCTAAGTCATGTCTGATTCTTGTGACCCCATGGACTGTAACCTGCCAGGCTCCTCTGTCCATGGGATTTTCCAGGCAAGAATAGTGGAGGGGATTGCCATTTCCTTCTCCAGGGGGTCTTCCCAACCCAGGGATTGAACCTGTATCTCCTGTGTTGAAAATGGTTTCTTTACTGCTGAGCCACCAGGGAAACCCATTAAGACACTGGTAGAGATGCATTAAAATTAATATTTTGTTTTTCCTAATTCTTTCTTATTGACTTTAATAAAGTACTTCTAACTTAAAAAAACATGTATAAATAACATATGTTTGAAAAGTCTTGGTAAAATTGTATTTATATATGTATTAGTTTTCTGTTGCTGTATAAGAAACTATCACAAAGTTAATGGCTTAAAACACGCTCATTTATTACTTCACAGTGTCTGTAAGTTGGAAATGTCGGCATAGTCCAGTTGGGGTCTCTGGTTGAAATTGAGAAAGTTGCAAGCAAAGTGTTCACGGGGCTCCAAAGTCATCTGAGATTCATTTAAAGTCCTTTTCCAAACTCACTAGGTGTTGGAATTAAGAATTTCCTGGCAGTTGTGTCACTGAGGTATGCATTTTCTCATTACCTGTAGATTAGAACCACTTTCAGCTCCTAAAGGTCACTCTCTGGTCCTTCACATGTGGGGCTTTGCCAGGGTCCAGCCCCGGTGGATCCAGGGAATTCAAAGCGGGGACGGCGTCGGCAAACTGGATGCTGCTGCTGCTGCTGCTAAGTCGCTTCAGTCGTGTCCGACTCTGTGCGGCCCCATAGATAGAAGCCCACCAGGCTCCCCCATCCCTGGGATTCTCCAGGCAAGACTACTGGAGTGGGGTGCCATTGCCTTCTCCAATGCATGAAAGTGAAAAGTGAAAGTGAAGTCGCTCAGTCGTGTCCGACTCTTAGCAACCCCATGGACTGCAGCCCACCAGGCTCCTCCGTCCATGGGATTTTCCAGGCAAGAGTACTGGAGTGGGGTGCCATTGCCTTCTCCGGGGGAACTGGATACAATAGCTTTAATTAAATATTAATTAGAGACATAAAGAGTAATAGAATAGGGATAGCTCAGTAGGAAAATTCAGTGGAGAAAAGAGACTGAATAACTTGGTTTACGTGGAAAGCTAATAAAATTCCAATACAAGGAATTTACATCACCTACATAGGCCACAGGCGTCCTCCTGTTCTCCTGAAGGAGAGGAGACACTAAGGCCTCCCAGGTCAGATCTTAGAAGCCCAGGCATAATTAGTAGGCTGACGAGCCTCCACGCTTCAGATGGGAATTCACCCGGAAGGTGAGAGAAAGAATGACATGGGGAGACCAAGTTTCAGTGAACAAGGCCCGCACTTTATTTTCCAAAGTAGTTTTTATACCTTAAGTTGTGCATAGAGGATACTGGGGGAAGGGGTAGAGTCAGCAGTAAGCCAGGCTTTCTTCCAGCAAACTTATCATATGCAAAAGTTTAGGTGATTTACATCATCTTCTGGCCCAGAGGCCGTAACATTTTAAGATCCTTTTTTCAGAAAACTTATTTTTCTCTAAAGGTGATTATTCTAAAGTCAGGCACCACTCTCCAAAAGCATTAGATAAAGTTGCATTCCTATAGGGCAAAGGTGTGGTGGGCTATAACAAGAAAAAGAATTAACTCAAGGGTCCAAGGTTACAAACATTAAAGCTACTATTTACTATACACTATATACTATTTACTATATACTATTCCTATACACCAATTATATTAATCAATACACTCCCAGGGACACAGTAGGTAAGGGATATGGAAACTTAGCAGCAAACATTGGCCCAACAAGTGAAAAACCCTTCACCAATACAATTTCTAATCAATCTTTTAACTGCTCAAAGGAATCTGTATTTAGATAGTTTAGAACATCTCATGCCTCTCACAGTTGGGAGGATCTGAACAATCACATGTGGCCGGAAGAACCTACTCAGGCAAGCTAGAGGACTTCCAAAGGAGTTTGTAGGTTGAAACACTCTTGTCACGCCCAGGAACTTTATTAACTAGAGCTGTAAGTTAACTCTTTTTCAGAGAGAGGTGGTGGGGGACAGCCCCCCGTAAAGTCAGAGGTATAGGTGAGAGCACAAAGCAGTAAAGTAGGCAGACTCTGATTTTGGGGGTAGGTGCTTGAGAATTTCCAGGGGGACTCCTGAGGCTCGAACCCGCCTTTCTGTATGCCGAGCCTCCTTCCTCATGACCTTTGCCATGGACGGAGTTCCTCACGCTGGCTCCTGGCAGGGCTTGTGTCTCGAAACATGGCAGTTCACTTCTTGAAGACCAGCAGGAGAATCTCTTTCCATGATGGGCTCCATCCTTCTTCAAAGCTTCTCCTGATGAAATCACACTCACCAGGGATAATCTTCATTTTTATTAACTCAAAGTCAATGAATCGGATATCTTAATTTCATCTGTAGTATCCTTAACCTTCTATCTCATAATAGAATGGGAAAGACTGGAGATGTCTTCAAGAAAATTAGATATACCAAGGAAACATTTCGTGCAAAGATGGGCTCATAAAGAACAGAAATGGTATTGACCTAACAGAAGTAGAGACATTAAGAAGAGGTAGCAAGAATACACAGAAGAACTGTACAAAAAAGATCTTCATGACCCAGTTAATCATGATGGTGTGATCACTCACCTAGAGCCAGACATCCTGGAATGAGAAGTCAAGTGGGCCTTAGGAAGCATCACTACAAACAAAGCTAGTGGAGGTGATGGAATTCCAGTTGAGCTATTTCAAATCCTAAAAGATGATGCTGTGAAAGTGCTGCACTCAACATGCCAGCAAATTGGGAAAACTCAGCAGTGGCCACAGGACTGGAAAAGGTCAGTTTTCATTCCAATCCCAAAGAAAGGCAATGCCAAAGAATTATCAAACTATGGCACAATTGCACTCATCTCACATGCCAGCAAAGTAATGCTCAAAATTCTCCAAGCCAGGCTTCACCAATACGTGAACTTCCAGATGTTCAAGCTGGTTTTAGAAAAGGCAGAGGAACCAGAGATCAAATTGCCAACATAAGCTGGATCATGGAAAAAACAAGAGAGTTCCAGAAAAACATCTATTTCTGCTTTATTGACTCTGCCAAAGCCTTTGACTGTGTGGATCACAATAGACTGTGGAAAATTCTGAGAGAGATGGGAATACCAGACTGCCTGACCTGCCTCTTGAGAAACCTGTATGCAGGTCAGGAAGCAACAGTTAGAACAGGACATGGAACAACAGACTGGTTCCAAATAGGATAAGGAGTACATCAAGGCTGTATATTGTCACCCTGCTTATTTAACTTATATGCAGAGTACATCATGAGAAATGCTGGACTGGATGAAGCACAAACTGAAATCAAGATTGCCGGGAGAAATATCAGTAACCTCAGACATGCAGATGACACCACCCTTATGGCAGAAAGTGAAGAAGAACTAAGAGCCTCTTGGTGAAAGTGAAAGAGGAGAGTGAAAAAGTTGGCTTAAAGCTCAACATTCAGAAAACAAAGATCATGGCATCTGGTCCCATTATTTCCCCAAAATAGATGGGGAAATAGTGGCTGACTTAATTATTTTGGGCTCCAAAAATCACTGCAGATCGTGACTACAGCCATGAAATTTAAAGATGCTTACTCCTTAGAAGGAAAGTTATGACCAACCTAGACAACTTATTAAAAAGCCGAGACATTACTTTTCCAACAAAGGTCCATCTAGTCAAGGCTATGTTTTTTCCAGTAGTCATGTATGGATGTGAGAGTTGGACTGCAAATACAGCTGAACACCAATGAATTTATGCTTTTGAACTCTGGTGTTGGAGAAGACGCTTGAGAATCCCTTGGACTGCAAGGAGATCCAACCAGTCCATCCTAAAGGAGATCAGTCCTGGGTGTTCATTGGAAGGACTGATATTGAAGCTGAAACTCCAATACTTTGGCCACCTGATGCAAAGATCTGACTCTTTTGAAAAGACCCTGATGCTGGGAAAGATTGAGGGCAGGAGGAGAAGGGGATGACAGAGGCTGAGATGGTTGGATGGAATCACTGACTCAGTGGGCATGAGTTTGGGTAAACTCTGGGAGTTGGTGATAGACAGGGAGTCCTGGCATGCTGCAGACCATGGGGTCACAAAGAGTCGGACATGACTGAACGACTGAACTGATCCTTCATCTTTGCCATTTAATGTTATCTAATAATTGGAATGAAATCTATCATACCACATCTCACCCAAGCTCAAGAGGAAGGGAATAAACAGTGTGTATACCCCAGGATATGGGAATCTGGGGGTCATCTTAAAAACCTATCAACGACATTATTCTTCTTGAAAACTGAGAAAGAAAAAATAATCTCTAATGGTTTTTAAAATTATACTGTCAGTCAGATGTCTCTAGCTATTTTTCCTCTGTTTAAATCTTTACTATCTGTATTAAGAAAATTAAAAGAGTTGGGTAAATTTTTTGAGGTAGTGCTAGTGCTCTGTGTGTTTGCTCACAAGCATGAATTTTAAATGAATCAATTTGCCTAGTGGGTAGATCTATTGGACTGATGCTATTTATTCTGGGCATCAAAGAATAAAAATCAATTATTAAAGATGTTTCATTTGAAATTCATAATTTGCAGAACAATATTTAGTTGGTTTATGATATCCTTTCCAACTTTTTTTCTAATGAAATTTCCTGAAATACAGATTCTAGAAAACAGAAAACCATAGTCCTTAGGTTTATTGGCAGGTTAGGATTCCAGAGTGACTTGAAAATACTTGTTTGCCCTTGGAGATGAAAAAAGTAAGGCTAAAGCTGGACATTTCCTGTTTTTCTGAGGATTCTGCTGGTAAGCAGTATGGTGGAGACACTTATCTTATTTACTAATACATTTGTTTATTGATTAGTACAATTAACAAAGGTACCAGTGTCCAGCCAATAGCATCACAGGCGTCGAAAGTCTGAGTGGAACCTCCACTTTGATCGTGAGCGTTATAGCATGGTTCTCAAACTGATGGCAGCAGTAGTAGCTTCTTGTCATGGAAGGAGCTTTCTAACTCCAGTGTTGGTGTGTGGGTGGAGAGAACCTGCTCCAGAACTAGACTTTCCATTCAGTGAGTGGTTGCCTGGTCATAGATGTGGCTCTTTTGGTGCTCATTCTCTGTTGTGACTTTCCTGGAAGCACAATCTTGATTCTGTTTTTTCAACACCCTCAGTGATTCAGTAAAGGATCTCTTTTGGCTTCACCCAGCTAGAATGTATTTTCTCTTTTACTTAACACTGCCCAGTACAGATAGAACTTCTTTATTTTTTCCAATCCTTTCTATTTCTGGAGAGAGAGGCACACTGCTGTACAGAACAATCATTTTAGTTGTTTTCTTACACCTATCGGGCCCTTTGAATGTGAATGGGGGCAATTCTACTCCTTGCTGATGCTTTTTTTCTTTTAATGTGAGAGATTTGAAAATGACTCCTTACAGTGTGGCCTTAATTATATTTGTACCCAAGGGCGTTTGTTCTCAACTCCAACTGGTAGAAAGCCAGAGGATAGTTTGTTTCTAAAGTTCAATAACTCTTAAAAATAATTTTTAAAAATCTCACAGATAGTTCATAGAACTTGCATTATTGCCAGTTATGGATTCAGTGGGAGTTTTCAAATTCAATGACCATTTTTACAGTTAAAATAAATAAGTTAAATTGTCTACTTGCCCATGGGTATTTTTCCTGAAGGCAAATAATTTCTTCTCTTCTTTTCCTAGCTGCTACTTTAAAAGTGTCATTCCATAGAACTCCCAAGATTGCTTTTAAAAGACTAGATTATCATAGTGTTTAAGAAATAAAGTTGAATCGTGGTTTCTTTTTATTTTGACAGTGATGACATCCTGTTCTGCAGCCAAAGACTATGCTGGAGAAAATGAACTCAGTGTAGCAGAAGACACATTTTGGTTTAATACAACAAGGACTTCTTGGCAGAAACTCTGTTTTGGCATGGTGCCTATCTTCATGTCATGTCATGCACACAGCTTGGTTTAGTCCTCAGAGATTATCCAGTGTTTGAATTTTGATGAAGTTAGGGATGATGGGCTGAATTTTGTAACTTTTACCTTAAAATGTATTTTATTCATCCATATCTTGTATCTGCCAGCAAAGCCCTTTTGTGTAATCCTTGGTGTGATATCTGTATCTGCCACTACACTGTATGAGGTTTGGACTTTTTTGCATCCATTTTATCTGCCACTGTTTCTGTAGCTCATCACACTAAATGAATGACTGAAGAGATGTTTAAAAAATTCTCTAATTGTATTTAAATGTGGCATGGTAGAGCATAAATGCTGTGGAAAATTTTAGTACCTTATATGGAGACTTCTCTGTCAATCCAGCAATTAAGACTTCATCTTCTATTGCAGGGGGTGTGGGTTCAATATCTGGTCTGGGAGCTAAGATTCCCACATGCCTCAAGGCCAAAAAGTCAAACATAAAAAAAGAAGCAATATTGAAACAAATTCAATAAAGACTTTATACATGGTCCTCATGAAAAAAAAATTTTTTTAAGTACCTTATATGAAATTAAAATCATTTAAATTCAACTATTTTATTTACGTATCAAGTGAAGAGTTAACACTTGCTATGTGTTAGCCATAATTCTATGTAAAGTTAAGTATTTTCTTATTTTATCCTCAAATATCCCTTTGGTTAAGACAGTGCCATTATTAATCTACAACACAGTAGGAAACTGAAGCAAGTGAAAGTTTGCCAGAATCTCTCATGAAGAAAGGGGCTGAGTCAGGATTCAGACCCAGGTTCCTAACAAGCACAGGGGCCAACTTCTCAACTTTGACTATCTCTGATTGGAAGGCTTGGGAGATCAGTGGTAAAAACAAACTGAAAAAATTGTGACAATCTGCATTTTATTAATTTGTGGTAAATGATTTTGGTTTATGGCATATTTCAGAAACTATTATAAACAAATATGCCAATGAGAACCTATCGGAGAATCTAGCAACAATAATAACCACTTATCAAATTCTGAAAATTCCTTTGAGTTTTCTGCCAGAGGCAAGAACAAAAGTTTAAAAAATTCAGATGGGAGAATGTATATGCAGGTTATTTCATTTTTACACTCTGTTTCCTTTCCCTATTTGGTTCTACTTCTACCTTCTTATTCAGATTCTCTCACTTCTGAAAATTGAGGTGGGAGGACTCTTGGTGGGGCCTATAATGACAGTACTGTAAAGCATTAATTACAGACTCTGGAGGTTCCCCCCCCCCCAAATGCTTGTACCAGGGAAGTATCCTAAAGTATTAACACTGATTTCAGTGTTCCCTCTTAGAAAGCATTGGCCCAGAATTACAGGTTTAGGCACATACCATGTTTTTCATTATGTAATAGTGTCTATTACAATCTTTTAAATAGTGTGGCAAATCATTCAGCACCTTTAAACACTGAGGAAAAGCTGCCTGATTTGCTAGAGCATGAATGTGATAGAAATGCCAAAGCCCATTACACAATAAGACATGATTACTCTCAGATCATTAAACTCAGTGTCTGAAAGTTTAGCGTGGATATAAAAGTGACCTTTTTTTTTTTTTTTTTTTGTTACTGATAATAGAACTTAGGGCTGTCTCCCACCCTCACCTTCATAGCAACTCAGAAAATACCAGTAATGTATCTTATGCACAGAGATATGACTTTTCTACAAACCTCCTAGAATGCGCTTGTCTATACCTGTCCTCTTACAACATTAATCATGACATACTGTAGTGTTCTCTTTAGTTGTCCCTATTCTTCATTAGTCTATGAGGTCCTTGAGAGTACAGACTCTGCCATATTCTCCCAAAGGAGATAGAATGCCACTTGATACAGTGTAACTATTTGACAACACTGGTTGATGAAGCAGAGGGTCACGCTGTTTATTTGCGGTGTCAGTTTTCTATTGCAGTAATAGCAAACACTTAATTATTTTACAATTCTGTGGGTCAGAACTTGAACTTGGATCTCAGTGGACTAAAATGCAGAGGTCAACCTGCATTCCTTCTGGGCATCTAGGGGAGTCTATTTTTCTGTTTTTCCTAGCTTCTAAAGGGCACCCACATTCCTTGGCTCATGGCTTCTTCCTCTGATTCCAAGGTCAAGTGTGCAGCATCTTTGGCCAATGTTTTATAGTGATCCCCCTCTGGTTTCTTCTGTTACTTCATTGTTCCACTTTTAAGGATTCCTATAATTACTTTGGACCCATCTGCATATCCAGGATAATATCCCTATCTTAAGATCAGCTGATTAATAATTTTAATTTCATCTGCAACCTTAATGTAACTTTGCCATGTAATATATTCCAGGGACTAGGAGGTAAGCATCTCTGGAGAGCAGGGGCGTTATTCTACGTACCACACTTCCTAGATTCTATTCTGAAGTCAGCTACACACTTGCTAGTAAAAGTAGAATGGAAGGTGTGGAATGTGGTTTCTGCCATGTCCACTCTCACCTCCAACCTTCAGCATGTTTCTTTCTGTACTGTAGAAGCTGCTAGAACTCTTATGCCAAGTTCCTATGCAGCTACTTTTCCAGATGTGATTAAGGTTTGAGCCTCGTATGCGCTGCAAGGAAATTTGAATTCCATAATGAAGGATGTAAGGAAAGAAGAAAAAATAAGTAAGACATCCATTTCTATGGTGCGTGATGTGCCAGAGGAATTCATAGGTCTGCAGTCATTGCTTCCATGATTTGGTAGCTTTCTATAGTCAGAATGGCATTTACTGAACTATGGCAGGGTAGTGTTTTATGATTTGGTAGCTATAGTTTTCCTGGGAAGGGGCAGAATGCCTCTGAGGGCTTGATGGTTTCCTGGGAAGCTCCATTAGCACCTGCAGCCCATTTTTAAGTAATGTGCTCTATGGGGAGACTGTATTCCATCGGTCCTAAATACATTTTTCCACTTTAACTGTCAGTATGTTTATCATTCTTAGTAGTACATGAAATAATGGCGTGTCTTATAATCAGTGCTCTTAGTTATGCGAAGTATTGTACGTTTCTTCTGGGGAAACCATTTAGCATGGTTTATGCAACTCAGTCCTATCTAATGCAGGTGTGTGTACTAAGTCACTTCAGTCGTGTCTAACTCTTTGCGGCCCTGCGGACTGCAGCCCACCAGGCTCCTCTGTCCATGGGATTGTCCAGGCAAGAATTTTGGAGCAGGTTGCCATTTCCTCTTCCAGGGGATCTTCCCAACTCAGGGATCGAATGTGCTTCTCTTAAGTCTCCTGCTTTGGCAGGTGGGTTCTTTACCACTAGTGCCATCTGGGAAGCCCTTGAGTCAACAGTTTATAACATAATGAAAATGAGTATCTGACCTTTAAAATTCAACTCTAAGACATAGAAAAACATAATTTTTAAAATTTTCTCTTGTAATCATTGTGTGTTAACCACCAAGAACAAAATGGACTTTGATTTGCAAAAGCAATATATCAGCAAATTATTTGCTATGTAAAATGTAGAGGTTGTCTTTAACAAGGCAGATTTATCATAATTTACTTTAAGACATTAAGTCATATAGACCTAGATGCCCTGTGAAGTAAATAATTCCCATTATTAAACTTTAGCAAGTCAATATTTTTAATTTTGCAATTTATTACATGCCAGAGATTTTGTTAGGTTCTCCAAATCTCATTGCCTTTTCTCAATACCCTTATATATGAAACATCAAGACAAATTTTAGGGAAGCAGATATAAGGTTGGAAAAATTATCTTTTGCCTCAGCTTTTAATGTTAATTTATATATTCAACTAGTAAAGAAAAGTATTCTGATTCAGAATATGAAATACAATGACACAAGAGACCCATTATAAAACATTCAAATTTATGCTAACAATAAAGGTGCAATTGTAATTTTAATTGTGTGCTCTTAAAAGTCAAACATCAAAACCACTTGACATACCACTTAGTTGATGTTTAACCCTTTAAAATTCAGGCCTGAATTCCACTTTGATAGAAAGATTTCTGAAATGTCTTCTATGGCTCCTTGCTTCCCATTTTAAACTGTATCAAAATTTTCTTGTGATACATGCTTAAGGTATGGTTGACCAGATACAAATCTAAGTGGGGTGGAATGGATATTTTGGGACATATACAATCATGTTGGCTCTGAAGATTTTCTTGGAAAATATATATTTCAATGATAGCATACTTGTTTTCATATGTCTCTTTTCTAATGAAGGTTGAGTTTAAAATGTGCAGATTCATGACTTCCTAAGCAGAGCTCAAAAGCTATATTTCTGTAAAAAAAAATATTTGTGTATGAAAGGTTGAAGCAGAAAGTGATCACTGAGTAGAAAATTATCTTGTTATTACTTCTCCTCAGTGTCCTTTGACTCATCTGGACAAATTTCAACACTATTATTTCTGTATCACTGATGCCAATCAGAGTTCACTTTGGGTTTTCTGCCTGATGCCCTATTTATTTAGGGTGAATATTCTTCATTATTTCAAAAATTCATGACAATGAATTTCTGAGCATCTCAGTGAAAATGGACATATTCTTTACCTTCATTGGATAATTTATGCTTATCTGATACCAGACTAGAATTTTTGCTAAGTTGTTCTTTAACAAGCAACACAAATACAGGTAAATTTATAATTGTCTTTATCCTAAAAAAAAAAATATTGAATGTTCTCTAATGGATCTAATGTGTGATAACATTTCACATTTAGAAGCTGAATACCATAGTTCATATGTTGAATAAAATAACACTGTGTTAATAACACAGTCAAATCACAGTGAAAATTCAGGAATATACTGAAGAGTATTTTTCTAAGCTTATGCCTGCTTCTTTAAAGTTTCTCAGTATTCCATACGCAACAGAGAAATTTTTGTCCATTTTTATTAGACTATTGGTGGGCCAGTTATTGAATTGTAAGAGCATGTTATTTTAAAAAGCTTTCTTTGCGATTAAAATGTACTTTGCTTGATAAATACAGAATCAAAACAGTCAGGTGTTATTCTGAACACACTTAATTCAGATTAAATTTTGTATAGACTTGAGATCATATGTGATCTGGTAGTCTCTCATCAGTTCAGTTCAGTTCAGTCACCCAGTCGTGTCCTACACTTTGTGACACCATGAATCGCAGCACACCAGGCCTCCCTGTCCATCACCAACTCCCAGAGTTCACTCAGACTCACGTCCATCGAGTCAGTGATGCCATCCAGCCATCTCATCCTCTGTCGTCCCCTTCTCCTCCTGCCCCTACTCCTTCCCAGCATCAGAGTCTTTTCCAATGAGTCAACTCTTCACAAGAGGTGGCCAAAGTACTGGAGTTTCAGCTTTAGCATCATTTCTACCAAAGAAATCCCAGGGCCGATCTCCTTCAGAATGGACTAGTTGGATCTCCTTGCAGTCCAAGGGACTCTCAAGAGTCTTCTCCAACACCACAGTTCAAAGCATCAATTCTTCGGTGCTCAGCCTTCTTCACAGTCCAACTCTCACATCCATACATGACCACAGGAAAAACCATAGCCTTGACTAGACGGACCTTTGTTGGCAAAGTAATGTCTCTGGTTTTCAATATGCTATCTAGGTTGGACATAACTTTCCTTCCAAGGAGTAAGCGTCTTTTAATTTCCTGGCTGCAGTCACCATCTGCAGTGATTCTGGAGCCCCCCAAAATAAAGTCTGACACTGTTTCCACTGTTTCCCCATCTATTTCCCATGAAGTGATGGGACCGGATGCCATGATTTTCGTTTTCTGAATGTTGAGTTTTAAGCCAACTTTTTCACTCTCCACTTTCACTTTCATCAAGAGGCTTTTGAGTTCCTCTTCACTTTCTGCCATAAGGGCGGTGTCATCTGCATATCTGAGGTTATTGATATTTCTCCCGGCAATCTTGATTCCAGCTTGTGTTTCTTCCAGTCCAGCGTTTCTCATGATATACTCGGCATATAAGTTAAATAAGCAGAGTGACAGTATACAGGCTTGACGTACTCCTTTTCCTATTTGGAACCCGTCTGTTCTTCCATGTTCAGTTCTAACTGTTGCTTCATGATCTGCATACAGATTTCTCAAGAGGCAGGTCAGGTGGTCTGGTATTCCCATCTCTTTCAGAATTTTCCACAGTTGATTGTGATCCACACAGTCAAAAGCTTTGGCATAGTCAATAAAGCAGAAGTAGATGTTCTTCTGGAACTCCCTTGCTTTTTCCATGATCCAGTGGATGTTGGCAATTTGATCTCTGGTTCCTCTGCCTTTTCTAAAACCAGCTTGAACATCTGGAAGTTCACGGTTCACATATTGCTGAAGCCTGGCTTGGAGAATTTTGAGCATTACTTTATTAGCATGTGAGATGAGTGCAATTGTGTAGTAGTTTGAGCATTCTTTGACATTGCCTTTCTTTGGGATTGGAATGAAAACTGACCTTTTCCAGTCCTGTGGCCACTGCTGAGTTTCCCAAATTTGCTGGCATATTGAGGGCAGCACTTTCACAGCCTCATCTTTCAGGATTTGAAATAGCTCCACTGGAATTCCATCATCTCCACTAGCTTTGTTTGTAGTGATGGTTTTTAAGGCCCACTTGACTTCACATTCCAGGATGTCTGGCTCTAGGTCAGTGATCACACCATCGTGATTATCTGGGATGTGAAGATCTTTTTTGTACAGTTCTGTGTATTCTTGCCACCTCTTCTTGATATCTTCTGCTTCTGTTAGGTCCACACCATTTCTGTCCTTTATTGAGCCCATCTTTGCATGAAATGTTCCCTTGGTATCTCTAATTTTCTTGAAGAGATCTCTAGTCTTTCCCACTCTGTTGTTTTCCTTTATTTCTTTGCATTGATTGCTGAGGAAGGCTTTCTTATCTCTTCTTATTATTCTTTGGAACTCTGCATTCAGATGCTTATGTCTTTCCTTTTCTCCTTTGCTTTTTGCTTCTCTTCTTTTCACAGCTATATGTAAGGCCTCCCCAGACAGCCATTTTGCTTTTTTGCATTTCTTTTCCATGGGGATGGTCTTGATCCCTGTCTCCTGTACAATGTCATGAACCTCATTCCATAGTTCATCAGGCACTCACCATGTCCATTAGACACTTTTGACCCTGAATCAGTTTCATAGATTCTACCATATTCTGAATCAAAGTAAACATCACTGGAAATTTTGTAAAAGGTGCCTCCTAAAGTCTTTTGCTAATCATTAACTTTTTCAATTTAAAGCACAGAATATTGGCATGTAGATGATGAAGTAATTCACACAAAAAAGAAGTATTCAAACCCTGAAGACCTAGTTATTTGCAATGAGATACAAATATTGTACAGGACTATTTTCATTTGTTTTTCATATTTTAACAGCAATATAAAATAGACAATAAGTTGTCTAAATTATTAGTATAAATTAGTAGAGGTTCATACATTTTCTGCTCTTTTTTATTTTTAGGAAAAGTATTAGTTTATAGTCTCAGTGGATGTTAGGCCTTATTTATCCTTGATAAGCTTATTTCTTAGACTTCCCCAAGGTATATAAAACACAAAAAGGTAATACCAGTTTTTAATTATATTTCTACCATTGAGGTATTTTAATTCATTACTTTAAAGTTTCATCTGGCTGGATTTATGTGAATCAGTTCCTCTAGAGACTGATCATTTAAAACTATTTTTTTTTTCTCTTTAAATGGCATTCAGTTTATGTACAACATAAGCAAATCAAAAGCCAACAATAATCTTATTTTGGCAGAACATAAAAATTTGTCCTTTGATTCTGTCTTAATCTTTAAGCTGCTTGGCAGGTGTGGAAGTATACATTTTCATTAACTTATTAATTCCTTCACAAAAGTGTACCAGGGACTACTGTTAAGTTCTGAGGACACAAACACATGAACTCGGATCAGTTCAGTTCAGTTCAGCAGCTCAGTCACATCCGATTCTTTGCAACCCCATGGACGCAGCACACCAGGCTTCCCTGTCCATCACCAACTCCCAGAGCTTGCGCAAACTCATGTCCATCAAGTTGGTGATGCTATCCAACCATCTCATCCCGTCATCCCCTTCTCCTCCTGCCTTCAATCTTTCCCAGCATCAGGATCTTTTCCAATGAGTCAGTTCTTCACATCAGGTGGCCAAAGTATTGGAGTTTCAGCTTCAGCATCACTCCTTTAGGATGGACTGGTTGGATCTCCTTGCAGTCTAAGGGACTCTCAAGAGTCTTCTCCAACATCACAGTTCAAAAGCATCAATTCTTTATTGTTCAGCTTTCTTTATAGTCCAACTCTCACATCCATACACGACTACTGGAAAAACCATAGCTTTGACTAGATGGAGCTTTGTAGGTAAAGAAATGTCCCTGCTTTTTAATATGCTGTCTAGGTTAGTCATAGCTTTTCTTCTAAGGAGCAGGCATCTTTTAATTTCATGGCTGTGGTCACCATCTGCAGCGATTTTGGAGCCCAAGAAAATAAAATCTGTCACTGTTTCCATTGTTTTCCCATTATTTGCTATGAAGTGATGGGACTGTGGCCATTGAGATAGTCAATTCCTAGGCCAGTTGATAAGAATTCCAGGGTCCCTGAGGTGGAGAAAGGGGTCTGGAATTCTCAAGGAGGAGGAAAGGACAAACCTTTTTTTTTTTTTTTCTACATTTCTTAGTAAGGATTATATAGCAAAAATATATCCTGCTTGAGGACATGTTTCTCCTTCCTGAAAACCTGACTAATCTTGTTATCATAAAATGTAAATTGTGGGAGTGGGTCTAGTAAGATCTTTACAATCTTGAGATATTCTTTTGATTTATTTTAATAACCAATTAAAAAAGTATATAATTCCCTTGCAAAGACTAGCAATGGGGGCACTCTCCATCCCCCTTCTGATGTCTATGTCAGAAGCTTTCTCTGTTCCTTTTCATACTTTAATAAAACTCTGCAACACAAAAATTCTTGGTCCCAAAGCTAAATCCATGGTCCATGGTCCCAAAGCTAAATCTTCTGAGATCATGAATCCAACATTGTTCACTGTAAGATATTAGCATGATCTTAGTTTTTTGACTGTGGAGTTTCAAAATTCAGATCAGTGTTGAACTCAGATCAGTCTTGCCCTAAAATGGCTCAGTGTCTACTGGGAGCAGAAAAAATTTATTCATAGGTTATTATAGCTTTTAAGCAGTCCATTTACACTAGAGTAGATGCTTTTGAAATTAGCACTTGCAAGGACCTATGCAGTTTCCCTCATGGCTCAGAAAGTAAAGAATCTGTTCACAATGTGGGAGACCTGGGTTCTACCTGTGTGTCAGGAAAATCTGTGGAGAAAGGAAAATCCCCTGAGTGAGCAACACTTTCACTTTCACAAGCACTTACATGTGTGCATGCTAAGTCACTTTAGTTGTGTCTGACTCTTTGTGACCCCATGGACTCCAAGCTCCTCTGTCCATGACTTTTCCCAGGCAAGAATACTGGAGTGGGTTGCTATTCCTTTCTCCAGGGGATCTTCCTAACCCAGGAATTGAACCCCAGTCTCCTGCATTGCAGGTGAATTCTTTGCCATCTGAACCACCAGGGAAGCTCTTATATGGACCCTGTTAAAACATCACTGTTCATGAAGAACAGTTTACTAAGTTTGCTTATCCTGGGTATTGTGTACTAGATTACATTTTAATCAGGTAAGATTTTTCAATTTCATAAATTTATCTATTATTATGGGAGAAAATGGAGGAGAGTTATATATTTTAAGTTGGAACTTTACATACCCTACAAGCAAAATTAGTTGAAAATGACTGAACCAACAGTGTAGATAAAGTATTTTTCTATACAGTTAAATATAAATAAATAGATTTATACTTAATTGATTTAGCAACTATTTTAGTGTTTTCATGTGAATTCCTCAATTTTCATATTTAAGTAACTTGTATAAACAGTATAGTTGAAAAGGCTATGAATTATTTGACTGAGTCTTAATTTCCTTTTTCTTGGGTTCTAGGAATCCTCTTCACTATCAAATATACTTATTTGTAATATGATGGACTGATGTGGGATGCTGCTTTCTAGTTTCAGAGCTTATATTTTTAAGTCTCTGCTTATGTACTTGCCTAGAAATTCTTAAAATCAGAAATAATTTTCTAATCATGAATTTTCTCATGAGAAATTCCATTATATATAATTTGATTTATGTATGTATTTTGAGAAATGTAATATTGTGTGTTGGAATATAGGAAAGTATGTAAATTAGAAAAGTTAAATATGAAACTAAGAAGTAGTGGCAATAAAAATGGGAATTAAATAAATTAGACAGATATGCCATGGTTGCTGAAAAGAGGCAGAGGTAACTGAAAGGAAACCTGAGACTTAGGCTTGAATTGTTGTCTCGTCTTGCTAAAGGGAAACCAATAAGTGTTTCAAATGAACTACTTATTCTGTGCTGGGATCAAAAATTTCTATTGGTGCAGTTAAATTCTCTGAACTTGTGTACATTAAGAATTACCTAATCATATCTGCTGAGTAGTTTAAACAAAGGATGCTCAGCATTTTCTTATATTTCTTGCATTTGGGATTTGTATGGTTCAGAAGTTGGATCAAGGAGGGTAGTTTTCAGCAATCCCAAGTAATAAGATTTGCAATTCTTAAAAAAAAAAAAAAAAAAAAAAAAATCATTGTGACCACCACATAACAGGCAAGCTTATCACAATATATCTGAAGTGAAGTGAAGTAAAAGTTGCTGAGTCATGTCTGACTCTTTGTGACCCCATGGACTAGACAGTCCATGGAATTCTCCAGGCCAGAATACTGGAGTGGGTAGCCTTTCCATTCTCCAGGGGGATCTTCCCAACCCAGGGATTGAACCCAGGTCTCCCACATTGCAGGAGGATTCTTTACCAGCTGAGCCACAAGGGAAGCCCACAATATATCTAAGATGTTTCCAAATATCCAATTTTAGATTCATTCATTATATTTAATTACATTTATAAATTTAATATTTGAAAGAATGCTAATTATAAAAAGAAGACTAAACATTGTTATAAAGATTAAATTGTCTTTTTCTGGCAAAAGTTTTGCTAGAAGAATGTCAGAAACATAGCAAATTTTAAGACCTACATATTTATTGGTTTAAGATGACATGCATGACACACAACATACTTTAAGGTTCAGGTTAGAGATTTAACATTCGGTTGCTTATCGCCAATATTGTTTTTGATTGAATCTATAGCTCCCTGATATTTAATCCATTCCTGGAATTCAGTCCTGTTATCACTGATATAAAAAACATCATATTAGATGGCAATGTAATTAATGGTGTAGAATTAGTACATAACAAAATGGTCCCGTGTTGCCACAAAAATATTTTCAAACTCAACTCAAATTCTTGGCAATTGCATACTCAAAATTGTAACTTTAACAACACTGATTTATATGACACTGCTTATAGCAAAATCACACCACCGTGATTATCTGGGTCGTGGAGTCTTTTTTGTATAGTTCTTCTGTGTATTCTTGCCATCTCTTCTTAATATCTTCTGCTTCTATTAGGTCCATACCATTTCTGTCCTTTATTGAGCCCATCTTTGCATGAAATGTTCCTTTGGTATCTCTGATTTTCTTGAAGAGATCTCTAGTCTTTCCCATTCTGTTGTTTTCCTCTATTTCTTTGCATTGATCACTGAAGAAGGCTTTCTTATCTCTTCATGCTATTCTTTGGAACTCTGCATTCAGATGTTTATATCTTTCCTTTTCTCCTTTGCTTTTTGCTTCTCTTCTTTTCACAGCTATTTGTAAGGCCTCCCCAGACAGCCATTTTGCTTTTTTGCATTTCTTTTCCATGGGGATGGTCTTGATCCCTGTCTCTTCTACAATGTCACAAACCTCATTCCATAGTTCATCAGGCACTCTATCTATCAGATCTAGGCCCTTAAATCTATTTCTCACTTCCACTGTATAATCATAAGGGATTTGATTTAGGTCTTACCTGAATGGTCTAGTGGTTTTCCCTACTTTCTTCAATTTCAGTCTGAATTTGGCAATAAGGAGTTCATGGTCTGAGCCACAGTCAGCTCCTGGTCTTGTTTTTGCTGACTGTATAGAGCTTCTCCATCTTTGGCTGCTAAGAATATAATCAATCTGATTTCGGTGTTGACCATCTGGTGATGTCCATGTATAGAGTCTTCTCCTGTGTTGTTGGAAGAGGGTGCTTGTTATGACCAGTGCATTTTTCTTGACAAAACTCTATTGGTCTTTGCCCTGCTTCATTCTAGAGCCAGACATCCTGGAATGTGAAGTCAAGTGGGCCTTAGAAAGTATCACTACGAACAAAGCTAGTGGAAGTGATGGAATTCCAGTTGAGCTATTCCAAATCCTGAAAGATGATGCTGTGAAAGTGCTGCACTCAATATGCCAGCAAATTTGGAAAACTCAGCAGTGGCCACAGGACTGGAAAAGGGCAGTTTTCATTCCAATCCCAAAGAAAGGCAATGCCAAAGAATGCTCAAACTACCGCACAATTGCACTCATCTCACACGCTAGTAAAGTAATGCTCAAAATTCTCCAAGCCAGGCTTCAGCAATATGTGAACCGTGAACTTCCAGATGTTCAAGCTGGTTTTAGAAAAGGCAGAGGAACCAGAGACCAAATTGCCAACATCCGCTGGATCATGGAAAAAGCAAGAGAGTTCCAGAAAAACATCTATTGCTGCTTTATTGACTATGCCAAAGCCTTTGACTGTGTGGATCACAATCAACTGTGGAAAATTCTGAAAGAGATGGGAATACCAGACCACTTGACCTGCCTCTTGAGAAATCTATATGCAGGTCAGGCAGCAACAGTTAGAACTGAACATAGAACAACAGACCGGTTCCAAATAGGAAAAGGAGCTCGTCAAGGCTGTATATTGTCACCCTGTTTATTTAACTTATATGCAGAGTACATCATGAGAAATGCTGGACTGGAAGAAGCACAAGCTGGAATCAAGATTGCCGGGAGAAATATCAATAACCTCAGATATGCAGATGACACCGCCCTTATGGCAGAAAGTGAAGAGGAACTGAAAAGCCTCTTGATGAAAGTGAAAGTGGAGAGTGAAAAAGTTGGCTTAAAGCTCAACATTCAGAAAATGAAGATCATGGCATCCGGTCCCACCACTTCATGGGAAATAGATGAGGAAACAGTGCAAACAGTGTCAGACTTTATTTTTCTAGGCTCCAGAATCACTGCAGATGGTGACTGCAGCCATGAAATTAAAAGACGCTTACTCCTTGGAAGGAAAGTTATGTCCAACCTAGATAGCATATTGAAAACCAGAGACATTACTTTGCCAACAAAGGTCCGTCTAGTCAAGGCTATGGTTTTTCCTGTGGTCATGTATGGATGTGAGAGTTGGACTGTGAAGAAAACTGAGTGCCGAAGAACTGATGCTTTTGAACTGTGGTGTTGGAGAAGACTCTTGAGAGTCCCTTGGACTGCAAGGAGATCCAACCAGTCCATTCTGAAGGAGATCAGCCCTGGGATTTCTTTGGAAGGAATGATGCTCAAGCTGAAACTCCAGTACTTTGGCCACCTCTTGTGAAGAGTTGACTCATTGGAAAAGACTCTGATGCTGGGACGGATTGGGGGCCGGAGGAGATGGGGATGACAGAGGATGAGATGGCTGGATGACATCACTGACTCGATGGATGTGAGTCTGAGTGAACTCCAGGAGTTGGTGATGGACAGGGAGGCCTGGCGTGCTGCGATTCATGGGGTCGCAGAGTAAGACACGACTGAACGACTGACCTGATCTGATGGCAAAATCAGCATTGTTTCTTTCTTTATCTGAGTAAACATTAGGCCTGTTTATACTGTTCTAAATTTTGTGTTTTTTTATTTGTATATAATTTTTCATATTACACTGCCTATTCCTTTCTTGTTTCCCTCATTGATTCCACAAGTCATATATATTCTCCTTTTGCATTATTACACTGAATTTCTAGTGAGTCATTATACATCTTGGCAAGTTTATGTTTTTGCTTTCCCAGTTTTTACCAAGAAAGCTAAAATCAATGAAAATTACTTGAATTTATGTATGCTTAACTGTTAAACATTGAGAAGTGAGTGTGAAGTTCTTTAGTATAATGGGTTGAATCTATTTCAATGTTATTTTTCTAATTATGGTATACATGCTTGATGTATAGAGTTATGTTTCACTGTTTTCAAAGCTTTGGTGAATATCTTACAGCAGGTTCATTATGTCATTCATGTTCATAACACAAAGACTCTTACCTTAAGTATCTAAGCTCCAACTTCAGCATCAAGGAATGTATGTTTGCCTGGGTCAATTAAAGAGTGGGGGTTGAAATGGGAATTTTGGATGGGACTAAACAACATTTTGGGGCACATATAGGTGTCCATGCTGCAGATAAAATACAGTATATGAACTTCATATGAAATGAGATATTGGCTGCCATACATGCCCCGATATGTGTATGGTGTTCCTTTGAAAGAGGACAGGATTAGCTGTAGAGGCTGATTCTATATGCATTCAACTATGGATACTATAGTTACTACTTTTGGGAATGAAGGCTACCTGGTCTCTGATGCTGATCTCTCCAGAGTTAGCTCTATGAATCAGGGCCCTAACCATATATTTCTCCTCTTTTCAACTGCTTGAATTTTATTTTATTATAGGTTTAAAAAACTTAGTTTATTGTCCATTCTCATTAACTTGAGCTTTATGATTAACTTCATGTTTTGAGTTCATTTAGTTTTTAGCCTAATTTGGAACTCTAGATCACTTTATTGTGCAAATAATTTAGCCTGAATAAAGTCCCTTCAAGTTTATGTTTCTTCATAAGAGTTTCAATACATTACTCTGAAAAATAAAATTTAAAATAGGTATTTTTGCTTTATTTATATATTTATTCATTCAGTGTCAACATTAACTGAGAGGTGACCATGTCTTCAGGCCTTCATTTTCCAATCTTTAGACCTTGCTCAGAATATTATAGTCAATCTCTTTGTATTGGTGAGTGATACAAATCTCCTAATTTCAGCACATAATTTGCTTCCTGCTGTTGCTGCTAAGTTGCTTCAGTCGTGTCCGACTCTATGCGACCCCATAGATGGCAGCCCACCAGGCTCCCCCGTCCCTGGGATTCTCCAGGCAAGAACACTGGAGTGGGTTGCCATTTCCTTCTCCAATGCATGAAAGTGAAAAGTGAAAGTGAAGTCTCTCAGTCATGTCCAACTCTTTGCAACCCCATGGACTGCAGCCTACCAGGCTCCTCCATCCATGGGATTTTCCAGGCAAGAGTACTGGAGTGGGGTGCCATTGCCTTCTCCGAATTTGCTTCCTGAGGTTAGTAATAGTCCATCAATATTTCTTTATCTTTATATTAATATTATTAACTGATTTTTAATAATCCAGAGTTCAGATTTCATTCATTGAGTTTGGAATGTGGATCAATAATATGAATTTTTTTTCAAATCTTCAAATGGTCTTCAGACTATAGTTTTGGAAACCACTTATTATAATGCATTGAGACAAGATATAAATTACCAAGGTTATGCTAAACATTTTTCAAGCTAGGTTTCAGTACATGAACCAAGAATTCCGCATGTACAAGGTGGGTTTAGAAAAGGCAGAGGAACCAGAAATCAAATTGCCAACATTCACTGGACCATAAAGAAAGCAAGGGAATTTCAGAAAAACATCTACTTCTGCTTCATTGACTTTGCTAAAGCCTTTGACTGTGTCGATCACAGCAAACTGTGGAAAATTCTTAGAAATTTGAGTACTAGACCACCTTACCTGTCTCCAGAGAAACGTGTATGTGAGTCAAGAAGCAACAGTTAAAACCTTACATGGAACAACTGACTGGTTCAAAATTGGGAAAGGAGTACCACGAGGGTATATATTGTCACCCAACTTATTTAACTTATATGCAGAGTACATCATGCAAAATGCCAGGCTGGATGAATAACAAGCTGTAATCAAGATTACTGAGAGAAATATCAGCAACCTCAGATATGCAGATGATGCCACTCTAATAGCAGAAAGTGAAAAGGAACTAAGGAGCTTCTTGATGAGGGTGAAAGAGCAAAGTGAAAAAGCTAGCTTGAAACTCAACATTCAAAAAACTTAGATCATGGCATCTGCTCCCATCATTTCATGGCAAATGGATAAATTATGGAAGAAGTGACAGATTTTATTTTCTTGGACTCCAAAATCACTGCAGACAATGACTGCAGTCATGAAATTGAAAGACACTTGCTCCTTGGAAGAAAATCTATGACAAACTTAGACAACATATTAAAAAGCAGAGACATCACTTTGCCAACAAGAGGTCCCTATAGTCAAAGCTATGGTTTTTCCAGTAGTCATGTATGGATGTGAGAGTTGACTGTAATGAAGACTGAGTGTCAAAGAACTGATGCTTTTGAACTGTGGTGCTGAAGAAAATTCTTCAGAGTCCCTTGACTTTCAAGGAGATCAATCCTAAAGGAAATCCTAAAGGAAATCCTAAAGGAAATCAACCCTGAATACCCATTGGAATGACTGAGTATTTTGAACACCTGATGTGAAGAGCCGACTGATTGGAAAAGACCCTGATGCTGGAAAAGACTGCAGTCAAGAAAAAAGTGTGGCAGAGGATGAGATAGTTAGATAGCATCACTGACTCAATGGACATGAATTTGAGCAAACTCCAGGAGATGTGGTTGGTTGTTGGGCAGAGGAGCCTGATGTGCTACAGTCCATGTGGTTGCAAAGAGTCGGGCCCGACTTAGCAACTGAACAACAACACTATCTACCATAATACAATCCTCCAGGAAGAGAAGGGCAGGTTTCCAAGCTGATTCAAAAATGGCTTCAGAGAACTGAAAAAGTTAGTCTGCTTAGGGTGTTTTGGGTTGTTAAGTAGAAGGACTGGAGAAAGGATCTTAACTTTCAATTGGCATCAAAGGATCTCCTGTGTTTAATGCATTGCAGCCAGATTCTCTACCACTGAGACACCGGGACACTGATACATTGATGTTTGACTTGGCCATATGATTTATTTTAACAGTCAATGGAATATGTGAAAGGCTGATACATATCCATTCTGAATCTTGGCCTTAAGAAGTGGCATCATGTATTTCCATCCATCTCTCTGGAAGCTTGCAACCTCTGTCTGAAAAAAATCTTGCCTTCAGTATTCTCCAATCTAGAAGGTTTGATATTTGAAGCTGGTGTGGACCAAAACTGCAGTTCAGTGCCAAGCTGGACACAAACTTAATCAGTCAAACTCCAGTAGCCTCTTAAAACTGCAATTTAAAACATAGCCTTTACTAGAAACTCACATATTAATATTGTAAGTATAAGAATGATATTTATTGTTTTATGCCACTGAGTTTTGAGGTCATTTATTGTGGTCATTTATATAGGTAAATAAAACATACATGTACTAAAAACAAACCCCTTAAGTTTGTGTCATGCTTATTTGCCCTTTTCTTATCTTTACCAGTTTATTTCTACGTACTCTCTGGCTATAGTACATTTTGGATTCCCTGTGTTTTCTAGGAATGTTAACATCTGGCTTAAATATTTCCTCCCAATTCTATTCTTAAAATCATCTTGTTCTTATAATAGCAATAGATTTTCCCCTTTCACTCTAATGTTCACTTGCTGCTACTACCTATAACAATATAAATTATCAAGAATTTCCCAGGAAATGGGTAGAAACTAAATTTTACTGCTTTGATTTTTTATTTGAAGAGACTGACAGGAAATAGTGGAAACAGTGTCAGATTTTATTTTTTGGGGCTCCAAAATCACTGCAGATGGTGACTGCAGCCATGAAATTAAAAGACGCTTACTCCTTGGAAGGAAAGTTATGTCCAACCTAGATAGCACATTGAAAAGCAGAGACATTACTTTGCCAACAAAGGTCCGTCTAGTCAAGGCTATGGTTTTTCCTATGGTCACCTATGGATGTGAGTGTTGGACTGTCAAGAAAGCTGAGCACCGAAGAATTGATGCTTTTGAACTGTGGTGTTGGCAAAGACTCTTGAGAGTCCCTTGGACTGCAAGGAGATCCAACCAGTCCATTCTAAAAGAGATCTGTCCTGGGTGTTCATTGGAAGGACTGATGCTAAAGCTGAAACTCCAGTACTTTGGCCACCTCATGCGAAGAGTTGACTCATTGGAAAAGACTCTGATGCTGGGAGGGATTGGGGGCAGGAGGAGAAGGGGACAGCAGAGGATGAGATGGCTGGATAGTATCACTGACTCAATGGACGTCAGTCTGAGTGAACTCCGGGAGTTGGTGATGGACAGGGAGGCCTGGCGTGCTGCAATTCATGGGGTCGCAAAGAGTCGGACATTACTGAGTAACTGAACTGAACTGAACTGAAGAAAGTTTCATGAAAACTGAATTTTAAAATATTTGTAGAATAACCTGAGATTCTGGAGGCTTAGATGTGTTGTACTTGCTACTTAAATTTCTCTTGTAGCTTTTGCAGCACCTGATGAGAAAAAGAAAACCTGGGGAAATTTTAGAGAAAAGTATATACTGAAATAATTACTGCTCTGGGTTAGCTTTGATTGACACGACTTGACTACCTAGGCAATGAGCATTTTTAGAGTGTGACAACATACTCATTCTATGATCTTCAAAATTCATTCTGCATCTCAGACAAGAACCTGTGAATATTGGATTCAAATAAACAATCTCTTTGGATGCTTGCCATCCTGTCAAATTGAAAAGGGAATCTCCTGAGATGTCTATCAACAGAAGAGGACTTTTCTGTTAGGATAAAAAAGTTAATTAATGATTGACTGACCTGCTGAAAGGCAAGTTGAGATATACAGCACACATCAGCTACAAGTCACTTGAGAATTCTCATTTCACTTTGCTATAAAATTCATTAGTATTCTAACTGCTTATTTTATTGTCACTATAGTGATGGCTGGAGTTATAGGTTTATTCTTACTGAGCAATGAGGTTTAATGATATTTTCATTTTGCAAGTTAAAAAGCTTTTTATTTTCTCGTGGCAAATCATGACTGAGTATATCTGTTACATAGCTAAAGGTCAAATGAAGCAATGAATCTAGAGTCTAATTAAATTTATTTTATATTATTTGTTAAAATGAATAATCACCTAAAAATCCAAAATGATATCTGTTTTATTATTTCCCTGGAATCTGTGTTAAAATTTATTTCTCTTTTGAGCTGAGTTGTTCAAAATATCAAAAATTTAAAACCTGCTGGAAAGCTACCCATAATTATAACTATTTAAATTTTACAGTCATGTGAGTAAGATTGGAGCACAAATAGTTGTCAAATCACTTTATAATAGGGTTGAAACTAATTCTAAAAGTCTATTGTTCTTATGATTTCATATGACAATGAATAAAATAATCAAGAAATGTTTAGAAATAAATCTGAGATATATATTTTCTTGTACATTTTCATAGTCACAAGGATGAAAGTACATTTGAGAAGCAACTTTTCTCTTACTGTGTGGCAAATGTTAACACTTTAAGAAACAAATTACTGTTACAACAACATAAAATAGGGCACCTAAGTGAAAAATGCAAATAGAGGAAGACAATAGAATGGGAAAGACTAGAGATCTCTTCAAGACAATTAGCGATACCAAGGAATCATTTCATGTAAAGATGGGCACAATAAAGGACAGGAATGGTATGGACCTAACAAAAGCAGAAGATATTAAGAAGAGGTGGCAAGAATACACAGAAGAACTATACAAAAAAGATCTTCATGACCCAGATAATCACAATGGTGTGATCACTCCTCTAGAGCCAGGCATCCTGGAGTGCAAAGTCACGTGGGCCTTAGCAAGCATCACTACAAACAAAGCTAGTAGAGGTGATGGAATTCCAGCTGAGCTATTTCAAATCCTAAAAGATGATGCTGTGCAAGTACTGCACTCAACATGACAACAAATTTAGAAAACTCAGCAGTTTTCTAAACTCCGTGGCTACAGGACTGGAAAAGGTCAGTTTTCCTTCCAATCCCAAAGAATTGCAATGCCAAAGATTGTTCAAACTACTGCAAAATGGCACTCATTTCACATGATAGCAAGGCTGTGCTCAAAATCCTCCACGGTAGTCTTCAACAATATGTGAACTGAGAACTTCAGATGTTGATGTACAAGCTAGACTTAGAAAAGGCAGAGGGACCAGAGATCAACTTGCCAAGAACCGTTGGATCATAGAAAAAGCTAGAAAATTCCAGAAAAACATCAACTCTGCTTCAGTGACTGCGCTAAAGCCTTTGACTGTGTGGATCACAACAAACTGTGGAAAATTCTTAAAAAGATGGGAATACCAGACCACCTTACCTGCCTCCTGAGAAACCTGTATGCTGGTCAAGAAGCAACAGTTGTACCGGGCATGGAACAACAGACTGGTTCCAAATTGGAAAAGCAGTATGTACTGTTAAGTAACCTGCTTACTTAACTTTTATGCAGAGTACATCATGCAAAATCCCAGGCTGGATAAAGCATGAGCTGGAATCAAGATTGCTGAGGAAAATATCAATAACCTCAAATATGCAGATGACACCACCCTTATGGCAGAAAGTGAAGAGGAACTGAAGAACCTCTTGATGAAAGTGAAAGAGGAGAGTGAAAAAGCTGGCTTAAAACTCAACATTTAATTATGTAAAGTTTAAAAATAAAATTAAATTAAAAAAAAAAAACTGAGATCATGGCATTCGATCCCATCACTTCATGGAAAATAGATGGGGAAACAATGGAAACAGTGACAAACTTTATTTTCTTGGGCTCAGAATCACTGCAGACAATGACTGCAGCCATGAAAGTAAAAAAAAAAAAAAAAAGTTTGCTCCTTATACAGTATAATAAAGCAGAGACGTTAGACCTGCTTTAGACATTAATGATGAAGGTTCATCTAGTCCAGTGGTCATGTGTGGCTGTGAGAGTTTGACGGTAAAGAAGGATGAGCACTGAAGAATTGATGCTTTTGAACTGTGGTGTTGGAGAAGACTCTTGAGCATCCTCTGGACTGCAGGGAGAACAAACCAGTCAATCTTAAAGGAAATCAACCCTGAATATTTATTGGAAGGACTGATTCTGAAGGTGAAGCTGCAATACTTTGGCCACCTGATGCAAAGAGCCAACTCATTAGAAAAGACCCTGATTCTAGGAAAGGTTGAAGGCAGGAGGAGAAGGTGATGACAGAGGATGAGAAGATTGGATGGCATCACTAATTCAATGAACATGAGTTCGACCAGTCTCCAGGAGATTATGATGGGCAGAGAAGCCTGGTGTGCTGCAGTCCGTGGGGTCTCAAAGAGTTGGAAATGACTGAGCAATGAACAACAACAATGAAAATACAGGAAAAGACCATATGAGAAGAAACACATCCTCAGTGTCAGTAGATATATTATCCAGTAATTTACCAAAATTCATATGAGGAAGCATTAAGCAATGCTTGAAGCCTTTTAGAAAAGTCATCCACCTGCTAGGCTATAGTTTCTGGGATTAGTCATACAGATTAACTTTTCAATTAACAAGTCTTTTAATATTAGATTTATTTTTCATAAGAAAATATAGACACTCTGGTTTCCTAAAATTCATGAGAGTCTCAAATCAAGGCAAATACTTTGGCTTATTATTACCACATGCAAACAAAGGAAATATAAGAATGCAGCTGAATTTGAAAATCCTGATTAGCTTTGAAGGTTACTACCAGTAGCTTAGATTTACACACTGATTTCAAAGACATTTGTCTGTTTGCTTATAATAGAAGTTCAATTCCAGATTGTATGCTCTGGTCAAAACCTCTAATTTACTCTCAATGAATGCTCCTTATTTGGAAAAAAACAAACAAACAAAAAAAATAGACTGAGAGAAGAAAGGGAAAATGCATTAGTACAGAAGTATCTGTATATGTGTAAGCACATACATAATTTATATTTTAAATTTTAAAATGCATGCTAATGAGTCATCAAAGCTCATTCTGCTTTCACCTAAATCTTTCAATAGAGCCTTTTTATAGAATCTAAAAAATAAGATGTATGATAATCGTTCATGAGGAAGCATTTGACTTCTTTTTGAAACCTACTTGATTATAGATTCAAATCATTGAATCTATATTTGGTTCCTTTTATGGAACCCAGAAAAATGTCAGTTGGAAAACACTGATTTTCAGAAAAATGATAATAGAGCCTTTAATATTTAGCAATGATTTCACCTTACACTTGTTTATGCATTTGCCTCATATCTTCTTTTATGATCTTAGGAAATGATCTATTAAAGAAAAGGTATAGGACAAGATACGTTAATCATGCAATCTCTATAACATGGATGGTAGAGTGTAAAGAAACAGGGATCTATTATGTATGGCTAAGAAGAAAATTTGTTGCCCTGGTTCTGATACATTCTGCTTCTTGATGTTGGTTTAGTGACATTCTGTTTTAAGCCTCAATTAAATGATAAAATATATATATATATATATGTATACAACATTTCCTGAGACTTTCAATTGTGTTGCAAAGACCAAGTGAAAGTGTTCATCTCTCAGGTGTGTCTGAGTCTTCATGATCCTGTGGACTGTAGCCCACCATGGACTGTCCATGGAATCCTCCAGGGAAGAATACTGGAGTGGGTAGTGAATTCTCCAGGGGATCTTCTCGATGCAGGGATTGAACCCAGGTCTCCTGTACTGCAAGCAGATTCTTCACTGTCTGAGCCACCAGGGAAGTGCTTTGCAAAGAAGAAAGTACATAATATATGAGGAAATACTTTCAAAATTGAAAATCGCAATACACATTGTTATTCAATAGAATAGCTCCACTGGAATCCCACAAATTTAAATCTTGTTAGCACTATCGTCACTTGAATTCTATGTTGAATTCTTTTACTTTATTTTATAATCAACTCTTCATTTTGAACAGGGCTTCTTTCATCTCATCACCTCTCTTTTTAAGCAGCTTTCAGTCCTACTTTATTTCTCTTTCTGAAGGCATCCTTGGGAAACATAATCAAACAGTGAGAAATTTACAGTAAATTGTTTCATGTTCTCTGTTGCCTGCAGATAAGACTTTCCTCCCATTTATTCTCTCTCTCTCTCTCTTTTTGATTTTGCTTCATGATCCTTTCTTAAATAAATATATAGAGAAGAAACTTTACCTACAACTACCGCACAATTGTACTCATCTCACATACTATTGGAGAAGGCAATGGCAACCCACTCCAGTACTCTTGCCTGGAGAATCCCATGGATGGAGGAGCGTGGTAGGCTGCAGTCCATGGGGTCGCTAAGAGTTGGACATGACTAAGCGACTTCACTTTCATGCATTGGAGAAGGAAATGGCAACCCACTCCAGTGTTCTTGCCTGGAGAATCCCAGGGACAGGGGAGCCTGTTGGGTACCATCTATGGGGTCACACAGAGTTGGACACGACTGACGTGACTTAGCAGCAGTAGCAGCACACACTAGTAAAGTAATGCTCAAAATTCTCCAAGCCAGGCTTCAGCAATATGTGAACCGTGAACTTCCAGATGTTCAAGCTGGTTTTAGAAAAGGCAGAGGAACCAGAGATCAAATTGCCAACATCCGCTGGATCATGGGAAAAGCAAGAGAGTTCTAGAAAAACATTTACTTCTGCTTTATTGACTATGCCAAAGCCTTTGACTGTGTGGATTACAACAAACTGTGGAAAATTCTTAAAGAGATGGGAATACCAGACCACCTGATGTGCCTCTTGAGAAACCTGTATGCAGGTCAGGAAGCAACAGTTAGAACTGGACATGGAACAAGAGACTGGTTACAAATAGGAAAAGGAGTACGTCAAGGCTGTATATTGTCACTCTGCTTAGTTAACTTATATGCAGAGTACATCATGAGAAATGCTGGGCTGGAGGAAACACAAGCTGGAATCAAGATTCCTGGGAGAAATATCAATATTTCTCAGATATGCATATGACACCACTGTTATGGCAGAAAGTGAAGAAGAACTAAAGAGCGTCTTGATGAAAGTGAAAGAGAAGAGTGAAAAAGTTGGCTTAAAACTCAACATTCAGGAAACTAATATCATGGCATCTGGTCCCATCACTTCATGGCAATTAGATGGGGAAACAGTGGAAACAATGGCTGACTTTATTTTTTTGGGCCCCAAAATCACTGCAGATGGTGACTGCAGCCATGAAATTAAAAGATGCATACTCCTTGGAAGGAAAGTTATGACCAACTTAGACAGCATATTAAAAAGCAGAGACATTACTTTGCCAACAAAGGTCCTTCTAGTCAAGGCTTGGTTTTTCCAGTAGTCATGTATGGATGTGAGAGTTGGACTATAAAGAAATCTGAGTGCCATAGAACTGATGCTTTTGAACTATGGTGTTGGAGAAGACTCTTGAGAGTCCCTTGGACTGCAAGGAGGTCCAACCAGAAAGCAGATCAGTCTAGAATATTCATTGGAAGAACTGATGTTGAAGCTGAAACTCCAATCCTTTGGCCACCTGATGCGAAGAGCTGACTCATTTGAAAAGACCCTGATGCTGGGAAAGATTGAAGGCAGGAGGAGAAGGGGACGACAGAGGATGAGATGGTTGGATGGCATCATTGACATGATGGACCTGAGTTTGGGTAAATTCCGGGAGCTGGTGATGGACAGGGAGGCCTGGCATGCTGTGCTCCATGGGGTCACAAAGAGTCGGACACAACTGAGTGACTGAAGTTAACTGAACCACAGTGTCATCTGTCACCACTGCCATTTTAACATTGTTTCTTCTACTACTGACACTACTCCTGGTTACACATGCACTGATCTCAGCACTTATATTGACTCATGGGATCAACATGACAAGCGTATATGAAGTTTCTTTAAATAGCCCCAATTTACAGTCTATAAAACTATAGCCCATACAAATTACCTAATTCAAAGTGGCCACACACTCACCAACACAAGTGAAATGGGCATTTGGAGAACAAGTGAGGATTAAGAAATGAACAAACTCATGACAGAGCCTGTCATCCAGTCTGTGCATACTGGGAAAATGTTCCAATGAAATTAACCTTTCTCTGTTTTATTCCAGCAGAAATTAACAAGTGGGTATTATAAGCCTGTAACACATGGGGTCCCAAAATAATCACCAGGTGATCCTAACTGCATTGAGTACAGTGGAGTGGAAATTACTGTGAAAGGCATATGGATTGTTCAATAAATAAAAGAGACCTTCAGGTAAATCAGAAGGGTAGCATAATGCGACTTTTCTCAGTCACTGCCCAAACATATTGGGCTGACCAAAAAGTTCATTTGGGTTTTTCATACAAGCCTGAATGAACTTTTGGCCAATTTAATATTTTAAAATTCTATCTTTGGTGATACATGAGTTTGCTTTACTTCTCAGTTCCACCCCCTAGCTCTATAACTTTAGACATTAATTAATTCTCTGATTCTTCATTTTCTCATCTGTAAAATGGGGATAATAATAGTATCCACTTATTTAGGGTTATTATGAGAATTGAATTTGACAATCCATATAGCAATAATTTATCAAGTGAGTGAAGTGAAGTCACTTAGTCGTGTCCGACTCTTTGCGACCCCATGGACTGTAGCCTACCAGGCTCCTCCATCCATGGGATTTTCCAGGCAAGGGTACTGGGGTGGGTTGCCATTTCCTTCTCCAGGGCAACTTCCCAACCCAGGTATTGAACCAGGTCTACCCGCATTGTGGGCAGACACTTTACTGTCTGAGCCACTCGGGAAGCCAATTTATCAAGCCTGACCCATAATAACTTTTACACATAAATGTTATAATTACAATATTTGTAATGATCAAAGTTCTGTAAATGTTCAGTTTGTTTCAGGATTTTTCCCCTAGTCCAAAAGATTCAAGGGTTTAAAAGCCAAAATCACTGTCAAGTTAAGGTTTTAAGATACTCAAGTGAAGAGAAGCTCAGTTCTTTCCCCAAATACCATTCCTATAAACTCAGAGAAAACCAGCTGAGAACATGGGTCTTGTGGCTCCCCTTAATATCACGGACTAGGGCTGAGATGGAATTTTTACCATCTGAAGTCTTTCTTTAGATGAAATTCTTTTTACATTTGATTCTTTTTGTGTGTGCTCAAGTGAATAGTAACAATTTATAAATGTCCTGTGGTGGTAATATGCCACAAATTCTCTTTTCTGCAACAAGATTCAGCCAATTAACCAGCTTAAGTAAGAAACTTGAGGACAATCTACTCAGCAGGAGCAGTACCTTCCACCTTTATAGTTAATGCATTCCTCTCTCACCCCCCCCATAACTTTTGAACTAAACTTTTTCACTGATCATCTGGATTCAGAAGTTTAATTTTTAAAATAAAAACCCAAGTAATATATGTATATCTTTTTTCAGAAACAATGATTTTCCCTTGCTTAAAACACTCTTAAGAGACTTTCCCTTGCACAATTTGAAACCCACTGATGCGTGTCTCAATACTAAAAATGAGCCTGTAATAGTCATTGTCTTACTTTACCTCCTCAGGCTAAATGATGTCATGCTGTGCTAAGTCAGCAGCAGAAAACAAATAACACTTCAACAGGAAAATCAGCAAGGAATTCCAAAGTAGAATTCCTTTGACACTTATCTGGAAATAGCCACCATTTCCATTACCGTATATTAGAAAAGTCCAAAAGTAAATGGTCTTAAAAATGAATAAAATTGAGTTATAATATTCTGTAGGGAAAAAAATATAAATTTGAAACTGAAATTATCCTCACCTTAAAAAGACTTTCATGGCTTTGATACTTTTTGAAACATAATAATAAATGAAAATTATCATCACTCATTTTTTTTCTTACATATACCCATTTATTTAACTTATACAATGACTCTGTCCCAAGAATGTTACATGCATTATACTAATAGAAAAAGAGACAGAGTTAACAAGTGGGAGAAAGACTGGAATTCATTTTTTTGTGACACAAAACTAAGAGTTCAAGAATCATTACATATTTCTGTTTCTCCACCGTTAAACAGATTTTCCATGCACATCAATATTGTTCAGTGTATATATGGTGCATATGTGAAAAAAGACATCAAGAAACGAACCGCTCTCTGGTCCATTACATAGAGGTTTGTCCTGAAACTACAGTGTTTATATCTCCAGTGAAGCTCCAACAATTAATCGTGAACCAGCTGCAGGTCACCCAGTCTTGCAAAAAATATCAGTCATATGTTCAGGTAGCACTTTCCAACACTTGATTTTGAACACTCTTGAATGACTTCTCAAATCTGGATGAAGCCATTTAGACTTTGCTTTGTGTGACACACTCTAGGTTCATCCACCCCACTAGAACTGGCTCACTTTTTTATGGATGAGTAATATTCTACTGTATATATGTATCACATCTTCTTTATCCATTCTTCTGTTAATGGACATCAAGGGTGCTCCCATGTCCTGGCTATTATAAATAGTGCTACTATGAACATTGGAGTAGATATGTCTTTTTCAGTTATGGTTTTCTCAGGGTATATGCCCAGTAGTGGGGTTGCTGAGTCATATGGTAGATTTATTCCTAGTTTTTAAAGCAATGCTCTCCATAATGGCTGTATCAGTTTACATTCCACCAACAGCGTAGAAGGGTTCCCTTTTTTCCATATCCTCTCCAGCATTTACTATTTGTAGATTTTTTTTGATGATGGCCATTCTGATTAGAGTGAGACGACATCTATTTTTGATTTGCATTTCTCTAATAATTAGCGATGTTGAACATCTTTATTTGCCATCTTTTTATCTTCTTTGGAGAAATGTCTGTTTAGGTCTTCTGCCCATCTTTGGATTGGGCTGTTTGTTTACCAATATTGAGATGTATGAGCTGCTTATATATTCTGGAGTTTAATCCTTTGTCAGTTTCATTTGCAATTATTTTTTCCCATTCTGATGGTTGTCTTTTATTCTTGTTTATTGTTTCCTTTGCATCAGTCTCTACAAAGAAAATTTATACACATTATTGCACTTGTTTTGCCCCTAATGTTTTGCATTTGCAATCCATTTTAGTTTCCTTAATTTGAAGTTTGGACTCACTCAAAATTCTCATCATATTTTCAAATTACATACTGGTAGCCCTGGATGTCTCAAAAGCATATGTTAGTTTAAATTTCTGCATGTTTCTTAAATATTAACTTAATCCTAAGAACATCATGCATGCCCCATGCTGTCTTTCATTCTGTCTGCAATCAATATCTTCTAAATTTTGGAGTAAGGTTCTCTTGTGTTTGCATTAGACCTGCCAAACTATCTTAGCCACTGCTTAGTTACTTGTGAAGAAATGCTTCATTTTTCATATTAGCCCTTTCCTGGGCTTCCCTGGTGGCTCAAATGGTAAAGAATCTGCCTGCAATGAGGGAAACCTGGGTTCGATCCCTGGGTTAGGAAGATCCCCTGGAGGAGGGCATGGCAACTCACTCCAGTATTCTTGCCTGGAGAATCCCCATGGACAGAGGAGCCTGGCAGGCTACAGTCCATGGGGTTCTCAAAGAGTGGGACATGACTGAGGGACTAAGCTTACCTGAATCTTGACTTAACTCAACTCTGTAGTTTCAACACTTGTCTGATTGCTCTAGTCTAGCTGTGCCATTTCCAAAGCTAACCTGAAAGGTAAAGATTTGAACTAATAACTTTTAAGTGCTCTCATTACAAAAATAATTAATTCTATATGTCCTTAGTATAATCATTCTTTATTTTATAATTTTTAAATTAAATTTCTTTATTTTAGGCCTAATTTTAAAAGATTCAATTTTTTAATTTGCCCATCTAATTGTTAAATGTGGATTTATCTACTCATTCTAGGTTATTTTTTCCTCTAAATAAATCTGTACACTACCTTTTCACAATTTCTATACCCTTGATGTCTCAATCAGTGAGATTTTTGCCATGCAAGGTAATAGTTTTTTCTACCAAATTCTTAAAAATAGATATATGTTCCTATAGGAGCAGTTTCAAGGAAATTGTAATTACAGGTGATCTACAGGAGGTTTTTTGAGCCACTGCAGAACTCACTTGTAACAGTGAAAATCGAGTGGTAGCAGTTAGGGGTAGGTAAGGCTTCTTGGATATTCCTCCTGTGCAGCTCTCTCACCAGAGAGTGATAGAACTACCTTGGAATGCACGTATCTTACTGTGTCCATCAGGGTTCTCCAAAACCAGGACCAGTCGAGAAAGAGAGAGAGAGAGACTGCGATTGAATGATTTTGAAAGAGACAGAGAAGGAAGAGATTGAAAAAAAAATTGGGTCAAATGATTATGAGTAGACTGGTAGACTGGAAACTTGGGTGGGAAATGATGCTACAGGCTTCAGACAGAATTCTCTCTTTTCTGTGAGGCCTCAGGTTTTGCTCTTAAGGTCTTAATTTGAAACCCACCCACATTATGAGGTCAATTTCCTTTACTTAAAGTCAATTGATGGTACATGCTCATCACATCCACAAGATACTTTTAGAGCAACGTCTAGATTAGTGTTTAAATTAATTACTGAGTACTATAGCTGAGCCAATTGACACATAAAACTAGCCATCATATTCACCTCCTCTTTTTTTCCCTTGACAAGTTTTTATGCACAGTGACCTCAAATTCAAATTTTATTGTCTTTTAGTATTTAATCATGGGTCATTAAATTATTGTCCTTTTAAGTATCATCTTTGACTTTCAAAGAAATGTCAACAGAATAAATTACATCAGGCAACTTAAGCTCTCTGCAGTTGTTACTTCTATAATAAATGAGAGAATAATATGATGAATATATATAAATATAAAAATTGAGATACTAAATAATGTCTTGTTAACACCATAGTGTTTTATTTGAAGAAATAAATGAGAGACATATTTAAACAACTTCAAGATGGTATGCAAATTTAAGTAGTTTCACAAGATCTCTAGACCATTTTTTATCTGTTTTGCTTTGTTTTCTTCTTGATCAGTCATTTTCTGGATGCAGAACCTGGAAAGTGGGCTTTCTGCCACTTTACCTAAAGCCTTCCAAATTCCACACAAGGCGTCCAAACATTCCATTTGAAAGACAGAACTTTCAGTAAACCAAGATGCAGTTTCAGCTATTAAAAAAGTAAGGTCCAGAGACTTAATGTTCAGCTAGATTTGGCTTCCTCAGCCACATTTAATGCAGTACAGAGAATAGAAAACAGAACTTTATACTCCATCCTCAATTAAATTGGAACTATATGACTTCTAAAACTGTTAAATATGATGAAGGGTTTTCAAAGTCAGTGACATAATTCAGTGGTAAAAGGAAGTTGTACAAATAAGGTGCCCCATTTGCATAACTCAGAAAATGTCATGGGTACTGTTTTCTATGTAAGCCATATATATATACACAGATACACAGGACTTTCACAAGCCATGTTTAACGTGTTTTAAAAAATATCTTTCCTTATTTTTTTTTTACTTTACTTAGACTTAGTTTTTTTAAGAGAAATTTTAGATTCATAGCAAAATTGGGAAAATACCAAGATTTCCCATATACCCTTCACCCACCACATGCACAGCCTCTCATATTATCCACATCCTTCTCCAGAGTCATATCAGTTCAGTTCAGTCACTCAGTCATGCCTGACTGTTTGCAACTCCGTGGACTGCAGCATGCCAGGCTTCCCTGTCCATCACCAACTCCTGGAGCTTGTTCAAACTCATGTCCATCAGGTCGGTGATGCCATCCAACCATCTCATCCTCTGTCATCCCCTTCTCCTCCTGCCTTCAATCTTTCCCAGCATCAGGGTCTTTTCCAATGAGTCAGTTCTTCACATCAGGTGGCCAAAGTACTGGAGCTTCAGCTGAAGCATCAGTCCTTCCAATGAATATTCAGGACTGATTTCCTTTAGGATTGACTGGTTTGATCTCCTTGCGGTTCAAGAGACTCAAGAGTTTTCTCCAACACCACAGTTAAAAGTATCAATTCTTTGGCACTCAGTTTTCTTTATAGTTCAATTCTCACATCCATACATGACCACTGGAAAAACCATAGCCTTGACTAGACGGACCTTTGTTGGCAAAGTAATGTCTCTGATTTTCAATATGCAATCTAGGTTGGTCATAACTTTCCTTCCAAGGAGTAAGCGTCTTTTAATTTCATGGCTGCAGTCACCATCTGCAGTGATTTTAGAGCCCCCCCAAAATAAAGTCTGACACTGTTTCCACTGTTTCCCCATCTATTTCCCATGAAGTGATGGGGCCAGATGCCATAATCTTCGTTTTCTCAATGTTGAGCTTTAAGCCAACTTTTTCCCTCTCCACTTTCACTTTCATCAAGAGGCTTTTTAGTTCCTCTTCACTTTCTGCTATAAGGGTGGTGTCATCTGCATATCTGAGAAATATTGATATTTCTCCCAGCAATCTTGATTCCAGCTTGTGCTTCTTCCAGCCCAGCATTTCTCATGATGTACTCTGCATATAAGTTAAATAAGCAGGGTGACAGTATACAGCCTCAACATACTCCTTTTCCTATTTGGAACCAGTCGGTTGTTCCATGTCCAGATCTAACTGTTGCTTCCTGACCTGCATACAGGTTTCTCAAGAGGCAGGTCAGGTGCTCTGGTATGCCCATCTCTTTCAGAATTTTCCACAGTTAATTGTGATCCACACAGTCAAAGGCTTTGGCATAGTCAATAAAGCAGAAATAGATGTTTTTCTGGAACTCTCTTGCTTTTTTGATAATCCAGCGTATGTTGGCAGTTTGATCTCTGGTTCCTCTGCCTTTTTTGAAACCAGCTTGAACATCTGGAAATTCACGGTTCACGTATTGCTGAAGCCTGGCTTGGAGAATTTTGAGCATTACTGTACTAGCCTGTGAGATGAGTGTAAATGTGCGGTAGTTTGAGCATTCTTTGGCATTGCCTTTGTTTGAGATTGGAATGAAAACTGACCTTTTCCAGTCCTGTGGCCACTGCTGAGTTTTCCAAATTTGCTGGCATATTGAGTGCAGCACTTTCACAGCATCATCTTTCAGGATTTGAAATAGTTCCACTGGAATTCCATCACCTCCACTAGCTTTGTTCGTAGTGATGGTTTCTAAGGCCCACTTGACTTCACATTCCAGGATGTCTGGCTCTAGGTGATAATCACACCATCGTGATTATCTGGGTCATGAAGATTTTTTTTGTACAGTTCTTCTGTGTATTCCTGCCACCTCTTCTTAATATCTTCTGCTTCTGTTGGGTACATTCCATTTCTGTCCTTTATCGAGCCCATCTTTGCATGAAATCTCTAATTTTCTTGAATTTCTCTAATTAGGTATCTCTAATTTTCTTGAAGAGATCTCTAATCTTTCCCACTCTATTGTTTTCCTCTATTTCTTTGCATTGGTCGCTGAGGAAGGCTTTCTTATCTCTTCTTGCTATTCTTTGGAACTCTGCATTCAGATGCTTATATCTTTCCCTTTCTCCTTTGCTTTCTGCTTCTTTTCTTTCACAGCTATTTGTAAGGCCTCCTCAGACAGCCATTTTGCTTTTTTGCATTTCTTTTCCATGGAGATGGTCTTGATCCCTGTCTCCTGTACAATGTCATGAACCTCCGTCCAGAGTTCATCAGGCACTCTATCTATCAGATCTAGTCCCTTAAATCTATTTCTCACTTCCACTGTATAATCATAAGGAAATTGATTTAGGTCATACCTCAATGGTCTAGTGGTTTTCCCTGCTTTCTTCAATTTAAGTCTGAATTTGGTAATAAGGCGTTCATGATCTGAGCCACAGTCAGCTCCTGGTCTTGTTTTTGTTGATTGTTTGGAGCTTCTCCATCTTTGGCTGCAAAGAGTATAATCAATATGATTTCGGTGTTGACCATCTGGTGATGTCCATATGTAGAGTCTTCTCTCGTGTTGTTGGAAGAGGGTGTTTGCTATGACCAGTGCATTTTCTTGGCAAAACTCTACTAGTCTTTGCCCTGCTTCATTCCGTATTCCAAGGCCAAATTTGCCTGTTACTCCAGGTGTTTCTTGACTTCCTACTTATTACTCAGCTATTAAAAAGAATGCATTTGAATCAGTTCTAATGAGGTGGATGAAACTGGAGCCTATTATACAGAGTGAAGTACATCAGAAAGAAAAATACCAATACCATATATTAACACATATATATGGAATTTAGAAAGATGGTAACAATGACCCTGTATGCGAGATAGCAAAAGAGACATAGATGTAAAGAACAGACTTTTGGACTCTGTGGGAGAAGGTGAGGGTGGGATGATTTGAGAGAATAGCATTGGAACATGTAAATTACCATATGTGAAATAGATCACCAGTCCAGGTTTGATGCATGAGATAGGGCACTCAGGGCTGGTGCACTGGGATGACCCTGAGGGATAGGATGGGGAGGGAGGTGGGATAGGATGGGGAGGGAGGTGGGAAGGGGTTTCAGGATGGGGACACATGTACACCCATGGCTGATTCATGTCAATGTATGGCAAAAACCAGTACAATATTGTAAAGTAATTAGCTTCCAGTTAAAGTAAATACATTAATTTTTTTTTTTTTTTAAAGAGTATGCTTAGTCTTGTGAGAAAGGCAAACTGCCTTGCAGGACTTTTTTTTTTTTTTTTTAACTGAAGAAACGTAAAACAAAAAACTGCGTTGTAAAGTAGGTGTACCATTTTGCATTCCTACCAGCAATTTATGAGAGTTCCTGTTGTTCCGTATCTGTGTCAGAACTTTTTATCAGTATTCCAGAGTTTGGCCTTTATAGTAGGTGAGTAGTAGCAACTCAGTGTTGTTTTAATTTGCATTTCCCTGATGGCATTTGGTCTGGAGCATCTTTTCATCTACTAATTTGCCACCTCTATATCTTCTTTAGTGAGCTCTCTGCTAAGATCTTTAGGCCATTTTTTGATAGTTCTTTGTATATTTTGAATAACAATCCTTCTTAGGTGTGTGTTTACAAATAGTTTTTTCCCATTTTGTGGCTTGTTTTTTCATTCTCTTGTTATTGCCTTTCAGAGCAGAAGTTTTCCATTTTAATGAAGTTCAGCTTATTAATTATTTCATTCCTTGATTGTAACTTTGTTGCTGTATCTAAAAATTTATCCTTCAAGTCATCTAGGTTTTCTCCTATGTTATCTTAGAGTTTCATAGTTTTGTGTTTTTACATTTGGATCTACGATCCATTTTGTGTTAACTTTTGTGAAGCATGTAAATTCTGTGTCTGGATTTATACTCCTGCGTACGGATGGTCAGTTGTTCTAGCACCATTTGTAGAACTACCTTTGTCCCATTGTGTTGCCTTTACTCATTTGTCAGAGATCAGTTAACTGTATTTATGAGTGTCTATTTCTGGGCTTTCTTTTCTGTGTCATTGATTTGCTTTGTCCATTCTTCCACCCATACCATTGTGTCTTGATTACTGAAGCTCTATAGTGAGACTTGAAGTCAGGTAGTATCCATCTTCAACTTTATTTTTCTCCTTTAATTTCTGTCATCTCTTCTGCGTATTTTGTCTCTCCGTATAAACTTTAGAATTCATGTATCAATATCCACAAAAGGGGCTTCCCAGGTGGCTCAGTAGTAAAGAATCCAATGCAGGAGACACGGGTTCAATCCTTGGGTTGGGAAGAGCCCCTGGAGGAGAAAATGGTGACTCACTCCGATATTCCTGCCTGAAAAATCCAACGGACAGAGAACCTGGCAGGTCACAGTCTAAGGGGTCACAAAGAGTTGGACGCAACTGAGCATGCATGTGATCAATTGATTGATCCACAAAATAACTTACTGGGATTTTTAATTTGGTTTGCATTATTCCATAGATCAATTTGGAAAGAATTGAGACCTTAACAGTATGGAATCTTTATCCATGAACATGAAATACCTCTCCATTTATTCTTTGATTTTTTTCATTAGGGTTTTGTAGTTTTCTTCCTGTAAGTATTGTACATAGCTTGTTTGATTTATGCTTAAGTACTGTATTTAATTTCTGGGTTGCTAATGTAAATGGCTGCTGCTGCTAAGTCACTTCAGTCGTGTCCGACTCTGTGTGACCCCATAGACGGCAGCCCACCAGGCTCCCCCATCCCTGGGATTCTCCAGGCAAGAACACTGGAGTGGGTTGCCATTTCCTTCGCCCATGAGTGAATATGAAAAGTGAAAGTGAAGTCACTCAGTCCTGTCTGACTCTTAGCGACCCCATGGACTGCAGCCTACCAGACTCCTCCGTCCATGGATTTTCCAGGCAAGAGTACTGGAGTGGGGTGCCATGTAAATGGCATTGTGCTTTAAATATCAGATTCCACTTGTTCATTGCTAGTATATGAGAAAGTTATTCACTTTGTATATTAATCCTGATATAATTACTTATTGGTTACAAAAAATTTCTTAATAGTTCTTTGGCATTTTCTAGATAGATGATCATGACATTTGTAAACAATGATAATGTTTATTTCCTGCTTTCCATTTTTTATCCCTTTATTTCCTTTTCTTATTGAATTCACATGAACTTCCAGTATGATGTTAAAGAGGACTTGATCATCATGGGAAAGCTTCCGTTTTCTCACTGTCAAGTATGATGTTACCTGTAAGGTTTTTGTAGATATTCTTTATCAGGTAGAGGAAATTCTCCTTTGTTCTCAATTTTAAGAGTTTTTTTTTTTTTTAATTATGAATTGCTGTTGGATTTTTAAAAAAATTTTTTTCTGCATTTATTGATTTCATTTATGTTTTATTTTTTTTAGCTTATTAATATGATGGATTGAATTAATTCGTTTTTGGACATTGAAGCAGCCATATATACCAAGAGTAAATCATACACAGTAGTCATAGTTCTTTATACATTTGTTAGATTCATTTGCTAATATTTTTTGAGAGTTTTTGCACCTATATTCATACTGGAGATATTTGATTGTAGTTTTTTTTTTTTTTTTTTCTGTAATAACTTTGCTTGGTTTTAATATTAGGGTAAGGCTGTCCTATAGAGTAAGTGAGAAAGTATTCTCTGCTTCTGTCTTCTGAAAGAGATTGTAGAGAATTAATATAATTTCTTCTTTAAATGTTTAATTGAATTCACCAGTGAACCCATCTGAGCCTGGTGCTTTCTGCTTTGGAAGGTTATTAATTATTGATTCAATTTCTATAACATATATAGGCCTATTCAGATGGCCTAGTTTCTTTTATGTGAGTTTTGGTAAATTGTGTCTTTCAACTGATCTATTTCATCTAGGTTATCAAATTTGTGGCCAGAAAGTTATGCATAGTACTTTGAAATTATCATTTTGATTTCCATGAAATTTATAATGATATTACCTATTTTATTTTTGATATGAATAATTCATGTCCACTCTCTTACATTTTTATTAGTTAGCCTGGCTAGAGGCTTATCAGTTTTATTGATTTTTTTCAAAGAACCAGCTTCTGGCTTCATTGATTTTCTCTAATGATTTCCTGTATTCAGCGTCACTGATTTCCCTTTTAATTCTTATTGTTCTTTGCTTCCACTTGCTTTTATTTTAGTTTGTTCCTCCTCTTCAGGTTTCCTAATGCAGCAAATGTAGATTATTGATTTTAAACTCTTTATCTTTTTTAGTATATACATCCAGTGTTATGGGCTTTCCTCATAGCTCAGTTGGTAAAAAATCCACCTGCAATGCAGGAGACCCTGGTTCAATTGCTAGGTTGGGAAGATCCCCCAGAGAAGGGATAGGCTACCCACTCTAGTATTCTTGGGCTTCCCTTATGGCTAGGCTGGTAAAGATTCTGCCTGCAATGCAAGAGACCTGGGTTTGATCCCTGGGTTGGGAAGATCCCCTGGAGAAGGGAAAGGCTTCCCCCTCCAGTATTCTTGGGCTTCCCTTGTGGCTCAGCTGCTAAAGAATCTGCCCACAATGAGGGAGACCTAGGTTTGATCTCTGGGTCAAAAAGATCCCCTGGAGAAGAGAAAGGCTTCCCAACTCCAGAATTCTGGCCTGGAGAATTCCATGGACTGTATATTCCATGGGGTCGCAAAGAATTGGAAATGACTGAGTGACTTTCACTTTCACTTTTCCAAAGTTATAAACTTCCCTCTAAGTATTGCTTTTACTGCATCTGACACATTTTGATAATTTGTATTTTCATTTTCAATTAGCTCAAAATATCTGAAATTTCTTTCAAGATTTCTTGTTTTACCCATGTGTTATTTAGAAGTGTTTTATTTAATCTCCACTTATATTTTGATTTTCCAGTTATCTTTCTCTTATTGATTTCCAGTTGCATTCCATTGTGTTCTGAGAGCAGACACTGCATTATTTCTATTTTTTTAAATTTTATTTAGGTGTATTTTATGACCCAGACTGTGGTATCTTGGTGAATATTCCATATAAGATTGAGAAGAATGTGTATTCTGCTGTTGGTGGATAAAGTAGTCTGTGCTGTGTTATGGTTAGTTGCTTAGTTGTGTCTGACTGTTTGTGACCCCATGGATTGTAGCCTGCCAGGCTCCTCTGTCCATGGGGATTCTCCAGGCAAGAATACTTGAATGGGTTGCCACACCCTCCTCCAGAGGATCTTCCCAACCCAGGGATTGAACAGAGGTCTCCCACATTGCAGGTGGATTCTTTACCATCTGAACCACCAGGGAAGTAGTCTACAGGTATAAATTATATTCAGTTGATTGGTGTCAAGTGCAGCTATATCCTCACCTATTTTCTGCAAGATTTGTCCCTTTCTGAGAAAGGGTTGTTGAAGTCTCCAGCTATGATAATGGATTAATCTGTTTTTCTTTGCAAGTCTTTTTGTCTCCTCATTTGACACACTATTGTTAAGACATTGGATTCTTTTGTTGTTACTTCTAAGAGAAACAGTTGTTAAAGAACCAAATGATAAACATGACAGTTTTGCATTAAACACCATATTAGTGAAGTCGGAGTTGCTTAGTATTGTGCATGTTATCAGCTTGCAGTAATTGTACCCATTTTCATGTGGTAAGTATGACTTAAAACACACCACCTTGAAATTTATACAATGTTTATGCCAGCTTGGGCTCTCATCCACGTGTTAAAGAACTAAACTTTTAAAACAAGTCCAACAAAAAAGTATCGTCACACGAGGTCTATAGAGGTACTACAAATAAAAGAAGGAAAAGAGTACACAAACACACATACACACACATACCCCAAGTAGATTAATAACACCATCATTAAAAAATGTTTCTACAGATCAGATAAAACTAACCAAATACCTCACCAAGAATAAAAATATAAAGAAAGTTTAAAGTAAATTGTTTCTAAAATGATAAGATAGATGAAGAAAATATTTCCATAGATAGGACAAAATGATAAATACCTATGGAAGCAGAAGCGACCAGGAAGATCCATTGGAGGAGGAATAGGCTACCCACTCCAGTGTTCTTGGGCTTCCCTGTGGGTTCAGGTGGTAAAGAATCTACCTGCAATGTGGGAGACCCAGGTTTGATCTCTGGGTTGGGAAGATGCCCTGGAGAAGGGAAAGGCTACCCACTCCAATATTCTGGCCTGGAGAATTCCATGGATTGTACATGGGTCACAAAGAGCTGGACATGACTGAGGGCCTTTCACTTCACTCCAGGTGTCTGATCAACCAGCCAGTCTATTTATCACCAGAATTTGGTGTCTATAAGTCATTCAAGTCTTTTTTACAGGTATAACACAGAGCTTTCTCTATTGGGAGAATTTCCTTTCAACACTGTGTCTGGGGTGGGGGAGTGGGGTACTCAGTGGTGCTCTAATATGGCAACAGTTTATTTTTAACTAGTACAGTCATATTCATTAATGAGAATTAGTTCCACAACATTTCCTTGTCTACCAATTGGTTATCAGATACAGCCCCTCAGACTATAGGTATGAATTGAGAGAAAGGCTTTTTGCATCCGAACTGTTAGAGCCCAATCCAGGATGCAGGGCTTCACGTATAGAATGTGTTGCTTGTCTGCCTACCTGACTTTTGTAATTCACTGGATCTAATGGTGGCTGGACCATGATGGGCAAGTCATGTTGCCATCTCTTTTTCATTGTAGTTTCTCAGTGCTAGAGTGCAGTACCAGGCCAAGGGCATTTTTCCAAATAGTACAGAGTGCTACCATGCTCCCAAATCCTAGAGATATGTACTACAACTATCATGTTAAGGCTTACAAAAAACTTCAGTCATGATTCTGAACCAACTCAGATGCATAAAAGTAACATTTTATTTGCTAGTTGTTATGTCAAAAGTTATAGGACAGCTCACCAGACTGTGAACCTGCCACAGTGCTCTCTCACTTTGGATCCTATTTGAAATGGGCAGCCTTCTGTAGCATCCAGTAAATAGGTTAGTGGATTATTCCCAAGTCCCTAAATTCACTAAGATCTTCAACTCTTTCCTACAGTGGTAGGAGTTATGGGACAGGGAGTGGGTGTGGGGAGCAACAACTTGTCTTATTTGTTAAGGCTGTACTAGCATGACCAAGGCAGTGGCACCCCACTCCAGTACTCTTGCCTGGAAAATCCCATGGACGGAGGAGCCTGGAAGGCTGCAGTTCATGGGGTCGCTAGGAGTCGGACACGACTGAGCAACTTCACTTTCACTTTTCACTTTCATGCATTGGAGAAGGAAATGGCAACCCAATCCAGTGTTTTTGCCTGGAGAATCCCAGGGATGGCAGATCCTGGTGGGCTGCCGTCTATGGGGTCACACAGAGTCGGACACAACTGAAGTGACTTCGTGGCAGCAGCAGCAGCATGACCAAGACCACTGGACTCCTAAAAACTTCACCAATGCCTCGTGCATTTGAATCATTCAGAGTTTGTTTCCCTGGCACATTCACATCTGGCCCCATAGGAAAAAAGGTGAATGATAGAAACTGCTAAAGAATACAAATAGCTCTTATGTGAGAGTGGAAGTCACTCAGTCGTGTCTGACTCTTTGCGACCTCATAGACTATACAGTCCATGGAATTCTCCAGGCCAGAATACTGGAGTGGGTACCCATTGGAGTGGGTAGGTGTTCCCTTCTCCAGGGGATCTTCCCAACCCATGGATCGAGTGTAGAACCCAGGTCTCCCACATTGCAGGCAGATTTTTTACCAGCTGAGCCACAAGGGAAGCCCAAATGGCTCTTAAACATGAAAAGATTTTCAGCCTCACTTGTAACAAGACAAACGCAAAACAATATTATACTTTGATACTATGTTTATCTTTCAGATTATCAAAGAACAAAAAGTTTGTATTAGAAAAAATGAGAAAGAGATTCACATACATATTTCTGAATTGTAAATGAGAAAAATATCTATGGAGATTTATCAGTCACTCTCAAAACATCAAATGTATATGCAATTTTTTCTAGAAATGCATTGCCTTAGAATTATCCTACAGATAATGTTACATTTGAGAAAAATTACACATGTAAAAAATTAAGTATTGCTTTGTATATAATCAACAAATTGACAAACGATTTAACAATGGGCTAGTTAAATAATGCTATTCAAAGGATAAAGATTTAGAAAGAATGATATAGATCTTTAGCTACTGATACGAAATTATCCAAAATATATTTTAAATGAAAAAAATCAAATTAGTGAACATTGTATGTTGCATGGTATCATTTTTGTTTACCTCTATTTTTGAGGAATCTATGAGAAAATGTTCAAGAAATTATTTTAAAAGTGGCTTTCTTATGGGTGGGAAGTTGATTGTTTCTATGATAAGGATATAGAAACAACTTATTTTTTCTGTATTCTTATTTATTGCTTTTGAATTTTTTATTATAAGCATACATTATTCATTTTTAAAAATGAAAATAAATTCTACCTGATTCAAATTAAATTTTCACTCATATCTAATTCAAAACCTTACTCCTCCCTCTGGTTCACATCTGAGCAGTGGCTTAAGGACTTACAGTAGCAAAGAGTAAAAGTAATATCTGTTTATTCATTTTCTCTTTATCTCTTCCACTTGCCACTAGTTACTTCAAAACTGAGGCAGGGGAATAAAGGATTAAATAAAAGAATTAAACATCTTATGAGTTTTTCGAGAAATAGGGAAATCCATATGCTGTTGATGGAGTTTAAATTTGTTAAAATATTGAGAAATAAATCTGGCCATATCATATCTGGTGAATTTTGAGGAAATCTGGTAGAGTCAGTTCTTTTTGGCATTTGGACATCATTGGCCTGCTGTTTGTAGGCATTAAAGCTCTGGATCTCTCACTACTCAAGATGGACAACTGCTTATATCCTTTCGGATGCCTTCTATACTCCTTAGAATAGCATTAGGTGCTGTAAAAAATAAACTCTGGAATATAAATGATATAGTAAGAAGGCTGAATGCCGAAGAATTGATGCTTTTGAACTGTGGTGTTGGAGAAGACTCTTGAGAGTCTCTTGGACTGCAAGGAGATCCAACCAGTCCATTCTGAAGGAGATCAGCCCTGGGATTTCTTTGGAAGTACTCCAGTACTTTGGCCACCTCATGTGAAGAGTTGACTCATTGGAAAAGACTCTGATGCTGGGAGGGATTGGAGGCAGGAGGAGAAGGGGACGACAGAGGATGAGATGGCTGGATGGCATCACTGACTCGATGGATGTGAGTCTGAGTGAACTCTGGGAGTTGGTGATGGACAGGGAGGCCTGGCGTGCTGCGATTCATGGGGTCCCAAAGAGTCAGACACGACTGAGCGACTGAACTGAACTGAACTGAATCTTATTTCTTCCTCATCTAATAATCTAATGAAAATATTCTTAGGACAATTTAGGAATGAGTGTGAAGGCTTTTGGTTAGCATTCATTTAAAGTCAACCTGTCAAAGTTTCCGGCCTCTTCACCATGTAACTTTATAAGATTTCTTGGGCATTGCTGTTGAGCCAATGGAGAAGAGGAAAACATGAAAACTTGCAGTATGGGAGAGTTTTATGAATCAGGCCTGGAAGTGGAATGTGCCACCACAATCTATTTCATGGACCTGGACTCACTCAAATAGGCAGACATTACTGCAAAAGAAGTTGAGAAATGTCCCAGGCTGGTCAACAGATTTTCACTGACAGGCCCACAGCATTGAAAAATCATGCATAATATTTCTGGTCAGCTACTTGTTTCTGCCATATATCCTTCAGCAGTTCACATGCCAGTTGCATTCCATAGCCTCTTATCACTAAAGGATAGTGTTGCTTTTCTCTTGCAATGCTCTACTCTTAGGCAAAGCATATTAGATATAACACAAGCTTGGCTACCTTTTCTACTTGGCCCAAGAGAATCTTAAAATCACTTCCAAATGGAAAAGGGTCAGTAGCATTTATGTGTGTGTGTGTATATATACATATATTCACTTTTTGTATTTTTTTTTTTTTTTTTGGCTGCAACACATAGCTTGCAGGATCTTAGTTCCTGACTGGGTATTGAACATGCACCCTCTGCAGTGAAAGCACAGAGTCCTAATGAATAGCCTGTCAGGGAATTCCCTGTATGTAAGTTCTTATGAAAGTTCAAAGGGAGAGAAAGCAGGACTGAGCCAAAAAGCTTTCAAATACAAATGTTGATCTGACATCTGTGAAAGGAAAGACCAGAGGAGATAGAACTGGTAGGGAAAAGATCAGACAGCCATACAAATCTGCAAAAGTCTTAGTGCCATGAAGAACATTAGAGCAGAGGTTGCCAGTTGAAAGAATCTACATTATGTCAAAATGGCTAGACTCTATTAATATAACATGTTTAGTTATTGGTTGTTGAGTCTGGACAAAAAAGGACATGGATTCATCCTTTGAAAACATGAGGTAAACTCTGAAGGCATTAATAGTTGGAGGTTTTCAGCTAAAAGCACTCATTGAATAAGGAGTTCCTTTTTGAAAGGAAGTTTGAGTTAAAACCTCCATGACTACTTCAGTTATAGACATTAGATGTCCATTATTTCAGGTCCTTTCAATTTCTGTGAATAGATTTGTTGGATTGGTCCTCAGTTAACTTGGAAAGCAAGACTGATTCTTTCCAACTCCTGTCTCATCTCCATACCTCCTCGTTAAGTGCTTAGGGACAGAAGAGGATATACCATAGTACTTCCACCAAGGAATGATGCAAGTCTGATCTCCCAGATGGCAACCAAAAGCCAGTCTTGTACGGATGACTGTGGATAGCAGTCTCAGGTAAATTATGTTAACTATTGACATTTTCTGCAAATGTGAAAACTTTTCATGTCTTTCACCTTGTCCTGTTCTCATATTCTGTCTTCCTGAAATCATAAGCAATGGTCTAGTAGTGTAAGCTCTTATGTATATACCCTAGCTCCCCTTCCTGTTATCTATTTATCTGACATCGAGGGAACAAATCATGATTAAATCCAAGTGTTTATTTTTTTTCAGTTGTGTATGATAACAAAAATACACAAAGCTCACATTAAATTTATAACCAATGCACTTGTATTTGTTGTCCAGGAATTCTATAAAAATCTCTACGTTTGTTGTTTCTCAAGCTGTGGTCATTGAATCCATAGGATCAGCACTGTCTGGGAACTTATTTGAAATGTCATTGCAGGTCTAACTGCAGACGTGTAATTACAGGTCAATTCTGCAGTTAGATGTGTAATTGCAGGTCTATCAATTTCATAATACCCCATGGAATTCTGGGGTATCAATGCTCTAACAAGCTCTTTGGGTGACTTCAATGCATGTTAAAGTGTTAGATACAGTGCTTGACTCTTCATCCTCACAACTTTTTAGGCATTGACTTCACACATTCTCTTCTTCAACTCATATTGCTAACAACATTGCTCCCATATTTTTTTCTGTCAGTATCCTTGCTTTTTATTTTACTGAAAAAATAGAATTGTAAAGAACTTCCCTATGCTTCCCTTTTCCCCACACTTCTAACCTGTGCCCATGTTTTATCTGCCTTTGCTCTTTTTTTCTATGATTCATTTGTGCACTGGATTTTATCCTCCTTCCCTAAGTTTATAATTGCTTTACTTTCTCTTCATCAGCATCTATTCTATTTCCAATGAATCATTTCCATTAGCATTCAACTATGCTATAACTATGCTGTAACAACAATTAATAGTACCTTGACCTCTAGCAGTCTATTTCAGTGATCCAATTTACAGTAAAGCAGCTAACAAGAGAATATATAGTTCATATCTCAAATTTGTTTCCTCTCATTCTCTCTAACCTACTTTAATTAGGCTTTCTCTGTACCATTTTATAAGACAGCTCTTGTTAAGGACACCAGTGTTTTCCACCTTGCTAAATATAGTGAATATATCAATTTTTAGTCCTCATTGTCATCACCAACATTTTACAAGTTGATTCAGGCCTCTTTCTATTCTCTTTCTATTATCTAAATTATCTGCCATATTTCCATATGAGTCACTGTCTTGGAATCTTCATATCTCTGCTCACATATAACATTATTAATATAGTATAATGTTAACAGCAAATACTATGACAGAATATTATCTGTAAAACATGGTTTTGAGAACTTCAGGTACTAATACTATCCCAGTTTTTAAGTTGAAGGACTGAGGCACAGGCAGGTATATTAATTTTTTCCAAAGTCACACTGTCAGTAAGAATGGAGCCGCACCACAATTCAAACCCAAGCAAGGTTGTATGACCTTAAGCCCTAAACCACACTGGCTGTACAGGTTTCCCGGACTTACTATACTAATTAGCTAACATCACCTCTTGTCCTCTCTGTCCTCCTCAGTTCTGTGTTCTTGTATAGCCTTTATTTTCATCCATGGTAGAGTATGTCAAGTGTTACTGTATTTCCTAATCTCTCTTTCAGCTAGGTGGAACTTATTTCTGTCCGATGGCGCATAATCATAAATGATGTGAGTCACTTAAAAGCCTGGCGTGAGATAACCTCCAGATGCTCTGAGATGGATTTTCTGTGAACCTAATGAAGCTTAATACTTAGGGACCTTTCTTGATTTCAGTATCTTTTGAGACTCACAGAGGGCCTTAGAAATGTACCTACATGTTCTTGTAAAAGATGTTTTATATTTTCAACCCTTTAAGAAACTAGTCTCTTTATACTCTGATTCCATCTGTCACATTTCATCTTTTGTTGTATAAAGTTAGAAAGATAGCCGGTATTTGGGGATATGTAAAGGGGAAAGTTGAGTTAATATTATATGTGGATGGGCTTTGGGAAGATGTATGCATATGTTTTGCTTTTCTTCCCATCTGTATTTAATTTATGCAGATATATAAATGGCTTTCATGAGTTCTTCAGTCACCCACTGTGCTGATTCATCCAGAATCATAAAACAGAGATGAGAGGACAGAGGTCTTTTCTTGATATGACTGTGTCCCATGGCACTAAGCATCAGACTTATGTGGATGGAGAAAAAACTGGATTTGAAACGCAAGGTTTTAGAGGTAGGATATGGAAAATTATTCAAGTTATGTGACATTGAAATTAGGTGAATGCTATTCGCTTTTCATTGAAACCTAATGAAATGAAAATATTCTCTTGTCAAGATTATGAAAAGCAAGTGACTCTTAAACATGAAAAGGAAAATCAGGAAAATGAAAAAATACATATTAAACCTGTCACACAATATGTTGAACTAAACCACTAAGATTTTGAGATTTGTTAGAGCATTTACTATTACTTATTGCAATAAAATATAGTACCCAACACCTTATATATTTTCATTGTGCTCATATGAACTACATGGTGGTAGAGCCTTTGCTATTTGTTTACTGCTTTATCTCTGGCAATTAAAATGGAACATGACATACAGTAATCTTCCAGCACATATTTTTGAATATATAAATATATCATAGTGTAATTGCAGAATGTAAAAAATAGAGTATTATAGAAGTTTCCTGGGAGGAAAAATTATAGACTTTTGTTAATGAACAAGACTCAGATCAACCAACTTCTCATCAGACAGACAGAGTACTACAAAATAAAAGAATAACACTAATTTCTATCAATGGATAACGGATTACAGTGAATCTGTAGAACAGATTCTTAGAACAGCACACATTTTTATCTCAACATTTCTGAGGGCCTGGAGGGTAGTGTGCTGGGTGCTTTGCTGAAAGTTCACAAGACTGCAGTCAAACATTTGGGGGCTTGGTCTCATCCAAAGCTTGGGGTTTTCTTCTCACTGTTGTTGCCAGATTAGTTCCTTTTAGTCGTAGGACTGAGACACTCAGCTGCCAGGTGGACTTCTTGAGGACTTGCAGCTTGCTTCTTCAAGGACAAATGAGAATACCTCACTGCTTCCAATCTTTATCTTCAAAGAATCTCTTGGATATCTTGTAAAGGCCTTACCCTATAAGATCAAGGTTAACCAGGATACTCTCTCATGTGATTAATTCAAAGTTTACTAATCAGGGGCCTTAATTACATCTGTAAAATAGCTTTACCTTTGTCACATCACCATGGGAATAAAATCCAGTTACATTTACAAGTTGCATTCATACTCAAGTGGAAGGAATTATACAAGGTAAACTATACTAAGGACTAGGAATCTGGGAGACCATCTCAGAATCTTGTCAATAAAAATGCTTTCAAAGTAGATTCTTTCCAACCTAAAATTCTACACTCAGACAAAATATCAGATATTTTAGACATGTAAACACTTAGGATTTCTCTGTGTAGCAAATAATTAACTTAGTAGGCCTGATATTGCTCTTTAGAAAGGTTTAGTTGTGGAGTTGTCTTTGGCTTATTTTTGGGCACTTGGCTTTTGGAATGTTCCCTATGTTAATCATCAATAAAATTGTTTTATATGTCTTGGCACTGAACACTGCTGTACCAAGATGACTAGATTATTTAAGCAAAAATGTGATTTGTGGTAAATGCCTCTTTTCCTTCTGGGAGTCTGTAATTTTTGTAATTATAACTCAGAGAATGGCCAGTCCCCATTAAAAGTCCTGTACTGTGAGTCTCAAGTGGGTTTCCCTGGAACAACAACATTTTACAAATGCCACTGCAGTCCATTGCTGGAGAAAAAAGCATATTTTTTGCTGCCACAACACTCACTCACATGAGAGGGAAAGCTTGGAAGTCTGTTCCTGCTATCTTTCAAACTCTGCCTCATGGGGCTTTTTCTGTTACTGATTCTTTGTATCTGCGCTGTTGTTTATTTGCTAAGTCACGTCCAACTCTTTGTGACCCCGTGGACTATAGCCCATCAGGCTCCTCTGTCCGTGGGATTTCTCAGGCAAAAATACTGGAGTGGGTTGCCGTTTACTTTTCCAGGGGATCTTCCCAACCCAGGGATTGAACCTGTGTCTCTTGCTTGTTAGGCAGATTCTTTACCACTGCGCCACCTGTAAAGATTTGTTTATATCCCTCCAGTGTAATTTATCATAGCCTCTGAATTCTGTATGTCCTTCTAATGAGTTACCAAACATGAAATTTTTGCAGGATCCCCAAATCCCCTGGAGCATCTTTATTATAAAAGAAATCCACCAGAAAAATTAAGGTGTAATTCCCCTTAATTACAAGAAAGTGTAAGAAAGATGAAAGTGTATTTAAGAAGCAGTACAGTGTATTCAGGTCAGTAAATCCAAGGCGGGGAATAATAGCTGTGAATCAGCCTGGAGAACAGCCAGTCCTGACAGCAGAAAAAGAGTATAGAAAAATCACAAGTAAATGTATACTATAATTAAGATTGTAAAAAAATGAGAATATAAGAAAATTCAGCATTATAACAAAAAGGAAACAATGAACAAACTCAGAAAACAAAAATTGTACAAAAATGATTGTTCAAGATGGTGGCAAAATGTGTCATGAATTTTGAATAATCACCATACACAAAAATAAACTCAAAATGGATTAAAGATCTAAACGTAAGACCAGAAACTATAAAACTCCTAGAGGAGAACATAGGCAAAACACTCTCTGACATACATCACAGCAGGATCCTCTATGACCCACCTCCCAGAATATTGGAAATAAAAGCAAAAATAAACAAATGGGACCTAATTAACCTTAAAAGCTTCTGCACATCAAAGGAAACTATTAGCAAGGTGAAAAGACAGCCTTCAGAATGGGAGAAGATAATAGCAAATGAAGCAACTGACAAACAACTAATCTCGAGAATATACAAGCAACTCCTACAGCTCAACTCCAGAAAAATAAATGACCCAATCAAAAAATGGGCCAAAGAACTAAATAGACATTTCTCCAAAGAAGACATACAGATGGCTAACAAACACATGAAAAGATGCTCAACATCACTCATTATCAGAGAAATGCAAATCAAAACCACTATGAGGTACCATTTCACACCAGTCAGAATGGCTGCGATCCAAAAGTCTACAAGTAATAAATGCTGGAGAGGGTGTGGAGAAAAGGGAACCCTCTTACACTGTTGGTGGGAATGCAAACTAGTACAGCCACTATGGAGAACAGTGTGGAGATTCCTTAAAAAACTGGAAATAGACATGCCTTATGATCCAGCAATCCCACTGCTGGGCATACACACTGAGAAAACCAGAAGGGAAAGAGACACGAGTACCCCAATGTTCATCGCAGCACTGTTTATAATAGCCAGGACATGGAAGCAACCTAGATGTCCATCAGCAGATGAATGGATAAGAAAGCTGTGGTACATATACACAATGGAGTATTATTCAGCCATTAAAAAGAATACATTTGAATCAGTTCTAATGAGGTGGATGAAACTGGAGCCTATTATACAGAGTGAAGTAAGCCAGAAAGAAAAACACCAATACAGTATACTAACGCGTATATATGGAATTTAGAAAGATGGTAACAATAACCCTGTGTACGAGACAGCAAAAGAGACACTGATGTATAGAACAGTCTTATGGACTCTGTGGGAGAGGGAGAGGGTGGGAAGATTTGGGAGAATGGCATTGAAACATGTAAAATATCATGTATGAAATGAGTTGCCAGTCCAGGTTCGATGCACGATACTGCATGCTTGGGGCTGGTGCACTGGGACGACCCAGAGGGATGGAATGGGGAGGGAGGAGGGAGGAGGGTTCAGGATTGGGAACACATGTATACCTGTGGCGGATTCATTTTGATATTTGGCAAATCTAATACAGTTATGTAAAATTTAAAAATAAAATAAAATTTAAAAAAAATAAATAAATAAATAAATAATGAAAATTATTATGCATTTTACCTAAAATGGGAGAGTATTTTAGCTCATGTAGTTCTAGGCTAATTACTTTGAAAACAGAGAGACAAACATCCTTTATTATCACATATTACCAAGTCTAATATTGGAGAGACTTTGTAAGCCATTAATAATGTAAATATTTTTTAGTCACTTTCATTTTAATTGCTTTTGGCTTAATTGGCCAAATATATAAATTTTGGTAGTAATTAAGAAATCAAAAATAAATATTAAACTTCACTGTGTAAAAATAAAATGTCAATAGCAATATTTAGGATATGCAATGTGGAGAAAGAATAGGAGCATTAGCACCACCAACTTTCATTTTAGATGGTCAAATGATACTGTAAACATTTATGGAAAAAGAAATAAGACTTTATATTTAGAGTTTAATGTAAATAATAGAAGGATTGTTGCTGAAGTTCGAATACTTTAGCCACTTGATGCGAAGAGCTGATTCATTGGAAAAGACCCTGATGCTGGGGAAGACTGAAGGCAAAAGGAGAAGGGCCTGCAGAAGGTAAGATGGTTAGACAGCCTCATTGACTCAATGGACACGAATCTGAGCAAACTCGAGGAGATAGTGGAGGACAGAGGAGCCTGGTGTGCTATAGTCCATGATGTTGCAGAGACTCAGACAAAACTTAGCAACTGAACAAGAAGTAAATAATAGAACTAAATAAGAATAGTACATATAACAAACAAGGATTGGGAGGGGGTATACAGTATACAGACCTTGTCAGAGAATGAATGAATAGTGTCTAAAGTTGAAAATCCATAAATGTAAGCTATGTATATATATATTTAACACATTTTATTAATAATATATTAGAAGAGTAGCAGAAAACTGGTACTTTTGGTATATTTGAAAAGTAACATTTTCCAAAAATTCTTTGGTATTTCATGTGCTAACATGTACATTCATTGATTTATATTGAACTTTTAAAGGAGAAGAATATTAATGGGAATTTGTTACCAAGATTCCAATATGAAAGTAACAGTTTTATTAAAGTAGTGAGAGAATATGAGTTTTTCACTTTTAATTTTGTTTTTTAATACTATAACATTGTTTTTAACCTTAAAACATAATTTTATATTAAACATGTCCAAAATCTATTAGATTCTTCATGTTACTAGGAGGATGGAGATTTTAGTTTTCCTGCTCTATTCTTAGAACATAGAACAATGATTGGCATATGATAGATGTTCCACAAACATTTGTTGAGTGAAAGCAATTTGAATTCAACAAATAGTTTTTAATTATCTCCTACATGAAATGCAATATTTTAGGTTCAGCAACTCCAACTCTAATCACTCTCTTTTCTTTGTATAAATCTCATTTTGATTCCACTTTAATAATTTTTTAAATACTTTAATTTTATCCCTATTGCTCTATGACCTTTTGCTTCATATGCTTTGCATCCATGGAAACTTAAAATACTTTAATATCATACTTGACCTTCCAAGGGAACTGCCATTTGAGATAAGGAGAAAGAGTAGGAATTGCATCATAAAACTATCAGATATTGAGGCAACAGCATTTATGATGACTTGGTATGTTAGAAGGATAGGAAGAATTTTGATACCATTAAAACATAGTGTTTGAAGAGTAAATGTAGTCAGAGTGTTTCTAATCATGGGGAAAAAATAAAAGAACAAAGTAAGCTGTTTAAGAACAACTGCATTTCAAGACTATCTATACAGCTGCAGCTAGGAATTGATATGAAGTAGCACTAAAGAACTATTCCTAGGATATTTGGAATAGGAAGATAGTACATATATTTTATATATAATTATATGTATAGTCAAATTAGTAAAATTATTAGAACTTGGTGACTGAATAGTTATATGGAGGGAGTTTTGAGGATGATTTGGGCAAATTTCTTACAGAGAATTTGAAGGGAAACAGATTTTAATTTTTTTGATGAGAGCAAAATCACTGAAGATGGTGATTGTAGCCATGAAATTAAAAGACACTTACTCCTTGGAAGGAAAGTTATGACCAACCTACATAGCATATTAAAAACCAGAGACATCACTTTGCCAACAAAGGTCTGTCTAGTCAAGTCTATAGTTTTTCCAGTGGTCATGTATGGATGTGAGAGTTGGACTGTGAAGAAAGCTGAGCACCAAAGAATTGATGCTTTTGAACCGTGGTGTTGGAGAAGACTCTTGAGAGTCCCTTGGACTGTAAGGAAATCCAACCAGTCCATCCTAAAGGAGATCAGTCCTGGGTGTTCATTGGAAGGACTCATGCTGAAGCTGAAACTCCAATACTTTGGCCACCTCATGTGAAGAGTTGACTCATTGGAAAAGGCTCTGATGCTGGGAGGGATTAGGGGCAGGAGGAGAAGGGGACGACAGAGGATGAGATGGCTTGATGGCATCACTGACTCGATGGACATGAGTTTGGGTGGACTCTGGGAGTTGGTGATGGACAGGGAGGCCTGGCATGCTGAGATTCATGGGATCGCAAAGAGTGGGACATGATTGAGCAACTGAACTGAACTGAGTGATGATGTTATATGTGTTTTCTTGTGATTATGCTGAACTATGTGAATTGGTGAGTCAGTTCAGTACATTTAAGATGCTTGAGTGAAATTCAAGTGCAGATGTCCAACTACTTAATTATAAGTTAGAAATTGGGCATTCATCTCAGAAGAAGGGACTAATGATAAAGTTTCACAATCAATAGCATAAAGAATTGATAAACGAGAATTAATAAATAAGTACATGTACTGCTACATTTTTATTTAGAATTGTTTTACATTATTTTATCCTACCTATGCTTTATACATAACATAAATAATCAGATGTAGTATTTTTTAAACATGTGTTATTCACTAGGCTCAATACTGGATACTTTACATGTATTGCTCGTTTAATATTTACAGAAACTGCTGCTGCTAAGTCACGTCAGTCGTGTCCAACTCTGTGCAACCCCATAGACAGCAGCCCACCAGGCTCCTCCATCCCTGGGATTCTCCAGGCAAGAACACTGGAGAGGGTTGCCATTTCCTTCTCCAATGCATGAACTGTGTGAGGGCCTGAAATCCTTCTATTGATGGTGGAACTCATTTCTCCAAAGAAGACATTCAGATGGCTAACAAACACATGAAAAGATGCTCAACATCACTCATTATCAGAGAAATGCAAATCAAAACCACTATGAGGTACCACTTCACACCAGTCAGAATGGCTGCAATCCAAAAGTCTACAAGTAATAAATGCTGGAGAGGGTGTGGAGAAAAGGGAACCCTCTTACACTGTTGGTGGGAATGCAAACTAGTACAGCCACTATGGAGAACAGTGTGGAGATTCCTTAAAAAACTGGAAATAGACCAGTTGATCCAGCAATCCCACTGCTGGGCATACACACTGAGAAAACCAGAAGGGAAAGAGACACGAGTACCCCAATGTTCATCGCAGCACTGTTTATAATAGCCAGGACATGGAAGCAACCTAGATGTCCATCAGCAGATGAATGGATAAGAAAGCTGTGGTACATATACACAATGGAGTATTATTCAGCCATTAAAAAGAATACATTTGAATCAGTTCTAATGAGGTGGATGAAACTGGAGCCTATTATACAGAGTGAAGTAAGCCAGAAAGAAAAACACCAATACAGTATACTAACGCATATATATGGAATTTAGAAAGATGGTAACAATAACCCTGTGTACGAGACAGCAAAAGAGACACTGATGTATAGAACAGTCTTATGGACTCTGTGGGAGAGGGAGAGGGTGGGAAGATTTGGGAGAATGGCATTGAAACATGTAAAATATCATGTATGAAATGAGTTGCCAGTCCAGGTTCGACGCACGATACTGGATGCTTGGGGCTGGTGCACTGGGACGACCCAGAGGGATGGAATGGGGAGGGAGGAGGGAAGAGGGTTCGGGATGGGGAACACGTGTATACCTGTGGTGGATTCATTTTGATATTTGGCAAATCTAATACAGTTATGTAAAGTTTAAAAATAAAATAAAATTTATTTACTGGTGATCAAAAAAAAAAAAAAAAAAGATTACAAAATATCTTCCTTGTGTTCAGTAGATAGCTAGAGCTCCTGAAAGAGCTGAATCTGGGGCGAAGTTTGCCTTATTTTTGTGTCCACATTTACCCATCAGCAATACTGCCTCCTGTCTATTTCAGGTCAGTTGTCTATTTTTCAGGAAGAAATTGCTTCACTAAAACTGTTATTTCACAACTTGCTACCCACTCTCTTGTCTGTTGTTGGTGATTAGAGATATTACTTGACTAAAAATGAACAATGTGGGAAAAATACTGTGGATCTTTTTGGGGCTTTTTAGTTGCTTTTTAAAACCTTCTTAGTATCACAGTTTTATCTAAAAGTTACATCTCTGTACAAATTTTACACTGACATATTACCTTATTATTATACAAAAGGAGGTGCCTGACATGATGGAGCATAGAGCCACCCTTGAGATCTTATTTTTGAGTTACTGTTCTGTAATCATTCATATTAATAAATAGGTTTGCATAAATATGATTGAGGTTCTTAAAGGACATTTATCCCTATGTCATAGTATGTAAATCCTGTTTAAAACAGATAATGTGCACATACAGGCACACACACAATAAAAACATCTAGGATAATACAACATTCAATTACACAATATCCAGCCTTTCAACTAGTGGACCTTTATAAACCAGGACACAAACCAAATTCATAATTAAAAGGGATTTTGTTCTTTGGATGGTATCCTTCATTTTGAATGCAAATGCAAGTCTGTAGCATCACACTTATGACACTGGTAATTATCGCTGACAAAGATTCTCTGCTGCCCCCAATCCCGCCAACGCTTATTTCCTCAGCACCTTCCTTTCTCACTAATGACTGTGACGCAATAATATCCCTTTCTGTAACTACTCAGTTAATAAGCGCTGAGGGATATTTTAAGTTAACAGGAAGTCAGAGATTGTGCAACATTCAGGAAAGCTTTGTTATAATAATGTAATGTAATGTGTATGCTCAGTCGTGTCTGACTCGGTAACCTCATGGACTATATCCCACTGGGCTCCTCTGTCCACAGGATTCTCCTGGCAAGAATACTGGAGTGGGTTGCCATTCCCTTCTCTAGAGGATCTTCCCAAACCAGAGATCGAAACAGTGTCTCTTGCACCTTCTGCATAGGCAGGCAGATTATTTAACCACTGGGTATAATATCTTCAGTCAATTATGTGTGCCTTCCCATCATTAAAGAATTAGTCTCTAATTTGACTTTCCTAGATGCAGTTTTTGAGGAAGTTGCTTGACCCTTGATGATTGCAGCAAGGACAAAAGTGCAGTTAGTGAAATGCAGTCTGAAAAGCATGTTGTATTCGGAACCTATATTTATGTCTTTTGTTATAAGTAATATTTCAGTGAAAATAATAAATCTTTTCTTGGGTAAGTGACAGATGGTTTAGATTGGCAAATTTCCTCTCAGCAAATCCATAAGAGGAAACAAACTCTCACGTTTCAGAAGGGTAACAACAGGTCAAATACAAAGATTTGGATCTAATCCTTCAGCAGCTGGACTATGAGTGAATATCCTTGCTCTAAAGCTATCTTTTAGAAAATTCTCTTTGAGAGACTGTGTTGCGAATCCTTTTTCAAAGAAATTTGATTAATTTCTCATATGCTTTGCAAAATTGCTTTTGGGTACCAACCTTCTCTGTATATTAAATATGCAAGCATGTATATTGTTAATTTCTCTATGTAAGTTGATGATAGACAACCACAAACCCAGGGGGTTAAATGTTCTTCCATTTTCATTATTTTTACTTAGTTTATTTTGCAAAGTGAGAAGATTTCAGAAACATAAATGAGAACTTCAATCTTGATGTATAAAGTTTGCTATTTATTTTCTCCTATCAAAATTAATGTAAACTACCAGAGATCAAATTGCCTCAATCTGCTGGATCATTGAAAAAGCAAGAGAGTTCCAGGAAAACATCTATTTCTGCTTTATTGACTATTCCAAAGCCTTTGACTGTGTGGATCACAACAAACTGTGGAAAACTCTGAAAGAGATGGGAATACTAGACCACCTGACCTGCCTCTTGAAAAACCTGTATGCAGGTCAGGAAGCAACAGTTAGAACTGGACATGGAACAATAGACTGGTTCCAAATAGGAAAAGGAGTATGTCAAGGCTGTATATTGTCACCCTGCTTATTTAACTTATATGCAGCACACATCATGAGAAACACTGGGCTGGATGAAGCACAAGCTGGAATCAAGATTGCCAGGAGACATATCAATAACCTCAGATATGCAGATGACACCACCCTTATGGCAGAAAGTGAAGAAGAACTAAAGGGTCTCTCCTCTTGATGAAAGTGAAAGTGGAGAGTGAAAAAGTTGGCTTAAAGCTCAACATTCAGAAAACTAAGATCATGGCATCTGGTCTCATCACTTCATGGCAAATAGACAGGGAAACAGTGGCTGACTTTATTTTTCTGGGCTTCAAAATCACTGCAGATGGTGATTGCAGCCATGAAATTAAAAGATGCTTACTTCTTGGAAGGAAAGTTATGACCAACCTAAACAGCATATTAAAAAGCAGAGACATCACTTTGCCAACAAAGGTCCATCTAGTCAAGGCTATGGTTTTTCCAGTGGTCATGTATGGATGTGAGAGTTGGACTATAAAGAAAGTTGAGCACCGAAGAATTGATGCTTTTGAACTGTAGTGTTGGAGAAGACTCTTGTGAGTCCCTTGGACTGCAAGGAGATCCAACCAGTCCATCCTAAAGGAGAGCAGTCCTGGGTGTTTTGGAAGGACTGATGTTGAAGCTGAAACTCCAGTCCTTTGGCCACCTGATGCAAAGAGCTGACTCATTTGAAAACACCCTGATGCTGGGAAAGATTGAGGGCAGGAGGAGAAGGGGATGACATAAGATGAGATGGTTGGATGGCATCACTGACTCAGTGGACATGGGTTTGGGTGGACTCTGGGAGTTTGTGATGGACAGGGAGGCCTGGCGTGCTGCAGTTCATGGGGTCACAAAGAGTCGGACATGACTGAGTGACTGAACTGAACTGAAATAGTTAATGGACAAACTAAAACTCTTCTTTAAGAGCTCATTTTGAACCATCTTCTGACTGTCATCCCATGTTTCCATTTGGCTCAGAATTATGGAAAATCCTGCTACTATGACATACTATTAATACTTATAGCCTTATATTTCTTATGTAAAGAAATTCAGAAGAGGTTATTCAGAGCCATTCCATGACTTAACAGAGCATTGCCAACCAATTTGGTATCCTTTATCTTCCTAATTTACTAACTTAAACTTGTGATTTTGGCTGTTATGATCACAGAATTATTGATGTACATTGGAGAGCATGTCTCAATTAAATTAAGAAAAAGGGGGAGTATCAAAGGAAGATTGGTCCTCTGGAGGGTTTCATGTGGCAGATAATAGCTGCAAGGGTCTTGGATTATATGCGTTTTAGTATTACTGCTTTGTTAGTAGAGGAAGACAAGGGAAATTAATTTGAGCATAGCTTTTGAGAAGTCCACCCAATGTGTTCCATGGTTTATTAAGTAAAATGCTATCAGGTGGCTCTAATGGTAAAGAACCCACCTGCCAATGCAGGAGACGCAAGAGATGTAGATTCAATCCCTGGATAGGGAAGATCCCCTGGAGGAGGGCATGGCAACCTACTCCAGTATTCTTGCCTGGAGAATCCCATGGACAGAGGAGCCTGATGGGTTATGGTTGGTAGAGTTGCAAAGAATCAGACACAGACACAACTGAAGCAACTTAGCACTCATCCTTTTAATTAAAAGGGAAGGAGTCACTTTCATAACACAATATAGCACTAGAGTAAAATGAAACTTATAGATGTGAAAAAATTGTTTTTGTCTCCTTCCTAGTTACAGTAGCAAACCACATATTTGCTTGTATTTGCCTGTTCTTTATTTTGAAACCTCATGTCTTTTATAGAATGATAATAACTAAAATTTTAACTTCTCCAAATAAAAGATCACCACTTATTCATTTTTGTATTTCTTCCAGAATATAACATTGCTCAGAGTATTAATAGATATCCAGTAACATTGATCAATTAAAATAACGAATATTTTAACCACTTTTAAAATGTACAGAATAATTACTCAAGGTGGTTTGGAAAAGTTTTATTTACTATAGTTATTAAATAAGTAATATAATTTGGCTAATAATTTTAGAAACTTCAGAAATATATGAATAATATTTATGTTCACACTAAAATAATATGTTTGAAATTAGATTTTCAGAGATATTTTCCCTTGTCACTTCACCCCATTTTTTCTGGCCACTCAGAATAGACCTAATAGGCATTAGCTGTTAATGGCCTTCATAGATAGCCTGGGATTACTTTCTGCTCTTTCCATATCATTATTGTGCAACTTGCCCAAATTTTAATTCTAGCTCTAGGACATGGAGGGATAGGCTGTACTGATTAAAATATTAGGGATAATTTTTTACACTAAAATCCTAAAGGGGAGTCAATAAAAAGATTTAAGGAAATGAAAGGAAATGATGAATGAGGATTGGATGGTTTTAGATGCTCACATATCCCCTACATTGTTTATATTGATAGGACTAGATATGCTCTTAGAAAATGCATATCCCTACATTTAAACTTGTAAGAAAGATCTTTTGTAGAAACAAACAATTGCCAAATTATTGGTTCTATCTTCTTTTACTGATGAATGGATGGTAAGGTGCTAGGATATTAAAACACAGATAAGTGATTTAGGATTTGGGAATAGAATACTTAGAGTACACTTTTCAATTTAGCTTTTGCCTTAGGCTATTCATATTAAATTTGATGAGGCAAAAATGATCTGAAAAGGAAGATATTGGAAGACATGACTAGAGCTCACTGTGGTATCTGATTTTATTCTGTTTGGGGGAACATGTTCTTTAGAGATGACCATGGCCATATAGTTTGTATTGGCCAGTGAAGCATGAACGTGAAACGACATATATATTTTCCAAGTGGAGGTATTTAAGAGTCATGAATGAGTACCTGTGCACACCTCCTCTGCCACAGCAATAGTGAAAGCACATGCTAATATGTAATGCCATAAAATCAAAGCAACCTGGAATGATGAGTAAAAATATAGAAGGCAGCTTCTCTAGGGAGTCATCTAGATGGTAGATTGCATGATTAAGAAAGAAACTTCAAAGTTTCTGTACATGTCAATCTGAAACAAAAACAGCATTGTTTACCAATCATGCTCCAATATAAAATAAAAATTTGAAATTTTCTGATATTTTGGTGATGTTACTACAATATCATGAAGCCTACTTTGGCTGAACTTCTAGATTCTCAAAAATTTGAGAAATGAAAAGTGATTTTATTTTTTATTTTTTTGAAATCCAACAGAGTAAACTTTGCATTTTATTCTACAATGGAGGTCAAAGTAGAGTGTCTTCCTCCAAAATGAGGCACCAAGAAGTTACTTTCTTTCTCAGACATTTCAAGACAATGTAAAAGTATTCAAGACAATAAAAAAGTAAAAAAAAAATCAAAATGTTTCAGAAGGACATCATCATAGTCTATATTAGGCACTTTGCATATTTACATATCTGTAATCCTCATGATAATATTATTTTTTTAATTTTATTTTATTTTTAAACTTTACTATATTGTATTGGTTTTGCCAAATATTGAAATGAATCCGCCACAGGTATACATGTGTTCCCCATCCTGAACCCTTCTCCTTCCTCCCTTGCCATACCATCCCTCTGGGTCGTCCCAGTGCACCAGCCCCAAGCATCCAGTATCGTGCATCGAACCTGGACTGGCGACTCATTTCATACATGATATTATAAATGTTAAAATACTTATTTTACTCATAAAATCTGTGGTGCGGGATAAAAATTTAAGCTCAGTATGTGGAAGGAAATGGAACTTGTAAGTTAACTTCAAAAGTAGGAAAATTCCTCCCTTCTTCCGACTACAGGTAAAGCTGGAATCCCTACCTGGAATATCTTCTCAATAAAGGATGAAGGAATAGGGATGGTGAGAAATTTTGGAACTTTGCTGGCAGACTCACTACCAAAAAGGAGAGGAGAGGAACCTAGTTGAACATGACCAGTTTATTGTTACCAAATTTTCTGAAGTTATTTCAGCTTCCCTGACATTAAGAGGATAAGGGGCAGAGAGACTGGGAGGGTACCAGCAACCCTACTTGTAAATAAACAGGATGGGGAAGAAGATTTTCTCTTGCTGTCCTGCAAGACTCTATCTGGTCCCTACCTTCTGTGCCAGTTACATAATGCATTCCTGTAGTTAGTCTTGAAGGCATATGAACATGCTATTTCCTTTTAATTAAACACACATCTCTCATTCATCATTCAAATCTCAACTGAATAGCTATTTCCCCAGTTAAACCTTCTTTGCCTCCATAACTAGATGTTTTCTTTATTAAGAGCTATTTTATTGCATCGTTTATCTCTTATGTACTTAACCACATTTGTGATTTTATATTTATTGTATAATTAATTTTATTAATGCCTGTCTCCCTAATGAGATTATAAATGAAATAATATTATGCCTGTCTTGTCCATCATTTATTCTTTGTGTTTTGCATGATGAAGCTGCTTTTCTTTCTCTTCCTCTCTTTCCTTCTATTTCCCTCTCTTCTTCCTGCTTGTCCTCCATCTTCTCCTCCTCTATTGCCTTCTATTTTCTTTGATCTCTCTCTCTTCATATATATGTGTGTGTATATACATATATACAAACAACTATATTTCTACATACATGTGAATATGCATCAAATATACACATAGTATATAGTGCATATGTATTATTTATAAATACACAATTGTATAGATGTATACATAATGTATATTAAGCTAAGCATATAAAATATTTTAAATATATTAAAGATATACATTCACAATGTATGAATGTATACAGGTGAGAAATACTTATAAGGTAGGTGAAGTATCTTAAGTAATTTGTATAAAATAACTGGTAAATAAAATCAGTTTTAAGGAAAACAAAGAATGTCAAATTATGGAGTGTAATAAAGATGTGAAATTAAACAGTTTGAAAGTAAATTATAAGTGAATATTCGTTTGCCAGTGCACTGATTTTGCCTATAAGTGGAGCACTTTGATGAACCAGAAGTGAAATTTCATGATGGGGACTCAGATTGATTTCATTATATATTAATTCATTATTGATATTTGCATGTAGAGTCCATATTAAAGTGTAAGTTAAGTGGCTACAACAAAGGAACACAGAATATAATGAATAAAAGCATACATTTAATGTAGGTAGGATATCTCTACTCCACAGAATCATCTAGGAATTGTCATAATCATTTCTTAAATCTTTTTCATTCAGCCCCCCTTTAATTTTAGTATGTGGTCAAAGCTGAGTTATTCTCAGCACATTCAGACCCTGAGTAAGGAGGTAAGAGTTTAAGTCCAAGAAAACAGATTTAATTTTAATTGACCCAGAATTACCCACTGTCTGTTAACCATCACTAGTTCCAGAGAGGCTGGGTAATGTTCTGTCTGGTAGAGAGACAGTTAAAACTCTTTTGTTAAGGGAGAAATCTGTATTTTGCCATACAGTTCATGTAGGAAAATTCTGACTGCAAGAACAAGAGCATTATTTTGAATATTGATTCTCTTACCTTTTTAAAAAAAATTTTTTTTTTGATGTAGAGCATTTAAAAAATATTTATTGTGGGGGCTGTGCTGGGTCTTCATTGCTGCACGTGGACTTTCTCTAGTTGCAGCGAGCAGGGGCTGCTCCTCTTTGTAGTCTGGGGGCTTCTCACTGTGGTGAGTTTTCTTGTGGGGAAGCATGGGCTCTAGGTGCTCAGGCTTCAGTAGTTGCGGCAGATGGGCTCAACAGCTGTGGCTCAGGGGCTCTAAGTGTGGACTTCAGTGTTTGTGGCACAAGGGTATAGTTGCTGCACTGCACTGGGATCTTCCCAGACCAGGCATGGAACCTGTGTACCCTGCACTGGCAGGCAGATTCTTAGCCACTAGACCACCAGGGAAGCCCTGGTTCTCTTATCTTTTTAATTTTTTCAGAAAGTTACTTGGTTGCAAGATTTCTTTTTATGTCTTGCTTCTTTCTTAAGTAACTCATTTTTGTTTCAGAAGCATAAATAAATTTGCAATTTCATATTGCAGTTTAATGGAGAAGACAGATTTATTAAAGGAACAGAATTCTGTTTATATAAATTTGTGTTAATTCTGTTTCATTAAAGAAGGATATTTGAAAAAGAAAACAAGCAAACAGTAACATTTCAAAAATCTTAGATAAATTAGAAGTGAATGTTGATTTCCTTAATATGCCTAAGATTGCAGGTTTTCAAATTCTGTTGAGCAGTTACATAATTTTGAAGAGAAGACTGAGGAATGACTGTGAGTATGTGCATTTTGGGGGCAAGGGAGTGTTGCTGTTTTGAAGGAAAGAGAAGACTGAGTTCTAAACTTCTTCCTAGGATTTTAACTATTGCAAGTAGAACTGCTAGGAACATTGGTTGATATATGTTCACATATATCTTTCATATATATTTATGTTGAGAATATATGTGGAAATAGAATTGCTATATCATAATCATATGTTTAACTTTCATAGAAACTGCAAACAAAGTTTTCTATAGTTTTTCTACAAATTATCCACTGAAACTATCTGGGCCTGGAGATATTTCTGATTCAATTTCTTTAATATTTATAGAACTATTCAGTTAATCCATTACATGTTGAAGAAAGTTTGGCAATTTGTAATTTTAAGGAATTGGGCCATTTTCTCTAACTTTTCTAACTTATATTTGTAGAATTGTTGGTTGTTGTAATTTAGTCACTCAGTTGTGTCTGACTCTTTTGTGACTCCATAGTCTGTAACCAGCCAGACTCCTCTGTCTATGGGATTTCCCAGACAAGAATACCGGAGTGTGTTGCCATTTCGTATTCCTTTACTTTTTGTTTAATAGGCACTGGATTATAGTTATGTCAGTATTATTACTCTTTGATCTTGATAATTTTCTCTGCTCTGAAGTCTACTTCTTCTGATAGTAATATAGTTTTTGTGTTTTTTAAAATTCACTTTTGCATGGTATACCTTTTAATCATTTTATGTCAATACATTTTATTGTATTTGAAGTCAAGTTCTTGTACATAGAGTTGGGCATGGGGTACCTTTTGCAAACCACATTCATTTTGAATACAGTTCTTTCAAGTAAATGTGGGAGGATATAAAACCAATTCTACCAGTTTAGCCCACAGCATCATAGAGAAGCAACAGTCTGAAAGTGTAGCATGTGCTTCTTCCAAGAAGTGAGTCATTAAGAGGTATTTTCTAATTTAGTGTAAAAATGAAACAGCTCTTAAGAATACAACTGATAATACATCTTTAATAAAATCTTAAATGTAAACAGAGGCATATGGTGAACTTCAAAAATTTTGGAATTTAGTAATTAGTGAATTTCACAACAGTAAGGTAAATTTCATTTGACTCATTGGAAAAGACCCTGATGCTGGGAAGTGTTGAAGGCAAAAGGAGAAGAGGGTGACAGAGGATGGACAAGAATTTGAGCAAACTCCAGGAGATAGTGAAAGACAGGGCAACCTGGACTGCTGAAGTCCATGGGTTCACAAAGAGTTAGACATGCCTTAGTGACCGAACAACAAAACAAGGTAAAATTCAGGGATGACATGGGACATAGAACAGAAACAATTTTATGACAGAAAAAAATTCAAAGGAAAAAAAATCATTTCCCTTAGGATCATCTTAACATTATCGCTAATTCGTGTCCAACTCTTTTGCAACTCCATGGTCTGTAGTCGGCCAGGGTCCTCTGTTCATGGGATATCCCAGACAAGAATACAAGAGTGGGTTGCCATGTCCTTTTCCAGGGGATCTTCCCAACCCAGGAATCCAACCTGCTTCTTTTGATGAAGTTTTCAGACAGAAATCTTTAGACAATTTCTATCTATATGTATATGACTACCTTTACATTGTTTAGTCTTCATTACAAAGGATTACATTAATCATGCTTCTTAGGGCACACAGTTACTACTGATTCATGCAAGGGCTCTGTTTATGTATATGTGTGTATGCATGCATCTATGCACCTGTGTTATCTATGTATCTATCTATCTTTCCTTTCCCTTATCCAATTCTGATTGGAATTTTCATTCTGTTAACATCACATTTTGATAAAACTGAATTTCTAAAGTTTATTTTATCAATATTTCTATTATGCTTAGAAATGTTTACTTATAAATTATGATAATACTGTTACACTAAACTCTTTATATGGTTTACTATACACTATTTTAGGTGAGGTTCTAATACTTTGTTCTTATTGTAAAGTTCTCTGTTAAACAATTCATCTGAGAACTCTCGTGTTACTGATAAGAATAGGTACATCCCAGATAATAATTCTAGCCAATATTCCTTTGACTAAAAATAGTATAATAAACTCTCCATTACCTGTGGTTCTTACAATTTAGTTATGAACAGAAAAGTAGATTCTTAGGACCAACACAACACAACAATAACTACATATTACACACTGTGCTAAGTGATTTACATGGATTTTCTCACAGAATTATTGCAAAAGTCCCATGCATTACTTGTTATTGCCCTTTTTTTTTTTTTAAACAGAGAAAGCAAATCTAAAGAAGAATTCCATACTCTGAATTTTTAACCAGCACTTCAGATGAGTCTTTGGTAGGTGGTTAGGAATTACATGAGATAAGTTATATCATACAGCTTAATGCTAGGGTTATTAATATACAGATGTGATATGTATTTGCATATTTTATACTAGATTTTTAAAATTCTTGGTTTTAGGTTCATTTATAAATAAATGTTGTGCACAAAATATATGTATTTATATAATGATAAGAGGGATGCATTCCTTTAATAAAGAAATGTACGTATGATAAATCCAACAGAGGAAAATATTTCTTTATCCTTGAACTATATTGTATATTCAAAAAACTGGTAATTATTTTTGATAAGGGATTTTCTGTTTTTAGATATAATATTTAATCATAATTTGAATAGTTTAAAAACTCAACATTGCCCTTGTTTGGACAATACTCCAAGCATTTTGATATTTATTTAGGGTTGAATTGCCAAATTATAATGATAGCAGGGTAATCTTCTTAGAATTGTTAAATTGCTTATAAATAGGCAATGTTCACAAACTAATTTCTAAAACTCAGTTTTTTATTTAATTTTGGGAAGGATTCATTTTTTCATTTTAAAGTTGTAAGCTTTCAAATTTCATATAATTTTCCAAGAACAAATAAATCACTTGCATATTATTTGCACTGGGACCATGGTTTCCTTCATCACTTTTCTTTTGGAAAGACTGAGAGTGTCCCTGTGGAGCTTGCCTTGATTCATCTTACTACTTTTTCAGTGAATGATTTTTCCTAAGATTTTCTTGAGTTACTAGAAGTACAGGACTGCTGACCATATTTGGGTGTCAGATAATAATTTTAGATCAGATATAAAGATAAACTACTTCTGTTCTGTGAAGTTAATTGGAATAGAGGACATCTGTTGCATATTTTGGGTGAGGGTTATATTTAGAATTGTCAACCTGACTGCTCCTTCCTTTTCTTGATTAAAAGTTAAAGAGGAATAAAACCAATAGTATATATAAACACACACAAAAGTATTTGCCATTTAGCCTTAAAAATACCTAGAGGATCAAATATGTCTACTGATAGAATTAAGATGAATAAAACAAATGCCTTAGGAGACGTTTAGGAGTTCTGATGTGAAGAGGAAGTTCTGACTTAGAAGAGGAATGTTGAAGTTCAGGTTTACCACCTGAGCTTCTGATTGGAGACTCATGAGCAATGAACTCACAATTTATTGCACATCAATCCGTTAGACAATAGTATTTAGGCAAAAGTATTCCCAATACCTGACGGTGAAAATGAAGTATGGGAAATTGAATCATGTTTTTTCGTGGTTTCTTTGCATGAGTAGAAACCCCATCACAACCTGCATCTTTTCCTCACAAATCTTTAATATTTGCTCCTATACATCCTTTCCAATTTAGCAAGCACTGAATAAAAATAAGAACACTCTATTGTCAGACTCTCCTTCTCCAGCCCCTCTCAAGTTTAAACACTGAGTACCTTTAAATAATAGCCTTATTTCTGTCTAGTCCTTGATCATGTTCTGAACAAAGCAGGAGGGTTTTTTCCCTACATTCATATTAATCTCTGTACAGTGCACATTTGGAATAAAATTATACCTTTCTTCCCACTGAGATAAACTGTCCTATTGTCTGTTGTGTTTTCTCATTTCATTCATCTGGAGTTCTGGTAGACATTCAAGATCAAATTTAGTTAAGAAAGCAAATTTCATGATGGTAGCATATTTTAACCTTTTTTTCACTGCTATACTCCAGCAGATACAGCAATGCTTTATTCATCAGTTCAGTTCAGTTCAGTCGCTCAGTTGTGTCTGACTCTTTGCGACCCTATGAATCGCAGCACGCCAGGCCTCCCTGTCCATCACCAACTCCCGGAGTTCACTCAGACTCACGTCCATCGAGGCAGTGATGCCATCCAGCCATCTCATCCTCTGTCATCCCCTTCTCCTCCTGCCCCCAATCCCTCCCAGCATCAGAGTCTTTTCCAATGAGTCAACTCTTCGCATGAGGTGGCCAAAGTACTGGAGTTTCAGCTTTAGCATCATTCCTTCCAAAGAAATCCCAGGGCTGATCTCCTTCAGAATGGACTGGATGCTTTATTCATAGTGAACAACAATAAATGTTTATTCAGTGAATCAACACAATGAATACCAATATTATTTCTCTGTGCCTTTACATTTTTGAACTGAAATCTGATATTCTGTTGATTAACTCAGGTCAGTGCTGACACTTAGGGATCTAGATCTGATTTCTATCTCCCCTAAATTCTTTCTGAAATTTTGTCCCAGATACAATAAATAGCACAAAAATTTCTATCTAATACAAAATGGTGCTATGAGTTTGCAAACTGTTGTCACATTTTAACCTCCAAAGTAGATACCTAGGAGCATTAACTATCTAGAATTAAATACAAATTTCCCTTGTTCCTTTGCTGTATATAAATTGCAGTAACATAAAATAGTGGAAAGATCCTTGATTTTGTAATAACCCACATTAGGATTCCAATACTGTCTCTGACATTGTAATTGTGTGGTGTCCACAGGCAAGTTTCCTCATTCAATTCAATAAAAAATAATTGTGTGTTCCAATTCATCAGGTAGTGTACTATAACCCAGGGTTATGAAGATACATTCTTTATCCTTCAAGAGTTCCATATGTAGTAGGAGAAACAGCCACATAAACAGATAATAAAAAAAAGGAGTTTTAAAATGCAATAATAATGATTTAACTGAGAATTATAAGAGGTCAAAAGAGGAGAATATTTAGCCTTAGGAAAGTCCTCATTGAAATTATATCCCATGTGATATTTCCAGCAATATATAGAACAAATTTAAATGTTCCTTGCTGCCTCCAAAGATAATAATCTAGTGTACCATACACCATCATGACATCATCTTTGCAAATAAAGGAGGTGCAAATTTTCTGTTAAAGTATCACCATAACAACCATGTTAACCTTAAAAATATAATTTTCCTGTTTAAAATTATCCAATAGTTTTCCACCATACTTAAAAGTATTATTCCTTATTGTGGCTCACATGGACTTGGCAGAGAATGCCTACCTGCTCACTAAAACTGCTTCCTTCTTATGGGCATATATGGGAATACAGCTAGACACCAAGTTTATATTTCCTTTTAGTGATTTGTGGGTCTATGAATATACTCTAAGTGATGGACTTTGAGCACAATATGAACTTAGAAGTCATATGTTAAAGATAATACTATTTCTGGATACCTTAAAGTCTTTATGGAGCAGTGACACCCCTACCCTACTCCTACCATGGGCCTGTTGAGAAAACTGGGGTTAATTTACAGATATTTCAGGTTTACCTATGAAATCTGTTAACATTAGCTTAACTAAGACCAGGACTCTATTTTGTACCTTCCCTGCCAATCTCTCTGCCTCATCTACCACCACTATACCTGGCCAGTCTGTTCAGTCTCATTGGCCTCCTTCTGATACCTTAAACATCCCCAATTCATTACTATTTCAGGACTCTACACTTCCTTCTCTATTTGGAATTCTATTTCTCAAGATACACTAATAGATTACTGATCACTTCCATAAGTCTCTGACCAGAGTCACCTGTATAGGATGTCTCCTTGACTACCTCCACTTTTAAAACAGCCACTCCTTCCATCATGCTTTATCCCTTTTCCTTCCTTTTTCTCCATAGTATAATCTCTTCATATGGTTTTATATATTTGGTATTTCTTCATTGTGTAATTCCAATTAGTAAAAGTATACTATATTTATTGGCATTTTCTCTTCCTTACCAGAATATGTGTAGTTCCACAAGGCAGTGACACTTTCTTTTATCCCTAGAATAGTGCTTGTACATGGTAGGAAATTAGTAAATATCAAGTCAAAGGGTATTGAATGAATATTGGTGTTTAGATATCTAACATACAATGATTCTTACAACTGGAAGATCCAGGGCATAGTTTAGGAAACAGATGCCTAAGGTGAGTTTGTTGCCAAGAAATGAAGATAGTCCAACAAGATGAGACTTTCTATATTCATTTATGCAAAAATAGTTTATTGAATATCAGATAAATTCTGGGTATAGTAATATGTTAGCTTGCATTTTAGTGGGAAAAGACAAAGGGTAAAATCAAATTTAAGATGTAACAAGTGGCTTTCCCACATTACAAAAAAATCATTGCTCAGTCATGTCCAATTCTTTGTGAACCCATGGACTGTAGGCCATCAAGTTTCCTCTGTCCAAGGCATTCTCCAGGCAAGCATACTGGAGTGGGTTGCCATTCCTTTCTTTAGGGGATCTTCCAGACCTAGGGATCAAACCCAGGTCTCCTGCATTGCAGACAGATTCTTTACCATCTGAGCTACCAGGGAAGCCCTTTCCCACATTGACAGTAGATTATTCTATGGAAAAGAGAGCTTTGCACCTTTTCATTGTAAGTAGGGATAGCATCCTGAGGGGCAATCCAGTGTTAAAGCTAGACATAGGCTGGTAAAGGTGGAATTTATTGACCTGAAAGATGGAAGAGTTTTAGAAATCAGGTCTTCAATTCTGGATCAGAATTCTTTCCAACTAGTCCACACTGATGCTCAGAGTGTTTTTTTTTTTTGTTTTTTTTTGTTTGTTTGTTTGTTTTTTAACTATTTAGAGTCAGCAACCAGGGCTTTCTTTACATGATGAAACACAATGGAACCTCCACACCTTTCCAGGGCAAGAGTCATCATGTCTGTTTATATGATGTCCAAAAGACCACAGTCCTAAGATGTCAAACATAGCCTACAGGGAAAATTTGTATTCAGGAAGGCACCTCTAGGCAAGAAGGAAACCTGCTATTTTGGGCAACAGGTGAAATCAGAATAAAACACCTGAAATGATTACGAGTTTATATTCTCCAAACGAGATACAGCTGATGCCTAGTCTGGACATACCTGATCTGTTGTTCTGCCTCTCTGTCATTATTTTATAGGTTTGCCTTTTAAACAGTGGTAATAGACTGCTATTTGAATCCCTGAACTATAATATAAACATTTTAAAAAATGGACATTCCCAAGCAAAGCACATTGCACATAACAAATCAAAATGATTTATTGAAATGAATTATATTTGTTATTTACCCAATATTCTTCAAAATTCCTCAGTTCAAAATTTTCACCCCTTCCATATTAAAGTGAAAAAGTAAAAGAAAATCTCTAACACTTTAGATATTTTATTTTTCACAGATAACTTATATGTTTATGTAAAATTCTTTTTTTTTTTTTGTGATTCTGACTGCTAATCTTCATGCTAAATTTAGCAAAAAGTTGTCCTGCTGTGCATATCTGAGTTGCAGGTGCAGGGTTTCATTGCTTAAGTAAACATAAGGAGATTGGTGAGATCCATGGATTATTGGAAATATATTCACCTTTATGTTGGATTTAAAATATGATGTAATGGCCCTTGATTAAGAATGAAGATTTAGAAAGTCTAAGGTCAGAAGGAATTTAAACTCTTTCAAGCAAAATAATGTTACAGGAATCTAGTTCCATGAATAGCAAATACCTATTTTCATTTGTATTTTTAAGTTGTTTATTTTGATAGCATCATCTCCAAAATCGTGGATGATGCCAGCTGTATTCCCCATTACTGCTGCTGCTGCTAAGTCGCTTCAGTCGTACCCGACTCTGTGCGACCCCATAGACGGCAGCCCATCAGGATCCACCATCCCTGGGATTCTCCAGGCAAGAACACTGGAGACGGTTGCCATTGCCTTCTCCAATGTATGAAAATGAAAAGTGAAAGGGAAGTCACTCAGTCGTGTCCAACTCTTCGCAACCCCATGGACTGCAGCCCACCAGGCTCCTCCGTTCATGGGATTTTCTAGGCAAGAGTGCTGGAGTGTGGCGCCATTGCCTTCTCCATCCCCATTCTAATTCCTGTTATTTATGAAGGGATTAAAGAAAATAGTGGAGGCACCTGGATTTGATGAGGACATGTTAAGAAACTTCAAAATGCTTATCACTGTCAAATTTGGATTCCAGCCAGAGTTTGATATTTGGTTTGGAATATATTTTAAGTGAAGCAAACTCTTTCATGTGTAAAAAATCCAGAAATAGCAAAATTAAAACCACCAGCTCAGTAGAACAGTACTTACGGTTTCTTGTGCATATAAGAATAGCTTATGAACTGGGAGCTGTTAAACCAACAATGAAATGACACGTAGAGATATATTGTTGTAAGACAGCTTATACAGTGAAAATGCAGAAGCTGTTTATTCTTAAAAATGGTTATAGCATTAAGAGTTTTTCTAGTGATAGGGGATTGGTTAAAGAGCGACTTCCCTTTCACTTTTCACTTTCCTGCATTGGAGAAGGAAATGGCAACCCACTCCAGTGTTCTTGCCTGGAGAATCCCAGGGACGGGGGAGCCTGGTGGGCTGCTGTCTGTGGGGTCGCACAGAGTCGGACACGACTGAAGCGACTTAGTAGCAGCAGTAGCTGCCTTATGCCAATTTTGGGGAACAGCTTAAGTTTCATTTATGATTTTCAGAGGCATTTACAAGAAGTGGCCCAAATTGTTTTACTTATTTTGCAGACTAAGGTAAACTGAATTTTGCTAACGAGGCTTAAATGGTTTTGTCTGTTCAGGGAATTCTCAGGTTTAATCTCCTTTTTGCAATTTATTTTAATATATGTAATCTTTTTAAAACATAGCAGCACCATTTCATAAGCAACTTGAAACTAAGAACGTGAATCACCTTTGAGGTTTTCATTTTCCATTTCTAGATTAAGAAAGTCATGTGGAAAGAGATTTGAACTTAATTTCTAAGACATTTGGGATATATAAAGATTTTTAAATGTTATTATATTTATTTGAGCAATGGTAGTATACTATTATATTTTACCTTTAGGTTGATGTCAGTTTTAATGTACAGAATATATTAGAAGAGGGATAAGACCAGAGACAGAGAAACTTGATAGGAAAAGGTTATGTGAGAAATGTTAAGGACTTTTACTAGGGTAGTGGTATTAAGAAGGATATAAAGAAAAATAGCATGTTTTAATAGATGTAAAGATGGTAGATCAGATCAGATCAGATCAGATCAGTCGCTCAGTCATGTCTGATTCTTTGCGACCCCATGAATCGCAGCATGCCAGGCCTCCCTGTCCATCACCAACTTCCGGAGTTCACTGAGACTCACATCCATCAAGTCAGTGATGCCATCCAGCCATCTCATCCTCTGTTGTCCCCTTCTCCTCCTGCCCCCAATACCTCCCAGCATCAGAGTCTTTTCCAATGAGTCAACTCTTCTCATGAGGTGGCCAAAGTAGTGGAGTTTCAGCTTGAGCATCATTCTCTCCAAAGAAATCCCAGGGCTAATCTCCTTCAGAATGGACTGGTTGGATCTCCTTGCAGTCCAAGGGACTCTCAAGAGTCTTCTCCAACACCACAGTTCAAAAGCATCAATTCTTCGGCACTCAGCCTTCTTCACAGTCCAACTCTCACATCCATACATGACCACAGGAAAAACCATAGCCTTGACTAGACGGACCTTTGTTGGCAAAGTAATGTCTCTGCTTTTGAATATACTATCTAGGTTGGTCATAACTTTCCTTCCAAGGAGTAAGCATCTTTTAATTTCATGGCTGCAGTCACCATCTGCAGTGATTTTGGAGCCCAGAAAAATAAAGTCTGACACTGTTTCCACTGTTTCCCCATCTATTTCCCATGAAGTGGTGGGACCAGATGCCATGATCTTAGTTTTCTGAATGTTGAGCTTTAAGCCAACTTTTTCACTCTCCACTTTCACTTTCATCAAGAGGCTTTTGAGTTCCTCTTCACTTTCTGCCATAAGGGTGGTGTCATCTGCATATCTGAGGTGATTGATATTTCTCCCGGCAATCTTGATTCCAGCTTGTGCTTCTTCCAGTCCAACATTTCTCATGATGTACTCTGCATATAAGTTAAATAAACAGGGTGACAATATACAGCCTTAACGAGCTCCTTTTCCTATTTGGAACCAGTCTGTTGTTCCATGTCCAGTTCTAACTGTTGCTTCCTGACCTGCATACAAATTTCTCAAGAGGCAGATCAGGTGGTCTGGTATTCCCATGTCTTTCAGAATTTTCCACAGTTTATTGTGATCCACACAGTCAAAGGCTTTGGCATAGTCAATAAAGCAGAAATAGATGTTTTTCTGGAACTCTCTTGCTTTTTCGATGATCCAGTGGATGTTGGCAATTTGATCTCTGGTTCCTCTGCCTTTTCTAAAAGGCAGATACTAATTTTGACTGGATGTGGGATGTAACCATGAAAACTACTCAAGGACTGAATGTTATACGTTGTTAGTTGACACTTAATGGAGTACCTAGGGTATAGAAAGTTTTAGAATGTTTTAGAAGTGTTATTAAACTAGTAATCCATATTAATACTTGTAATAGTGGTGATGATGAATAGAGGTTCATTTTCATGAAGTGCATACTAAAGATAATATTGTAGACTTAAACAATATTCATAACCTCAAAACTGAGTTATGTTTTATTCAATGGGAATTTTTAGACTTCAATCCCAGGAAGCAGCTTCTCAAGTAACCCTGAGGGAACTGCTCCAGGTGGTTAGGAGGGGACCTTGGTTATATAGAAGTTTTGCAACAAAGGGCAGGTAGTTGAATCATGAAAAGATGATTGTTAAAGAAAACTAGATATTCCAAGTGAAGAAATTTATCGCTTTTCTGTGTATGGGAAGATGCAAAAGTCTTGGTTCACTGAAAGCATTCCTTTGATATGGACCTCAGCTCTGTGGGGCCAGTATTGCTTTCAAATCCTGAGTTCCCTTTGGACACACCATAGCGAGTGGCTGTAGTTTGATGGCTGCTAGATGGCAGGTATTCTTTCCTTCCTGAATTTGCTCAGGGCTCACCAGCTCACTGTCAGTGGTAGCTGCAATCACTGATGACTACAATCCTTTGTTTACTGATAAGGCAGAAAATGATTCAATTTCTCAGTATCAAGGATGTAGGTATTAAAATATGTTGAATCAGTATATCAACAAAGCCAAGGTGGGAAGAATTTCAATAAGAAAGATGTAGAAAATGTCAGTAGCCATAAGGGATTTATTAAGAATATATGTTGCAAATTATGCATTGCAACTGATAGCAAGGTTATCAGAGACCATGGTGAGAAGAGTTGCTATGCAGGACTGGGGACAGAAGCCAGGAGCAGTTACCTGAAACATGTCTTAGGACCTAAACAATTACTTTTGTTCCACTGTTGTCATTGGAGGCACTCCTGTGGCTACCAACCTTTAATATCCTTATAGGACAGCTGCCTAAGAATTTGTGATAATTTTCACAGGAGTCTAAGGTCTTGGGCTAATAATTCAGCTCACTTAATTGATTCTGTGCTTGGTATTCCCAATTGGATCACAGAGATAGCACTGGAAGTCTGCATCTCTCAACCCTTTAATCAACAATCTGTATTTGACACACTCTTTTGATATCTCCTGTAGTGTGTGACTAATTACTGCTTGGTGCCTCCAGGCACTGAGAGACCCACCAGGGACTCCCTCTGTATATTTTAGCACAAACAGAAATTTGCACATATTAGCTTGCACAATCAGTTTTAGAAGCTTAACAGCTTTAGACATTTCCATCTCGAGCATAAAGGCTGCACCTTGTGACAGTTTTAAATGGTGCGTAAGGATGTTGAATGATAGGTGTGAACCGTTTCCAAAAAGCCAGAGCTGTAAACAGAAGGGCAGAGAGAGGGTGGTAACTAGAAGGACACACAAGAATAAGATAATTCTCTTTTCAACACAAGTAAGACTTGAGTACACTCTTAATGTTTTTGACACATTAATTAGAAACTTGACTACATTTTCAATATCAGGGAATTATAAATAACACATTAACTTGAAATGATCTTGTCATTTAGCTTTTCTCTTTGCTTTATTTGTATAACAAAAGAAGATTTACAGAAAGGACTTTTATGCTACTTTTATTTCTTTATTTCTAAAATTCTGACTCAACAGGTCAGCTTTTATGCAGAACAGAATCCATATAATTTTGCCGATTTAAGAAATTAACAATTGTAACATTTGTATGTTTGATAATGTAAATAAGACTGTTCCCTTAACATATATAGACTGCATTAAATAAAGCTGTTATTTCCCCCTCCCCAGCCAATTTCTCTTGAGATAAAAATTAGGGCAAGAGTTATGACTCAAGAGTTATGATTACTGAATTATTGCTGGCTTTTTAATTAATAACAGTGTTCCTAGGTTCATGTATTTGTGGGAATGATTAGAAAAATTGTAAACAATAGCTTTTTAACATGTTATTAATTGACTTCAAGTTTTTGAAGGTTTCACAAAGATATTTATGAAACTAGTTTGGAGGTGCCTAGGACAGAAATGTCAGTTAATAATCTGAAAGTATTTAAAAACGTTATCAGAGTGTTGACTTAAAAATTAGTCACAACCTGTAAGTAGACTGAAAGCAGAGAGTGTTTTGTTTGGTGTTTTATTTGAAATATTAGAACTTCAAGCCTGGGAGAAGGCATATGAAGTAGCCCCGAAAGACTGCTCCGAGGAAGCAGGAAAGGAATAGGGGTATATAGAAGTTCATAACAAAAAGGGCAGACCAGTCTGAAAAATCAAAGATTATGGTTAGGTATTAAGTAATTTAGCTTTCTTCCCTGCATGGGAAGATGTTAAGAGTCTGGGATTATTGAAGTCATTCCTTTCACATGCATTTCAGCTATCTGGGGCCAGCATCCTGTATTTTTACTGAGGTATTCTCTTTCTTGAATTCCTTTTGTTTTTCCGATTTGTTAAGTATATAGAACTTAAGAGTAGTTGTTGCCTTTTACTTGATATATTTTCCACATAGGACGTAACTGCACATAGTTCCTGGTAGATAAAGGCAAAGTCTTGCTACACCACAGGCCTTTTATAATCAAGCTCACATATGTTCAGGAACAATTAGGACTGTCTCTAAATATGTTTCCATTTAAAAGATTACATAATTAGTTTGTGATAATTCCTACATACGCTGTATCAGCTGAGATACATCTTTATTCTGGAAAACTTAAGTGTCCAAGGTGTCCCTGAAGGATGGTATTTCAGTCTTCAAGGCCAGTTTCTCAGCAAGCCTGTTTCCTCCCATGATTGTGTGTAACACATGTGCCTGTACTTACACATGCACACACTATTGATTTGTCTGTCTCTCCTGGCCAAGAAAGATAAAAAGAGCAGACTCTTCATTACTACATTAAAATACAGAGATAAAACACTGCCAGTATACAGAATACACTGCAGAGGCCAACTTTGGTATAAATTTATTTTTATTATTTATATTAATGTCTACATTTTATTTTCGTCACTGTAGAAAAGATTCAGATCTTTGACACTAATATTACATTTCATAAGGTTACATTTTGCTAGTAATGAATTGGATTCAGCATTAAAATCTTTTTACTCAATTTAAGGTACTTTGTGTATTATAATTCAATTGAGTTAATATATACAGTGTTCCTTTTTCAACTCCTATAAACATTTTCCAGACATTTAGAATACAATGTCCTATGCAGACTAAAGAACTGATTAACATTGCAGATTTCACATTACAATGCTCACTGTAAGGTAATTAAAATAATTTTATTTTCCTGCAGACTGACAAAATGTAAAGAATTAAGGCAAATAAGAAAGTGCCATCTCTTTACTTCTAAAGCTAACTCAAGCCCATAGATGCTTCTAGCCCATATATGCCTCTAGCAAGGTTGGTGTCAACCTTGGGTGACTTTTAAGTCACATATTTAAAGGCTCAGTTACATAATGAAGAGTGAATAAGACTACCCAAAACAAAGCTACTTATGCTTAGAACAAAAACAACACCGTGGATCTAAAAGGTTTTAAAATCCATAAACTGATGTAATTAAATGAGCCTATTTGTTGTAAACTTAGGTTCAGGATATCCTTGCCCATTTTTTTTAAGGAACAATATAAAGAAATATATCCAGATTTTCTATATAGTTTTGTTCTGCTTGGTTCATCGATTTAATTTCTTGCCTAATAAAAAACAAGCATTATAGCTCTGATATTTACTCTCAAAATGCCTCAAGGGAGGGTATATATGTATTAAAGATACCTAATAAACAAAATCACTACAGATTGTGACTGCAGCCATGAAAGTAAAAGACGCTTACTCCTTGGAAGGAAAGTTATGACCAACTAGATAGCATATTCAAAAGCAGAGACTTTACTTTGCCAACAAAGGTCCGTCTAGTCAAGGCTATGGTTTTTCCTGTGGTCATGTATGGATGTGAGAGTTGGACTGTGAAGAAGGCTGAGTGCCGAAGAATTGATGCTTTTGAACTGTGGTGTTGGAGAAGACTCTTGAGAGTCCCTTGGACTGCAAGGAGATCCAACCAGTCCATTCTGAAGGAGATCAGCCCTGGGATTTCTTTGGAAGGAATGATGCTAAAGCTGAAACTCCAGTACTTTGGCCACCTCATGAGAAGAGTTGACTCATTGGAAAAGACTCTGATGCTGGGAGGGATTGGGGGCAGGAGGAGAAGGGGATGACAGAGGATGAGATGGCTGGATGGCATCACTGACTCGATGGACATGAGTCTGAGTGAATTCCGGGAGTTGGTGATGGACAGGGAGGCCTGGTGTGCTGCGATTCATGGGGTCGCAAGAGTCGGACACAACTGAGCGACTGATCTGATCTGATCTGATAGTATCCTAATGCAAAAATGTTAAATGAACTAAAGGGGTATAACAATGTGAAAAACAAATCAGTATACTTTACTTCTATTTCATCAAGCATTTCAGTATTCCTTACATTGCACCTCTGCATTTTAATTCAAACAATATTATTTTATATCTGTTATACTCCAGATATTTCATGATTCACAATGAAGGAAGACCTGCCCTACCCCAGGTCAGTGATTGGTAGGATGGAAATTTAATTGTATATCATAATGATGGTATAAAATCTGTCACATTATTGTCATAGTGCTGTGTGTGCTAAGTTGCTTCAGTCGTGTCTGACTCTTTGGGACTCGATGGACTGAAGCCCACCAGGCTCCTCTGTCTATGGGATTCTCTAAGCAAGAATACTAGAGTGGGTTGCCTATTTCCTTCCATGCAAATAAAAATCAATATGTATACTGACAGGTGGTTAAAGTATTAGTTTAAAAGTTATGAGGAAAACTGACATTGTAGTTATAGTCAGAGGCAACATGGAATATAATAATAAACACATGGCTTAGATTTTGTAAAGCTGTAAAATTGTAAGGTTGGACAAAATTTTCAAGCTCACAAGTTAGTGAGGAGAACATAAAATAGCCACAGTACAATGTGGTAATGCTATATCCAATCCCACACAAGTAAACAAAGCTCTCAAGGGTGTGAAGAGAGATGTAAGATCAATGTTTTGCTAGTTATTGTTGCTGAAAACCTGGATCTTATTCACTGGTGCCAAATAGAAATGTGGAGACAGAGCTTTGGAGTAGAACAGAGAACTTTATTACTTTGCAAGGCAAAGGGGCCACACCAGCCTAAGGTCCTCAAAACTGTGCTCCCCAAAACCCAGAATATAGCAAATGGTCTTACAATGTCAGGGTGGAAATAAGCCTGTAGATAGGGCTGAAGTAATCTTGCATTCTTCTTTCCTTCTGGAGACACTGAGATTTTTAGGGCTGGTGTCAAGTGGTTCCAGATCAGGTTCTGGTGTCCTCCAGGGTATGGTTCCATGACCTTCTTTCTGTAATAAAAGATGCCCACAAAGGAAAGGAGGGTTGGGGAATGTTGTCTTGCAGAAGTAAACATCAGGTGCAATGTACAACTTTAACTAGAGGGCAATCACTATCAGAGTGCAATTAAGTAAGAAAGAGAAGGGGAAAAAAAAATATAGGAGACCAGCTGGATGGGTGGAAAGAATAAGAGCAAACATAATAGGGGTGTCTCAACCAGTTTCTGATACAGCATTATCTCCACCTAATAGGTCTGCCAGAGACTCAAATGAAGGATGTAAAAATAAGTGCATTACATTCAGATTCACATATCTTCTGCCATCAATATTTCCCAAATGAGGCTATCATTTTCCCAGGAATGAAAGTTCAAAATTTGGAGCCTTCTTTGTCTACTTACTCCTTTATTTATATATACAGTCTTGTACAATCTTAATTTATTTGTATTAATGCAGCTTATTAAATGTATGCTATTTTTAATGTATACAAACACAACTATAGTTCATGTTCTCTTAAACAAGTATTCATAGAGTAGTGTGTGTTAGTTGCTTAGTCGTGTCAACTCTTTATGACCCCATGGACTCACTGTAGCCTGCCAGGCTCCTCTGTCCATGGGATTCTCCAGGCAGGAAAACTGGAGTGGGAAGCCATTCCCTTCTCTAGGGGATCTTCCTGACCCAGGCATTGAACCCATGTCTAATTTAGATTCCTAAATTAGTTCATGAAACTTATGCCAGTCCTTTCTTCAGTAAGTTGTATATTTACTTCTAGTTCCTTTACTATTAATAGAGGAAATAAAACAATATGATTGCTTTAGTTTGCTTTACATATTAGAACCCATGGGGCCTGCTTCTTTGTCTTTTTAACTGTGGCATAATAACTCACAGTAAATGTGTACTGTAGTTTATGCAGGCATTTCTTTATTGGCTATTAATTTTTTTAACTGTTCCATAACACAATAAAACAATTATCACCTTTGAACATGCCTTCTAGTGTACATTATCACATTTCCCTAGGGTAAGTATCAAGTTTATTTTCTTGGGCTCCAAAATCACTGTATACAGTGACTACAGTCATAAAATTGAAAGACAGCTGTTCCTTAGAAGAAAAGCTATCACAAACTTAGTGTATTAAAAAGCAGAGACATCACTTTGCTGACAAAAGTCCATACATTCAAAGCTATAGTTCTTCCAGTAGTCATGTGAGAGCTGGACCATAACGAAGGCTGAGCGCCAAAGAATTGATCCTTTCAAACTGTGGTGCTGGAGAAGATTCTCAAAAGTCCCCTGGACAGCGAAATCAAACCAGTCAATCCTAATGAATATTCATTGGAAGGACTGATGCTGAAGCTCCAATACTTTGGCTACCTGATGCAAAGAGCTGCCACTTTGGAAAAGACCTTGATGCTGGGAAAGACTGAAGGCAGGAGAATAAGAGGGCAGAAGAGAACTGATGGTTGGATGCCATCACTGACTCAATGAATGTGAGTTTTAGCAAACTCCGGGAGATGGTAAAGGACAACGAAGCCTGGCGTGCTGTAGTCCATGGCGTCACAAAGAGTCAGACACGACATAGCAACTGAACAACAACAACAAAGTACTGAGGTGTGGCTTGGCTTTTTAAAAACATTAGTAGGTAGTGTGAAGCTGCTCTTCAGACGAACAATTCCAGTTTTAAAATCTTCAGTTCAGTCGCTCAGTCGTGTCTGACTCTTGTGACCCCATGAATCACAGCACACCAGGCCTCCCTGTCCATCACCAACTCCCGGAATTCACTCAGACTCATGTCCATCGAGTCAGTGATGCCATCCAGCCATCTCATCCTCTGTTGTCCCCTTCTCCTCCTGCCACCAATCCCTCCCAGCATCAGAGTCTTTTCCAATGAGTCAGCTCTTCGCATGAGGTGGCCAAAGTACTGCAGTTTCAGCTTCAGCATCATTCTCTCCAAAGAAATCCCAGGGCTGATCTCCTTCAGAATGGACTGGTTGGATCTCCTTGCAGTCCAAGGGACTCTCAAGAATCTTCTCCAACACCACAGTTCAAAAGCATCAATTCTTTGGCACTCAGCCTTCTTCACAGTCCAACTCTCACATCCATACATGACCACAGGAAAAACCATAGCCTTGACTAGACAAACCTTTGTTGGCAAAGTAATGTCTTTGCTTTTGAATATGCTATCTAGGTTGGTCATAACTTTCCTTCCAAGGAGTAAGCGTCTTTTAATTTCATGGCTGCAGTCACCATCTGCAGTGATTTTGGAGCCCCCCAAAATAAAGTCGAACACTGTTTCCACTGTTTCCCCATCTATTTCCCATGAAGTGATGGGACCGGATGCCATAATCTTCGTTTTCTGAATGTTGAGCTTTAAGCCAACTTTTTCACTCTCCACTTTCACTTTCATGAAGAGGCTTTTTAGTTCCTCTTCACTTTCTGCCATAAGGGTGGTGTCATCTGCATATCTGAGGTTACTGATATTTCTCCCGGCAATCTTGATTCCAGTTTGTGTTTCTTCCAGTCCAGCGTTTCTCATGATGTATTCTGCATATAAGTTAAATAACATTCCCTAATACATGATAATGCCAAAATTTTGATTTTTTTTCTTTTTCTTTTTTTTGCTTTTCTTTAATTTTATTTTATTTTTAAACTTTACATAACTGTATTAGTTATTAGTCCCAGTTAGAATAAAAACAACATGTATTATCCAACTAGGAATCTTTAAAAGGAGAAAGAAGGTGCTATTAACAATTTTCCTGGGGTAATAAGCCTAAACAAGGGTGGTTAGGACCAAACTAGTACATACTGTTACCACAGTTAGAACTAAATTTCCAAAATCCCAATCTTATTATTTCAATAACTGCTTAATTCTTTTTCTTTATAAACAGTATGTATAAAGTCCAGATGTTTCATCTAAAATATATAACTTTTCATGATGTGAATTTACCACCTTTGAATTCTAATCGCCTACTTCCTTCTGCTGTTTACTATGAATGACTTAGTCACTGTCGTCCCCAGGTTCTTCTGGCTTGGTTGGGCTCCTGCTGTGTGTCTTCTCTTCCCTGTCTGCCTTCCTGTCATGTCCAGTGTCAGTGCCCTACATTTCCTTAAAGGTCCAGCTTAATTCTACTTCCTTTAAGGAGCTTTTGAAGACTTTCCTATTCAGAATTACTTGCTTATAATGTTGTGCTCTATCGGCTACTACTCTTGCATTTTTATGTCTTCCTCTTCTGCTCTGGGGACAATATACATAGTGATTAAGATAATAGATGCTGGACTGGAATCCTAGATCTGTAATTTGCATGTTGGGCAAGTTACTTAATGATGCTGTCACAGAATCCTCGTGGTAAAATAGGGATAATACTTCCTAACACCTAAGACCTTCGTAGTGGTTAAATAAGTAATACATGTAAAGTACTTAGAAATAAGCACCTTACTGTACACTTGTAAATAATAAGATTTCTCTTAACTTTTGGTTTTCCCTGGAAGTAGGTTATAGCTTTTCTAAAATTCTCTTCAGCTTAGAAAAACAAACGTGCATCTATACCTACTATATCTGAATTATCTCATGGGGCCCCAGAATATGGAGTTGAAAGTTTAATTGGGGAATAGGCTTGGCTCAGGCTGATATATCTGCTACCAAATACTGTGCCCTTAATCTCTGCTTCTTTCCCTCCTCTCTAAAGTGCAAATAATAAAAACACATACCTTGTAAGTTTGCAGTGATAATTAAAATAAGTTTCTAGCATAGTACGTGGCAGTGCTAGTTAAATAAATAATAACTATAGACAATGTACTTTGAACACAGTGACTCTAGACACTGAGGTGAAAGATCTCTTTGTTTACTATCATCAACCAACCAACAAATATATAGGATGTTTAATTATCTACATTAACTAGAATGTAAACTCATCTAAAGGATTCACTGAAATCATTTGTAATGTTATGAAGCAAAATGTAGTGATTTAATAGAAGTTCTTCACATGTTTTCCTCAAAATTCAGTATAATGAGGAAGGAGTTTCCCTCTCAATCATATGAATATTACCAAATATTCACATTCAAAGGAAAACCTAAATCTGAGTGGCACACCAGAAGGCTTCCTGAAGTAACTTAAGATTCCCACAGTATTACAAGAGATTTAAGTAAATTGTGCCCACATTTACTTTTCTGATGTCATATATTTGTGGTATGTGTAGCACTTCTTCAACTTTATATACATAAAAAAGAATGGAATTATGTTTTTGACCCCAAACAGACTTTCATCATAATGAGAAACAAGTTGCATATCACACTGCCATTAAGTGACAACAATGTTTCTTCATAATAAGGGATAAAATTTGACAAATAGCATAATATCAAAGTTAAGTATTTTTTATGTTTTAAAATGAAACAACATGATTTTATAATTACCTTCTACTATGGCGATTCATGGGGTCGCAAAGAGTCGGACATGACTGAGCGACTGAACTGAACTGAACTGACAGAGAATAAAGTTGGTTTTGGTGAATGATTTTCTAAATATTTTTATTTTATATTGGGATTTAGTTGATTAACAATATTGTTAGTTTCAGGTATATAGCAAAGTGATTCAGTTATACATATACATGCTTCTATTATTTTTCAAATTGTCTTCGAATTTAGGTTATTACAGAGTATTGAGCAGAGTTCCATGTACTATCCAGTAGGTCTTTGTTGGTTATCTATTTTAAATATAGCACTGTGTACACATCAACCCAAAACTCCTAATCTTAAGTATCATTCAGTTCAGCCATTCAGTCTTCTCTGACTCTTTAGAACCCCATGGACTGCAGCACGCCAGTTTTCCCTGTCCATCACCAACTCCTGTGCTAGCTCAAACTCATGTCTATTGAGGAGGTGATTCCATCCAACCATCTTATCCTCTGTTGTCCCCTTTCTTCTCCTGCCTTCAGAATTTCCCAGCATCAGGGTCTTTTCCAATGAGTCAGTGCTTCGCATCAGGTGGCGAAAGTATTGGAGTTTCAGCTTCAGCATCAGTACTTCAAATGAATATTCAGGACTGCTTTCCTTTGGGATTGACTGGTAGTATCTCCTTACAGTCCAAGGGACTCTTAAGAGTCTCCTGCAACAACACACTTCAAAAGCATCATTGTTCAGTGCTCAGCTATCTTTATAGTCCAACTCTCACATCCATACATGACTACTGGAAAAATCACAGATTTTACTAGATGGAGCTTTGTTGGCAAAATAATGTCTCTGCTTTTTAATATGCTGACTATATTGGTCATAGTTTTTCTTTCAAGTAGTATCTTTTAATTTCATATTTCACAACACATGGAGATTAAACAACAGGTTTCTAAATAACCAGTAAGTTACTGAAGAATCAGGGCAAATTGGAAGTGGTCAAATAGGAGATGGCAAGAGTGAACATCGACATTTTAGGAATCTTTGAACCCAAATGGACTGGAATGGATGAATTTAACTCAGATGGCCATTATATCTACTACTGTGGGCAAGAATCCCTTAGAAGAAATGGAGTGTGGCCATCATAGTCAACCAAAGAGTCCAAAATGTAGTACTTGGATGCAATCTAAAAAATGACAGAATGATTTCTGTTCACTTCCAAGGTAAACCATTCAATATCACAGTAATCCAAGTCTATGCCCTAAGCAGTAATGCTGAAGAAGCTGAAGTCGAATGATTCTATGAAGACCAACAAAACCTTCTAGATGTAACACCGAAAAAAGATGTCCTCTTCATTACAGGGGACAGGAATGCAAAAGTAGGAAGTCAAGAGCTACCTGGAATAACAGGCAAATTTGGCCCTGAAGTGAAAAATTAAGCAGATCAGGGCTAACAGAGTTCTGCCAAGAGAACACACTTGTCATAGCAAACACCCTATTCCAACAACACAAGAAAAGACTCTACACATGGACATCACCGGATGATCAATACTGATATCAGACTGATTATATTCTTTGGAGCCAAAGATGGAGACGCTCTATACAGTCAGCTAAAACAAGACTGGGTCCTGACTCAGAACTCCTTATTGCCAAATTCAGACTTACATTGAAGAAAGTAGGGAAAACCTCTAGACCATTCAGGTATGTCCTAAATCAAATTCCTTATGATTATACAGTGGAAGTGAGAAATAGATTCAAGGGATTAGATTTGATAGACAGAGTGCCTGAAGAACTCTAGACAGAGGTTAAGAACAATGCGCGAAGGACAGGGATCAAGAAAAAGAAATGCAAAAAGGCAAAATGGTTGTCTGACAAGGCCTTAAAAATAGCTGTGAAAAGAAGAGAAGCAAAAAGCAAAGGGGAAAAGGAAAGATATATCCATTTGAATGCAGAGTTCCTAAGAATAGCAAGGAGAGATAAGAAAGCCTTCCTCAGTGATTAATGCAAACAAATAGAGGAAAACAATAGAATGGGAAAGTCTAGAGATTTCTTCAAACAATGAGAGATACCAAGTGAACATTTCATGCAAAGATGAGCACAATAAAGGACAGAAATGTTATGGACCTAAGAGAAGCAGAATATATTAAGAAGAGGTGACAAGAATATACAGAAGAACTATACAAAAAAGATCTTCATGACCCAGATAACCACAATGGTATTATCACTCAGCTAAAGCCAGACATCCTAGAATGCAAAGTCAAGTGGGCCATAGGAAGCATCACTACAAACAAAGCTAGTGGAGGTGATGGAATTCCAGTTGAGCTATTTCAAATCCTAAAAGATGATGCTGTAAAAGTGCTGCACTCAATATGCCAGCAAATCTGGAAATCTCAGCAGTGGCCACAGGAAAGGAAAAGATCAGTTTTCATTCAATCTGAAAGAAAGACAATGGCAAAGACTGTTCAAACTACCGCACAATTGAACTCATCTCACATGCTAGCAAAGTAATGCTCAAAATTCTCCAATCCAGGATTCAATAGTATGTGAACTTTGAATTTCCAGACATTCAAGCTGGATTTAGAAAGGCAGAAAAACCAGAGGTCAAATATTCAACATCTGTTAGATCATCAAAAAAAGCAGGAGAGTTCCAGAAAAACATCTAATTTTGTTTTATTGACTACGCCAAAGCCTTTGACTGTGTGGATCACAACAAACTGCACAAAACTCTTAAAGAGATGGGAATACCAGACCACCTTACCCGCTTCCTGAGAAATCTGTATGCAGGTCAAGAATCAGCAGTTAGAACTGGGCATGGAACAACACACTGGTTCCATATTGGGAATGCAGTATGTCAAGGCTGTGTTTTGTCACCCTGCTTATTTAACTTATATGCAGAGTACATCAGGCAAAATGCTGGGCTGGATGAAGCACAAGCTGGAATCAAGACTGCTGGGAGAAATATCAATAACCTCAGATATGCAGATGTCACCACCCATTTGGCAGAAAGTGAAGAAAAAAAGAGCCTTTTTAAAAAATTTTTATTTTATTTTTAAACTTTACAATATTGTATAAGTTTTGCCAAACATCGAAATGAATCCACCACAGGTATACCCATGATCCCCATCCTGAGCCCTCCTCCCTCCTCCCTCCCCATACCATCCCTCTGGGTCGTACCAGTGCACCAGCCACAAGCATCCAGTATCATGCATCGAACCTGGACTGGCAACTCATTTCATACATGATATTATATATGTTTCAATGCCATTCTCCCAAATCTCCCCACCCTCTCCCTCTCCCACAGAGTCCATAAGACTGATCTATACATCAGTGTCTCTTTTGCTGTCTCGTACACATGGTTATTGTTACCATCTTTCTAAATTCCATATATACTGTATTGGTGTTTTTCTTTCTGGCTTACTTCACTCTGTATAATAGGCTCCAGTTTCATCCACCTCATTAGAACTGATTCAAATGTATTCTTTTTAATGGCTGAGTAATACTCCATTGTGTATATGTACAACAGCTTTCTTATCCATTCATCTGCTGATGGGCATCTAGGTTGCTTCCATGTCCTGGCTATTATAAACAGTGCTGTGATGAACATTGGGGTACATATGTCTCTTTCCCTTCTGGTTTCCTCAGTGTGTATGCCCAACAGTGGGATTGCTGGGTCATAAGGCAGTTCTATTTCCAGTTTTTTAAGCAATCTCCACACTGTTCTCCATAGTGGCTGTACTAGTTTGCATTCCCACCAACAGTGTAAGAGGGTTCCCTTTTCTCCACACCCTCTCCAGCATTTATTACTTGTAGACTTTTGGATCGCAGCCATTCTGACTGGTGTGAAATGGTACCTCATAGTGGTTTTGATTTGCATTTCTCTGATAATGAGTGATGTTGAGCATCTTTTCATGTGTTTGTTAGCCATCTGTATGTCTTCTTTGGAGAAATGTCTATTTAGTTCTTTGGCCCATTTTTTGATTGGGTCATTTATTTTTCTGGAGTTGAGCTGTAGGAGTTGCTTGTATATTTTTGAGATTAGTTGTTTGTCAGTTGCTTCATTTGCTATTATCTTCTCCCATTCTGAAGGCTGCCTTTTCACCTTGCTAATAGTTTCCTTTGTTGTGCAGAAGCTTTTAAGGTTAATTAGGTCCCATTTGTTTATTTTTGCATTTATTTCCAATATTCTGGGAGGTGGGTCATAGAGGATCCTGCTGTGATGTATGTCGGAGACTGTTTTGCCTATGTTCTCCTCTAGGAGAACATAGTTTTATAGTTTCTGGTCTTACATTGAGATCTTTAATCCATTTTGAGTTTATTTTTGTGTATGGTGTTAGAAAGTGTTCTAGTTTCATTCTTTTACAAGTGGTTGACCAGTTTTCCCAGCACCACTTGTTAAAGAGATTGTCTTTAATCCATTGTATATTCTTGCCTCCTTTGACAAAGATAAGGTGTCCATATGTGCATGGATTTATCTCTGGGCTTTCTATTTTGTTCCATTGATCTATATTTCTGTCTTTGTGCCAGTACCATACTGTCTTGATAACTGTGGCTTTGTAATAGAGCCTGAAGTCAGGTAGGTTGATTCCTCCAGTTCCCTTCTTCTTTCTCAAGATCGCTTTGGCTATTCGAGGTTTTTTGTATTTCCATACAAATTGTGAAATTATTTGTTCTAGCTCTGTGAAGAATAACATTGGTAGCTTGATGGGGATTGCATTGAATCTATAAATTGCTTTGGGTAGTATACTCATTTTCATTATATTGATTCTTCCAATCCATGAACATGGTATATTTCTCCATCTATTAGTGTCCTCTTTGATTTCTTTCACCAGTGTTTTATAGTTTTCTATATATAGATCTTTAGTTTCTTTAGGTAGATATATTCCTAAGTACTTTATTCTTTGTGTTGCAATGGTGAATGGAATTGTTTCCTTGATTTCTCTTTCTGTTTTCTCATTATTAGTGTATAGGAATGCAAGGGATTTCTGGGTGTTGATTTTATATCCTGCAACTTTACTATAGTCATTGATTAGTTCTAGTAATTTTTGGTGGAGTCTTTAGGGTTTTCTATGTAGAGAATCATGTCATCTGCAAACAGTGAGAGTTTTACTTCTTCTTTTCCAATTTGGATTCCTTTTATTTCTTTTTCTGCTCTGATTGCTGTGGCCAAAACTTCCAAAACTATGTTGAATAATAATGGTGAAAGTGGGCACCCTTGTCTTGTTCCTGACTTTAGAGGAAATGCTTTCAATTTTTCACCATTGAGGATAATGTTTGCTGTGGGTTTGTCATACATAGCTTTTATTATGTTGAGGTATGTTCCTTCTACTCCTGCTTTCTGGAGAGTTTTTATCATAAATGGATGTTGAATTTTGTCAAAGGCTTTCTCTGCATCTATTTAGATAATCATATGGCTTTTATTTTTCAATTTGTTAATGTGGTGTATTACATTGATTGATTTGCGGATATTGAAGAATCCTTGCATTCCTGGGATAAAGCCCACTTGGTCATGGTGTATGATCTTTTTAATGTGTTGTGTTTTTAATGTGGATTCTGATTGCTAGAATTTTGTTAAGGATTTTTGCATCTATGTTCATCAGTGATATTGGCCTGTAGTTTTCTTTTTTTGTGGGATCTTTGTCAGGTTTTGGTATTAGGGTGATGGTGGCCTCATAGAATGAGTTTGGAAGTTTACCATCCTCTGCAATTTTCTGGAAGAGTTTGAGCAGGATAGGTGTTAGCTCTTCTCTAAACTTTTGGTAGAATTCAGCTGTGAAGCCGTCTGGACCTGGGCTTTTGTTTGCTGGAAGATTTTTGATTACAGTTTCAATTTCCGTGCTTGTGATGGGTCTGTTAAGATTTTCTATTTCTTCCTGGTCGAGTTTTGGAAAGTTGTACTTTTCTAAGAATTTGTCCATTTCTTCCACGTTGTCCATTTTATTGGCATATAATTGTTGATAGTAGTCTCTTATGATCCTTTGTATTTCTGTGTTGTCTGCTGTGATCTCTCCATTTTCATTTCTAATTTTATTGATTTGATTTTTCTCCCTTTGTTTCTTGATGAGTCTGGCTAATGGTTTGTCAATTTTATTTATCCTTTCAAAGAACCAGCTTTTGGCTTTGTTGGTTTTTGCTATGGTCTCTTTTGTTTCTTTTGCATTTATTTCTGCCCTAATTTTTAAGATTTCTTTCCTTCTACTAACCCTGGAGTTCTTCATTTCTTCCTTTTCTAGTTGCTTTAGGTGTAGGGTTAGGTTATTTATTTGACTTTTTTCTTGTTTCTTGAGGTATGCTTGTATTGCTATGAACTTTCCCCTTAGCACTGCTTTTAAAGTGTCCCATAGGTTTTGGGTTGTTGTGTTTTCATTTTCATTAGTTTCTATGCAAATTTTGATTTCTTTTTTGATTTCTTCTGTGATTTGTTGGTTATTCAGCAGCGTGTTGTTCAGCCTCCATATGTTGGAATTTTTAATAGTTTTTCTCCTGTAATTGAGATCTAATCTTACTGCATTGTGGTCAGAAAAGATGCTTGGAATGATTTCTATTTTTTTGAATTTACCAAGACTAGATTTATGGCCCAGGATGTGATCTATCCTGGAGAAGGTTCCATGTGCGCCTGAGAAAAAGGTGAAATTCATTGTTTTGGGATGAAATGTCCTATAGATACCAATTAGGTCTAACTGGTCTATTGTATCGTTTAAAGTTTGTGTTTTCTTGTTAATTTTCTGTTTAGTTGATCTATCTATAGGTGTTAGTGGGGTATTAAAGTCTCCCACTATTACTGTGTTATTGTTAATTTCTCCTTTCATACTTGTTAGCATTTGTCTTACATACTGCGGTGCTCCCGTGTTGGGTGCATATATATTTATAATTGTTATATCTTCTTCTTGGATTGATCCTTTGATCATTATGTAGTGACCTTCTTTGTCTCTTTTCACAGCCTTTTGTTTAAAGTCTATTTTGTCTGATATAAGTATTGCTACTCCTACTTTCTTTTGGTCCCTATTTGCATGGAAAATCTTTTTCCAGCCCTTCACTTTCAGTCTGTATGTGTCCCCTGTTTTGAGGTGGGTCTCTTGTAGACAACATATGTAGGGGTCTTGTTTTTGTATCCATTCAGCCAGGCTTTGTCTTTTGGTTGGGGCATTCAACCCATTTACGTTTAAGGTAATTGCTGATAAGTATGATCCCGTTGCCATTTACTTTATTGTTTTGGGTTTGATTTTATACACCGTTTTTGTCTTTCCTGTCTAGAGAATATCCTTTAGTATTTGTTGGAGAGCTGGTTTGATGGTGCTGAATTCTCTCAGCTTTTGCTTGTCTGAAAAGCTTTTGATTTCTCCTTCATACTTGAATGAGATCCTTGCTGGGTACAATAATCTGGGCTGTAGGTTATTTTATTTCATCACTTTAAGTATGTCTTGCCATTCCCTCCTGGCTTGAAGAGTTTCTATTGAAAGGTCAGCTGTTATCCTTATGGGAATTCCCTTGTGTGTTATTTGTTGTTTTTCCCTTGCTGCTTTTAATATTTGTTCTTTGTGTTTGATCTTTGTTAATTTGATTAATATGTGTCTTGGGGTGTTTCGCCTTGGGTTTATCCTGTTTGGGACTCTCTGGGTTTCTTGGACTTGGGTGATTATTTTGTTCCCCATTTTAGGGAAGTTTTCAACAATTATCTCTTCAAGTATTTTCTCATGGTCTTTCTTTTTGTCTTCTTCTTCTGGGACCCCTATGATTCGAATGTTGTAGCATTTAATATTGTCCTGGAGGTCTCTGAGATTGTCCTCATTTAATTTGTTTTTCTTTTATCCTCTCTGATTCATTTATTTCTACCATTCTATCTTCTAATTCACTAATCCTATCGTCTGCCTCTGTTACTCTACTATTTGTTGCCTCCAGAGTGTTTTTAATTTCATTTATTGCATTATTCATTATATATTAACTCTCTTTTATTTCTTCTAGGTCCTTGTTAAACCTTTCTTGTATCTTCTCAATCTTTGTCTCCAGGCTATTTATCTGTGATTCCATTTTAATTTCAAGATTTTGGATCAATTTCACTATCATTATTCGGAATTCTTTATCAGGTAGATTCCCTGTCTCTTCCTCTTTTGTTTGGTTTGGTGGGCATTTATCCTGTTCCTTTATCTGCTGGGTATTCCTCTATCTCTTCATCTTGTTTAAATTGCTGAGTTTGGGGTGTCCTTTCTGTATTCTAGCAGTTTGTGGAGTTCTCTTTATTGTGGCATTTCCTCACTCTGTGTGGGTTTGTACAGATGGCTTGTCAAGGTTTCTTGGTTAGGGAAGCTTGTGTCGGTGTTCTGGTGGGTGGAGCTGTATTTCTTCTCTCTGGAGTGCAATGAAATGTCCAGTAATGAGTTATGGGATATCTATGGTTTTGGGGTGACTTTGGGCTGCCTGTTTCTTGGAGCTCAGGGCTGTGTTCCTTGTTGCTGTAGAATTTGCTTGGTATGTCTTGCCCTGAAACTTGTTGGCCCTTGTGTGGTGCTTGGTTTCAGTGCAGGTATGGAGGCATTTGATTAGCTCCTGTCAATTAATGTTCCTTGGAGTCAGGAGTTCCCTGGAGTCAGGGTTTGGACTTAAGCCTCCTGCTTCCAGTTATCGGTCTGATTTTGACAGTAGTTTCAGAGCTTCTCCTTCTATACAGCACCATTGATAAAACATCTACGTTAAAGATGAAAAGTTTCTCTACCGTGAGGGTCACCCAGAGAGGTTCACAGCATTATATGGAAAAGAGAAGAGGGAGGAGGGAGTTAGATGTGACCCGAATGAGATGAGGTGGAATCAATAGAGAGAGTGGGCTGTCCAGTAATCTCTTCCTTATGTGCACTCCACAACTGGACCGCTCAGAGTTGTTCACGGAGTTATACAGAGAAGAGAAGAAGGAGGAAGGTGACAGAGGAGGCCAGGAGGATAAAAGGGGGGAATGAAAAGGAGGGAGACAGACCCAGCCAGTAATCAGTTCCCTGAGTGTTCTCCACTGTCTGGAACACACAGAAATTCACAGAGTTGGGTAGAGTAGAGAGGGGTTAGGGAGGAGACACAGGCGACCTGGTGGAGAGAAAGGAGAGTCCAAAGGGAGAGAGAGCAGTTAAGCCAGTAATCTCGCTCCCTAGTGAAAAATGGGTACTGAAGATTGGGTTCTTAAAGGTACAAAATTGGTAACAAATACATAAAAGCAAAAATTAAAAAACTAGAGTAGAATTTGGAATTTCAAAAATGTGATGTTAAAGAAAAGAAGTAGGAAAAAGGAAGAGAGAAAAAACGAACAAACAAAAACAAACAAGGTCACGAAAACTATAAAGACAATATAGGTACAAAATTGATAAATAATGCCAACAAGCAAAAGTTAAAAATCTAGAGTAGAGTTTGGAATTTCAAAAATACAATGTTAAAAAAAGAAGAAGAAAAAGAAAGAGAGAGAGAGAAAAAAACAAACAAGAACAAACAAAGTCGCATAAATTATAAAGAAAATACAGGTACAAAATTGATAACAAATACCAAAAAGCATAAATTAAAAATCTAGAGTTTGGAATTTCAGATATACAATGTTATTGAAAAGAAGAAGAGAAAGAAACAGAGAAAAAGAAAAAGAAAAAAGAAAAAAGGGTCACAGAAATTATATATATAAAAAAAAACTATAGGTACAAAATTGATAACAAATACCAAAAAGCTAAAAATCTAGAGTAGAGTTTGGAATTTCAAAAATATAATGTTAAAGAAAATAAGGGAAAAAAAAAGGTCAAAAAATTATAAAATATATATATATATGAGTGAAGTAAGCCAGAAAGAAAAACACCAATACAGTATACTAACGCATATATATGGAATTTAGAAAGATGGTAACAATAACCCTGTGTACGAGACAGCAAAAGAGACACTGATGTATAGATCAGTCTTATGGACTCTGTGGGAGAGGGAGAGGGTGGGAAGATTTGGGAGAATGGCATTGAAACATGTAAAATATCATGTATGAAACGAGTTGCCAGTCCAGGTTCGATGCACGATACTGGATGCTTGGGGCTGGTGCACTGGGACAACCCAGAGGGATGGTATGGGGAGGGAGGAGGGAGGAGGGAGGAGGGTTCAGGATGGGGAACACATGTATACCTGCGGCGGATTCATTTTGATATTTGGCAAAACTAATACAATTATGTAAAATTTAAAATTAAAATAAAATAAAAAAATATATATGAAGTTTGCTTTAAAAAAATGGGGTCTTTTTTTTCTTTTTTTTTGCAAAGTAATCGGTTATAAAAGTGAAAATTAAAGGAATAATAGAGGACTTAAAAATTTTTTTTAAAAAATTAAAAAAAAAGAAAGAAAGAATGATCGTAAAAATAGTAAAAATATATCTAGGACTTTCTCTGGTTTTGTTGTGAGTATTGCGGGTTCAGTTCATTTTTGGCTAGTTCCTTGGTCCGACTTATATTTCTCAAGATCTATAGGCCCTTCCTATGTAGTTGGTACTAACCACAGGGTTTTAATCTATTGCCTGTAGCTTCCAAGGCGGTTCCCTCTGTTATAGCTTCTTCTGTTTGCTAGTCTCTTCAGTGTCTGGTTTCCGCCCTGACACAAAGGGGACGGTGGAGGACACTTTTTTTTTTTTTTTTTTTTTTAGGCTCACTTGTTCAGTCGCACTGAAGGGAGGTAGGGAGGGATGCTGCAAACAAATAACACTGGCGTGTGCTCGCAGTGCCTCAGCCACACTGGGTCTGCTTCCAGTTCATGGCGCGTGTAGCCTCCCTGCCCATGCTGCTCAGGCTCTAGGTTGCTCCTCCGGGAACCATCCTTGGCCGGCCCTGGGCTGCCTGCACTTCCCAGGTCCAAGCCGCTCAGGTTCAGGCACTCGGGTAGTCCTCAGAGGCGCAGACTCTTGGTTGGGCCTGCGTTTTGTGCCCTTCCCAGATCCAAGCAGCTCAGGTGGTGAGGTGTTTGGCGCACGCGATTGCTGTGACTTATCGCCTCCCTGCCGCTCGGTTATCTAGGAGTGCAACAGGCGCACCTTCTCAGGCAGATGTTGACCGTCCAGACCCCCAGGAAGTTTTAGTTAGCAAAGAAGCCTGCTTACAGTTTTATAGATAATGTCTCTCTGGGGCTGCGATTGTCCCCTTCTGGCTCTGGCTGCCTATCACCAGAGGGGGATGGTCTGCCGCCGGCTATCTCTGTTCAGTCCTTTGTTCCATGCTCGGGCCTGGCAGTGTCTAGGTTAGGGCTGGCTTTTCACGTGGTAGATATCCCACAGTCTTGGTTTGCTAGCCCAAATTATTTCGCTCAGATAGCGCTTGGGGTATTCAGGCCAGATCCTTGCGATGCAGCCCGCGCCGCGCCTCCCTGCCCAGCCCCCGCTTGATAATAGCGGATGCATGCGTCTGCGTTGCTTCTCCGCTGGGGGAGTTACCATAGGGCTCGCAATGTGTGGGTTTTAATTGTTTATTTATTTTTCCTCCCTGTTATGTTGCCCTCTGTGCTTCCAAGGCTTGGCACAGATCCGGCAGTGAGAAGGTTTCCTGGTGTTTGGAAACTTCTCTCTTTTTAAGATTCCCTTCCGGGGACGGAACTCCATCCCTCCCTCTTTTGTCTCTTTTTTTGTCTTTTATATTTTTTCCTACTTCCTTTTGAAGACTTGGGTTGCTTTTCTGGGTGCCTGATATCCTCTGCAGGCATTCAGAAGTTGTTTTGTGGAATTTACTTGGCGTTTAAATGTTCTTTTGATGAATTTGTGGGGGAGAAAGTGTTCTCCCCGTCCTACTCCTCCGCCATCTTAGCTCCTGCCCCAAAAGAGCCTCTTGATGAAAGTGAAAGAGGAGAGTTAAAAAGCTGGCTTAAAACTCAACATTCAGAAAATTAAGATCATGGTACCTGGTCTCATCACTTCATGTCACATAAATGGGGAAACAATGGAAACAGTGAGAGACTTTATTTTTTGTGGGGCTCCAAAATCAGTGCAGATGGTGACTGCAGCCACAGAATTAAAAGACACTTGCTCCTTGGATGAAATGCTATGACCAACCTAGACAGCATATTAAAAAGCAGAGACATTACTTTACCAACAAAGGTGTGTCTAGTCAAAGCTATGGTTTTTCCAGTAGTCATGTATGGACGTGCAAGTTGGACTATAAAGAAAGCTGAGTACTGAATAATTGATGCTTTTGAATTGTGGTGTTGGAGTAGACTCTTGAGAGTCCCTTGGACTGCAAGAAGATACAACCAGTCCATCCTAAAGGAATATTCATTGGAATATATTCATTGGAAGGACTGATGCTGAAGCTAAAACTCCAATACTTTGGCCACCTGATGCAAAGAACTGACTCATTTGAAAAGACCCTGATGCTGGGCAAGATTGAAGGCAGGGGGTGAAGGGGACAACAGAGGATGAGATGATTGGATGGCATCACAGATGCGATGGACATGACTTTGAGTTGGCTTCAGGAGTTAGTGATAGACAGAGAAACCTGGAGTGCTGCAGTCCATGGGGTCACAAAGAGTCGGACATGACTGAGCAACTGAATTGAACTGTACTGCTGAATAAATAAAAAGGAAATAAAAAAATTCTAGAAAAAAATGACAATGAAAATATAACAACTCAAAACCTATGGGTTGCAGCAAAAGCAGTTCTAAGAGGGAAGTTTATAGCAATACAGCCCTACCTCAACAAAATAGCATTGTATAGACAACCTAACTTTACACCTATAATGACTGGAAAAAGAAGAACAAAAAACTCTCAAAATTAATAGAAGGAAATTTGAAATCATAAAGATCAGAGCAGAAATAATTGAAAAAGACATGAAAGAAACAGTAGTAAAGATAAAGAAAACTGAAAGCTGGTTCTTTGATAAACAAAATTGGCAAATGTTTAAACAGACTCATCAAGAAAAAAAGAGAGAAGACTCAAATCAACAAAATTAGAAATGAAAAAGGAAAGGTTACAACAGAAAATGCAGAAATACAAAGGGTTTTAACACATTATTATGAACAACTATATGGCAATAAAATGGATAACCTGGAAGAAATGGACAGATTCATTCAAGAAGAAATAGAAATAATGAACAACCAAATCACAAGAACTGAAATAGAAGCTGTGATCAAAAATCTCTCAAATCAAAGGCCCAGGACCAGATGGCTTTACAAGAGAATTGCATCAAACATTTAGAGAAGAGCTAATGCCTATCCTTCTAAAACTCTTCCAAAAATGCAGAGGAAGGAACACTTCCAAACTGATCCTACGAGGCCACCATCACCCTGATACTGAAACTAGACAAAGACAACACAAAAAAAGAAAGCCATAGGCCAATATCACTGAGGAACATAGATGCAAAAATCCTTACAAAATTCAGCAACACATCAAAAAACTTATTACCATGATGAAGTTGGGTTTATTCCAGGGATGCAAGGATTCTTCAATAGACACAAATCAATCAATGTGACACACAATATTAACAAATTGAAACATAAATCTCAATAGATAAAGAAAAAGCTGTTGACAAAATTCAGCACCCATAAATGATTAAAAATGTTCAAAAAATGGGAATAGGAGGAACATATCTCAACATCAGTTCAGTTCAGTCGCTCAGTCATGTCCAACTCTTTGCGACCCCATGAATCACAGCATGCCAGGCACCCCTGTTCAACACCAACTCCCAGAGTTTACCCAAACTCATGTCCATCGAGTTGGTGATGTCATCCAGCCATCTCATTCTCTGTCATCCCCTTCTCCTCCTGCCCCCAATTCCTCCCAGCATCAGGGTCTTTTCCAATGAGTCAACTCTTCACATGAGGTGGCCAAAGTACTGGAGTTTCAGCTTCAGCATCAGTCCTTCCAACGAACACCCAGGACTCATCTCCTTTAGGATAGACTGGTTGGATCTCCTTGCAGTCCAAGGGACTCTCAAGAGTCTTCAACAATACCACAGTTCAAAAGCATCAATTCTTCGGTGCTCAATTTTCTTCACAGTCCAACTCTCACATCCATACATGGCCACTGGAAAAACCATAGCCTTGACTAGATGGACCTTTGTTGGCAAAGTAATGTCTCTGCTTTTTAATATGCTATCGGGGTTGGTCATAACTTTCCTTCCAAGGAGTAAGCGTCCTAATTTCATGGCTGCAATCACCATCTGCAGTGATTTTGGAGCCCAGAAAAATAAAGTCTGACACTGCTTCCACTGTTTCCCCATCTATTTCCCATGAAGTGATGGGACCAGATGCCATGATCTTAGTTTTCTGAATGCTGAGCTTTAAGCCAACTTTTTGACTCTCCTCTTTCACTTTCATCAAGAGGCTTTTTGTTCCTCTTCATTTTCTGCCATAAGGGTGGTGTCATCTGCATATCTGAGGTTATTGATATTTCTCCCGGCAATCTTGATTCCAGCCTGTGCTTCTTCCAGTCCAGTGTTTCTCATGATACACTCTGCATATAAGTTAAATACGCAGGGTGACAATATGCAGCCTTGACGTACTCCTTTTTCTATTTGGAACCAGTCTGTTGTTCCATGTCCAGTTTTAACTGTTGCTTCCTGACCTGCATATAGGTTTCTCAAGAGGCAGATCAGGTGTTCTGGTAGTCCCATCTCTTTCAGAATTTTCCACAGTGTATTGTGATCTACACAGTCAAAGGCTTTGGCAAAGTCAATAAAGTGAAATAGATGTTTTTCTGGAATTCTCTTGCTTTTTCCATGATCCAGTGGATATTGGCAATTTGATCTCTGGTTCCTCTGCCTTTACTAAAACCAGCTTGACCATCTGGATTTTCATGGTTCACGTATTGCTGAAGCCTGGCTTGGAGAATTTTGAGCATTACTTTACTAGCGTGTGAGATGAGTGCAATTGTGCAGTGAAAGTGAAAGTGAAGTCGCTTAGTCATGTCTGACTCTTTACCTCCTCATGGACTGTAGCCTACCAGGCTCCTCTGTCCATGTGATTTTCCAGGCAATAGTACTGGAGTGGATTGCCATTTCCTTCTCCAGGGGATCTTCCCTACCCAGGGATCAAACCTGGGTCTCCCACATTGTAGACAGATGCTTAACTGTCTGAACCACCAGGGAAACCCTAATTGTGCAGTAGTTTGAGCATTCTTTGGCATTGCCTTTCTTTGGGATTGGAATGAAAACTGACCTTTTCCAGTCCTGTGACCACCACCGAGTTTTCCAAATTTGCTGGCATGTTGAGTGCAGCACTTTCACAGCATCATCTTTCAGGATTTGAAATAGCTCAACTGGAATTCCATCACCTCCACTAACTTTGTTCATAGTGATGCTTTCGAAGGCCCACTTGACTTCACATTTCAGGGTCTGGCTCTAGATCACTGATCACACCATCGTGATTATCTGCATCGTGAAGATCTTTTTTGTACAGTTCTTCTGTGTATTCTTGCCACCTCTTCTTAATATCTTCTGCTTCTGTTAGGTCCATACCATTTCTGTCATTTATTGAGCCCATCTTTGCATGAAATGTTCCCTTGGTATCTCTAATTTTCTTGAAGAGATCGCTAGTCTTTCCCATCCTTTTGTTTCCCTCTATTTGTTTGCATTGATCACTGAGGAAGTCTTTCTTATCTCTCCTTGCTATTCTTTAGAACTCTGAATTCAGATGCTTATATCTTTCCTTTTCTCCTTTGCTTTTCACTTCTCTTCTTTTCACAGGTATTTGTAAGGCCTCCTCAGACAGCCATTTTGCATTTTGCATTTCTTTTCCATGGTGATGGTCTTGATCCCTGTCCCCTGTACAATGTCACGAACCTCGGTCCATAGTTCATCAGGCACTCTGTCTATCAGATCTAGTCCCTTAAATCTATTTCTCACTTCCACTGTATAATCATAAGGGATTAAAGACCATATATGATAAGTCTACAGCAGACATTATTCTCAATGGTGAAAAACTGAAAGCATTCCCTGTAGGTCAGCAACAAGACAAGACTGTCCACTTTCACCACTATTATTCAACATACTTGTGGAAATCCTGGCTATAGCAATCAGAGAAGAAAAAGAAAAAAGGAGTCTAGATAAGAATAGGAGAAGTAAAGCTCTCACTGTTTTCATATAACTTGATACTGGTACATAGAAAATATTAAAGATATTATCAGAAAATTACTAGAGCTAATCAGTGAATTAGATTGACTACTTTTCTGTGAGTATGGTTTCAGTGTGTCTGCCCTCTGATGCCCTCTTGCAACACCTACCGTCTTACTTGGGTTTCTCTTACCTTGTGTGTGGGATATCTCTTCATGGCTGCTCCAGCAAAACGCAGCCTCTGCTCCTTACCTTGGACGAGGGGTATCTCCTCACCACTGCACTTCCTGACTTTCAACCTGGGATAGCTCCTCTAGGCCCTCCTGCGCCCATGCAGCCACCAATCCTTGGACGTGGGGTTGGTCCTCCCCACACTGAAACCATAGTCACAGAAAACTAGTCAATCTAATCACACTAGGACCACAGCCTTGTCTAACTCAATGAAACTAAGCCATGCCCTTGGGGCATCCCAAGATGGGCGGGTCATGGTGGAGAGATCTGACGGAATGTGGTCCACTGGAGAAGCGAATGGCAAACCACTTCAGTATTCTTGCCTTGAGAACCCCATGAACAGTATGAAAAGGCAAAATGACAGGATACTGAAAGAGGAACTCCCCAGGTCAGTAGGTGCCCAATATGCTACTGGAGATCAGTGGAGAAATAACTCCAGAAAGAATGAAGGGATGGAGCCAAAGCAAAAACAATACCCAGATGTGGATGTGACTGGTGATAGACAAGGTCCGATGCTGTAAATAGCAATATTGCATAGGAACCTGGAATGTCAGGTCCATGAATCAAGGCAAATCGGAAGTGGTCAAATAAGAGATGGCAAGAGTGAATGTTGACATTCTAGGAACTAGCAAACTAAAATGGACAGGAATGGGTGAATTTAACTCAGATGATCATTAGATCTACTACTGTGGGCAGGAATCCCTCAGAAGAAATGGAGTAGCCATCATGGTCAATAAAACAGTCCAAAATGCAGTACTTGGATGCAATCTCAAAAATGAAAGAATGATCTCTGTTCATTTCCAAGGCTATTCAATATCACAGTAATCTAAGTCTATGCCCCAACCAGTAACGCTGAAAAAGCTGAAGTTGAATGGTTCTATGAAGACCTACAAGACCTTTTAGAACTAACACACAAAAAAGATGTCCTTTTCATTATAGGGGACTGGAATGCAAAAGTAGGAAGTCAAGGAACACCTGGAGTAACAGGCAAATTTGGCCTTGGAATATGGAATGAAGCAGGGCAAAGACAAATAGAGTTTTGCCAAGAAAATGCACTGGTCATAGCAAACACCCTCTTCCAACAACACAAGAGAAGACTCTACACATGGACATCACCAGATGGTCAACACCAAAATCAGATTGATTATATTCTTAGCAGCCAAAGATGGAGAAGCTCTATACAGTCAACAAAAACAAGACCAGGAGCTGACTGTGGCCCAGATCATGAACTCCTTATTGCCAAATTCAGACTTAAATTGAAGAAAGTAGGGAAAACCACTAGACCATTCAGGTATGACCTAAATCAAATCTCTTATGATTATACAGTGGAAGTGAGAAATAGATTTAAGGGACTAGATCTGATAGACAGAGTTCCTGATGAACTATGGAATGAGGTTCGTGACATTGTACAGGGGACAGGGATCAAGACCATCCTCATGGAAAAGAAATGCAAAAAAGCAAAATGGCTGTCTGGGGAGGCCTTACCAATAGGTGTGAAAAGAAGAGAAGCGGAAAGCAAAGGAAAAAAGGAAAGATATAAGCATCTGAATGCAGAGTTCCAAAGAATAGCAAGAAGAATTAAGATAGCCTTCTTCAGCAATCAATGTAAAGAAATAGAGGAAAACAACAGAATGGGAAAGACTAGAGATCTCTTCAAGAAAATTAGAGATAGCAAGGGAACATTTCATGCAAAGATTGGCTCAATAAAGGACAGAAACGGTGTGGAACTAAGAGAAGCAGAAGATATTAAGAACAGGTGGCAAGAATACAAAGAAGAACTGTACAAAAAAGATCTTCACGACACAGATAATCACAATGGTGTGATTACTGACTAGAGCCAGACATCCTGGAATGTGAAGTCAAGTGGGCCTTTAGGAAGCATCACAATGCAGAAAGCTAGTGGAGGTGATGGAATTCCAGTTGAGCTATTTCAAATCCTAAAAGATGATGCCATGAAAGTGCTGCACTGAATATGCCAGCAAATCTGGAAAACTCAGCAGTGGCCACAGGACTGGAAAAGGTCAGTTTTCATTCCAATCCCAAAGAAAGGCAATGCCAAAGAATGCTCAAACTACCACACAATTGCCAGGCTTCATCAATATGTGAACTGTGAACTTCCAGATGTTCAACCTGGTTTTAGAAAAGGCAGAGGAACCACAGATCAAATTGCCAACATCTGCTGGATCATGGAAAAAAGCAAGAGAGTTCCAGAAAAACATCTATTTCTGCTTTATTGACTATGCCAAAGCTTTTGACTGTCTGGATTACAATACACTGTGGAAAATTCTGAAAAAGATGGGAATACCAGACCACCTGATCTGCCTCTTGAGAAATCTGTATGCAGGTCAGGAAGCAACAGTTAGAACAGGACATGGAACAACAGACTGGATCCAAATAGGTAAAGGAGTATGTCAAGGCTGTATATCATCATCCTGCGTATTTAACTTATATGCAGAGTGTATCATGAGAGACGCTAGACTGGAAGAAGCACAAGCTGGAATCAAGATTGCTGGGAGAAATATCAATAACCTCAGATATGCAGATGACACAACACTTATGGCATAAAGCGAAGAGGAGCTAAAAAGCCTCTTGATGAAAGTGAAAGTGGAGAGTGAAAAGTTGGCTTAAAGCTCAACATTCAGAAAACGAAGATCATGGCATCTGGTCCCATCACTTCATGGGAAACACATGGGGAAACAGTGGAAACAGTGTCAGACTTTATTTTTTTGGGCTCCAAAATCACTGCAGATGGTGACTGCAGCCATGAAATTAAAAGACGTTTCCTCCTTGGAAGAAAAGTTATGACCACCCTAAATAGCATATTGAAAAGCAAAGACATTACTTTGCCAACAAAGGTCCATCTATTCAAGGCTATGGTTTTTCCAGTGGTCATGTATGGATGTGAGAGTTGGATTGTGAAGAAAGGTGAACACAGAAGAATTGATGCATTTGAACTGTGGTGTTGGGGAAGACTCTTGAGAGTCCCTTGGACTGCAAGGAGATCCAACCAGTCCATTCTGAAGGAGATCAGCCCTGGGACTTTTTTTGGAAGGAATGATGCTAAAGCTGAAACTCCAGTACTTTGGCCACTTCATGTGAAGAGTTGACTCACTGGATAAGACTCTGATTGGGGGCAGGAGGAGAAGGGGACGACAGAGGATGAGATGGCTGAATGGCATCTCTGACTCGATGGACATGAGTCTGAGTGTAGTCCAGGAGTTTGTGATGGACACCGAGGCCTGGCGTGCTGCAATTCATGGGGTCGCAAAGAGTAGGACACGACTGAGCTAGTGATCTGAACTATTTTTTTAGATATAATGTGATTGTACACTTAAAAGACTACAGTATAGTAGTAATATAAAAATAACATTTATATGCACTGGGAAACCAAAATTTATGTGATCATCTGTATTGCAATATTCACATTTTTAAGGTGGCTTAGAACCAAACCTAAAATGTCTTTAAATTATGCCTCTAATATCATTCAGGAGTACTCATCCATATGTCATTATGTAATCATTCTATTTATCCTTGCAAAACTTTGTCATTTTGAAATTAGCTTTGTGTAATATTAATGCAGCTATTTCATCACTCTTTTGATTAGCATTAGAGTGTTACATTTTTCTCTTCCCTTTTACTTTTCATCTGACTTTTTATATTTAAAATGAGTTTCTTGTGGGCAACATATATTTGGGTCTTTTATAAAATCCACTCTGACAATATGAATTAGATCAATCACATTTAAAGTGATTGATATTTAATGGATTAATTAAATATTAATCTATACCAAATTTGTAATTATTTTCTATTTATCATAGTACTTTTTTTCTTTGCCAATCTTTTTCTTTATCATCTGGTTTTAACTGAACATCATTTATGATTCTCCTTTAACTCTTCTCTTAGATATCAATTATCAATTTTTTAATTTTTAAAATGTAATGTTTTCTCTTGAGTTTTTAATATATATTTTGACACTATATCACTTAATATGCCATTAGAAATTATATAAGTATTCCTAATTCATTTCTCCCATCCTTTATTCCATTTAGCATTCATTTATATTATACAAATGTTAGATAGAGTAAGTCAATATAATATTATTATTAATCAGTTATCTAATACTCTATTAATAAGAAAACCAAGAGAATTTATTTAACCTTTATTAGAATACACAGAAGAACTGTACAAAAAAGATCTTCATGACCCAGATAATTATGATGATGTGATCACTGACCTAGAGCCAGACATCCTGGAATGTGAAGTCAAGTGGGCCTTAGAAAGCATCACTACGAACAAAGCTAGTGGAGGTGATGGAATTCCAGTTGAGCTATTTCAAATCCTGAAAGATGAGGCTGTGAACGTGCTGCACTCAATATGCCAGCAAATTTGGAAAACTCAGCTGTGGCCACAGGACTGGAAAAGGTCAGTTTTCATTCCGATCCCAAAGAAAGGCAATGCCAAAGAATGCTCAAACTACCACACAATTGCACTCATCTCACATGCTAGTAAAGTAATGTTCAAAATTCTCCAAGCCAGGCTTCAGCAATACATGAACCATGAACTTCCTGATGTTCAAGCTGGTTTTAGAAAAGGCAGAGGAACCAGAGATCAAACTGCCAACACCCGCTGGATCATGGAAAAAGCAAGAGAGTTCCAGAAAAATATCTATTTCTGCTTTATTGACTATGCCAAAGCCTTTGACTGTGTGGATCACAATTAGCTGTGAAAAATTCTGAAAGAGATGGGAACACCAGACCACCTGACCTGCCTCTTGAGAAATCTGTATGCAGGTCAGGAAGCAACAGTTAGATCTGGACATGGAACAACAGACGGGTTCCAAATAGGAAAAGGAGTACATCCAGGCTGTATATTGTTCCCTGCTTATTTAACTTATATGCAGAGTACATCATGAGAAATGCTGGACTGGAAGGCCACAAGCTGGAATCAAGATTGCCAGGAGAAATATCAATAACCTCAGATATGCATATGACACCACCCTTACGGCAGAAAGTGAAGAGGAACTAAAGAGCCTCTTGATGAAAGTGAAAGAGGAGAGTGAAAAAGTTGGCTTGAAGCTCAACATTCAGAAAACAAAGATTATGGCATCCGGTCCCATCACTTCATGGGAAACACATGGGGAAACTGTGGAAACAGTGTCAGACTTTATTTTTCTGGGCTCCAAAATCACTGCAGATGGTGACTGCAGCCATGAAATTAAAAGACGCTTACTCCTTGGAAGGAAAGTTATGACCAACCTAGATAGCGTATTCAAAAGCAGAGATACTACTTTGCCAACAAAGGTTCGTCTAGTCAAGGCTATGGTTTTTTCTGTGGTCATGTATGGATGTGAGAATTGGACTGTGAAGAAGGCTGAGTGCCGAAGAATTGATGCTTTTGAACTGTGGTGTTGGAGAAGACTCTTGAGAGTCCTTTGGACTGCAAGGAGATCCAACTAGTCCATTCTGAAGGAGATCAGCCCTGGGATTTCTTTGGAAGGAATGATGCTAAAGCCGAAACTCCAGTACTTTGGCCACCTAATGCGAAGAGCTGACTCATTGGAAAAGACTCTGATGCTGGGAGGGATTGGGGGCAGGAGGAGAAGGGGACCACAGAGGATGAGATGGCTAGATGGCATCACTGACTCGATTGACGTGAGTCTGAGTGAACTCCGGGAGTTGGTGATGGACAGGGAGGCCTGGCGTGCTGCAATCATGGGCTCGCAAAGAGTCGGACACGACTGAGCAACTCAAGTGAACTGAATTCTGTTTCCAGCACTTTTCCTTTCTTTATGTATATCTCAGTTTCTGACATATCATTTTCCTTCTGCTCTAAAACCTTCTTTCAATGTTTGCTTTAGGACTGGTTTACAAATGATAAATATCCTCATTTTTTTTTGAGGGTCTATATTTCTCCTTTACATTAAGAAATTATATTTATTTATTTACTATGTTGTGTTAGTTTCAGGTGTATAGCAAATTGATTCAGTTATAAACATATATCCATTCTTCTCCAGATTCTTCTCATATAGATTATTATAGGATATTAACTACAGTTCCCTATATTATACAGTAAGTCTTTATCATCTATTGTATATATAGTAGTATATATATTTTAATCCCAAACTGCTAATTTATCCTTCCCCATTTTCTGTTTCCAAAACCTGCGAGTCTGTTTTGTTCTTAAGTTCATTTGAATCATTTTGTAGATTCCATATATAAGCGATATATATTTGTCTTTCTCTGACTTCACTTAGTACAATAATCTCTAGGTCTATCAATGTTGCTGCTTTTTAGAAAAACATAAATAAACAAATGTGACCTAATTAAACCTAAAAGCTTTTGTCCAACAAAGGAAACCATAAACAAAATGAAAAGCAACCCACAAATTGGAGAAAACAGCTCGTATAAAAGTAAAGCAGCTCAATATTAAAGAAAAAAAACAAAAACAAACCCTCCCAAACAACCCAATCAAAAAATGGGTAGAAGATTTAAATAGACACTTCTCCAAGGAAGACAAATATATGGCCAAAAAGCACACAGAAAGATATTCAGCATCACTGTTACAGAAATGCAAATCAAAACTACAATGAAGTATCATGTTATGGCTCAGAATGGCCATCCATGAAACGTCTACAAGCAATAAATGCTGGAGAATATATGGAGAAAAGGGAACCCTCCCACTCTGTTAGTGATACTGTAAATTGGAACAATCACTTTGGAGAACAGTATGGGGGTCCCTTAAGAAACTAAAACTAGAACTATCATACGATCCAGCAGTCCCACTCCTGAGCATATAGCTGGAGAAAACTATAAATTGAAAAGATACATGTACTCCATGTTCATTGCAGCATTATTTACAAATAGCCACGACATGGAAGCAGGCTAAATGCCCATCAACAGAGGAATAGAAAAAGAAGAGTTGGTACATATATACAATGGAATATTACTCAGTCATAAACACGAATGAAATAATGCCATTTGCAGCAACATGGATGGACGTAAGATTACCTCTTTTATTTTTAAAAGTTATTTTAAAAAATTACTTTTAATTGGAGGATACTTGCTTTACAATATGTGTTGTTTTCTGCCATACATCAATATGAATAGGTTAAGGTATCAGGGCAGGTACATATGTATACCTCCTTTACTTTTAGGGGATAATTTCAATGAAGATAAGATTCAAGACAGAAGTGCACACTGTTTATTCCCATTCTTCTGTAGGTAAAGTGATCCCCATCACAATTTCTTTCAAGAATTCTCTTTCTTTAGCTTTCTTCAGGTTGAAAATAACATGTCCAGATGTAGAATTTTTTTGTGTATATAGCCTCCTGGACCTGCCATTTGGTCTCTGTCATTAATTTTAGAAAATTCACTATAACTCAAAAGGAAACAAACAAATCCACTTTATAGATGGTTTTTGTTCAGTTGTTCAGTTGTGTCTGACTGTGACCCCATGGTCTGCAGCACACCAGGCTTCCCTGTCCTTCACCATCTCCTAGAGCTTGCTCAATCTCTTGTCCATTGAGCTGGTCGTGCCACCCTACCATTTCAGCCTTTGTTGTTCCTCTCCTACAACCTTCAATCTTTCCCAGAATCAGAGTCTTTTCTAATGAGTCGGCCCTTTGCATCATGTGGCCAAGTACTAGAGCTTCAGCACCAGTCCTTGTAATGAATATTCAGGACTGATTTCCTTTAGGGTTGACTGGTTTGAATTTCTTGCTGTCCAAGGGACTCTCAAGAGTCATCTTCACCACCAAAGCTCAAAAGCATCAGTTCTTCAGTGTTCAGCTTTCTTTATTGTCCAGCTCTCACATCCATACAAGACTACTGGAAAAACTACACCTTTGACTATATGGAACTTTGTCAGCAAAGTAATGTCTCTGCTTTTTAATATGCTGTCTAGTTTTGTCATAGGTTTCCTTCAAGGAAAGCGTCTTTTAATTTCATGACTGCTGTCACCATCTGCAGTGATTTTAGAGCTCAAGAAAATAGTCTGTCACTGTTTCCATTGTTACAAGTTGCCATGATCTTTGATTTTTTAATGTTGAGTTTTAAGCCAGCTTTTTCACTCTCCTCCTTCAACTTCTTCAAGAGGTTCTTTAGTTCTTCTTTGCTTTCTGCCATAAGGGTGGTGTTATCTGCATATCTGAGGTTATTGATATTTCTCCTGACAGTCTTGATTCCAGCTTGTGCTTCATCCAGTCGGGCATTTCACATGATGTACTTTGCATATACGTTAAATAAGCAATGTGACAATATACAGCCTTGACGTACACCTTTCCCAATTTGGAACCAGTCTGTTATTCCACTTCTGGTTCTAATTGTTGCATCTTGACCTGCATACAGGTTTCCCAGGAGGCAGGTAAGGTGGTCTGGTAATCCCATCTCTTGAAGAATTTTCCAGTTTGTCATGATTCACACAGTCAATGGATTCAGCATAGTCAACAAAACAGAAGTAGATGTTTTTCTGAAATTTTCTTGCTTTTTCTATTATCCAACAGATGTTGGCAATTTCACCTCTGATCCCTATGCCTTTTCTAAATCCAGCTTGAAAATTTGTAAGTCCTTGGTTCACATACTGTTGAAGCCTGGCTTGGAGAATTTTGAGCATTTACTTTGATAGCATGTGAAATGAGTGCAACTGCGTGGTAGTTTGAACATTCTTTGACATGGCCCTTCTTTGGGACTGGAATGAAAACTGACCTTTTCTAGTCCTGTGGCCACAGCTGAGTTTTCCAAATTTGCTGGCATATTGAGTGCAGCACTTTCACAGCATCATCTTTTAGGATTTGAAATAGCTCAACTGAAATTCCATGACCTCCACTAGCTTTGTTTGTAGTGATGCTTCCTAAGGCCCACTTGACTTCACATTCCAGGACGTCTGGCTCTAGGTGAGTGATCACGCCATCATGGTTATCTGAGTCATGAAGATCTTTTTTGTATACTTCTTCTGTGTATCCTTGGCACCTCTTCTTAATATCTTTGGCTTCTGTTAGGTCCATACAATTTCTTTCCTTTATTGTGACCATCTCTGTGTGAAATGTTTATTGGTATCTCTAATTTTCTTGAAGAGATCTCCAGTCTTTCCCATTCTATTGTTTTCCTCTGTTTCTTTACACTGTTCACTTACTAAGGCTTTCTTATCTCTCTTTGCTCTTTTCTTGCAACTTTGCATTCAGATGGGCATATCTTTCCTTTTCTACTTTGTCTTTTGCTTCTCTTATTTTCTCAGCTATTTGTAAGGCCTCTTCTGACAACCATTTTGCTTTTTTGCATTTCCTTACCTTGGGGATGGTTCTGATCACTGCTGCTGTACACTGTCAAGAACCTCCATCCAAATTTATTCAGGCACTCAATCAGATCTAAACCTTTGAGTCTATTTTTTGTCACTTTCACCATACAATATAAGGGATATGATTTAGGTCATACCTGAATGTTCTAATGGTTTTGCCTACTTTCTTCAAGTCTGAAATTGACAATAAGGAGTTCATGATCTGAGCCACCATCAGCTCCTGGTCTTTTTATTTATTTATTTAGTTTTTTTTTCTGACTGTTCAGAGCTTCTCCATTTCAGCTACAAAGAATATAATTAATCTGATTTTGGTATTGACCATTTGGTGATGTCCATGTGTTAAGTCATCTCTCATGTTGTTGGAAGAGGGTGTGTGCTATGATCAGTATATTCTCTTGGCAAAACTCTGTTAGCCTTTCCCTGATTCATTTTATACTCCAAGTCCAAACTTGCCATTATTCCAGGTCCCTCTTGACTTTCTACTTCTGCATTTCAGTTTCCTATGATGAAAAGGATATCATTTTTTGGTGTTAATTCTAGAAAGTCTTATAGGTCTTCACAGAACCATTAAACTTCAGCTTCTTTGGCATTAGTGGTTGGGGCATAGACTTGGATTACTCTTTTGTTGGATGGTTTGCCTTGGAAATGAACGGAGATCATTGTCGTTATTGAGATTGCACCCAAGTACTGCCTTTCAGACTCTTGTTGACCATGAGGGCTACTCCGTTTCTTCTAAGGGACTCTTGCCCATAATAGTAGATACAATGGTCATCTGAATTTATTTTGCCCACTCCAGTCCATTTTATTTCGCTGATCCCTAAAATGTTGATGTTCACTCTTGCCATCTCCTGTTTGACCACTTTCAATTTACCTTGATTCATAGACCTAACATTCCATATTCCTATATAATATTTTTCTTTACAGCATTGGACTTTACTTTCACCACTGGGCACATTCACAACTGTGTGTTGTTTCCACTTTGGCTCAGCCTCTTCATTCCTTCTGGAGCTATTTCTCCACTCTCCTCCGGGAGCATACTGGACACCCACCAACCTGGGGAGTTCTTTCAGTGTCATATTTTTTGCCTTTTCATACTGTTCATGGGGTTCTCAAGGCAAGAATGCTAAAGTGGTTTGTCATTCCCTTCTCCAGTGGACCACGTTTTGTCAGAATTCTCCACTATGACCTGTCCCATCTTGGGTGGCCCTACATGGCATGGCTCATAGTTTCATTGAGTTAGACAAGGTTGTGATCCATGCGATCAGTGTGGTTAGTTTTCTGTGATTCTGGTTTCATTCTGTTTGCCCTGTGAAGGATGAGGATAAGAGGCTTGTCTATAAGGTGGCGGAGTAGAAGGACGTGTGTTCATCTCCTGCTCTGAGTGTCTGGGAGTCTCCAGTGGAGGTGTGGATCAACAGTGGCCTACCACAGGGTCAGAGGCACTAACTACAGCAGTCCTTGGAGCCGTGATGTGCTGGCAAGTCCTTTTGAAGGAGGTCACCATTACCACCATTACCCTCGTTCAAACAAGCTGAAATCCACACGGAGACGAGGTTGAGGCTCATGTCCCCATGACCCGAATGGCAGGGATGCTTTTTCTTTCTGGAAAGAGAGCAGAGGATACTTTTGCAGGCCAATTAAGTAGGAAGATGGCTCTTCAACTCTTGCCTGAAGCCAATTCACCCTGACTGCTGGGCCCTCACAGGTGGAGACTTCAAAAATATATATATTAAAAAAAAAACCATATATATATATATATATATATATATATATATATGCTTTGTCTCTATCTTTACATATTCTAATTATACATATGTGTATCTATTTACACTGTCCCACAGTCCTTTGATGGTCTGTTCTATATATATATATATATATATATTTTTTTTTTTTTTTTCCATTTTTACTCTCCTTTCATTTTGTGTAGTTTCTATTGATGTATCTTAAAGCTCACTGATTCCTCAGTTGTGTCTAACTGGTGTACCAAAGGCATTTTTCATTTCTGTAATGTTTATGATTTCTATAGTTTTCTTTTAAATTATTTCTTAGAGTTTCTTTCTCTTTGCTTACATTATCCACCTGTTCCTTCATAGTTTCTATTTTTCCCATACAGTCTTTAATATTTTAATCATAAATCTTTCACATTTCCTACGTAGTTATTTTTATTTGCAAAACCTGCACCATATCTGAATCTTTCTGTTGTTTGTTTTGTCACTTCAGGCTATGTTTCTCTTGTCTTTAACATGCCATGTAATTTTTTTGTTGTTTAAATTTGTATACAGTGTATTGGATAACAGGAACTGAGACAAAGATTTTAATGTAGCTGTATGTTACTTTGGCTAGGAGTTGGGCCTGCTTAATTTCTGATACTTCTGTATGTGTTAGACTTTAAATTCTACTAGTTTCCTTAATTTTTCCTCTTCTCTTGTTTTCAAGCTTTCCTAAGAACTCTTCCATGTACTGAAGCTCTTTCAATGGTTCTACACAGGTTTTATCCTGGGGCCCTCTTAGTATGGTGGTAAAGCTGAGGGAAGAGTAAGTATTGTAAAATTTTACAATTAAATATCTGTCTTTTAATGAGACGTGCTCTGGATTGTGACATTCACATGTGTCTCTTAGTTTTCCCCATCCAGCATTTTAGGTAAGGTAGTTTTTTTTTTTTTTTTTTTTTTTTTTTTATATTTTATTTTATTTTTTAACTTTACAATATTGTATTGGTTTTGCCATATATCAACATGAATCTGCCACAGGTATACACGTGTTCCCCATCCTGAACCCTCCTCCCTCCTCCCTCCCCGTACCAGTTTTGTTATATGTGTGTGTGTTGAGAATAGACCTTTGTGTAGGCTCTAGGTGTACTTCACAATAGCTACATTTGCCCTCACTCTTCAGATCTATGAGTAACATTTCTTGACACTTGACTGTAAGAAGTGGGCAGGATTCCTGAAGTTAGTATCCATGAAAATTTTGGTGATCTCATCCCCTCAAGGTGGTGGAAATCAGGAATTTTTAACTCTCAGGCTAACCCACACTTAGCTTCAATCAATTTGACAAAATTACCGTTCTGTGTTACTTAAAGTTTATAGCTCCAAAACCTTCTGCTTCAGGTAAGCAGTTCTTGGAGGAACTCTCTGGATTAATCCAAATATCCAGATTTTGGAGTGATAAATGTATCCTGCAGACATGTTTTTCTGATGAGTTTAAGACTAGTCATTGCTTTCCAATTTATTAAGCTCTTTTCTTGTTTCAAGAATGGGAATGACAACTTCAAACTCTTTATATGTTACAGCTAAAATAAGTTGATTGGTATATTTTAATGTGAAAATATTTATATTGTTAAGAATTTTAGTGCCTTGAATTCCTCTATGTGATCCTAATTTACTTGTTTACATGTGGGTATTTTGCACATAATAAATTTTGATTGAATAGAATATATCTAATAATTCAATATGTAATTGAGAGAATTTTATATTTAAAATTTTATTTTTAAAGTATTTTTGTAGTGTAGAAATTTCTTTGTGAATTGTTCATAATAACATATCACTCATCTCTGAAAATTTTAATACTATGTGTTAGGATTTTTATAAGTAAGTAAATAATCTGGGACTGGTCACCACAGAAGCATTAATCACAAATTCATAATAAACAACATATTCATATACACTAGTGATGAGAGGTAAAATGCTATTGAGTGATAACCAATGTGATAGCAGAATTAGTTCAAAGATTAAAAAGCTCATATATTTCCTCTAAGATGGGTATTATTTGATTTCCAAATAATAATACAGAATATATTAAAATATTATGTTCTTATTAATATAATCAAGTGCTTTCATTAAAGAGCTTTGCAAAATAGTTGTGTACTATCTCATAAACAGAATTTGGTCTTATTATTCTTTCCATTTAAAAAGAACTAAAGGATGGACAAGATCAAGACAGCAGAGGAGTAGGACATGGAGCTCATCTCCTCCCAAAAATACATCAAAAATAGAGCTACAGGTTGTACAAGGCAGAGCCAAGATGGCAGAAAGGGAAGACATGCAGTCCATGTCTCCCCACAACTAGGTTACTTACCAGACACTGGTGGGGGACATCTGATAACCAGGAAGATGGCAGAAATTCCAGCAACCAGGTAGGATGTCAGGGGAGCAAGGAGAAGAGGGGAAGTGGAAGCCAGACAGGACCAGCACACATGAGGGGCAGCCGAGGGAGGGGAGTGGTTCTCACACCCAGAGAGGTACATTTGTCTCTGGGGATCTGCATAGGGAAGGAGGCACCCTCATGGGTTGGAGGGCCATACTTGGAGTTCGTTTCCCCTTATACACTTGGCCCAGGGAGCTACCTAAGGCTCCTCTGTCCTCCAGCACCCCTCTGCCTGAGTTGGTACAAGGGCCATGGTAGGGAAGTGGAGGAGGAAAATCTAGGCCAGCTGGGGGGACCTTTACTGGGTTGGAGGATCAGAGGAAGCGCTTGCAGTTCTGTGGCCCACTCAGCCCCAAGCAGCCTCCAGAGGCCCCAGGCCTAGTTCTTCACATTTTCCAGGGCCCTCTCCACCTATGGAGGTCCTGTAGGCATAACAGAGGCTCCCTCTGGAGTTAGAAGATCAGGGTAACCTGCCTGGTGTTCCCTGTCCACATGGCCCGGGGCACCTCCTGGGGCCCCAGGCTTGATCCTCTACATCCTGAGGCCAGAGGCACTTCAGACTCCCCTCTCGGGGTCTTTTCTTGGCATAGGTTCTGAATCTACATCCCACTCCCCCATAGCCAAAGTTTTTTCTGGTTTTTTTTTTCTTGTCCTTTCTTATTGGAGTTAGGTTTTGCCCTCTGGTGGTTGTTTCATATATATTCTGATTTTTTCCCCTAATATACCTGTTAGCTTTTACAATTTATTTTTTATTATGTTATTGTTCTGTCCACCCCCCTCTTTTTATTTTATTTTTTTCTGCACCCGGTGGCTTCCAGGGTCTGTTTATGGGATGGAAATTGGGCCTGAGCTCTTGTGGTGGGAGCTCCTTGGACTTGTTAGTCCAAGTCTGAACTGCTGGACTAACAGAGAATGTCAGGCCCCAGGGAATATTAATCAGAGTGAGGTATCCCAGAGGTCCACATCTCAATACCAAGACCTGGCTCTACCCAGCTTACTGCAAACTCCACTGCTGGAAACCTCAGTCAGAACAACTAATAAAACAGGAACACAGTCCCACTCATCAAGAAATGAGACAACAATAAATATGTTACAGATAAAGGAGCAAGGTAAACACATACAAGACCAAATAAATGAAAATGGAATAGGCAACCTATCTGAAAAAGAGTTGAATATAAAGAATGTACTATCATTCTTTTTCAAGAATGATAGTAAAAGATGTTCCAAAATTTTGAAAGTAGAATGTAGAAAATGCAAGAAACATTTAACAAGAATCAGGAAGAACTAAATAAAAAACAATGTCAAACAACACAATAACTAAAATTAAAAATACTCTAGAAGGAATCAATAGCAGAATAATTGAGGCAGAAGAATGGTGAGCTAATAAGTGAGCTGGAAGACAGAATGATGAAAATAACTGCTGAGGGACAGAATAAAGATAAAAGAATGACAAGATTGAGTATAGTCTCAGAGCCCTCTGAGACAATATAAACACACTAACATTTGATTTATAGGATACCAGAAGAAGGAGAGAAGGGGTCTGAGAAGATTATTTGATGGGATTAAAGTGGAAAACTTCCTTAACATGGGAAAGGAAATAGCCACCCAAGTACAGGAAGCACAGAGAGTCCCAGACAGGATAAAACCTAGGAAAAACACACCAGAACACATATTAACCAAAGTAACAAAAATTAAATACAAAGAAAAATATTAAAAGCAGCAAGGAAAAAGCAAAAAATAATATACAAGGGAATCCCCTATGGCTGTCAGGTGATTTTTCGGCAAAAACTGCAGATCAGAAGGGAGTAGCAGGATATATTTAAAGTGATGGAAGGGAAAAACCTTTAACCAAGATTACTCGAGCTAGCAATGATCTCATTCAGATTTGATGGAGAAATCAAAAGCTTTACAGTCAAGAAAAAGCTAAGAGAGCTCAGCACCACAAAAGCAACTGTACAACAAATGCTAAAGGAACTTCTCTAGCCAGGAATCAAAAAAGAAGGAAAAGGTCCACAAAAACGAACTCAAAACAATTACGAAAACGGCAATAGGAACATAAACATTGATAATTTTCAGATAATGTGTCTGAAAGTAAAAATGGAATTAATAGAATAACTGAGGCAGAAGAATGCGTAAGTAAGCTGGAACACAGATTGATGGAAATAAATGCTGAGCAGCAGAATAAAGATAAAATAATGAAAAGAACTCAGACCTCAGACAATATTAAACACACCACCAACAAACACTGGGGAGGATGTAGAGAAAAGGGAATCCTCTTGCACAGTTGGTGGAAATGTAAATTGATACAGCCACTATGGAGAACAGTATGGAGGTTCCTTGAAAAACTAAACATAGAAGTGCCATATGACCCAGAAATCCCACTACTGGGCATATTTCCCAAGAAAACCATAACTCAGCAAGACACATACACCCCAATGTTCACTGCAGCACTGTTTATATTAGGACATAGAAGCAACCTAGATGTCCATCGACAGAGGAATGGATAAAGAAGATGTGGTATATATATACAATAGAATATTACCCAGTGATAAAAAGAAAAAAATTCAGTCATTTGCAGTGATGCGGATGAACCTAAAGCCTGTCATACAAAGCAAAGTTAGAGAAAAACAAATATAATATATTAATGTATATATATGGAATCTAGAAAAATGGTACTGGTGAACCTACTTGCAGGGCAAGAATAGAGATGCAGACATAGAGAACGTACCTGTGGTCACAACTGGGGGAAGAAATTGGGGGACAAGTGGAGAGAGAATAGCATTGACACACACACACACACATATATAAATATATATATATATATATACACTGCTGCTGCTGCTGCTGCTGCTGCTAAGTCGCTTCAGTTGAGTCTGACTCTGGGCAACCCCATAGACGGCAGCCCACCAGGCTTCCGCATCCCTGGGATTCTCCAGGCAAGAACACTGGAGTGGGTTGCCATTTCCTTCTCCAATGCATGAAAGTGAAAAGTGAAGGTGAAGTCACTCAGTCCTGTCCGACTCTAGCGACTGCAGCCTACCAGGCTCCTCTGCCCATGGGATTTTCTAGGCAAAAGTACTGGAGTGGGGTGCCATTGCCTTCTCCAATATACACTGCTGCTGCTGCTGCTAAGTCGCTTCAGTCATGTCTGACTCTGTGTGACCCCATAGATGGGAGCCCACCAGGCTCCCCCGTCCCTGGGATTCTCCAGGCAAGAACACTGGAGTGGGCTGCCATTTCCTTCTCCAAGGCACGAAAGTGGAAAGTGAAAGGGAAGTCGCTCAGTCATGTCCGACTCCCAGTGACCCCATGGACTTCAGCCTACCAGGCTCCTCCATCCATGGGATTTTCCAGGCAAGAGTACTGGAGTGGGGTACCATTGCCTTCTCCGCTGATATACACTACCATGTGTAAAATAGACAGCTGGTGGGAAGCTGCTTATAGCACAGGGAGCTCAGTTTGGTGCTCTGTGATGACATAGAGGATGGAATGGGAGAGTGGAAAGGAGGCACAAGAGGGATGGGATGGGATACACACAGCTGATTTGCTTTGTTGTACAGCAGAAACTAACACAGTATTGTAAAACAATTATATTCCAAGAAAAAAAAAAATTACTGCCTGAGACACCTTCAGATCACCTCCAACCAAGTGATCGATCCACAAATATAAAGACTTAATGTATATTATTATATTTATGTTTTAAGGTTGGGGAAGGGAAGAAGCAGTCTTTAGTTATCTTCTATTGCACCCTCTAAAACTTGATGTAATAAACTATATGGGGAAAGAATCTGAGAAAAAATGGATCTATAAATAACTGAATTACTTTGCTGCACACTTGAAACTAATAAAACTTTATAAATCAACTACATGCGAATAAAAAATAAAAATTAAAAAAAAACACACAAAGGAAATACCTTGAAACGAATACACAATACAGTAATCTAGGAGTTTTTGTTTGTTTTTTTAATCATGATGCCTACATTTCACATCCATTAAATTAAATAATTCTTTGGCAGTATGGATTCTGTTACTTTGTTTTTAAAAATTGCTTATTTTGTTTTCTAACCAGCTCTGTTCAATCTGAATCAAAGGGATAACTGATCATCTTCATTATAGAAGAATATAAAGGCAGGAATATAACTAGGAAGATGCAAATTGTTCTGTCAGAGGCTGTTTAGTTCACTATTGATGTTTTATGCTATACTATTTAAATGGTTTTATTAAATAAATGAAGGAATGAAACAAAATTTCAAAACTACATAAAATAAAATTTATGTATTTTTTTATTATTTGACATTAGGATAAAAATTCTAACAATTTCCCAAAGTTGCATTAAAATGTTTTCCTTTTTTGCCGTAGAATCTAAATTTTATATCAGATCAGATCACATCAGATCAGTAGCTCAGTCGTGTCCGACTCTTTGCGACCCCATGAATTGTAGCACGCCAGGCCTCCCTGTCTATCACCAACTCCCGGAGTTCATTGAGACTCATGTCCATCGAGTCAAGTGATGCCATCCAGCCATCTCATCCTCTGTTGTCCCCTTCTCCTCTTGCCCCCAATCCCTCCCAGTATCAGAGTCTTTTCCAATGAGTCAACTCTTCGCATGAGGTGGCCAAAGTACTGGAGTTTCAGCTTTAGCATCATTCCTTCCAAAGAAATCCCAGGGCTGATCTCCTTCAGAATGGACTGGTTGGATCTCCTTGCAGTCCAAGGGACTCTCAAGAGACTTCTCCAACACCACAGTTCAAAAGCATCAATTCTTCAGTGCTCAGATTTCTTCACAGTCCAACTCTCACATCCATACATGACCACAGGAAAAACCATAGCCTTGACTAGACGGACCTTTGTTGGCAAAGTAATGTCTCTGCTTTTGAATATGCTATCTAGGTTGGTCATAACTTTCCTTCCAAGGAGTAAGCGTCTTTTAATTTCACAGCTGCAGTCACCATCTGCAGTGATTTTGGAGCCCAGAAAAATAAAGTCTGACACTGTTTGCACTGTTTCCTCATCTATTTCCTATGAAGTGATGGGACTGGATGCCATGATCTTCATTTTCTGAATGTTGAGCTTTATGCCAACTTTTTCACTCTCCACTTCCACTTTCATCAAGAGGCTTTTTAGTTCCTCTTCACTTTCTGCCATAAGGTTAACCAAAGCTATAAGACATGCAATCATAGTTTCAGAGATCATTGCAATATATCAATGATATGGAAGCTTCAAGAATTGGTAAAAGAAAAGATTTGTCATATATTCTATAGATGGCTAATGCTAAAATCATGGTGTGCAATGTTGATAAACCAATAGTTTCATCTACGTAAATATTAAATTTCTGTTAGGTAAAAAGTTAATGCATTAAAGTTAATGCTACCTAACAGAAATTTAATATTTATGTAGATAAAACTATTGGTTTATCAACATTGCATACCATGAATCTTTTCTTTTACCAATTCTTGAAGCTTCCATATCATTGATATATTGCAATGATCTCTGAAACTATGATTGCATGTCTTATAGCTTTGGTTAACCTACCAAAAATTTACTGACAAGCCTATGCCAAAGCAAATTTCTGTCACATTTTTTCCCTCCGTTCTTTTTCTAATACCTAGTTTAGAATGGACATTAATACCATTTTCCATTTTTTAAAAAGATTAAATGCTTGCAAGTCCTCATCAGGAAAGAAATTAGTTTTAGGACTAATAATGCTTTTGATACAAAGTGCTTTCTCCAAAAGGAATTTAATAATATTTGGAGTTTTTGAATGAGTTGCTTTAGGACTTAGGAATTATTTTTGCCAAGTTTTTAGGCTTATAAACAGAATTAAAGAAAAAAATATCTTAAACAGTTCAAAAATTGTGTTTAGATTAACAAACCAAGGTTATTTTCAGATGAATATATTCTGGGTTTTATCATGCTGAGTTTTTATTTTTTTGTTAGCACATTAGATGAATATATCTACAGATCTAAAGTGGTATAATACTGAATATATCTATAAGGAAGAAATCCTTTTTTTTAAAAAAAGTGCTTTTCTGAGACCCTTCAGAGAGTTTGGGACTTTTGGAGGCATGAGCCACCCTGTCTCCTTGCCTACATAAAATCCTTCCTCTGCTTCCACCCCCCCCAAAAAAAAATCCCTTAATATTGAATAACTTTTGATATTCTATATGGCTGCTTTTCAACATGCAAAAGGTGAGGAAAAATAAATCTCTGGGCTAAAAATTTCCTTTAGAGCCTTAACTATAATCAGAGTGAAATTTCCACCTGTCCAGAGTTCAAGACCTAGGGCGATAATTTTCTACCTGTAGAATATTTCCATTCCTTACAAATTACCAGTAGTACTGTTGACATTAACATGCATTAGTAAGAGGATGTATGCACTAGAGGGAGATGGGTGGAGTAGAAAATAAATGACTCTACTTCTCCTCTAATGTTAATAGTTTTAAATCTATCTCTTTTCTCCTTGCAATCATCTTTTCTAAATTCTGTCCCATCTTATACCATTTCCAAGTACTTTTTCATGGAAATAAATATGTACATAAAATAGAAGAAAATAAAGTATGTTGAATGAAACATAAAAGACAGTAAAACAGTAGGCCATCATTTAAGCAATTATGTTCAATGAATATATTAGAGCTTAGACTACCCAATTTGAGAATGGCATTGAAATATGTATAATATCATATATGAAACGAGTCGCCAGTCCAGGTTCAATGCACAATACTGGATGCTTGGGGCTGGTGCACTGGGACGACCCAGAGGGATGGTATGGGGAGGGAGGAGGGAGGAGGGTTCAGGATGGGGAACACATGTATACCTGTGGCGGATTCATTTTGATATATGGCAAAACCAATACAATATTGTAAAGTTAAATAAAATAAAATTTTAAAAAAAGGAAAAAAAATAAAACAATATAAAATAGTGCTTTCTTTATATAGAATACATTCAATGTTGTGTTTGTTTCCAAATAAATTTAAAATAAAAAAGGAGATAGTTACAAATAGTACATTTTTACAGGCTACATTTAATAGAAGACAATGCTAAATTAAGAAAAAATATATATTATGATCATTTAGGCCATGGTAGCTAGTTACCTGGTCAAATACTCATCTTGATATTGCTGTGAAGGTATTTTGTAGACATTATTTACATTTAAAATTACTGACTTTAAGTAAATCTTCAAAGACTGAAGCTTATTCAATCAGCTGAAAGATCTCAAGAGCAAGACCTAACATTTCCTGAAGAAAAAGCAATTGTGCCTCAAGTCTGTAATAAAAGTTCTGCCTGAGGCTCTAGCCTGCTGACCTGCCCTACAGATTAAAGTCTTGCCAGCCCCCATAACAGTATGAGCCAATTAATTAAATTTGCACTGGTCATAGCAAACACCCTCTTCCAACAACACTAGAGACAACTCTACACATGGACATCACCAGATGGTCAATACCAAAATCAGATTGACTATATTCTTTGCAGACAAAGATGGAGAAGCTCTATACAATCAGCAAAAAACAAGACTGGGAGATGACTGTGGCTCTGATCATGAGCTCCTTATTGCAAAATTCAGATTTAAAGTAGGGGAAACCACTAGACCATTCAGGAATGACTTAAATCACTTATCATTATACAGTGGAAGTGACACATAGATTAAAGGGATTAGATTTGACAGACAAAGTGCCTGAAGAACTATGGGTAGAGGTTCATAACACTATACAGGAGGTGGTGACCAAACCCATCTGCAAGAAAGAGAAATGCAACAATGCAAAATGGTTGCCTAAGGAGACTTACAATTAGCTGAGAAGAGAAGTGAAAGGCAAAGGAGAAAGGGAAAGATATACTCATCTGAATGTAGAGTTTCAAAGAATAGCAAGCCTTCTTAAATGAACAATGCAAAGAAATAGAGGAAAAGAATAGAATGGAAAAGACTAGAGATCTCCAAGAAAATAAGAGAATTGCAGAGGAAGGAAAACTCTCAAACTTATCCTACGAGGCTACCAACATCCTGATACCAAAACCAGACAAAGCTGCCATAAAATAGAAAAGAAAAGAAAGAAAGAAAGAAGGAAAGTGAATCACTCAGTTATGTCTGACTCTTTGCGGCTCCATGGCCTGTAGCCTACCAGGCTCCTCCATAGCATTGCCTCAAAAATGGGATTTTTGAGGCAAGAGTACTAGAGTGCATTGCCATTTCCTCTCCAGGGAATCTTCCTGACCCAGAATCAAACCTGGGTCTCCTGCATTGTAGGCAGATGCTTGACTGTCTGAGCCACCAGGGAAGTCTTTAACTAGAAAACTACATGCCAATATCACTGATGAACATAGATACAAAAATCCTCAACAGAATTCTAACAAACAGATCCCAAAAACATATTAAAAATATCATATGTCATGATCAAGTAGGCTTTATTCCAGGGATGCAAGGATTCAATATTCACAAATCAATGTGATACAAAATATTAACAAATTGAAAGATAAAAAAAACACATATGATTGTTTCAATAGATGCAGAGAAAGCCTTTGACAACATTCAACATCCATTTATGATAAAAACTCTCCAGAAAGTAGGCAAAGAAGGAACATACCTCAAGATAATAAAAGCCATATACAACAAATCCACAGCCAACATAATCCTCAATGGCAAAAAACTGAGAGCATTTCCTTTAAAATTAGAACAAGACAAGGGTGCCCACTTTCACCACTACTATTCAACATAGTTTTGAAAGTCCTATCCACAGGAATCAGAGAAGAAAAATAAAAGGAATCCAGATTGGAAAAGAAGAAGTAAAACTCTGTTTTCAGAGGACATGATCCTCTGAATAGAAAACCCTAAAGATGCCACCAGAAACCTACTAGAACTAATCAATGAATCTAGTAAAGTTGCAGGATATAAAGTGAATACACATAAATCCCTTGCAATCCTATACACTAACAATGAAAAATCAGAAAGAGAAATTAAGGAAACAATCCCATTCACCATTGCAATGAAAACAATAAAATACTTAGGAATAAACTTATCTAAAGATATAAAACACCTGTATACATAAAATTATAAAACACTACAAAAAAAATCAAAGATGACACAAATAGATGGAGAAATATATCATGTTCTTGGATTGGAAAAATCAATATAGTGAAAATAAGTATATTATCTGAAGCAATCTATAGATTCAATGCATTCCCTATCAAACTACCAATGGTATTTTTCACAGAACTAAAACAAATAATTTCAATATTTTTATGGAAACATAAAAGACCCCAAATAGCCAAAGCAATTTTGATAAATAATGGAACTGGAGGAATTAACCTTCCTGTATTCAGTCTATATTACAAAGCTACAGTCATCAAAACACTATGGTACTGGCACAAAGACAGAAATATAAATCAATGGAACAAAACAGAAAGTCTGGAGATAAATACACACACCTATGGGCACCTTATATTTGACAGGAGGCAAAAAATATACAATGGAGCAAAGATAGCCTCTTCAACAAGTGGTGCTGGGAAAACTGTCAACTGTGTGTAAAAGAATGAAACTAGAACACTTCCTAACACCATACACAAAAATAAACTCAAAATGGATTAAAAGCCTAAATGTAAGACCAGAAACTATAAAAGTCTTAGAGGAAAACATAGGTAGAACACTCTCTGACATAAATCACAGCAAGATCCTCTGTAACTCACCTCCCAGAGTAATGGAAATAAAAACCAAAGTAAAGAAATGGAACTTATTAAACTTTAGAGCTTTTGCACAATGAAGGAAATTGTAAGTAAGGTGAAAAGACAGTCTTCAGAATGGGAGAAACTAATAGCAAATCAAACAACTGACAAAGAATTAATCTCCAAAATATACAAGTAGCTCATGCAGCTCAATACCAGATAAGTGAACAACCCTATCAAAAAGTGGGCAGAAGACCTAAACAGACATTTCTCCAAAGAAGACATATGGATGGCTAATAAACACATGAAAAGATGCCCAACATCACTCATTATCAGAAAAATGTAAATCAAAACCACAATGAGGTATCATCTCACACTGGTCAAAATGGCCATCATCAGAATCTACAAACAATAAATGCTGGAGAGGGTGTGGAGAAAATGGAACCCTCTTAAACTGTTGGTGGGAATGCAAACTGGTACAGACACTATGGTGACGAGTGTGGAGATTCCTTAAAAACTGAGAAAAGAACTGCCGTATGACTCAGAAATCCCACCGCTGGGCATATACTGCAAGGAAACCAGAATTGAGAGAGACACATGTACCCCAATATTCATTGCAGCACTATTTACAATAGTTAGGGCTTGGAAGCAACCTAGAATGTCCATTGACAGATGAATGGATAAGAAGTTGTGTACATGCACACAATGGAATATTACTCAGCCATAAAAAGGAACACATTTGATTCAGTTCTAATGTGGTGGATGAACTTAGAGCCTTGTATACAGAGTGAAGTAAGAAAGAGAAAGACATATACTGTACATTAATGCATATATATGGACTCTAGGAGAAGGCAATGGCACCCCACTCCAGTACTCTTGCCCGGAAAATCCCATGGACGGAGGAGCCTGGTAGGCTGCAGTCTATGGGGTCGCTAAGAGTCAGACATGACTGTGCGTCTTCACTTTCACTTTTTACTTTCATGCATTGGAGAAGGAAATGGCAACCCACTCCAGTGTTCTTGCCTGGAGAATCCCAGGGACGGGGAAGCCTGGTGGGCTGCTGTCTATGGGGTCGCACAGAGTCAGACACGACTGAAGTGACTTAGCAGCAGCAGCAGAAGAAGAATAATACCAAGGATCCTACCTAAGGGGCAGCAAAGGAGACACAGACGTAAAGAACAGACTTTTGGACTCAGTGGGAGGAGGAGTGGGTGGGATGATTTGAGAGACTAGCACTGAAACATATATATTACCATATGTAATACAGATGACCAGTGAGAGACTGATGCATGAAGCAGGGCACCCAAAGCTGGTGCTCTGTGGCAACCTAGAGGGATAGGGTGGGAGGGAGGTAGGAGAGGAGTTCAGGATGGAGTGACACAGGAACACTTATGACTGATTCATGTTGATATATAGGAAAAAAACATCATAATATTGTAATTATTCTCCAATAAAAATAAAATTAAAAAAATATGAGTGACACTAAGGGAACATTTAATGCAATGATGAGCACAATAAAGGACATAAATGGTAAGGACCTGACATAAGCATAAGAGATTAAGAAATGTCAAATACACAGAAGAAATACACAAAAAAAGATCTTAATGACCCAGATAAATATGATGGTGTGGTCCCTCACCTAGAACCAGACATCCCAAAATGTGATGTCTAGTGGGCCTTAGGAAGCATTACTATGAACAAAGCTAGCGGAGGTGATGGAATTCCAGCTATTTCAAACCCTAAAGATGATGCTATAAAAGCACTGCACTCAGTATACCAGCAAATTTGGAAAACTCAGCAGTGGGCACAGGACTGGTAAAGGTCAGTTTTCATTCCAATCACAAAGGAGGGCAATGCCAAAGAATGTTCAAACTACTGCAAAATTGTGTTCATTTCACATGCTAGCAAGGTAATGCTCAAAATCCTTCAAGCTAGGCTTCAACAATATGTGAACCAGATGTTCAAGCTGAATATAGAAATGGCAGAGGAACCAGAGATCAAATTGCCAACATCTGTTGTATCATAGAAAAAGCAAGAGAATTTCAGAAAAAATCTACCACTGCTTCACTTATTACACTAAACCCTTTGTGGATCAAAGAGATGGGAATACTAGAACACCTTACCTGACTCCTAAGGAACCTGTATGTAGGTCAAGAGGCAACAGTTAGAACTGAACATGGAACAGTGGACTGGTTCAAAGTTGAGAAATGAGTACGTCAAAGCTGTATATTGTCACCCTGTTTATTTAACTTATATCCAGAGTACATCATGCAAAATCCCAGGCTGGATGAAGCACAAGCTGGACTCAAGATTGCCGGGAGAATTATCAATACAGTCAGATATGCAGATGACACCACCCTAATGGCAGAAAGTGAAGAAGAACTAAAGAACCTCTTGATGAAAGTGAAAGAGGAGAGTGAAAAAGCTGGCTTAGAACTCAACATTCAGAAAACTAAGATCATGGCATCCGGTCCCATCACTTCATGGCAAATAGACGGGGGAACAATGGAAACAGTGACAGGCTTTATTTTCTTGGGCTCCAAAATCACTGCAGATGGTGACTGCAGACATGAAATTTAAAGATGCTTGCTGCATGGTAGAAAAGCTATGACAAACCTAGACAGAGTATTAAAAAGGAGAGACATCATTTTGTTGACAAATGTCCTTATAGTCAAAGCTATGGTTTTTCCAGTAGCCATGTACGAATGTGTGAGTTGGACTGGAAAGAAGGCTGAGTGTCAAACAATTGACGCTTTTGAACTGTGGTGTTGGAGAAGACTCTTGAGAGTCCCTTGGACAGCAAGGAGATCAAACCAGTTAATCCTAAAGAAAATCAACCCTAAATATTCACTGGAAAGAATGATGCTGAAGCTGAAGCTCCAATACTTTGGCTACCTGATACAAAGACCCAACTGACTGGAAAAGAACCTGATGCTGGGAAACATTGAGAGCAGGAGAAGGGGGCGGCAGAGGATGAGATGGTTAGATGGCATCACTGACTCAATGGACATGAGTTTGAGCAGACTCAGGGAAATGGTGTCAGACAAGGCAGCCTGATGTGCAGCAGTCCATGGGCTATGCAAAGAGTCAGATATGACTGAGTGACTGAATAACAGGAAATTAATTAAATTTCTCCATCTTTCTTGAAATAACCCTCAGTATATGTTAATCTGATCAGCATAGAAAGAATCAGAAATTATGGGAATAAAGAGGCTTATCAAAGATGCTTTTAATTTACTGTTTGGGTGATGTTTTTAGCCAGTAAACCCAGCATTTATTGCGGAGGAAGGCTTGGTATACTGGTATAGTTAATTCTACTTAAAGTTCACTTTTAAAACCCAAATTGGTAATAGATATTAGTATTTTCTTGTAATTTGTCACATATTTTTAAATCATGACTAATGTTATGCTTACTTTCAAAATTATACATCTATATTTTATCTAGGGAAAGCAATTTAGCTTGTCCATTTTTGACACCTGTGTTAAAGTCAAGTCCATGACATTATTTGTGATAGCAAGAAAAGTAGAAACCACCTAAATGTCCAGTAAATGATGAATGGATGAACAAAGTATGGTATGTCCACACTATGAAACATTAGTTAGCAATACAAAGAAATGAGCTACTCATTTATGCTATAACATGGATATACCTGAAAATATTTTGTGAAATGAAAGAAGCTAGTCATAAAGGGCAACATATTGAATAATTTCACTTCTATAAAATGTCCAGTATATATAAATCCACAGAGACAGAAAATCAGTGACTTGCTGTCAGGAGAAAGAGAAGGAAATGGGGAGTGATTGTTAATGATTATGGGGTTTCTTTCTGGAGAGATTACAGTCTTAACTAGAGAGCGATTATATTGGCACTATTTTGTGAATGTCCTAAAAATGAACTGTACATTTTAAAAGGCTGAATTTTATATTATGTGAATTATATCTCAGTGAGGCTACTATTCACATAGTAATACAAACATTTTTCGAAGCATGGAAATTCCTGATTTCAAATTATATTACAAAGGTAGAGTAATAAAAAAGTGTGGTACTGGTACAAAGACAAATAGACCAATAGAACAAGATAGACCAAGAATAAACTGTCTCATATATGGTCAGGAAAAGGGTGCCAAGACCACAGTAGGAGGAAAGGATAATCTCTTTACCAGTGTTTTGAAAACTGAACATCCAGAAGCAAAAGAATAAAATTGGAGTTTTTACAATATTACAAAAATTAACTCAAGATGATTAAAGACCTAAATATAAGACTTAAAACTATAAAAGTGCTAGAATATAGGGAAAAAGCTTGATGACACTGGATTGACATTATGTCTTAGATATGTCACCAAACACAGTCTGTAAATAAAACAAATTGAACTGCATTAAAATTACAAACTTCTTCATATCAAAGGAAACAACCAACAAAGTGTAGAAATTCAACGTGTAGAATAGGAGGAAACATTTGAAAATCATGTTTGATAAGGGGTTAAATATGTAGAATAATCAACTCCTACAACTCAACAACAAAGCAACCTGATTAATAAATGAATAAATGTACACAGGGCTTGAATAGACATTCTCCAAAGAAGATGTGCAACAATCAAAACTCTTGTGCACTACTGGTGGGAATGCACAATGTTGCAGCCTCTATGGAAAACAATATGCATGGTTTTTGAAAAAATTAAAAATAGAATTGCCAGATGATCCAGAAATTCCACTTCTGGATATGTACCCCAAATAACAGTCAGTAGAATCTCAAAGAGATATTTGTACACCCATGTTTGTTGCAGCATTATTCACAATAGCCAAGAGGAGAAAGCAAACTAAATATCCACTGTTGGGTGAAAAAACAAAAAACTATCATGTAGACAATCAGTGAAATATTACAGGCCTTGCAAGAGAAGGAAATTGTTGTATATTACAACATAGATGAACCTTGAGAATGTTTTGCTAAGTGATAAAAGCCAGTCACAAAAAGACAAATACTGTATAATTCCATTTATATGAGATATCTTAAGTATGTCAATCTATAGAAATAGAAAGTTGAATGGTATTTGCCAGGAACTGAAAGGAAGAGAAAATGGGGAGTTGTTCAATGGGTACAGAGCTTCAGTTTTGTGAGATGGAAATGTTCTAGGGGTCTTGGTTGTACCATAATGTGAATATAGTTAATACTGCCAAACTGTGAGAAAGAAAGATAAACCAAAACCATATAATTATAAAAAAGTATGAAATATAGAGAAAATAAAATTCATAAGCAAAATCATCTACAATTGTACTGCCCCCAAACTAACACTGATTCAACTCTGACATAACACATAAGGTTTCTGAACAGGAGGGAATCTCCCTTTTTTCCATCTAGGGAAACAGGCTCAGAGAAGGGAAGTGCTTGAACTTCCCAGGTGGTGCTGGTGGTAAAGAACCTGCCTGCCAATGCAGGAGACATAGGAGATATAGGTTTAATCCCTGGGTTGGGAAGATCCCCTAAAGAAGGGAATGGCAACCCACTCCAATATTCTTGCCTGGGAAATCAACAGAGGAGCATGGAAAGAGAAGCTTGGTGGGTTTCAGTCCATGGGCTCACAAAGAATTGGACACAACTGAGCAACTAACACTTAACTAACATCACACAGATTTGATAACAGAGTCAGGACTAGAGTACATATAATTTGAGTTTCAGATAAAACCAATAATATTTTTACAATGTGTTATTTTTTTATAATATGAAGTTTGAAAATACAGAAAATTCTGAGGAGTATGGGGAGGGAGGAGGGAGGAGGGTTCAGGATGGGGAACACATGTATACCTGTGGCAGATTCATTTTCATATTTGGCAAAACTAATACAATTATGTAAAGTTTAAAAATAAAATAAAATTTAAAAAAATAAAAAAATAAAATGGATAACCAACAACAACAAAAAAAAACAAAAGGGAGATTTGACAAAAGTGCCTGAATGGGGTGGGTTTAACCAAGTTGTTTTTTTTTTTTTTTTAATATATTTTATTCCCACACAACTGTAAGAATGACATATTTTTTTCTTTGTTCCAAATTTATAAATGAGGAAACAAAGCCACCAAAAGATTAAATAACTAGCACTAGGCCCTCTGGGTGTTGTTGTTCAGTTGCTAAGTTGTGTCTGACTCTTTGCAAACCCATGGACTGTAGCATGCCAGGCTTCTGTCCTTCACCATCTCCCAGAGCTTGCTCAAACTCATGTCCATGGTGATGCCATCCAACCATCTCATCTTCTGTTATCCCCTTCTCCTCCTACCTTCAATCTTTCCCAGCATCAGAGTCTTTTCATAATAAATCAGCTCTTTGAATCAGGTGGCCAGAGTATTGGAGCTTCAGTGTCAGTCCTTCCAATGAATATTCAGATTTGATTTCCTTTAGGATTGACTGGTTTGATCTCTTTGCAGTCTACAGGACTCTCAAGAGTCTTCTCTAGCACCACAGTTCAAAAGCATCAATTCTTTGGTGTTCAGTCTTCTTTATGGTCCAACTCTCACATCCATACTTGAGTACTGGAGAAACTATAGTTTTGACTATATGGACCTTTGTTGACAAAGTGATGTCTCTCCTTTTTATTTTATTTATTTACTTTTGATATATATATATATATATATATATTATTTATTTTAATTGGAGGCTAATCACTTTACAATATTGTGGTGGTATTTGCCATATATTCACATGAATCAGCCATGGATGTACGTGTGTTCCCAATCCTGAACCTCCCTCCCACCTCCCTCCCCATCCCATCCCTCAGGGTCATCCCAGTGCACCAGCCCTGAGCACCCTGTCTCATGCATCAAACTTGGACTGGCGATCTATTTCACATATGAAAATATACGTTTCAGTGCTATTCTCTCAAATCACCCCACCCTCGCTTTCTCCCACAGAGTCCAAAAGTCTGTTCTTTACATCTGTGTCTCTTTTGCTGTCTTGCCCAAGTTTTAAATGTTGATTTACAAAAATGGATTCCAGGGCTTGTGAAACCACACGTTTATACAGTCTTGGTGGCCACTAAGAGGAATGAAATGACCAAATAAACACATTGCAAAGGCTAATCCTATGTCATCAGAAGGGATCTGTGCAAACGAGAGTCTTTGAAGCTTAATTTTCATTATCTCAACTAGAAATTTGCTCTGAACATTTCAGTAGCCCAGGTCTGCAATATCACTTTAGGAAATGGTGACCAAATTACTTGGAGATCTGGTCTTTATAAAGATTTTTATGTCAAAGGCAAAGTATTAATGACATAAGAATTCTTTTTATATGAATATATAACATTAAAATAAATCACTTACATGAATTAAGGGGGTCCAGTCAATGAAGACAGCATATACTAAATAAAATGAAAAGCAAGGAGCTTCCTGGTGATTAAGACTCTGCACTTCCACTGCAGGGGATGTGGGTTCCATCCCTGATTGGGAAAGTTCTGCATGCAATGAGGTGCAGCAAAAAAAAGAAAAAAATTAAAAGGTAAAATCAAGCTGTGTCTATATAATAAAAAATACAAACAAACACACATTTTTAAATATTCCAATGAAATCAGTAAAGTATGTTATGTATTTAGGTTGGTAGTTTTAGGTACTATATTCTGTTCAGTAATTTTACTACTTCACATTGAGTAAGTAATCTGTTCCCTATAAGCTTTGGTTTCTCCATTTGTAAAGTTATCATAATGCCAACTTCAGGGGTAATTACCACAGATATATGCTTATAAGTTTTTTAAAGGGGATACGTATACATATAAAATTGCTGGGACACACAGAAACTACTTAAAAATATTTAGGCCATGTGTTGAATAACTGTTAGTGATATCCTATACCTTTAACAAGGATTTAAATTTGATAATTTTTAAATATCTACATCCAGTTCAGTTCAGTCGCTCAGTTGTGTCCGACTCTTTGAGACCCCACGAATCGCAGCACGCCAGGCCTCCCTGTCCATCACCATCTCCCGGAGTTCACTCAAACTCACGTCCATGAAGTCGGTGATGCCATCCAGCCATCTCATTCTCTGTCATCCCCTTCTCCTCCTGCCCCTAATCCCTCCAAGCATCAGAGTCTTTTCCAATGAGTCAACTCTTCGCATGAGGTCACCAAAGTACTGGAGTTTCAGCTTTAGCATCATTCCTTCCAAAGAAATCCCAGGGCTGATCTCCTTCAGAATGCACTGGTTGGATCTCCTTGCAGTCCAAGGGACTCTCAAGAATCTTCTCCAACACCACAGTTCAAAAGCATCAATTCTTCAGTGCTCAGCTTTCTTCACAGTCCAACTCTCACATCCATACATGACCACTAGAAAAACCATAGCCTTGACTAGATGGACCTTTGTTGGCAAAGTAATGTCTCTGCTTTTTAATATGCTGCCTAGATTGGTCATAAATTTTCTTTCAAAGAGTAAGTGTCCTTTAATTTCATGGCCATAGTCACCATCTCCAGTGATTTTGGAGCCCCCCAAAATAAAGCCTGTCACTGTTTCCCCATCTATTTGTCATGAAATGATGGGACCAGATGCCATGATCTTAGTTTTCTGAACGTTGAGGTTTAAGCCAACATTTTCACTCTCTTCTTTCACTTTCATCAAGAGGCTCTTTAGTTCCTCTTCACTTTCTGCCATCAGGGTGGTGTCATCTGCATATCTGAGGTTATTGATATTTCTCCTGGCAATCTTGATTCCAGCTTGTGCTTCTTCCAGCCCAGTGTTTCTCATGATGTACTCTGCATATAAGTTAAATAAGCAAGGTGACAATATACAGCCTTGATGTACTCCTTTTCCTATTTGGAACTAGTCTGTTGTTCCATGTCCAGTTCTAACTGTTGCTTCCTGACCTGCATATACGTTTCTCAAGAGACAGGTCAGGTGGTCTGGTATTCCCATCTCTTTCAGAATTTTCCACAGTTTATTGTGATCCACACAGTCAAAGTTATAACTAAAATGAAATCAGACCCATTCTAATGATTCAAGAATATGACCAAATTTATTTTAGCTGATATAATCTTGATATTGTTATTTTCTTTTTTTAAGTCAAATCTAAAAAATACTCAAAAGCTTAATTCAATATGGCTTCATTTCAGAGGACAGGAAAAGAAAAGTATCTGTTATGGAAAACATTGGCTTTTTAAAATTGTATTTTGTATGTTGAAATGTTTATGACAGTTTTAGGGCTCTTTGGAAGTTTACTATTTACCACAAATCTACTGCTTATATAATGATGCATACTGTAATGAAATCATTCAGGATTGAATCCTTGAGTCAGCCTTGAAGGAGACTGTTGACAAAAATGCTAAGTGAAATCATCTCTTATTTCTTATCTAATATAGTGTAACTTGTTTAGAAAAAAATCTTTTAAACATATACCAATATTTTTTAACTTTCTGGTCCATAATAAATATTTGCTATGAGTCTAGCTATCTGAATTTTGTCTCCATCTCCCTAAATACATAAATGACACATAACTGGCATCATTTGACAGATTAATTGATGACTTTTACTGTATGCCACTTTTTGGATACTCTTAGCATTCTGTTGAATATTCAGTGCCATTTCTCAGAATTTAGAAAAATACACTTTCTCTGAAGTTCCTTTGCTTCTTTTACTCAGTCTCTTTTATGATCATATGACTTTCTCTTTAAAACACATGCTCTTCTGAGCAGAATCCTCAGTTTTTATAGTCACTCTAAAATGTAATTACATGTAATTATAGTACTGACATATATTCTACACTCTAGATCCATAGAGAGACGGACACAGAAAGGGAGAAACAGAGTGATTTTAGTATGTACCTAGCATTTTGCAGGTCTTTGCAAGCATTAATATATTTAACCCTTACAAGAACTCTGTAAGAATCATAATTGTATGACTATCAGAGAAGAACTAAAGTTTATTCAAGTTGTGCACAGTCATACACATGCATAATAGTAAGGTAGATAGCAGAAGTGTGAACATAATTATTTTTGATGCTAGGTCATGAGAATTTAATTAAGATATTCTACTGCCTCAGAATGCCTCACCTAGCTTTAACCTATATGAAAAAAAATCTTTGTTTACCACATAATCTGAAATCTATAAACATATTTCCAGTTACTATTTATTGCTTACTATAGACATCTAATTAGTTATCAAGACCTAAAAATAAAAATACAAATATTAATACAGAGACTGTTGAAAGAACTATAAATATATTAACTTCTTTAATCACCCCAAAATCCAATGTAGTGGGTAATATTTTCATTAACATCGTATCATAAATCATCTTTTCCAGACCCTTAGTTGTACTGCTATTTACATACTCAATGATTTTCACGTCTCTAGCTCTCAGCTTTCCGCATGTTTCTGGATTCAATTTCATTGCTACCTACATGACACCTACCTTAATTTTCATTTCTGGGTCCCTATTTCAGTGAATATTGCTATAATTTGCCAACTGTTTAACACCACAAACTTAAGTAAGTATCAGTCACTCTTTTGTGTCCAACTCTTTGCAACCCCATGGATGGAAGCCCGCCAGGCTCCTCTGCCCACGGGATTCTCCAGGCAAGAATACTGGAGTGGATTGCCATTCCCTTCTCCAGGAGATGTTCCTGACCTTGGGATAGAAACCGAGTCGTCCTGCATTACAGACAGATTCTTTGCCACCTAAGCCACCAGGAAAGCTAAATTTCCTTCTCTGTATCACATCCCCAACTCAATACCCTTCTAGTCTTGTATGCTTTTTACTCCACTTTACAAACCATTCCACTTCTTTTCCTCCCTACTACTATCAAAAGTTTCCTAGAGACATGTCAACTCTTTCTTCCACTCTATAGTTCTACACATACATTTTTTCAATTTGCTCTCTACCCAAAAGGTGGAATAAATACTTTAAAACATAAAAAGGTAAGTTTACTCTGCTGCTCATGTTCAATTGTTTTAAACTACACTTAGAGGAAAATCCAACCTCCTTAATCTGACTTCCAAATCTAAAATCACTTGACCTTTGCTTAGAAATACAACTTGTACTATTCTTTTTATCCACTCTGACTTTATTTTCTGTTCCTGAAACACGCTGTAGTGGTGTTAGTTGCTCAGTTGTCCAACTCTTTGCAACCCCATGGACTGTAGCCTACAAGGCTCCTGTGTCCATGGGATTATCCAGGCAAGAATACTGCAGTGGGTTGCCATTCCGTTCTCTACAGGATCTTCCTGACCCAGGGAATGAACCTGGGCATACTGCATTGCAGGCAGATTCTTTACCATCTGAGCTACAGGGAAGCGGAAACATGCTGTTCAGTTCAGTTCAGTCACTCAGTCGTGTACAACACTTTGCAACCCAATGGACTGCTGCACACCAGGTTTCCCTGTCAATCTTCAATTCCTGGAGCCTACTCAAACTCATGTCCATTACATTGGTGATGACATCAAACCATCTCATCCTCTGTTATCCCCTTCTCCTCAGGCTTAAATATTTCCCAGCATCAGGGTCTTTTCCAATCAGTCAGTTCTTTGCATCAGGTGGCCAAAGCTTGAGCATCAGTTCTTCCAATGAATATTCGGGACTGATTTCCTTTAGGATGGACAGATTCAATTTCCTAAGAGACTCTCAAGGGTCTTCTCCAACATCAAAGTTCAAAAGCATCAATTATTCAGTGTTCAGCTTTCTTTAGAGTCCAACTTTCACATCCATACATGACTACTAGAAAAACCATAGCTTTGACTAGATGCACCTTTATTGGCAAAGTAATGTCTGTGCTTTTTAAGATGCTGTTTGGTTGGTCATAACTTTTCTTCCAAGGAACAAGCGTCTTTTACTTTCATGGCTGCAGTCACCATCTGCAGTGATTTTAGATCGCCCCCAAATAAACTCTGTCACTGTCTCCATTGTTTCCCCATTTATGTGCCATGAAGGAATGGGACCAGATTCCATGATCTTAGTTTTCTGAATGTTGAGTTTTAGGCCAACTTTTTCACTCCCTTCTTTAACATTCATCAAGAGGCTCTTTAGTTCCTTTTTGCTTTTCTGCCATAAGGGTGGTGTCATCTGCATACCCGAGGTTTTTGATATTTCTCCTGGTAATCTTGATTTCAGCTTGTACTTCATCCAGCCCAGCATTTCACATGATGTACTCAGCATAAAAGTTAAATAAGCAGGGTGACAGTATACAGCCTTGACATAATCCTTTCCCAATTTGGAACCAGTCTGTTGTTCCATGTCCAGTTCTAACTGTTCCTTCTTGACCTGCATACAGATGATTTCTCAGGAGGAAGGTCAGGTGGTCTGGTATTCCCATCCCTTTAAGAATTTTTCAGTTTGTTGTGATCCATGCCGTCAGAGGCTTTGGTATAGCCAATAAAGCAGAAGTAGATGTTTTTCTGGACTCTCTTGCTTTTTTTTCAATGATCCAACAGTTGTTGGCCATTTGATCTCTGGTTCCTCTGCCTTTTCTAAATCCACTTTGAACATCTGGAAGTTCACAGTTCACAAACTGTTGAAGCCTGACTTGGAGAATTTTGAGCATTATTCTGTTGGTGTGTGACATGAGTACAATTGTGTGGTAGTTTGAGCATTCTTTGGCATTCCCTTTCTTTGGGATTGGAATGAAAACTGACCTTTTCCAGTTCTGTGGCCACTGCTGAGTTTTCCAAATTTGCTGGTATATTGAGTGCAGCACTTTCACAGTACCATCTTTTAGGATTTGAAATAGCGCAATTGGAATTCCATCACCTTCACTAGCTTTGTTCATAGTGATGTTTTTTAAGACCCACTTGACTTTGCAATCCAGGATGTCTGGCTCTAGGTGAATGATTTCACCATCGTTATTATCTGGGTCATGAAGATCTTTTTTGTATAGTTCTTCTTTGTAATCTTGGCACCTCTTAATATCTTTTGCGACTGTATGTCCATCCCATTTCTGTCCTTTATTGAGCCCATCTTTGCATGAAATGTTCCCTTAGTATACCTAATTTTCATGAAGAGCTCTCTAGTCTTTCTCATTCTTTTGTTTTCCTGTTTCTTTGCATTGATCGCTGAGGAAGGCTTTCTTATCTCTTCTTGCTATTCTTTGGATCTTTGCATTTAGATGGGTATATCTTTCCTTTTCTTGTTTCCCTTTCGCTTCTCTTCTTTTCTCGGCTATTTGTATGGCTTCCTCAGACAACCATTTTGCCCTTTTGCATTTCTTTTTCTTGGGGATGGTCTTGATCACTGCCTCCCAAACAATGTTATTAAACTCCAACCATATGTCTTTAGGCACTCTATCAGATCTAGTCCCTTGAATCTATTTGTCACTCCTACTGTATAATCCTAAGGGATTTGATTTAGGCCATACCTGAAAGGTCAAGAGTTTTTTCCTACTTTCTTCAATTTCAGTCTGAATTTTGCAATAAGGAGTTCATGATCTGATCCACAGTCAGCTCCCAGTCTTGTAGTTGCTGACTGTATAGAGATTCTACATCTTTGGCTGCAAAGAATATAATCAATCTAATTTCAGTATTGATGATCTGGTGATGTCCATGTGTAGTCTTCTCTTGTGTTGTTGGAAGAGGATGTTTGCTATGACCAGTATGTTCTCTTGGCAAAATGCTATTAGCCTTTGCCCTCCTTCATTCTGTACTCCAAGGCCAAATTTGCCTGTTACTCCAGGTGTTTCTTGACTTCCTACTTTTGCATTCCAGTCCCCTACAATGAAAAGGACATCTTTTTTGAGTGTTAGTTCTAGAAGGTCTTGTATGTCTTCATAGAACCTTTCAATTTCAGCTTCTTCAGCATTACTGGTCGAGGCACAGACTTGGATTACTGTGATATTGAATGGTTTGCCTTGGAAACAAACAGAGATCATTCTGTCATTTTTGCGATTGCATCCAAGTACTGCATTGCAGACTCTTTTGTTGGCTATGTTGGCTAGTCCATTTCTTCTAAGTGATTCTTGCTCACAGTAGTGGATGTAATGGACATCTTAGTTAAATTCACCCATTCCAGTCCATTTCAGTTTGCTGATTCCTAAAATGAAAACCACAGTCACAAAAAACTAACCAATCTGATCACGTGGACCACAGCCTTGTCTAACTCAATGAAATTATGAGCCATGCTGTGTAGGGCCACCCAAGACCAAGGGTCATGGTGGAGAATTCTCACAAAATATGTTCCACTGGAGAAAGGAATGGCAAACCACTTCATTATTCTTTCCTTGAGAACGCCATGAAAAGTATAGAAAGGCAAAAAGACAGAACACTGAAAGACAAATTCCCCAGGTCGGTGAGTGAAGTCGCTCAGTCGTGTCCGACTCTTTGCAACCACATGGACTGTAGCCTACCAGGCCCCTCTGTCCTTGGGATTTTCCAGGCAATAGTACTGGAGTGGATTGCCATTTCCTTCTCCAGGGGATCTTCCCAACCCAGGGATTGAACCCGGGTCTCCCACATTGTAGACAGATGCTTTACCATCTTACCAGGTTGGTAGGTGCCCAATATACTACTGGAGATCAGTAGAGACATAGCTCTGGAAACAATGAATACATGGAGCCAAAGCAAAAACAACACCCAGTTGTAGATGTGACTGGTGATTGAAGTAAAGTCTGATGCTGTAAAGAGCAATATTGCATTGGAACCTGGAATTTTAGGCCCATGAATCAAGACAAACTAGAAATGCTCTAACAGGAGATGGCAAGAGTGAACATCAACATTTTAAGAATTAGCGAACTAAAATGGACTGGTTTGGGTAAATTTAACTCAGATGAAACATCCCAAACTTCACTTAAATACTGCAGTCTCTCAGGATCTTTGAAAGACTGGTTCTAGGATCCCTGCAAATGCCAAGAGTCTTGGATGCTCAAGTCCCTTTATAATATGATATAGTATCTTCATATAACCCTGCACACATCCTCCCATATCCTGTAATTAATTCAATCCATTGTGAAACTACCTTCAATAGTTTTAAATATAATGGTAAATCTATGGACACAGTTGTCAGAATATGATAAATTCAAGTTTTGCTTTTGGAACTTTCTGAATTTTTTTTTCTGAGTGTCTTTGATCCTCTGTTGGTTGAATGCATGAATGCAAAGCTTGCAGATAGGGAGAGACAGGTGTATAGAGCTTATTTGTTCTTCTTCTTATTGTAATTATAATATTTCCCCCCTACCGCATATATGTTGCTTGGCTGGTTCCTTGTCTTATATATTTCAACTAAAATATCATTCCACATAGAAACCTTCCATAACATGATCTTTCTGCATCACTAATATGATTTTTTTGAGCACTGCTTAAAATTCTGCATTATCTCTCCATTGATTTCAGAATAATCCCCAGATTAGCACAGCAAGATACTTTATAAAGTAATCAGTGTTGAAACTTTCTTTTTGCATCTCCTGTAATTCTCTGAAATACTCTAATTTATTTCAACCATCCTCAAAAACTGTAGTTCACTGAATACTTTCTGATGTTTCAACTGTCATATAAACAACTTACATATAAACAACTCAGAAAGAGCTTTTGTTTTTCGCTATACTTTGTTTTATAGACTTGCTTACCTACAGTTGCTATGAACTCCTTAAGAAAGAAGCCTCACATGAAATGGATATAAAGTTTCAGTTATTCAAGATGATTAGGTTCTAGAAATCTGTATAACATTGGGCCTATAGTTAATAATATTTATTTTATACTTAAAATTTTGTTAAAAGGATAGATCTCATGATGTGTTCTTACTGCAGTAAAACCCAAGAAGTTTTGTTTATTCTATGTTTGGTAAAATATGTGGTACAATATATGAGCTTGGCAATATTTTAAAACAAATTAATAATACTTCTTGTCAATATAGCTAAATACTGGGCTCAGCTACTGGATCAAGGGTGAAGAATCTGTCTGCCAATGAGGGACACATGGTTCAATCTCTGAGTTTGGAAGATCCCCTGGAGTAGAAAATAGCAACCCACTCTAGTATTCTTGCTTGGGAAATCCCATGGACAAAGGAGCCTGGCAGGCTACAGCTCATGTGGTCACAAAAGAGCTAGACATGACTTAGCAACTAAACAACAGCCAAATACCAACCTCAAATTGTAAGGTCACCTGTGGTATAGCTTGGTTATATTCCTCCTAACTGATCTCCTATATTTATCAAGGTTTACTCACATATTTCTTTTACTCCTGAATTACAACTACATGAAAATACAAAAAAGGCAGGTTGGCAAAATCTGTCATTACTCAAAGAATAAAATGATGATGTTAGAATGTGTAGAAATTATTTTAGAAACACTGCTTAAGAATAATCTGGACCAGTGTTGAACCCTTTTGAGATATCTCCCTCCACTCTGTAGGTTGTATTTTTGTTCATTTGATCATCTATTTTGATAAAATTTTCTTAAATTTTTAGAAAGATAAAATCTACCATGACTGAATTATAAAGAAAGAGGAAGTCTCAACAAACCACATCAAAAAGACTGAAGCAGTAATCAAACACCTCCCAACCAAAAAAAGACCAGAACTAAAGTGGAAGCCATAATGCTTTCTGATTTCAAACTATATCTCAAAGTTACAGTAACTAAAACAGTATGGTACTGGCATAAACACAAACACATAGACGAATGGAACAGAATAGAAAGCCTAGAAATATATATGTATGTATGTGTGTGTGTATGTGTGTATGGAACTGATAGGAAAATGTAGAAGGTAAAAATTTTTCAAACAATGCTTCAATCTTTACCCTTGTCAAATTTAAATAACCTTGGGAGATCATCTAACTTTTTTCTTAACCAAGAATAAAATTTTGTGTCTTGCCTAATATGCTTACTATTATTAAAAACGACAACAACAAAACCCTCTTATCAGTCAATAACAAAAAAGGCAAAAAGAGAAAAACATTAAAAATGGGTTATCTACTTCAACAGAAATCTCAAAATCAAAGATATATAAATTGCAAGTAAGCATATGAAAATGTGTTCAAAAGTATTACTCCTAAGGGAATGCAAGTAAAATCTATGGTAAGATACGACAATCTACCTATTAGAACCACTAAGTTTTAAGGAGTGACAGCACCAAATATTAGCAAAGATATAAAGAACTTTGAATGCTCAAACACTGTTAGTGAAGGAGCCAAATAATATATCTTTTACTTAAATTGTTTGGCAGCTTCTTTTACTATTAACATATGTGTACACCGAGTCAGCAATTCTATTCCAAGGTAGAATTTGCCAAAGTGAAAAGAAACACTTACATGTGTATAAAGTTTTCACAAGAATGATCAACAGCAAGACTATCAATAATAATCAAAGTATTGGAAGAGTGCAAATGTCCATCAACAAAAAAATACACTAATTGTGAATTTCATAAAATGGAAAATTGTTTGTCTGGTAAATACAAGAACATAAATGGATTGCAAAAACATTATTTTCAAGGATAGAAATCAGACACCAAAGAGGGCACAATATATGATTACATTTAAATTAAAGTAAGCAAAATAACAAAGTAATAGGAATCATAGCAATGGTTTCCAATGGAGGTGTGCATACTAACTGGAAGGGGATAAGAGGAAGCTTCCTTAAGTGACGTGAAAGTTGCTCAGTCGTGTCGGACTCTTTGCAGGAATTCTCCAGGTCAGATTACTGGAGTGGGTAGCCTTTCCCTTCTCCACAGAATCTTCCCAACCCAGGGACCAAACCCAGGTCTGCACATTGTAAGTAGATTCTGTACCAGCTGAGCCACAAGGGAAGCCCCTTTCTTAAGTATGGAAGGTATTACATAGTTTGGTTAAAGTATTATTTTATGTGGCAGAGTACATTTTGTCAACATCCATTGAGTTGTGCCCTTTAGTTAAGTTCAGTCGCTCAGTCATGTCCTACTCTTTGTGACCCCATGAACCACAGCACTCCAGGTCTCCCTGTCCATCACCAAGTCCCAGAGTCTACCCAAACCCATGTCCATTGAGTTGGTGATGCCATCCAACCATCCCCGCCTCTGTCATCCCCTTCTCCTCCTGATCTCAATCTTTCCCCGCATCAGGGTTTTTTCAAATGAGTCAGCTCTTCACATCAGGTGGCCAAAGTACTGGAGTTTCAGCTTCAACATCAGTCTTTCCAAAGAACACCCAGGACTGATCTCCTTTAGAATGAACTGGTTGGATCTCCTTGCAGTCCAAGGGACTCTCAAGAGTCTTCTCCAACACCACAGTTCAAAACCATCAATTCTTCAGCACTCAGCCTTCTTTATAGTCCAACTCTCACATCCATACATGACCACTGGAAAAACCATAGCCTTGACTAGACGGACCTTTGTTGGCAAAGTAATGTCTCTGCTTTTTAATATGCTGTCTAGGTTTATCATAACTTTACTTCCAAGGAGCAAGAATCTTTTAATTTCATGACTGCAGTGACCATCTGCAGTGATTTTGGAGCCCCCCAAAAATAAAGTCAGCCACTGTTTCCACTGTTTCCCCATCTATTTCCCATGAAGTGATGGGACCAGATGCCATGATCTTAGTATTCTGAATGTTGACCTTTAAGCCAACTTTTTTACTCTCCTCTTTCACTTTCATCAATAGGCTCTTTAGTTCTTCTTCACTTTCTGCCATAAGGGTGGTGTCATCGGCATATCTGAGGTTATTGATATTTCTCCTGGCAATCTTGATTCCAGCTTGTGTTTCTTCCAGCCCAGCATCTCTCATGATGTACTCTGCATATAAGTTAAATAAGCAGGGTGACAATATACAGCCTTGACATACTCCTTTTCCTGTTGGAACCAGTCTGTTGTTCCATGTCCAGTTCTAACTGTTGCTTCCTGACCTGCATACAGGTTTTCAAGAGACAGGTCAGGTGGTCTGGTATTCCCATTTCTTTAAGAATTTCCCACAGTTTATTGTGATCCACACAGTCAAAGACTTAGGCATAGTCAATAAAGTAGATTTTTTTTTCTGGAACTCTCTTCCTTTTTTGATGATCCAACGGATGTTGGCAATTTGATCTCTGATTCCTCTGCCTTTTCTAAAACCAGCTTGACCATCTTGAAGTTCATGGTTCACGTATTGCTGAAGCCTGGCTTGGAGAATTTTAAGAATTACTTTACTAGCATGTAAGATGAGTGCAATTGTGCAGTAGTTTGAGCATTCTTTAGCATTGTTTTTCTTCGGGATTGGAATGAAAACTGCCATTTCCAGTCCTGTGGTCCCTGCTGAGTTTTCCAAATTTGCTGGCATATTGAGTGTAGCACTTTCACAGCATCATCTTTCAGGATTTGAAATAGCTCAACTGGTATTCCATCGCCTCCACCAGCTTTGTTCATGGTGATGCTTATTAAGGCCACTTGACTTCACATGTCTGGTTCTAGGTGAGCTATCACACCATCGTGATTATCTGGGTCGTGAAGATCTTTTTTGTACAGTTCTTCTGTGTATTCTTGCCACCTCTTCTTAATATCTTCTGCTTCTACAGAAATGTCCCTACCATTTCTGTCCTTTATTGAGCTCATCTTTGTATGAAATGTTCCCCTGGTATCTCTGATTTTCTTGAAGAGATTTCTAGTCTTTCATTACTTTCTTCTATTTCTTTGCATCAATCCCTGAGGAAGGCTTTATTATCTCTCCTTGTTATCCTTTGGAACTCTGAATTCAAATAGGTATATCTTTCCTTTTCTCCTTTGCTTTCTCTTCCCTTCTTTTCACAGCTATTTGTAAGGCCTCCTCAGACAGCCATTTTGCTTTTCTGCATTTCTTTTCTTGGGGATGGTCTTGATTCCTGTCTCCTGTACAATGTCACAACCCTCCACCCATAGTTCATCAGGCACTCTGTCTGTCAGATCTAGTCCCTTAAATCTACTTCTCACTTCTACTGTATAGTCATAAGGGATTTGATTTAGGTCATACCTGAATGGTCTAGTGGTTTTCTCCACTTTCTTCACTTCAGTCTGAATTTGGCAATAAGGAGTTCATGATTTGAGCCACAGTCAGCTCCCGGTCTTGTTTGTGCTGACTGTATAGAGCTTCTCCATCTTTGGCTGCAAAGAATGTAAACAATCTTATTTCAGTGTCGACCATCTGGTGATGTCCATGTGTAGAGTCTTCTCTTGTGTTGTTGGAAGGGGGTGTTTGCTATGACCAGTGCGTTCTCTTGGCAGATCTCTATTAGCCTTTGCTCTGCTTCATTCACTCCAAGGCCAAATTTGCCTATTACTCCAGGTGTTTCTTGACTTCCTACTTTTGCATTCCAGTCCCCTATAATAAAAAGGACATCTTTTTGGGGTGTTAGTTCTAGAAGGTCTTGTGGGTCTTCATAGAACTGTTCAGCTTCTTCAGCGTTACTGGTTGGGGCATAGACTTGGATTACCATCATATTGAATGGTTTGCCTTGGACACAAACAGAGATCATTCTGTCGTTTTTGAGATTGCATCCAAGTACTGTATTTCGGACTCTTTTGTTGACTATGATGGCTACTCCATTTCTTCTAAGGGATTCCTGCCCACAGTAGTAGATATAATGGTCATGTGAGTTAAATTCACCCATTCCAGTCCATCTTAGTTCACTGATTCCTAGAATATCAATGTTCACTCTTGTCATCTCGTGTTTGACCACTTCCAATTTGCCTTGATACATGGACCTAACATTCCAGGTTCCTATGCAATATTGCTCTTTACAGCATCGAACCCTGCTTCCATCACCAGTCCCATTCACAACCAGGTATTGTTTTTGCTTTGGCTCCATCCCTTCATTGTTTTTGGAACTATTTCTCCACTGATCTCCAGTAGCATATTGGGCACCTACCGACCTGGGGAGTTCATCTTTCAGTGTCTTATCTTTTTGCCTTTCATAGTGTTCATGGACTTTCCTGGTGGCTCAGACAGTTAAGCATCTGTCTACAATGTGGGAGACCTGGGTTCAATCCTTGGGTAGGGAAGATCCCCCGGAGAAGGAAATGGCAATCCACTCCAGTATTATTGCCTGGAAATTCCCATGGACAGAGCAGCCTAGTAGGCTACAGTCCATGGGGTCGAAAAGAGTTGGACATGACTGAGCAACTTCACTTTCACTTTTCATACTGTTCATGGGGTTCTCAAGGCAAGAATACTGAAGTGGTTTGCCATTCCCTTCTCCAGTGGACCACTTTCTGTAAGACCTCTCCACCATGACTTGGCCGTCTTGGGTGGCCCCACACAGCATGGCTTAGTTTTTTTTTTTTTTCCTTTATTTTTTAACTTTACAATATTGTATTGGTTTTGCCATTTATCAACATGAATCCGCCACAGGTATACACGTGTTCCTCATCCTGAACCCTCCTCCCTCCCCGTACCATCCCTCTGGGTCGTACCAGTTCACCAGCCCCAAGCATCCAGTATCGTGCATCAAACCTAGACTGGTGACTCGTTTCATATATGATATTATACATGTTTCAATGCCATTCACCCAAATCATCCCACCCTCGCCCTCTCCCAGAGTCCAAAAGACTGTTCTATACATCAGTGTCTCTTTTGCTGTCTTGTACACAGGGTTATCATTACCATCTTTCTAAATTCCATATATATGCGTTAGTATAGTGTATTGGTGTTTTTCTTTCTGGCTTACTTCACTCTGTATAATAGGCTCCAGTTTCATCCACCTCATTAGAACTGATTCAAATGTATTCTTTTTGATGGCTGAGTAATACTCCATTGTGTATATGTACCACTGCTTTCTTATCCATTCATCTGCTGATGGACATCTAGGTTGCTTCCATGTCCTGGCTATTATAAACAGTGCTGTGATGAACATTGGGGGTCCATGTGTCTCTTTCCATTCTGGTTTCCTCAGTGTGTATGCCCAACAGTGGGATTGCTGGGTCATAAGGCAGTTCTATTTCCAGTTTTTTAAGGAATCTCCACATTGTTTTCCATAGTGGCTGTACTAGTTTGCATCCCCACCAACAGTGTAAGAGGGTTCCCTTTTCTCCACACCATCTCCCGCATTTATTGCTTGTAAACTTTTGGATTGCAGCCATTCTGACTGGCGTGAAATGGTACCTCATAGTGGTTTTGATTTGCATTTCTCTGATAATGAGTGATGTTGAACATCTTTTCATGTGTTTGTTAGCCATCTGTATGTCTTCTTTGGAGAAATATCTATATAGTTCTTTGGCCCATTTTTTGATTGGGTCATTTATTTTTCTGGAGTTGAGCTGTAGGTGTTGCTTGTATATTTTTGAGATTAGTTGTTTGTCAGTTGCTTCATTTGCTATTATTTTCTCCCATTCTGAAGGCTGTCTTTTCACCTTGCTTATAGTTTCCTTTGTTGTGCAGAAGCTTTTAAGTTTAATTAGGTCCCATTTATTTTTGCTTTTATTTCTAATATTCTTGGAGGTGTGTCATAGAGGATCCTGCTGTGATGTATGTCGGAGAGTGTTTTGCCTATGTTCTCCTCTAGGAGTTTTATAGTTTCTGGTCTTATGTTTAGATCTTTAATTCATTCTGAGTTTATTTTTGTGTATGGTGTTAGAAAGTGTTCTAGTTTCATTCTTTTACAAGTGGTTGACCAGTTTTCCCAGCACCACTTGTTAAAGAGATTGTCTTTAATCCATTGTATATTCTTGCCTCCTTTGTCAAAGATAAGGTGTCCATAGGTGCGTGGATTTATCTTGGGCTTTCTATTTTGTTCCATTGATCTATATTTCTGTCTTTGTGCCAGTACCATGTTGTCTTGATGATTGTGCCTTTGTAGTAGAGCTTGAAGTCAGGCAGGTTGATTCCTACAGTTCCATTCTTCTTTCTCAAGATTGCTTTGGCTATTCGAGGTTTTTTGTATTTCCATACAAATTGTGAAATTATTTGTTCTAGCTCTGTGAAGAATACCATTGGTAGCTTGATAGGGATTGCATTGAATCTATAAATTGCTTTGGGTAGTATACTTATTTTCACTATATTGATTCTTCCAATCTATGAACATGGTATATTTCTCCATCTATTAGTGTCCTCTTTGATTAGTTTCATTGAGTTAGACAAGGCTGTGGTTGTGCCCTTAAGATTTGTTTATTTTTATTGTATGAAATTTACCACCTCCCACCCTCTAAAACTCAATCAGTTATAATGGTTTGGCCAAAAAGTTCTTTTGGGTTTTTCCATAGGATGGTGTAGAAAACTCACACAAACTTTTTGGACAATGAAATATTTGTTTTTAAAGTTCATCTATTTTGTTTATTTATTTATTTATTTATTTTTTAAATTTTATTTTATTTTTTAAACTTTACATAATTGTATTCGTTTTGCCAAATATCAAAATGAATCCGCCACAGGTATACATGTGTTCCCCATCCTGAACCCTCCTCCCTCCTCCCTCCCCACACCATCCCTCTGGGTCGTCCCAGTGCACCAACCCCAAGCATCCAGTATCATGCATTGAACCTGGACTGGCAACTCATTTCATACATGATATTTTACATGTTTCAATGCCATTCTCCCAAATCTTCCCACCCTCTCCCTCTCTCTCAGAGTCCATAAAGTTCATCTATTTTGAACAGCATAGAGTTGATATTCTGAAGAAGGACAAAGGCAGAAGATTCTCCAAGTTTAAGTGACAGAGCTGAGAATCTGGGAAAACCAAGGGGGCTAGAATTTATAAGGCTGAGTTCTGGAAATGAGAGCTGCACAGAGTTAGAACTCCAAAGACCTTCAACAGGTGGCCCTTTAGTATTCATCAGAGTATTGATAAAATTTGTGATAAAACCACCCAAGACGTGATCAACTTGTGAGGAAACCACCCAAGATGTGAAAGGATTAGGGGGAACAGTACCTGATATTCCCTGGAATAGTACTTAGAATAGTTCCTGTTGCCAAGAACCAGGCTAAAAAATTACGTAACTCAAGAACTTTGGCTAGAGTATTCAAAACTGTCTTGCCATTATAGTGGGGAATAATTAGTCTTAAACCAAATGCTATTCTGGTTTTACCTAACAAATCTTAAAACCAAGACCTAAAATGTCAAACTTTATTCAAGTTACTTTAATGTGTTACAGAACAAAGAAGATAAATGGGAATACAAAATATTCAGGACCCTAAAATTCTGAATTTATAATGGCTAGCATTCAATTAAACTATAAAACATGTAAAGAAATAATAAGACCTATGAAAAAGAAAAAATACAACCAATCCAAACTGATCCATCACTGACACATATGAAACATACAGATATGCAATCCACAATATCAGAAGTTGAAAGAACTAATGTATTAATATTATTTTGCTAGGGCCATAATAACAAAATGCCACAAATGTGGCACAAATTAATGCCACAAATGTGTGGCTTAATGAACAGCAATCTGTTTTCCCACAATTGTGGAGACCAGAAATCTAAGATGAAGGTGTTAGCAGTATGTTTCCTGGTGAGACCTCTTTTGCTGGCTTATTGAAGGTGGCCTTATCATAATGTCTTGACATAATCTTTCCTCTGTTGTTCAGTCACTCAGTTGTGTCTGATTCTGTGACCTTATGAACTATTGCATGCCAGGCTTCCCTGTCCTTCACTATCTTCTGGAGTTTGCTCAAACTCATGTCCATTGAGTTGATGATGACTGTTCCTCTATTCACATGCATTTCCAGTGTCTCTTGCTTTTCTTAAAAGGACACAAGTCAGATTGTCTCCTAATGGCTCATTTTAACTTATTTTTAAAGCCCTGTCTTCAAATGCAGTCACTTTCTAAGTACTAGGGGTTAAGGCTTAAATATATGTTTTAGAAGTGAAGAAAACAACAGTTTAGTCCGTAACAAGTATATTACATAACAACGGGTTCATTTAAAAATGTTTCATAAAGACATATAAGAAAAATGTTGCACATGTATCTGCAAGTATGTATGCATGTGCATATATACATATATATATGTATATTAGGTATCTCAAATTGAAAATATGCCTGAGATGAAAAATTAGATGGGCAGATTAAAGACAGATTTTATATCAGGATGAATAAATTTTATGAAAAAAGTAGCATGTAGGGCTGGTGCACTGGGATGACTCAGAGGAATGGTATGGGGAGGGAGGTGGGAGGGGGGTTCAGGATTGGGAACACGTATACACCCGTGGTGGTTGCATGCTGATGTATGGCAAAACCAATACAATATTGTAAAGTATAAAAACAATAAAAAAAAAGAAAAAAAAAAGAAAGATATAAACAGAAATAAGTTACAAAAACAGTTCAGTTCTTATTGTTTCTCTTTGTTAATCTGGATGAAAAAAACAAATGTGAAGTAAAAAGTTCAAGTTCATTATATAGAAGGTATTAAGGAACAGCCTTTGGTTTTCCAGAATATAGTATTCTATGACAGCCTTGTAAATTTATCTCTCAAGGCTATGAAGAACGTTTATCATAAGAACTGCGATCTGACTAACAGCTTTAAACAGAAAATCCCAAGTACTGTTTTGGAACAAGCAACACCCTAGACTGGGCCCAATTAATGTTGAATTCCAGTTCTAGCATTAACTTGTTGGAAAATGTAGTCGTCACTTAGTATCTCTGAAGCCTAAATTTTTATTGCTAATAAGGTAATCATACCTAGCTCATAAGCTTGTGAGATGGATTAATAAAGCAACATATTTTACAGATGCACTCCAGTGCCTGGTTTAATTTATTAACAATCATTTCTCATTAATAATTGGGGTAAAATGCCCAGGAAAACAAGTTTTTAACCAGATAGCTTTTTTTTTTTGGGGGGGGGGTGGAAAGGTATGACAAACCTAAACAGCATACTAAAAAGTAGAGACATTACTTTGCCAACAAAGATCTCTTTAGTCAAAGCTATAGGTTTTCCAGTAGTCATGTATGGATATGAAAGCTGGACCATAAAGAAGACTGAGTGCTGAAGAAATAATGCTTTCGAACTGTGGTGCTGAAGAAGACTCTTAAGAGGTCCTTGGACTGCAAGGAGATCCAACCAGTGCATCTTAAAGGAAATCAGTCCTGAATATTCATTGGAAGGACTGATGCTGAAGCTAAATCTCCAATACTTTGGCTACTTGAGGCGAAAAGCTGACTAATTGAAAAAGATCCTGATGCTGGGAGAGATAGAAGGCAGGAGGAAAAGGGGACGACAGAGGATGAGATGGTTGGATGGCATCACCGACTCAATGGACATCAGTTTGAGAAGGCTCTGGGAGATGGCAGAGGACAGGGAAGACTGGTGTGTTGCAGTCTATGGGGTCACAAAGAATTGGACATGACTGAGTGACTGAACAACCACCAGATAACATAAAAATTAAGACACATAGCAATTTCCAAGTATTGAAAATGGAGAATGCAATTTGGAATAATACATATATTGCTACAAAATATCAAACATACAAAATAAGCTTGAAATTTGAAGAAAAAATATAACTTGCATTACATGTATAGTCACGCAGTTTTTTTTAGTATCTTCCAAAGATCTTTATGAGTAAAACAGGCTAAGAAGAAACAAGAAATAAAGTGTAATTAAGAATTAAGATCATCAATGTAAGAATTCAGATTGTGAACTATTATTTTATTGGAAATATCTCCAAAAATAGAGAAATAGTCACACACATATATACATGCAATAATAAACACAAGTGAGTTGCTGAAGCTAATAGAGAACAGATCTCCATATAATGGAAGATATATTACGTGATCTTAAACTCTAAAAGAGGAGATCTCCACTTAACTTGTAGAATTAAATAAACAACTAATTTGTATATCACATATTAAAACTGAAAGCTTAACCCCAGAAATGGAGGGGTAGAGAGAATTCAAGGCCTCAGCAGGTCTTAACACAGGCTAGAAAGAGAGGCAGTGTTAAATTGCAAGAATCAGGAATCAAAGCAAAAAATAAGATGCTGACAGGCCTAGAACTGAGGAAACTTAATTGTGGAAGGCTAAAGTTGGCCTGTGTTGGCAGAGATAACGTAACTCCTCTGAACAAATTTAGAAATAAAGAATCTAACAAATCGGGCCTGGGAGGAGTGTGGTGTTTCCTTTAGTGTTGGAATGAGTGAAAATGATGAAAATGACAAAACTAATTGCTTGGTCAGGATTGTTGCCAAGGGTGAATATACTACGGAAGGTTTCACTTCTTTGTTTTACCATGGTAAATCAGAATAATAAACTTTCCCTATAATGAACAATTTAAGGGGTCTGTAAAATACGATGCTATTTAAAATCTTCTCATTTGGCTACAATTCAATAGTTGGAGTCAGCCTTCAAACTGAATAAAAACATTCCTATTTGGGTTACAGAAGGGAGAACAGTGACTCTTAAGCATAGGAAGCAAGAGACAGATTTTCAAAGACAATGGGGAGATAAACTGAGACAAGCTCATGTACAGAAACATGGGCTGTGGTGCCCTGAGGGTGTGGTAGAAGGAAAAGTGGCTTGAGATGAAGATGCCAAGGATCTGAGAGGACACAGATATGTCATTTCTAACAACAAAGACAACATGTGTGAATATATGGATAGATGTGATGTAGATAGATGCACTCAGCCTTCTACTCATAAGAAAGAATAAAGAGGAGATCACAGCAGCATGGAGCTTCCTGGGTAGCTCAGCTGCTAAAGAATCTTCCTGCAATGCAGGAGACCCTGGTTTGATTTCTGGGTTCCCTGATGGCTTAGACAGTAAAGAATCTGCTTGCAATGCAGGAGACCTGGGTTTGATCCCTGGGTTCAGAAGATCTCCCGGAGGAGGGCATGGCAACCCACTCCAGTATTCTTGCCTGGAGAATCCCCATGGACAGAGGAGCCTGGCGGGCTATAGTCCATAGGGTCACATAGAGTTGGACATGACTGAGCGACTAAGCACAGCACAGCATCATGACTGTAATTGCGATGTACATGGATCCCATGATTTTCAGCAAAACTGTTTTTTTTTTTTTTAAGACAGAAAATGATGAAATGATAATGTCTGGATGGTGGCCATGAAGAAGGTCTATACAGATCATCTTCTGGCACAGTGCTGTGTGTGGTGTGAGTTTCATTTTGAGATGTTTTTAGGGATCCTGGCCAGTTGAAGTGAGAGGATGTATCCAGGGAGATTAAGGCTGATCACAAATTCAGCGTCACAACCATACAAGTGGCAGGGTTTAGTAGGGAGAGGAATAAGGGAGGAGTGGGGATGATGTGGTTAAGAACTGATAGAAATTGTCTTAGGGATTGGGTAGTCTCACAAGAAACACATAAGGTATGGCAGGGACTTTCCTGGTGGCCCCATGGCTAAGACTCTCTGCTCTCAATGCAAGGGGCCTGGGTTTGATCCCTGATGAGAGAACTAGAATCCACATGTTGCAACTCAAATAAGAGTTCACATGCCGCAACTAAAGATCCCATATACCTCAACTAGAAACTAAGTCCCAGCACAACTAGCTATCTGAATGAAAAAATGAGTGAATAATTGAATAAATAAATATTAAAAAAGAAAAGTATGGCAGCCTCCTGATAACTGTTCTTTGTTGCTTCATCTTCTTGGAATAATTCCTTCAACCCTGCAGTATTTTCACATATTCAGAAGTTTTCATTTGCTTCTTAGTTCCTTCCATCTGATTGTAAAATTAGCAAATTTCAACATACAAAATACAATTTTTGAGGGATATACTTTAGCATGTAAATCTACTTGGATTTTTGGAATCATCGCCAAATAACTATCTCTTATTCATTCTTTGTGAGTGGCTGTGCTGGAAGAATGTGATTTAAAAACGATGTTCTCTATCTGATGTAAAACATACATCTTCCTTTACATTTTGAAGAAAATCAGTGTCATCACCAGAATTTACAGTTATACCTTTATGAGCTATTTATTGCCACCATATTCTATTGCTTATGGTAGGTTACTTGGTAAATTTAAGTGACATAATATTTACTGTAGTTGCACATGTATACCTGTGGCGGATTCGTTTTGATGTTTGGCAAAACTAATACAGTGTTTCAGGTTTAAAAATAAAATAAAATTAAAAAAAAAAAAAGAATGTCATTTTCAAAAATCCCTAGTTATCTTTTTAGTACAGTGTAAATGTACAAAGAAAACTCAATAAGTACTATTGAATCTATCCTTGTGATATAGGAATTTCCCAACTATCCCCAAACATTTTTTCTACTTTTTCTCTTGTTTGAACATATTTATATATGCACAGACATTCATTTTACTAAGGATAAAAATCCTTAAAATCACCAAAGACAAGGTAGATTGCTTGTTCTATGTGGACACATCCTATATGCATTTAATCCTGGAAATATGCTTTAATTGTGTGAAAAAAAAAAAAAAAAGGCTCTCAGACTTCAAGCTGAATGTTTCTTTTAAATCAGAAACTGACATATGAAATGATGAAACATGGGCTTGGGAATTCTCTTTATTTTTTTACTTCTTCAGAAAAATGCCTCAGGACTTTTCTATTGCTGTTGCCACTTTCAACTTGGATAGCCACTGGGGAAGAGTTGAAAAGAGATCTCATCTAAGTCAATGCTCATTTTTTCATTATTTAACTCCATTGTCAGCTATTTCTTTCCTTCAGGAGATTATTTTCCCAAATTGTTCTTCTGACTTATAGTTAAAAGACCAATGTTTCTACAGTTACAAGTTAAACAGGAATTTCATAAATGCCCCAAAAGTGTTAAAATTTTTATCTTTTGCTTTTTTGATGAATCAACTATACTAAAAATGTGTAAAACCATTTACTGAGAACTTTGTATGTGATAAGCATTTTGCTAAGCGCTTACATATTTTTCTTCTAAGCTGTGATTGACAGAAATGCAACTAAGATTAGTTTACACAAAACTGGAAATTTATTGGCTTAAAAAAACCAAATTGGGCATGAAGATATAGGCTTTCTTAAAAGCAAAGTTAAAGGCAAGTCTCATCAATGACTAGACTCTGGGATTTAGCAGTGATCAGGAGTCTGTCTCAGTTTCTCATCTCTATCCTTTTAAGCAAGTCAGAGTCTCTCTTTTCACAGAATGTGTTTTCTCCATATGATAGGAAACAAAGTCAATGGCAACTTCTGGCTTTTATAACATATCTTCAGTTCCCAGGGCAGAACTCTTTCTTCTTTTTAGTTCAAAAGTGTCCAAGAAAAACTTTGATTAAACTAGTCTTGTTTATATGCACACATGTAAGACAAATCACTGGTGTATAGAATCTGTATCATATATTACAATGTTGAGTATGCTTATTTAATCATGAATTTAAATGGAGAGTAGGGAGATACTTAACATAAAAGGGTTGAGTTCACTACACACAGCTATTCAAAAGGTAGTTTATATATTTCTTACTTATTTACTACCTTTTCTCTCTTTATGTGTTATCACTTTTTACAGATTATAAGACTGAGGATCACAAAATATTAGATGATGTTCAGGGACATATTGCTGATAGGTAACTGAGATTTAATTCAAGTGGGTGCTTTAAAGTTCATATGCTTATCTGCTGATATATATATATATATATATATATATATATATATATATATATAGAGAGAGAGAGAGAGAGAGAGAGAGAGAGAGAGAGAGATATGCTTCCCAGGTGGCACTAGTGTTAAAGAGCCCGTCTGCCAATGCAGGAGACGTAAGAGATACAGGTTTGATCTCTGGGTCAGGAAGATCCCCTAGAGGAGGGTATAGCAACCCACTACAGTATTATTGCCTGAAAAATCTCATGGACAGAGGAGTCTGGCAGGCCACAGTCCATTGGGTCACAAAGAGTTGGACATGACTGAAATGACTTAGCGTGTGTGTGTGTGTGTGTGTATATATATATATATACATACACACACACACACATGAATATATAAATATTTAATGTCTCAATAAAAATCCAGCAATAGACTACTCTATTAGTCTTGATCCTCTAAAAAACTGAAACTAATACAAGGATTAACATGTTCATATATTATTTGAAAGGTTCAAAACAAAAGCACATGTAAAAAGTCAAAGAAAAGAAAGTTCAGAGGCAATGTAAAAAACTATGTTACTGTCTAGGCTAATGCTTCCGGTACACTGCAATGGAAACAGATCATCAAAAGGTACATTTACTTGGCATATAGGACTTCTCGGAAAAGATGACTGGGAGCAACTGTCTTTTGGAGTACTTATGGAAAAAAAGGAAAGAAAGAGGATTCCCTGACAAACTTCTCCATTTTTCCTAATTTCTTATTGGTTAAACTTTACTGCATAGAAAGTTAACTTCTCTTGTCATCTAATTTGCATCATATGGCCACTTAAGTGACTGTCCAGGATGTCATATACCATGATTTCATATACATTTCTTCCAAGTTTGAAAATTTCAAGAAGACACACAAACAAAACACAGAGTATAAGCTGGTTGGCTGTGCTTTGCTGTCCTTGAACAAGTGATTATGCCATGGCTGTGGCTGCATGGTCTAGAAATGACATATTCAGAAGGAAAGGCAGTTAAGAAAACTAATGCAGTCTACTTCTTGCACCACTCAAATCACTCATGCCCTTCCATAAAGGATAGATTTCATTTAAAAATACTGAGCCTCCATCTTTTGTAAGAATAAGGAAGTCTTTACTCCTCCCTCATAGAAGAAGCACACATTCTTTGAGTTAGAGCCCAGTTATTATCCCCAGGAAGATTCTAGTAAGAGAGTTACTGAAACAAGATAAAAATCTCTGCTGCTCTATCTGGTCTTAAAATCATAATTAACATTCATCCTCCTTCGTCTCTACCCATTCTGTATTCTCCTCATTTTCTGCTAATATTTTTGATGGTCTTTGATGGCTTACATAAACCAGGTCTTCATTCCTAAGATTTAGGATTTTTGTTTGTGCTGACCTCCTTGTACTGTGGTTGTTGCTGCTGATTATTGGTGTCCTTCCAAACATGGAAATACAAAGAAAAGCACCAGTGAAGTTCTAAACATTTATGGTTAGCTTTGTTGAGTAGGAACAATCCTAGTTTTTTTTTTTTTTTTTTTTTTTTTTTTTTAAATCAGGATCTATTATTTAACCTAGCAGTGTTAAGTCCTTTCTTCAAACATTTTTCTACAACATGGGGTGCAAAAAAGTGACCAGATAGTGGTTACAACTTCAAGCTTGGTATAACTTTTATTACATCCCCTGCAGGAAGTCTCATTTTCCTAGGAATCAGAAACTTTTATCAAGAGCCAGAGTTGCAGAACAAGGAAGCATAGATTTCATAAGAGGGTAAATAGTGCACTGGTGTGTGATGACAGGGGTCAATCCTAATCACAATTATTGGTTCCCAGGCAACGTATGCTAGCAACAGAAACCACAGTACTGTGTAGCCATAGTTGGTTTAAAGATTATACTGCAGCCTGAAGGAAAATGCCTTAATTCAAATTTTTTTCTCAATATTGATACTGAACTATGTCTTCAACAGATCATTCCATTTTTCCAAAAGGTTAACTCTTTCTGGGTCATGAGACCATTGTTATATTTTTGCAGTAATATGAGTCCCTTGGATTGAAGGACTTGTATTGAAGGATTGTATAGCATCTTATGGATGGCTAAAGTGAAAGTGAAAGTGAATTCGTTCAGTCATGTCCAATTCTTTGTGACCCCATGGACTGTAGCCTATCAGGCTCCTCCCTCCATGGGATTCTCCAGGCAAGAGTACTGGAGTGGGTTGCCATTTTCCTTCTCCAGGGGATCTTCCCGACCCAGCGATCAAACCCTGGTCTCCCGCATTCTAGGCAGATGCTTTAACCTCTGAGCCACCAGGGAAGCCCAGCTAAGGCTTTTCAAATTAAGGCCTAGCATGGTGATAACTGTAAAGACACTGGAAATAAGAAAGGAAACCTATATCTGGAGATTTTAACAAACTGACTCAATGGATCTGAGTTTGAGCAAACTCCAGGAGATAGTGAAAGACGGGGAAGCCTGGCATGCTGCCGTCCATGGGGTCCCAAAGAGTCAGACATGAATTAGCAACAGAACAAATAAGAATAAACTGTAGTCCTCTTTTGTCCCTTCCTTACCACCCACCTCCTTGGTGACATGGTTTGGAAATTATCATCCTGTAATCAGGTGGTAGCTTGTTAAGCCAATAAATTTTGCTTTATTGAATGATCAGTATTGATGTCTTCTCTGGCAGGTTGGGGTGAGGGAAATGCAGTAATACAGTAAGTAGTAGGCCAGCAGTATAGATCACCCTTAACATATGATTTGCTTGTACATTCCAAACTTGCCCAAGTCCACTCCTCAGTAGCTAATTTCCAGCTCATATAGTTTGGTGTTGCAACTATCTTCCCACTCAGAATACTAATATACCTCTGACTACAAAGTCCCTTGGTGTGCCATGGCCAGAAGCTAAGGCTTAATCAAAAGACAAGCTAAGCCTTAATTCAAAAGAAAAACAGGAGTTCTTTTACGAACAGGAGACTATATTTTTTTCTGGCTGGAGACTGAATAGCCTGCTCCTTCCCAATATTCTATCACTGGAACCACTGGGTCATATGACACATAAGTCAGGCAACCGTGCACTGATAGCCTGACCTACTTTATCTTTCTCTGGGTCTTACTCAGATTTGCCAGTTTTCTTGGTTGCCTAATACAAGTCTAGAGCAATAGTCCAAATTTTTTTTTTTAATTTTATTTTATTTTTAAACTTTAAAATATTGTATTAGTTTTGCCAAATATCGAATGCTTTCAAAATCTGAAGTAGCTCCAAAGGTATCTGCCTCCTTTTTTAGTGGTAGACAGTACAAATCAAACAACATTGTTTTTTATCAAAGTGGATATGCTGACATACCCCAGATCCCTGACTCTCTAAAAGCTTCCCTAGGAATACCATGATCTATTAGCCACTGTCATGGGATTCCTGTGGATCTAGTTTCTCTGACTGTCACTTTGACTCTGTGACCCTTTTGGTGATTATGTCTACCTTTCTTCTGATGGTTAACTACTGTCACCCAGCTTTACCATTGCAGGATTCCATGATTCTCACTGATACTAAAGAGTACAGATCTTTGGCAGTATCACTTATTAAGATCTTTAGCTTACAATAGAGAGTTACTATTGTTGCTTTTGTAGAAAGACCAATTCCCTCCACACAGCACATTATTAACTGCCTTGGTGAAGGGGATGTCCTGTGGACACTTCTGGGACACCTAGGGACAGGTTTCTCTGTGGCTATGTCAATATTATTATATCTACTCCCATAAGACAAACCTAGAAATTGTATTAAAAAGCAGAGACATTACTTTGCCAACAAAGGTCCATGTAGTCAAATCTATGGTTTTTCCAGTAGCCATATACGAATATGACAGTAAGACCATAAAGAAGGCTGAACATCAAGGAACTGATGCTTTTAAACTGTGGTGCTGGAGAAGACTCTTGAGAGTCCCTTGGACAGAAAGGGGATCAAACCAGTCAGTTCTAAAGGAAATCAACCCTGAGTATTCACTGGAAGGACCAAGGCAGAAGCTGAAGCTCTAATGCTCTGGCCACGTGATGTGAAGAGCCAACTCATTGGAAAAGACCCTGATATTGGGAAAGATTGGGGGCAGGAGGAGAAGGGGTGACAGAGGATAAGATGGTTGGATGGCATCACTGACTCAATGGACATGAGTTTGAGCAAACTCTGGGAGCTAATGAAGGACAGGGAAACCAGGTGTGCTGCAGTCCATGGGGTTGCAAAGAATTGGGCACAACTCAGTGACTGAACAACAACAACAATATGTGTTTACTGGGTTCTTCCCAGCATTGGGCCTAAAATTTCTTTTATATGTTGTTTTTTTCCCCTCTGCAACAGTTTTCTACTTCTTTTCCCCAATAGATCATAGAGTAGACATTAGTTATAGAGCTAACTACACACAAGTATCTTACAGGCACTATGGTAGGGGAAATAATTACCCTTTATTTACCTGAGGGGAGGCTAAACTCTTCAGGAAAGGAGTATAACACTGATTTTTACAGCAAGGCATGTTCAGGATAACTTGGACCATCCCCAAACCTCCATCCCATGTCTTGGTCCTAACCTGTCCTGACCAGATGCCTGAAGTGTACATAGAAAATCTTTTGCGACTGTCCAGTTAGTCTAATTTGCAGCTTTACTATCATTAGAATCTTGGACTTTTGCTAAATTTCAGGTGATATTTTAAGGCAGTTTCTCTTGAGGCTGCAATAGATAAGGCTTTCCTTTAAAGGTGTTATAGTGACCTTCTGTCTTTTAAAGGATATTCTGAGTGAGCAACTGATTTTTCTGAGTTTATTTTCTTTTCCTAAATCTCTAGTTGTGTCTGAAGCATAGATTATTCCATAATCCTAAATTTCCATGTCAATTTACACACTACTCTCACTTGTTAATTTATTTGTCAATGCCTTGACTTCTTCCTTCAAGTCATCCTACTTTTCCACAGGTGAAAAATTAAGGGTGATATTACTACACAACAGGAGTTATTAGAGTCTTTTGTACTGAAGATAGTGGTGTTGCTCTTTCTTTCAGATAAATGGACAATCTAAATAAAAAAATTCCACCTTAAGAGTAAATATTTTATAGAACCATGCCAATCCAATTAACTCATATCTTCTAAGATCCAAAGACAAGAGGTAAGATGCTGAAACTTTATATGAAGCAACTGGAAATTTTATGTTTTCTTGATGTCTACTGCTTCAGTATAACCCAGGTAAAGGTCCAGCAGGACATTTAGTAGGTCTGTTTGTTCAGCGTGCAACACTTTTTCACACAGGCTACATGGAGTAGCCATGCTTTGCAGAAGTCCATGGTAGTAAGGAAGAAATGAAACAAAATCCTTCATTCCATCCCATTTTCTATTGGATAGAGTTCATCTCACGGAACCTTTTTGTTCTTACAGGTTGTATTATCTGGCACTTTACATTGCTGCTTATGGCACTAGATCCTAGGTCATAAGATATGTTGTTTCTTCTACCACCTAGAAGTGATGGGACGCTGGAAACTCCCCAGCTGGTTGAGCCAAATGCACTTTCAGGATGAGTGACTGATTAGCTCCCTCTGGTACTTGCTGGACAGGTCTGTAGGTAAATAGGATATTGGGTATGTGTGCATGCTCAGTTGTTAGGTTGTGTCTGACTCTTTGTGACCCATGTAACCCGTCAGGCTCCACTATCCATAGGTTTTTCCAGGTAAGAATACTGGAGTGTGTTGCCATCTCCTTCTCCAAGGGATCTTCCCCACCTAGGGACCGAACCCAGCATCTCCTGCATTGGCAGCCAGATTCTTTAACACTGAGTCACCTGGAAAGCCCAAACAGAACACTAAGGCAGGAAAAAACTACTGGAAGAAATTGAGGATTCATGCAAGACTTTTGTCTGAAATAACCACCGCCTTCCTGAAATTCTGTTCTTCACTACAATTATTTTTGGAAAGCATTAAGATTACACATTTCTGTGTCCTTCACTGGACTGTGAGTTTCTGAGGGGAAGAACTTAGTTCTGTATTCATCTTTGTACTTGTAGGGAGTAGCACAATTCCTGGTAGCACAAAGTTCATTCTCAAATAATAATAGTTTTTATAAGCAATACAGGAAGCTTTATAAAGATAGTATGGTTTCCAAAGCAACCCATTTTTAACCTTCCTTACTCAAGAGGAGAATTCTCTTCAAGAACATTCATATTATATATTCTTAAACTGAATAGTAGGTTATTAAGTCCATGGCTCCAGGACTCACCCTTGATTCATACTGAGACCCAAGGAAGTCTCATAACACTTGCCCTAGCAATCCAGAGCCAAGTTCAGATAAAGCCAGAATTCTTAACAGGGCATGTGTATAGTAACAAAAAAACAGAATGTCATTTAAATGAAGAATAAATTGAAGTTAGCTTAATCTCATAATTATGCCCTGCAGTATCTAGAAAAATAAGAAGGAAGGGTTCACTATGTCAGGTGAATGTATGCTCCTTGGTTCTGTCTCATCACAACAAAGATTTTGAGTGATGGACATTAAAGCCCTCAGCGTGTCACAGTTCTTGGGTCTTGGACAGACCATCTCATAGCTCTTAGACAAATCAGCGTTACAGCTCCGTGTTATAGCTCTATTTTATTTAGAAAATAGCAGGAAAATCCATCCTCGAGGCTTGAGGGCATGTCAACCCAAAGACATGAAAAGAGTGCCCCAGTGCATGGGTGAGAATGAGAGAGCACGCGCTTTGGCTCCTCTTTTTATGTTTTTTCCTCCCCCTGTGGACCTGCCCTATGTAAATTGGGCTAACCAGGAGTGCTATTTATTCTACCTGAGGTCCTCACGCAGGTCCTCGGACCTTCCTTTGACTTTCCTTTTTTTTTTAATCTCTATATTTATTTATTTATTTTTTTAGGTTTAATTTGTATTCTTTTTTTTTAATTTAATTTAATTTTATTTTTAAGCTTTACATAATTGTATTAGTTTTGCCAAATATCAAAATGAATCCACCACAGGTATACATGTGTTCCTTTGTTTTATTTTCATGGGCTTTTCCCTTCATTGCCTTTTAGCCACCACCATTTTGGACTCCTGTTTCCTATTCTAACTACCTAACAACTGAAATAAAAATTATTGGATAATCATGAGCATTCATGGAGACCAGAATACAATTTTAAAAAGCTATTTACTTTATCCACTAAACCAGGCCATCAAATTCTGAATCTTTTGACTGTTTTTATTTTTTCTTTCCTTCCATTTACTTTCTTGGATATCCCTCTCCACCTTCATTGTCTACACCTGTCTGCATGGGGTCAGCAATTTCAGTTAATTGTTGCATGGGATATCTCTGACAAGGTGGGAAGGGAAACAGAAGATTTTTCCAATGTGGATGTCAAGGAGAGGAACTGGAAGAGGATTTTACATTCCTCAGGTCTTGTGGTCTACAAAGGTTCACTGGCTCTTCAGAGTGAAACCCCACACCCTTTTCTTCCTAATGATAATTGCTTCTTACACTATTACTTGGTGATTTTGTGTTAACAAATTCTTCAATTTTCCCCCATTTAACCTAAAACCTGCTTCCTAAAAATGGTGGAGAAAGCATGAAAAGAATAAGGTCAGCTGCAATGAGAGATAAATGAATACAATTCTGTATTGCTTCACCTATTCTATTTTTAAAAAGGTTTCAGGTAATGTAAATTTGAATAATTTTGTATTTGGCATATTTATGGTTGATAAGCTAATGACAGAAATTATTAACCTCAGAGTGCTTTAAATACAGGCTTTGCTTTATGATTAAAAACCTTAAATATTTGTATAATATTCTATATTCTGAATGTAGATTTTTCTATCTGAGGTAGAAATTGGGATTATAAACTTGAAATACAGATTTTATGTCCCTGTCTTCATACTTAATTCCCTCAATCCATGATGCTAGTGAAAGGTTGTTGCTGAACCACAAAAATGCCAGGATTCTTCACCTCTGGAGGAGAAGAATTCAATCTGGGGCCAGAGACAAGGCTTGATTGCTCAGAGCTTTTGTGTAATGAAGTTATATTAAAGTATAAAAGATAGAGAAAGCTTCTGATATAGGCATCAGAAGGGGGCAGAAAGAGTACCCTCCTGCTAGTTTTTAGCTGGATGAGAGATAAGAAAGCCTTCCTCAGCAATCATTGCAAAGAAATAGAGGAAAACAACAGAATGGGAAAGACAAGAGATCTCTTCAAGGAAATTAGAGATACCAAGGGAACATTTCATGCAAAGATGGGCTTGATAAAGGACAGAAATGGTAGGGACTTAACAGAAGCAGAATATATTTAGAAAAGGTGGCAAGAATACACAGAAGAACTGTACAAAAAAGATCTTCACGACTCAGATAATCACAATGGTGTAATCACTCACCTAGAGCCAGACATTCTGGAATGTGAAGTCAAGTGGGCCTTAGAAAACATCACTATGAACAGAACTAGTGGAGGTGATGGAATTCCAGTTGAGCTATTTCAAATCCTAAAAGATGATGCTGGGAAAGTGATGCACTCAATATGCCAGCAAATTTGGAAAACTCAGCAGTGGCCACAGGATTGGAAAAGGTCAGTTTTCATTCCAATCCCAAAGAAAAGCAATGCCAAAGAATGCTCAAACTACCGCACAATTGCACTCATCTTACACGCTAGTAAAGTAATGCTCAAAATTCCCCAAGCCAGGCTTCAGCAATACATGAACCGTGAACTTCCAGATGTTCAAGCTGGTTTTAGAAAAGGCAGAGGAACCAGAGATCAAATTGGCAACGTCTGCTGGATCATGGAAAAAGCAAGGGAGTTCCAGAAAAACATCTATTTCTGCTTTATTGACTATGCCAAAGCCTTTGACTGTATGGATCACAATAAACTGTGGAAAATTCTGAAAGAGATGGGAATACCAGACCACCTGTCCTGCCTCCTGAGAAACCTATATGCAGGTCAGGAAGCAACAGTTAGAACTGGACATGGAACAACAGACTGGTTCCAAGTAGGAAAAGGAGTACGTCAAGGCTGTATATTGTCACCCTGCTTATTTAACTTATATGCAGAGCACATCATAAGAAATGTTGGGCTGGAAGAAGCACAAGCTGGAATCAAGATTGCTGGGAGAAATATCAATCACCTCAGATATGCAGATGACACCACCCTTATGGCAGAAAGTGAAGAGGAACTAAAGAGCTTCTTGATGAAAGTGAAAGAGGAGAGTGAAAAAGTTGGCTTAAAGCTCAACATTCAGAAAACGAAGATCATGGCATCTGATCCCATCACTTCATGGGAAATAGATGGGGAAACAGTGGAAATTGTCAGACTTTATTTTTTTTTTTTTTTGCCTCCAAAATCACTGCAGATGGTGATTGCAGTCATGAAATAAAAAGATGCTTACTCCTTGGAAGGAAGGTTATGACCAACCTAGATAGCATATTCAAAAGCAGAGATATTACTTTGCCAACAAAGTTCCATCTAGTCAAGGCTATGGTTTTTCCAGTGGTCATGTATAGATGTGAGAGTTGGACTTGAAGAAAGCTGAGCACTGAAAAATTGATGCTTTTGAATTGTGATGTTGGAGAAGACTCTTGAGAGTCCCTTGGACTGCAAGGAGATCCAACCAGTCCATCCTAAAGGAGATCAGTCCTGTGTGTTCCCTGGAAGGACTGATGCTGAAGCTGAAACTCCAATACTTTGGCTACCTCATGCGAAGAGTTAACTCATTGGAAAAGACCCTGATGCTGGGAGGGATTGGGGGCAGGAGGAGAAGGGGATGACAGAGGATAAGACGGCTGGATGGCATCACTGACTCGATGGACATGGGTTTGGGTGAACTCCGGGAGTTGGTGATGGACAGGGAGGCCTGGCATGCTGTGATTCATGGGGTCACAAAGAGTCAGACACAACTGAGCAACTGAACTGAACTGATACAGTTACTAACAGTCTGTTAATTAAAGAAATGTCTTAAAACTCAGAGAAAGGCACCAGGCCCCTCATCCATAATATGTATTTTGGGATAATCTTGGCACCAGGTGAGTCATCCATGCCATAAAAGGATTGATTTGAATCTTGTAGAAAGGCAGATTACCATGCAAATAGTTTCATTTACATAGATTAGGGTAACAATGTCTGAGTATAACATACTGGTTTGTCAAGTGGGTTCTGAGCCATTAGGCTGAACCAACTTGAAGACAGAGTCTGGGGTAAATGCATAGTACATTAATATAGCATAAGACAAACATAAGAAAAATGCATTGGTTAACTCAAATTTGAGAAAAGTTAAGTTCAGGTGGAACCAGGTGTCATTATGGCAACACAGTATTTTAAGAGAAACCTCTTTTTAAGTTTGTATAGAGAAGGGGAAAAAAATATATCACTAGTTTGTTTCCTCCTGCATCTTAAGAGAGAGAGAAAAAATATCTGACATTTGCAGCCTATTTCCTCTGTTTGGAGACCCCTGGCCTTCTTGCCTTTTACCCTCTCACTAGCAAATAAGTATTCTATCACTGCTTTCCTGTTCTGTATTCAGAATGATATAAAATCAGGTAGGCAGGTTATTAATGAAATAAATTATAGCTTTTTAATTGATGGTTACTACTACCTCAGGTCAGTTCAGTTCATTCCCTCAGTCATGTCTGACTCTTTGCGACCCCATGAAGCGCAGCACACCAGGCATCCCTGTCCATCACCAACTCCCGGAGTTCACCCAGACTGATGTCCAATTAGTCAGTGATACCATCCAGCCATCTCATCCTCTGCCATCCCCTTTTCCTCCTGCCCCCACTCCTTCCCAGCATCAGAGTCTTTTCCAATGAGTCAACTCTTCACATGAGGTGGCCAAAGTACTGGAGTTTCAGCTTTAGCATCATTCCTTCCAAAGAAATCCCAGGGCTGATGTCCTTTAGAATGGACTGGTTGGATCTCCTTGCAGTCCAAGGGACTCTCAAGAGTCTTCTCCAACACCACAGTTCAAAAGCATCAATTCTTCGGCGCTCGGCTTTCTTCACAGTCCAGCTCTCACATCCATACATGACCACTGGAAAAACCATAGCCTTGACTAGACGGACCTTTGTTGGCAAAGTAATGTCTCTGCTTTTGAATATGCTATCTAGGTTGGTCATAACTTTCCTTCCAAGGAGTAAGCGTCTTTTAATTTCATGGCTGCAGTCACCATCTGTAGTGATTTTGGAGCCCAGAAAAATAAAGTCTGATACTGTTTCTCACTGTTTCTCCATCTATTTCCCATGAAATGATGGGACCAGATGCCATGATCTTCGTTTTCTGAATGTTGAGTTTTAAGTCAACTTTTTCACTCTCCTCTTTCACCTTCATCAAGAGGCTTTTTAGTTCCTCTTCACTTTCTGCCATAAGGATGGTGTCATCTGCATATCTGAGGTTATTGATATTTCTCCTGGCAATCTTGATTCCAGCTTGTGCTTCTTCCAGCCCAGCATTACTAGCTGCTTCTAAATTGCTTACTTGCCCTTTATATTGAATTGATACAAAAATATAGATAAAAAGTTATATCTATAATGTAAGAGATTAAAGATCAATTAATGACATGAAAACCTCTGGAGAGAAATATTGTTTGCTAATTGAGAAATTGTTGATTCCTCACATAAGCTTAGACATAAAACCGTAAAGCCAAGCTGGAAAGAAGAAACAGGAAAAACGTGTTCTTTTCATCTCTGTGTTCCTGTATGAAGAGAAACTTGCTAGTTCCTTCTTTATTATGCAGGGGCATTCTTTCAACTTGGTAAACCCTTTTTTTTCCCCTACTTGACTTTTCACTTTCAATATCAGTTTGTGAGAGAACTTACATTGAAACAATCTGCTTGAGGTTATAATGTGTGACATTTCTTATAGAATCTCTTTAAAACATCTACTTTGTAAGTTAAGAGTCAGAAGAAGAAGATGTAGGAAAAGAGCATTCTGAGGACTAAAGTTCCTTTAACCAGTCACATCTACCAAACACACACACACACAAACACACACAAATGTATCAGGGAAGTCAGACATCTGGGATCTCACCTATGGAAACAATCCTCTAAGATTCTGAAGTACCCAGTAGGTGGCTCCCCTTCATAAGAGACATAAATGTTAGATTCTGACAATACAACTTCTCTTTTATTTGTATAGCCCTAAAATGGTAGCTGTTTCTTGAAATTACTACCTCTGTATCACTTCACTGTTTCTGTTGCTGCTGCTACTGCTAAGTCACTTCAGTCGTGTCCGACTCTGTGTGATCCCATAGACGGCAACCCACCAGGCTCCTCTGTCCCTGGGATTCTCCAGGCAAGAATACTGGAGTGGGTTGCCATTTCCTTCTCCAATGCATGAAAGTGAAAAGTGAAAGTAAAGTCGCTCAGTCGTGCCTGACTCTTAGCGACCCCATGGACTGCAGCCTACCAGGCTCCTCCTCCGTCCATGGGATTTTACAGGCAAGAGGACTGGAGTGGGTTGCCATTCTGTTAATCCTTTTCAACTCTTTTAACCTTTGCCCAGCTTCTTAAAGGTCATCTTTTTTGGTGGTAGTTCTAGAATGTCTTGTAGATAATCATAGAACCTTTTAACTTCAGCTTCTTTGGCATTAGTGGTTGGGGACAGACTCGGGTTACTGTGATATTCAATGATTTGCCTTGGAAACAAACAGACATCATTCTGTCATTTTTGAGACTGTACCCAATTACTGCCTTCCAGACTTTTGTTGAGTATGAGGGCCACTCCATTTCTTCCTAGAGATTCTTGCCCATAGTAGTAGATATAATGGTCATCTGAATTAAATTTGCCCAGTCACTGATTCCTAAAATGTTCACTCTTGCCGTCTCCTGTTTGAAAACTTCCAGTTTACCTTGATTCATGGACCTAACATTCCAGGTTCCTATGCAATACTGTTCTTTACTTCCATCACCAGTCATATATCCACAGCTGAGTGGTGTTTTTGCTTTGGCTCCATCTCTTTATTCTTTTTGTAATCGTTTCTCCACTCTTGTTCAGTTGCATATTGGGCACCTACTGTCCTGGGCAGTTTGTCTTTCAGTGTCCTATCTTTTTACCTTTTCATACTGTTCATGGGATTCTCAAGGCAAGAATACTGAAGAGGTTTGCCATTCTCTTCTCCAGTGGACCATGTTTTATCAGAACTCTCCACCATGACCCATCTGTCTTGGATGGCCCTACACAGAATGGCTCATTGTTTCATTGAGTTAGACAAGGCTGTGAACTATGTAATCAGTTGGGTTAGTTTTCTGTGACTGTGGTTTTCATTCTGTCTGCCCTCTGATGAATAAGGATAAGAGACTTATGGAAAAGTCTCTCCCTGATGGCAAAGAGTGGGAGAAACTGGGTCTTGTTCTAATGGGCAGGGCCATGCTCAGTAAATCTTTAATCCAATTTTTTGTTGATGGGTGGGGCTGTGTTCCCTTCCTGTTGTTTGGGCTGAAACCAAACTGTTGACCCACCTCCACTGGAGATTCCTGGACACAAACAGGCAAGTCTGGCTCAGTCTCTTGTGGAGACACTTCTCCTTTCTCCTGGCTCCTGGTGAGCGCAAACTGCAGAACAATTATACCAAAGAAATTTTTGCACTGTTAAGAAAGTTCTAGGACCCACAACAGATTTCCCAACCTGGGCACCTGGCAAAGGGACACTGAGAACGCCCAGGTAATTTGACTTTGGAGGCCAGTGGGATTTGATTACAGAACTTCCACAGGACTAGGGAAACAGACTCTTGGAGGATACAAACAAAACCTTGTGAGCATCAGACAATACTACAAAGCTACAATCATACAAACACTAGGGTACAGAGACAAAAACAGAAATATAGATCAATGGAACAGGATAGAAAGCTCAGAGATAAACCTACATGCCCATTGTCACCTAATCTATGACAAAGCAGACAAGAATATACAATGGAGAAGACACAGTATATTCAATAAGTGGTGCTGGTAAAACTGGACAGTTACATGTTAATGACTAGAACACTCCCTATACCACATGCAAAAATAAACTCAGAATGACATAAATGTAAGACTAGATACTTTAAAACTCTTAGAGAAAAACATAGAACAGTTTTTGACATAAATCACAGCAAGGTCTTTTATGACCCACCTACTAAAGTAAGGAAAATAAAAATAAACAAATAGGATCTAATTAAACTTTAAAGCTTTTGCACAGCTTTAAGGAAAGGAAACCATGAACAAAATGAAAAGACAACCCACAGAATGGGAGAAATATTTGCAGATGAAGCAACTAACAAGTGATTAATCTTCAAAACATACAAATAGCTCATTCAGTTCAATTTAGTCGCTCAGTCGTGTCCGGCTCTTTGCGACCCCATGAATCGCAGCACACCAGGCCTCCTTGTCCATCACCAACTCCCGGAGTTCACCCAGACTCACATCCATCGAGTCAGTGATGCCATCCAGCCATTTCATCCTCTGTCATCCCCTTCTCCTCCTGCCCCCAATCCCTCCCAGCATCAGACTCTTTCAGGCTCAATATTTGAAAAAAAAAAAAAGGCACAACAATCCAATCAAAAAATATGCAGAAGATCTAATCTCTCCAAAGAAGACATACAGATGGCCAAGAGGCACATGAAAAGATGCTCAACATCACTAATTATTAAAGAAATGCAAGTCAAAACTATAATGAGGTATCACCTCACACTGGTCAGAAATCTACAATGAATGCTGGAGAGGGTGTGTAAAAGAAGATCCCGTTTAAACTTTTGGTGGGAATGTAAATTGGTAGAGCCACTATGGAGAAAAATGGAGGTTCCTAAAAAACTAAAAATAGAACTACCATATGACCTAGAATTTGACCATTACTTTACTAGCATGTGAGATGAGTGCAATTGTGCGGTAGTATGAGCATTCTTTGGCATTGCCTTTCTTTGGGATTGGAATGAAAACTGACCTTTTCCAGTCCTGTGGCCACTGCTGAGTTTCCCAAATTTGCTGGCATATTGAGTGCAGCACTTTCACAGCATCATCTTTCAGGATTTGGAATAGCTCAACTGGAATTCCATCACCTCCACTAGCTTTGTTCGTAGTGATGCTTTCTAAGGCTCACTTGACTCCACATTCCAGGATGTCTGGCCCTAGGTCAGTGATCACACCATCATGATTATCTGCATCATGAAGATCTTTTTTGTACAGTTCTTCTGTGTATTCTTGCCATCTCTTCTTAATATCTTCTGCTTCTGTTAGGTCCATACCATTTCTGTCCTTTATCGAGCTCATCTTTGCATGAATATTCCTTTGGTATCTCTGATTTTCTTGAAGAGATCCCTAGTCTTTCCCATTCTGTTGTTTTCCTCTATTTCTTTGCATTGATTGCTGATGTTCAAGCTGGTTTTAGAAAAGGCGGAGGAACCAGAGATCAAATTGCCAACATCCACTGGATCATAGAAAAAGCAAGAGAGTTCCAGAAAAATATCTATTTCTGCTTTATTGACTATGCCAAAGCCTTTGACTGTGTGGATCACAATAAACTGTGGAAAATTCTGAAAGAGATGGGAATACCAGACCACCTGATCTGCCTCTTGAGAAATTTGTATGTAGGTCAGGAAGCAACAGTTAGAACTGGACATGGAACAACAGACTGGTTCCAAATAGGAAGAGGAGTTCGTCAAGGCTGTATATTGTCACCCTGCTTATTTAACTTATATGCAGAGTACATCATGAGAAATGCTGGACTGGAAGAAACACAAGCTGGAATCAAGATTGCAGGGAGAAATATCAATAACCTCAGATATGCAGATGACACCACCATTATGGCAGAAAGTGAAGAGGAACTAAAAAGCCTCTTGATGAAAGTGAAAGTGGAGAGTGAAAAAGTTGGCTTAAAGCTCAACATTCAGAAAACGAAGATCATGGCATCCGGTCCCACCACTTCATGCGAAATAGATGGGGAAACAGTGGAAACAGTGTCAGACTTTATTTTTATGAGCTCCAAAATCACTGCAGATCGTGACTGCAGCCATGAAATTAAAAGACGCTTACTCCTTGGAAGGAAAGTTATGACCAACCTAGATAGCGTATTCAAAAGCAGAGACATTACTTTGCCAACAAAGGTTCATCTAGTCAAGGCTATGGTTTTTCCTGTGGTCATCCATACATGTGAAGAACTGTGAAGAAGGCTGAGCGCCGAAGAATTGATGCTTTTGAACTGTGGTGTTGGAGAAGTCTCTTGAGAGTCCCTTGGACTGCAAAGGAGACCCAACCAGTCCATTCTGAAGGAGATCAGCCGTAGGGTTTCTTTGGAAGGAATGATGCTAAAGCTGAAACTCCAGTACTTTGGCCACCCCATGTGAAGAGTTGACTCATTGGAAAAGACTCTGATGCTGGGAGGGATTGGGGGCAGGAGGAGAAGGGCAGGACAGAGGATGAGATGGCTGGATGGCATCACTGAGTCGATGGACGTGAGTCTGAGTGAACTCCGGGAGTTGGTGATGGACAGGGAGGCCTGGCATGCTGTAATTCATGGGGTCACAAAGAGTTGGACATGACTGAGTGACTGATCTGATCTGATATGACCTAGAAATCCCACTCCTGGTAATACAGCCAAAGAAACCATTAATCATAAAGATACACTCAACCCATTGTTCACTGCAGCACTATTTACAATAGATAGGACAGAATAAACCTAAATATCCATCAATGGAGGGAATGGATAAAGAAGATGTGATATATATGTAAAATGGAATATATATCAGTCATAAAGTAAAATGAAATAATGCTATTTGCAGTGACACGGATAGACCTAGAGATTGTCATAGTGAGTGAAGTCAGACAGAGAAAGACAAATATATCGGGCTTCTCTGGTGGCTCAGATAGTAAAGAAACTTCCTGCAATTGCCAGAGACCTGGGTTTGATCGCTGGGGTTGGGAATATCCCCTGGAAGAGGACAAGGTAACCCACTCCAGTATTCTTGGCTGGAGAATCCCAATGGACAGAGGAGCCTGGTGGGCTACAGTCCATGGGTCGCAAAGAGTCAGACATGACTGAACAATTAAGCACAGCACATATTTGGAATCTAAAAAGAAAAAAATTATACAAATGAGTCTATTTACAAAACAGAAATAGAGTCACAAACATAGAAAACAAACTTATGGTTACCAAGGGGGGAGGGCAGCAGGGAAACACTGCAAAGACTGGGACTGACATATATACACCCCTATATATAAAATAGATTACCAAGAAACTACTATATAGCACAGGGAACTGTATGAAATACTCTATAATGATGTATATGGGAATAGAATCTAAAAAAGGGTAGATGTATGTATTTGCATAGTTGATCCACTTTGCTGTACAGAAGAAACTAACACAACATTGCACATCAATGATACACTAATAAAAATTATGAAATAAAAAAATAAAGGAGTACCTTCCATTCAAACCAAGCATCTCATTGTTAGCTACTCTATAACACTGTCTATTGAAATCTCCATTTTAAAGTTCTGCAAGTATCTCAAACTGATCAATTTAAAATTAACTTTTCCTTATGCTCCTTCCATTAAACTTATTCCTTTAGCTTTCTCTCTGCCAATAAACAGCATCATCATCCACTTAGTTATTCCAATCAAATATCGAGATTATTAGTGACTCTTTAAGCATCAATCATGAAATATGTGACTTCTATCCTTAAGTAGCCCTAAAATCTGTTTACTTTTTCCATCACCAATTACTACTTCTATCACATTCCTTGCCTTGATTGCTAGGGGAATTTCCTAATTGTAATTCGTGACTGCAGGTGTTATCTCATTAAATAATTCTCCATTTTGCGTTTGCCACACAATTAAAAGGTAGTGTAATCACATCATATGCTGCTGCTGCTGCTGCTAAGTCACTTCAGTCGTGTCCAACTCTGGGCAACCCCATAGGCAGCAGCCCACCAGGCTCCCCCATCCCCGGGATTCTCCAGGCAAGAACACCGGAGTGGGTTGCCATTTCCTTCTCCAATGCATGAAAGTGAAAAGTGAAAGGAAGTCGCTCAGTCGTGTTGGACTCTTAGCAACCCCATGGATTGCAGCCCACCAGGCTCCTCCGTCCATGGGATTTTCCAGGCAAGAGTACTGGAGTGGGGTCACATCATATACACTAGCTTAAATCCTTTAAGCATCAAATTCATGCTTGTTTCTTCGATTGTCTGGGTCAGAAACATCCATATATAAAGTTCTAAAAAGACAACAAAACTGAAGTAGAACTGTTCCTGTGAAAGTTTATACCGGCTGCCTGGGTTTGAATCTTAGCTGTACCACTTACAATATGTGTGACCTTAGGGAGCTTACAACCTACTTATTATGTGTGTGTGTTGTGTGTGTGTGCATGTAAGTATATTCATCTACAGTATGAGAATAAAAATGATATTTACTTCATATGATTGCTATAAATTTAAAATAGTTATATAAATATATGTACATCTATATATAGTATTTAGAACATCGCCTAACAAGTGACAATGGCTTGATATCATTAAACAATGTGTAGCTGTATGTAGCTTTATATGTTTACATATATAAACATATAGAAATATACAGTAAACACAACTAATTCCCAATATTCATCTTAGTCAACTGTTAGGGGAATTTGGCATAGTTGGTTGCTCGCGTCTTCAAACAGTTTCTTCACTTGGCTTCTAAACTACTATCTTCACTTAATTTTCATTCTATTTCTCAGGTTTCTACTTCTTGATTACTATTTGCTGGCTTTCCCTCATCTTTTTGAGTTCAAAATTTGGAAATGCTCTAGAGCTCGATCCTTAGCTTCTGTTTTCTATGCCTATTACTCTATGTGATATAATCTTTATACTTTAAATCCTTATGAATATGTTTGACATATTTCATTTCAACATTTCAAACAAATCTCTAAGATTCATATATGCTTGGCGAGTTGGACTATAAAGAAAGCCAAGCGCCAAAGAATTGATGCTTTGAGCTGTGGTGTTGGAGAAGACTCTTGAGAGTCCCTTAGACTGCAAGGAGATCCAACCAGTCCATCCTAAAGGACATTAGTCCTGGGTGTTCTTTGGAAGGACTGATATTGAAGTGGAAACTCCAATTCTTTGGCCACCTGATGCAAAGACCTGACTCATTTGAAAAGACCCTGATGCTGGGAAAGATTGAGGGCCAGTGGAGAAGGGGACAACAGAGGATGAAATGGTTGGATGTCATCACCAACTCAATAGACATGGGCTTGGGTGAACTCCAGGAGTTGGTGATGGACAGGGAGGCCTGGTGTGCTGCAGTTCATGGGGTCGCAAAAGGTCGGACATGACTGAGCGACTGAACTGAGCTGAACTGGATAGACTTAGATAGATAACTATTCTTTTTTTTCACTTGTGGTAGGAAACTTGTGGATGGAAAAAGTAAACAGATTTTAGGGCTACTTAAGGATAGAAGTCACTTTTCTTACTGTGTCTAAAAGTTAGCTCCCCATACTTTACCATTCCAAACCTGCTAACTCTGCAGTCTGATTTGGCTACAGATTGGAAAACTCATGAGAGAGAACTGAAGAGTATTGATGAAATTTTATTATATGTATTTTAAAATAGGTAAGATGTACTTTAACATGTGTTCAGATTTTTATTGAACTGCTGCTTTAATCTGTTCAGACTGCCATAACAAAAAACACATAGACTGGGTGGCTTATAAAGAACACACATTTATTTCTCACAATTCTGGAATCTGGGGAATCTAAAATCAAGCCCTCACCAGATTTTGGGCCTGGTGAGAACCTGATTATTAGTTTATAACTGGCCATCTTTTTGATATTTTCTTAAAAGACTGAAGAGTGGAGAGAGATCTCTGGAGTATCTGTTTTTTTTTGTTGTTTTGTTTGTTTGTTTTGGTGGGTATTTATCTGGGATTGAGGCTCAAAGCATCATACACAGGGAAATGTCTCTTGGATCTTTGGTGAATGCTTAATATTACATAGGGATTTCTTTCTAACTTTTTATTTTCTGTTGAGGTATAGCCGATTAAAAACGTTGTGATAGTTTCAGGTGAATAGCAAAGGGACTCAGCCATACATACACATGTATCCATTCCCCACTAAGGGCTTCGCAGGTGGCTCAGTGGTAAAGAATCTGCCTGCTGATGCAGGAGACACGGGCTTGATCCCTGGGTAGGGAAGATCCCCTGGAGGAGGAACTGGCAATCCACCCCAGTGTTCTTATCTCTAAAATCCCATGGACAGAGGAGCCTGGGGGGCTTCTGTCCACAGGATCACAGAGTCAAGAGCCAACTAAGCATGCATGCTTACATTCTCCAACAAACTCCTGTCCCATTCAGGCTGCCATAGAACATTGGTTCTCTAAGTTGGAGCCTCTTTTATAAGAGTACTAATCACATTCACGAGTGCTCTGCCCTTTTGACCTAATTACTCCAAGAGTCCCCACCTCCCCACCCCCTAATACCATTAGAGTGGGATTAGGTTTCAGGACAGTTTTTTGGGAGGACCATAATCATTTGTTCTTCAGCAAATATTGTATCTAATTTAATCTGCAAAGTATTTTCTATAGCTATAAAGAAATCAGTTGTTCTAATAACACAATAATAGTGGAAGACTTTAATACCCCACTCACACCTATGGATAGATCAACTAAACAGAAAATTAACAAGGAAACACAAACTTTAAACGATACAATAGACCAGTTAGACCTAATTGATATCTATAGGACATTTCATCCCAAAACAATGAATTTCACCTTCTTCTCAAGCGCACATGGAACCTTCTCCAGGATAGATCACATCCTGGGCCATAAAGCTAGCCTTGGTAAATTCAAAAAAATAGAAATCATTCCAAGCATCTTTTCTGACCACAATGCAGTAAGATTAGATCTCAATTACAAGAGAAAAACTATTAAAAATTCCAACATATGGAGGCTGAACAACACGCAGCTGAATAACCAACAAATCACAGAGGAAATCAAAAAATAAATCAAAATTTGCATAGAAATGAATGAAAATGAAAACACAACGACCCAAAACCTGTGGGACACTATAAAAGCAGTCCTAAGAGGAAAGTTCATAGCAATACAGGCACACCTCAAGAAACAAGAAAAAAGTCAAATAAATAACCTAACTCTACACCTAAAGCAATTAGAAAAGGAAGAAATGAAGAACCCCAGGGTTAGAAGGAAAGAAATCTTAAAAATTAGGGCAGAAATAAATGCAAAAGAAACCAAAGAGACCATAGCAACAATCAACAAAGCCAAAAGCTGGTTCTTTGAAAGGATAAATAAAATTGACAAACCATTAGCCAGACTCATCAAGAAACAAAGGAAGAAAAATCAAATCAATAAAATCGGAAATGAAAATGGAGAGATCACAACAGACAACACAGAAATACAAAGAATCATAAGAGACTACTATCAACAATTATATGCCAATAAAATGGACAACGTGGAAGAAATGGACAAATTCTTAGAAAAGTACAACTTTCCAAAACTCGACCAGGAAGAAATAGACAATCTTAACAGACCCATCAGAAGCACGGAAATTGAAACTGTAATCAAAAATCTTCCAGCAAACAAAAGCCCAGGTCCAGACGGCTTCACAGCTGAATTCTACCAAAAATTTAGAGAAGAGCTAACACCTATCCTGCTCAAACTCTTCCAGAAAATTGCAGAGGATGGTAAACTTCCAAACTCATTCTATGAGGCCACCATCACCCTAATACCAAAACCTGACAAAGATGCCAAAAAAAAAGAAAACTTCAGGCCAATATCACTGATGAACATAGATGCAAAAATCCTTAACAAAATTCTAGCAATCAGAATCCAACAACACATTAAAAAGATCATACACCATGACCAAGTGGGCTTTATCCCAGGGATGCAAGCATTCTTCAATATCCACAAATCAATGTAATACACTATATTAACAAATTGAAAAATAAAAACCATATGATTATCTCAATAGATGCAGAGAAAGCCTTTGACAAAATTCAACATCCATTTATGATCAAAACTCTCCAGAAAGCAGGAATAGAAGGAACATACCTCAACATAATCAAAGCTATATATGACAAACCCACAGCAAACATTATCCTCAATGGTGAAAAATTGAAAGCATTTCCTCTAAAGTCAGGAACAAGACAAGGGTGCCCACTTTCACCATTACTGTTCAACATAGTTTTGGAAGTTTTGGCCACAGCAATCAGAGCAGAAAAAGAAATAAATGGAATCCAAATTGGAAAAGAAGAAGTAAAGCTCTCACAGTTTGCAGATGACATGATCCTCTACATAGAAAACCCTAAAGACTCCACCAGAAAATTACTAGAACTAATCAATGACTATAGTAAAGTTGGAGGATATAAAATCAACACCCAGAAATCCCTTGCATTCCTATACACTAATACTGAGAAAACAGAAAGAGAAATCAAGGAAACAATTCCCTTCACCATTGCAATGGAAAGAATAAAATAATTAGGAATATATCTACCTAAAGAAACTAAAGACCTATATATAGAAAACTATAAAACACTGGTGAAAGAAATCAAAGAGGACACTAACAGATGGAGAAATATACCATGTTCATGGATTGGAAGAATCAATATAGTGAAAATGAGTATACTACCCAAAGCGATCTATAGATTCAATGCAATCCCTATCAAGCTACCAACAGTATTCTTCACAGAGCTAGAACAAATAATTTCACAATTTGTATGGAAAAACAAAAAACCTCGAATAGCCAAAGTGATCTTGGGAAAGAAGAATGGAACTGGAGGAATCAACCTACCTGACTTCAGGCTCTACTACAAAGCCACAGTTATCAAGACAGTATGGTACTGGCACAAAGACAGGAATATAGATCAATGGAACAAAATAGAAAGCCCAGAGATAAATCCATGCACATATGGACACCTTATCTTTGACAAAGGAGGCAAGAATATACAATGGATTAAAGACAATCTCTTTAACAAGTGGTGCTGGGAAATCTGGTCTACCACTTGTAAAAGAATGAAACTAGAACACTTTCTAACACCATACACAAAAATAAACTCAAAATGGATTAAAGATCTAAATGTAAGACCAGGAAGTATAAAACTCCTAGAGGAGAACATAGGCAACACACTCTCTGACATACATCACAGCAGGATCCTCTATGACCCCCCTCCCAGAATATTGGAAATAAATGCAAAAATAAACAAATGGGACCTAATTAACCTTAAAAGCTTCTGCACATCAAAGGAAACTATTAGCAAGGTGAAAAGACAGCCTTCAGAATGGGAGAAGATAATAGCAAATGAAGCAACTGACAAACAACTAATCTCGAGAATATACAAGCAACTCCTATAGCTCAACTCCAGAAAAATAAATGACCCAATCAAAAAATGGGCCAAAGAACTAAATAGACATTTCTCCAAAGAAGACATACAGATGGCTAACAAACACATGAAAAGATGCTCAACATCACTCATTATCAGAGAAATGCAAATCAAAACCACTATGAGGTACCATTTCACTCCATTCAGAATGGCTGCGATCCAAAAGTCTACAAATAATAAATGCTGGAGAGGGTGTGGAGAAAAGGGAACCCTCTTACACTGTTGGTGGGAATGCAAACTAGTACAGCCACTATGGAGAACAGTGTGGAGATTCCTTAAAAAACTGGAAATAGAACTGCCTTATGATCCAGCAATCCCACTGCTGGGCATACACACTGAGGAAACCAGAAGGGAAAGAGACACGTGTACCCCAATGTTCATCGCAGCACTGTTTATAATAGCCAGGACATGGAAGCAACCTAGATGTCCATCAGCAGATGAATGGATAAGAAAGCAGTGGTACATATACACAATGGAGTATTACTCAGCCATTAAAAAGAATGCATTTGAATCAGTTCTAATGAGGTGGATGAAACTGGAGCCTATTATACAGAGTGAAGTAAGCCAGAAGGAAAAACACCAATACAGTATACTAACGCATATATATGGAATTTAGAAAGATGGTAACAATAACCCTGTGTACGAGACAGCAAAAGAGACACTGATGTATAGAACAGTCTTATGGACTCAGAGAGAGAGGGAGAGGGTGGGAAGATTTGGGAGAATGGCATTGAAACATGTAAAATATCATGTATGAAACGAGTTGCCAGTCCACACGATACTGGATGCTTGGGGCTAGTGCACTGAGACGACCCAGAGGGATGGTATGGGGAGGGAGGAGAGAGGAGGGTTCAGGATGGGGAACACATGTATACCTGTGGCGGATTCATTTTGATATTTGGCAAAACTAATACAACTTTGTAAAGTTTAAAAAGAAAATAAAATTAAAAAAAAATAATAATTAAAAAAAGAAAAGTAAAAAAAATATATATATATATATATTTGAGATTATTAGGCCTAAACCAATGGAGAGGAAGAAAATGCATTAACTGAGTTCTTTCTAAAGAGACCAGAAAAAGCAAACTTTGCAAATGGTCAAAAATCCCCTCAAAATTTCTTTATGAAGAAATCATTTAAAGATAGACATAGTGGTCCGCTTTAAAGCTGCTGCTGCTAAGTCGCTTCAGTCGTGTCCTACTCTGTGTGACCCCATAGACGGCAGCCCACCAGGCTCCCCTGTCCCTGGGATTCTCCAGGCAAGAACACTGGAGTGGGTTGCCATTTCCTTCTCCAAGGCATGAAAGTGAAAAGTGAAAGCGAAGTCACTCAGTCGTGTCCGACTCTTAGCGACTCCATGGACTGCAGCCCACCAGGCTCCTCCGTCCTTGGGATTTTCCAGGCAGGAGTACTGGACTGGGGTGCAATTGCCTTCTCCATCTTTAAAACTAACAACCAATTTTGCCTTCACTGTTGGATAGATAGCTGTTTGTTTGGCTAAGCACTAGATGAAATAACCAAAGGTCTTGTTTTAACAATAAGTAATCAACATAATGAGATGTTCACATTATAAGAGATACATAGGTACTGGAGAAATAAAATTTCAGTTCATATAATTTATGAACTGATCATATTTCCTATGTCACACTTACTCTCAGGCATATTCTCATTCCTCCCTCCTACCCTGTCTCACTGATTAATTTTTTGCAAGCCAAATATAATTGAATTTCCTAAGTGAAAGATGATTATGATATAAATATACTATAATGCAAATCAGACCATCCTAAAAGTCAGACATGGAAACACTTTACCTCAGACATTTATGCAGAATTATTATTATTATTACAGCATGCATTTCCCTCTGTTAAATTTATTTCTGCTTCCTAGGTTTTATCTTGCTTTCATCATCACTGTATTTACTGCCAAAATAAATACTTTGACTAATATAGAGTGTAGGAGTATTAACAAAATTTAGAGCTAAATAATAAGATGCTCTTCTATAAGACTCTTATCTTAATTATTCATAGTTGTTTGTATTCCACTGAGCCTAAAGACATATGTTTATTTATTTTCCACTAACTATAAAAAGGAATGGGTTTCCAAAAAAAGACAAGTCAGTAGATACAGGATTAAGAGCGGTAGCTTGAGATAATTAGACCAACGTCAGAAAACCCAGTGTTGTTTCCTCTTCTCATAGGTCCAATTTCCAATCTAATAAAACATTATTTTCAGACTCCTACAGAAAACTCTTTTCTAAACACTGACAAGAAAACATATGGTCCAGAGTTGTCATCAATCTTCTGAATCTATGGGCCTCTAAGAGTGAAACTAAATAGGCCTAGAATATATCAGTCTGTAGCACTGTGGAACATTTTCCAAAAGCATGAATCAAAGCACATACACTAAAGATGTTCTCCAATTTGCATGCATGCATCTTCACTGTGATGTTGATTAGGCTGTTGGAAACTAGATACTTTATACACGAACAGATTTCCTTTTAATTTGGATTTTAAAGGTATAAAACACAAAAGAATTATGTAAAAATTTAATGGTACTTGAAATTATTTCCAACTTCTTATTCTTTTCTCTTCTAGTCTATTGGCTTTAAAATACAAAATATCTTTCTAATCAGTTTTTCCTTATTAACTTATCAGATCAGATCAGTTGCTCAGTCATGTCCAACTCTTTGCGACCCCATGAATCGAAGCACGCCAGGCCTCCCTTTCCATCACCAACTCCCTGAGTTCACTCAGACTCACGTCCATCGACTCAGTGATGCCATCCAGCCATCTCATCCTCTGTCATCCCTTTCTCCTCCTGCCCCCAATCCCTCCCAGCATCAGAGTCTTTTCCAATGAGTCAACTCTTCACAGGAGGTGGCCAAAGTACTGGAGTTTCAGCTTTAGCATCATTCCTTCCAAAGAAATCCCAGGGCTGATCTCCTTCAGAATGGACTGGTTGGATCTCCTTGCAGTCCAAGGGACTCTCAAGAGTCTTCTCCAACACCACAGTTCAAAGGCATCAATTCTTTGGCGCTCAGCCTTCTTCACAGTCCAACTCACATCCATACATGACCACACGAAAAACCATAGCCTTGACTAGATGAATCTTTGTCGGCAAAGTAATGTCTCTGCTTTTTAATATGCTATCTAGGTTGGTCATAACTTTCCTTCCAAGGAGTAAGTGTCTTTTAATTTCATGGCTGCAGTCACCATCTGTAGTGATTTTGGAGCCCAGAAAAATAAAGTCTGACACTGTTTCCACTGTTTCCCCATCTATTTCTCATGAAGTGGTGGGACCGGATGCCATGATTTTCGTTTTCTGAATGTTGAGCTTTAAGCCAACTTTTTCACTCTCCACTTTCACTTTCATCAAGAGGCTTTTGAGTTCCTCTTCACTTTCTGCCATAAGGGTGGTGTATTCTGCATATATGAGGTTATTTATATTTCTTCCAGCAATCTTGATTCCAGATTGTGTTTCTTCCAGTCCAGCATTTCTCATGATGTACTCGGCATATAAGTTAAATAAACAGGGTGACAATATACAGCCTTGACGAGCTCCTTTTCCTATTTGGAACCAGTCTGTTGTTCCATGTCCAGTTCTAACTGTTGCTTCCTGACCTGCATACAAATTTCTCATGAGGCAGATCAGGTGGTCTGGTATTCCCATCTCTTTCAGAATTTTCCACAGTTTATTGTGATCCACACAGTAAAAGGCTTTGGCATAGTCAATAAAGAAGAAATAGATGTTTTTCCGGAACTCTTGCTTTTCCCATGATCCAGCGGATGTTGCCAATTTGATCTCTGGTTCCTCTGCCTTTTATAAAACCAGCTTGAACATCAGGAAGTTCACAGTTCCCATATTGCTGAAGCCTGACTTGGAGAATTTTTAGCATTACTTTACTAGCGTGTGATGAGTGCAATTGTACAGTAGTTTGAGCATTCTTTGGCATTGCCTTTCTTTGGGATTGGAATGAAAACTGACCTTTTCCAGTCCTGTGGCCACTGCCGAGTTTTCCAAATTTGCTGGCATATTGAGTGCAGTACTTTCACAGCATCATCTTTCAGGATTTGGAATAGCTCAACTGGAATTCCATCACCTCCACTAGCTTTATTCGTAGTGATGCTTTCTAAGGCCCACTTGACTTCACATTCCAGGATGTCTGGCTCTAGGTCAGTGATCACACCATCGTGATTATCTGGGTCGTGAAGATCTTTTTTGTACAGTTTTTCTATGTATTCTTGCCATCTCTTCTTAATATCTTCTGCTTCTGTTAGGTCCATACCATTTCTGTCCTTTATCGAGCTCATCTTTGCATGAAATGTTCCTTTGGTATCTCTGATTTTCTTGAAGAGATCTCTAGTCTTTCCCATTTTGTTGTTTTCCTCTATTTCTTTGCATTGTTCGCTGAAGAAGGCTTTCTTATCTCTTCTTGCTATTCTTTGGAACTCTGCATTCAGATTTTTATATCTTTCCTTTTCTCCTTTGCTTTTCACTTCTCTTCTTTTCACAGCTATTTGTAAGGCCTCCCCAGACAGCCATTTTGCTTTTTTGCATTTCTTTTCCATGGGGATGGTCTTGATCCCTATCTCCTGTACAATGTCATGAACCTCATTCCATAGTTCATCAGGCACTCTATCTATCAGATCTAGGCCCTTAAATCTATTATTAATTTATACTTTAGGCTAATTGAGATTCTACATAAGTTTTAAACTAATCTGTAGTGACAGAAATCAGTATTTATGAAATTATTTTCATATGCAGGAGAGTTAAGAAGTCAGTGTGAGAAAGAAAAAAGATGAATTGCTCTGAAATATCCTCTTTTGGTAAAATGATATAGACTAAGGAGTTTGAAGACAGGGGTTCAAGTACAAATTCTGCCATTAAATGTACATGTAAAGGAAGTGGCCTAATTCTCTGCATGTGTTTCTTCAAGTAAATAAATGGATAAATGTTTTCTTTTGGAAGATGTTTCAGGACTGTTACATAAATGAAAATTTATAAACTGTGTGCAGTTATTGTTTATAATATAAATTCTGTAACGTTAAAAATAATTACAGAAGGGAATTCTTACTGAGTCAAGTTGTAAGAATTATGGACTGGTGCTACGGAATTACTTAAGAAAATTTGTCTTTCTTAGCTAACAGGAACCTGGAATGTTAGGTCCATGAATAAAGGTAAACTGAATGTGATCCAGGAGGAGATGGCAAGATTGAACGTTAACATCTTAGGAATCAATGAACTAAAATGGACAAGAATGGGCAAATATAATTCAGATGGCCATTATATTTACAACTTTGAGTAAGAATCCATTAGTAGAAATGGAGAAGCCCTCATAGTCCACAAAAGAGTCCAAAATCCAGTATATATGTGCTCAGTCACTAAGTCATGTCCAATACTTTGTGGTGCTATGGACTGTACCTGCCAGGATCCTCTGTCCATGGGATTTTCCAGGCAAGAATACTTGGATGCAATCTTAAAATTGACAGAATGATCTTGGTTAATTTCCAAGCACACCATTCAACATCACAGTAATCCAAATCTATGCCCAATCACTGATCCTGAAGAAGCTGAGGTTGACCGGTTCTATGAAGACCTATAAGACCTTTTGGAACTAACCTCAAAAAAATATATATATATATATGTGTGTATATATATATATATATATATATATATATATATATATATATATTATTTTCCTCACAGGGGATTGGAATGCAAATGTAGGAAGTCAAGAGATACTTGGAGTAACAGGCAAGTTTGTCTTTGGAGCAAAAAATGAAGCAGGGCAAAGGCTAACAGAGTTTTGCTAAGAGAACATGCTGGGTATAGCAAATGCTCTTTTCCAACAACCCAAGAGACAACTCTACACATCAGTTCAGTAGTTCAGTCATGTCTGACTCTGTGATCCCAAGAACTGTAGCACGCCAGGCCTCTCTGTCCATCACCAACTCCTGGAGTTCACCAAAACCCATGTCCAGCAAGTCAGTGATGCCATCCAACCACCTCACCTCTGTCATCCCCTTCTCTTCCTGCACTCAATCTTTCCCAGCATCAAGATCTTTTAAAATGAGTCAGCTCTTCGCATCAGGTGGCCAAAGTACTAGAGTTTCAGCTTCAACATCAGCCTTTCCAAAGAACACCCAGGACTGATTTCCTTTATGATAGACTGGTTGGAACTCCTTGCAGTCCAAGGGACTCTCAAGAGTCTTCTCTAACAGCACAGTTCAAAAGCATCAATTCTTCAGCACTCAGCTTTCTTTATAGTCCAACTCTCACATCCATACAAGACCACTGGAAAAAACATAGCCTTTACTAAACAGACCTTTGATGGCAAAGTAATGTCTTTGCTTTTTAATATGCTGTCTAGGTTGGTCATAACTTTCCTTCCAAGGAGCAAGTGTCTTTGAATTTCATGGCTGCAATCACCATCTGCAGTGATTTTGGAGCCCAGAAAAATAAAGTCTGACACTGTTTCCACTGTTTCCCCATCTATTTGCCATGAAGTGATGGGACTGGATGCCATGATCTTCCTTTTCTGAATGTTGAGCTTTAAGCCAACTTTTTCACTCTCCTCTTTCACTTTCATCAAGAGGCTCTTTAGTTCCTCTTCACTTTCTGCCATAAGGGTGGTGTCATCTGCATATCTGAGGTTATTGATATTTCTTCCGGCAATCTTGATTCCAGTTTGTGCTTCTTCCAGCCCAGCGTTTCTCATGATGTATTCTGCATATATGTTAAATAAGCAGGGTAACAATATACAAAATTGATGTACTCCTCTTCCTATTTGGAACCAGTCTGTTGTTCCATGTCCAGTTCTAACTGTTGCTTCCTGACCTGCATACAAATTTCTCAAGAGGCAGATCAGGTGGTCTGGTACTCCCATCTGTTTCAGAATTTTCCACAGTTTATTGTGATCCACACAGTCAAAGGCTTTGGCATAGTCAATAAAGCAGAAATAGATGTTTTTCTGGAACTCTCTTGCTTTTTCGATGATCTAGTGGATATTAGCAATTTGATCTCCAGTTCCCCTGCCTTTTCTAAAACCAGCTTGAACATCTGGAAGTTCACAGTTCATATATTGCTGAAGCCTGGCTTGGAGAATTTTAAGCATTACTTTACTAATGTGTGAGATGAGTGCAATTGTGTGGTAGTTTGAGCATTCTTTGGCATTGCCTTTCTTTGGGATTGAAATGAAAACTGACCTTTTCCAGTCCCGTGGCCACTGCTGAGTTTTCCAAATTTGCTTGCAAATGCACAGCACTTTCACAGCGTCATCTTTCAGGATTTGAAATAGCTCAACTCTACACATGGACATCACCAAATAGTCAATAACGAAATCAGACTGTTTATGTTCTCTGCAGCCAAAGATGGAGAAGCTCTAAACACTTAGCAAAAGCAAGACCAGGACCTAACTGTGACTCAGATCATCAGCTCCTTATTGAAAAATTCAGCCTCAAATTGTAGAAAATAGGGAAAATCGCTAGGTCATATTCAGTTATGTATGCTGAGTCACTTCCGTCATACTAACTCTTTGGAACCCTATGGACTTAGGCTCTTCTGTTTATGGATTCTCCAGTCAAAATAACTGGAGTGGAGTGTCATTTCTTTCTCCTGGGGATCTTTCTGACCCAGGGATCTAAACTGCATCTCTTATGTATCCTGCATTGGCAGGCAGGTTCTTTACCACTACAGCCACCTGGGAAGCCCTAAATGACCTAAATCAAATCCCTTATGATTACAGAGTGGAGGTGAGAAATAGACTTAAGGGATTAGATATGGTAGACAGAGTGCCAGAAGAACTATGGATGGAGGTTCATAATATTGTACAGGAAGCGGTGACCAAAACCATCCCAAAGAAAAATAAAGGGAAGAAGGAAAAGTGGTTGTCTGAGGAGGCCTTACAAATAGCTGAGGAAAGAAGGAAAGTGGAACTCAAGTGAGAAAGGGAAAGATATAACCAACTGAATGCAGAGTTACAGAGACTAGCATGCAGAAACAAAAAGGCCTTCTTAAATGAATGAGGCAAAGAAATAAAGGAAAATATAATGGGAAAGATTAGAGATCTCTTCAAGAAAACTGGAGCTATCAAGGGAACATTTCATACAAGGATGGGCACAATAAAGGACAGAAACAATATGGACCTAATGGAAGTAGAAATGTTATGAAGAGGTGGCAAGAATATACAGTTATACAAAAATGGTCTTAATGACCCAGATAATTGCAGCAGTGTTGTCACTTACCTAGAGCCAGACATCCTGGAATGTGAAGTCAAATGGGCCTTTGGAAGTATTACAATGAACAAAGCTAGTGGAGGTGACAGAATTTCTGCTGAGCAATTTCAAATCCTAAAAGATGATATTCTTAAAGTGCTGCATTCAATATGCCAGCAAATTTGGAAAACTCAGCAGTGGTCACAGAACTGGAAAAGGTCAGTTTTCATTCCAATCCCAAAGAAGGGCAATGGGAAAGAATGTTCAAGCTACTGAACAGTTATGCTCATTTCATATGCCAGCAAGATTATGCTCAAAATCCTTCAAGCTAGCGTTCAGCAGTATGTGAACTGAGAAATTCCAGATTTACAAACTGAGTTTAGAAAAGGCAGAAGAAAAAGAGATCAAATTGCCAATACTGGTTGAATCAGGGAGCAGCAAGGGAATTTCAGGAAAACATCTACTTCTGATTTATTGACTACTGAAGTCTTTGAGTTTTGTGGATCACAACAAACTATGGAAAATTCTTAAAGAGATGGGAGTACCAGACTGCCTTACCTGTCTCCTGAGAAACCTGTATGCGGGTCAAGAAGCAACAGTTAGAACTGGATATGGAACAATGGGCTGATTTAAATGTGAAAGGAATAAGATAAGGTTGTATATTATCACTCTGCTTATTTAACCTCTATACAGAGTGCATCATGTGAAATGCCAGGCTAGATGAATCAAGCTGGAATCAAGATTTCAGGCATAAATATCAACACCCTTAGATAAGCAGATGATACTACTCTAATGGCAGAAAGTGAAAAGGAACCAAGGAGCCTCTTGATGAGGGTGAAAGAGGAGAGTGAAAACGCTGGCTTGAAACTCAACATTCAAAAAACTTAAGATTATGGCATCCAGTCCCATCATTTCATGGCAAATAGAGGGGGGAAAAGTGGAAACAGTGACAGATTTTATTTTCATGTACTCCATAGTCTCTGAGAACAGTAACTGCAGTCATGAAACTAAAAGATGCTTGCTCCTCAGAAGGAAGGCTATGGCAAACCTAGACAGCGTGTATACCTGTGGTGGATTCATTTTGTTATTTGGCAAAACTAATACAATTATGTAAAGTTTAAAAATAAAATAAAATTAAAAAAAAAATCAGAGACATCACTTTGCTGATAAAAGTCCATACAATCAAAGATATGGTTTTCCCAGTAGTCATGTATGAATGCAAGAGTTGGACCATAAAGAAGATTGAAAGCCAAAAAGTTGACACTTTCAAATTGTGGTGCTAAAGACTCTTGAGAATCCCTTGGCCTCCAATGAGATCAAACCAGTCAATCCTAAAGGAAATAACCTCGAATAGTCATTGGAAGGAATGATGCTGAAGCTGAATCTCCAATACTTTGGCCATCTGATGGGAAAAGCTGATTCACTGGAAAAGACCCTGATGCTGGGAAAGACTGAAGGCAAAAGAAGAAGGGTGTGGCAGTGGAGGAGGTGGTTAGATAGCATCACTGACGCAAGGGACATGAATTTGAGCAAACTCTAGAAGACAGTGGAGGACAGAGGATCCTGGCATGCTACAGTCCATTTGGTCTCAAAGAGTTGGACATGACTTATCAACTGAAGAACAACAAACAGCCAACAGGAGCTTCTATGTCAGGTAAAATATAGAACAAGAAGATATTTTGTATGACTTTTAAGGATACAGTGGCAACTGCAAAATTTTATTTGGAAAAAATAAATTGATCTTTGGTCATGGATATCCCATGCTTTGTTACCTGATAAATATATAATTTTATTGTTTCATATGAGCGAAATCCAGTAATGATTGCAATGTATTATTAAAAATAGTAGGCAACATCCTTCTAAGCACTTGGGTTAACAGCTGCCATTTTCCCCTACTATCAATAAATGGGATCTCATGCCTTCCTTTCTTAGTCTCTCCCTGCTCCAGTGTTTAGAACCAATCTTGATCTTAAACAAGAACTTTTTAAACAGTAGTATAAGGTTGTGTTTAACAGTATGAGTTTGAGAAATACAGAGTGTATATTTTATATTGCCATTTTACTTACATTGGTATTAGTTAATTTTGCTCTGGTAGTATATGGTCCTCAAATCTCAGTGACTTATAGTAACAAATTTTAATTTCTTAGCTGAAGCTGGATTGTGAGTCAGCTAAAGGCTCTACCTCTGAAGTGGGACCCTTGGAATTGTCCATATAAAGATCATACTTTTTTATGGCTACATGTTTAAGCTTATGCTGCATCTTAAGTTTCCACTGGACATGTTATTTATCTACCTGCTCAGAATTCACTGATCAAGACATCACATGGGCAAGTCAAGTCTCTTGGATAACCATGAGTTTTGGACTTCCAAAATGTGTTATCTTCCAATAGGAGGCAAGGAAAAGTCACAAGGCAATGGGAAGGGTTAGAAAATCTTACAGAGAAGGGACAGAGAAAAAAACTGTGGACAAAATACAGGAATTTTGCTGGCATCTATTACCATATGTTAGATCAACAAATTTTCTGGAACTTCTCAGGGTTATTTTATAACCCCTTCTGCCAACCATTTGAAACTTTCTTAATGGAAATTCTTCTGAGTTCACATAACTGGACATATTTTTTACTTTATCCTGATAGATAAGACTTGATAAAGACTAGATTCATACAATTAAATTAGAGATATCAAAGGAACATTTCATGCAAAGATGGGCACAATAAAGGACAGAAATGGTATGGACCTAACAGAAGCAGAAAATATTAAGAAAAGGTGGCAAGAATACACAGAAGAACTATACAAAAGAGATCTTAATGACCCAGATCACCATGATGGTGTGATCACTCACCTAGAGCCAGACATCCTAGAATACGAAGTCAAGTGGGCCTTGGGAAGCATATACAATTCCAGTTGCTGCTGCTGCTGCTGCTGCTGCTGCTGCTAAGTCACTTCAGTCACGTCAGACTCTGTGCGACCCCACAGACGGCAGCCCACCAGGCTCCCCCGTCCCTGGGATTCTCAAGGCAAAAACACTGGAGTGGGTTGCGATTTCCTTCTCCAGTGCATGAGAGTGAAAAGTGAAAGTGAAGTTGCTTAGTCATGTCTGACTCTTCGTGACCCCATCCATGGACTGCAGCCTACCAGGCTCCTCCATCCATGGGAGTTTCCAGGCAAGAGTACTCGAGTGGGTTGCCATGGCCTTCTCCTGGAATTCCAGTTAAGCTATTTCAAATCCTAAAAGATGATGCTGTGAAAGTGTTGCACTCAATATGCCAGCAAATCTAGAAAACTCAGCAGTGGCCACAGGACTGGAAAAGGTCAGTTTTCATTCCAATCACAAAGAAGGGCAATGCCAAAGAATGTTGAAACTACTGCACAATTGCACTCATCTCACATGCTAGCAAAGTAATGCTCAAAATTCTCCAAGCCAGGCTTCAACAGTATGTGAACTGTGAACTTCCAGATGTTCAAGCTGGATTTAGAAAAGGTAGAGGAATCAGAGATCAAATTGCCAGCATCTGTTGGATCATAGAAAAATCAAGAGAATTTCATAAAAACATCATCATCTGCTTTTTGATTATCACAAAGCCTTTGACTGTGTGGATCACAATAAACTGTCGAAAATTCTCAGAGAGATGAGAATACCAGACCACCTGACCTGCCTCCTGAGGATATCTGTATGCAGGTCAAGAAGCAACAGTTAGAACCAGACATGGATCAGCAGAGTGGTTCCAAATTGGGAAAGGATTACGTCAAGGCTGTATACTGTCACCCTGCTTATTTAACTTCTATACAGAGTACATCCTGTGAAGTTCAGTCTGGATGAAGCACATCTGGAATCAAGATTGCTGGGAGAAATATCAGTAACCTCAGATATGCAGATGATACCACTCTTATGGCAGAAAGAGAAGAAAAACTAAAGAACCTCTTGATGAAAGTGAAAGCAGAGGGTGAAAAAGTTGGCTTAAAACATCCAGTTGCATCAGTTCATGGCAAATAGATGGGGAAACAATGGAAACAGTGACAGACTTTATTTTCTTGGGCTCCAAAACCACTGCAGATGGTGAGTGCAGCCATGAAATTAAAAGATGCTTGCTTCTTGGAAGAAAAACTATGACCATCCTAGAGAGCATATTTTAAAGCAGAGACATTACTTTGCTGGCAAAGTTCTGTCTAGTTAAAGCTATGGTTTTTCTAGTAATCATGTATGGATGTGAGAGTTGGACTATAAAGAAAGCTGAGTGCTGAAGAATTGATGCTTTTGAACTATTGTGCTGGAGAAGACTCTTGAGAGTCCCTTGGACTGCAAGGAGATCCTTCCAGTCAATCCTAAAGGAAATCAGTCCTGAATATTCATTTGGAAGGACTGATGTTGAAGCTGAAACTCCAATACTTTGGCCACCTGATGCAATGAACTGAGTCATTTGATAAGACCCTAATACTGGGAAAGACTGAAGGCAGGAGGCGAAGGGGAAGACAGAGAATGAGATGGTTGGAGGGCACCACCTACTTGATGGACATGAGTTTAAGCAAACTTTGGGATTTGGTGATGGACATGGAAGCCTGACATGCTGTGGTCCATGGAGTTGCAAAGAGTCAGACATGACTGAGACATTGAACTGACTGAACTGATCCTGGAAGACCTCTATCTTTCCCAATCTGCCCCAGAAAATGTAATTTCCATAGTACAGATAACACAAGTACACTATCATGCACATTTTGACTGATGCTTCCTCTTTCTATTCCTGTTTTCTCCAGGCATGTCTAAGTACTTGACTGATTATTCAATGCTGTATTTAATATTTATTTTCTGAGGAGGATGATAGGAAACTTATGTTTATTTGAATATTGATAACTTAAGGTAAAAACATTTATATTTTTGATATATAAAAAAACATGTGAAATTCATATGCCTCATCTAGATTTTTGGAGAAGGTGATGGCACCCCACTCCAGTACTCTTGCCTGGAAAATCCCATGGACGGAGGAGCCTGGGAGGCTGCAGTCCATGGGGTTGCGAAGAGTCAGACATGACTGAGTGACTTCACTTTCACTTTTCACTTGCATGCATTGGAGAAGGAAATGGCAACCCACTCCAGTGTTCTTGCCTTGAGAATCCCAGGGACGGGGGAGCCTGGTGGGCTGCCATCTATGGGGTCGCACAGAGTCTGACGTGACTGAAGTGACTTAGCAGCAGCAGCAACAATCTAGATTTTAGATAAACATAACTTTGATGAGGCTTTACTCAGGAACAAAGTATATGAATGTGTAGGCAGTGTAGTGGGCTGAATTATGGCCTCCCCCCTCCTTTCCAAAAGACTGTCTATATTCTAACTTCCGCAACCTATGAATATGACCCTACTGGCAAAAAGGTCCCTGCAGGTGTAGTTAAATTAAGGATCTTGAGATGAGACTATTCTGCATTATCTGATGGGCCCTAAACCCAATGACATTTATCCATATAAGAAATGGAAGAGGAAAAGAAAGAACAGAGTAAGAGGATACATGAAGGTAGAAGCAAAGGTGGGAGTTATACAGCCACAAGGCAAGGAACACCAGAAGCCACTAGAAACTGGAAGAGTCCAAGGAGGATTCTCCCCTAAAGCTTTCCCAGAATACATCCCTATTGACAAAAACATTGTGAATTCACTTGTCTGGCCTCAAGAACTGCAGGAGAATACATTTCTGTTCTTGTAAATCACTTGGTTTGTGCCAATTTATTACTGGAGCCACGGGAAACTAAATATAGGTACCATATAACCATTTTCAAGGAGGAGACTAATTTCTAAATCCTCTAAATACAGGATGTAATAACAAATGTCACGTTTTAAACATATAAATGTAATTAGGTAGACTTGCTGCTTTTTATACCCTGCATTGTACTGTAAGTTTAATTTCCTCCTATGGATTAAACAACATAAAATATTTCATATTATATTTACATAAATATTATCAATAATCTACAACATGGGGGTTAATCCTGTCTTCAGCACCAGTGATGGAATATATTCAACTAATTTATTTTAGAAATTGGGTTTGCTATTGTTAATAAAATTGAAATAGAAAATCACAACTAGCTGTTGAGCAACTGTTGACAGGAGGATGCTGGAACCCACCAAAAAAGATACACCACATCCAGAGACAAAGGAGAAGCCATGGGAAATGTAGGAAAGACATAATCCTGATAAAATCAAATCCCATACCTGATGGGTGGGCAACCCACAAACTGGAGAACAGTAATACCAAAGGAGCTCCCCACTGTTGTGAAGATTTTGAGTCCCACGTCAGGCTTTGTAGCCTGGGGGTCCAACAAAGGGACTACTGCTACTGCTACTGCTAAGTCACTTCAGTTGTGTCCGACTCTTGGAAACCCCATAGATGACAGCCCACCAGGCTCCCCCATCCCCGGGAATTTTCTACATTTGCTACATTATAAATGTGTAGCCATTACACTAAATGGAAGTATGTAATGTTAATTTTAGCCAGTCTTGTTTGATCACATGTATATTAGTTCCATTTTTTGAGAAAATTTATCTTTTTTTCTATTTTGATTGTTCCTAATTTACAAAATATTTACTTCATGTGTTGGGAATCTTCTGACCCTTTCTTCTCATCAAGTCCCAAACTCTATCTTCTTTAGATTTCATAGGTTTAATTGCATTTTAATCCTACACATTGAGCTGGGACTACAAAAAGTCTGCAGGAACATATTTTGTTAAACCAGTGGCTTCAGTGTAGGTGCAAGTGATTAAAAAGCATGTTCCATAGAAAATTTCAAGGGAGGTCATTAAGACCAGAGCATTGCTGTATTCTCAATGATTATTCAGATGGTACCATGTACAATTAGCCATATACTAGGGGAAAGCCGATTATTTCTGCTTGCTTCCTGATATTGGAATGGTTTGCATTTGACATCGTGCCATTTAACTGTTAAGAAAACTCTGAGCTGTAAAGTTTTGTCTTTTTGCATTTTACTGACCATCTGAGACCTAAAGTTAAATTTAACAACTTATTTTCTGAGCATGCATCTTTCTGTTTAAACTGATTCTATATTCATGGAGAATTTGTTTGACTTTTTTCTACTTTTTTTCTTTCAAATGTATTTCAAGTAAATACAATTTTATTTTTTAATGTGTGCAAGTAATGTCAGTAAAAATTCTTTGAATAATGGACTTGTAATTGACTCTGAAGGCTAGTGTACTCTAGTATGTGAAAGATAAGAACATTAAAATTGACATCCTTTAAATTCAAAATTTTATTAAAATAACTTTAATCATCACTAAATGCAGTGAGGGTTTGAAGGGTTTAAAGGTTATTGGGACATGCACTTAACAGGAAAAGATCCTGAGGTTAAGTCTAAATGCTTAGTGAAAATGGTCCATTTTGTAATATTAATGATAACTACCCACTAAAAGTCTACTATGTCCAAGTCAACTCTTTATGTATCTGCTACTGCTGCTGCTGCTACTAAGTTGCTTCAGTCGTGTCCAACTCTGTGTGACCCCATGGACGGCAGCACATCAGGCTCCCCCACCCCTGGGATTCTCCAGGCAAGAACACTGGAGTGGGTTGCCATTTCCTTCTCCAATGCATGAAAGGGAAAAGTGAAAGTGAAGTCGCTCAGTCGTGTCCAACTCTTCTCGACCCCATGGACTGCAGCCTACCAGGGTCCTCTGTCCATGGGCTTTTCCAGGCAAGAGTACTGGAGTGGGTTGCCATTGCCTTCTCTGCTTTATGTATCTAATATAATCCAGTCCTTACAAAAGTCTCGCTTGGAAACTCATTTTTTAGTAAGAATAGGGTAAAAACAAAGAAAGAGAAAAATGGGCCAAAGAACTAAATAGACATTTCTCCAAAAAAGACATACAGATGGTTAAGAAACACATGAAAAGATGCTCAACATCACTCACTATCAGAGAAATGCAAATCAAATCCACTATGAGGTACCATTTCACACCAGTCAGAATGGCTGTGATCCAAAAGTCTACAAATAATAAATGCTGGAGAGGGTGTGGAGAAAAGGGAACCCTCTTACACTGTTGGTGGGAATGCAAACTAGTACAGCCACTATGGAGAACAGTGTGGAGATTCCTTAAAAAACTGGAAATAGAACTGCCTTTTGATCCACCAATCCCACTGCTGGGCATACACACTGAGGAAACCAGAAGGGAAAGAGACACATGTACCCCAATGTTCATCGCAGCACTGTTTATAATAGCCAGGACATGGAAGCAACCTAGATGTCCATTAGCAGATGAATGGATAAGAAAGCCGTGGTACATATACACAATGGAGTATTACTCAGCCATTAAAAAGAATACATTTGAATCAGTTCTAATGAGGTGGATGAAACTGGAGCCTATTATACAGAGTGAAGTAAGCCAGAAGGAAAAACACCAATACAGTATACTAATGCATATATATGGAATTTAGAAAGATGGTAACAATAACCCTGTGTACGAGACAGCAAAAGAGACACTGATGTATAGAACAGTCTTATGGACTCTATGGAAGAGGGAGAGGGTGGGAAGATTTGGGAGAATGGCATTGAAATATGTATAATATCATGTATGAAACGAGATGCCAGTCCAGGTTGGATGCATGATGCTGGATGCTTGGGGCTGGTGCGCTGGGACGACCCAGAGGGATGGAATGGGGAGGGAGGAGGGAGGAGGGAGGAGGGTTCAGGATGGGGAACACATGTATACCTGTGGCGGATTCATTTTGATATTTGGCAAAAGTAATACAATTATGTAAAGCTTAAAAATAAAAAAAAAAATTAAAAAAAAAGAAAGAACCTTTTTATCAAGATATTTCATAGGTTCACAAAATATTAAGTAGTTGTAGAATAATTTTCAATAAAATATCTCAATAATTTAAAGAATTTATAAGTGAAATAAACAGTTTAGGTAAGTTTTCTGAAGCAAATATGTATAGATATTTAATTATTACTGGGATATAGTCTTATAGCTGGTATTCCAGTTATGAGGCCTGTGTCACAAATTGCCTAGCACGACAAGGGGAGAGGAAAATAATTCTGCTAAATAAGCTGTGGCTCTATCCATGCTGAGAAGAGATAAAGTGAAAACTGCTCTTTGATTCCCAGAAAGACATGTTATTAATTGAATTAAGTTTATTTCTTTAAGCTATATCTTAGCTAGACAAAAATTGTGTCATTTTCCCTTCCAATCATTAGTTGGTATAGTTCAGAGAACTACTGAACAAAACTTCCATCCTAAAAGCAAGTCAAATCAGCAAAGCAGAATACTTTAGGTACCACTGTTTTATTTTGGTGAAATTTATGGATATATACACAGCCTCATGTAATCCAGAGAGTTTGCAAAGAGAGCAGCTATAAATGATGTCTCAAGCAAAAGAAAAAAAAAAATTCTTTGTATTACATGTAGTGGTTTAGAAAAGGTTACTTCTATGCTAACTAACAGATGCAAAAATGGTACAGGTAAAGTCTCCCAAACCATTCAGTACATTTTACTGAACCATTCTAATTAACATTTAATGACTATTCTTAAAATTGAATTTTTCAAATATAAGTAATACTGTCTATGTAATAGCTGGAGAGAAATTTTAAGTGTGGATCAATTTCCTTTATTTGCCAGACTAAGAATACTTTCATTAACTGAGAAGAATACATCTGAAGATTCAGTCTGAAGCACTGTCAATAATCATACTTTCCCGGCACCCTGATTTCTTCTGTACTGTATAATGTTTATTACTTTTATTACTTTTCTTTATCTGTGTCATTTCTTTTTGATGAATTCACAGTTATTTTCTCACATGAAATAGAAGTTAGTGTAATAAAAATAATTCCTAAGAATTTTTAAAACCTGCCTTTAGATATAGTTTGGCTGCTTTATGGATTGTGCACCTAACTTCAACTCTCTCAGCTTCACTTTACCAGTTTACAAAATGAGAACTGTCAATCTAGCTCACAGTATTATTGTAAGAGTCTACTGGGATAAGTATTGGGAAATTGCTTTGTTAATTATAACATGCCACATGATTGCAGGTAAGTAGTAATATCATGTTTAATAGTGATTGTGTCCATATGACCTTGTGCCTGTAGCATCTCTCAGTGGTCTCCACACTAGTTGTGTTCATCCATCCACTGGCCCCTGGAGTGTCATGCCTGATACAACCTATTATTGTTGCAGGCTCTGTTTCTTCTTTCATCAGCTTTGAGACACTTGGCTCCAAATGGCAATTGCCTGCTCCATTGGTCTGCCAAAAGATACAGTTTCCTAGCAGTCAATGTCTGTGTCTGTTTGAAGTTCTTTCACAGTGAAAACTTAGGAATGTTTCATCAATCTTCCCTGCTGATAGCGATTCTACTTTAGTCCAGCATTCAGAAAGTGAATGGGTATCTTGCTGACATTGAACCTGCACACATGTCCTGCCCAGAGGATCTATGCTGCAGCCTGCAGAGTTGCAATATGGTTAAGCTAAATTCATTCTAAGAAACCATTCTAGCACATCCTTGTCAAGTTCATAACACCAAGCCTTGCATGCATCATGTACTAATTTACGAACTTCTTATGGGCTCATGTTGCCTAATAAAGTGCTGAACTCACTGTGAATATTTATTTAAAAATTGGTTTAATTGATAATTTATATAACAAAATGGTAAATATCAGAAGACCATCTTGAACTTGGAAATAATAAAAATGACATTTATTGAGCACTTACCATGTCATATATTTTAAATTATGCTCTATGTCATAACTTCTTTTTATTCCCTTACTTTATTACTATACAGTTTTTCTGATAAGGAAACTTAGGCACATGGGGTTCAAGAAATGTGCCTCAAAGAGCTGACAAATAATATACGCTGAATTTGAAAGAAGCAGACCTGCCTCTGAATCTGAGCCATTAATCACTCCACCATTATATCATACCTTTTAAACATGAGGGAATGCTTGTTAATGGAGAGATGTCTAAACATTGGATATATACTTGAGAAATAAAGTATTTATATGAACCTCTCTTCATATATACCAACCTAGACAGCATATTCAAAAGCAGAGACATTACTTTGCCAACAAAGGTCCATCTAGTCAAGGCTATGGTTTTTCCAGTGGTCATGTATGGATGTGAGAGTTGGACTGTGAAGAAGGCTGAGCGATGAAGAATTGATGCTTTTGAACTGTGGTGTTGGAGAAGACTCTTGAGAGTCCCTTGGACTGCAAGGAGATCCAACTAGTCCATTCTGAAGAAGATCAGAATTTCTTCAGATTTTGGGGTTTTCTTTGGAAGGAATGATGCGAAAGCTGAAACTCCAGAACTTTGGCCACCTGATGTGAAGAGTTGACTCATTGGAAAAGACTCTGATGCTGGGAGGGATCGGGGGAAGGAGGAGAAGGGGGTGACAGAGGATGAGATGGCTGGATGGCATCACCGACTCGATGGACGTGAGTCTGAGTGAACTCCGGCAGTTGGTGATGGACAGGGAGGCCTGGTGTACTGCGATTCATGAGGTCACAAAGAGTCGGACGCGACTGAGCGACTGAACTGAAGAGAGAATTAGTGTCCTAGAGCTGTTTCCAGGACTATGAGTCTTGTAATTATGTGTGTGTGTATTGGGGTACTGTGTAATTTGTGGCATTAAAATATTCAATGCTACTTATTTTCTGAGGAAAGCTATCTCATTGTTTTTATGGAAGGGGTTAAATGAAAGTACATAAAATAACATAATAATATAACCACTTTAATACACTAAAGAGTATCATTTGGGGGAGATGACCACCTGTTTAAGTCAACTGGGAGAGGGCTTTCTCTTAATTCAGTAAGACCACCACCAGTAGCTATGATATTAAAGTTTACCATTAGCTCATCTAGGAGATGAGGTATGAGGAATGAATGTGATCTAGGTTAGTAACAACCTGAATCTGTCAATAACATCAGAAAGAATCACTGGAGTCTGGGTCGCTGGTGACTATGGGAGCCCTGGAGTAGCAGTAATGACATGCAGTAGTGTAGCACTTCCCAGTGTCAGAAATGGTGGTACCATCAGCAGTCATATTACAGATTTTATGTGATACAAGAGAGCAGACATCAGCACCAGTAAAACAAAGAAATGTAAAACTTGTTTAGGGAAATGTGTGAACAACTTGGGCTTCCCTAGGACCCCACAAAGAAGAGGAAGAATAAATTGTGTTGGGTTTCTGATATCTCACAGCTGGAGTGCTCAACAGTAAAATCTATATTCTCTATATTTCCTATTTTATCTCTTATATTAACTATATACAAATATCAAAATCCTCTTACAAGTTGAGAAAGCAAATTTTATATATACATATACATATGTATAGCATTAAAGGTTTTGGCTCAGAGGTTAAAGCGTCTGCCTGCAATGCAGAAGACCTGGGTTCGATCCCTGGGTCAGGAAGATCCCCTGGAGAAGGAAATGGCAACCCACTCCAGTATTCTTGCCTGGAGAACCCCATGGATGGAGGAGCCTGGTGGGCTACAGTCCATGGGGTCACAAAGAGTCAGACACGACTGAGCGACTTCACCCCAGCCCATAAATACACACACACACACACACACACACACACACAGTAGGGAAAAAGGGAAAATCTGTATGCTATTTGATCTTGCTTTTGTTTTTACATAGAATTGGATTAATTTACCCAGCAATATGAAGCTACATTATAATCACACACACTTAGTGTGCAATCATTCACAGAAGAAATCAGATCAGGGTAAAATTCCTTTAAAATCAATATTAGTAACACTAAACATGAGATTAAAAAAATTTTATTTCTTAACAACCTCAAAAATAATCCAAGACAAAATGTATTCCCTTTTGATAGTAAATTATTGCTGTTTTTGTTGAAGCATATTTAAGTATTACATTATCAGTATTTTTTTTTCTAGGTTGCTTGCAAGATAAGTTAAAATGTGGCAACCCAACGCCCCTATTTTTCCAAATAACCACAAAAGGATAAGTACTATAAAAGACATAAGCATGCAACAAGCCAATACAATTGCCTATATTATTCTTTGAAAAGGCCTTTTTTTTTTTTTTTTTTTTTTTTTTTGGTAAATGTTGGTATCCTTGGTCTTTTTCAAGTAGAAGACCCATAATAAGGCAACCTGTTTGTTCAGAGGAAAACATGGATAAGAATAGCAAGACTTAGTAAGTCTATCTTGACTTCCTGAATTCATATGATAAGTAAAAACAATTCTCAACTTTACTAATTTTCAATGTTGAATAGGACTATGCAATTTAAATAAGAAAGGTAGAAGTTATGCAGCTACTACTAAAATTTATATACCCTGTATTGAATCAGTTTCTGTGAGTGCATAGTGCCAGACATAGTTCACAGAGTTTTAAGTTAAACCTTAGAAACAATATAATCAACATTAATCAGAGGTACCCTTATACAAATACAAAAAACATGGGGTTTTAGAGAAAGGAAACACTAGTTTTGGATGGATAGGGTCTAGGAAGTTTACTTGGAGGAGATAACCTTTGAGAAAAAATTTGAAGGCAATTTGGGGTTTCCTTAGTAGCTATGGATTAACCCTAGCTACCATATAAAGATGAATGGAAGTCAATTTATGAAAATATATAGAACATCTGAAGTGAAATTGGAATACAAAGGCTTTAAAAACACAAAACTATGTATTTTAGCTCTAGTATTTCTAGTTCTGTGATCTGGGATAATTACAAAACTCTTCTGCATCATAGTTATTTTCTCCTTCTTAAAATGGAGACAAAAAAATAAGCCTGACTTGCATTGCTGGTTCTATAGGGAGGTTACTTAGTACTATAGTGTTGCTGGCAACGCATACACTGCAAGGTATACAAATCATAATTGATAGATTTCCAATGAAATTAAGACTATTAATTTAATTTGTATGATACATTCTATTTTAAACAACAAAAACATATTTTGTGGCTATTTTAAACAAAGCCATCAGAGTCAGAAGGATGAATATAAAATATGAGTGAATTTGGACTTTATGGATAATACTATAATAGGCAGAATTATGGCTCTGCAAAATGTTTTAATCCCCTGAATTCAGGAGTATGTTATTTTATATGACAATGGGGATTGAAGCTGCAGATGAAATTAAAGTTGCCAATCAGCTGACCTTCATGACGTTTTCCTAGATTATATGGGCATGTCCAATGTGATCATAAAGAGTCCTTAAATGTGGATGAGGGAGACAGAAATCTGTGTTAGATGGATGTGATTTGAAAGACTCAACCAGCTATTGCTGGCTTTGAAGATGGAAGTGTAATGTGAGCCAAGGAAAGCAGAAGGCTAGAAGCTGGAGGAAAAAAGCCAGAGTTTTGCCTAGAGCGTCCAGGAAGGAACACAGCCCTGACGACTCATTGACTTTAGCCCAGTAAGACCTATTTCAGACTTCTGACTTTTGGAATTATAACATAATAAAGTCGTGTTGTTTTAAGCTACTAATTTGTGGTAAAATGTTAGAGTAGTTAAAAACTAACAGAAATACTGTATCTGAATTTGTAACATTGCATGCCTGGCATCTAGCACACTATCAGTCTCTACAATTATTAAATATTTTTTTTTTAACTTTATTTTATTTTTAAACTTTACATAACTGTATTAGTTTTGCCAAATATCAAAATGAATCCGCCACAGGTATACATGTGTTCCCCATCCTGAACCCTCCTCCCTCCTCCCTCCCCATTCCATCCCTCTGGGTCGTCCCAGTGCACCAGCCCCAAGCATCCAGTATCGTGCGTCGAACCTGGACTGGCAACTCATTTCATACATGATATTTTATATGTTTCAATGCCATTCTCCCAAATCTTCCCACCCTCTCCCTCTCCCACAGAGTCCATAAGACTGTTCTATACATCAGTGTCTCTTTTGCTGTCTTGTACACAGGGTTATTGTTACCATCTTTCTAAATTCCATATATATGCGTTAGTATACTGTATTGGTGTTTTTCTTTCTGGCTTACTTCACTCTGTATAATAGGCTCCAGTTTCATCCACCTCATTAGAACTGATTCAAATGTATTCTTTTTAATGGCTGAGTAATACTCCATTGTGTATATGTACCACAGCTTTCTTATCCATTCATCTGCTGATGGACATCTAGGTTGCTTCCATGTCCTGGCTATTATAAACAGTGCTGCGATAAACATTGGGGTACTCGTGTCTCTTTCCCTTCTGGTTTTCTCAGTGTGTATGCCCAGCAGTGGGATTGCTGGATCATAAGGCATGTCTATTTCCAGTTTTTTAAGGAATCTCCACACTGTTCTCCATAGTGGCTGTACAAGTTTGCATTCCCACCAACAGTGCAAGAGGGTTCCCTTTTCTCCACACCCTCTCCAGCATTTATTACTTGTAGACTTTTGGATCGCAGCCATTCTGACTGGTGTGAAATGGTACCTCATAGTGGTTTTGATTTGCATTTCTCTGATAATGAGTGATGTTGAGCATCTTTTCATGTGTTTGTTAGCCATCTGTATGTCTTCTTTGGAGAAATGTCTATTTAGTTCTTTGGCCCATTTTTTGATTGGGTCATTGATTTTTCTGGAGTTGAGCTGTAGGAGTTGCTTGTATATTCTCGAGATTAGTTGTTTGTCAGTTGCTTCATTTGCTATTATCTTCTCCCATTCTGAAGGCTGTCTTTTCACCTTGCTAATAGTTTCCTTTGATGTGCAGAAGCTTTTAAGGTTAATTAGGTCCCATTTGTTTATTTTTGCTTTTATTTCCAATATTCTGGGAGGTGGGTCATAGAGGATCCTGCTGTGATGTATGTCAGACAGTGTTTTGCCTATGTTCTCCTCTAGGAGTTTTATAGTTTCTGGTCTTACGTTTAGATCTTTAATCCATTTTGAGTTTATTTTTGTGTATGGTGTTAGAAAGTGTTCTAGTTTCATTCTTTTACAAGTGGTTGACCAGAGTTCCCAGCACCACTTGTTAAAGAGATTGTCTTTAATCCATTGTATATTCTTGCCTCCTTTGTCAAAGATAAGGTGTCCATATGTGCGTGGATTTATCTCTGGGCTTTCTATTTTGTTCCATTGATCTATATTTCTGTCTTTGTGCCAGTACCATACTGTCTTGATAACTGTGGCTTTGTAGTAGAGCCTGAAGTCAGGTAGGTTGATTCCTCCAGTTCCATTCTTCTTTCTCAAGATCGCTTTGGCTATTCGAGGTTTTTTGTTTTTCCATACAAATTGTGAAATTATTTGTTCTAGCTCTGTGAAGAATGCTGTTGGTAGCTTGATAGGGATTGCATTGAATCTATAGATTGCTTTGGGTAGTATACTCATTTTCACTATATTGATTCTTCCAATCCATGAACATGGTATATTTCTCCATCTGTTAGTGTCCTCTTTGATTTCTTTCACCAGTGTTTTATAGTTTTCTATATATAGGTCTTTAGATTCTTTAGGTAGATATATTCCTAAGTATTTTATTCTTTCCGTTGCAATGGTGAATGGAATTGTTTCCTTAATTTCTCTTTCTGTTTTCTCATTATTAGTGTATAGGAATGCAAGGGATTTCTGTGTGTTGATTTTATATCCTGCAACTTTACTATAGTCATTGATTAGTTCTAGTAATTTTCTGGTGGAGTCTTTAGGGTTTTCTATGTAGAGGATCATGTCATCTGCAAACAGTGAGAGCTTTACTTCTTCTTTTCCAATTTGGATTCCTTTTATTTCTTTTTCGGTTCTGATTGCTGTGGCCAAAACTTCCAAAACTATGTTGAATAGTAATGGTGAAAGTGGGCACCCTTGTCTCGTTCCTGACTTTAGAGGAAATGCTTTCAATTTTTTTACCATTGAGGATAATGTTTGCTGTGGGTTTGTCATATATAGCTTTGATTATGTTGAGGTATGTTCCTTCTATTCCTGCTTTCTGGAGAGTTTTTATCATAAATGGATGTTGAATTTTGTCAAAGGCTTTCTCTGCATCCATTGAGATAATCATATGGTTTTTATTTTTCAATTTGTTAATGTGGTGTATTACATTGATTGATTTGCGGATATTGAAGAATTCTTGCATCCCTGGGATAAAGCCCACTTGGTCATGGTGTATGATCTTTTTAATGTGTTGTTGGATTCTGATTGCTAGAATTTTGTTAAGGATTTTTGCATCTATGTTCATCAGTGATATTGGCCTGTAGTTTTCTTTTTTTGTGGGATCTTTGTCAGGTTTTGGTATTAGGGTGATGGTGGCCTCATAGAATGAGTTTGGAAGTTTACCATCCTCTGCAATTTTCTGGAAGAGTTTGAGCAGGATAGGTGTTAGCTCTTCTCTAAATTTTTGGTAGAATTCAGCTGTGAAGCCGTCTGGACCTGGGCTTTTGTTTGCTGGAAGATTTTTTATTACAGTTTCAATTTCCGTGCTTGTGATGGGTCTGTTAAGATTTTCTATTTCTTCCTGATCAAGTTTTGGAAAGTTGTACTTTTCTAAGAATTTGTCCATTTCTTCCACGTTGTCCATTTTATTGGCATATAGTTGTTGATAGTAGTCTCTTATGATCCTTTGTATTTCTGTGTTGTCTGTTGTGATCTCTCCATTTTCATTTCTAATTTTATTGATTTGATTTTTCTCCCTTTGTTTCTTGATGAGTCTGGCTAATGGTTTGTCAATTTTATTTATCTTTTCAAAGAACCAGCTTTTGGTTTTGTTGATTTTTGCTATGGTCTCTTTTGTTTCTTTTGCATTTATTTCTGCTCTAATTTTTAAGATTTCTTTCCTTCTACTAACCCTGGGGTTCTTCATTTCTTCCTTTTCTAGTTGCTTTAGGTGTAGAGTTAGGTTATTTATTTGACTTTTTTCTTGTTTCTTGAGGTGTGCCTGTATTGCTATGAACTTTCCCCTTAGGACTGCTTTTACCGTGTCCCACAGGTTTTGGGATGTTGTGTTTTCATTTTCATTCGTTTCTATGCAAATTTTGATTTCTTTTTTGATTTCTTCTGTGATTTGTTGGTTATTCAGCAGCGTGTTGTTCAGCCTCCATACAATTATTAAATATTAAATAAAAGAAGGTGAATGCATTTATTTGCATGAATCAAAAAGTGTAACTTTTTCTCTTAAAGACTCAGTAACCAAGTCTTAAATGGAATTGACCCACATGAATTTGAAATTTCTTCCTCCAGTATAGTTTTAAAATCCCTTTTATTTATTTAGGTATATCGAGTATTAAAGACAAGAATTTAGGGGGTGGGGGATAGAAAAGAAAAGGTAATGTGGCCTAGTTTGGTCTTTGGCAGTCATGTCACAATATTTGTTGTTATTTCTGATGAATCATTCTATGGGTACACTTAGGTATGCATATGCACACAAGAATATTGCAAACCTACATGAAAATATCATTTGGGTATATTTCATAGTTCACACTGTGTGCGCCAAAGGGCTGTCCCATCACTGAGCCACTAAGCTCCAAAGAGATTTATTAATGATACATGACTATCATAGCATCTGCAAGACCATTTCCAACAAAAATTCCATAGGTTCTAATTTGGCTATTAAAGAAATTTCATCGACACTCACAGAACACATCAAGCTCTAGCAGATAAGGCAGGTCCCAGGAATTTGTTTCTTATAATAACCAAGCAGCTGTCTTGATGAATCAGCTTCATTCATAACAACATAATGTGCTTTGAAGTTCAAGAACCTTTACCCCAAGCAGTTTAGGAGTTGTACTTTTTTTTTTTTTACATTGAAAATATTATCTATGAGGTGTGATTTCTGCATGCCTGTCATCCAGGTTAATAGACACTCACCACACAGAAGCACACAGCACTGGAATTCCCAGACCATGTGATCACAGGTCAGGGTTTACCATTTAGGGGGCCCTGGTAAGGTAATGAGTGACAGTCACCAGATGGAGTCTCTGACACTGGGAGATGATGGAGAGTCCCTCCCTGAAAAGTGATCATATTTTTCCTTAACAAAGAGAAGCAAAGGTAGGACTCCTTCTGGGAAGTCAGTTAAGGCTATATTAGTTACTTGTTGCTGTGCTATGTAAAAGAGAAGTATTTTTGTTGCATGATGAACAAAATGGTAAAATATAAATCATGGGCCATATGGTAGTTTTGGCCACATGTGTGTCAGTTAAGGTATCAGGGTGTATTGTGTTACTTTTCTCCTGATTATCCAGGTGGATGGAGCTTCCCTGGTGGCTCAATGGTAAGTAATCTGCCTGCCAATGCAGTAGACATGGGTTTGATCCCTGGGCCAAGAAGATCCCCTGGAGAAAGGAATGGCAACCCGTGCAAGTATTCTTGCCTGGGAAATCATGGACAGAGGAGCCTGACAGGCTACAGTCCATGGGGTCACAAAAGAGTCAGACATGACTTGGTAAATAAACAACAAAAATCCAGGTGGATTCCTTCAGTCAAAATCCATAAATCAGCATGAGTAAAATTTCCCTTAACTGGAACAAAAATATCTGATGGTTTCTCCCAATATCAACAATTAGCTCCAGATCTAAGGGAGATAGCTAAGAGTCTTAAACATTAAAAAAATATATTGTATGAAATGAGTTGCCAGTCCAGGTTCGATGCACGATACTGGATGCTTGGGGCTGGTGCACTGGGACGACCCAGAGGGATGGAATGGGGAGGGAGGAGGGAGGAGGGTTCAGGATGGGGAACACATGTGTACCTGTGGCGGATTCATTTTGATATTTGGCAAATCTAATACAGTTATGTAAAGTTTAAAAATAAAATAAAATTAAAAAAAAAAAAAAAAAAATATATTGTAGTTTAGTTGTTTTACAATGCTGTGTTAGTTTCTTCTGTGAAGAAGTGATTCAAATACATACACACACCCCCACTCTTTCTTAGAGTTCCTCCTCATTTAGGTCACCACAAATTATTGAGTAGAGTTCCCTATGCTAACCAGAAGGTTTGCATCAGTTATCTATTTTACACATCAGATCAGATCAGATCAGATCAGTCGCTCAGTCGTGTCTGACTCTTTGTGACCCCATGAATTGCAGCACGCCAGGCCTCCCTGTCCATCACCAACTCCCGGAGTTCACTCAGACTCACGTCCATCGAGTCAGTGATGCCATCCAGCCATCTCATCCTCTGTCATCCCCTTCTCCTCCTGCCCCCAATCCCTCCCAGCATCAGAGACTTTTCCAATGAGTCAACACTTCGCATGAGGTGGCCAAAGTACTGGAGTTTCAGCTTTAGCATCATTCCTTCCAAAGAAATCCCAGGGCTGATCAGTATATATATGTCAATCCCAATCTCTCAGTTTGTCCTCTCCTTCCCCACTTGGTAACCATAAATTTGTTCTCTACATTTGTGACTCTATTTCTGCTTTGCCAGTAAGTTCATCTGTGCCATTTTTATAGATTCCACATATAAGCAATATTAAATATGTTTTTATCTTTCTCACTTACTTCACACTGGAGGACAGTCTCTGAATTCATCCATATCTCTACAAATGGCACTATTTTGTTCCTTTTATTGTCTGAGTAATATTCCATGGCATATATGTATATTTTCTTTATCCATTCCTCTTTAGAAGGCTATTTGGGTTGTTTCCCTATCCCAGCTATTGTAAATAGTGCTGCAAAGAACATCAGGGTGGATGCATCCTTTCCAGTTACGGTTTTCCCCAGATACATGTCTAGGAGTGGGACTACTGGGTCACATGGTAGCTCTATTTTCAGTTTTTTAAGGAACTTCCATTCAGTTCTCCATAGTGGCTGTACCAATTTACATTCCCAGCAGCGGTCTAGGAGGGTTTCCTTTTCTCCACACCAACTCCAGCATTTATTTGTAGATTTTTTTGATAATGGCCATTCTGACACATGTGACATGATATCTCATTTAGTTCTGATTTGCATTTCTCTAACAATTATCAGTGTTGAGTACCTTTTCATGTGCTTTTTGGCCATCAATTTGTCTTCTTTGGAGAAATGTCTACTTGGATTTTCTGCCCCTTTTTTCACTGGGTTGTTTGTTTTTTTGATATTGAGCTACATGAACTGCTTGTGTATTTTGGAGATTAATCCCTTGTTGGTTGCTTCATTTGAAAATATTTTTTCCTGTTCTGAGGGTTGTCTTTTTGTTTTATTTATGGTTTCCTTTGCTGTGCAAAAGATTTTAAGTTTAACTTGCTTCCATTTGTTTCTTTTTATTTTCATTACTTTAGGTCATGGATTGAAAAAGACTTAGCTGCAATTTATATTTATAGTATCCAGCCTTACAGGCTTCCCAGGTGGGTCAGTGTGTAAAGAATCTGACTGCACTGAAGGAGACTTGGGTTTATTTTATTTTTTTTTTTTTTTCATTTTCTTTATTTTTTTTTTTTTAATTTTATTTTATTTTTAAACTTTACATAACTGTATTAGATTTGCCAAATATCAAAATGAATCCGCCACAGGTATACATGTGTTCCCCATCCTGAACCCTCCTCCCTCCTCCCTCCCCATTCCATCCCTCTGGGTCGTCCCAGTGCACCAGCCCCAAGCATCCAGTATCGTGCATCGAACCTGGACTGGCAACTCATTTCATACATGATATTTACATGTTTCAATGCCATTCTCCCAAATCTTCCCACCCTCTCCCTCTCCCACAGAGTCCATAAGACTGTTCTATACATCAGTGTCTCTTTTGCTGTCTCGTACACAGGGTTATTGTTACCATCTTTCTAAATTCCATATATATGCGTTAGTATACTGTATTGGTGTTTTTCTTTCTGGCTTACTTCACTCTGTGAGACTTGGGTTTAATCCCTAGGTTGTGAAGATTCCCTGGAGGAAGGCACGGTGACCCACTCCAAGATTATTGCCTGGAAAATCCCATGGACAGAAGACTCAGCAGCCTACAGTCCACAAAGTCCCGAAGAGGTGGACATGACTGAAGCGACTGAGCACAAATGCACGCATACATCTAGCCTTACATTACAGTATTTAATCCATTTTTGAATTTATTTTTGCATATTATATTAGGGAGTGTTCTAATTTCATTCATTTACATGTAGCAGTCCAGTTTTTCCAGCAATACTTATTGAAGAGACAGTATTTTCTCTATTGTATATTCTTGCCTCCCTTGTCATAGATTAGGTGACCACAGGTGAGTGGGCTTTCTATTCTATTCCACTGATCTGTATTTGTTTTCAGGCCAATATCATACAATCTTGATTATTGTAACTCTGTAGTATAGTCTGAAGTCAGGGAGTTTGATTCTTCCAATTCAGTTTTTCTTTCTCAAGATTACTTTGGATATTTGGGTCTTTTGAGTTTCCGTACAAATCGTAAATTTTTTTCTAATAATTTGCCTCCCATTCTCCAGTTTCTCATGTCCTGTAAGTGTATACATTCCTATTTTAACAGCAATATACAAGCTAGAAAGACTAGGTACATACTGCAAAAATAATGTTTCAGAGTTAGGGACTTCTTGGCATCTCTCGGAGAAGGAAACAGCAACGCACTGCAGTATTCTTGCCTGGAGAACCCCGTGGACCGAGGAACCTGTCAGGCTACCGTCCATGGGGTGTTGGATATGATGTAGCAGCTAAGCCACCACCCCTATTAACTTGTTTAGAGAGACCTTTATCAGGTGGTCTGCTCTAGCAGTTCATTTTCTCCAGGTTTCCTTGTGTGGAAAAGTGACAGCTCTCCTATCAATCGTTTCCTTCCCAACAGAGCCCATTCGTGGTTACCTCCAAAGCAGAGGAAGGAGACAGGCAAGAATGGTCACTAACCAAAACAACTGCCTTAATTTCTTTAAGACTCACCTAGAGCAAGTTAGAGAATGATATTTACACTTATGAAGTTTCTATGAACAGAAAACAAAACTGTAACTTAATTTTGGAATTCAATTTTCTAGAATTAGCTTAATTCTTTCCTATAGATAATGTTTAAAGGAAAACTATTGCAAAAAATGACCTAGAAAACTAATATGAATTTATATTAATAAAGTTAATAACTCTTTCTATATGGAAATAATAATTGTATGCGAACATCTTTGCATACTTGGAAAAAATAACAAAACTGTAAGATGTTTAAAAATTTTTTTGTAATGTAGTGTGTGTCATTTGTGCAGATACTCTGTTTTTCTAAAAAATTAAAAATGCATATATAGGGGGAAGGATGCAGGAAGGCATAATCAGGGAGTTTGGGACAGACACTACACATTGCTATATTTAAAATGGATAACAAACAAGAATGTACTATATAGCACAGAGAACTCTGCTCAATGTTATGTGGCAGTTTGGATAGGAGGGGAATTTGGAAGAGAATGGATATTCCTATATGTATAACTGAGTCCCTTTGCTGTCTGCCTGAAACTATCACAACATTGCTAATCAGCTATACTCCAATACAAAATAAAAAGTTGAAAAAATTAAAATGCACATATAATGATGAAAATTAATTGTTTAATCATGCCCCATGAAGAGTATGAAAAGGCAAAAGGATAAGACACTGAAAGATGAACTCCCCAGGTCAAGAGGTGCCCAATATTCTACTGGAGAAGAGTGGAGAAATAACTCCAGAAAGAATGAAGAGACAGAGCCAAAGCAAAAACAACACCCAGTTGTGGATGTGACTGGTGATAGAAGTAAAGTCCAATGCTGTAAAGAACAAAACTGCATAGGAACCTGGAACGTTAGGTCCATGAATCAAGGTAAATTGGAAGTGGTCAAACAGGAGATGGCAAAAGTGAACATCAACATTTTAGGAATCAGTGAACTAAAATGGACTGGAATGGGTGAATTTAACTCAGATGACCATTATATCTACTACTGTGTGCAAGAATTTCTTAGAAGAGATGGAGTAGCCCTCATGCTCAAAAGAGATTAATATTAAAATGCATTACTTGAGTGAAATCTCAAAAACGACAGAATGATCTCTTGTTCGTTTCCAAGGCAAACCATTCAATATCACAGTAACACAAGTTTATGCCCCAAACAGTAATGCTGAAGAAGCTGAAGTTGAATGGTTCTATGAAGAACTACAGGACCTTCTCGAACTAACACACCCAAAAGATCTCCTTTTCATTATAGGATACTGGAATGCAAAACTAGAAAGTCAAGAGATACCTGGAGTAAAATGCAAATTTGAACTTGGAGTACAAAATGAAGCAGGACAAATGCTAAAAGTTTTCCCAAGAGAACACACCCATCATAGCAAATACCCTCTTCCAACAACATAAGAGAAGACTCTACTCATGGGCAACACCATATGGTCAATACTGAAATCAGACTGATGATATTCTTTGAAGTCAAAGATGGCAAAGCTCTATACAGTCAGCAAAAACAAGAGGGGCTGACTGAGGCTCAGATCATGAACTCCCTATTGCCAAATTCAGACTTAAATTGAAGAAAGTAGGGAAAACCACTAGACCATCCAGGTATGACCTAAATCAAATCCCTTATGATTATACATTGGAAGTGACAAAAGATTCAAGGGATTAGATCTAATAGACAGAGTGGCTAAAGAACTATGGAAGGAGGTTCATAACATTGTTCAGGAGGCAGTGATCAAGACCATCCCCAAGAAAAAGAAATGCAAAAAGGCAAAATGGTTGTCTGAGGAGACCTTACAAATAGCTGAGAAAAGAAGAGAAGTGAAAAGCAAAGGAGAAAAGGAAAGATATACCTATATGAATGAAGAGTTCCAAAGGATAAGCAAGGAGATATAAGAAAGACTTCTTTAGTGATCAATGCAAAGAAATAGAGGAAAACAATAGAATAGGAAAGACTAGAGATTTCTTCATGAAAGTTAGAGATACCAAGGGAATATTTCATTCAAAGATAGGCACAATAAAGGACAGAAATGGTATGGACCTAACAGAAGCATAAGATATCAAGAAGAGGTGGCAAGAATACACAGAAGAAATATACAAAAAGATCATCATGACCCAAATAACCACAATGGTGTGATCACTCACCTAGAGCCAGATATCCTGGAATTTGAAGTCAAGTAGGCCTTAGGAAGCATCACTATGAACAAAGCTAGTGGAGGTGATGGAATCCCAGTTGAGTTATTTCAAATCCTAAAAGATGATGCTGTGAAAGTGCTGCACTCAATATGCCAACAAATTTGGAAAAATCAGTAGTGGCCACAGGACTGGGAAAGGTCAGTCTTCATTTCAATCCTAAAGAAAGGCATTGCCAAAGAATGTTCAAACTATCTCACAATTGCACTCATCTCACACGCTAGCAAAGTAATGCTCAAAATTCTCCAAGCCAGGCCTCAATAGTACGTGAACTATGAAATTCTATATGTTCAAGCTGGATTTAGAAAATGTAGAAGAACCAGAGTTCAAATTGCCAACATCCTCTGGATCATCAAAAAAGCAAGAGAGTTCAAGGAAACCATCTATTTCTGCTTTATCGACTACACTAAAGCCTTTGACTGTGTAGATCACAATGAACTGTGGAGAACTCTTAAAGAGATGGGAATACCAGACCACCTGACCTGCCTCCTGAGAAATCTGTGTGCAGATCAAGAAGCAACAGATAGAACTGGACATGGAATAACAGATTGGTTCTAAATTGGGAAAGGAGTATGTCAAGGCTGTATAATGTCACCCTGCTTATTTAAGTTATATGCCAAGTACATCCTGTGAAATGCTGGGCTGGATAAAGTGTAAGTGGAATCAAGATTACCAGGAGAAATATCAATAACCTCAGATGTGCAGATGACACCATACTTATGGCAGAAAGTGAAGAAAAACTAAAGAGTCTTTTGATGAATGTGAAAATTCAGAGGAGCGTTTAAAGGTGGCCTAAAACTCAACATTCAGAAAACTAAGATCATGACATCTGGTCTCATCACTTCATAGCAAATAGATGGGGAAACAGTGACTGACTTTTATTTTCTTGGTCTCCAAAATCACCACAGATGGTGACTCAGCCATGAAATTAAAAGACGCTTGCTCCTTGGAAGAAAAGCTATGACCAACCTAGATAGCATATTAAAAAGCAGAGACATTACTTTGCCAACAAAGGTCCATCTAGTCAAGGCCATGGTTTTTCCAGTGGTCATGTTTGGATGTGAGAGTTGGACCATAAAGAAAGCTGAGCGCCAAAATATTGATGCTTTTGAACTGTGGTGTTGGAGAAGACTTTTGAGAGTCTCTTGGAATGAGAGATCGAACCAGTCAATCCTAAAGGAATTCCATAGCGAATGTTCATTGGAAGTACTGATGCTGAAAATGAAGCTCTCTTTGGCCACCTCATGCAAAGAATTAACTCATTGGAAAAGACCCTGATGCTGGGCAAGATTGAAGGTGGGAGAAGATGGGGACAACAGAGGATGAGATGGTTGGATTGCATTACCTACTCGATGCACATGAGTTTGTGCAAGCTCTGTGAGTTGGTGATGGACAGGAAACCTGGCGTGCTGTAGTCCACAGGGTCAGAAAGAGTTGGACACTACTGAGTGACTGAACTGACTTTTGAATTGTCAATAAATAGTACAATTCTTTTTCCCTTTGAACAGTGATATAACTCCCTGAGAGTCCGGGGCTACTAATTGGTTTCTTATTTTTTCAGAAGTGCAGGAAAATTGAATATTTTAAGTTAACACCTAAAAACTACTACGTCCTTAAAAATAAAAATGAACTGATGAAACAATAATGACATTCCTGTATTTGCTTAATAATATCTCAGTTGCTTAAGAGTTATTAACATATAAAATGAAATTAAGAGTGTATTTCAAATAATTTCTATTTATTCTGGCCTTTTCTGCTTCTTGATAAAATTGTAGATTTTTTTAATTAATGTATAGTGTTTTAACATTTTATGTGTATGATGTATGTGTATTTTTATGTGAACAATCCTAATTTGTTTTCATTTTTATTTTTTGCCTTTTTTTATGAGAGGATAATTGCTTTACAATATTGTGTTGGTTTCTGCCATATTTTGACATGAATCAGCCACAGGTGTACATACGCCCCCTCCCTCCTGAACCTCGTTCTCATCTCTCCCCATTCTACCCCTTTAGGTTGTCACAGAGCACCGGGTTGAGCTCCCTGTGTCACAGAGCAAATTCCCATTTGTTATCTAGTTTACATATGGTAATGTATATGTTTCCATGCTATTTTCTTAATTTGTCCCAACCTCTTCTTCCCTCACTATGTCCACAAGTTCTGTTCACTTTGTTTGAGTTTTCACTGTTGCCCTACAAATAAGGTTCATCAGTGCCATCTTTCTAGATTCCATATGCATGCATTAACAGACAATAGTTATCTCTGTGACTTACTTCAGGCTGTATAATAGGCTTTAGGTTCATCCACTTCATTAGGACTGACTCAAATGTGTTCGTTTTTATAGCTGAGTAATATTCCATTGTATATGTGTGACACAATTTCTATATCCATTCATCTGTCAATGTAAATGTTATGTAGGGAATCTATTGTTATTTTTTAAAAACTAACTTTTAATTTACATCTAAAAACACAACAAAAAAGTTGAATTCTAATAACTTCTATTGATTCTCTTTAGTATGTGGATATGTTTCTGAGCCAATATCTTGTGCAAAATGATTATTTTGTCTTCTTTTCTATAATGGTTTGGCTACTTCTTACATCCTATTTCAATTATTTGACACTTCAATATGTGATTTAAGATCTTTTAACTGGCATTTTACATCATTTAACCCTGGACTTTATTATTCTTCAAATCCCAATCTATTATTTTACCTCCCTAAAATATGTACAAAGTATTACCTTTTTTTTAGTCTTATATTTTAATTTTTTTTTTTAAAAGTTCTATTATAAATGCTCCTTCTTTTGTTTGATACTATTTCCAAATCATACAAATCATTCAGATATATTAATTTTTTAAATATCATTTTCTTATTTCATTTTAATATTAAACCAACAAGACAAATAATTATTCATAGAAATAACAGAATTTTCAAAGAAAAGTAGCAATGTTTTAACACATTAAGTGGATTGTTAAGTACCTGATGCCAGATCTACTGAAATTCTAATAAAATTAAATTTTATTTAAATCTCAAATATAGTACTTTAACACATTCATTGCTCTATACTACTTATTTGAGAGACTCCATTCCAACTCATAACAAAAAACATTAATATTTCTGTTGCAAATTTTGAAAATATTTTTATGATATTTTCAGTGAAACTATTTGACCATGATAGTCTAATTTAATGTTATATGACTTCTCAGCAATCAGAATGCTTACAAAGGAAAAATTTTAATCTACACATTTCCTTACACATAATGAAATTTTATCATAAAAAATCTAATAATGTTATTTGAAAAGAACATTGTCACCTATCAGCTTTTATTTTGTTGTTTTTAACATAATATATATTATTAAGAGACAAGTTCTGCAGACTGGATTCAAATTCTGGCAATGTCATATCCTTGCTCTCTTTAACACTACTCAAACTCTCTGTGTCTCAATTTCCTCATTATTAAAGAATGAATAATAGCAATGACTGAATCATACACTTATTATGAACATTAAGTAGTAAGACATATATTTTCTAGGACAAGGCCAGGTATATAAATTACATAATTATTTATTAAAAATAAGTAAATAAGTTTAAATCAGTTTGAGAATATCTTAACAGTTTAAGGGGACTCTGAAAAACTCAATGCCTTGCTCACTATATCTAAGATATCTAAAATAATGCACTCTTACTATCACATACATGAGCTTTAAACAGGAAGGACATTTTATTATCTCTTAGTCCATAATAATCTGAACTAAAGTATTTGAAAATTAATCAGTATGCAAAGGTTTTGAACTTTTTCTGTAGATATATTATAATTCATATTTTAAAATATTAACATTAATGTTCTATAGATATATTGTTTTATTATAATGCTGTTAATCAATACTAATAATATTAACTATAATACTATTATAATACTAATACAATAGTTAAAAAGTAAAATGGATTTTTGACCTTTTCTGTAGATATATTGTTTTATTATGCTATGATTTATTTTATTACTACTAATATTATACTAATATATAATAATATAATATTAATGTTGTAACTATAATACTATTTTCTATAGATATTTTAATACTATTAATATTATAATGCTAGATATTATTTTATTATCTATCTCTCTTCTACTATATTTTCAAATAAGATATAATTGATATATAACATGGTAGTTTCAGGTTCACAAAGTAATAATTTCATAAATGTATATGTTGCAAAATGATCACCATAGTATGTCTTATTAACATCTAACTCCATACATAGTTAAAACTTTTTTCTATTGATGAGTTTTGAGATATACTCTCTTTACCAACTTTCAAATATATAATATAGTATATATTACCTGGAAAATTCCATGGATGGAGGAGCCTCGTAGGGTACAGTCCAACTTGATGATGGTTTTATTTGCTGTACAGAAGGTTATAAGGTTGATTAGTTTAAATGTGTTTATATTTGCTTCTGCTGCCTTTGCTTGTAGTGTTAAATCCAAAAATTAATTACCAAAACTGATGTCAATCTTATCAACTATGTTTTCTTTTAGGAGTTTTTTGGTTTCAGATCTTATATTCAGTTTGATTCTTTTGTTTGCAGTTCTCTAGCTTTCACAACACTATTTACTGAAGAGGTTTTATCCCACTGTATATTCTTATCTTCATTATAGGTTTATTGTCCATAAAAATGTGGATTTATTTCTGGGCTCTCTATTCTGTTCCATTGATCTATGTGTCTTTTTTTATGCCACTACCATGCTGTTCTGATTATGACATTGCTGTTCAGTCACTCAGTCATGTCTGACTATTTGCGACCCCATGGACTGCAGAAAGCCAGACTTCCCTGTCCTTCACCATCTCCCAAAGTTTGCTCAAACTCGTGTCTGTTGAGTCAGTGATGACATCCAACCGTCTCATCCTCGGTCATCCACTCCTCCTCCTGCCTTCAATCTTGTCCAGCATCAGGGTATTTTTCAATGAGCCACCTCTTTGCATCAGGTGGCCAAAGTATTAGAGCTTCAGCTTCAGCATCAGTCCTTCCAATGAATATTCAGGGTTGATTTCCTTTGGGATTGACTGGTTTGATCTCGTTGCTGTCCAAGGGACTCTCAAGTCTTCTTCAGTCCTACAGTTTGAAGGCATCAATTTGGCATTCAGCCTTTTTTATGGTCTAACTCTCATATCCATACATGACTACTGGAAAAACCATAGTGATGATTATAAGGACCTTTGTCAACAAAGTGATGTTTCTGCTTTTCAAGATAAACTTAACTTTTGGAATAATTCTAACGTCATAGGTTCATTGATACTTGTTTTGGTTTGCCTTTTCTTTTCACAAATTAAAAAAAAAAGACATTCCAACTTTCTTACATATCAATGTTGAAATCTTTGTATTAATTTTTTAATTTTGAAGAAATTTATACAAATATATATGTATATATAATGAAAATGACATAGCATGGAAATAAAAGTAATGCCCTTGTAGCTACTGGGCAATTTAAGGAAGATGGTGATACCAATATTGTTGAAGCTTTGGGTATGCTCCTCCAACAACTTCATACCTTCACAGGTAACCATGATTCTAAACTGAATACTCTATCGTTCCCTTACTTTTATTCATAGTTTTACTATATACGTATATATCCCTAGCAATATATTGTCAGTGGGACTTGTTAGGATAATATGTACTTATATCTGTTAGATAAACTATTTTCCTAAGAAATTTTTCATAATTTATGATCTTAAGTACTACTATGGGATCTTCACTTTAATACATAAAACCAATGTTAAAAAACACACTGTAGTGAATATAAAAGTTGCATTTAATAAGCTTTGAACATGTCAAAAATCATGTTTAATTTACTGCTATGTGACTGTTAGATTCACAGCATGAATTCTAGAAAAATAAATTATGCTTTATAATCAGTTTAACAAAATAAAAAAATAATTGTCATAATTATTTGTCTTCTATTATACTGCTGCTGCTACTGCTGCTAAGTCGCTTCAGTCGTGTCCGACTCTGTGCGACACCATAGATGGCAGCCCACCAGGCTTCCCCGTCCCTTGGATTCTCCAGGCAAGAACACTGGAGTGGGTTGCCATTTCCTTCTCCAATGCATGAAGGTGAAAAGTGAAAGGGAAGTTGCTCAGTCGTGTCCGACTCTTCGCGACCCCATGGACTGCAGCCTACTAGGCTCCTCCATCCATGGGATTTTCCAGGCAAGAGTATATGAGTGGGGTGCCAGTGCCAAATTTAATAGTTATCTGTTTATATCCTGATCCATTACTAATTAGAGGATTGCATGTTACTTTCTTTTCTACTAATGCATTTCATTTCATAACTAAAAGTTGTCTTTTTACTATTTTGATAACTTTGATCTTCAATTCTGACCAAACTCTCTCTGAAAAGCTACTTATATTTTACTCTCACAATCCTTCTAAATCTATTCTAATCTTTAGAAGTATCACTAATAGCTATTCCTTTCCATTTCACCCAGTTAATTACATCTCCCCTTTTGGATCATTACATTTCATTCTCTGGCCTTCTTTTATTTCACTGTCCATTTATCTTTACCACTGAATGCTTAACTCAAGCTCCCTAAACTGCTCCCCTCATTTTATATAATAGCCAGCTACTTGGTCTTTCTCTGTACACACCTTAACCCCTGAAATGCATTGCTTTTGTAGAGGTAAAGTGATTTTTTTAAAAACAAATTTTAAAAAGTTCTCATCTATTATTTAAAACTTCTGAAACTTTACCAGCACATTTAAAACACATAACCTTACATTACATGGCTGTTACTTACTTCTCTGACTGCATCTCTTTCCAATACTCCTTTACCACTATAATCTAGTCCCATTAGCAGTGCATTTATAGTCCTTGATGAATCCAATATAATTCTTACTTTAAAGCCTTTAATATATTGTTTTTTTCATTTGCCTGTAAGAGTCTTCCTTATCTATCTCACAATGCTGTCACCCTCATGTTGTTTGACCTCAGCTTAAATGCCACCTCCCTAGAGAGTTCTTCTCTAATCCCCATATCTAAAATAGCCACCTAGTCATTATTTACATTGCAATCACATTCACTTACTTATTTTAAATTCTCTAGAAAATACATGCTTCTATTTGATTTTTTCTTGATTATTTTATAGACTTATATACCTGTTTATTACTTATGCATTTTACAATTAGTAAAGGGTTTTTAACTTGGAAGATATATGTTACTTTTTTAAACAAATACTAATATGAAGTAGAAGCGAAAAGCAAAGGAGAAAAGGAAAGATATAAGCATATGAATGCAGAGTTCCAAAGAATAACAAGAAGAGTTAAGAAAGCCTTCTTCAATGATCAATGCAAAGAAGTAGAGGAAAACAAGAGAATGGGAAAGACTAGAGATCTCTTCAAAAAAATCAGAGATACCAAAGGAACATTTCATGCAAAGATGGGCTCAATAAAGGACAGAAATGGTATGGACCTAACAGAAGCAGAAGATAATAAGAAGAGGTAGCAAGAACACACAGAAGAACTGTACAAAAAAGATCTTCACAACCCAGATAATCACGATGGTGTGATCACTCACCTAGAGCCAGACATCCTGGAATGTGAAGTCAAGTGGGCCTTAGAAAGCATCACTATGCACAAAGCTAGTGGAGGTGATGGAATTCCAGTTGAGCTCTTTCAAATCCTGAAAGACAATGCTGTGAAAGTGCTGCACTCAATATGCCAGCAAATTTGGAAAACTCAGCTGTGGCCACAGGACTGGAAAAGGTCAGTTTTCATTCCAATCCCAAAGAAAGGCAATGCCAAAGAATGCTCAAACTACTGCACAATTGCACTCATCTCACACGCTGGTAAAGTAATGCTCAAAATTCTCCAAGCCAGACTACAGCAATATGTGAACTGTGAATTTCCTGATGTTCAAGCTGGTTTTAGAAAAGGCAGAGGAACCAGAGATCAAATTGCCAACATCTGCTGGATCATCGAAAAAGCAAGAGAATTCCAGAAAAATATCTATATCTGCTTTATTGACTATGCCAAAGCCTTTGACTGTGTGGATCACAATAAACTGTGGAAAATTCTGAAAGAGATGGGAATATCAGACCACCTGATCTGCCTCTTGAGAAACCTGTATGCAGGTCAGGAAGCAACAGTTAGAACTGGACATGGAACAACAGACTGGTTCCAAATAGGAAAAGGAGTACGCCAAGGCTGTATATTGTCACCCTGCTTATTTAACTTATATGCAGAGTACATCATGAGAAACGCTGGACTGGAAGAAGCACAAGCTGGAATCAAGATTGCCGGAAGAAATATCAATAACCTCAGATATGCAGATGACACCACCCTTATGGCAGAAAGTGAAGAGGAACTAAAAGGCCTCTTGATGAAAGTGAAAGTGGAGAGTGAAAAAGTTGGCTTAATGCTCAGCATTCAGAAAACAAAGATCATGGTGTCCAGTCCCATCACTTCGTGGGAAATAGATGGAGAAACAGTGGAAACAGTGTCAGACTTTATTTTTCTGGACTCTAAAATCACTGCAGATGGTGACTGCAGCCATGAAATTAAAAGACGCTTACTCCTTGGAAGGAAAGTTATGACCAACCTAGATAGCGTATTCAAAAGCAGAGACATTACTTTGACAACAAAGGTTCATCTAGTCAAAGCTATGGTTTTTCCTGTGGTCATGTATGGATGTGAGAGTTGGACTGTGAAGAAGGCTGAATGACAAATAATTGATGCTTTGAACTGTGGTGAAGACTCTTGAGAGTCCCTTGGACTGCAAGGAGATCCAACCAGTCCATTCTGAAGGAGATCAGCCCTGGGATTTCTTTGGAAAGAATGATGCTAAAGCGGAAACTCCAGTACTTTGGCCACCTCATGCGAAGAGTTGACTCATTGGAAAGGACTCTGATGCTGGGAGGGATTGGGGGCAGGAGGAGAAGGGGACGACAGAGGATGAGATGGCTGGATGGCATTGATGACTCGATGGACGTGAGTCTGGGTGAACTCCGGGAGTTGGTGATGGACAGGCAGGCCTGCCGTGCTGTGATTCATGGGTCGCAAAGAGTCGGACACGACTGAGCTACTGAACTGAACTGAATATGAAGTAATTAAGCACAACGGAAACTGAATGATTCTGCAAGTAGACAATGTTGATTAAAATAGTATTTACCTTAGTTTGTGTTAGAATTCCTCTTATCCTCATATATAATAACAAATAATTGAAAATCCTACTACTTAAAAGGCTTACTTATCACTTATAATGCTCTAATCACTTTTTAAAGAACTTTGCATGTGGTAACTCATTTTAACCTCAAATCAATAAATGAAGTAACTGTTATTATTATCCCAATTTTACAAATAGGAAACTGAGGTACAGAGATGTTTCGTAAGCTGCAAAACTAATCAATGACAGAATCAAAGACCAAATGCAGGCAATTAGACTCCAGAATATGTATTTAAACAATATAACAAATCTGTCTTTACATGTATATTTGGCTAATACTCCTAGTTCCCTGATCTTTAAATGTTCAAAGCTTTCCACATGATTTCCTCAAATGCCTAAATATTTTTATTTTCTCATTTTCCAGGTGACTCAAGCTAGTGCAGGTTGTTTCTCTCTCTCTTTTTCCATCCTGTTTCTTTGCTTTTCTGTAACTTGATTTGGAAGTATGGCATCTTCAATGGGTTTATACACACACACACACACACACACACACGCAGACACATACAGGCTGTCTTCCTCAAAATGAGACTTAACAATGCTGGCCATGAATCATGCATGTGGAATAATTATTCTAACTTAGGAGAAAAGAGAGACATAAAGAATTAAGTAATTTGGCCAGGAGATGAATTCACATCTGTTATTTTACCTCTAGTGAGTCTCTCTTAGTGACTATATTGCAGTGGGAAGGTAAAACTTGTAAAAAATAAAGTTAATTAAAAGTACCAGGAAGAATAAATATACATATTACCAATTTTCATATATATGAATCTATATTATACATGTATGTATATATTTGTGGGTATATATAAAATATATAATAGATACATTGAGTAGGATACTTCAATGTCTCTTTCACTCTTTGAGAAATCAGGCAGACAAGAGATAAATGAGTTTGACTGAACACTTATATCTCAAACCTTAAATACTACAGAGGAAAACCATTAGCCAGACTCATCAATAAAAAGAGAGAACACATAAAAAAATAAAATCAAAAATGAAAAAGTAGAAGTTAAAATTGACACTACAGAAATACATACTGTAAACAACTGTATGCCAATGACATGGAAAAATTCCCAGAAATGTGCACTCTAAAGACCAAACAAGGAAGACATAGACAGTATGAACAGAAGAATTACCAGGACTTAAATTGAATCAGTAATTAAAAAAAAACAACAAAAAAACATCTAACAAACAAAAGTTCAAGACCAGATGACATTACAGAGGAAATTCAACAAATGTTTAGAGAAGATTTAACATCTATATTTCTCAAACAATTCCAAAAATGCATAGGAAGGAGTACTTCTATACTCATTCTAAGAAGCTGGTATCACCCTGAAACCAGAACCAGACAAAGATATCACACATAAAATACAATTACAGGCATCACTGATGGACATAGATGTAAATTTCCTCAACAAAATATTAGAAAACAAATTCAACAATACATTAAAATGATCATATACCAAGATCCAGTAGATTTATTACAGAGATCCATGGATTTTTCAAATCAGTGAATTAATTAATGTGACATATTATATTAAAAATGAGGACTAAAAACTATATCATCTCAATATATGTAGAAAAATATTTGATAAAATTCAATATCAATTGGGCTTCCCTGGTGGCTCAGTTGGTAAAGTGTCTGCCTGCAATGTGGGAGACCCAGGTTCGATTCCTGGGTTTGTAAGATCCCCTGGAGAAGGAAATGGCAATCCACTCCAGCACTCGTGCCTGGAAAATCCCATGGATGGAGGAGACTGATAGGCTACAGTCCATGGGGTTGCAAAGAGTAGGACACTTCTGAGCGACTTCACTTTAATATCAATTAATAGCAAAAAAACTACAGAAGTTAGGCATAGAGTTACTGTATCTCAACATAATAAAGACCACATGACAAGCCCAGAGCTAACATCACACTCAACAAAAATTTGAAAGCATTTCCTCTGAGATCAGGAATAAGACAAAGATCTCAACTCTTGCTACTTTTATTCAACATATTATAGTTTTATTGTAATAATTTCTTTGGTATTCTTGTTCTGCAGTTTCTGGGTTGTCTACTCTCCGGCTCTATGGTGGGGCTAATGACAGCCTCCTCCCAGATGGCTTATGCTACACACCATGTGTCCAAGGTCTGCTGCAGCTAGAGCCTCTGTCCCCATGGCAGGCCACTGCTGACCTGTGCATCTACAGGAGACACTCACTCACTCACTCAGTCTCTGCAGGGACTCTGGATCCTGGTGTGCACAAATACTTGAGAAAAGAAGAGAAGTGAAAGGCAAAGGAGAAAGGGAAAGATATACCCATCTGAATGCAGAGTTCCAAAGAACAGCAAGGAGAGATAAGAAAGTCTTCTTCAGTTATCAAAGAAAACAAATAGAGGAACACAATAGAATTGGAAAGACTAGAGGTCTCTTCAAGAAAATTAGAGATACCAAGGGAAAATTTCATGCAAAGATGGGTACAATAAAAGACAGAAATGGTATGAACCTAACAGAAGCAGAAGATATTAAGAAGTGGTGGCAAGAATAAAGAGAAGAAATATACAAAAAAAAACCTTTATAATCACACCCACAATGGTATGATCACTAACCTAGAGCCAGACCTTGTGGAATGCTAAGTGAATTGGGCCTTAGGAAGCAGTACTACCAACAAAGCTAGTGGAGGTGATAGAATTCCAGTTGAGCTATTTTAAAACCTAAAAGATGATGCTGTGAAAGTTCTGCACTCAATATGCCAGCAAATTTGGAATGGGATGGTACTGGCACAAAAACAGATACATAAATCAGTGGAACAGAACAGACAGCCCAGAAAGAAAGCTCACACACTTATGGTCAATTAATCTATGACAAGGGGTATACAATGGAGAAAAGACAATCTCTTCATTAAGTGGTGCTGGGAAAACTAGACATTTACATGTAAAAGAATGAAATCAGAACATTCTCTAATTTCATATACAAAAATAAACTCAAAATGCATTAAAGACCTATATATAAGACTGGAAAGCCTAAAACTTCTAGAAGAAAACATAGGTCAAACACTCTTTGAGATAAATCTTAAGAATATTTTTTGTATATATCTTCCCAGCTACAGGAAACAAAACCGAAAATAATCAAACGAGGCTATATCAAACTAAAAAGTTTTTGCACAGCAAAGGAAATCATCAACAGGACAAAAAAGTCTACTGAATTGAATAAAATATTTGAAATGATATATCCAATAGTAGTTTATATTCAAAAGATATAAATAACTCAATCTCAATAAAAGAAATATTCCAATTAAAAAATCGGCAGAGGACCTGAATAGACATTCTTTGAAAGAAGATATCCAGATGGCCTACAGACACAGAAAAAGATGCTCAACATCATTAATTATCAGAGAAATGCAAATTAAGGCCATAATGAGATATTACCTCATAACTTTCAGAATGGCTATCATCAAAAAGACCACAATAGGAAATGTTGGCTAGAATGTGGAGAAAAGGAAAACCTAAATCACTGTTGTTTGGAATACAAACTGGTATAGACACGATAGAAAAAGATTATGGAGGCTTACCCACAAACTGAAAATTGAAATTGCATATGCCCCAGCATTTCCACTCCTGGGTATCTAATAGCAAAAACGAGAACATTAATTTGAAAATATATACACACCATAATGTTCATAGCATCATTATTTATAACTGTCAAATATGGAAATATGGAAGCAACCTAAGGACCCATTATCAAACACATGGATAAAGACCTGATATGTGTGTGTGTGTGTGTGTGTGGGTAATGGGATACTTACTCAGCCATAGGGAAGAGCAAAGTTTAATGATTTGCAATCACACGGATGGACTTGGATGGTATATATGCTAAGTGAAATAAGTCAAAGAAAGAGAAATACTGTATGGAATCAATAATGTGTGGAATGTAAAAATAATAAAACAAGGTAGTGAATATAACAACAACAAAAAAAACAGACTCACAGATATAGAGAACAAAATAGTGGTTATGGATGTGAATAGAGAAAGAGGAACAGACATGATAGAGATAGAAGATTAAGAGGTATAAACTACTATGTATAAAATAAATAAGCTACAAGAATATAAATACAGGGAATACAAGCAATATTTTAGAATGATTATACACAAAAGTGTTATTCACTTAATCCTGCTTGACTCTCTGTGACCCCATGGACTGTTGCCCACCAGGCTCCTCTCTCCATGGAATTCTCCAGGCAAGAATTCTGGAATGGGTAACCATTCCCTTCTCTGGGGGATCATCCCAACCCAGGATCGAATCCAAGTCTCCTGCATTGCAGGTGGATTCTTCACTTGCCGAGGTCCAGACCCAGCTAATCCACGGTATTTGAAGGAGAGACGGCTAGGCGACCTATTCAAATGTTAATTAGAGATGTAAAGAATAATAAAAAGAGGATAGCTCAGTAGGAAAATTCAGTGGAGAAAAGAAGCTGAGTAGCTTGGTTTACGCGGGAGACCAATAAAACTTCAAGATAAGAAGTTTGCACCACTTACGTAGGCCGCAGGCGTCCTTCCGTTCTCCCGAAGGAGAGGAGACACTGAGGCTTCCCCGGTCGGATCTTAGAAGCCCAGCCATAATTAGTAAGCATGGTGGGTTCCGCGCTCCAGATGGAGACTCAGCTGGAAGTTAAAGGGAAGAATGACATGGGGAGACCAAGCGTTGGTAAGCAAGGCCCCTAGCTTTATTTTTAACAGGGGCTTATATACCCTAAGTTACACATAGAGGATAATAGGGGATGCAAAGTCAGCAGTCTTTGATGCTTATCAAAAACCAGAGTTTCTTTCCTGCAAATTTATCGTATACAAATGGTTTAGGTGATTTACATCATCTTCTGGCCAGAAGGCCTATTAACATTTTATGACTCTTGACAAGGACTTATCAACAAAGACTTATTTTCTCTAAGAGTAATTATTTTAAGGTTTGGTGCCATCTTCCGAAGATAAAATTACATTCCTATAGGGCGGATGTGTAATGGGTTTACAAAGGAAAGAATTTATTACCTTAAGGGTCTAAAGTTACTAACACCAAGGCCACTACTTATTTTTTCTACATACCAACTATTAATTAATACATATTCAAGGATACAATTCAGGGGATGTGGAAACTTGGCAACAAACATTGGCTCATCAATGAAATCTTTTACTAGTTTTATTCTGACAGTTTCTAACTCTCTGAGAGGCTCTAAGCTATTTGAATATCTTAAGCTTCCCGTGCCTCTCGAGGCTGGGAGACTGTAAACAATCATTTTGATATTTGGCAAAACTAATTCAGTTATGTAAAGTTTAAAAATAAAATAAAATTAAATTAGCCACTGGCAAAAAAAAAAAAACAAAACAATCGTATGCATAGCTGTAGGTGTCTGGGTAAACTTGTCAGGCGAGTTAGAGAGCCATCTGAGGGGTTTGGATTTAAACACTCCTAATTGCCCAGGAACTTTATTAATTGGAGCTGTAAGTTAACTCTTTGACAGAGAGAGCGAGATGGTGGTAGGGGACAGCCCCCAGTAAAGTCAGAGGTGAGAGCACAAAGCAATAAAGTAGGCAGACTCTGGTTTTTGGGGGTAGATGCTCGAGAATATCCGGGGGCACTCCCGAGGCTCGATCCCGCCTTTGCGTATGCCGAGCCCCCTTCCTCATGACCTTTGTCACGAGTGGAATGTCTCTCACCGGCTCCCGGCATTCACTGTCTGAGCCACAAGAATATATAGTATAGCAAAGGGAATATAGCCAATATTTTAAAATGATTATACACAGAATATGAACTTAAAATTTGTTAGTCACTATGTTGTACGCCTGAAACATATAATATTGTAAAACATCTGTACCTCAATAAAAAGGGAAAAATACAGGGGAAACAAATATATCTATATACTGTTTTCATATATATGAGAACATATTCATTATTATAAATGTATTCATATACAAATGTATATGGTTTACATATATTTTATATATGTATGTATACACAAACACATGTGTATATGAACATGAGTGTATGCTCAGTCATATCTGACTCTTTGAGACCCATGGACTGTAAGCTTGCCAGGCTCCTCTGTCCATGGAATTTTCTAGGCAAGAATACTGGAGTGGGTTTCCATTTTCTACTCCAATATGTGTATATAAACCCATTTTATATATATATATATATATATATATATAGTGAAATATTTTAATGTCTCTCACTTTTTTAAAGATCAGACAAAAGATAACTCAGCTTGAATGAACAGTTATATCATAAAATTTAAGTCCTACAAAGAAAAGTTTTATTTGGCATGACCTAATTATTAATGTAGTATATATCAAGTCTCTTGGAAAGACTGAAGCCTTAAGTGTAGAAATAATATAAGCCATATTGTATAAAAACAAAGCAATAAAATTGAATTTAACCACAAAACAATATACCCAAACCATTTCTAACTACTTGGAAATAGTGAAAATAACACTTCTGTAAGTGACTCTACAGCTTAATAAAGTATAACTACTGTAGTGGTCACTATTTTTCAAAAAGTAATAGAGACTGCTATCTAGAAAATAATTGAATTCAAGCTATACAAATGGAGAAACCAGTGTATGCTTATAAATTTCATTACAGAGGATGGAATTATGGACATTAATAAACACACATCATTTTACTCAAAAAAGGAAAATATATAAACAGGGCTAGAGCTAAATTAAAAATAATTCTTAATAGATTACTTTTAAGATTTAGTTTATTTTAAAAATCCAATAATAAATCACAAGCTGTGATAGTTAACTTTATATATTAACTTGATTAGACAATGGGACTTTCAGGTGTTTGGTGAAACATTATTCCATATGTGTCCATGAGGATATTTTTGGATAAGCTTGATAATTGAATTCATTGACTGAGTAAAGCAGATTGTCTTTCTTAATATGCATAGCCCTCACCCAATTAGTTGAAGGACAAATAGAACAAAAAGGCTGATCCTCCCACAAATGAGAATTCCTTCTACCTAAAAGTTGTCCATCCTCTCCAGTCCATCTGCCCGATAGACAACTATCCTGTCTTGTCTTCCCATTTAAACTGGAATTATACTATGGGTTCCCCTGGGTCTACACCTTGTTGGGCTACAGATTTTGGGACTCTGCAATCTCTGTAACTTAATGAACCTATACCTATTTCAATATTTATCTATGAATCTATCAATATCTATGGGGGGGGGGCAGAGAAAGAGAGAGGGAAACAAGGAAAGGAAGAAAGAGAGGAAGGAAGGGAAAAAGAAAATGACTACAGCTGTTAATCTCTGGAGATACCATATTAATACAAAGTTTTATCTCGAGTAATTCTGGAGAAATAGGATTTTACAGATGAGTGTTCTGAATTAGTTCTCAGGTTTCTGGAACTGACCTGTAATGTGATTAAATTTTAAAACACTAATGACTCTATTTCCAATAGTAGAGAGAGCACTGATAGTCCACTGTGCAATCTGTCAATATATATTTTCAAAATACCTCAACTGGGTAGTCCCAATCAACCACTCATAAGCAGCAAGGAACTGGATTACTCTGTAGTGATACTTTCGAACATTTCTGGAAAACTAACAAATATAATGAGATTAGCTGTTTATTTCTACTGTCCCTGGACAGAATGAAGAAATAAAAAGATGAGCTCAGAGGTTTGAATTCCTATCTAAGGCATCAAAAAAAAAAAAAAACAAAAACAAAACAAACATGAGGCTTCTGTGAGTGCACAAAAGCACTAATAGTGAATGGTGTGTTGGGGGATTGTGGAGAGAGTAAGAAAGGGTGATGTGGGGATGAAGAGAAGGATGGAAGGAGGAATTGCAGGAGAAAATGAACTAAAAATGCCCATAAAGTTTAACTATCACATTAAGTCACTGAATATAATCTTTGATCCATTAATTAATATGTTTATTGCCATATTGTTAAATATTAGGTGAAATTTATCAAAAATGAAATTTGGGCTAGTAGGGGAAATGTTAGTGATAAGCCATTCTATCTGACCATAATTAAATATCTGTGGCAGTTACATGGGCTTCCCAGGTGGTGCTAGTGATAAGTTTCCCTGGTGGCTATTTCAAAGCAATTTTAGTTTGTGGAAATAAAACCAAATAAACCAAATAAACTATCACCTATATATTTTCTTTGTCAGGCATCTATACAATTGTATATAATTTATTATTATGAATCACATTCATATAATTCATATATAATTCATATTATGATAAAAGGCTTGCATAGTTACAAATTTTTCCTGCTACCCTTTTATTTAGTTCAAGGTTGGAGTTAGTCTTCACTCAATATTTATTTTGCACAATAAAATGACATAGAATTAAAGGATGTTAACACTAGAGGGAATTTAAGAGATTACCATTCCATTTGTCAACAACAGGTGTAAATACTGAGATCTAAAGGAGCAGTGCTTTGTGACGAGTTTATAGGAACATGTAGAGGTTGCCTACATAGAAAGTGTGTGGGTACTATAGATGATAATACAGAAAAGTCTGTTTATGAGATAGGTTGAAAATTCATCTGAAACGATACACCATTGTTGTTGTTGTTCAGTGGCTAAGTTGTGTCTGACTCTGCAACTCCATGAACTGAAGCACGTCAGGCTTCCTTGTCCTTCCCTATCCTCCTGATATTCATGTCCATTGATTGAGTCAGTGATGCCATCCAACCATCTCATCCTCTGTTGCCCGCTTCTCCTCTTGCCCTCAATTTCTCCCACTATCAGGGTCTTTTTTTCAATGAGTTAGCTCTTTGCGTCAAGTGGCCCAAGTACTGGAGTTTCAGCACCAACATATGTTGGGCAATAAATTCAGTTCACAGGTAAAGAGCATTCTTTCTAACCTTAGTTGGAGTAATTTCCTGCAAGTGTTGGTTGGCACTGTTTGTGGCTTTTGGTGCCATGAGCTTTGCTGTACTTGGCTGACTATTATAGTTTCCTCAGTAGTCATTCTCAAAGAAAAATGAGTCTAGAAGGCATGTAAGATCACCACTCCAAAGAAAGCTATAGAGTTCAACCAACAGTCACAGGGATTAATATATAGGGATGAATAGAGACTTGCGTGGCTCAGCACAAAATAAAGGCCAGCAACTAAAATATTTCAGTAAACAGCTCTTATCATCATTCTTCTGCTCTTTGTCCTAATGAATTTCAGGGCCTTTTAGCTTCGAAATATTCAAGTCACAATACTAAAATAAAAAACTCCTCAAATCACGTATTTAGAATTCAGTCTTTGTGCACTGTATGCTTTCTGCAAAGTCTAAATAATAATATTTGATCATTACTTAAAAAAAAGCCATTATTGATATATATGATTTCTGTTAGAAGATGTTATTTGATTAGTTTATGTTGATGGAGGATTCTTATTTTCACAGAAATACACCATAGGTAACGGTATATAAACAACAGAAAATAAAAACATTATCAAGATCTCTTACTCAATAAATTGATTTTTCACAGGATCCTATTTAAAGTCTTGTTCTGGGACGAAACCAGCAGTATTTTATAAAGCAAACACTGTCATGTTTAAGAAATCAATCTTTCAGAGAAAGAGAAAGACATGAAAGAAACTATTTGATGCAAAGCTGAGTTTTACTATTGTGTTTCAGGTCAATGGTTTTATACAGTACATGAGCAAACTCATCACCCCTTGTCCACTTCAATCATGGAGAGATATGGTGTTGGTATATACAAAGGAAAAGGACTTGAAAATGTTCTGTAATGCTAGTTCGTTCAAAGCTTGTGGAGAAATCATCTAAAAATATTTTATTTGTATGTGGGATTCATCAATATGATTAAATTTTCTAGAAAAGAATAGTTTTCATAAATTATTTTAATCTTTTCCATTTTTCACTTTTAAAGAGCATACAGTTCTATGATCTGTTTGTTTCCCTGTCTATGTGTAATATTTCAATTTCTATTTAAAAGAAAATCCTTTATAAGGACACATGGCTTTAGGATAGCAAAGAGGAAAGAAAAAACATTTTTTTGAGACTATAGATATTAAATACTGGTATTCTGAAGCCAAAGATAACTAACAGATAAACACCAGTAGGAAATGAATATACATTACTAAAATATAATGTTTGTTATGACCCAAATTGAAATAATATTTACCTAAGGAAATCAAAGAAACTTTCTTCAGGAAGGCTTGAAAATAAAAATCTTCAAAAATATCTGTTTTTTTAAAGAATCCAATTTTCTCTGCTTATAAAGACCAAATAAACACATCTACTATTTTGAAATGTGAAGAAGTCATACAGGTAAAATTACTTAGACCTCTTCAAGTATTACACACTTTAAGATTATAATGACTATAATAATATATAAAATAAAATATTAATTATTAACTTTAATAGTTGAATAGTATTTTATAATTCTAATTATTTTCACATTCACTATCTTAAAATTTCACCCAAAGTAATTCTTCATTGTAGGAAGTAGGGTAATACTTATTTTCAAATTATAAAGAAGGAAATTTCGAATCCAATTTGAGATTGTTCCTACCCAGACCAAGGATCACTGCTATTGTGAAATAAGACCAAACCTTTGGTTATGACAAAGCACCAATTCAGCTTACAAAAAATACTAACATACATTTGCAATCTGACAAATGGCCAGACATCTCTGCATTTCCTTTCCAAAAAGAAAAAACAAATGAAAAGAAATACATTTCTTAATAGTAGAATACAACACATTTGCTCTGAGTATGTCCGTTATTCAGTAAGTGTGGTGGTCATTAAGACTGTTCTCATTAGTCAGCTGTCTCCTTCCAGTGACAAGGCTGTGTTAAACTGTCCAACAACTTATATACGTCTATGTGACTTTTTTCTTAAGACATATAAGTAGAAATGGTGAGTATAACACTCAGAAAGAAGCATTAAGCAACATTACATGCTTTTACATATATATATATATATTTTTTTTTTTAATTTATTCCCCTTGGAAGGGTGAGTGGCAATATTAGAGATGGTGGCTGTTCTTTCAAACTAGACTGGCATTTATATGATAAGCAAAGCACCTTTCTACCACACATATACATGGGAATATGCAGTAAAATTAAATTTTTGCTGTTGTCTCCTTGCAATTATATAAATTAAATAATGAGTTTACATAGATTTGTATAAACACGAACACAATCAGTATACAAAACACTTTCCATCACCTCCAAAATTTTCCTCTTGATATTCACTTTGTAGTCAAACACTCATTCACCCTAACCACTGGAAACCATCAATATTTCCTCTGGTCTTATAGTTTTATCTTTACTAGAATGTCATATAAAAAGGACCTGGAGGAGGGCATGGCAACCTACTTCAGTACCCTTGCCTAGAGAATCCCATAGACAGAGGAGCCTGGTGGGCTACAGTCCATAGGGTCACACAGACTTGGACATGACTGAAGGGACTAAGCAGCAGCAACAGAAATCAGATAGTGCATAGCATTTTGAGACTGGCTTATTCTTTTAGCATAACGTCTTTCAGAGTCACCCAGGCATTATGTATTATTAACAACTCATTTCTTTTCATTGAGGAGTTAAGTATTTCATTGTATGAATGTATCAGTTTCTTGATCCACACATTTAGGAAGGATATAATGATGGTTGCCATTTTTTGGTGGTTATGAATAAAAATCATGTAAAGCTTATTTATAGGCTTTGATTTGAACATGAATTCTCATTTCACTCCCCTATATAAGTGTGGGGTTTCTGTGTCATATGGTAAATGCATATGTCATTTTATAATAAAGTCTAAAACTTTTCTATAGCAGTTATACAATTTTGCATTTGTACTGCCAAAGTATAAGTATGCTTTTTACCCTCCATGTTTATATTTTTACAGTGCTTTTCTTACAATTGATTTCTAGTCTCATACCATTGATGTCAGAAAAGATGCTTGATATTATTTCAAACTTTTAAAATTTATTGAGACTTGTTTTGTGACACAGCATGTGACCTATCCTGGCAAAAGTTCCATGTTCACTTGGAAAAAGTGTACTGTGCTTCTTTCAAATGGACTGTTATATATTTCAGACATATATATCTACATAGTTAGTTAGTTGGTAGATATGGTCTAATATATCCCTTGAGGCCAGTGTCCGCGCAATTATTTCCTATCTATATGATCTGTCCATAGAGATAAGTGTTAAATTTTTCACTAGTATCATGTGACTATCCCCCCTTTCATCACTATATATATTGTATAATGTATTTACATTGTATATAAATATTATATATGTATTTATATAACCCTATGTTGAAAAATCGGAAAAGGCAATGGCAACCCACTCCAGTACTCTTGCTTGGAAAATCCCATGGGTGGAGGAGCCTGGTAGGCTGCAGTCCATGGGATTGCTAAGAGTCGGACACGACTGAGCGACTTCACTTTCACTTTTCACTTTCATGCATTGGAGAAGGACATGGCAACCCACTCCAGTGTTCTTGCCTGGAGAATCCCAGGGACGGTGGAGCCTGGTGGGCTGCCTTCTATGGGGTCGCACAGAGTCGGACACGACTGAAGCGACATAGCAGCAACATGTTGAAAAATATCTTCTTTCTTGTAGAACAGATTCCTTTATGTAATGTTCTTTTTCTTTCATAAAGCAGTCTTTTATGAAGTCTAGATTGTCTGTTATCAATTAACATTGAAATCAAGATTGCCAGGAGAAATATCAATAACCTCAGATATGCAGATGACACCACCTTTAAGGCAGAAAGCGAAGAAGAACTAAATAGCCTCTTGTTGAAAGTGAAAGAGGAGAGTGAAAAAGTTGGCTTAAAACTCAGTATTCAGAAAACTAAGATCATGGTATCCGGATGCATCACTTCCTGGCAAATAGATGGGGAAACAATGGAAAGAGTGAGTTCAGCTCAGTTCAGTTTTTCAGTTGTGTCCAACTCTCTGTGACCCCATGGACTACAGAATGTCAGGCTTTCCTGTCCATCACCAACTTTCAGAGCTTGCTCAAACTCATGTCCATAGAATTAGTGATTCCATCCAACCATCTCATCCTCTGTTGTCCCCTTCTCCTCCCGCCTTTAATCTTGGAAAGAATCAGGGTCTTTTCCAATGAGTCAGGTCTTCACATCAGGTGGCCAAAGCATTGGAGTTTCAGCTTCAGCATCTGTCCTTCCAATGACAATTCAGGGCTTATTTCCTTTAGGGTTGACTGGATGCCATTCAAGGGACTCTCAAGAGTCTCCTCCAACACCACAGTTCAAAAGAATCAGAGCTCAGATTTCAGAGCTCAGCTTTCTTTATAGTTCAACTTTCACATCTATACATGGCTACTGGAAAAACCATAGCTTTGACTAGACAGAATTTTGTCAACAAAGTAATGTCTGTGCTTTTTAATATGCTGTCTAGATTGGTATAACTTTTCTTTCAAGGAGCAAGCATCTTTTAATTTCATGGCTGCAGTCACCATCTGCAGTGATTTTGGAGCCCAGAAAAATAAAGTCTGACACTGTTTCCACTGTTTCCCCATCTATTTCCCATGAAGTGATGGGAACAGATGCCATGATCTTCATTTTCTTAATGTTGAGCTTTAAGCCAACATTTTCACTCTCCACTTTCACTTTCATCAAGAGGCTTTTGAGTTCCTCTTCACTTTCTGCCATAAGGGTGGTGTCATCTGCATATCTGAGGTTATTGACATTTCTCCCGACAATCTTGATTCCAGCTTGTGCTTCTTCCAGCCCAGCGTTTCTCATGATGTACTCTGCATATAAGTTAAATAAACAGGGTGACAGTATACAGGCTTGGTGTACTCCTTTTTGTATTTGGAACCAGTCTGTTGTTCCATGTCCAGTTCTAACTATTGCTTCCTGACCTGCATATAGGTTTCTCAAGAGGCACATCAGGTGGTCTGGATTCCCATCTCTTTCAGAATTTTCCACAGTTTGTTGTGACCCACACAGTCAAAAGCTTTGGCGTAGTCAATAAAGCAGAAGTAGATGATTTTTTTGAACTCTTGATGATCCAATGGATGGTGACAATTTGATCTCTGGTTCCTCTGCCTTTTCTAAATCCAGCTTGAACATCTGTAAGTTCATGTTTCACGTACTGTTGAAGCCTGGCTTGGAAAAATTTGAGCATTACTTTGCTAGTGTGTGAGATGAGTGCAGTTGTGCAGTAGTTTGAACATTCTTGGGCTTCCCTGGTGACTCAGATGTTAAAGAGTCTGCCTGCAGTGCCCAAGACCTGGGTTTGATCCCTGTATCAGGAAGATTTCTTGGAAAAGGAAGTGGCAACCCACTCCAGTATTCTTGTCTGGAATATCCCATGGATGGAGGAGCCTGGCCAGCTACAATCCATGGGGTCACAAAGAGTCAGACACAACTGAGCGACTTATCTTTGAATATTCTTGGGCACTGCCCTTCTTTGGGACTGGAATAAAAACTGATCTTTTCCAGTCCTGTGGCCACTGCTGAGTTTTCCAAGTGCTGGTATATTGAGTGCAGCACTTTAACAGCATCATCTTTTAAGATTTGAATAGCTCTGTTGGAACTCCATCACCTCCACTAGCTTTGTTTGTAGTGTTGCTTCCTAAGAACACTTGAATTCATATTCCATGATGTCTGGCTCTAGGTGAGTGATCACACCATCTTGGTTATCTGTGAGAAACAGTTAGAGATTTTATTTTTCGGGGCTCCAAAATCACTGCAGATAGTGACTGCTGCTGTGAAATAAAAAAAAAATGCTTCTTCCTTGGAAGAAAAGCTATGACCAATCTAGACAGCATATTAAAAAGCAGAGACATTACTTTGCCAACAAAGGTCCATCTAGTCCAAACTATGGTTTTTCCAGTAGTCATGTATGCATGTGAGATTTGGACTATAAATAAAGTTGAGTGCTGAAGAACTGATGCTTAACTGTGGTATTGTAGCAGACTCTTGAGAATCTGTTGGACTGCAAGATCAAACCAGTCAATCCTAAAGGAAATCAGTTCTGAATGTTCATTAGAAGGATAGATGCTGATGCTGAAACTCCAATACTTTGGCCACCTGATGCAAAGAACTGACTCACTGGAAAAGCCCCTGATGCTGGGAAAGGTTGAAGGCAGTAAGAGGAGGGGACGACAGAGGATGAGATGGTTGGATTGCATCACCAATTCGATGGACATGAATATGAGCAGGCTCCAGGTCCATGAGGTTTCAAAGAGTTGGACATGACTGAGCGACTGAACTGATATTGTCTGCTGTAAGTATTGTTACCCAGCTTTCTATTTGTATCCATGTGCATGTAATATCTTTTTTTATATATGCTCATTTTCAGTCTAGATGCATTTTTAGACCTGAGGAAAGTCTCTTGCAGGTAGCAAGTATGTGTTAAACACTGTTTTCAAAATTTATTTTAAAAAAATAAAATATTATATCAAAGAAGTCAGTTAATTAGGGTAGTTACATTTAAAAATTAAGTAAAAATCAATTAAAATCACTATAATTAATAACACCATTAATAAAATAAAACAGCTTAGTTGAATAAACAAAAATATTGAATCAGTCCAACAATTTTCCCAAGCTATCCTTCTGAGACAAGGATAAAGCTTTGGTACTGAAATAAGACAGTACTTATGAGAAATATTTCTATTGAGAATACCTAACAGGCTGGTTTATAGAGAAGGCAATGGCACCCCACTCCAGTACTCTTGCCTGGCAAATCCCATGGGTGGAGGAGCCTGGTAGGCTGCAGTCCATGCGGTCGCTAAGAGTCGAACATGACTGAGCGACTTCACTTTCACTTTTCACTTTCATGCATTGGAGAAGGAAATGGCAACCCACTCTGGTGTTCTTGCCTGGAGAATCCCAGGGACGGGGGAGCCTGGTGGGCTGCCATCTATGGGGTCGCATAGAGTCAGACACGACTGAAGCGATTTAGCAGCAGCAGTAACAGGCTGGTTTATGATACTGGTATGAAATCTAACAACTTAAAAATGTCCTAATTAGAAAACAAAGTAAGCAGTAATCCAAAGAGATACCAAAGTTTAAAAATTACAAATGAACCTCATGAATAAAACTGAAAAACAAGGAGTGGGTTTGGAAAGGATGATAAATATTTACCCTGGAGTGAGGTACCCTGGTTGCAAGCCTGAAGTATGTGATTTAATATAGAGGTATTAAAGGTGTGGTGATGTTATGGATAATTTTGATCAATTGTAACATTGTGAAACAGTAACAGCAATAGGACATCTGGAAGCTCTTAAATATTTGATAAATGGAGGTTGTGACAAAGATTTTCTCCTTGAGTAAGCTTGAGACAGGTTTCTCTGTGCCTTTTTTTTTTTTTTTTTGTCTAGACCTCATCCTTGGGCCTTATCTTTAATCTGCTCAGCCCAGTTTGAATAAGAATCCTGCTAAGTCAGTTTTGCAAGCATCTCCATAATCTTGAGATCTCACAGTACTTATCTATCCACTGAACTCTCCTCATTCTGCTCATTGACTACAAGTCACCTGCTGCTTTTCCTGCATTTGGAATTGAGTCCCATCTCTCTCCCTTATTAGGATAGTCTTAACACCTAATACGATAGTCCTGAATAAAGTCTTCTTTATGATACTTAAAATGTTAGAATGATTTTTTCTTTAACAATTGAGGCTTTCGTCTAATAAAATCATAAAACTCCACAGAGAGTTTTGCATTGAGCGTAGTCCAAAAGTGGTCTAATGAAGAAGAATGTCACATAACTCTTTTCATGCTCTAATCTCCAGCATTTTGCAAAATTCTAGAGTAAGACCTACATAGAAGGATAACTAGACTTCATAGAATTATACATTTTTAACCTGAGTTATGAAAACAAGCACGGTATATGCAAACTTACAGTTAAACAATTTGTCCTAATATCCCTCATAATCATTTGCAACCATAACAGAGCCAACAGTCAATAAAATATATGTAAGAAAAAAACATCCTTTATTGATCATAAAGTCTTAAGTTTGCTTTAATGTATTTTTTCATGATTCTTTCTCCTAGAATAAACACTTCCACCTTTTACTTGTTATTGGGCTCTGCATGCAGAACATTCATTTTAGGTACTAGGCAGAGTTGAAATAAAGAGTCATGGCCCCTACACTCTTGGAGCAATTTAAAAGAGGCTTTTAAACTTGATTTATCTAATGCTGGAAAGAAAATCATGGTATTCTGGAATCCAGACTAAGAAAGTATATTAAAGACAGGAGAGTGGCCAATAGTTTTAAATACTCTGATTAGTCATTGATGAGATCAGCCTGGTAGAATGGTAGTTAAGAAAGCCTAATTGGAGTATGCTTGTGAGAAATGAAAGAGAAAAATTGGAAAAGTGAAAATAGACAATTTATCTGAGGAATTTTGCTAGGGAGATAACTAAATAAATGGGGCAGCAGTTGGTGTGCAAAAGTGGGGAGAAAGGAGTCAGGATAAAATTTATTCAGTTGTGGTGTCTTCATTTTAAGATGGAAAAAACACCAGCATGCTTTAAAATGATGAAACAAATATAGTAAAGTGTGAAAGATAATCATGTAGGATTTCAATAGGGAAAATTTTTGGAGTAATGGTCTGGAGTAGATAAGACCCTAAATTGGGTTTACTGCATAAATGAAGGGACTGACAATACATAAATGCATGCATATGTCATCTAAAGTAATTGGAGGAAAAGCAAAGGAATAGGATGAACATTTTTTTTTAATAATTTTATTTTTAAACTTTACACTATTGTATTGGTTTTGCCAAACATCTAAATGAATCCGCCACAGGTATACATGTGTTCCCCATCCTGAACCCTCCTCCTTCCTCCCTCCCCATACCATCCCTCTGGGTCGTCCCAGTGCACCGGCCCCAAGCATCCAGTATCGTGCATCGAACCTGGACTGGCGACTTGTTCCATATATGATATTATACGTATTTCAATGCCATTCTCCCAAATCATCCCACCCTCTCCCTCTCCCACAGAGTCCACAAGACTGTTCTATACATCAGTGTCTCTTTTGCTGTCTCGTATACAGGGTTATTGTTACCATCTTTCTAAATTCCATATATATGCGTTAGTATACTGTATTGGTGTTTTTCTTTCTGGCTTACTTCACTCTGTGTAATAGGCTCCAGTTTCATCCACCTCATTAAAACTGATTCAAATGTATTCTTTTTAATGGTTGAGTAATACTCCATTGTGTATATGTACCACAGTTTTCTTATCCATTCATCTGCTGATGGACATCTAGGTTGCTTCCATGTCTTGGCTATTATAAACAGTGCTGTGATCAACATTGGAATAGATGTGTCTTTTTCAATTCTGGTTTCCTCAGTGTGTATGCCCAGCAGTGGGATTGCTGGGTAATAAGGCAGTTCTATTTTCATTTTTTTAAGGAATCTCTACACTGTTCTCCATAGTGGCTGTACTAGTTTGCATTCCCACCAACAGTGTAAGAGGGTTCCCTTTTCTCCACACCCTCTCCAGCATTTATTACTTGTAGACTTTAGGATCGCAGCCATTCTGACTGGTGTGAAATGATACCTCATTGTGGTTTTGATTTGCATTTCTCTGATAATGAGTGATGTTAAGCATCTTTTCATGTGAATGAGGGGAATCGAGGGTATTCTCAGCCAGTGACCAAGAATTAAGGAATGTGTTTGGATATTTTGAGATTATGTATAAAACCTAGATAGAGGACAATGTACTCCAAGGGCTAAAATATAAAATAGCCTTGCTTTTTCTAATCCCCATGGTGACTGCAGCCATGAAATTAAAAGATGCTTACTTCTTGGAAGGAAAGTTATGACCAACCTAGATAGCATATTCAAAAGCAGAGACATTACTTTGCCAACAAAGTTGTGTCTAGTCAAGGCTATGGTTTTTCCAGTGGTCATGTATGGATGTGAGAGTTGGACTGTGAAGAAAGCTGAGCACTGAAGAATTGATGCTTTTGAACTGTGGTGTTGGAGAAGACTCTTGAGAGTCCCTTGGACTGCAAGGAGATCCAACCAGTCCATTCTGAAGGAGATCAGCCCTGGGATTTCTTTGGAAGGAATGATGCTAAAGCTGAAACTCAAGTACTCTGGCCACCTCATGCTAAGAGTTGACCCATTGGAAAAGACTCTGATGCTGGGAGGGATTGTGGGCAGGAGGAGAAGGGGACGACAGAGGATGAGATGGCTGGAAGGCATCACTGACTTGACTGATGTGAGTCTGAGTGAACTCCAGGAGTTGGTGATGGACAGGGAAGCCTGGCGTGCTGTGATTCATGGGGTCACAAAGAGTTGGACCCGACTTAGCGACTGAACTGAACTTTCTCTTCCCACCATTTCTCCCAAATTCTCCAAATGAGACAAAATAGAAAGTCTGAGCCAATCTGTCTGTCTGTCTCTCCTTCCTTCTCTTAACTGCCCCTAATCACAGTGAAGAGGTAATAAGACACAACAAAGTAGGTTACTCCTCAGTGGAACAGAAAAAGGAGGTGAGGCAAAGCGGACAGGTAACAATCCCTACTAAAAGAAAAGAGGGAAGCACAGAACTGCCAGGAAAAGCCAGACAAGCAGATCTATGGTAAATAGATATCGAATTCTGTCACTTGAAACAAATTTTTTTTTTTTTTACTGTCATGTCTTAGATACATGGCTATCTTATTAACTAATACCACTTCTTGATTATAAAGTCATGTGTGTGTGTTTTAATCGCTCAGTCATATCTGGCTCCATGCAACCCCATGGACTGTATGTAGCCCACCAGGCTCCTCTGTCTATGGGATTCTCCAGACAAGGAAACTGAAGTGGGTTGCCATTCTCTTCTCCAGGGTTATAAGGTCATATTACCAGCTAAAAGGAAGCAAAAGAGACACTGATGTATAGAACAGTCTTTTGGACTCTATGGGAGAGGGAAAGCGTGGGATGATTTGGGAGAATGGCATTGAAATACGTATAATATCATATATGGAATGAGTCACCAGTCCAGGTTCGATGCACGATACTGGATGCTTGGGGCTGGTGCACTGGGACGACCCAGAGAGATGGTATGGGGAGGGAGGAAGGAGGAGGGTTCAGGATGGGGAACACATGTATACCTGTGGTGGATTCATTTCGATATTTGGCAAAACCAATACAATAGTGTAAAGTTTAAAAATAAAATAAAAATTAAAAAAAAAGAATGAAAAAAATCATACAGGAAAATAAATAAATAAATAAATAAAAGGAATAGATGTCTTTTCAATTGTGAAAGACCAGCAAAACTTTAGTGTCTTTATGTTTTGAGTTTGTTCTGATTCAACTTTGATTTTCCAGTGAAATTACCAGGGACACAGTCAGAAGTAGTGTATAATTCAATTTTAGGGACTTGAGTCTTACTGCTACTGTGTGACTGCAGTCTAAATAATTTCAAATGCCCTCAGTTCAGTTCAGTTGCTCAGTCATGTCCAACTCTTTGCAACCCCATGAACTGCATCATGCCAGGCCTCCTTGTCCATCACCAACTCTCGGAGCCTACCCAAACTCATATCCATTGAGTCGGTGATGCCATCCAACCATCTCATCCTCTGTTGTCCCCTTCTCCTCCTACCCTCAATCTTTCCCAACATCAAGATCTTTTCAAAAGAGTCAGCTCTTTACATCAGGTGGCCAAGGTACTGGAGTTTCAGGTTCAACAATCAGTCCTTCCAATGAACATCCAGGACTGATCTCCTTTAGGATGGAGGGTTCTAAATTAGTACAACATGATGGTGATTTTTTCATAATTTTAATCTTGATACATATTTTCTATTTAGTTTCCTGTTAATTATTAATATGCATATTTGAATTAACTGAAAGATTTCAATAACTTTAAGGAGAGGCCAATGACTTCTTTAAATTTTTTTATAGGTCTAGTGCCTAGTATATTTAACAATTTCCAGTTGAACTATTAATAAAAGAAAAGCATTTTAAAATACAATGATGGTGGTTTAGTACAGGAATTTTAGTTAATATTGGGCTTTGAATATAGACAGTCTGAATATGCTGTTAAAAATAATTATAGTATAAGTAGTGTTATCCCAAGTATGTTATGGTCATTTGATGACATTATTATGACAACCACACATACATATTTGTAAGACTCATACAAATGGAGTCTTCTAGAAGGGGTAGTACACAATTTTCACATGCAAACATGGCACTTCGGGTTTCTGACATGTATTTTCTATGCCATAGAGAAGTGGGAATACTGGTATACATGATATCCATCCTGAATTTCCAAAAGGAGTTGCAGAGGAAAATAACAATGTCTTTTCTAATACATATGGAATAGTCAGTGTTTAAAATTTAAAATTTTACTTTTCTTTCCCAATATAAACTACTCCATTCCACATTAAAAATTAAATTATCCTTTATGGAATTGTGAAAAAAAATTCTAAAGGTATCTCAAATATTTTTAAAAGCCTGCTGTTACTGTGGTTATCTGATTCATATCATAAATAGCTGTGCATCTCTAAGTATGAAAAAAAAAATCTTGGGATAGAAGTGAAGCACCTACTTAAAGCAAGATCTTCTGTCCAGTAGCTGTGTCTGAACAGAATAGTGATGAGCCCCAAATGGAACACCCAACAATAATCACTGTATATACACCAGTCCCCAGTGAGCTGTATATTAATGTCTGGCAATTCATGACAGAATTCCTAATTTCATAGCAGCTCTGCTGCTGCTAAGTCGCGTCAGTTGTATCTGACTCTGTGCAACCCCATAGACGGCAGCCCACCAGGCTCCCCTGTCCCTGGGATTCTCCAGGCAAGAACACTGGAGTGGGTTGCCATTTCCTTCTCCAATGCATGAAAGTAAAAAGTGAAAGTGAAGTCACTCAGTCGTGTCCGACTCCTAGCGACCCCATGGACAGGCTCCTCTGCCCATGGGATTTTCCAGGCAAGAGTATTGGAGTGGGGTGCCATTGCCTTCTCCCCATAGCAACTCTAGGCATGAATAATGATTTATTAAGGTAGTCAGTAAAATATTCCTAAACACCAAATTGGTTTTTTTTTTTTAATTTTCCTATTCTGCTTTAGGAGATTAAAGAAAGCCTGTATTATGATACTAAAAGATACTGAATGAATCAACACTTGGCATCATATTAAGTTCTATTTAATATAGTCAAAGTTAATATCTATATTTATACTCAATTTTTTTATTGCTAGGATAAAAACTAATGGTAGGAGTAAGGGTCCCTTTCTTAATTTTTTTTTTTCTTTACTGTCTATCTCCAAGTTTAACCTCCACTCTCTCCCTGCACAACTCCCTACCATCTGCCTTCATGATGGCAGAATCTCTGGAAGCTTTTCTGTTTTCATGAATAATTTTAAATTAAGAGATTTTAAAAAATATATTTAATATGAGCTTCTGGTATAGAGAAATACCTTCTCTTTCACCAGACTTGAAGGGAAATATTTTTTTTCCCTCAGACAGACATATATCTGACAGATACAGATGAAATAAATTTACATTCATAACCATACTATTGAGATAGAAGATGATTTTGAAACTGAACCACAAGAATTGATGGTACTATATCTGAAGGCTTATATCTTCATTCTCCATTCTCCATTATCTAAGCAAGTTCATTTCAGTTCAGTCATTCAGTCGTGTCCGACTCTTTGTGACCCCATGAATTGCAGCATGCTAGGCCTCCCTGTCCATCACCAACTCAAGTCTTCTATTCCTATTTCAGCCCCTTGTCTGGTAGTCAGGCACATCTTCAGATCAAGATGAACATATTTAGTTCTCCAAAGACTGATCCATCATCTCAATTCTTTTCTACTGTTCCCCCCATAGGAAACAGAATAATGCCCTTCCCTCAAAAATGTTCACATCCGAATGTTTGCAACCTATGTTACCTTACATGGTAAAAGGGACTTTGAAGATGTAATTCAACTTACTGACCATAAGATGGGGAGATGACTGTGGACAAAATTTAATCACAGGAGTTATTATTTATTTATTGCTAAAAATAGAGGACATTTTCCAGACTATGTTCAGAAAGATGTGAGATGAAAGGAAGATCAGAAAAATGCAATACTGTTGACTTTCAAGATGGAGGAAGAGTCCATGAGCCAAGGAATGTGAAAATCTAGAAAGGGCAAGGAAATGGAGTTTACCTAATTTCTTCAGAAAGGAATATAGCTCTCTAACTCTTACATTTTAGCACAGTGAGACCCCTCTCAGACTTCTGATCTACAGAACTGTAAGTAGTAAACTGATAATTCCTAAGTTTCTGATAACATATCCTAAAGGAAAAGAATTTCTAAGAATAAACATTGCCTTTTTTCCTGGCATTAAAATAAAATCCTGTATTTTAAAGATACCTCATTTGAATATTCTATACTCTGTGGATAAATTAAGAACTTTTTATTTCCATTTCAAAATGTGCTTTTCCTCAGGATACCTTTAAATAAAGATTTGCTCTGATGAATTTCAAATATAATGTTATTAATATTTAGAAAACAATGTAGTTATGTGGACTTTTTTGTATCTCACTTGTTATTTAAACAAAAATGCACCAATAATTCTGTTTATGTTAAATTCTTCTTAAACTTGGATATAACTCTCATGCACTAACTTTGTATTCAACTATATCTTTTGGGTAGATAAAGGATTATATCACAAATGGATAAATGAACAGAGGAATTAAATGAATGCTTAGTTATGTATTATAACTAAAAAATATTGCACTACCTTCTGAGTCATCTTAGAAAGGTCCAAAGGTCTGTGTCTCACCAATGAATCTCTTTTACCAAATACAGTATCAAATATAGGAATAGTCATTAAATTAGTTTTGAATAGTTACATTTTGTTTACTTTGATCAAATTTATATTATACTATTATTCAAGTATGCTTATTCTATGTATATACACAGGCTTATATAGTTTTAAAGTTGTACAAAATAAAAGTCTGTGTATATATAAGGACAGTCCATTAATATCTTGATTATTGGACTGGATTAATTATGTTTATTTGATATTAACAATATAAATCATTTTTCTGAGCATGAAAAGAACTACTCATTTCAGAATATAAAACACTGATTGATTATATCTGTATACCTCTTTCCAATCTCTGTTTCATTTATTTTGTCTCTTATTTCCTTCCTCCTAAAATTTTGAGCTACAATTGCTCTTTTTCTAGTTCCTTTAAGTGTAAACTTGACTCTGCGGTGATTTTTCCCATTTCTTGAAGTAGGCCTGTGTTGCTATGAACTTCTGTCTTTGAACCATTTTTGCTGCAACCCATAATTTTGTTGTCATATTTCTTTCATTTTTCTCTAGATAGTTTTTATTCTCCTCTGATTTCTTTGATGATCCATTGGTTGTTCAGTAGCAGGTTTTTTAATCTCTATGTTTTTGTAGTTTTTCCTATTTACTCTTATGATTGATTTTTGACCTGAAGTGTGTCACTCAGTTGTGTCCACCTTTATGACCATATGGACTGCAGCCCACCAGACCCCTCTGTGTGTGGAGTTCTCCAGGCAAGAATATTGGAGTGGGCAGCTACTCCCAGTTTCATACAATGTGGTCTCAGAAGATCCCTGATAAAATTTCAATCTTCATAATTTACTGAAACTTGTTTTGTGACCTAATGAGTAATCTAGTCTAAAGTACTTTCCGTGTGAACTAAACAATGTGTATTCTGTTGCTTTTGGATGGAATGTTACCTTTATGTCTATCGAATTCATCAGATCTAATTATTCACCTAAGTTTATTTCCTTATTGATTCTCTGTAGAGATGATCTACCCATTGGTGTAAGTACATGTTAAAGCCCCCTATCATATTACTGAAAATTTCTGTTTTGGTCCTTTAATATTTGCTTTACATATCTTAGTGTTGCTTTTTTGGGTGCATATACATTTACAATGTTATTTCTTCCTTCTGGATTAATTATTTTATCATTATATAGTACTCTGTCTTTTTTTAGTCTTTGTTTTAATATCTATTTTGTTGGATATGAGTAGAGCTAATCCAGCCTTCTTTTTATTTCTATTTGCATGAATTATTTTTTTCCAAACTTTCATTTTCTGTGTCCTTTCTTTTGAAATAAATGTTATAGGCAGCATACAGATGGATCTTTTTCACCATTCAGCCACTTTTTGACTGACAAATGCAGTCCATTTACACTTAAAGTAAATACTGATAGGTATAAAATTACTGCCAGTTTGCTAATCTGTTTCCTGTGTTTTTATTGGTAATTCCTCACTGTTATTTTCTTCTCTTCATTCTTCCCTTGTGATTTGCTGGTTTTCCTTAGGATTATGCTTAGATTCCTTCATCATTTGCCCTTGTGCATTTAATAGAAGATTGGAACCAGTATGTTGTTCCATGTCTGGTTCTAACTGTTGCTTCTTGACCTGAATACAGATTTCTCAGCAGGCAGGTAAGGTGGTCTGGTATTCACATCTCTTGAAGAATTTTCCACAGTTTCTTGTGAAGTATATATATATTTATTTGAATTTTATATATATGAATTTCCTGTGTCTATATTCAACCTTCCCTCCAAGAGTATGGATATTAAAAGAATTGACTATAGTTAAAAAATACAAATACAAATAAATCAACAGTAAATATATTGTTAATGAGGATCTACATTTGGAACTAAAGTAAACCAAAACGAAAGTAACACATGTCTTCTAGCAGCCTCACTAATTTACTGATAAACCGTTGAATCCCTATAAAACAAAGCAGTTTTGAGCTAACAAACTTCAATGTTCCCTCCATTTTCTCCTGGTCTCTCTCAACAGTAATTTTCCTGTCCCACTACTTAGTATTTATTCTAATTGTGCCAGTCTCCTCTTGGTCACCTACTGATACTCCTCTGCTGTTAAAGATTTTGCTCATTTTACTACATGACCAAAGACTGCAAGAAGATGAAAAGCAGTGCTGAAGTGTACTTTCTCTCCAATGTATTGAGCTTTTTCAGAACTGCTCAGGCCCAACAGTGATACTTATAGGTCCTTCTATTCATGAAATAGGGAAGGGATGGTTTTCATGTTTATAACATATATACACATGCACATATTTCCAAGTTATTGGAGTAGATACACTTATGTGAAAATGTATGCACTTTACTTTTCTTCTATGCAAACAAGAATCATAGTTTATTCATCTTTGAGTTCTGTTGTTTAGTAGATTGCTTTGCACAGTGTGAAAAGCTATAATCTTGTCAGATAAATGTGAAATATATGTACCCACTTAGCACAAAACTATTGCTTCAATAATCTTGGTCACATTTTACAGGAGTTCTTTGAGATAAGAGTTAAATATACTGTGTCTCAATTTCTTTTACTTTATAAATGGATGCAAGTACATTATTTTTATAGATTCATTTCTAGTGAAAATCTTTGGATCTTTACATTTATCTCACTACTACTACTGCTGCTGCCGCTGCTTAGTTCCTAGACTCTTCTTTAATGTGTTCCAGATGAAACTTTTCCCTTATGAAGCTAAAAATGATTATGTACACTTATGAAATCAGTATGAATATCACAATGAGTCTGGAACATTTTGATTTTCTACAAAAGTAGTTTTTGGTTTATTAATAAAACCTATACAGAGAGCCTGATAATAGTTTTCATTAATTACCTGAAATATTTGGCACATTTATTTGGTGGTCCAATTGTCTGATGAAATTCTAGTAGACTGTGGTTCATGGAAACCTTATCTTGCATCCTAAATATTAATAATCCCTAGTAACAATTTGCAAGTAAAAAAGAACTTCAAAATGCTTTGACAATGAATCTAGTCAACTCATCACTTTGCTTCTGAATCCCTAAACATTTCATATGCTGAAGAATTGTTCTTGCAAATCCATAAAAACATTATTCTCAATTGACAATTTCAGCAGATATCATATCTGGGAAAATAACAACTCTTCAGAATGCTGACCCTGATTTTTACTTCTGGTTCATTTTTACTTCAGTGTTCATAAATTGTCTTATTGTAATGATTCATAAAATATTAAAAATACTAAATAATAAACCCATAATATAAAGGAACACAAAATTTATGGTTCACTTTATCTGTATAAGAGTTACCTGAAAAATATATAAATAAAATTGATCAGAATATCCCAAAATAAGTGACAAAACATTTTGTGCTTATCTCTTTCCCCTTGTATTTTGTTATTTCATATTTCATCTGCCTTTCCATAAGTCCTATAAGTAATTATCCAGATTTACTCCAGATAGTCTAAATCACCAGATGATCAAGACAGAAATCAGATTGAATATATTCTTTGCAGCCAAAGATGGAGAAGCTCTATACAGTCACCAAAAACAAGGAGAGAGGCTGACTGTGGCTAAGATCATGAACTCCTTATTGCCAAATTCAGACTTAAATTGAATAAAGTAGGGAAAACCACTGGACCATTTAGGTATGACCTAAATCAAATTCCTTATGCTTATACAGTGGAAGTGAGAAATAGATTCATGGGATTAGATATTATAGACAGAGTGCTTGAAGAATGATGGTCGGAGGTTTGTGACATTCTATACGAGGTGGTGATCAAAATCATCCCAAAGAAAAAGAAATGCAAATAGGCAAAATGGTTGTCTGAGGAGACCTTGCAAATAGCTGAGAAAATAAGAGAAACTAATGGCAAAGGACTGATCTCTTTAGGATGGACTGGTTGGACCTCCTTGAAGTCCAAGGGACTCTCAAGAGTCTTCTCCAACACCATAGTTCAAAGGCATCGATTCTTTGGCACTCAGCCTTCTTCACAGTCCAACTCTCACATCCATAAACGACCACTGGAAAAACCATAGCCTTGACTAGACGGACCTTTGTTGGCAAGGTAATATGGCTGCTTTTTAATATGATATCTAGGTTGGTCAACTTTCCTTCCAAGGAGTAAGCGTCTTTTAATTTCATAGCTGCAGTCACCATCTGCAGTGATTTTGGAGCCCCCAAAAATAAAGTCTGACACTGTTTCCCCATCTGTTTTCCATGAAGTGATGGGACCAGATGCCATGATCTTTGTTTTCTGAATGTTGAGCTTTAAGCCAACTTTTTCAGTCTCCTCTTTCACTTTCATCAAGAGGCTTTCTAGTTCCTCTTCACTTCCTGCCATAGGGTGGTGTCATCTGCATATCTGAGGATATTGCTATTTCTCCCGGCAATCTTGATTCCAGCTTGTGCTTCCTCCAGCCCAGCATTTCTCATGATGTAAACTCCAATACTTTGGCCACCTCATGCGAAGAGTTGACGCATTGGAAAAGACCCTGATGCTGGGAGGGATTGGGGCAGGAGGAGAAGGGGATGACAGAGGATGAGATGGCTGGATGGCATCACTGACTCGATGCACATGAGTTTGGGTGAACTCTGGGAGTTGGTGATAGACAGGGAGGCCTGGCGTGCTGCAGTTCATGGGGCTGCAAAGAGTTGGACATGGCTGACTGACTGAATTGAAGTGAATGGCAAAGTAGAAAAAGAAAGATATACCCATTTGAATGCAGAGTTTCAAAGAATAGCAAGGAGAGATAAGAAAGCCTTCCTCAGTGATCAATGCAAACAAATAGAGGAAAACAATACAATGGAAAAGACTAGAGATTGCTTCAAGAAAATTGGAGATACCAAGGGAACATTTCATGCAAAGATGGCCACAATAAAGGACAGACATAGTATGGACCTAACAGAAGCAGATGTTAAGAAGAGGTAGCAAGAATACACAGAAGTTCTATACAAAAAAGATCTTAATGACCCAGATAATCACGATGGTGTGATCACTCACCTAGAGCCAGACATCCTGGAATGTGAAGTCAAGTGGGCCTTAGGAAGCATCACTACGAACAAAGCTATTGGAGGTGATGGAATTCCAGTTGAGCTGTTTCAAATCCTAAAAGGTGATGCTGTGAAAATGCAGCACTCAACATATCAGCAAATTTGAAAGACTCAGCAGTGGCCACGGGACTGGAAAATTTTAATTTCAGTCCCAAAGAAAGTCAATGCCAAAGAATGTTCAAACTACCACACATCTGTACTCATGTCACATGCTAGTAAAGTAATGCTCAAAATTCTCCACACCAGGCTTCAACAATACATGAACCATGAACTTCCAGATGTTCAAGCTAGATTTAGAAAAGGCCGAGGAACCAGAGATCAAATTGCCAACATACACTGAATCATTGAAAAAGCAAATATAGTTCCAGAAAAATATCTACTTCTGCTTTATTAACTATGCCAAAGCCTTTGACTAGGTGGATTACAACACAATGTAGAAAATTCTTAAAAAGATGGGAATACCAGACCACCTCACCTGCCTCTGAGAAATCTGTGTGCAGGTCAATAAGCAACAGGTAGAACTGGACATGGAACAACAGACTGATTCCAAATCGGGAAAGGAGTATGTCAAGGCTGTTTATTGTCACCCTGCGTATTTAACTTATTTGCGGAGTACATCATGCAAAATGCAGGGCTGGATGAAGCACAAGTTGGATATAAGATTGCCAGGAGAAATATCAATAACCTCAGATATGCAAATGACACCACCCTATGACAGAAAGAAGAACTAAAAAGCCTCCTGATGAAAGAGGAGAGTAAAAAAGTTGGCTTAAAATTCAACATTAAAAAAATGAAGATCATGGTATCTGGCCCCATTACTTCATGGCAAATGGGAAATAATGGAAACAGTGAGAGACTTTATTTTGGGGGGCTCAAAATCACTGCAGATTGTGACTGCAACCATGAAATTAAAAAAAAAAAAGCTTCCTCTTTGGAATACAAGCTATCACTAATTTAGACAGCATATTAAAAATCAGAGACATTACTCTGCCAACAAAAGTCCATCTAGTCAAAGCTATGATTTTTCCAGTAGTCATGTATGGATGTGAGTGTTGGACTATAAAGAAAATTGAGTGCTGAGGAACTGGTGCTATTGAACTATGATGTTGGAGAAGACTCTTGAAAGTCCCTGGACTGCAAGGAGATCAAACCAGTCAATGCTGAAGGAAATCAGTCCTGAATGTTCATTGGAAGGACTGATGCTGAAGCTGAAACTCCAGTTCTTTGGCCACCTGATGCAAAGAACCAACTCCTTGGGAAAGACCCTGATGCTCTTCAACATTGAAGGCAAGAAGAGAAGTGGACAACAGAGGAGGAGATGGTTGGATGGCATCACCAACTCAGTAGACATGAGTTTGAGCAAGCTCTAGGAGTTGGTGATGGACAGGGAATTCTGGTATGCTGCAATCCATGGAGTTGCAAAGAGTTAGACATGAGTGACTGAACCGTACTAATTCTCCAGCTGATTAATCTAATTCCTTGAGCAATTATTATATAATTCCTCATTAGAAATGACACATATCTTCATTTGGGAATAATTTTATTTGGCAACTAATGGACTACTACATCTGGTATGTTACAAGCAAAGCAGGATATTAGGCACCGGTATTCTTTGTTTTCAGTCTGTTTCCTAGCATTCCCGAGCCCTTGGTCCAGGGAGACTGTCTGACCCTTCATTTTCTCTTATTTCATCCAGTATGAGCTAGAAAAAAAAAAGACTGTGATTTGGCAGATTAGCAGCACCTGTTATGACTTTTTCAATGTTGGTCATTGAGCAGACTACACACAACCAATGTTTTGGATTGGATTCTTCCAAAGGGCTGGATTCTTCACGGTGCATTCACTTTAAGACTCAAATGTGCAATACTATTTCTCTGTTTGCTGCATTCTCAGTTTTTTGTGATCCCTGCTGATGAATTATTTAAAACCTTGAAAGTAATGACTGGAATGATACTTTCTCTTAAATCATCAAATCATCTTAAATCTCTTAAATCATCAAAATTCACTTTTCATTAGAGTTAAGTGTTTAGAAAGCAACTTAATTATGCTAGATCCTGCCCTAAAACTAGTTTTTTTTTTTCTTAAAGCAAGAAAATATACTTTGTTCTTATTGCATGGTTCTTTTATTATTTTATTCTTCAGTGATTTTGCTTCAAGACATTTTATGCATTATAACCTTTAGTAATGACATGAAATTCTTGCAAGATGATTTATTAGGAAGGCACACTTTTACCTTTAATATGTCAAAGAATCATATTTCTAGATAAAACATCTTTTTAGGTTTTCTTCTAGGGGAACAGACATAGGAAGTTATGCTGTCTGAATGATGGTCACTCAGTGGTGGTATTTCACTAGGAAACTCTTTTCTTTTAAATGATTATTTAATGACAATGTGATCTAGTTCTTGTGCAAAGGAGAAAAAATTAGGCATCTCTTACCAAAAGAAAAAAAAAAAAAACCTAATTCTCTATAACATAGAGATGAAAGTATAAATAAATCAATTTCAAATTATATGAGACTATATTAAACTATGAAAGAAAGGTTAAGAGCACAGGATATAAAATTTAGGGACCAGGATGATCAGAGTAAAGAATTTTGAACCGGGTGTTAAAACTAGTAGTTGAAAATATGTAGCTGACTCTGATGGAAAGTCTAGAGCAAAGAAGTAAAATCAATAGTTCTCCATGCAAAGGTGGTTAGAAAATTATCTGCTCAGTTGTTACTGAGGTCCTCAGTGAAGAACAGGGGCAAAGTTTGGGTGTTTTAGGTACAAACAGGAGAGTTTATATTGAAACCTTGTAGAATATCAATTTTTAAAATTTTGGATGAAAAAACAGGGACAAAGAGGACTAAGATGTGATAAAACAGATGAGAGAATATTTAGTAGAAAACTGTCAAAGGCCACTGAATGTTGGAATGGTGGGAAGCATATTCTGATGTAAGATGTGCTCAGCTGTATCAATGGATGTGGGAAATTAGAGTCTGAAAAAAACACTAGTGAGTGTAGCAACCAAAAGCTTAGTATAACCTTACTGATAAACATTTTCAGTAAAGAACAAATTAGACTTCTGTGAAATATCTAGTCTTTCAAGTCTTAAGTTGTAAAGATTACTTCTTTTTATGTTCCTACAGTTTCACTATAACAATAACTATTGTCCACAGTCACTGCTTCCTCATGGTGGACACTTTTGCAAGCACTGTATAGCTTTATGCTCTGAAGGCCATTGGCCTCCACACACACATGCATACATGATGTGGATTAAGCAGAGATACCGTATAAAATAAAAATCTATCCCTGTACTGGTTCACATTATTATCTTCTTCATTACAAAGAATATATACTATTCACATCTGCTCACCATATACTCTCCCCTGTTCTCCTATAACAGCAGCTTGTTGTTGTTTTTTTTTTTTTTCAAAATTTCATATTATTATTCCTTTACATAAGTATACATTAGATTTGATTATTGATCTTTTACATTATTCTTATATATTAATATTAAAATAAAATTGAGTTAAGCTTATTTTATCTCTATATTTGAACTGTATTTCTAATAGGATGTATTTCTAAAACAGTAATGATTAAGGTGTATGTGTATCTTAGTTGACAGTTCATAAGGGTTCTACAACTCACATTTCCACCAGTAATTATAATGAATTCAATTTCCCCACCTCACCAGCCTGCTTTTTTCATTACATTTAAATTTTCACTAGTGGGACACATGTTCTATTGTTGTTTTAACTGCACATTTATTTGATTCATATTGGGATTTATTCTTACTGAAAATTTAGTTTTCTTCTTTTGTGAGGTGCCTGTTTCTATTTGAAATTGATTTATAAGACTTACTTAGGTATTATAGTTATTTATTTATTTAGTAAGTGAACAGACAGTAACAAAGTTTTCTGAATTAAAGACTTATTTTGTATAAAGGATTTGTCCTTGGTGACTGTAGAAACTACCATAATCAGGTAACTACTTGCACTACTGTCCTCCATGAAAATCAGGATACAGGCAAGCACACACAGCAAAATCTGCTCAGTTGTTACTGAGGTCCTCAGTGAAAATTAAAATTTGTCTTGAATTATGAAATGAACTTTTCACATATTCTCAGTGCCATCTTCATTGATGCTTGTAAGAGTGTATATATATATATATATTTATTCATACTGTGATAATGGATATATGCTTAATTTTAATTACTAATTCTACTTGTGTATTTGGCATTATTTCCTATAGCACATCATGCTGTGAAATACATTCACACTGAGCTAATTCTTCCCATTCACATTAATGAAAAGAACAGAAACACATAATTTCTTATAAGAACAGTAAGAGCCAAGTGCTAAAAAAAAAACTGCTTTCACTTACATAGCTCTCTTAAGTAATTTTTCTACTAGCAAGTCAAATATTCAATCCACTGCATCAGAGAAACAGAATTCAATCTTTTATTTGATATAATTATTTCCCTCTCATGAACTTTTTGCCCCTGGCATATTTCTTGCTACGAATGTAAAATATTTTAATTCATTTATCAAAGAATTAAAAATGCTACAGATGTACCAGTGTTCACAGTAATTATGAAATACCAAGCAATATATGAAATATCAAAATTAAATCACGCAATCCTTAGATTCATAAAATCCAGCAGGGACATTATGGTATTTCAGTAATTACTTATTTCTAACTGCAAATAATAAAGACTCAAGTCTTAGAGAAGTAAATATTTATTATCAGATTTTTTTTCTCTCTCCCAGTATCACTTCAATGGAATAGATAAATTCAACACACAATTCACCATATGTTAAACTCTCCTTACCTTAACTGTCATTGCCTTGCTGATGGCAAAGCTAGTTAAATATGCAACTAAATATGGAAATCTCCTTTTTAAAATGAGGAAGAGACCACTAGAAAATGTTATAGGTCGAATTAGAATAAAAAAATTTTAAAGCTGTATTTCTTCTGTAAATATCGGTAGCATTGTAACTAACATAAGAATGACTCGATCTAGACTCATTCATTTTGAAAAGCCCATCCTAGATAAAAATACAACTTTTATATAAGTAAATGGGTTTACTCTTTCGAAAAATGCATCAAATAAAAACAATTTCAGTTATTATAATCAGATGCTCCATAAGACAATTATTTTCTTATCTGCTTACTATGATTTCCTACTTTCCTAATAAGTCATCTGAAGAAAAGCCAAAATGATTTGCTAGTATGCACATGTTGTTATTGTTGACTATGGAAAAAAATGTTTTTTAAAAATAACATTTTCATGGAATCATAAATGATCATTTAGCAGTTTTAGTAACAAAACTTTAAATATTATGAATTAATATTTCAAATTTCTAAAGGGATCTTAGTAATAACAGACCTGTGGCTGGGGCAAGAGAAGTTAGGCATTCACTTCAGGTGCAGGATTTAGGATGGGGCAAATAACTCAGCTTTCAAGATGAATGTCTAAAATGCAATACTTTAAAAATCCAACTTAATACAAAAGATCAATGAGGAGCAAAATACAAAATTTGTAAATAAAGAAAAGGTCTGATTCTGCATTTGCATAACTCAACTACACTCAATTTCCTGTACTATTAATCAAATACACTCAATGCTGGCACAACTAGAACTGGAAAATTTGATTTCCTAACATTACACTACAAAGCCAGGTTTTTAAAAATCATGATATTTTGTGGTAACAAAAAGAAAAATAAAGAAGGATGGGTGATGATTTTGTATCTATCAATACTGAGATTAGACAAAAATGGTTCTCCAAAGAGAAATTATTCTCAAAAAGATTAAATGCAATAAAATTCATTGATTACTATCTTTTGCTTTCTCTTCATTGATTCTTCCAATACAAACTAACAGTTCACAGGCATAATTTATTTATATTTTAAATATGTCATTTATTTATATCATCAATTTTATATTGGATATCATTTATTATTCACTAATATTTATGTGGTTAACTTCTGTTTTGTGCTTCCCTTGAAGAAAACGAGTACGTCAAGGCTGTATATTGTCACCCTGCTTATTTAACATATATGCAGAGTACATCATGAGAAATGCTGGGCTCGAAGAAGCACAAGATGGAATCAAGATTGCCAGGAGAAATATCAATAACCTCAGATATGCAGATGACACCACGCTTATGGCAGAAAGTGAAGAGGAACTCAAAAGCCTCTGGATGAAAGTGAAAGAGGAGAGTGAAAAAGTTGGCTTAAAGCTCAACATTCAGAAAACTAAGATCATGGCATCTGGTCCCATGACTTCATGGGAAATAGATGGGGAAACAGTGTAAACAGTGGCAGACTTTATTTTTTGGGGCTCCAAAATCACTGCAGATGGTGACTGCAGCCATGAAATTAAAAGACGCTTACTCCTTGGAAGGAAAGTTATGACCAACCTAGATAGCATATTCAAAAGCAGAGACATTACTTTGCCAACAAAGGTACATCTAGTCAAGGCTAAGGTTTTTCCAGTGGTCATGGATGGATGTGAGAGTTGGACTGTGAAGAAAGCTGAGTGCTGAAGAATTGATGATTTTGAACTGTGATGTTAGAGAAGACTCTTGAGAGTCCCTTGGACTGCAAGGAGATCCAACCAGTCCATCCTAAAGATCAGTCCTGGGTGTTCATTGGAAGGACTGATGCTGAAGCTGAAACTCTAGTACTTTGGCCACCTCATGTGAAGAGTTGACTCATTGGAAAAGACTCTGATGCTGGGAGGGGTTGGGGGCAGGAGGAGAAGGGCACGACAGAGGATGAGATGGCTGGATGGCATCACCGACTCGATGGACATGAGTTTGGGTAAACTTCGGGAGTTGGTGATGGACAGGGAAGCCTGGCATGCTGCGATTCATGGGGTCGCAAAGAGTCGGACACGACTGAGCGACTAAACTGAACTGAATAATTAAACTTTAACTGAGAGAACCCTCTGGAAATTTCTGCCATGCACCAGTCAGTAAGTAACCAAGAAATGTCGTCAAATCACCTACAGTAGCAGCAAATGTTAACTCTAAAATTGGTTTAGGAGTTGGTGGAACTGCTTAACAAGGTCAAATAAGGCATATTTTGAAGATACCCATTTCCATAAAGCATTGATTCTATCTTTATCTTTAAATCCAATTAGCAACTATTTTTGTGCCACTGCATAGTATATTTGTCCTTTTGACAAAACTATACTATTTGTTTAAAATGTTTACTGAAGTAAAATTTATTCAGAATTGTTTAAAAGTAGAAAGTTGCAGATTTAAGAAATAAGAGAACTCAGGTTAGGAATATGCTAAGCACGGCAATCTTATTTTAGTAAAGAGTTACTAAAACAGAGTCTGTAATGAAAAGCAGAGATAGTAGAAATAACCTACTGAAAGCAGATGGTTGCCATAGTGATGAGATACATTCACTCTTGTGTTGATTGAAGGGAACTAGCAGAGGCCACAGAGGATGGATATCTTTGGGAACCTTTTTTCCCCAACTTTTCTGTCCTAGTAAAAGATGGAGAGATTGAAGGTCAGAGAGAGCATGAAGATATTACAAATGAGAAAATTCTTCTTTAACCCAGCAATTATTAGCAGAATTAACTCCAAAATTAGGTGGTTCAAATGATGGGACAAATATTTAATAAAAATTTAATAAAAGTTGAGCTGGTGTGGCCAATAGATTCTACCTTGAGTATTATTCTTAACTGATTTGGTCATAGATGCCATAATGCAGTTTAAAACAGATAAGCCACTGGTTTCTGGAAACAAAGGTGCAAGTATTCCTGTTAGCTTTTGGAATGTGAGCCAGGGAATAGCACACAGGGATCAAAATGCTTTTCAGTAAAAGAATCAACAAAACAAAACTATTGGTGCATAGAAGAATCTATAACCCTAACCAAATTAGTAATGTCTATAACCCGTGCCTTGAGCCTAGAGCTATTCATACCCAAAATACCAGCATATAAAATCATAAACAGAAATATCAGACTTTATTAAAGTGAGAAAGTACTTCAACAAATAGTTTCTTTGGACTACTACTTGTATTTTCACTATAAAATCAATTTCTCTTGAGTATATACTTGTGGAAATATTTTATTATTTTAAATTTATTTATTTTAATTGGAGACTAATTACTTTACAATATTGTATTGGTTTTGCCATACATCAACATGAATCCACCAAGGGTGTACATGTATTCCCCATCCTGAACCCCTCCTCCAACCTCCCTCCCTATACCATCCCTCTGGGTCATCCCAGTGCACCAGCCCCAAGCATCCTATATCCTGCATTGAACCTGGACTGGTGATTCGTTACTTATATGATATTATACATGTTTAAATGCCATTCTCCAAAAAAAAAAAAAAAATGCCATTCTCCCAAATCATCCAACCCTCACCCTCTCCCACAGAGTCCAAAAGACTGTTCTATACATCTGTGTCTCTTTTGCTGTCTTGTATACAGGGTTATCGTTACCATCTTTCTAAATTCCATATATATGCGTTAGTATACTGTATTGGTGTTTTTCTTTCTGGCTTACTTCACTCTGTATAATAGGCTCCAGGTTCTTCCGCCTCATTAGAACTGATTCAAATGTATTCTTTTTAATGGCTGAGTAATATTCCATTGTATATATGTACCACAGCTTTCTTATCCATTCATCTGCTGATGGACATCTAGGTTGCTTCCATGTCCTGGCTATTATAAACAGTGCTGCAATGAACACGGGTACACGTGTCTCTTTCAATTCTGGTTTCCTCAGTGTGTATGCCCAGCAGTGGGATTGCTGGGTCATAAGGCAGTTCTATTTCCAGTTTTTTTAAGGAATCTCCACACTGTTCTCCATAGCGGCTGTAGTAGTTTGCATTCCCACCAACAGTGTAAGAGGGTTCCCTTTTCTCCACACCCTCTCCAGCATTTATTGCTTGTAGACTTTTGGATTGCAGCCATTCTGACTGGCGTGAAATGGTACCTTATTGTGGTTTTGATATGCATTTCTCTGATAATGAGTGATGTTGAGCATCTTTTCATGTTTGTTAGCCATCTGTATGTGTTCTTTGGAGAAATGTCTATTTAGTTCTTTGGCCCAGTTTTTTATTGGGTCATTTATTTTTCTGGAATTAAGCTACAGGAGTCGCTTGTATATTTTTGAGATTAGTTGTTTGTCAGTTGCCTCATTTGCTATTATTTTCTCCCATTCTGAAGGCTGTCTTTTCATCTTGCTTATAGTTTCCTTTGTTGTGCAGAAGCTTTTAATTTTAATTAGGTCCCACTTGTTTATTTCTGCTTTTATTTCCAATATTCTGGGAGGTGGGTCATAGAGGATCCTGCTGTGATTTATGTTGGAGAGTTTTTTGCCTATGTTCTCCTCTAAGAGTTTTATAGTTTCTGGTCTTAAGTTTAGATCTTTAATCCATTTTGAGTTTATTTTTGTGTATGGTGTTAGAAAGTGGTCTAGTTTCATTCTTTTATAAGTGGTTGACCAGTTTTCCCAGCACGACTTGTTAAAGAGATTGTATTTTCTCCATTGTATATTTTTGCCTCCTTTAAAGACCTATATATAGAAAGCTATAAAACACTGGTGAAAGAAATCTAAGAGGACACTAATAGATGGAGAAATATACCATGTTCATGGATCGGAAGAATCAATATAGTGAAAATGAGTATACTACCCAAAGCAATCTATAGATTCAATGCAATCCCTATCAAGCTACTAACGGTATTTTTCACAGAGCTAAAACAAATACTTTCACAATTTGTATGGAAATAAAAAAATCCTCAAATAGCCAAATCAATCTTGAGAAAGAAGAATGGAACTGGAGGAATCAACCTGCCTGACTTCAGGCTCTATTACAAAGACACAGTCATCAAGACAGTATGGTACTGACACAAAGACAGAAATATAGATCAATGGAACAAAATAGAAAGCCCAGAGATAAATCCATGCACCTATGGAAATATTTTTGAAAATTTTATCTTTGCATTGGGGATATATGTAGACCTATGATTCATGTTGAAGTTTGACAGAAAACAACAAAATTCTGTAAAGCAATTATCCTTCAATTAAAAAATAATTAAAAGAAGAATACATTTAATAAGTTAAATTAGTTTTGATTGAGAAGTTGATTTGCGTCTGGGAGAGAGAAGAAACAGACCTAACATAAGAAAAATGAAATAAACTACACTCTATTGAAAACAAAACTAATGTCCAAGGAAATTTAGGACTCTGAGGGGATAGAATATGATATATGGATTTGCTTATCAGGATATTTTCTAGTAAGCATACCTGTATTGAGTTTTCAATAAAGAATAATTTTATATGGAAAATGACATAATAATGGTTTCCAAACATTGTCACATCTTTCCTTCAAGAAAAAAATAATGCAGAACTAAAATATACAAAAAGATAAATGCAGAACTATCCCAGTTGAATCAAGAATGGAGGAATGGGTACCTCAAATACTCAGATCATTTTGCAACCACTGCTCCTCCTCCCACCAACTCACAACTGGCTTTGTGATATTCCTTTTGATAAGAATCACTGGAAACCAACTTAGACTGGAGTTTGGACAAACTCTCTCTATATATGAATGTCAGACTAGTTTTTAATAACTGAAGATATTAATATCCAACAATAGCTTCCTTTTAACTTCATTTTAGCAAATGAATGATAATCAAAAAGAAAGCAAAAACAGGCTACTATGTGGAGACCATGTGGACACAGAAATAACTCAGAACAGAGAGATTTATTAGAAGGCTAAACATTAATCCAGGAAAGAAGTGGCTGTGTTCTAAATCATGATAGAAATCTTGGGACAAATGGGACAGAAGAATGAATAGGTTCAAAAAAATATTTGGATGATAGGACTCAGAGGATTAGATGGTTGGATTTCTTACTGGCTATTGGAAAGATAAGGAGGAGGAATAAGTAAAGGAAGAATGGATTTTTGGCTCAACAGTGGAGTGAGTGATACTAATCCACAACATAATAAATTTAGGCTGAGTGATTTGAGTTTGACACATGCTGAGTTTCTGAGGTCCCTGAGAAATTTTAAGTGGAGATGCTGAATTCATAGAGTTTTAGGTCCATATATCAAGTAAGAGCCAGAAGAATGCAGATATACAGATATATATATCTGTATATATGTATACACACACACATATATGTATATATGTATATAGCTGACAATTGAAGCAATGTAAATTGATGGTATCAAGTTGAATGTAGAGAGTGAAACTGTAAGGAAAATAAAGGTAGAGCAAAGGAGAGGAAAATAATAGAAGGGGATTTATAGAAGATCTTTGTTGAGTAGAGAGCATGAGATGAGGAGCCTACTCATAAGAATAAAATGGTAGTCACAAAATATGTTCCTCCAGAGCTATTCTTACTCAGGTGAATATCCTTTTAAAACTTTTGTTTCACTACTAAGCATCATAAGTCCAGATACATAGCAATATTATTTACCTTCATGAACATCCAAGACAAATACTAAATAATTGGATAATGAACTTAGATTACTGAAAATCAAAGGCTATGTCTCCATTTCTAGATATTCTAGGTTCAGAAATGATTTAGCTCCTTTTTGACTGGTGAATGTGATTGGAAATTCTATTAAATACTGGCTTTTGTTTATAAATTGTAAGTCAAAATCCAATAATGTAACTACTATAACAGATTAGAATCAAATAACTGTGTTTAATCTATAAAGATAATTTAAAAGATAAAAAAAAAACTCAAAAACATTGGCTTTCCAAAAAAACAAGTTCTATTGGAAGAAAATCTGGAGTAAATAAATCAAAATTTGAACTGTACCAGAGCAATTCAAAATCATGATGGTTGGCCACATAGTTTTAAGGCATAAATAATAAGAAAGCAAAACACATTAAACACAAGATTATAGAAATAATTTTTCAAAGGGAAGAAATAAAAAAATAAGAACTCAAAGTTTAATTTCTTTACAAATTATTTTAGTAAATTGGACTCTAGGTGTCTCAGGCATAGCAGATTCCTACTGTGTACCAGAACAGTGCTTTCCAGCCATCTGTCTTCCATTAACATGATCTCTTTACAACTGTTATTAAAATTTAGTATTGTTAAAACTATCTTATAGGTTAGAAAACTAAGGTTAACAGAAATGAAAATTACATAGGAAGTAAATAATGCAGCAAAAAATTTCACTTTAGTGTGTTACTTTTCCATTCTAAACAGAAAAGTGGTTGTCTTCAATTTCTTCAGCAGTGTCTTATAACTTTTGGAGTAGATATCTTTTGCCTCTTTAGGTAGGTTTATTCCTAAGTATTTTTTTTTTCGTTTTGACCCCAAAGTAAATGGAATTCTTTCCGTAACTTCTCTTTCTGATACTTTGTTCTTATATTATTAACTTTTTAAAGTTGTTACATCATTATTTGTTTCTAGGTTTACATATATTTAACTAATCTACCACAGTGGGATAATACAGTAATTATGTTAATACAAATAATTTCTCCCATTTTGCATGTAAGAGATCAAAACATGTAGCCCAACAGATGCTAAGGGCTGAGGTCTAGGGAAGGAATCCATAGCACGGCAGATAAGGAAATAAGCAGATAGCATGTTCTAACTGGGCTATCTTCCTGTCCTTAGTAATATGCCTAATAAACTCTGTCACCCAACTAGATGTGGGTAAAGGAGTTCTGACAGGAGACTGACATTACCAGGGCACAGAATAGATTAGAGAAATGTGGAAAATATATCTCAGAAAGGGTAAACAAAAAATATTCAACATAACTGCTAATTGCAGGGATGTGATACTCTGAATATTTTATGCACTAATGATGTCATTTCACATAGTCCACAAAGATTATCTCTTACATTATTTGAAAATAAGATAGCTTTAGAAGATTCTTTCATTCATTAGGCTTTAATTTACATAATATAATTAGTTCATACTCTTATTGGTATTCTGACTTGCCATAACAATCCTTCATTTTCAAACACTTCTTGTATGTTTCTTTTAAATTTTGGCTGCATAATTTCCACTTAACCTCTGCACCCATGTTGCTCTTTCAATTTCCATAATCAACTAACCATAATTTCTCTTTTGAGTAATGTTCTGTCCATAATCCTGATTGGTTTTACTTTATTTATAAATTTTAACCTGTTCTGTATTGTCCCCTTGTGTCACATAAAATTATGAATCCAGAAGAAAACAAATATTTCAAGAGATAATTTTTCCACAAGTCACTTTTTTAGATAACTAGAATGAGATATGTTGATAAAAAATGTTCTCCAGAAGACAAACCATTTAAATGAGATATCCATCATCTAGTAGTCAGTTGTACTCCTATAGTGTCTTAAGGGATATAGTTAATCTCAGATAAATATACATATATTCTATTTAATGAAATTTTAATGTATATCTTCTCAACATATGTGCTATCTCAATATTTTTCAAATGAGTAAACTGAAACATAAATCATATGTATGCCGACAATCAGCAAAAAAATAATGATGAAATACCAATTCCAACCAGATTTACCATCTCAATAGTTTACACACACATCACTGTATTTTAAGGCTTGTGTACACAGACTCTTATCATCTCACTTTTAGAGGATAAAATATTAGTCTTTTATTTTTGCATTATAAGAAAGTCCTGAGTTTCTAAATATTTTTAACTTATCAGTCCTTTACAAGGAAATAACTGGACAGCAGAAATATATAACAGGTCAGCATTTATAGGACAGCATTTACAGGAGACCATGGCATGATAAGAACAATAATCTGAGCTTGCAACTGTTGCCATCCAGCATATAGGAAATACAAATAGAGCTGATATTTGGGAAAAGGATATATGCTGGCAAACCTGGGTTTAAATTACAAGCAGTTGCTAATGCTTTTCATTGGGCTTTTCTCAGGAAGTTTTTTTTTTTTTTTTTTTTTTTTTCTCATTAAAAGCAATTTGACAACTCAACATAACAGGTAGGGCAAACAAATGACTCAGGTCTAGCAACAGAGGGCAGGAACCATTTCTGTAATCAAATGGAAATCTCAGTAGCATTACGAAAGTAAGGAGAGCATCTGCATTTGAATTTTGCCAAAAAGACAGATGCTTTTGGAACAGCCCCTTCCACTGCTGGTGGCTAAATCCCAGTAGGGTACTACTGTAATGCTATTCTGATTATATTTTATTATTTTACTCATAGGCATGTTTTACTCAGAATATTGCAACTTCAATGGAAATTAAATGGCATGTGTTCACATTGGACTTTCACTGGCAGTTCCAGTTTATGTGAAATATTCTAGTCTAAGAAGAATTTGATCCCAGTCTTGCTGAAAACATTCCCCTTTTTTAATTTAGCTCTAATACTTTAACATACAAAGGTTTCCTGCCTGCCAATGCAGGAGATGCAAGTTTGATCCCTGGGTCAGGAAGATGCCCTGGAGAAGGAAATGGCAACCCACTCCAGTATTCTTGCCTGGGAAATCCCATGAACAGAAGAGCCTGGTGGGCTACAGTTCATGGGGTCGCAAAGAGTTGCACACCACTAAGTGACTGAGCACCAGCACAGAGGCCTCAGTTTTACATACATAAAAGAAAATTATTCAAACAGAAACCAACAGGACCCTGTAAGGCCTTCTTGGGAACAGACTGCCTTCTCCCAACACACATACAACCCCAGGTCCCCTAGCTCTTGTTTTTAGAAAAGCTTTATCCTCTTCTGCCTTCCCTGAGTTACAAAGAGCAAATTTAATAAGAAAAGTGAGAAAAGGCAAAAATAAAGGAAAGCACTCAAGCAAGACAAAATAATAATAGTTTAGCCATAAAACAAAGTTCAGGACCCTTAGTTCCTCCTCAAAGGCCATAGATAATATATTGAGCCATGTCTTCAAGTTATTTTGCTGATACTAAAACCCCCATCAGGTAGAGGAGGTTAACTGCATACTGAACACCAACACAAAGACCCCACACCAGGTACAACCAGAAGGCTGATGTCTGAGAATCCTGAATCATCCTGTTACCTCACCCCCAGCCAATCAGAGAACTGTGCATGAGCTGATCATGCACCCTACAACCCCTCCATCACATTGGCTTTCAAAAACACTTCCCCCAAAGCCATCAGAAAATTTGGGTCTTTTGAGCACAAGCTTTCCATTCTCCTTGTTTGGTACTCTGCAACCAACACTGTACTTTCCCTCACCACAACCTGGTGTCAGTAGACTGGCCTTGCTGCATGTCTGGTGAGAAGGCTCAAGGTGGTTTTGTAGAAAGCCTACAGTCACTAGACATAAGAAGTTTCTTAACATTGTAAAACTATGTCAGAAACACTGAGCAAGAAGTTATATTTATTAAGGACTGTGCATGCATTCTCAAGTGGCAGGGGACCAGCTGAACAAGCTCCAAGGACAGGCGTGAGTTGCTGCTGCTATCTCAGATTCCAGAGGTGGGCACAGATCCCTACTATTGCCAAGGGTACCATAAGTGGGTGCTGGTCATGCCTCCTCTTGCCCAGGAGACTGCATGAACCATCAAACACCCTGAACACTCCCTGTCAAAGGGATAATGACCAGCATATGCCAAGGAAAGAGATGGCTAACATCCAAAATAAAAGTAGCCCTCACATTAAAAAAAATAAATAAATAAACCCACATAAGCTACTCAGGGATATTCCTGACTGGAAAAGCCCTCCAAGACTATAGTAAAGAACTATTTTCCCTAAACTCACAAGTGAAAGCCACTCAGCCATGTCTGACTCTTTGTGACCCCATGGACTATACAATCCATGGAATTATCCAGGCCAGAATACTGGAGTGGGTAGCTTTTCCCTTTTGCAGGGGATCTTCTCAACCCAGGAATTGAATCAGGGTCTCCTGCATTGCAGGCTGATTCTTTACCAACTGAGCTATCAGGGAAGCACTAAACTCACAAAGTATGAGAAATAAAGGTAAAATAAAGAAGGAGATGAACCACTCCCAGCTAAAGGATCAAGAGAATTTCCCTGAAGGAACAAACAATTAAAAAGACATCTTCATACTAACAGACACTGAGTTCAAAAAAAGAATGTAAATACTGAGGGAATGAAGAAAAGCTATCAGTAGAAATACAGATTACTATAAAAAACTATAAACTATAAGGAGGAACCAAGAAAAATTAGAAAATTCTTTTGCCAAGTTAAAAGCTGGTATATGGGCAATGAAGCAGAATGAGTCATGCAAAAGCAAAAAGGTTATCCAGAAGGTAGAATAATGGAAATTACACAATCAGAATAGCAGACAGAAAGCCAAATGAAAAGTTAAAGCACTATAACAGACCTATGGGATAATATAATGTATGCCAATCTACAAAGAATTCTAGAAGGAGAATAAAAAGGGGATCGAAAATGTATTTAAAGAAATCATGGCTGAAAATTCCCCAAACCTAAAGAAGGAAAAGGATATCCAGACACAGAAAACACAAAGGATCCCAAGGAAGATGAAATCAAACAGACTTACAAGACAGATTAAAAAAAAAAAAAAAAGTCAAAAGTTCTAAAGGCAGCAAGAGAAAAACAGAGTCAATTGCAAGGAAATCTCCCTAAGGTTATCAGCTGAATTCTCTACAGAAACAGTGACAGCCAGAAGGGAGTGGAAAAATTTATTCAAAGTCTTGAAAGGAAACGTTCTGTGGTCTAGAATATTCTACACAGCAAGACTATCATTTAGAATAGGAAAAGAAATAAACACTTTCTCAGACAAGCAAAAGTCAAAAGAATATACAATAGCAAACCTACACTAATAGGAATATTGAAAGTGAAAGTGAAGTCGCTAAGTCGTGTCTGACTCTTTGCGACCCCATGGACTGTAGCCTACCAGGCTCCTCTGTCCATGGGATTTTCCAGGCAATAGTACCGGAGTGGATTGCCATTTCCTTCTCCAGGGGATCTTCCCAACCCAGGGATTGAACCCAGATCTCCCGCATTGTAGACAGATGCTTTACTGTCTGAGCCACCAGGGAATATTGAAAGGTCTTCTCTAAATAGAAAAGAAGCAAGAAAATACGGGAAAAAGGAAATTACATTTGTAAAGTAAATCACTTAAACAAGCCAGTATACAGATCAAAAGGAAAAAAGACTATATAAGAAAGCAATGAAACACAAAGAAAGAGCAAAAGTATTATCATAAAGATGTAAAAAAGGATATTAAAATAATGAAATGTGGATGAGAAAGATTCACAAAAACCAAAAGGAATAGAACACAAGCTTAAAATAAAAGGAAACCTCCAAACCACACACACACACACACACAAAAGGAAAAAAAAAGGCAGAGAAACAACTGGAAAACAAGTTTTAAAATGGTTAATACATACATATGTATCAATAATTACTTTAAATGACTGAATACTACAATCAAAAGACATAGAGTGGTAGGTAGAATTTTTTTTTTAAGTCTATAATATGCTGGCTCCCATGGACCCACACACACAGATTAAAAGCGATGGGATAGAAAAATACATTTCATGTGAACAGAAAGGACAAGAAAGTGGGAATTGCAATACTTACCAGAAAAAATACACTTTAAAACAAAGGCCATGAAAAATATAACAAAGGATACTAATAATAAAAAAGATCAGTAAAAGAGGAGGCTTTACAGTCATCAACATATATGCATCTAATGTGTGTGTGAGTGTGTTTTAATCACTCAGTTGTGTCTGACTCTTTGTGACCCCACTGACTATAGCCCACCAGACTCCTCTGTCCATGGAATTCTCTAGGCAAGAATACTGGAGTGGGTTGCAATTTCCTTCTCCAAGGGATCTTCCCTACCTAGGGATTGAACCTGGGTCTCCTACATTGCCAGCAGATTCCTTACAATCTGTGACACCAGGGAAGCCTAATGTAAGAGCACACAAATACATAAAATAAATACTAACAAACAAAAAGGGAGAAATTCATGGGAATACAGTAAGAGTAGAAGACTTTAATAACCTACTCACATCAATGAACAGATATTCAAGACAGAGAAATAAGGCAATCAGTTCAGTTCAGTCATTCAGTCGTGTTCAACTCTTTGAACCCCATGGACTGCAGCACTCTAGGCTTCCCCATCCATCACAAACTCCCAAAGCTTGCTCAAATTCATTTCCATCAAATCGGTGATGCCATCCAACCATCTCATCCTCTGCCATCCCTCTTATCCTCCTGCCTTCAATCTTTCCCAGAATCAGGGTCTTTTCCAATGAGTCACTTCTTCACATCATATGGCCAAAGTATTGGCATTTGAGGTTCAGCATCAGTCCTTCCAATGAATATTCAGGACTGATTTCCTTTAGGATGGACTGGTTGCATCTCCTTGCAGTCCAAGGGATTCTCAAGAGTCTTCTTCAACACCACAGTTCAAAAGCATCAATTCTTCAGCACTCAGCTTTCTTTATAGTCCAAGTCTCACATCCATACATGACTACTGGAAAAATCATAGCTTTGACTAGACGGATCTTTGTTGGCAAAGTAATGTCTCTGCTTTTTAACATGCTGTCTAGGTTGATCATAGGTTTTATTCCAAGAATGAGCATCTTTTAATTTCATGGTGATCTGCAGTGATTTTGGAGCCCCCCAAAATAAAGTCAGTCACTGTTTCCATTGTTTCCCATGAAGTGATGGGACTGGATGCCATGATCTTAATTTTCTGAATGTTAAATTTTAAGTCAACTTTTACACTCTCATCTTTCACTTCCATCAAGAGGCTCTTTAGTTCTTCTTTGCTTTCTGCCATAAGAATGGTGTCATCTGCATATCTGAGGTTGTTGATATTTCTCCTGGCAATCTTGATCCCAGCTTGTGCTGGATAAGGCAGTAGAGATCTTAAATGATACAATCTTAAGTGAGACCTAAGATATTTTCAGGACATACGAAAAACAGAATACATATTGTTTTCAAGTGCACATGGAACATTATCTAGGACTGACCACATACTAGGACACAAAACTAACCTCAACAAATTAAAGAGTACAGAAATTACTTCACGTATCTTCTCTGACTTAAGCTAGAAATCTATCACAGAAAAATAAATGAGAAAAAAATGATTATATGGAGACTAAACAACATGTACTAAAAACCCAATATGAGCAAGAAAATCATAAAGGAAATTTAAAAAAATAACTTAAGACAAATGACAATGAACATGCAACCATACCAAATCTATGAGAAACAGCAAAAATCAGTTCTTAGAAATCCACAGCCTTCCAAGAAAGATGGAAGATCCACTCCATGCATGAATGCTAAGTCACTTCAGTTGTGTTCAACTCTTTTTGACCCTATGGACCATAGCTCACCAGTCACTGCTGTCCATGGGATTCTCCAGGCAAAAACACTGCAGTGAGTTGTCATTTTCTCCTCAAGGGGATCTTCCCGACCCATGGATTGAACACACATCTCCTGCATACAGGAAAATTCTTTATTACTGAGCCTTCTGGGGAGCCTAGCTTCACAGATGAGTTCTACTAAATATACAAAGAAGAAATTATATGGATCCTTCTCAAAGTCTTCCAAAAGAGGAAGAAGACTCCCAAAGACATTCTAATAAAGCCACCATCACCTAGATAACTAAACCAGACATAGATACCACCAAAAAAGAAAACTAAAGGCCAATATTTTTGAATAGAGATGTAAAAATTCTCAATAAAATGTTTGCAAACTAAATCCAACAACACATAAAAAAGATTACACACCATGTCCAAGTGGGATTCATTCAAAGTTAATAAGGATAGTTCAACAGAAATCAATGTAATATACATCAACACAAGTCAAAAACCACATGATCATCTCAATAGCAAAAAGGCATTCCACAAAAGTCAACATCCATTCATGATAATAACTCTTTCCAAGTGGGTATAGAGTAAACATATCTTAGTATGGTAAAAGCCATGTATAACAAATCCACAGCTAGTATAATACTCAATGATGAAAAGCTGAAAGCCTTCTCACTAAAATCTGGAACAAGACAAAGATGACTATTCCCACAACTTCTATTCAACATAGTATTGGAAGTCTTAGCCACAGCAATTAGGCATGTAAAAGAAATAAAATGTATCCAAAATGAAAGGAAGCGGTATAATTGTTACTATATGCAGATAATACTATATATAAAATATACATATATATAGGATTAAAATATGTGATACTACATATAAAAAATCCTAAGGAATCTACACAAAACATATAAGAACAGATAAACCAATTCAATAAAGTAGTAGGCTACAATATTAATGTTAGGAAGCCAGTTGTATTTCTTTACCCTAAAAGAAAAATACCAGAAAATGAATATTAAAAATGAGTACTTTTAAAACCACACCAAAAATAAAATACTCAGAGAAATCTGATCAAGGAGGTGAATGAATTACATGCTGAGAGATATAAAACATGAAGAAAGAAAACTAAAGATGATTCAAAGAAATGGAAAAATATCCCATGCTCTTGGATTAAAAAATAATAATGTGAAAATGGCAATACTATAATTTACAGATTTAATGTTGTCCCTCTCAAACTACCCAGGACATTTTTCACAGAACTAGAGCAAATAATCCAAAAAATTCATATATGTTGCCAAAACAATACAAAGAAAAAAGAACAAAGCAGGAGGCATAACACTCCCATACTTAAGTCAACAATACAAAGCTACACTAATCAAAATAGCAGTATTGGTTAAAAAAAAAAAAAAAAAAAAAAAAAACAGACACAGACATTGGGATCAATGGCATAGAACAGGAAGCCTGGAAATAAACCCACACACCTATTTTCAATTAGTCTTCAACAAAAGAAGCAAGAATATAAAATGGGAAAAGAACCTCCACAAGTAGTGGTGGGAAAGTTGGACAGTTGCAGGTAAATCAATGAAGTTAGAACATACTCTTATACCATGCACAAAAATAAACTCAAAATGGCTTAAAGACTTAATATAAGACATGAACCATAAAACACCTACATAGGCACAATATCCTGTGACATAATTGTACTAATGTCTTTGTTCACTTGCCCAAGGCAATAGAAATAAAAATAAACAAATGGGACCTAATCAAACTTACAAGCTTTTGTACCTTAAAGGAAATCCTGAAGGAAAAAAAAAAAAAATGGGATAAAATATTTGCAATCAATGTGACCAACAAGGACTTATCTCCAAAATAAACAAACAGCTCATACAACTAAAAGCAACAACAAAATAAACAGCCTAATTGACAAATGGGAAGAAGATATAAATAGACATTTCTGCAAAGAAGACATGCGTATGGCCAATAGGCACTAGAAGACGCTCAACAGTATAAATTGCTAGAGAAATGCAAATCAAAACTACAATGAATTACCATCTTACACCTGTCAGAAGCCACCACTAAAATGTCTACAAATAAATGCTAGAAAGAGTGCAGAGAAAAGGGAACCCTCCTATACTGTTGGTGGGAATGTATAATAAGTTGTAAAACAGTATGGAAGGTCCTCACAAAACTAAAAACAGAATTACCATATAATCCAGGTCATGGGCATACATCCAGACGTAACTGTAATTCAAAAAGATACATGCACCCCTGTATTCATGAAAACACTATTCACAATAGCCTAGACATGGAAAAAATCTAAATGCTCATTGACAGATGAATGGATAAAGATATGGTACTTATGTACAATGGAATACTGCTGCTACTGCTAAGTCACTTCAGTCGTGTCCGACTCTGTGCGACCCCATAGACAGCAGCCCACCAGGCTCTCCCGTCCCTGGGATTCTCCAGGCAAGAACACTGGAGTGGGTTGCCATTTCCTTCTCCAATGCATGAAAGTGAAAAGGGAAAGTGAAGTCGCTCAGTCGTGTCCAACCCTCAGCATCCCCATGGACTGCAGCCTTCCAGGCTCCTCTGTCCATGGGATTTTCCAGGCAAGAGTACTGGAGTGGGGTGCCATTGCCTTCTCCACAATGGAATACTACCTAGCCATAAAAAAGAATGAAATCACACCATTTGCAGCAATGTGTAAGAACCAAGAGATTACCACACTAAGTAAGCAAGAGAAAGATAAATTCCATATGATATCACTTATATGTGGAATGTAAAATATAGCACAAATAAACATATTTGTGACACAGAAACAGACTCAAGACATATAAAAAAGACTTGTCATTGCCAAGGGAGAGGGAGGAAGAGGAATGCACTGGGAGTTTGTGATTTGTAGATGCATACTATTATATGGTCAACACCAAAGTCAGATTGATTATATTTTTTGCAGCCAAAGATGGAGAAGCTCTATACAGTCAGCAAAAACAAGACCAGGAGCTGACTGTGGCTCAGATCATGAACTCCTTATTGCCAAATTCAGATTAAATTGAAGAAAGTAGGGAAAAGCACTAGACCATTCAGGTATGACCTAAATCAAATCCCTTATGATTATACAGTGGCAGTGAGAAATAGATTTAAGGGCCTAGATGATAGATAGAGTGCCTGATGAACTATGGAATGAGGTTCGTGACATTGTACAGGGGACAGGGATCAAGACCATCCCCATGGAGAAGAAATGCAAAAAAAGTAAAATGGCTGTCTAGGGAGGCCTTACAAATAGCTGTGAAAAGAAGAGAAGCAAAAAGCAAAGGTTAAAAGGAAAGATATAAGCATCTGAATGCAGAGTTCCAAAGAATAGCAAGAAGAGATAAGAAAGCCTTCCTCAGCAATCAATGCAAAGAAATAGAGGAAAACAACAGAATCGGAAAGACTAGAGATCTCTTCAAGAAAATTAGAGATACCAAGGGAACATTTCATGCAAAGATGGGCTCAATAAAGGACAGAAATGGTATGGACCTAACAGAAGCAGAAGATATTAAGAAGAGGTGGCAAGAATACACAGAAGAACTGTACAAAAAAGATCTTCACGACCCAGATAATCACGATGGTGTGATCACTGACCTAGAGCCAGACATCCTGGAATGTGAAGTCGAGTGGGCCTTAGAAAGCATCACTACGAACAAAGCTAGTGGAGGTGATAGGATTCCAGTTGAGCTATTCCAAATCCTGAAAGATGATGCTGTGAAAGTGCTGCACTCAACATGCCAGCAAATTTGGAAAACTCAGCAGTGGCCACAGGACTGGAAAAGGTCAGTTTTCATCCCAATCCCAAAGAAAGGCAATGCCAAAGAATGCTCAAACTACCACACAATTGCACTCATCTCACATGCTAGTAAAGCAATGCTCAAAATTCTCCAAGCCAGGCTTCAACAGTACGTGAAACATGAACTTTCTGATGTTCAAGCTGGTTTTAGAAAAGGCAGAGGAACCAGAGATCAAATTGCCAACACCCACTGGATCATGGAAGCAGCAAGAGAGTTCCAGAAAAACATTTATTTCTGCTTTATTGACTATGCCAAAGCCTATGACTGTGTGGATCACAATAAACTGTGGAAAATTCTGAAAGAGATCAGAATACCAGAACACCTGACCTGCCTCTTGAGAAATTTGTATGCATGTCAGGAAGCAACAGATAGAACTGGACATGGAACAACAGACTAGTTCCAAATAGGAAAAGGAGTACATCAAGGCTGTATACTGCCACCCTGTTTATTTAACTTATATGCAGGGTACATCATGAGAAACTCTGGACTGGAAGAAACACAAGCTGGAATCAAGATTGCCGGGAGAAATATCAATAACCTCAGATATGCAGATGACACCACCCTTATGGCAGAAAGTGAAGAGGAACTACGAAGCCTCTTGATGAAAGTGAAAGTGGGGAGTGAAAAAGTTGGCTTAGAGCTCAACATTCTGAAATCAAAGATCATGGCATCCGGTCCCATCACTTCATGGGAAATAGATGGGGAAACAGTGGAAACAGTGTCAGACTTTATTTTTCTGGGCTCCAAAATCACTACAGATGGTGACTGCAGCCATGAAATTAAAAGACGCTTACTCCTTGGAAGGAAAGTTATGACAAACCTAGATAGCATATTCAAAAGCAGAGACATTACTTTGCCAACAAAGTTTCGTCTAGTCAAGGCTATGGTTTTTCCTGTGGTCATGTATGGATGTGAGAGTTGGACTGTAAAGAAGGCTGAGCGCCAAAGAATTGGTGCTTGTGAACTGTGGTGTTGGAGAAGACTCTTGAGCGTCCCTTGGACTGCAAGGAGATCCAACCAGTCCATTCTGAAGGAGACAGGCACTGGGATTACTTTGGAAGGAATGATGCTAAAGCTGAAACTCCAGTACTTTGGCCACCTCATGTGAAGAGTTGACTCATTGGAAAAGACTCTGATGCTGGGAGGGATTGAGGGCAGGAGGAGAAAGGGACAACAGAGGATGAGATGGCTGGATGGCATCACTGACTCGATGGACGTGAGTCTGAGTGAACTCCGGGAGTTGGTGATGGACAGGGAGGCCTACAGTGCTGCGATTCTTGGGGTCACAAAGAGTTGGACACGACTGAGAGACTGATCTGAACTGACTATTATATTTAGAGTGGAACAGAGCCAGAAGATATTCAGAAGAGGTGGCAAGAAAACACAGAAGAACTATCCACAAAAGATCTTCAGACCCAGTTAACCATGAAGGTGTGATCACTCACCTAGAGTCAGACATCCTGGAATGTGAAGTCGAGTGAGCCTTAGGAAGCATCACTACAAACAAAGCTAGTGGAGGTATGGATTTCCAGTTGAGCTATTTCAAACCCTAAAAGATGATGCTGTGAAAGTGCTGCACTCAATGTGCCAGCAAATTTGGAAAACTCAGCAGTGGCCACGGGAATGGAAAAGGTCAGTTTTCATTCCAATCCCAAAGAAAGGCAATGCCAAAGAATGCTCAAACTACCACACAATTGCACTCATCTCACATGCTAGCAAAGTAATGCTCAAAATTCTCCAAGCCAGGCTTCCACACTACATGAACTGTGAACTTCCAGAAGTTCTAGCTGGTTTTAGAAAAGGCAGAGGAACTAGAGATCAAATTACCAGCATCTGGTGGATCATCGAAAAAGCAAGAGGGTTCCACAAAAACATCTACTTCAGCTTTATTGACTATGCCAAACCCTTTGACTCTGTGGATTACAACAAACTGTGGAAAAATTTTCAAGACATGAGAATACCATACCACCTCACCTGCCTCCTGAGAAATCTGTATGTAGGTCAAGAAGCAACAGTTAGAACCGGACATGGAACAACAGACTGGTTCCAAATTGGGAACTCAATTGAGAAAGGAATATGTCAAGGCTGTATATTGTCACCGTGCTTATTTAACTTATATGCAGAGTACATCATGAGAAATGCTGGGCTTCATGAAGCACAAGCTGGAATCAAGATTGCCGGGAGAAATATCAACAACCTCAGATATGCAGATGATACCACCCTTATGGCAGAATGTGAAGAGGAACTAAAAAGCCTCTTGATGAAAGTGAAAGAGGAGAGTGAAAAATGTGGCTTAAAGCTCAACATTCCAAAAACAAAGATTATGGCATCTGGTCCCATCACTTTATGGGAAATAGATGGGAAAACAGTGGAAACAGTGTCAGACTTTATTTTTCTGGGCTCCAAAATCACTACAGATGGTGACTGCAGCCATGAAATTAAAAGACACTTACTCCTTGGAAGAAAAGTTATGACAAACCTAGATAGCATATTGAAAAGCAGAGATTACTTTGCCAACAAAGGTCCGTCCAGTCAAGGCTATGGTTTTTCCTGTGGTCATGTATGGATGTGAGAGTTGGACTGTGAAGAAAGCTGAGCGCCGAAGAATTGATGCTTGTGAACTGTGGTGTTGCAGAAGACTCTTGAGAGGCCCTTGGACTGCAAAGAGATCCAACCAGTCCATTCTGAACGAGATCAGCCCTGGGATTTCTTTGGAAGGAATGATGCTAAAGCTGAAACTCCAGTACTTTGGCCACCTCATGCGAAGAGTTGACTCATTGGAAAAGACTCTGAAGCTGGGAGGGATTGGGGGCAGGAGGAGAAGGGGACAACAGAGGATGAGAGGGCTGGATGGCATCACTGACTCAATGGACGTGAGTCTGAGTGAACTCCAGGAGTTGGTGATGGACAGGGAGGCCTGGCGTGCTGCAATTCATGGGGTTGCAAAGAGTCGGACACGACTAAATGACTGAACTGAACTGAACTGAACTGAAATCACTACAGATGGTGATTGCAGTCATGAAATTAAAAGATGCTTGCTCCTTGGAAGAAAAGTTATGACCAACCTAGATAGCATATTAAAAAGCAGAGACATTACTTTGCCAACAAAGGTCTGCTTAGGCAAAGCTATGGTTTTTCCAGTAGTCATTTTGGATGTGAGACTTGGACTATAAAGAAAGGTGAGTGCTGAAAATTGATGCTTTTGAACTGTCGTGTTGAAGAAGACTCTTGGGAGTCCCTTGACAGCACGGAGATCCAACCAGTCCATCCTAAAGGAAATCAGTCCTGAATATTCATTGGAAGGACTGATGCTGAAGCTGAAACGCCAATACTTTGGGCACCTGATGTGAAGAAGTAACTCATTGGAAAAACCCTGGTGCTGGGAAAGACTGAAGGTGGGAGGAGAAGGGGATGACAGAATGGTTGGATGGCATGACTGACTCAGTGGATATGTGTTTGAGTAAGCTCAGGATTTTTGATGGACAGAGAAGCCTGGCATGGTGCAGTCCATGGAGCTGCAAAGAGTTGGACACGACTGAGCGACTGAACTGAACTCTGTAGTACAGAGAACTATATATCCAAACTCCTGGGATAAACTATAATGGAAAAGAAATTAAAAAAGTGTGTGTGTGTATGTGTGTGTGTATATGTATATACGTTTACCTGAATCACTTTGTAATACAGCAGAAATTGTAACAACATTATAAATCAACTATATGAATAAGAAAATATGGTACTACACACTGTTAATATTATCCTGTAATGATTAATTTATTTTGAAAGATACCTCTCATGCCTATTTTTTTCTCTCTCAATTTCTCTCTACTCTCAGTGTTTGTATAATAAACAAACCACACAATGAAAAAGTACTACAAGAGACCCTGAAGCATTTCTAATTACAAAAACATTTACTATGTTCATCCTGAATGCAATATAATTTCACCCCAGCCAGCCTTTATTTAACATTATCACTTAAGTGTTTCACACCTACTACTAGTCTACAATAGTAGTTCAGTCAGTTATTAAACACATACTGAGTCAGCCCTTAAAATGTTATACATAAACATTTCAGAAGAATTATTGCCAAACAGAAGGTAAAAATCTGTCCCTCCTTGTTTTACGTCTAAATAACATATGCTTTTTCCTTTAGTAAATGTTAATATTTACTGAGAGTTACTGATCATGAACCATGTGCCATACAACAAATACAAGTGAATCAGTTGAAGGTTACAGTACCTGAAATGTCATTTATTCCAAATTCATAGATTAAAAGCAAATATGGAAATACTACTTCTGTTGGGATTTATATTAGTTATCTATTAGATAGATTACCCCAAATCTATTAATCCACATAATAGATTTATTATTCCAAAAAAAAAAAAAAGTGGCTTAAAACTACAATTATTATCTCATAGTTTTCCTGGGTTAGTCATCTGTGTACAGGTTAGTTCTGTCTCAAGGTCTTTCATATGAAGGCAATATGAGGAGTGAAGTCTTATTTAAAGTTCACCTACAAGCAGAATTGTTGGTAGAACTTAGATCCTCCTGGGTGCCAGCCAGCAACATCCGTTCCTTGGCATGTGTACTTTCCATAGAGCATCTCACTGAAACCTAATCCCTGAAATAACATCCCATCACTTGCTGTGTTCACTGGAAGTGAATGAAGTGAATCACTAGACTCAGCCCACACACAAGGGGGAGAGGATTTACAAGCATTTGAACACAGAACCATCTTAAATGTTGTCTATCACATAATTGCAACAGAGAAAAGACTAGCACTGGGTGAAACTCTGAGTTTCATTTTATGAACACTTCTAGATAAAGAGGTTGTACATTTTTGTCAACTTTTATATTAACGGGAAACATTTGGAAAATTAGGATTACAGCCAGTTTTATATTTTACCACAATTTCAAATATAGGAAAAGGGGCCTTCTTAATGCTTTTCCTCTTGATTAGAAACATAATCATTTGGGCTCCAGTGATTTCCCAAAACTACATGTTTCATGTAATTGCTTTATAATTACATAAATGTAGTAAAATCTAATAGAAATAGAGCCAGAACTACAGATGATGAGTAAAACGGAAATTAATATTTTATAGCTACTTTGTAGATTCCCATCTGTTTGGTCTCTTTAGTACTGTTAATTTGTTGACTTTGCTTATTATTTGAATTTTAAAGTAAAAATTTATGCTATAGTAGGTAGGTTCTACTAAATTTTCAAGTTGTTTTCCTGAGTTCAGGCAGTGTTTTAGAGTTCTTTTACTGATAGTAGGGTATCTAATATCTATTTACATATAGAAAACAAAATTGTATTTATAGCTATATGAACAAACTCCAAATCTTACTGCATTTGGGAAAAACATAACTCCTATGGCCCTGTCAAAGCCCCTCATGTCATCCTGGTTCACATTATTACTCTTTTTATGAACCTATATGTGGTCCTAGAACTTTAAAATATATAATACATGAATATTTCTAATACATAATATTGTTTGTATTTTAGGTCAAAAGTTTTGCCTTGTTAGTGCTATTAAAAGTTAATGCATTTTTTCCCAAACTATAAAAAATCTACATTTTTAGAAGTTTCTACTTTTGTGAAGTTTTCTAAAACTTAACAGCACTAATTTGTTATACTATTTTTCTACATTTAAGTCTTTGGATTGGGATAACATTTTTTTTTTTTTTTTTTTTTTTTTGTCCTTAGCACCTGAATGAAGAGTAGAAAAATTTGCTGAGATTACAAAGTCCGTACACAGAACAGGCCAGGAACAAGGGCTGGAAAGGATCAGAGAATGACTTAATGTATTGAATATGAGAAGTTTATTGGATAGTAAAGTGGAGACACTGGATAGGATATTGAATATGAACATGAATTTAAGGAAAATAAATATAGTCAATTATCACCACGCAAATAAATATGTAGCCATTAGACCTGAAAGAAGAATTTTTAGTATTACTACATGTATACAGAAAACTAAGATCATGGCATCTGGTCCCATCACTTCACAGGAAATAGATGGGGAAACAGTGTCAGACTTTATTTTGGGGGGCTCCAAAATCACTGCAGATGGTGATTGCAGCCATGAAATTAAAAGACGCTTACTCTTTGGAAGGAAATTTATGACCAACCTGCTGCTGCTGCTAAGTCGCTTCAGTCGTGTCCGACTCTGTGCGACCCCATAGACTGCAGCCCACCAGGCTCCCCCATCCCTGGGATTCTCCAGGCAAGAACACTAGAGTGGGTTGCCATTTCCTTCTCCAATGCATGAAAGTGAAAAGTGAAAGTAAAGTCGCTCAGTCGTATCTGATATTAGCAACCCCATGGACTGCAGCCTACCAGGCTCCTTTGCCCATGGGATTTTCCAGGCAAAAGTACTGGAGTGGGGTGCCACGACCTTCTCCTATGACCAACCTAGATAACATATTAAAAAGCAGAGACATTACTTTGCCAACAAAGTTGTGTCTAGTCAAGGCTATGGTTTTTCTAGTGGTCATGTACGGATGTGAGAGTTGGACTGTGAAGGAAGCTGAGCATCGAAGAATTGATGCTTTTGAACTGTGGTGTTGGAGAAGACTCTTGAGAGTCCCTTGGACTGCAAGGAGATCCAACCAGTCCATTCTAAAGGAGATTAGTCCTGGGTGTTCATTGGAAGGACTGATGGTAAAGCTGAAACTCCAGTACTTTGGCCACCTCATGCGAAGAGTTGACTCATTGGAAAAGACTCTGATGCTGGGAGGGATTGGGGGTAGGGGGAGAAGGGGACAATGGAGGATGAGATGGCTGGATGGCATCACCAACTCAATGGACATGAGTTTGAATGAATTCCAGGAGTTGGTGATGGACAGGCAGGCCTGGTGTGCTGCGATTCATGGGGTCACAAAGAGTCAGACACGACTGAGTGACTGAAGTGAACTGAACATGTATACAAGTCAGCAAAGGGTTCACTGCCTGATGCACATAGAAGCCAGTACTATGGCACTGGCTTTTAAGAAAAGAAAAGGCTTATTGAAAAAGTGACTGACAAGAAGACAGAAGGCAAGGCTCAAATCCATCTCCATGGTAATGAATTATAAGTGGATATTTAAGGGTTAGAGTTTTGAAGTGGTGAAGAAAGGAGACAATAGTTGGTTACAAAATTCAAGGAAGTGCTGTGAAGTCCTTATACATGGGTACAGGCAGGTTTCATGCTTCTTCAAGAAGCATACGTGCAAATTTAGGGGGTTGGTATTAAACATGTGGGGGAATTTGGGGCTGTGACAACAGAAGGTCACCTATGGACAAGCAAGTATATTCTGCAAAGACTTGGTTCTGAAACATTGGTTCCATTCCCAGTTTTAGCAAGTGGAGGGTTTTTTAAGCCAGCTGTTTCCTTATTTGCTGTTCTGTAGAAGAAGCTCAAGAATTTCTGTAAGTCACTACTTTCTGTTAACACTATGAAAAATGGTTTCAACATGGGCTTTTTAATCCTATGGGAATGGTTTCACATAAAAGATGGAGAGACAACACAACTAAGAGATAAGATTAACATTGTTAGAGGACTGAGAGTAGCATCTGAGAAGACAAGCTAAGGATGTGCTTCAGGAATGAACAGTTGTGGGACTTGCCTGGGGGTCCAGTGGTTAAGAATCTGCCTGCCAATGTAGGGAACACAGGTTCAATCCCTGATACGGGAAGATTTCACATGCCTCAGGTCAACTAAGCCCCTGCACCACAATGCTGAGCCTATGCTCTAGAGGCCACAACTTACAATTACCGAGCCTGTGTGCTGCAACTACTAAAGCCTGTGCACCCCAGAGCTCATGCTCTGCAATCAGAAGCCTGTGCACTCCAACTAGAGAGCAGCCCCTGCTTGCTGCAACAAGAGAAAGTTCACCCACCACTACCAAGACCCAGTGTAATCATAAACAAACACACAGATTAAAAAAAAAAAAAAGCAATCATATAATTTGCTGCATCCAGGTAATTAACATGAAAACTGAAACTTGATCTTGAATATAATAATATGTCCTTGTTGACACTGATAAAGTATATTTCATTGTTCTAATGGGGCCAAAATTCTTATTGGAATGGGATGAAGGCAAAATAAGAGAAGACAAAATAGGGACAATAGTATAGATAAATGTATTTAGGACTTTTAGTATAAAGGTATCAGAAAAAAAAGAAAAGAATGGTAGTTATAGTGAGATATTTGGTTAAGAGGATTTAAAGAAAATGTCTCTTTGTAGTCAATAAGATGAAGGACATTTATTTACAGTGACAGATTGTTTTTTTAGTTCTGTGGTATTGATTAATGTGTAAATATGGCAGATTCTTTTGAAATAATAAGAGTGGAAGAAAGAAATAAGGAAGAAAGATAGCAAGCTTAGAAAACTCTCAAGGAATATTTGGGTGAGTAAATCCAAGAACTATACAATGGAGTCTGATCAGATCAGATCAGTCGCTCAGTCGTGTCAGACTCTTTGCGACCCCATGAATCTCAGCACGCCAGGCCTCCCTGTCCATCACCAACTCCCTGAGTTCACTCAGACTCACGTCCATCGAGTCAGTGATGCCATCCAGCCATCTCATCCTCTGTAGTCCCCTTCTCCTCTTGCCCCCAATCCCTCCCAGCATCAGAGTCTTTTCCAATGAGTCAACTCTTCACATGAGGTGGCCAAAGTACTGGAGTTTCAGCGTCAGCATCATTCCTTCCAAAGAAATCCCAGGGCTGATCTTCAGAATGGACTGGTTGGATCTCTTTGCAGTCCAAGGGACTCTCAAGAGTCTTCTCCAACACCACAGTTCAAAAGCATCAATTCTTCGGCGCTCAGCCTTCTTTACAGTCCAACTCTCACATCCATACATGACAACAGGAAAAACCATAGCCTTGACTAGACGAACCTTTGTTGGCAAAGTAATGTCTCTGTTTTTCAATATGCTATCTAGGTTGGTCATAACTTTCCCTCCAAGGAGTAAGCATCTTTTAATTTCATGGCTGCAGTCACAATCTGTAGTGATTTTGGAGCCCAGAAAAATAAAGTCTGACACTGTTTTTACTGTTTCCCCATCTATTTCCCACGAAGTGGTGGGACCGGATGCCATGATCTTCGTTTTCTGAATGTAGAGTTTTAAGCCAATTTTTTCACTCTCCACTTTCACTTTCATCAAGAGGCTTTTGAGTTCCTCTTCACTTTCTGCCATAAGGGTGGTGTCATCTGCATATCTGAGGTTATTGATATTTCTCCCGGCAATCTTGATTTCAGCTTGTGTTTCTTCCAGCCCAGTGTTTCTCATTATGTACTCTGCATATAAGTTAAATAAACAGGGTGACAATATACAGCCTTGACAAACTCCTTTTCCTATTTGGAACCAGTCTGTTGTTCCATGTCCAGTTCTAACTGTTGCTTCCTGACCTGCATACAAATTTCTCAAGAGGCAGGTTAAGTGGGTGGTATGGTATTCCCATCTCTTTCATGGAGTAGACAACAGCAAAAAAATTTTTAAAAGGCTGGTTCTTTAAAATGGTATGATTTATAAATCTTGGTAGGCATTATTAAAATTCATAAGAATAAAGGAAAATATAGTGAACAAATATCAGAATAAATAATGTAAAATAGATTCTGACATATCAGAGATGTATAAAATGATAAAATAATACTATAATAAATTTAATCTTTACAAATTTGCAACTATACTTGAAAGGAAAGTATTTACGTAAAATTATAAAATAGAAAAATTCACAGGAACACATAAATCATGAGTAAGCTACTTTTTAGTAAGTAAAAATAAATAAATAAATAAAATGTCACTGCCCCACCTTAGTCCTGTGTGTTTCTTTTTTTTTCCTGGTAAATTTCACCTAATAGTCAAGTATTACATAAACCCATTGTATTGCACACTATATTTTTTTAAGAAGCTTGTGTAGCATTTGAAAGCCATAATAAAAGTACAAGAATAGAAAATCAAAGCTTTTTTCACTTATGGACATATATTCAAGCATTTTAGATAAAATTTTCAGTTAAGTGAATCCCATAGTTATTAAAAATGCTTTGTAAATTTAAGCAGAAAACACGGGCTAAGAAAACACACCCACATGTGAAGAAGAGCAGGAAGAAATCCAGGCAGCAAATAGAGCAAATAAAAATTCTCAGTTTGGGAACACCTTAAAGCATCAAGAAATCCAAAGAAGGGAAATACAGTGCCGTCTGTCAGGCACTGTGGAGTAATAAGCTTCAGGTAATCGGCAGCATTAACATCAGATTGTGTTCCATGTCTTCAATGTGTCTACATTTTTGCAAAGCAGAGTTTTGGGTGACGCTGTAATAAAAGGAAGTATCCTGAGACAAGCAGTGTGGAAGGGGAAGTGAGAGTGGTGGCCTCCAATTTAAACACAAGACATAGCAAGTGCACAAAATCCAATAGCCACACATATTTCATTGGAGAAATGCAAAAATGCTTCCAAATGACAATTCTTAGGGGTTATATATGCTCCATGTCTTCCTGTAGACTGGCTAGATTTTGTTGGTCTTATATCACAGTCACATTCTTTCCTGCATCCAGATTTGCTTTCCCCCTGCTTTTCTCTCAGGTCTTGATTCCTTCATGCCACATTCCATCACAGTATCTGTTTCCTGGATCCCAATCTAACACAACAGGCATCAGCTTTAATGTTTATGACATAAAAGAGTATCTGTTTTCCTAAGCCTCACAAAGAGAATGTGTCATCATGCTTTTTACTTTTAATAAACTCTGGATATTATTGTGTACAAACAGGTATCAGCGAATTAGACCAACTGCCAGGAGTAGTTTTTCTAAAGAAAAATAAATACATGTATGTGTGAGTGTATATATATGCTAGCATCTCTCTTCAGCATATTTTTACAATCCCCTCCCAGTTCAAACTACCAATTTACAACACCTTATATTTTACACATTTCATTATAAACGATGGAGGCTTTAAACTGGCAGGTGGGAACATCCTGCTTTCAAATGCAAGCTTTTCCCCCAATTTGGTTCAGCACTATCATCCCAGGTATGTATGACATACCTTTGAGTGAGCTTGAATACTTTTTGTGTATCTGAGGACAAATTTTATATGTATTTTTTGTAAATTGTCTGTTAATATCTGAGGAGCCTGACATGTTTCAGTCCATGGGGTTGCAAAGAGTTGGACAGGACTTAGCAACTGAACAACATAAAGAGGTAACTGAGGTAGAGAGGAGCATATTATGTTGTCCAAGATCAAAGAACTAGTAAGTGGTAAATTCTATAATCTACACTAGTCACTAAGCCCTTACTCTTTTCAGTTAATAATTTCACTTTTGAACACTATTGTTAAGACAAAATGTCTGCATTTCGCCATTCAGTGTCCCAGAAAGTAAAAGTCGCTCATTCCTGTCTGACTCTTTGCAAGCCCATGGAATTTTCTAGGCCAGAATACTGGAGTGGGCAGCCTTTCCCTTCTTCAGGGGATCTTCCCAACCCAGGGATTGAACCCAGGTCTCCCGCATTGCAGGGGGATTCTTTACCAGCTGAGCCACAAGGGAAGCCCAAGAATACTGGGGTGAGTAGCCAATCCCTTCTCCAGCAGATCTTACCAATCCAAGAACTGAACCAGGGTCTCTTGCAATCCACTCCAGTACTATTGCCTGGAAAATCCCATGGATAGAGGAGCCTGGTAGGCTACAGTCCATCGGGTCGCAAAGAGTCGGAAATGATTGAGCAACTTCACTTTCACTTTCACTCTTGCATTGCAGGGAGATTCTTTACCAACTTAGCTATCAGAGAAGCCCCTCAGGATACCAAACAACAGATAAACCAGCACAACAAACAACACTGATTGTAGGGTCAGTGTACCAAACAACAGATAAATAAAATCTTCTGTACCTGGCTGTGGAGCCTTGCTATTTTCCTCAAAAACTGGCATGATATCTGATATTCTATTGCTTGGATTATTTTCAGGTAAGGGGTGATTACTTATTTTACCCTTCTAGGTGTGTATGACTTCAGATTTGAGTTAAAAGATAAGGGTTATAGGAAACTGAATTGGGTAGCAAAGTGGTTCAATAATGATATTAAAACAGTCCCATGTAGAGCCAAGGAAAATGGGAATGATTATACTGGAGGGCAAAACAGAAAGTTAGCTAGGCAGAGAGTAAAGCCATAATATCAAATCAAATGCTCTGGATTTAAAGGTAGAATGCAAATGCTAGCTTATCTGATGGAAACCAGACACAAAACTTAAGTAACTATGAGGTACCACTACAGTCCTGGGAGAATGGCCAAAATACAGAAAACTGACAGTGACAAATTCTAATACAGACATAGAACAACAGGAGCTGTTACTCATTGCTTATGGGAATGCAAAATGGTACTTTGCTTTGAAAGTATGGTTTTTCTTACAAAACTAAACATAATCTTACCACATTATTAAGTAATCATGCTCCTTGGTATTTACCCAAAGGAATTGAAAACCTATATCTACACAAAAATGCACATGGATGTTTATAGCTTTCTTATTCAAAACTACCAAAACTTGAAAGAAATCAACATGTATTTCAGCCAGTGAATGGATAAATAAATTGTGGATAAATAAAGTATCCAAATAAATTGGATAAATAAAGTATCCAAACAAGTCTGGATACTTGTTCAATGCTAAAAAGAAATGAGCTATCAAGTCATAAAAATATACAAAGGAAACAAATGCATATTAGTAAATGAAAGATCAACTAAAGAGGTTGCCTACTTAATGATTCCAACTCTATAACACTCTTGAAGAACAAAACTTTGGAGATTTCAAAAAGATCATATGTTGCTAGGCATTACAAGTGAAGGAAAGATAAATAAACAAAGCACAGGGGACTTTTAGGGCTTTGCTTATTTACTCTGTATGATACCACAAAGGTGATTACATGTCATTATACATTTGTCTAAACCCATACACGGAGAATGCAATGGCACCCCACTGCAGTACTCTTGCCTGGAAAATACCACAGACGGAGGAGCCTGGTAGGCGGCAGTCCATGGGGTCGCTAAGAGTCAGACACGACTGAGTGACTTCACTTTCTCTTTTCACTTTCATGCACTGGAGAAGGAAATGGCAACCCACTCCAGTGTTCTTGCCTGGAGAATCCCAGGGACGGGGAAGCCTGGTGGGCTGCTGTCTATGGGGTTGCACAGGGTCGGACACGACTGAAGTGACTTAGCAGCAAACCCATACAATGTGCAAAATGAAGAGTGAACCATAATGCACATTATGAGCTTTGGATGGCAATGGTGTGTCAATATAAGGCTGTATATTGAAATGTGTACCACTCTAGTGGGGGATGTTGACATTGAGGTAGGCTATTCATTTTTGGAGGCAGAGGCTATATTACAAAATCTCTGTTCCTTCCACTGTGAACCTAATACTGATTTTTAAAATCCTATTTTGAAAACAAAAAACAAAAAACAAAAACACAACTATTATGTAAATTTGGACACGAGATTTTTCTGTGGTGTCAGTGTAGCTGCAGGGGCGTTTTCTGGGATAGTCCAGGACTTGACTTTAAGTGGGATGACATCTTATATGGGCAACAATTCTTTGCAATGAAGTCCTTATGTGGGAATAAAGAAACTGAGGCCTAGAGAGGTTATGTACCTTCTATCAAGTGACAAATCTATTTTATGGTAGTCCTTATCTATAAAAAAAAATATGCAGTGTTTCATATGAGAACTGTCACTGTCAGCAATGACTGCATTATAAAAATGCTAAATAAGCAAATTTCACCCTTCACAGCTTGGTGAAGGAACTTTACTAAAATTAATTGACAATCAAAGGTCACTGTAATAATGTATTATAAATCCAAAATCAAAGTGTGTTATCTCTAAATTCAGTATTTCAATTTTTCTATATTTTATTTATATCAAAGAATGATATTCCTTCAATAATTTCTTCAATAATAATGAGGTCAAATGAATTTGTAAAACAAAATACTTTGTATCGCATTCTTGGAGATTCACAATATACATCAATGTTAAAGGAAATAATATTTGGTACTGTGAACATATCTACAGTTAGCTCTCAATCACTTAGCTAGTAAAAAGAAGCCTTTTGTAAAATTTTGTCACTATACTTGGTTATATATACAATTTCCCAAATCAGGAGCAGAAGATCATGAATTTTTAATCATGTTCAGGCTCTGGGACCACACTTTGCAGTCAAATCCTGGCAATAGTACTCACTAGCCATGCGACTCTGGAAAAATTTCTTAGTTCTTCTAGGCTTTAAAAGTATCTACAACATAGAAATAATAATTTGATATACTCCAGAATTTTGAGAATTAAATTAGCTAATATTTATAAAAGATGATGAACAGTTTCTGGCACAGAGCTATCACACAATGCATGTTAGCTGGCTGGAGTTATCATCCACAAGCAAGGAAGGAAGACACCAGAAGGTGGAGTCTTCCTTTGCTAAGTAGATATTTGCACATTTATCTTTTTGTAAAATCATTTCTTTGTATCTTTTCCTCAATATTATTTTTTCCTGGTCATTCCTTTCCCCTTGTCTATTGTGAGACACAGAGTATGCTGCTGCTGCTAAGTCACTTCAGTCGTGTCCGACTCTGTGCGACCCCATAGATGGCAGCCCACCAGGCTCCCCAGTTTCTGGGATTCTCCAGGCAAGAACACTGGAGTGGGTTGCCATTTCCTTCTCCAGTGCATGAAAGTGAAAAGAGAAAGTGAAGTCGCTCAGTTGTGTCTGACCCTCAGTGACCCCATGGACTGCAGCTTTCCAGGCTCCTCCGTCCATGGGATTTTCCAGGCAAGAATACTGCAGTGGGGTGCCATTGCCTTTTCCGACACAGAGTATGGGCATAGATAAATTTCAGTTGAGTTCAATTCAGTCTCTCAGCCGTGTTCAACTCTTTGTGACCCCATGGACTGCAGCCAGGCCTCCCTGTCAATCACCAACTCCTGGAGTTTACTCAAACTCATGTCCTTTGGTCAGTGATGCCATCCAACCATCTCATCCTCTGTCGACCCCTTCTCCTTCCACCTTCAATCTTTCCCAGCATCAGGGGTCTTTTCCAATGAGTCAGTTCTTTGCATCAGTTGGCCAAAATACTGTAGTTTCAGCTTCAGCATCAGTCCTTCCAATGAATATTCAAGACTGATTTCCTTTAGGATAGACTGGTTGGATCTCCTTGCAGTCCAAGGGATTCTTAAGAGTCTTCTTCAACACCACAGTTCAAATGCATCAATTCTTCAGCATTCAGCTTTCTTTATAGTCCAAGTCTCACATCCATACATGACTACTGGAAAACCATAGCTTTGACTAGACAGACATTGTTGGCAAAGTAATGTCTCTGCTTTTTAATATGCTGTCTAGGTTGGTCATAACTTTTCTTCCAAGGAGCAAGCATCTTTTAATTTCATGGCTGCAGTCACCATCTGCAATGATTTTGGAGCAGAAAAAGTAAACTCAGTCACTGTTCCCATTGTTTCCCCATCTATTTGCCATGAGGTGATGTGACCAGATGCCAAGATCTTAGTTTTCTGAATGTTGAGTTTTAAGCCAACTGTTTTCACTCTCCTCTTTCACTTTCATCAAGAGGCTCTTTACTTCTTTTCTTTCTGCCATAAGGGTGGTATCATCTGCATATCTGAGGTTATTGATATTTCTCCTGTCAATCTTGATTCTAGCTTGTGCTTCATCGAGCCCAGCATTTCTCATGATGTACTCTACATATTAAGTTAAATAAGCACAGTGACAATATACAGCCTTGACATACTCCTTTCCCTATTTGGAACCAGTCTGTTGTTCCATGTCCAGTTCTAACTGTTGCTTCTTGACCTGCATACAGATTCCTCAGGAAGCAAGTCAGGTGGCCTGGTATTCCCATCTCTTTAAGAATTTTCCACAGTTTGCTGTGATCCACACAGTCAAAGGCTTTGGCATAGTAAATAAAGGTGAAGTAGATGTTTTTGCTGAACTCTCTTGCTTTGTGATGATCCAACAGATGTTGGCAATTTGATCTCTGGTTCCTCTGTGTCTTCTAAATCCAGCTTGAACATCTGGAAGTTCATGGTTCACGTACTGTTGAAGCCTGGCTTGGAGAATTTTGAGCATTACTTTACTAGCATGTGAAATAAATTTAGATAAATTTAGGATGCATGATATAATAATCTGAGATTGAGTGAAGAAGAAAAGAATGAGACAAAAGAGAAAAGTGAACATGTATGATCAGATGAAAAAAGACAGACATGGAGTTGAATGGATAATTTCATGGAGTTGCAGCATTACAGGTTCATAATTACTAGTTCTGAAATATCCAACATCTACTCTACAAGATAGGCTACTTGTATATTCATAGAATAGTATGAAACAGATTTTTTAGAAATTATTAAACTGATTTTCACTTCCTTATGAGTGAGCCTTGATTTGAGTTTCAGCATCCTGCCATAGTCAGTACCAAGCAATATTACAGTCCCTATTTCACTTACTTTTTTCGTTGCTATGAAATAATTTTGACCATTATAAAATACCATTTGCTATAAGAATGGTTCTTGTTTTGCATAAGTAATACTATATCATGGGGCATGCTTATTTATTGAGTTTCTTCCTAATTTACTTTCTATTATTTTGCATTCCAAACTGCTGAAAGATATGGTCCTTTTCTGATTATAGAAGTTCAACTTTCTTTTTTCTAGTGAAATTCAGCACCAGTATGGGGATATGACAAAATATATACAAGCAACATTATGACATAGTAACATGATTAATATAAAGTATTGATTAATTTGAAGGCAACAAGATATAAGGAACAACTGAAAAGTAGATTTAAGAAGATACTTAACAATGAGATTCCTGGGAAAATTATCACCTTTGGAAAAAAAAGATTATCAGAGTAGAGACTACAGAAAAATTTTCACAGTGTGGAAATAAATATGATAACCGTCTAAAGTTAGTCAGGTTGAGAAGCTGTGTTAAAGGAAGTCAGACAGATGGTAATGAAGACAGTATTCACAGACACAGAAAATGACTCAGACACCAGGTAATGGAAAGAACAATTACACTTAATAGCAGACAGCAGCGTAGGCGTTAGCTGCGACTTGAACAGAGAAGAGATGCACTATTCAAAACTGTTTTTCTAACTTGCAAAATATATGAGAAAAAAGGAAAAATGGAATTTATTCTATTATAGTGAAAAATCTAATATTCAGATCAAAAGACAGCATGGCTTATTGGAGAATCTAAATACAACTATATATTTGACATTTTCTTCCAAATGTCTATATTTTAAAGACACTACAGCTTACTGTAAATGTAACATACATTAGTAGAAATTATATACTAGAACAAAGCTTACTTCAAAAGTAAAATATAATTGAAAAATAATACAGTGGATTTCAAAGACTTAGTATTAAAAATGTAAATCATTTCACTTATAGTCTTTTTTTTATTATAAGTTGAATTGAAAAATATCTTTGACATATTAGGTTAAATAAAATATATTATAAAATTTACTATTATCTGTTTTCTTTTACTTTTAAAAGTGTGGTTAACAAAAAAAAGTGAAATTAAATAGGTCTAATTATCTTTCTATTGGTCAGAGCTGATAGAGATGGTGGTTTGAAAACCATCATACAGTTTCTTGGGAGATGATTTTGTCTCAGGACACCAAATTTAGACCTTAACTGTGACAATCAAGAAACTAACAAAGGCATCTGGATAATACTTTAGAGATCCATACATTAATTACATGTTTACATTCTATGCCTGTATTATTTATGCATACTATAGTAACTTTGAGCAACTGAATCAATTAGATTTGAATTTTAGTCCTACCACTTCTAACTTCTCTGAGATTCTTAAACTGTCTAAACCTATGTATTTGTCAGTTAATTATATAGAAAAGGCTGTTGGTATTTTATGACTGCTGGTGGAAAGTTTTAAGAATTTAGGTAATAATCAAATTGTGTTACAGTTAATATTAAGAATCATTACTATTAGTATTAAATAATGATTTGTATTCATAGAAACTTTAGCTTTTTCCTGAGCTTATGAATACCTGGAATGGTTGGCAAAGTCTATTCATGTCCTTCTTTTATTTTTTTCTACCAATGTTATGAAGGGCACAGCAGAGAAATCATCGGTTAGAGCATGAAGGTAAAGTTATCTTGTATTCATCTTCCCTTCAGGAGGAAATATTGAAATGCTAGTTGCTGTGCTGCCTGATACAGTGTGAAATCATTTATTGCCCATTGGGATTAAGAGACCTGCTGATGTGTTGCCTTTTCTGAATATAACTTTCCTAAGAGAGCTGCTGCAACACAGCCATCTGTTTGGGTACCATGGCTTAGACATATTTTAGAAGGCTATTTATCTTTTCCCTGATTTGTCAACATGGACACTTACGTCCATATACCAAAGTGTTTTGCTCAGAGCAGCCAAGTCAAGAGAGCATCGGATTTAGAGTCAGCAGACCTAGTTTCTACTCTAAGCTCGGCCACTGATGAATTCTGTGACTTTAGAAGAGTCATTTAATTTCTCCTGTCCTTAATTTCTTCATGTATACAACAAAGAATATGAACTGAATTTTTAAAACATCTTCTTCAAATATAATTGCCTAAACTTCTTCATATGTTTGAAATGAAAATGCTGTGTTATTTTATGCTTTTTCTGTTATCTTACTGATGTTGCCTATTTTGTCTCTTTGGCATTTACTGATTGATTCAATAATTATTTGAAGGCTTGTTTTTGATAGTGCTATTAGTATTAGGAAAATAATATTAAAAATATATCCTTGTGAACAATGTAGTCTAGTGAGAGAAAAAAACATTAATCCAATATTTACATACAGTGCTATCTATTCCCATATCCTAGGTACATCAGATCAGATCAGTCGCTCAATCGTGTCCAACTCTTTGTGACCCCATGAATCGCAGCACTCCAGGCCTTCCTGTCCATCACCAACTCCCGGAGTTCACTCAGACTCACGTCCATCGAGTCGGTGATGCCATCCAGCCATCTCATCCTCTGTCGTCCCCTTCTCCTCCTGCCCCCAATCCCTCCCAGCATCAGGGTCTTTTCCAATGAATCAACTCTTCACATGAGGTGGCCAAAGTACTGGAGTTTCAGCTTTAGCATCATTCCTTCCAAAGAAATCCCAGGACTGATCTCCTTCAGAATGGACTGGTTGGATCTCCTTGCAGTCCAAGGGGCTCTCAAGAGTCTTCTCCAACACAACAGTTCAAAAGCATCAATTCTTCGGCACTCAGCCTTCTTCACAGTCCAACTCTCACATCTATACAAGACCACAGGAAAAATCATAGCCTTGACTAGACGAACGTTTGTTGGCAAAGTAATGTCTCTGCTTTTGAATATGCTATCTAGGTTGGTCATAACTTTCCTTCCAAGGAGTAAGCGTCTTTTAATTTCATGGCTGCAGTCACCATCTGCAGTGATTTTAGAGCCCAGAAGAATAAAGTCTGACACTGTTTCCACTGTTTCCCCATCTATTTCCCATGAAGTAGTGGGACCGGATGCCATGATCTTCATTTTCTGAATGTTGAGCTTTAAGCCAACTTTTTCACTCTCCTCTTTCACTTTCATCAGGAGGCTTTTGAGTTCCTCTTCACTTTCTGCCATAAGGGTGGTGTCATCTGCATATCTGAGGTTATTGATATTTCTCCCGGCAGTCTTGATTCCAGCTTGTGTTTCTTCCAGTCCAGCGTTTCTCATGATGTACTCTGCATATAAGTTAAATAAACAGGGTGACAATATACAGCCTTGACGTACTCCTTTTCCTATTTAGAACCAGTCTGTTGTTCCATGTCCAGTTCTAACTGTTGCCTCCTGACCTGAATACAAATTTCTCAAGACGCAGATCAGGTGGTCTGGTATTCCCATCTCTTTCAGAATTTTCCACAGTTTATTGTGATCCACACAGTCAAAGGCTTTGGCATAGTCAAGAAAGCAGATAGATGTTTTTCTGGAACTCTCTTGCTTTTTCTATGATCCAGCGGATGTTGGCAATTTGATCTCTGGTTCCTCTGCCTTTTCTAACACCAGCTTGAACATCAGGAAGTTCACGGTTCACATATTGCTGAAGCCTGGCTTGGAGAATTTTGAGCATTACTTTACTAGTGTGTGAGATGACTGCAATTGTGTGTTAGTTTGAGCATTCTTTGGCATTGCCTTTCTTTGGGATTGGAATGAAAACTGACCTTTTCCATTCCTGTGGCCACTGCCGAGTTCTCCAAATTTGCTGGCATATTGAGTGCAGCACTTTCACAGCATCATCTCTCAGGATTTGGAATAGCGCAACTGGAATTCCATCACCTCCACTAGCTTTGTTCGTAGTGATGCTTTCTAAGGCCCACTTGACTTCACATTCTAGGATGTCTGGCTCTAGGTCAGTGAGGGCACCATCATGATTATCTGGGTCATGAAGATCTTTTTTGTACAGTTCTTCTGTATATTCCTAGACCCTAACTAAGATGAGGGCACACCAGGAGAAATGTGTACTGCTGTTGGACAGAGCACGGAAAGAGAACCTATTTCTGTGGACAAGCACAGCTGTGCAGAAGTAGCTGAAAGCAGAAAGTGGAACAGGAACACAGAAAACTCTCAAGCCACCCCAGGTCTAATGCTAAGCACAAGGTAACAATAACATGTTGCTTGAAGAATTTGGATCAACAGAATGTGATCACAAGATATGTGGCCACTTGTAACCATAAAAACTGGCCCTGAATTGTTTTCTATTCTCCTTCTCTTTGTACTGTTTTAATATTAAATATGTACTGTGACTCTGAAAGACACATGGTAAGGATAATATAGGTATCTTCCATCACAACAGAATACGTTTGTCATGTCTTGGATGAGAAGAATCAATAGATTGAAGACATAAATGAACTTCATATGAGCTTAAAATAAACTTCTGTTATGACTGTGCCATCACACAATTTTGTCTGTTATAAAGCAATAGTGCCTTCTTAATTAATACAAAAATGGTAAACTGAAGTGAAATGTTTTTACAGTATAATCATAAACTATGTGGAATTGACTTAGCAATCAGATATATGTCTAAGAAATTTATATCATGGCTCAGAAACATCTCAACTCCTTGGACAGTGACGATACCTCATTTAAAGCTGTTGCCCTTGTCCTAACTTAGTAGACTGACCACATGGCACTAAGTTCCAGTTCAAGGAAATGTGAAAATTAAAATGATAGTATGATTTACTTTTATTTTCTACCTCCAGAAGATATTTTATGAAATAGATAAGATCAAAGAAAACAAAGAGTTCTACTATTAAGAGACTCTCAAAAGTTTGGAAAATTCTGTTTCTGGCTTTCTAACAGTCATATTCAAGCAACAGATTTGAGCAACAGACTCTCAGGGAAACAAAATCACACAGCCTTGTGCAAAGCTCAGATTAAGAGTTTTTCTAACTTCACTTCAGTCGGTTCAGTCGCTCAGACGTGTCCGACTCTTTGTGACCCCGTGAACTGCAGCACGCCAGGCCTGCCTGTCCATCACCACCTCCCGGAGTCCACCCAAACCCATGTCCATCAAGTCGGTGATGCCATCCAACAACCTTATCCTCTGTCGTCACCTTTTCCTCCTGCCCTCCATCTTTCTCAGCATCAGGGTCTTTTCCAATAAGTCAACTCTTCGTATCAGGTGGTCCAAGTATCGGAGTTTCAGCTTCAACATCAGTCCGTCCAATGAACACCCAGGACTGATCTCCTTTAGGATAAACTGGTTGGATAGCCCTATTATTTCAGATAACTTTGATGTTTTCAAATGTATTTGGCATTAGAGAGAGAGAGAATAAAGAATTTAGGATTAGCATTAGGAAAGAATTTTGAATATGGTTAGGTGGTTCCTGGCACATTACATGGATCTGAAGCTCAGTGTCTTTGAGGAATTTTCTTGTCAATACATTACAGCCAATTAAAAAATGAATTGCTTATTTTAATCCTAAATCAATACTCAACCTCCAAATTTGAACCTGTAAGAAATAAACCCTAAAAGCTTGGAAACCCCCAAAGAAAGACATACCCTAGAAGTTATTTCATATACACACACACACACCCACACACACACAAACACGGATAATAATGTAAAAGGAACAGTCCCATAGGATGGTAGAAGGCTTTGGAGTACAGTGTACAACTGAGTTACTCTCAGAAGACAGATTTAGGATCCTGTTATGCCAAGGCTGAGAGATTTTCCACACTGGGTCCAGCAATGATTTATTACTGCTATGATTCAGTGACTGCTGTACATTTCCAAGTATTTCCTTTTATGTAGTGGTAGTTTTTTATTACTATGAATCTTGGCATAACTCAATTTTTAGAAAAGCTTTTTAGAAATAGTAGTCTGGGAGTTTTACTAAATTTGTTTACTACAGCTCAACTATCTATAAAATAGATTCTTTTCTGTTTTAAATTTTGGTAAAATAAAGCATAAAATTTGCTACTTTAATTATTTCAAGTAAATATTTCAATGGTCTTAAATATATTCACCTTCCTTCCAAGGAGTAAGCGACTTTTAATTTCATGGCTGCAATCACCATCTACAGTGATTTTGGAGCCCCCAAAAATAAAGTCTGACAGTGTTTCCACTGTTTCCCCAATTATTTCCCATGAAGTGATGGACCAGATGCCATGATCTTAGTTTTCTAAAGCTTTAAGACAACTTTTTCACTATCCTCTTTCACTTTCATCAAGAGGCTTTTTAGTTCCTCTTCACTTTCTGCCATAAGGGTGGTGTCATCTGCATATCTGAGGTTATTGATATTTCTCCCGGCAGTCTTGATTCCAGCTTGTGCTTCTTCCAGCCTAGCATTTCTCATGATGTAATCTGCGTATAAGTTAAATAAGCAGAGTGACAATATACAGCCTTGACATACTCCTTTTCCTATTTGGAACCAGTCTGTTGTTCCATGTCTAGTTCTAACTGTTGCTTCCTGACCTGCAAACAGGTTTCTAAAGAGGCAGGTGAGGTGGTCTGGTATTCCCATCTCTTTCAGAATTTTCCACAGTTTATTGTGATCCACACAGTCAAAGGCTTTGGCATAGTCAATAAAGCAGAAATAGATGTTTTTCTGGAACTCTCTTGCTTTTTCCATGATCCAGCGGATGTTGGCAATTTGATCTCTGGTTCCTCTGCCTTTTCTAAAACCAGCTTGAACATCTGAAAGTTCATGGTTCACATATTGCTAAAGCCTGGCTTGGAGAATTTTGAGCATTACTTTACTAGCATGTGAGATGAGTGCAATTGTGTGGACTCATTTGGGATTGGAGTGAAAACTGACCTTTTCCAGTCCTGTGGCCATTGCTAAGTTTTCCAAATTTGCTGGCATATTGAGTGCATCACTTTCCCAGCATCATCTTTCAGGAATTGAAATAGCTCAACTGGAATTCCATCACCTCCACTAGCTTTGTTCATAGTGATGCTTTCTAAGGCCCACTTGACTTCACATTCCAGGATGTCTGGCTCTAGGTGATCACACCATCGTGATTATCTTGGTCATGAAGATCTTTTTTGTACAATTCTTCTGTGTATTCTTGCCACCTCTTCTTACTATCTTCTGCTTCTGTTAGGTCCCTATCATTTCTGTCCTTTATTGAGCCCATCTTTGCATGAAATGTTCCCTTGGTATCTCTAATTTTCCTGAAGAGATCTCTAGTCTTTCCCATTTTGTTGTTTTCCTCTATTTCTTTGCACTGATCACCGAGGAAGGCTTTCTTATCTCTCCTTGCTATTCTTTGGAACTCTGCATTCAGATGCTTATATCTTACCTTGTTTCCTTTGCTTTTCACTTCTCTTCTTTTCACAGCGATTTGTAAGGCCTCCCCAGACAGCCATTTTGCTTTTTTGCATTTCTTTTCCATGGGGATGGTCTTGATCCCTGTCTCCTGTACAATGTTACACTTACTCTTTGGAAGAAAAGTTATGACCAACTTAGATAGCATATTGAAAAGCATAGACATTACTTTGCCAACAAAGGTCTGTCTAGTCAAGGCTATGGTTTTTCCAGTGGTCATGTATGGATGTGAGAATTGGACTGTGAAGAAAGCTGAGCGCCGAAGAACTGATGCTTTTGAACTGTGGTGTTGGAGAAGACTCTTGAGAGTCCCTTGGACTGCAAGAAGATCCAACCAGTCCATTCAAAAGGCGTTCTGTCCTGGGTATTCTTTGGAAGGACTGATGCTAAAGCTGAAACTCCAATATTTTGTCTACCTGATGCGAAGAGTTGACTCATTGGAAAAGACTCTGATGCTGGGAGGGATTGGGGGCAGGAGGAGAAGGGGACGACAGAGGATGAGATGGCTGAATGGCATCACTGACTCAATGGACATGAGTTTGAGTGATCTCCAGGAGTTGGTGATGGACAGGGAGGCTTGGTGTGCTGTGATTCATGGGGTTGCAAAGAATCGGACATGACTGAGTGACTGAACTGAACTGAAATATATTCACATTGTTTTGTGATTTAAAAATCACTACAGTCCAACTCTAAACTTCTGTCATCTTCCTAAACTTAAAATTCCATAACCATTGAACGATAACACCCCCAGCCCTGGAATCTATCATTTGCTTTCTGTCTCTATGAAGCTAAGTTCTCTAGGTACCTCATGTAAGTGATATCATACAGTATTCTTTTATGACTGGAATATTTTTCACAATGCCAAAAGAGATTAGCTGTACCACTTCACACTCCCAGCAGCAATATAGGAGGGTTCTGGTTTGTCTGCAGCGCCATCAACACTTGTTATTTTCTGTTTTTTTCTTTGTTTTCATTAATAGCCATCTTACTGGTTGTGAGGCATTGCGTCATTGTGGTTTCAGTTTGCATTTTACTAGACATGTTGAACATCTTTCATATGTTTAGTAATCATTTACATAACTTTCTTGGAGATATGTCTATTGAAGACCTTTGCCAATTTTGTAAAGGAGTTGTCTGAGATTTTTTCTTTTCTGATGTTGATTATTGTAGGAGTCTCTGGATATTAATTCTTTTTCAGATACTTGGTTTGCAAACGCTTTTGTTTTCCTGGTTGATATTCAGTCTTTTGATAGCACTCTTTGATGCACAAGTTTTCAATTTTGAAGTTTATCTTTTTTTAAAAAAATATTGTTGCCTATGCTTTAGTGTCAGATCCAATAAATTATTGCCAAACCTAATGTCATGAAGTTTTTCTATGATTAAAACTAGAATACTGAAGATTACTACTATTACTGTAGAACTGTACACTTCTCTCTTCAATTCTGTCGATGTTTTCTTCATATATTTAGGACTTCTGATATTTGCTTCTGATATAATTTTTGTATCTCCTTGATGGACTGATCCTTTTATATAATTGATCATTTATATACAGCATCCTTTTTTCTCTGTAGAAACAATTTTTTACTGAAAAGTTTTTTTTTTTTTCCCCTGATTATAGCTACACCTAATCTCATTTAGTTACTATTTGCAGGTAATATCTTTCTCTATTCTTTTACCTTCAACCTATGCATGGCTTAAATATAAAGTGAGTCTCTTGATTCTGATCAAGATGCAAGTGGACATGAAGTTCACATCCTCCCACAAACAAACAAAATCCATGTACAAGTGGAAAAAATCTCATGGAAAATTAATTGGAAACTGGAAGAAGAATTTCTGTACAAAGAAAGCTGCAGAAAAGATCTCCATGTAACTGGGTAAGATGGGGGGAAAGAGGCATTTTATTGGAAACTAAATCTTTGGGAGAAATATGAAAGGAAGAGAAGATCCACATGACTGAACTCCCATCCTGGGGAGCAAATAAGTCAAGTCAAGATCTGGCATCCTGGTCCTAGGGTCCTGCATGGAAGTGACAAGTCCCCTAACCTATTAAGATAACTGCAAGGACAGACAGAAGGACAGGAGAACCCTAGATCCTAGATCCTATTTTTGAGGTGTGTGCATACACTGGCTTGCCAACAATCAAGGCCAAGAAAGCCTTGTGTGATGGTGACTGCCAGCTCACTGCAATTCTCAATCCAAATGGAGTAAACACACTGGCCCTGCTCACTATACAACACAGCCTGGTGCAAAATCTGGGCCCACCAAACCCTGAGAAATAATCTAGCCTAGCTATGCAGAGAAGGACCACGGAGGCCTTGAGTGTGATCCTGGTGTAGTCATGGTACACACTGTCAGAGTGCACACAGTGGGGTACCACAGCAGTGCAAGACCGTTAAGTACTGAATATTGGGCAGACAGATCCTGGGAGAGGACTTAACCTAGCTACACAGAGATAGCCCAGGAGGCCTATAGTGTGATCTAGGAAGGGCAATAGTAGCCATTGTCTGCACACTTGGGCATATGCAGCAACTTCTATCCCAGTGAGAGTACTCCAGATTTGCCATTACACTTTGCAGATAAGCACTACATTTGGTGCAGACAGATCCTGGGAGAGTGAAAAAGTAGGCTTAAAACTCAACATTCAGAAAACTAAGATCACGGCATCTGGTCCCATCACTTCATGGGAAATAGATGGGGAAACAGTGGAAACAGTGGCTGACATTATTTTTCTGGGCTCCAAAATCACTGCAGATGGTGATTGCAGCCATGAAATTAAAAGATGCTTACTCCTTGGAAGGAAAGTTATGACCAACCTAGATAGCATATTCAAAAGCAGAGACATTACTTTGCCAACAAAGGTCTGTCTAGTCAAGGCTATGGTTTTTCCAGTGGTCATGTATGTATGTGAGAGTTGGACTATAAAGGAAGCTGAGTGCCTAAGAATTAATGCTTTTGAACTGTGGTGTTGGAGAAGACTCTTTAGAGTTCCTTACTACAAGGAGATCCAAACAGTCCATCCTAAAGGAGATTAGTCCTGGGTGTTCATTGGAAGGAATGATGCTAAAGCTGAAACTCCAATACTTTGGCCACCTGATGCAAAGAGTTGACTCATTGGAAAAGACCTTGATACTGGGAAAGATTGAGGGAAGGAGGAGACGGGGACGACAGAGGATTAGGTGATTGGATAGCATCACCGACTCTATGGACACGGGTTTGGGTGGACTCTGGGAGTTGGTGATGGACAGGGAGGCCTGGTGTGCTGCAGTTGATGCGGTCGCAAAGAGTCGGACACGACTGAGCAACTGAACTGAACTGATCCTGGGAGAAGGCTGCCAGAGAGTCAGCCCAAATTTCTGGTGGCAGTACAGCCACCTCAATTCCTACAGCCACAATTCCCTGATCCTCAGGCTCAGCCTCTTCCACACTGCAGTCCTGCACTGGATCTGGGATTAACAAACTAGAGAAAGGGATGTGACCTTGGGCTTCTTATGGATGGAACTGTAGGTGCCTATACAGGCAGCACAAAAGTCATCTCTGATGGCAGGGACCTCACTTGCTTCCACAATTACCTTCTTGGGGCAGGACGTGCACTCAAGGGCAAGGGAGTATGACTGAACCTGATCCTCAGGGGTTTGCTTCCAACAGCTGGGAAGGAGATTGCACCCATGACAGGGCAGGGTCAGTCATGGAGCAAAAAGGAAGCCTTGTATCACACCTGGTACATAAATCAGATACTCCCAACAAAAACCACATCTCCTATCAAGAGGATAATGGACAGCACACCCTTAGGAAAGACCTAGCTTGTGTCCTACCAAACGAAGCCCTCATGCCAAAACCACTGGACACATACAGTCTACACAGGGATGTTGTATATAAAGCAAATACTAACAGACATAAAAGGAGAAATTGACATTAATACAGTAATAGTAAGAGACTAACATCTCATGGACATTAATGTACATTACTGTGTCATTATCACTTGGCTGGCTTGTTACTACATATATCATCCTTCTTTTCTTTCCTTTGTAAGTGATTAGTCATTTTACCTGGAAGATTAACAGATTTAGGTTACTTTTTTCCTTTAATCTATTAGTTACATACATTTATGTCAACATTCATCATTTCGAGTAAAATTTAACAAGAACTAAAGTGAATCCTTTTAAAATGTTGATTTTAGTTATCTTTGAATTCTAGAGACATTTCCTTGATTATAATTCTAAACATTAGTTCAGTTTTATTCTTGAATTTTCTTCACAGATATTCTCATGATACTTATGATAAGTCTTTGCTCCCCACGTTTCAAAACTATGCCTATCTCTCATGTTTTTCCTCTTCTATTGTATGTAATTATCTTCTTTGCTTTTATTCCTTTCCTCAAGTTCCCTTGAGGAAAATATACTTTCAAATTATTCTCCCTTGATAATTTTTAAAATTAGTCTTTGTTTTTATCTTTTCTTTGGATTTTTTCCTCAGACAATTTTATTTCAAATTTGTGTGTGTGTGTACTTTACAGCCTGAAGAGATAATACACCTGTTAGCCAACAATGACTATATGCCAAGCACTGAGCAATAGACTCTGGGATATGCAGAAATAAATTATTACAAATGGTCCTTGATGCTGAAGAACTCACATATAGTTTGGAAGGCAGACATGTAAATAAATCATTATAATGTAATATTAACCATTATAGAATTTTTAAAAAATAATCCATATACTAAAAAATTCAAAAATGTAAAGTGTATAATTCAATGGTTTTTAGGATATTCATAGAATTCTTCAATCATCATTCAGACCATTTAACTGTCCCACACACAAAAAAAATGTGCATTAATAATTACCTGCCATCCATCTTTGGCCCCAGATAACCATTAGTCTACTTCCTACCTCTAAAAATTTGCCTATTCTGGACATTTCAATTTATGGAAACATACAACATGTTGTCTTTTGCAACTGGCTTCTTTAGCTCAGTACATTGTTTAAGATTAATTCACGTTCCCTGTTTTTAAGCTTATTTATGAATCACTTATACTCTAAGTTGTTGACTCTGATTCATAGTGTTCCTTCATTTTTGCCACTGCTTATTTAATGTTATTTATTTTATAGAGTTGTATTATAATTTTCTTCTGCTTCATAACTGTGGCTGGTGTGTTTTCATCTACTGAAAGGTTTTGACAGTCAACTTCTCCTTGTAGTAGATTTGAAGTGGATGCAATGTGACTTTTCCTGTATATTTTAAAAGTACCTTTTATTGTTCTTAAACATTAATTATAGCAAATTGTATACAGATGAGGCTGAGTGGTTTGAATGGCTTGACAAGATTCTTCATGCAAGTTTACCATATTTGTATAGCACAGTGAAGCTTCTTTACTAATTGTTGACTTTTTCCTGTATTTGCATTGGAGGTTAGGAAATAGTATCTCTTTGATGCTATGATATTAGTGTTTCTGAAAGTTCCATGTTTGTCACTGCTTCCCCTCTGTTTCTCTCTTCATTATCAAGTTTCTAATAATGCCTCCTCTTAAAGTGGCCTCTATCATCCTCTCAAATCTTTTTCACATTTTTACATTTGACTGCACATATGGTCTAGTCTTTCCTTTGGGTTCACTAATTGTCATTGTTCTGATCCACAGGCATTTACCATGTTCCAATTTTTCTGTCACTCAGTGTCAAACTTACTCCTTGAACCATGTGCTATCTGTGTCTCCTACTGCAAGGATTCTGTTTCTCAATCTATTTCACAGATAATATTCCTGTTACTTTGCTTAGAAAAAAGATTACAGAGTGGGCTACATTGGTTTTGGATGTTTTCTTCTACATGTAAATTGGACTTTTTAGAAACTGTGTCTCCTAATGATGTTCTAGGCAAGAGTTATAAGTGGAAGTCATGTGGAAAAACTTTATATTTAGGAGGCAATGGCTATGCTATCCAATATTTTCTTTAAAATTGGATATTTCCTCTCATTTGTTTGCAAGTCAAATTAACTGCGGTAAGTAAAGTAAATGATACTATAAACAATAATTTTACCTTCATGTCATTTCCCTAGTATTTGACTTATTTTACTTTAAGCCAAAAAACATTAATTTCAGCTAAATTTTTGACGTAGAGATCGCTAGTCTTCATTGTTATATCTATTTTTCCTTTTCTTGTACAAAAGAGACTGCAGTATGATATTTATTTTAATTAGACAGGGTCATGTGATTAATTCTCATCATTAAAATGAGTGGGAGAAATGTGTTTTTTCTAGGCTAAGACAGAATACAAGTCATCTCAGAGTTCTGTTCTCTTACTCCTCCCCTGCAAAGATGATAATGGATAAGGCTTTACCTCTAAAGAGTGGAGTCATAAAATGGAAATTATTTGAACTTCCATTGAGCTTCCACATGGAAGACATATTTTGCTAATAAATATCTGAAACTGCATTGCAATTATAATGAGCAAGAAATACACTTTTGCTTTGTCTAACCACTGAGATTTGGCAGAATAACAGGTACTACAGCATAGGCCTAAATTATTATGATGCATATAGAAGTTGAAATAACCTCCTTAGACCAAGAATAGGTATAGAGGCTTCCATGTTTCACAGGGAGAAAAAAAAAAAAAAAACTTAACCAGATAACTCAAATAATCATTAGACTGGTGAAGTTCTTTAGTGGAAAAAGGTAAAGCAAAGTCCATATACATAACACAATTAGGAAACTGAAAACTTCTTTTATCCTTCTGAAAGTCATATTTGTTATACAGAAAATTTACATAAAATAATATTATTTAAAGTAAAAGTCTTCTATTTATTATCTTAAAGATATGAACAGCCAGCAATATTAGTAATATTTTACAAGACCTTTGCAGATACTCACATTTGTAAAAATCACTAATATATTCAAAGCCTCTCATAAAATATTATAAGAAACACAAACTGTTTCGAAAAGCAAGGCAGGAAATATTAATTTGATTTAGTTGATTTTAAATTAATATTTTCTTATAAAATAAATAATATTCTGTAATTTAATGATTATCATAGTTATATTAATTATGAGCTGAACTGTCAAACCTAAAACTTGCTGCTGTATCCTGTGTACTATGTGCTCACTACAAACATCATGAATATATATTTAGAAACAGATTTTCTTCCATTTTTGAATGATTTAATTCTAACTGAAATTTATTCTGCCTATGGCTCATCTCTGTGTGTTACATTTCTACCTTAGTAGGGAATACTTTCTCAGTTACATATTCAACTGATACCTCCTTTTCTATTAACTTCATATTATGCAAATTAAAATGGTTCTTAAAATTCTTGAACCAATCTTTGCTCACAGATTTGGTTGCTTCAAATACTGTGCTGGTACCTGCAGCACTTGTGGCTACATAGAAAGATTCTTTTTTTTTTTTAACAGGCTTCTGGCTTCTTCCTAAATTATATTTGCATGAGAGTCATATATTTCCTGTGCACATCTTCATAATACACATTATCTTTTTAACTCTCATAAATTCTTTTAAGCTGTAAACAACTATATGTGCAGGCTAGAATATTTTATGAAAAAATTCTCTATTTCTATATAGAGCATGAGCTTTCTGAGTCACAAGCAGACTTATCAAAACCTTCTAGATTCTAGTTAAGAAGCTTTGCTTTGCCATTTCATTTTTGTATCTTGCAAGGAGACTATCTTGCTTTTCTAGGTTATTCTAAGAAATACATATTATTATTCATAATTTTTTACTTACAACCCAGGGAACCAAATAAGAAATAAATAACCAAATAAGCAACCTGTGATGAAACATAGATGGTATGAAGATTTACTTATTAGTTAAGCGAAATGATCCTATAATAAAGCTGCAGGTATTCTACCAAAATTTACAAATATATAAGTATCACATTACAAACACATATGAGCACTTAAACACACATACATTCTAGAATTCCTAAGTCTCTGCTCAATACTAAAACAGTTGTTTCTATTGTTCTCAAATACCAAGAATGTATTTGTGTATTTGTATTTAATGTACTCTTTTAATACAAGCTCGGTAGATTTCAAACTATTCTCATCCCTCTAACAGAGAGGGGTAAGCGAGTAGGCACTTGTTTATGTTCCCTAACTCCTGAGTCCTTCTATTGGAAGGACTGATGCTGAAGTTCCAATACTTTGGCCACCTGATGCAAAGAGCCGACTCACTGGAAGACTCTGATTCTGGGAAAGATTGTAGGCAGGAACAGAAGTGGGGGACAGAGCATGAAATGGATCGATGGCATCACTGACTCAATGGACATGAGTTTAAACCAATTCCAGAAAACTCCAGGAGACAGTGAAGGACAAGGAAGCCTGGAGTCCTGCAGTCCATGTGGTTGCAAAGAGTCAGACACAACTTAGCTACTGAACAACAATAACTCTTGAGCTACACCAACCAAGGCTTCCCTTGTGACTCAGCTGGTAAAGAATCTGCCTGCAATGTGGGAGACCTGGGTTCAATCCCTGGGTTGGGAAGATCCCCTGGAGAAGGGAAAGGCTACCCACTCCAATATTCTGGCCTGGAAATTTCCATGGAGTATATAGTCCATGGGGTCGCAGAGTCAGACACAACTGGGTGACTTTCACTTTAACACCAACGAAAGCTGGACTCTTACCTATTTTACATATTTGTTTTACATAAAGAAGGGGAAAACCAACAATTAATTGACCATGGAAGCCATTTGACACAGCAATGATACTATTAGTTTTTATTTCGGCTCCGTATTATATTAATTTAAAAAGTAGACCTTCCTACCCTAAAATTTGATCACCAATAAGAGAGTCATAGAACTCACAATTAGTTGAAGAATAATTTTTTCCAATATTTTTCAAGATGGTTTTATGACCCAAATCAGGAGTAGCAATATCTTTGTTTCTTAAATGGAAATTAAATACATCAAGGTTTTTAAACATATACTTTATTCTAAGCTCTCTTTTATTTTGCAAACTTAATATAGAATAGATTTGAAACTATTCTTTTGCAGTCAAATGTTTTCAAACAGGTTTAGTTAGGCTATATTTTTTCTGTCTTATACAAATACATTCTTCAGCCTTCTGTAAATACATTCCACTGAAGCAAATCATACCTTCCTGGTGAGGCTTCTAAATTTTTTCCTCTTGTGCAGAATCAACGAGCTGAACAACCTATCATCTACAATGTCTTTTCAGAATTTATTATGCTAACAATCCCATTCCCCATATGCTATAATAACATTTGTAAAAGTATATAAATTAATGAGTATGAGTATATCAACTAATGGATTCCTGAGAAGTTTCATTATTCATGTGAAGACTTGTCCTAAGACGTGAGGGGTCAATTACTTGTAATATATTATTCAGTCGGTTACAAGTTACAAATTTGTTTCTTGGCAAAGTCATTCTCTATTCTAGACAATGGTCCCCAAACATAAACTTGTACTTATGTCAGAACCTTTATAAATATTTACATACTTGCCTGATTAATTATGGTTTTTATTCAGCACTTCGGCAGTTGTTTCACAATATTTGACAAGTTCTCACAAATGATTAGTTTGAAAATAAATATTTGAGAATGTTTGTTCCAAACAAATGTTAACTATCTGAGCTTGATATCAGGAGTCAGAAGAAACAGAATCAACATAGCTAGTCATTTCAAATTTTCTTTTCTTGCATCTATCTTAGATCACCTTTTAGCTTTTTTCCCATGGGCCACCTACTTCAGAGTTTGAGAGTTCAGCAGTTTGATTAATAAGCAGTTTCTGGTCACTTGGTCCTCCCACACTCAGTTAAGAGGATTCAGTGGGGTCCAGAATACTCATAGTCCTCAGCTGAATCCTTTTTATTCAAGTATTCCAATGTTGGGTGGGGAAAGGGTAATTTTCATTTAGCCATTAAGTGAATGCTCTTATTATTCCTAATATTCCCTTTGTTTTCTCAAGGCATATAATTATAAAAATTGTTTTAAGGGCCACATAAATTAACAGGGTACATCCTTTCTCAGATATACAAGGGCTCCTTATCCTGATGAAGAAAGTAAAAGGAAAGAAAATAGACACCATTTCACATACCATTTCCTTCACATATTTAATCCTCTATATAACCCAGTCTTTATTAACCAAGGTTTGCATTTGAGGAGATATGTTTCCCAAGAGTATAAGTAACATCAAGTTCAAAAAGTCAATAAACCACAGAAATGAGATACCAATAGAGATCTCACTGATGCCAAGTCCCACGAACTATTACATTATGCTGCCTTCTCCACCAAATATGGTGATAATAGTGAAAGAATGGAAACCTCTTATATAATGCTAAATTGTATTCATTATTTGATTAGTGTCTTGGTAAAACTCATGCTATAAATATCTTGGGTTTCCCTAGTGGCTCAGCGGTAAAAAAAAGAAAAAAAATCTGCCTGCAGTGCAGGAGCCACAGGAGATGCAGGTTTGATCTCTGGGTTAGGAAGATGCCCTGGAGGAGGGCATGGCAACCATGCCCTTGCCTGGGGGCATCCAGTATTCTTGTCTGGAGAATCCCATGGATAGAGGAGCCTGGCAGGCCACAGTCCATGGGGTCGCAAGAGTTGGACACGACTGAAGGGACTTCACACATAAATATCTGGAATGTTTTTAGAAACCAACATTAAAATCTGTAGCTATTTTATTTTTAAACTATATCTTCACTTTTGGATTCCATGTACTAAACAATTATTATATCATCATATTGTGTTCTCAATTTCTTAGAAGACTAAATAATAATTTTAATATTTTAGGAAAATGCAGGGTTAGTAGTATTTCAGGAAAATTTTGAGATGAATTTCAAGGGAATGGGTGAAATAATCTGTAAAGGATTTTCTTAAAAAAGGATATTCTTAGAACATTTAGAAATAAGAAAAAAAAACCTGTTAGCTTTTACTATAAATATATAAGATTCTTCACATGCTCATGTCTATCAGATAGGCATATTCAAAATAACATAATACAAAGTTTATCAAATTATAAAATATTTATGATGTTTGATACAAAACTTGGAGTGCCTTGATAAAGCACATCTTTATATTATGTTTAATACTAATGTTCACCTAGAATTTAGTGCTATGCTTGAGGGTATCATTTAAGCCATCTCTAAGAAGAAGGAAATGGCAACCCACTCCAGTGTTCTTGCCTGGAGAATCCTAGGGACGGGGGAGCCTAGTGGGCTGCTGTCTATGGGGTCACACAGAGTCAGACACGACTGAAGTGACTCAGCAGCAGCAGCAGCAGCAGCAAGAAGAAGGAAATGGCAACCCACTCCAGTATTCTTGCCTGGGAAATCCCACAGACAGAGGAGCCGGTGGACTATGGTCCAAAAGGTCACAAAAGAATCGGGGAGGGAGGAGGGAGGAGGGTTCAGGATGGGGAACACATGTATACCTGTGGTGGATTCATTTTGATATTTGGCAAAACTAATACAGTTATGTAAAGTTTAAAAATAAAATTAAAAAAAAAAAAAAGAATCAGACACCACTTAGTGACTAAACAACAACAGCACTGTTTAGAGGGTTCTTCTTTAAACTCATGTTTCTTTATCATAAATACCAACACTATGTAAGTCTGCTCAAACCAATACTTTCCATTTGTTGATAATCCACATTAGACTACTGTAACCTATGCAATCTTATGGTAGCAATTAGACTTTGAAGTCTAGAAATCATTCGCTTCATTTTTCCTCTGTAAAGAGTTTTCATTCTCATTTCTTTTCTTTTTTAACTATTCTCTTTATCCCATTTGCTTTTCATATTTCTGTCCACTTTCCCAAAGAACTATGCTTAAGCAAGACATTATGCAGCATTGGAGACATACAGGGATCTCTATCAGCAGACACAAAATGTACATTAGCCCATGTCAGCTCTACTCACACCATCAAGTGGAGTGCAATTACAATAATTAAATTTAAAACACTTCAATTATAAATCCTGACAGCGATTCAAATATTGGTTTACAGAAGTCTCTAAGTAGATACTTCTTGTCATATAAAGGAATAATCTTTAAAAATTAAAGTTAATGATAATTTTAATGAAAGAAACTCTCTAGATACACTCTTTAACCATGTAAGTTCAATTTGGAATAAATGTGAATGATTAGAAAGTTTTCATTTTAGATTAAACTAGTCCTCTGGACTCTGTGATTATTGCTGCATTTATGCCTGGTTTAGTTCCCAAACCAGCTGCTTCATGACTAACTACTGTAATAACTTTTATAATGCATTTTATCACTATAGTCAAATACTAGGCTCAATAAGCAAGCAAAAGAATCACACAGTGTTGAGAAATTAATGACTGTTATTTTGCAATGAATAGATTGTTTTAATATATTTTGTATTAATGTTCAGCATTTTTACCATACAATTTAAAGTAACATTTTCAGATTAACCATTGAATATAAATACAACTATCTAACAAAATATAATGTATAGAAATGTAATTTATATTTTTGTTAAAATTGGAAACAGATATTTACTTTTAGAGGAATAGGGGTCCTAGGTTCTATTACAGATTATAGTATTCTCCTCTCTAGCTGCAATTTTGGGTAAGCCATCATTTATTACTCTTTTCTAAATTCTACAGCAATAAAATGAGGCATATAAAACTTTTTAATAAAAGTTCTATAATTTAAATTATAAGCCGTTTGAAAAAAAAAAAACACTTTTAGAATGCAAATAAATCAGCCAAAAGCTAATTTTGTTCAGCTACCTTTTCTTTTGTTATTTCATTTTAACCTTTTGTTTACACAGGCAAGTACTGTTTCTGTTTCTTTTGTATCTAAAGAGTGTCCATTATTGACATAAATTTGGAACAACTCACTTGCATGAGAAAAAGTGCAACAGAAGGAAAGGCACTTAACAGCCAACATTTGCTATGCCTATTTTTTTTCCCTCTAGCATCAGGAATATAAGCCCTGGCTTTTCCATGGAATAAAAGGGGAAAGTAAATACACTGTAACTTCTGACTCTTGTCTCTTATACTGCTGCTACTGCTAAGTCACTTCAGTCGTGTCCGACTCTGTGCAACCCCATAGACGGCAGCCCACCAGGCTTCCCCGTCCCTGGGATTCTCCAGGCAAGAACACTGGAGGGTTGCCATTTCCTTCTCCAATGCATGAAAGTGAAAAGTGAAAGTGAAGTCCTCAGTCGTGTCCGACTCTTAGCGACCCCATGGACTGCAGCCTACCAGGCTCCTCTGCCCATGAGGAGGGCAAGAGTACTGGAGTGGCAAGAGTACTGGAGTGGGGTACCATTGCCTTCTCCATTAGACATCTTCAGATGTCTAATATACCATAAATCTCTCTGCTTTTGCTTATGATATCTATTAGGTCTGTGCTCATTTCAGGAGTCTCTAGGGAGGAATCTGATCCAAACTGATTCAAATGGCAGGATTAATTTTCTTACCTTCCTTACTTGTGGTAAGGACCCATTTCCTTGCTAGCTCAAAAGATTGGTCTTTGCTCCTAAAGGCCACCCACCTTCTTTCTCATGTTTCCATATATTCCCACTTCCTCCAAAAATGTTAGGTGAAATCTCATGCTTTATGTTAATACTCCCTTCAGGTGTACCCTTCTGATGGATTCCCCAAATAAAAGGGAAATAAGATTTTTTTTTTTTTTTTACCAATGTTTAGTATTTTCAGTATACAGTGTTTATATATATTTTGCTACATTTATCTTCTGTATTTTCTATTTAAGAAAACCATTTACTCAGAGCAACTATAAATTAAATATGCTCTGCTGTTTTAAGCCACCAAGTTTGTGGCTATTTTTTTTTTATAGATGCCTCCAGAAATTAATATATCATGTATATAAAATTCTAGAGGAGGCAAAACTAATCTATAGTCACAGCAGATGTTGTCTGAATCAGGGATTAGGGAAGGGCTGCCTGAAAAGTGACACACAGGAACTTTCTGGGGAGATGAAAAATGTTTTATGTTTTGACTGTGGGTAAGGGCTTCCCTTGTGGCTCAGCTGTGAAGAATCCACCTGCAATGTGGGAGACCTGGGTTCGATCCCTGGGTTGGGAAGATCCCCTGGAGAAGGGACCAGCTATCCACTCCAGTATTCTGGCCTAGAAAATTCAATGGACAGAGGAGCCTGGCTGGCTACAGTCAGTGGGGCCACAAAGAGTCGGACACAACTGAGTGACTAACACATTTTCACTGAGCATAGCTGAGGAATCAGTTTACTATTCTAAAATTTTTGCAAGGGAGAGTGAACAACTGATTCTATCAATAATTTGAGGAACATTTATTAACTTCTGAGTGCATGAAATGTCAGCATATTTGCTTATCTCTAAATCAGGAGGCCATCCAGTTACTGACATTAACATGTGGGAACAAACTCTTATATTGGATTGTGGAGGATATAAAAACAGCACACAGACATGGATAAAACTGTGAAGCATTGTAAGAATAAAGGGGAGAACTTATCTTGATTCTGTTACTTTAATGTTTAGAGTCACACTACATTTTGGCATAACTATAAAAATATATATCCATATACATAATTTTATAAGTTAAAGCAACCATTTCACTGACTAGAACTATGAGAAAGAGGAAAGTCCCATAGTTTCCAGAATTTGAAAACTGCCTTCATAGTATAACTTTTGCTAATGATAACATGAAGACCTTTGCCCTAAACTTTAGTATACAGAGTTCGGACTTGGGCGTGTGTTCATATTCATGGGCATCTTAATATCTTGGCCCTAATATGTGTTTTATTTTTATTTTATAAAGTATGCATATAATGTTGGGAAAAAAGGGACAGGATCAAATTTATAATGTAACTGGAAAAGCTGACCAATTGGCTGCCAGCTTTATTTCAGAGGAATGCACTTCTCAGATTAAATGATATATGGTAAAATCATACTAGTGACTATATATGTTAGCTTAGTGAAGACATTGAAGCACATAGGTGGGTCCTAACAGAGGGACGAGCATATTCAGAAGTCAAATGAAACAGAGTTAAATGACTATAGTACTTTTAACTAAAAAATTCAATATTACTGAAGAACAGAGTTCTAGATGTGGAGTTTTTGAAAGATATATCTGGAAAGATATAAGAATAAGAAAATAAACCAAAAGAAAGAGTTATGATAAGATTTATACTAAGAGCAATGAAGGGCTCAGGAGTTTTCATCATGGCAACAAAACACTTAGCTCTTTCTGTACTGCAGAAATTGAAGGACTTTCAATCTTGGGACCTACAGTCGACTTCCTCAAATATTACTGAGTATAGAAAGCAGCAGTAGACTGAAAAAGATCAAAGCTCCCAAGACTGTCAGAGGTTATGCGTATAGTTTGAAGCCAAATCCCTGAAGGATAGACTGACGTTGATAAGGCTATAGAATCAGGCTATGGAAACTGAGTGTTATTACCTCTGAAAATGCATTATCCTTTTTCCTTATAATGAAAACCTTTTTTTTCTGTTTCAGAAAAGCTACTCACTCATTTGATAGGTAATTTACCTCAACCTACAGAAATGAACCTGAAACCGACTGGCCAGAGTATTCATAATAACCTCATAGTGAGACAGATAAATTAAGCAGTTATTTGAAGCAATTAAGATGGATGCTGAGGAAGGATGTTAGCTTTTATTACTCTTTGTCAGCTAAAAGAGCAATTTCTGCAATAATTTGAACAGAAATTAATTGATTTTAAGTTACTCTGAGAGTCAGTGATGTCACCACTGTAAGTACCCTAAGTGACGTATATACTAACGGAAAAACAAACTTACTTGACATCAGAATTCAGTAACATTTTAGTGAATTATAAAAATCTCTCTACTTTCATATAAGTATATGTATATATGATGAACTCAGTTTAACATACAACAAAAATAATACAGCATGTTAACTAGAGGCAAAGTAATCATTAGTTGACACAAAGAGTATCCATCATGTACTGAAATGCAGAAACGAGATGAACTAATACATTTTAATCATTTGAATCACAACCTAATGGTATACATAAATATTTAAAGTACAGGCAAAAATCAATGAAATTTATTGTTGTGTGTTTATTTAAGAACCTTCATTCTTGCCTTTATACTGAAGTCCTATTTTAGCATTAGGTCAGAAATATTTTGTCCTAAGGCAGAACAACTGTTCAAATGTGTTATTTGCATTTCATATTAAGATTAATGCAGAGGCCTTAGGATTTTGAGTCTTCTGTGAAGATTGCTTTGAAAACCACTGCATTCCAAGTGACATATCTCACTCTCATTCATGAATTAAATATTATATGTCAACTTTGCAATGAGGCATGCAGTGAATATACCTGAACAGTTCACTGTTTGGTTAGAAGAAGCACTTGGGAAATGTATGTTATGGCAGGGCTCCCCAACCTCTGGGAACTAATGCCTGATGATCTGAAGTGGAGTTGATGTAAAAATAATAGAAATAAAGTGTACAAGAAATATAATGCAGTTAAATCATCCTGAAACCATCCCTCCCACTGAACCATGGAAAAATTTTCTTCCATGAAGTCAGCCCTGGCACCAAAAAGGTTGGGGACCACTGTTTATGGTATCAACATAATATTTTTTTTCTATTTCCCAAGAGAGTTAAATATCTTCTCCAAAGTTGTCACCACATTATGGGCTCCAGAGGTGAACATAGGCTGCAACTATGAGATTCACGAGCAGGCAAAAAGCACTGCCCCCACTAAACTGGGAAAGCATGGACAGCAGCTGCAGCCTAGGAGACCCACAAGCAGGTGCCAAGTGCTGCCCTACCATCCCAAGAGTGCACAAGGGCTGCTGTAACTGCACACCCCATATCAAGGGGATAATGGCCAGCACACACCGAAGAGAGACAGCAAGCACCCAAACTAAAAGCAGGCCCTCTATTCGAGAAAAGATGATGAAGTAAAATGACTTGAGCTCAAACTCATCTTCCCTCAAGAAAACACCAAAATCACAACTAACTGCTGAACAACCATCTCACCCACACACACACACACCCACACACCCCCACACCCACTGGAATTTATAAAAAAGAATACTTCACATTCAAAAGACAATGAAGGAGTCACATGAGATGGTAGGAGGGGTGCTGTCACAACATAATCAAATCCCACACCCTCCAGGTGTGTGACTCTCAAACTGGAAAACAATTAAATTATACAAGTTCTCCCACAAGAGTGAGAATTCTGAACCCTATCAGGCTCACCTGAGGGTCTGGAATCAGGAGGAGGAACACCCAGATTTTGAAAGCCAGTGGGGTTTGAGTGCAGAAGGTTCAAGGACTGGGGGAAACAGAGGCTCCACTCCTGGAGGGCATACATAAAATTACAGACACTAGGATCCAGCACAAAGCAGTAACTCCGTACAGTGAAAATGGCTAGACTACCCAAAGCAATTGGAGAAGGAAATGGCAACCCACTCCAGTGTTCTTGCCTGGAGAATCCCGTGGACGGAGAAGCCTGGTAGGCTGCAGTCCATGGGGTCACACAGAGTCGGACACGACTGAAGCGACGCAGCAAGCAACAGCAACCCAAAGCAATACAGATTCAATGCAAGCCCTATCAAATTACCAATGGGATTTTTCATAGGACTAGAACATTTTTTTTAATTTGTATGGAAAGACAAAAGATCCTGAATAGCCAAAGCAATCTTGAGAAATAAAAATGGGACTGGAGGAGCCGGGCTCCCTGACTTCAGACTATACTAAAAAGTTACCTTAATAAAACAGTATGATACTGGTGCAAAAACAACAACAAAAATATAGATCAATGGAATAGGATAGAAAGTCCAGAGATAAACCCACACACCTATGGTCACCCAATCTGTGACAAAAGAAGAAAGAATACACAGTGGAGAAAAGACAGTCTCTTCAATAACTGGTGCTGGAACAAGTGGACAGCAACATATAGAAGAATGAAATTAGAATATTCTCTAACACTATACACAAAAATGAACTCAAAATGAATCAAAGACCTAAAAGTATGGCTGGACACTATAAAAATCACAGAGGAAAACACAGAGCACTCTTTGACATAAATCACAGCAATATCTTTTTTTTTTTAATCTACCTCTTAGAGTAATGGAAATAATACCAAAAGTAAACATATGGGACCTAATTAAACTTACAAGCTTCTGCACAGCAAAGGAAACCATAAAAAAAAAAAAGACAATCCATAGAATAGGAAAACATATCTTCAAATGAAACGTCTGACAAGGGATTAATCTCTAAAATATACAAACAGTTCATGCAATTCTGTATCAAAAAAATAAAACATTAAAAAAAAAATGGGCTGAAGACCTAAGTAGACATTTCTCCAAAGAAGACATACAGATGGCCAACAGGAACACGAAAAACTGCTTGACATCACTAATTTATCAGAGAAATGAAAACCAAAACTACAATGAGTTATCACCTCACACCAGTCAGAATGGCCATCATCAAAAAGTCTACAAACAATAAAGGGGCTTATTGGAGAGGGTGTGATGGAAAGGGAACTGTTCTACCCTCTTGGGGGGAATGTAAATTGGTACAACCACTATGGAGAACAGTATGCAGGTTCCTTAAAAAACTAAAAATAGGACTATCATATAATCCAGCAATACCACTCCTGTGTATATATCAGAAGAAAACCATAATTTGAAAATTATACATGCACCTCAACGTTCGTAGCAGCACTATTTACAATAGCCAAGAAAAGGAAGCAGACTAAATCCCCATCAACACAGAAATGGATAAAGATGTGGTACATATATACAATGGAATATTAGTCATAAAAAGAATGATATAATGCCATTTGCAGTAACATGCATGGACATGGAAATTATCATACTAAGTAAGTCAAACAGAGAAAAACAAACATCATATGAATTCACTCATTTGTGGAATCTCATTTTAAAAAAATGGTACAAATGAACTTATTTACAAAACTTCAACAGACTTACAGATATTGAAAACACACTTATGGTTACCAAAGGGGAAATGTGGCAAGGAGGGATAAATCAGGAGACTGGGATTAACATATACACACTACTATATATAAGATTGGAGAAGGAAATAGCAACCAACTCCTGTATTCTTGCCTGGAAAATCCCATGCACAGAAGAGCCTGGAGGGCTACAATCCATAGTATTGCAGAGTCAGACAAGATTGAAGCGACTTAGCACGTATATAAGATAGATAACTGACAAGGATCTACTGTATAGCTCAAGGAACTCAACTCAACTCAATATTTTGCAATAACCTGCATGAGAAAAGAATCTAAAAAAGAATGAATATACATATAACTGAATCACTTTGCTGGACACCTGAAACTAACACAACATTGTAAATTAAATATACTCCAATAAAACTTTAAAAAATGATAATAAACCTATTTCTTTTGGAAAAGTCAAAAAGAAGATATTCAATATTTTGAATTACATCAAACATGATATTCTCTTGAAAACTCACTAAAAGTAATAAACACTGAGTAAATGTTAATAGATCTATTGAATCAATGACAGTGGGAGTCTATAAAAAATATTTACCAATTTTACTCAAGTCCGTATGGCACCACAAAGGGTAATAAAGGCAATAAACACAAAAGCAATATCAAGTATCCTTCTTTTAACTTTAGATAATCTAGTCTATTTATAAGTAATTACTAATAGGACTGCTGTACAGAAAAATAACACTGAACTTGGTTTTCTTTTGATTTTAAGGATCCATGGAATATTAATTTCAGTGGTTATGAGAATATCACACTCCTATGATTCAAAGTTCAACCAATCACAAATCAAATCAGGACATCCAGAATGTGCTGGGTTTTCTGTTTGTTCAGAACGTCAGTGTCACTGGGACCCAGTCCACATCAATCACCGTAAAGTGCTTCAGGTACTATGCATACATACCTTGGTCCTGGTGGTAGAACCTGCAATACCTTGTTAACTGGCTCCTGCTCTTCAGCATGCCCTCCCAGAGAACAGTTAGACCCATGGATGAGAGATCCTTTGCAGAAGTCCAGGAATCCAGTTGAGTAGCTCCATCAAACTGTTGGAGGTTAAAAAATACATACGTATGAATTTGGATGCATTGGAAAGGGAAAGAAGGCCAGTTTGACTTTACCTGCACAACCCCTCCCCCAAGGCAGCACACATTAGTGCTAAAGAAGACCACCCTGGACCATGATTTCTCACTTGGGGAAAGTGAAAGTATGAGAATGAGTACTCAAGATTCCCCAGGCAAATGAGTTGCAGTCCCAGAGGATCATTTCTTTTTCACCTCATCCAGAGAACTGAGTCATGAGCTGTACTACTTGGGGCAGGGAAGATGCTGGGAGAGTGGCAGAGGGCACTGAAGGGATGTGGATCCAGAAATTGTTAAATGCCTCTTGTGCACCATCAAGAAGCCCATCCAAGAGCCCCTGGAGAAGGCTTAACTGTGATTCTTCCCAGCTTGCCCATGGGCACCCCCAGTGCTCTGTGCAACTCACCCACACACCCTCTAACGGTGTGGCCAGTTCCCTGTACATACTCTTAATGGCAGGAAGAATAAGCTTTGGCAGATGGCTAGTAAGCATTGCAGAAAATCAGCCACAATCTGCAGACCAGGAAGCAACCACAAATTTGAGCTTTAGAGTTACCACTGGAAAAGTCAAAGGGAAGCTGTCAGCAACCCACCTGGTGAACTGCAAGATGGAAAGAAGCTTAAAATTTTTGCCAAAAGAAGAAGCAAGAAGTATGACCCAGGTGTAACCACAGAGAGACTGAGGAAGCCTCAGAATCCCCAGTACAGCAGTGGGAAGGTATTTTTTTCCCTAAAGTCAGCCAGTAAAGACTGGAGAAAGTGCCTGCAACTTCTAATGGAAGGACAGCAGCTGCAAGAACTTTAAGGAAAAAAAGAAACATGACCCCAACAGGGGATCGCAGCAATCTTCTAGTAATCAATTCCCAAAACATCCTGATAAAGAATTAAAAATAGCTGGGTTTTTCTCTTGTGGTGAGAAGATCCACACTCGTAGCAGCTTTAAGCATACAAAAAGTATTAACTAGTCTCCATGTTGTACTGTCACATCCCTATTATTTACTTATTTTATAACTAGAAGTTGATTCTGTTTCTTTCTTGTCCTTGCTCGGGTACTCGATTGCACATGGTCAGAAGGGCCCAGGAAGCTGCTGACATCACGCTGCCCTGCGGCAAGAAGGCAAGGGCATGGCTTCCCACTTTCCAGTAGCAGGGGTCCCAGAGGACTTCAATCAGCAAGCGCAGCCGCACGCCCTTGCAGACTGCAAATTGGAGGCCTGTAGGAGGAAGCCCTGCCTCTGCACTCCACCACGCTCCACCACCCGCCCCTGGGCGGCAGTGCAGCCACCCCCACCGCCCCCTCCAGCGAGCCCCGCGAGAAACAAGCCTGATCTCCAGCCCCTGTGGAGCTGGAGCCTGAGCAAGAAACCAGGCTAGAGCAAGCCTGACCTCAAAGAAGGCTACTGACGGGGCCGAAGTAGCACTGACCTCGGTTCCTCAAAGAAGCCCAAATGCTATTATGCAGGCTGTGAGAAAGTCTGGGGCTGAGACCTCACCATGTATAGGAACCTTTGCCGGCGGCAGGAGTTCCAGAAGTTTGTGCATCAAGAGAGTTGGCGCGGCCCCGCCTCACTGGGCATGCGCAGGAAGTTGCGAGGCCCACCTGCGGGTAGCTCCTCAGAGCGGTGGACAAGTACCACCTGAGCAAGCCAACCAGCCAGCCGCTGCACCCCGGGGTGGGGGGGGGGGGGGGGACCCGCACCCACTCTCTGTTGCTGCAGCCGCTCCCACGCCAGCAGCCCCAGCTCTCTGAGAGCACCATTCTCTCTGGCTGCCAGGCCACTGGCCTGTTTTCTTGCGGTAACCCAGCCCTGCCAGCCTCTTCGAACTGCGTGGTCCCCGCCCCTCATCCCGTCGGCCGAGGTTGGAGGCCCCTCCCCGCTTGTTGCAGCCTTGAACAGGTGTGCTTCCTTCCTCTAGGGACTTCGTGTATAGAGGAAAGAGAACTTTATGAAGTCAACAACAAGGAAACCATTATCTACACCCCAGGTGTCAAAGTAAACTTGCAAAACAGCAACAACCACAGAAACTCCATACACAAATAGCACAGCAGGCATATCCACGAAGGTGAGAGTCAGCCGTGTTAAACCCTGTCATCTCAGGGATGGACATGTTCCAGAAGTCAGAGGTCAATAAGGAGACCACCCTCACCTCCACTCCACCCTTGCCCCCATCTTACTCAGGAGAGTGTGTAATTTCCTTGGTTCTCTTCTGCCTCTCGGCAACAAAAATTTGAAGTGACAGAGCAGTGTTACAGCTCAGTTTTATTTAGAAGGTAAAGGAAAATACATCCTTGAGGTGTGAGGGCATGCCAACCCAAAAGACACAAAGAGAAGAGAGACTCTGGCACAATTTTGGCTCCTCTTTATATATGCTTTTTCTCCTCCCACTGGGCCTGCCCTTTGTAAATTGGACTAGCCAGGAGTGCTGTTTGTTTTACCTGAGGTCCTCATTCCAGTCTTCGGACCTTCCTTTGTTCTGTTTTCAGAGGCTTTTCCCTTCTTTGTCTTTTAGCCACCACCATTTTGGACTCCTTTTCCCTGTTCTAACTACCTAACACTCTGAACTTAAGATTCTGGGGTTTCTTTTGTTTCAAGAGCACAATGAGGGCAAAGCCGGCAGACTGCTGCAGGTAGAGCTTAGTGTCTGGCCTGCTGGTCAATGGATCGGTCAGCTCGGAGGAGACATGGTCACTGCCAGTTGTGCTTTCAGGACAGATCCCTAGGCTTAGCTGCATCATCCCAGGAGTCTGTCAGATGGGTAGCCTGACTGAAGACTGTCATTTTGGTCCACAATTGTCATGGTGTGCAGCATAGCAAAGGCCACTGGGGTATGTATGCTGGCACCTGGAGGCCACTGAGGACTCTGGGACCAGGATCTGGACTTTCAGACTTTACAGATAGATGTTCTTTCCACAAATCTGTCTTAACTGCATGAGCCTTTCCATATGTAATGCATGGGGGGTCTTGTTCTTGACCATGAGAGAATTCCAACATAAACACAGCTGGAGGGGATATATCCAGCTCCAAAAAGGTCCACCCATACTTTCAGCCAGGTAGCTGGGGTGGCAAGGCACTCCAAGAGTACTGGCTGATAGACCTCGTGTAGCCCACTGCAGACATGGGATGCTTCTTTTGGCTGTTATTAAATCCACCTGGCACAACTGGTTGGCCCTTCTATTGCTTTTCTTCATAGTCCAGGAAAAGCAGGTTTATAATCTTGTTCTCCTCAAGTGGGATGAAGCTCTCAGTGATTATGTACTTGAACCTGAGTTCCTAGGTCTCCTCATTCTTTGCCTTCTTCAGGTTCTGCTACATGTGGATATACTCATCATGCTGGCTCCAGGTCTCTGCCTTCACAACCTGCTGTTTGACTTGGAACTTCATGAGTTTCTTGGGTCTTACTTCCATGTCCTGCTGCATGGCTGTGTATATAGCCTGAAACTACATTGCCTCCTCATATCAGATCATCACCTCCTGCTGTATTTCCTGCTCATGGTATTTCTGCTCTGAAGTCTCATCACTCTTCAGTTTCAATGTCTTCTACTTCTCTTTGGTGTGATTCTTGATGTTCTTGCCCCAATGGAGAAGCTCACTTTCCATGGCCTTGTACTTGACTGCAAGCAGTTCTGTGGCCTTCTTCTCCTGCCATAGGTCTTGCAGCATCCTCTCCTTCATCCCTAGCAGCTTCTGCCTGTTCTCACTCATAAGACTGCAGTCATCCTGGCTGGTCACCTTCTCTTCCATGAGCCACTGCTTCTACACCTGAAGGTAATTAAACATGTTTTCATCCAAGGCTAGCTCCAGGAGGCTGGGGCAGGTGGTTGTGGTGGTGGTTGATGTTGTTATCCACCTCTTTGACCTCCCAGACTTTGATTACTGGCCCTTCCTGGTAACCTACCAGGGCTGACATGCTATGCTATGCTATGCTAAGTCACTTCAGTCGTGTCCGACTCTGTGCGACCCCATAGATGGCAGCCCACCAGGCTCCGGCGTCCCTGGGATTCTCCAGGCAAGAACACTGGAGTGGATTGCCATTTCCTTCTCAAATCATGAAAGAGAAAAGTGAGAGTGAAGTCGCTCAGTCATGTCCGACTCTTAGCGACCCCATGGACTACAGCCTACCAGGCTCCTCTGTCCATGGATTTTCCACTGGAGTGGGGTGCCATTGCTTTCTCCGAGGGCTGACATAGTGCTTTCTATACTGCTACTTTTTATGTTAGTGTTCTTTATGCTGCTGCTCTTCCTCCATAGCCAGTTTTCCAGCATCTCCTTCTTCTCCAGATGAGACTTCAAGTAGGTGATCTCCTGGAATTCATACAGCAATATGTCCTTGGGGTTCTCATGCACTCAGGGGTTGTTCTTGATTTCCTTGTCTTTGTTTGCCAAAGCAGTGGTTGGAGAGGCTCTTGTTGTAGCCAGTAAGAAACTGGCACCTGTGTGGCCACTATGATGATCTTATCTTTGCCCCCAGGAGGGTTCTAGAGCAGCCAAATCAGCTTGGTATCCTAATAGGGGATGTGGGTGCTCCTGTTGCCCACCAGGACAGTGATTACATTGCCCAGGAAAGACAGAGAGAGGTTTATTTTGGAAGCTTCCTTATGCCATTCTCTTCCACCACCTCCAGTGTCATCACTACCCATGGACTGTGTGGCTGTCCCTTCAGTTAAGTAGAGATCTGCTTTGTTCTACCTCTTGCTCCTGGTCAGGTTCAACAAGGTTGAGTTTTTCCAAACAGCTGTGGTCCTGGACATCACAGCCACTGTACCCCATGGTTGTGAGGAAGTAGAGTGGGAGCAAGAGCTGATTTCATCCATGTGTGTGTTGCCCATGACCTGAGTCTGCTCTCATAGGTTCATCATATGCTGAATCTCCTTGACATTCTTGGCTACAAAGGAGGAGAGATCCTTGATGTAGATGCCTCATCATTCTCCATCAGCTCTAGGTTCCTGCTGGACTCCTTGGAGACCAGGTCTCAAATCTCTTCTAGGTATATCTCTAGGTGGGAGGACTGGACCAGGCACTGCTGAGAGTAGGAATGCAAGAAATAGAGGAAGTGCTCAGAGGTACTGGGGATGACCTTGTCACCTGGATTCTATCCAGGCCCCCTGCGTGGTATGTCCTGCCAGTGCCTATCTGGCCATAAACAAATACCATGCCATTGAAACCCTGAAATAGTGAGTCTACTGAGGCTCTCACATTTTCATCACATAAGTCTCTGTTTTGAGCTGCCATCATGCATGGTATTAAAGTTGAAGCTCTTGGAAAGCTATCCTGGGGCAATGCAGGGGTTTCACAGAGTCACCTGGCCAAGTCTTACATCCATGTCAGGGCTTCACAGCTGGCAGTAGTGGTAAAGCACCCGCCTGCCATTGCAGGAGACATAACAGATGTGGGTTCGATCCCTGGGTCAGAATGATACCCTGGAGGATGGCTACTCCAGTATTCTTGCCTGGAGAATCCCATGTACAGATGAGCCTGGTGGGCTACAGTCCATGGGGTTGCAAAGAGTCGGACAACGCCCGAAGTGACTTAGCACACAGCACAGGATCTAATAGTGAACACCAGTCATCCCTTTAGCCAGAAGGTGGCCCTGGGCCATCACCTTCAGGGCTGGCCTTGGTTTTACTGGCCATCTTACTGCTCTGTCCTTTTATCACCCCCATCCCACTCCACAGCCTGGGTGGACCTACTGTTCTCTTTAGGTCTGGATCATTGGGACTGACCCAGTGGGCCCCCATAGTGCCACTCTTCAATCTGCATACCGACTCCTGGGGTGGGGATTCTGGGAGATGGCCTTACCAGTTCAGCAAGCTGGGCCTCCACAGCTCTCCAGTCCTTACAAAATTAAGGAGAGTCCATGGAAGCCACAGGAGTTGTGTTGGCTGAATGGCTGTCCCAAGAACCCACCTCATACTGGGGCAGAGAGAATTCTGCCATGTTGCCAATTCTAGTGTTGCTGTGGCAACAGTAAGATAAAAGAGAAAAATGGAATGGGTGACAGACCAGTCCTCTCCTCCTGTCCCTCCTCCTCCTCCTCTAAGGACCTGGTGGGGGCTGCTGGTTCTGGACACCTGGGGGGGAGTCCCACTTCTCACATGGGCAGAGGCTCACATGGAGTCCTACCCTCAAGGTGGGAGAATCATTCATTACAGCGAGCATGGCTGCTCTAACTCTGCCTCCCCTTTATCACCACTTGGAGAAGAAGTGAGAGAAGGGGATGGGGCAGGGAACAGGGGCAAACCTAAAAAGTTCCCTAAAATCTTTTAAGGAAGTTTAGAGCTATAAACCATAAGAAAACAGAAAAAGACAATTTAATGAAATTAGAAAAAAAATACACAAATAAAAGAGAACTTTACCATAGAGATATACTAAAACAAATCACAGAGAATCCTAGAGAGGAAGAGTACAGTGAATGAACTGAAAGATGGAAGAGAAAGCATCAACAGAAAGCAACAGAAATGCACCCATTACAATAGAATGGATCAAGCAGAAAATAGCATATATAATGTAGAGGACTGGACCTTTGAAATAACTAGTCAGAGGAAGAGTACAGTGAATGAACTGAAAGATGGAAGAGAAAGCATCAACAGAAAGCAACAGAAATGCACCCATTACAATAGAATGGATCAAGCAGAAAATAGCATATATAATGTAGAGGACTGGACCTTTGAAATAACTAGTCAGAGGAAAATAAAGAGGAGTGAGAATAGCCGGTGTGATATACGGAATATCATCAAGAGAAACAGTCAGTGAACTATTGCAGTCCCATAAAGGAAAGAGAGAAGGAAGGGAAAGCTTATTTAAAGAAATAATGGCTAATGACTTTCCAAATCTGCAGAGAGTTTTGGATATACAATTTCATGAAGCTCATAGGTATCCAAGAAAATCCAGTGAGAATTTTTCCAGGACATTTTTAATAGAGCTGTCAAAGTCAAAGCCAAAGCAAGATTCTTAAAATTATCAAGAAGAAGGAAGCATATAACTTACAAGAGAACTCATATAACACTATCAGCAACTTTTCAGTGGCAGAAACATCAGAGGCTGGGAGAGAACAGGATGATATATTCTATATGCTGAAAGGAAAAAAAAAACAACTGCCAACCACGGATGCTTATCTGGTAAAGTGGACCTTTAGAAATAAAGAAGAGATGAAGACTTGCCCAAACAAACAAAAGCTGGGAAATTTCATCATGCAGGCAAGGCTAGACCTGCCTTGACTGGGCTTCTCAGGTGGTGCTAGTGGGGGAAAAAAAAAAAAAAAACAACCCTGTCTGCTAATGCAGGAGATATAAGAGAAGTGGGTCTGATTCCTGGGTTGGGAAGATCCCCTGGAGGAAGGCATGGCAACCCACTCTAGTATTCTTGCCTGGAGAATCCCATGGACAGAGGAGCCTGGCGAGCTACAGTCCATAAAGTCGTGCAAGAGTCAGACATGACAGAAGCAACTTAGCAAACATGAAGACTTACCTTACAAAAAGTGTTGAAAGGAATTCTTCAGACAAATGAAAGGATGCCAATTAGCAGCATGAAAACATATGGAAACACACAACACACTAGTAAAGGTAAATACATAGTAAAAATCAGCATACTCTACTACTATAATATAGTAGTATGGTGGTTTAGTTGCTAAGTCATGTCTGACTCTAGTGACCCTATGGACTGTAGCCCACCAGGCTCCTTGTCCATGAGAGTTCTTGAGCAAGAGTACTGGAGTGGGTTGCCTTTTCCTTCTCCAGGGTATCTTCCTGACCCAAGGATTGAACTTGTGTCTCCTGCACTGAAGTTGGATGCTTCACCGCTGAGCCACAAGGGAAGTCCATATAGTAGTATGTTAACCACTTAAATCTAATGCAGGTATCTCCTGCTTTCCAAAAGCTCCCTTTACAACACTTCATTTTTATGAAAGATCTACTATTTTTTTCCTAAACAAAAGAAATCCATAGAGATAATTTCTCTTTAATGAAAAAGTAATTGCTTCTTCACTTCATGCCATTTCAGCTTTAAAAAGTTTTCATAGTAACATTCTACTTTTTAATAGTAGGGGAAACCTGTACAAAGATTAAAGGAAAAAATTGTTAAAAATAACTACATTTACTATAATTTCTTAATGAATATACAACATAAAAAGAAGTAAATTGTGAGAATCGAAAACATAAAAAGGGAAAAAATTAGAATTTTTGTCTGTGATCAAAGTTGTTAGCATAAAATAGTTATATCTGTATGATGTTTTGTGTAAGCCTCATGTCAATCACAAAGGATAAGCCTAGAGTCAATACACAAAAGATAAAGAGAAAGGAATCAAAGATTATCATTAGAGAAAAGTAAGAGAGGAAGAAATGAATAAGAAAATTAGAAAATAGCTAAAAACTAATTAATAAGATGTTATTAGTAAGTCCTTTCCTGACAATACTTGTTCTAAATGTAAATAGATTGAGGTCTCCAATCCAAAGGATAGGGCTGCTGAATGGATTAAAAAAAATAAAACAAGAGCCAGCTATATACCACCTGCAAGAGACTCACTTCTGCTTTAAGGAAACATAGGCTCAGAGTCAAGGAATGGAAAAAACTATTCCATGCATGTGGCAACCAAACGTTAAACACTTTTTAAGCCATGCATTATATATATATATAAAATATATATAAATAAATGTTCTGGTCTTTTAAATATTAACTGATTACCAGATGGTAGAGTTATGAGTCATATCTTTTTTTATTTTAATTTTTAAAATTTATTTATTTTAATTAGAGGCTAATTACTTTACAATATTGTATTGGTTTTTGTGATACATCAACATGAATCTGCCACAGGTGTACACATGTTCCCAATCCTGAACCCCCCTCCCACCTCCCTCCCCATACCATCTTTCATCATAAAAAATATTTTCTAATGTCATTAAGTTTTTTAAGAAATAGAGCAAAATCAATGCCTGCCATTGTCAAAGGAAACTCACTTGAAATATAGATGATATTTTTAAATCATATGAGAATTATACCTTCTTTTAGAATATATAATTATGAACAAAAAATATTAATTACCTCAGTAAGATACTTTGAAAACTGCTAGTTTTAGATGTAGCTGGTGCTGCTGCTGCTGCTAAGTCACTTCAGTCGTGTCTGACTCTGTGCGACCCCATATACGGCAGCCCACCAGGCTCCTCCATCCCTGGGATTCTCTAGGCAAGAACACTGGAGTGGGTTGCCATTTCCTTCTCCAATGCATGAAAGTGAAAAGTGAAAGTGAAGTTGCTCAGTCGTGTCAGACTCTTAGTGACCCCATGGACTACAGCCTTCCAGGCTCCTCCGCCCATGGGATTTTCCAGGCAAGAGTACTGCAGTGGGGTGCCAGTGCCTTCTCCGTTAGATATAGCTATGAAATGCTAAACCAAATAAGTTGGTTCCAACTTGGACTTAATTATTTCTTTTTTCCCTTCATAAAATAATTGCCTAGAAAAAACTGTTTCTCACTGCTGTTTTACAAATGTCTCTGTCAACTCCAATGATAGAATTTCTTTCTCCAACTGAAGGAGTCTTAAAATATACAAGTCAAGCTGTGTCTAAGAAATGTGTAAGAGTTTCATTTTAACCTGTGGTTCATTGCAGTATGCCAGTAGCACGTCTGTGTAGTTTTGCCTTCCTCTTTTCCATTATGTATTTCAGAACAAAATAAAAAGCAAAATAAATAAACAGTGAAAGAGTAAACCATATGCTTGTCTTGAGTACCTGAAAGGATTTAAAGAATTGATCCATCTTATGTAGCTGGTCTAAAGATACAGAATACTAGCAAAGAAGGGAAAACAGGGTATCTTCATATGCAATAGCAAATTTTGCATTATGGAGAAAGTAGAATGATTCAGTATATGAGGTGACTTTATAACAGGTACTACAAAATTAGAAATACTGAAAAGAATGAGTTGGCATTATTATGTATCAAAGTGAAAGTGAAAGTTGCTCAGTCACATCCGACTCTTTGTGACCCCATGGACTATACAGTCCATGGAATTCTCCAGGCCAAAATACTGGAGTGGGTAACCATTTCCTTCTCCAGGGCATCTTCCCAACCCAGGGATCGAACCCAGGTCTCCCGCATTGCAGACAGATTCTTTACCAGCTGAGCCACAAGGGAAATCCAAGAATACTGGAGTGGGTGTGTATCAGGAGACTGCCATATACCCTAATCCTGCTTTTAACCATTCATTCTTCCTTGTGAGCTACATATGCTCACATATGCAGCATATGTGAAAACATATGCAGAAGTATAGAAGTCAGAGCCAGCTGAACAGAGTAACAATTAACTGGCTATGACTTTGGTGGCAAACTTCAATGCAGAGTGTCTTTACCTCAATTCTGTAAGCTCAAACAGCATATAATTACAAATACTGAAATTCTCCTTTATCTAAGTGCAAACTAAAGTCTCAAATTATAAGTTTGAGAGATGGACAAAAAAAAAACCGAGTATCCAAGTGTGGAATCAATAAAGAGCCATACACATAAGTCAAGCAGATGGCATTAGTTCTGCAATCAAGTGAATACACTCACATCCTATGCATTTTTGAAAAAGGAAAGTGGGTAGTGGCCAATGAGGGGTGCTTGTACAATTTCTTGTCCCAGAGAGTGAGTTTTTGGTTATTATCTGCTCCCCTTAGGATTGGCCATATGTTTATTATTCAGGGATTTTCCAAAAGCCAGTGATATATTTGGCGTCTCCAGACAAGTAGTAAATGAGGGGAAACTAAAATAGATTATAAGTAAAGCAACACTGAATACAAAGAAATAAAAATTTACCAATTGTAATAAACACCTAAGACATTTGTACAAAGTATTTAAGAATGGAATCAAGGATATTCTGCCCAAGGCTTTGTACCAGACTCATGTGTTTACATAATTATTCTATCAAAACCTCAAGAAAAACATAATTCCATTTCTATTCAGATTCTTCATCAGAATGCAGAAGAGATGCTTTATTTTTATGTAAATTCAGGATATCATTAATAATAAAAACTGACATATATACAAAAGTTAATTTCTAATATAAATACTAGTAACAACTCCTAAAATAAAATTTTAGCAAGTACAATCCACTAGTATATTAAGAGAATAAAATATCAAAACCAAGGTGATCTCATTAAAGGCACCGAAAATAGGCTTCAGTATTAGAAAGCGTATTAGTTTAATCCAAAGGCAGAAACCACAATATTTATTCATAATTGTTAAAGATGACATTTGATGCATTAAAAAATGGATTCCAAATAATATTTCTTAGAGAAAATCTTTTATGTGATAAATTGATAGTATAAAATTTAAACATCTCTATGCTAAAATTATTTTTAAAAGGCAAAATATTTCCTATATATAAAATTAATGAAAGAAATATTTTTATTTCCTAGATTACCTGGAAAATATAACCCAAGAGAAAATTATAATATGCTAACACTTTATTAAGGGAAGGGGTATAGCTTCAGTAAAGCAAAAGTGAAGGACAGAAGTGAGTGAGGAAGGAAAGAGAGGAAAACAGAAATGGGTGCAATACTAAAGAGATGGTGACTTATTCAAAATTATATTGTATTTGAAAGTCTCATGTGGTATGTTCAGAGAAGTCATACAAATTATTGTTTTAGCTGTTTTCTTTCATAAAAAAACTAGTGATTTGAGATGTTGCCTTAATTATATCTTTAATTTTTGTATCTATTTTAATTAATCTCTATTTTAAATTTTGTTCTACTGTTTGGCCTGCCTGTTTTTGTTGTATTTAACACTTATTTACTGTTTTAATTGTGCTTGGTTATATTTGTGCTAGTCCACTGATTTTGTTCTTTTGAAGAATTCTGTAATATTTTAATTTTTAATTAAAGGACAATTATAATACTGTGTTGACATATAATATATATGTACATATTATATATATAAGATTAGGTAATGATAAGTTAATTGTGCAATCTGAAAAAAAAGTGAGAAAAGTTATGAGTTATACACTAATCTTAAAAACAAACATTCTCTAATGTTAGTACAGTTCCAATAGTTTAAATGTCCAACAATGGAAAGATACAGTGATATACAAAGGTTGTAGACATTTAAAATTAGAAAATCATGGTAAACATTTCCAATTAGGTAAATATTTAGAAAAAAGTAACCATAGACTAATACCCATAAACACTTTAGACATAACTTTTAAGGTAATAAAGGGTATCAGAAAGACAATGTCCTTCACTATGCATCCTAAGATAATATTTAAAGATAGGAATCATACCTGTAGAAAGCATAAAAAAGAATAGTATGAAAAGCTGCCATTCCCCATCAGAATGGGGTCCTCAATGTTTGCTAGTCATTGGTGTTTCTTGTACAACAGTATCAGGCACTGTGTCCTAGATAATAATGCACTGAAATCTTTCACAGATGCCAAATAAGTATTCAAAATATATTTTCCCTCAACTAACTGCGTATAATACTATGGAGATGTCTGCCAAGGATTTGTCTAGACTGGACATGCCTTACTAAGATTAAGAGACAAGACTTTAAAATGAATTTAAAAACTTCCTCCCTGGAATCTAATAGAAAGGGATAAGGACTCAAATAGAAACTTCAGTGACAGGTTTGAAGGATGGCCAAATGAACAAAGACAGCATTGTCACTGTTTATAGAAGTCATGAAATATACCAGAAAATAATGATTTCAACACAGTTATTACTGACTTGTTTAGTGTTTTTGAGATTGAAGTCTATCATTGTATTCACAAAAATTCTATCATTTGGAATTTTGTATCCCAACAAAATCCATTGAAAATACTTGTTTTAGAAATGTGAGCCAATTAAGTTTTAAATGATGATCATTTAATGATTGGAAGTAATAACATTTAATTTTCAATTAGAATGTTAATTTTTAGATGGAGATATAGCAAGCCCATTCACTGTCACTCAAGCATTCCCCAAACCCTCAAATTATGCAGTGAAGATGCCAGCTATAAAAATTGTTGCTGACTGAGTTGGAGAGATTTCTTTCACATTATACAAGAAGTATGAAAATAAAAGTTGTATATCAGGGCTGATGCTTAGTTAATTCATATGTAACATTATTTTCTTTGGATTATTCATAAAATTAATTTTATTTGATTTCAGTTGTGAAATTATATCAGAACAAAATTAAAATTATGTTAAAAAATTTAAAACCATTTCTGTATATTATAGAATATATTTAAATTATTTTATAGATTTAAATCCTTTTAAAATTAATTAAAATTTATTTTTTAACTTGAGAGAAAAAAATAGATAAAACATTATATCTTTATGTTTCATTAATTTTCTGGGTAAAGATTTATCCCAGTCAAGAATATAAGCCTGTAAGTGCAAGAATAAAAGAAAAATGATGAGTTTAATGCGAGTATTCTCTAAAGTCAAATGAAAAAATTTTTTTCCTTACTTTCCTTTTAATATTTACCTATTTGAAAAGTTCCATTTATTAATGGCAGACATATTTATTAAAAACCTTAATTATGTTTTGTTTCCCTGCTAAATAAGATTCTTGAGGAGAAAATGGGAGTAACTAATCTTAGCCAAAAGTGTCATTTGTGTATAATGGTGTGATTCATGGATACTTATTATAGTTGCCCAGTCTCTCAGGCATGTCCAGCTCTTTGCAACCCCATGGACTGCAGTATGCCAGGCTTTCCTGTCTCTCACCATCTCCTGAAGCTTACTCAAAACTCATGTCCATTGAGTCAGTGTTGAAATCCAACCATCTCATCCTCTGACATCTCCTCCTCCTGCCTTCAGTCTTTCCCTGCATCAGGATCTTTTCTGATGATTGAGCCAACGTTGTTCATATTATGTTGCCAAATTACTGGAGCTTCAGCTTCAACATCAGTTCTTCCAGTGAATATTCAGTATTGATTTCCATACGATTGACTGGTTTGATCTCCTTACAGTCAAAGGGACTCTCAAGAGTCTTCTCCAACACCACAGTTGGAAAGCATGAATTCTTTGGTGCTCAGCCTTCTTTATGGTCCAACTCTCACAGCCATACGTGACTACTGAGAAAAGTTATAGCTTTTACTATACAGAACTTTGTTGGCAATTTTAGTATGCTGTCTAGGTTTGTCATAGCTTTTCTTCCAAGGAGCAAGCATCTTTAAATTTCATGGCTGCAGTCACTATCTGCAGTGATTTTGGAGCCCTGAAAAATAAAGTCAGCCACTGTTTCCATTGTTTCCCCATCTATTTGCCATGAAATGATGAGACTGGATGCCATGATCTTCGTTTTCTGAATGTTGAGCTTTAAGCCAACTTTTTCACTCTCCTCTTTCACTCTCATCAAGAGGCTCTTTAGTTCCTCTTCACTTTCTGCCATAAGGGTGGTGTCATCTGCATATCTGAGGTTATTGCTGTTTCTCCCTGCAATCTTGATTCCAGCTTGTGGTTCATACAGCCCAGTATTTCACATGATGTACTTTGCATATAGGTTAAATAAGCAAGGTGACAATATACAGCCTTGACATACTCCTTTCCCAATTTGGAACCAGTCTGTTGTTCCATGTCTGGTTCTAACTGTTGCTTCTTGACCTGCATACAGGAAGCAAGTAAGCAGTCTGGTATTCCCATTTCTTTAAGAATTTTCCACAGTTTGTTGTGATCTACACAGTGAAAGGTTTTAGCATAGTCAATGAAGCAGAAATAGTTGTTTTTCTGGAATTATCCAGTTTTTCTGTATTCCACCAGATGTTGGCAATTTAATCTCTGGTTCTTTCGCCTTTTCCAAATCCAGTTGTGTAATCTCGAAGTTCTCAGTTCACATACTGTTGAAGCCTAGCTTGAATGATTTTGAGCATTACCTTGCTAGCCTGTGAACTATATAAAAATTTTGAATATTTTAAAGATAATTTTCAAGGCTGATATAATAAAATTAAATTTCCCCATTTCTAAGTCTAATCATTCAGTCTTAATTTGACTAGAAATCATAACGTAGAAAGACTTTACAGATAAATCTGTTAAAAGTTATTTTTATTTAGAATTCTCTTCCAGATAAAATATATTTAATTTAATAATATTTTATTTTGTTCTGTAGCTTAATTCAAGAAGTGTTAAAGTATTAAAAATGATATTTGGAATTAAGGAATCTTTATAGATATTTTACCTGAAATACATTGAAACAGTCAGCTGAAAACTGAAAATATTATGCCAATCTGTAAATCTCAATAAATTAGAGCTAACATAGATTTATAAATGGTAGTTGGCATCATATTTGCTTGTTGTTAGATTGTTATTTGTGTTCCAAGGCACAAGCTACTTGTCAACCTATTATACATGATGTGTAATCAACAGAGCAAATGAACAAGCCAATCTGGCATAATGTCATAGTATCTTAAAATATATGTGAAAGTTTGGTATATAGACCATAAATATTTTTGTAGAAATGGGCTTTTTTGTTCTTTTTCTGACACTATTATTTTAAACAAGGATATAATAACTCATACTGTAGGAATTTTCTTCTTAACTGGAGTTATCTACCTGATATATTTATGCTGACTGGGAGTTTGCATATTTTTAGCTATGATGTGATACTTTGAACATCTTCTGACACAACATGCAGGCATGCATGCAGGGCATCATCGCTCCCTTTGTTGTAGGGTAATCTTGAAAGGGTGAAAATTCTGGATAAGTGTTTTCAGAGTAACAATATGGGCTTCCAGATACATTTAAAAATACCCAGTACTAATGATTAGAACCAGGAAAAAATCATATTACAAAACAGGTGTACTTTCTCTAAATGGCTGGAGTTCAGGTCTGTTTGGATTAATATGCATTATACGTACTCTGCAGATTAAGCTAAACCACCTGGGAAATGGATGGCCAATGAAGCACTTTATCTGCACACTGCAGGTACCTTGAGTAGTTTGCTACCTACAGCATAATTATAATTCTATTTTGATGTAGGCAGTGGTACAGTAGTTAAAATCATTTTCATTTCTTCCAGAATTTCCTGCAGAGAAATGCAAGCTGATGCAGTCTATTTTAAAACAATATTGTTTACCTGAATATAAGCCATAAAATCTAACCATAATTTGGAACCAGCTAGTATATCCTTCAATAGAAAAGGGAAGAATTATTATCTGTGTTGATGAACAGGTACATAATTAAATATAAATATTGTGAGAGTCCCTTGATACTTTGTTAATGAGATTTGTTTGATGCCTTTTTATATCAAAATTGCTCAAAGGTATTTGAATTTTTTAAATATATTTTGATTTTTCCACACATTTGAATGAAATGTAGAGTTGAAGCAATTAGGGAGTAGATGGAAAAATGTACCTTGACATCAGTGATTTAGACATTAGTGATTTAGACATATAAATGCATGTACACATGCATTGAATACAAGTTTATATACATGTGTAAATATTTTACATGAATATAAGTTTATATACATGTGTAAATATTTTACATATACTCAAATTTGAGTAATTTAGATAATTTTATTTTGATTTTAAAAGTGTACTTAGGAAATTTGCTGTGTGTATATCAGAATAGATTCACAAAAATGTGTACATCAAAATCCCTAGAATATATGGATATGTTACATTATACAGCAGAAGAGATTTTACAGTTGTCATTAAAAGTTACAGACCTTAAAATAGAGATATTATCTTGGATTATCTCACTGAGTCCAATCTAATCACATGAGTCTCTAAAGGCAGATAACTTTCTAAACTGGAGTCAGATGTAACAGGATGAATATCAGAGAGATTGAAAGCAAGAGAGCAGCTTGATCCACTGTTATTGGAGGGCATGTGGAAAGCATGAGAAAGACCACAGATAGTATTTAGGAGCAATGACAAATCTTTGCAATGACAAATCTTTGACAGCAAAGGAGACAGATGGGGACCTCAGTCCTGCAGTCACAAGGAAGTAGAATCTTCCAAACAACTTTAATGACTTTAGAAGCAGATTATTCTCCTGATCTTCCATTAAGAAAGGCAGCCCTGCCAACACTTTGATTTCAGCTTTATGAAACCCTGACCCACCCTAACTTGTGACCTACAAAATCTGTGAGATAGTAAATGTGTGTTGTTTTAGTCCACTAGATTTGTGGTAATGTGTTACTGCAATAGAACACTAATATACATGTTTTAACCTGACAGTTGGACAGAGATGTAAGTTAGTCTTTTTTTCTCTTTGTTTTTTACCTAATTTTTATGTTAGTTCCTCCGCACTGTGTAAGGATATTTTATTTGATAATTACCTGTGAGAATATGGCCCAAATGGAAGACCATCCTTAGTAACTACTGTTTCTACTTCTCTGTTAGTTCCACCAGGGCAACTCCTATACTGGACCAAGATAGGTGACTGCATCACCACACTTTCTTGCCTAATCATCTTGATCACACTCTGGAAAATCTATATATTTTTTTCAGGATGAACTGAAGGCTAGCAACAAGAAAGAAATAAACAAAAATAAAGAAATGCATACATTACTAGGGAAAAAAATCTTTTTAAAAATTTACCTGCAGTCAGTTTGGATGGCCCCATTAATAGACTTTCCAGTCTTAGTTCTTTTAATCTTTTAACTTTGAGAGTGAGTGTGTTAGCTAAAACCCAACCTTGGTTTGGAATATATGATTTCCATATATGGTAGGTTTTCTCAAATTTGGAATTTTTGTCTCATTACTGTCTTCAAGTAAGGTTATTTTGTATACATCTGTAAGGATGGTACTGTGGCCATGTAAGGCTTATTGTGTCATCTTGCCCTCAAAAAAAAATTATTCTGTCTTCCACCCAAAGATGTATACTCTCAACTAAAGCTTATATAATATGACAGCCATAAAAGTGTGCTTTGCAGATAACTGGCAAACAGAGAACCAATGTGGGAATGTAGCCACAGTCTATAGCTGTGATTGTGTGAAGGGTCCACCTCCGCCTATCATCTCGGCCTGGGCATCCTAGAAAGTCCTCATCAATGAAACAGCACCATGGTAATACAAGGACTCACTATTCCTGGTCAACTAAGGAGTTGCAGATGTTTTGAGGTTTTTCATACCCAATTCTCCTTTCTTTCCCCTATCCTTTAAGAGATTGTTGTTGTTTAGTCCCTAAGTTGTGTCTGATTCTTTTATGACCCCATGGACTTCAGCCTACTGGGCTCCTCTGTCTATGGGATTTCCCAGGCAGGAATACTGGAGTGGGTTGTCATTTCCTCCTCCAGGGGATCTTTCTGACCCAAGCATCAAGCTTGTGTCTCCTACATTGCAGGTGGATTCCTTACTACTGTGCCACTGGAGAAGCCCTGCTTTCAGAGCTTATTTGCTTTCCTTGTAATCCTTTTTCTCTTTCATTTGGCTTAATCTACATGATACTACTGATCATTTGTAAGAGATTATGGTCTGAATGTTTCTGTCCCCTCAAAACTTGTACACTGAAATGTAATCCCCAGATTGGTGGCATTGGGACGTGGGAGATGATTAGGTTGTGAGGGTAGTGTCCTCAGGATGTGATTAGGGGTCTTATAAAAGAGGCTCAGGAGCCCTCTGGCCCCGTCCACCCTGTGTCAGTCAGTCAGTCAGTTCAGTCGCTCAGTCGTGTCTGACTCTTTGCGACCCCATGAATCGCACCACGCCAGGCCTCCCTGTCCATCACCAACTCCCAGAGTTCACTCAGACTCACGTCCATCGAGTTGGTGATGCCATCCAGCCATCTCATCCTCTGTGGTCCCCTTCTCCTCCTGCCCCCAATCCCTCCCAGCATCAAAGTCTTTTCCAATGAGTCAACTCTTCGCATGAGGTGGCCAAAGTACTGGAGTTTCAGCTTCAGCATCATTCCTTCCAAAGAAATCCCAGGGCTGATCTCCTTCAGAATGGACTGGTTGGATCTCCTTGCAGTCCAAGGGACTCTCAAGAGTCTTCTCCAACATGACAGTTCAAAAGCATCATTTCTTCGGCACTCAGCTTTCTTCACAGTCCAACTATCACATCCATCCATGACCACTGGAAAAACCATAGCCTTGACTAGATGGACCTTTGTTGGCAAAATAATGTCTCTGCTTTTCAATATGCTATCTAGGTTGGCCATAACTTTCCTTCCAAGGAGTAAACATCTTTTAATTTCATGGCTGCAGTCACCATCTGCAGTGATTTTGGAGCCCCCCAAAATAATGTCTGACACTGTTTCCACTGTTTCCCCATCTATTTCCCGTGATGTGATGGGACCAGATGCCATGATTTTCGTTTTCTGAATGTTGAGTTTTAAGCCAACTTTTTCACTCTCCACTTTCACTTTCATCAAGAGGTTTTTTAGTTCCTCTTTACTTTCTGCCATAAGGGTGGTGTTCTGCATATCTGAGGTTATTGATATTTCTCCCGGCAGTCTTGATTCCAGCTTGTGTTTCTTCCATCCCAGCATTTCTCATGATGTACTCTGCATATAAGTTAAATAAGCAGTGTGACAATATATAGCCTTGATGAACTCCTTTTCCTCTTTGGAACCAGTCTGTTGTTCCATGTCCAGTTCTAACTGTTGCTTCCTGACCTGCATATAGGTTTCTCAAAAGGCAGGTCAGGTGGTCTGGTATTCCCATCTCTTTCAGAATTTTCCACAGTGTATTGTGATCCACACAGTCAAAGGCTTTGGCATAGTCAATAAAGCAGAAATAGATGCTTTTCTGGAACTCTCTTGCTTTTTCCATGATCCAGTGGATGTTGGTAATTTGATCTCTGGATCCTCTGCCTTTTCTAAAACCAGCTTGAACATCAGGAAGTTCACGGTTCACATATTGCTGAAGCCTGGCTTGGAAAATTTTGAGCATTACTTTACTAGCGTGTGAGATGGGTGCAATTGTGCGGTAGTTTGAGCATTCTTTGGCATTGCCTTTCTTTGGGATTGGAATGAAAACTGACCTTTTCCAGTCCTGTGGCCACTGCTGAGTTTGACAAATTTGTTGGCATATTGAGTGCAGCACTTTCACAGCATCATCTTTCAGGATTTGAAAGAGCTCAACTGGAATTCCATCACCTCCACTAGGTTTGTTCATAATGATGCTTTCTAAGGCCCACTTGACTTCACATTCCAGGAGGTCTGGCTCTAGGTGAGTGATCACACCATCATGATTATCTTGGTCGTGAAAATCTTTTTTGTGCAGTTCTTCTGTGATTTCCTGCCACCTCTTCTTAATATCTTCTGCTTCTGTTAGGTCCATACCATTTCTGTCCTCCACCCTGTGAGGGCACAGCAAAAAGGTTTTGATCATACACAGAATCTGATCATACACAGAATGTGATTTTGCTTTGGTCTTGGACTTCCTAGCATCTAGAACTATAAGAAATAATTTTCTATACTTCATGAGCCACCCAGTCAGTGATAGAAATTGACTATGACTATGACTATTTCAGGTTTTCTTTTGGGGGTAGGAGAAGCACAAAGTTGAAAAGTATGTTTAATGATTAGGATCAATCCGTGCAAATATATTTTTCCTCAGGATTTAACTTGCCTTTGGGTTTAATCATGCTAATGGTCCATGTACATGTGGCCTTAAAAAAAAAGATGCCATTTTTTCTTTTAAAGCATGACTTTTTCACATCAGTTGCTTTCCAGTGATCAATTGCATGTGCATATATTTTCAGTGGATTTGGTCCAACCTAGACTGCATTCCTTTTTGTGTTGAAAAATGTCTGAATTCCCATTTCATTTCTAAAGAGAGCAAGACTGATGAATCCTAGTCAAATTAATAGTCAAGTTAATCAGTTATCTTTATCTACTCAGATAGTCCGTTTTTATGTCATGATTAATTTGTTGAGTGGAATCTCTTTTCTGAAGGAAGTAATTTTCTGACATTAAATTTTTTTTGTTCTAAAAGTTAATGTTGCCATATATTTCAATATCAGCAACAGACTTAATTTCTAATAATAGAAGTGAAAAAACATTTTGCCCTACAACCAAATATAGTATATAGATTATTTATAAATATTCTATTAACTAAAATACTACATAGCTTGTGTCAGCCCAAGTAGTATACATTAAAATCTGAATGAATATTTGAAAAGTGTGGCATAATGGCCATCTAAATAGTATAATTCTTATGTCCAAAACTATTGTATGTACTTGTGATTTCCTCAAGAAAGAGTGATCCTTAGTTTTATTATACCTCTTGTTGTTCAGTCACTCAGTACTGTGCAACTGTTTGAGACCCCCATGGACTGTAACATGCCAGGTGCCCTGTCCTTCACCACTTTCTGAAGCTTACTCAAACTCATATCCATTGAGTCAGTGATACCATCCAACCATCTCATCCTCTGGCATCCCTGTCTCCTGCCTTCAATTTTCCCCAGCATCAGGGTCTTTTCAAATGAGTCAGCTCTTAGCACCAGGTGGCTAAAGTATTGGAGCTTCAGCTTCAGCATCAGCATCAGTCCTTCCCATGAATATTCAGGACTAATTTCTTTTAGGATTGACTGGTTGGATCTCCTTGCAGTCCAAGAGATTCTCAAGAGTCTTCTCCAACATCACAATTCAAAAGCATCAATTCTTCAGTGCTCTGTCTTTTTTATGATCCAACTCTCACATCCGTACATGACTACTGGAAAAAGTATAGCTTTGACTAGATGGAACTTTGTCAGTAAAGTAATATCTCTGCTTTTTAATACATTCCCTAGACTTGTCATAACTTTTTTTCCCCAAGGAGCAAGCTTTTTTTAATTTCATGGCTGCAGTTACATCTGCACTGATTTTGAATCACAAGAAAATAAATAACTCAATAGAAAAAAATTGGATTATAGGACTATGTTAAAGAAACTTTACAAATTATTTTATTGAAATGTATTTGGCATATAACATTATGATTAAGATGTATGCCATGTTGATTTGATATATTTATACATTGCAGTATGATTTCTATTTTAGAGTTAGATGGCATCTCTGTCACATTATATAATTGTCATTTTTTTTGTTGCTGTTGTGGGAATAATTAAGATCTAGTTTCTTAGTAAGTTTGACGTTTGTGATACAATACAGCTGACCCTTGAATAACATGGGTTTAAACTTCAGGAGTCTACTTATACTTGGATGTTTTTCAGTAGTAAATGCTGCAGTACTATGTGGTAGTGGTTGGTTGAATCTGAGGATGCAGAGGAACTGTGGAGAAAAAGAGTAAACTATAAGTTTTATGCAGATTAAACCTCACATTGTTAAAGAGTCATTATTGGTGTCCATTTCTTCCATTCTTCAGTCCCTGTCAACTATAATTTTTCTCTATATTTAGGAGTATATTTAGGAGTTCAGCTTTCTTAGATTACACATGCAAGTGATACCATGCAATATTTATCTTTATCTGACTTCCCTCACTTAGCATAATGTCCTCAGGGTCCATCACTGTTGTTGCAAATGGCAGAGTTTCCTTCTTTCTCTTGGCTGAATAGTATTCCATAGTATATGCCACATCTTTTTCTTCTTCTTTTTTTTTTTTTCTTTTTTGCTGACTGTGCCTCACAGCTTGCATGATCTTGGTTTCCTCCCTGACCAAGGATTAAACCTAATGTGTACTTAGGTTGTTTGCACAATAGTTATTGTGAATAAGTCTATAATAAATATGGGAATGCATATATCTCTTCTATAACCTATTTTCATTTCATTTGTATATATATCCAGAAATGAGATTGGTGGATCGTATGGTATTAATGGTTACTTTTTTGATTTTTTGAAAAAAGTCCATATTGTTTTCCACAGTGGCTGAACCGATTTACATTTCCACCAACAGTGTACAAGGGTTGTTTTGCATCATTTTTTAATACCTGTTCTAATATTTCTTTGTTTTTCTTTTTTTGTAAAGCTTTAGGTCATGGTAAATTTTATGTGACTGAAATAAGATAGATGTAATGTCTTCTAGTTTTTTTAAGAATACCCTTTACATTCATTAAGAAAAAAAGATGGTGGTAGTTCATTCTCTCTCTCAGATGCTGATAATTAGAAACAAATATTTCAAAGACAAATTAGCCCTTTATATCTAGCAATCAGGCCAACAGTGTTATAATAATTATTACAATAAAATTGAAAGCTTTATTATGTAGGGTTTAAAAAACATACCATCTTTGAAATGGAAAATATATTTCTTATATTCCCAAATCACCCTCTATGATTACTGAATCTCTTAAAATTTTTCTTCTATTTAATTGCAATAGATCACTAAGGACTTTATGTTTATATCTTTGATTTATTGATGTCTAATTTCACAATTTCTTCCGTATTAAAATGAATTGTCCAGCTAACATGTATTATAGTACCAGTTAGAATCAGTCTGTAAAATCATCCTTGCATATCACAGTCACATTTGCCACAGTTTGTATCTTTTGTGATTATGTTTCTATACCTGTATTAACATAATGGATGTGTAGCCCACTAGAGAATGTTTTAATTTACTGAAACTTGTTACCATTAACAGGAAGTGTCAGAATAATAAAGTAGCTGATTCTGCATTTCTGTAGGGACCTTAAAAACAAGGTCCTTCATCTAACAGAATAATTTATCTTATTCATCTTTTTGCTAATGTCAACTTAAAAAATATTCACAACCTAAAAGTTGAGAGTTATGTTTTATTTGCTAAGAATTTTTAGGACTTCCAGCCTGGGAGATAGCATTTCAGGTAACCCTGAAAGAATTGCCCCAAAGAGGTGAGGGGAGGAGCCAGGTTACACAGAAGTTTTGCAACAAAGGGCCAGTAGTCTGAACATCAAAAGATTATTGTTAGTTAAAAGAAATCAGATATCCCAATTCAAGGAATTTAGGCACCCCACTCCAGTACTCTTGCCTGGAAAATCCTATGGATGGAGGAGCCTTGTAGGCCGCAGTCCATGGGGTCTCTAAGAGTCAGATACGATTGAGTGACTTCACTTTCACTTTTCACTTTCATGCATTGGAGAAGAAAATGGCAACCCACTCCAGTGTTCTTGCCTGGAGAATCCCAGGGATGACGGAGCCTGGTGGGCTTCGTCTATGGGGTCGCACAGAGTTGGACACGACTGAAGAGCCTTAGCGGCAGCAGCAGCAGCTTTTCCAGGCATGGGAAGATGCAGGAGTCTGGATTCCTGATATCATTCCTTTCACATCCATCTCAGTTATCTGGGCCCAGTATCATTGTCTTTCGCATCCCGAGTTACTCAGAGCTCACAGTAGGGAGTGGCTGCAATCTGATGGCTACTAGATGTCAGGTATTCTTCTCCTTGAGTGCCCTTAGGACTCAGGAACTCACATCGGAGGGCTAGAATCACTGATGAGTGTGACATCCTTGTTTACTGATATGGCAGGAAATATTCCCTTTCTTACAAATATACACATTACCAATAAATTAGATATCTCTCAATATAGTATTGCAGTGTTATCAGTGGTTTCTCTTGTTATACTAAGGATACATCTTAGTGGTTGGAGCAGAGACTTAAGACACATGAAGTAGCTCAGAAACTACATTGCTGCACACAATTGTCTATAAATTTGATGTGTTGAGCTATAGAGGCATTAATACCAAAAAAAGGATAATATATTTAAAGTCCCTGATTACTGTGGCATCTGTACAATGCCACAAATTCAAAACAAAAATCAATTCATTTTATAAGGATAAAAGAAAGATTCATTCTCTTCCTTTGTACTTAGAAGTTAAGTAACATACCTTTCAGGAAACTCACAATAAAAATAGAAATGACAGTAAAAACAAATGATGGTGCTATCATAATATTGACTGTTTAGGAAGTTCATACTTTATCTCTTTTAATCCCATTAAGAGAAGGATTGCTGTTTCCATTTTAGGAGAATATTGCAGTTCATAAAGGATTAAAACTTGGGTATGGACACAAAGCTAATAACAACAGCTAAGACTGAAGCTTTGGTTTGTATGTATTAAATTATGTCATCCTACTCTGAAAATATTATTTACCTGATTATAAGTAAAAAATTATGTAAGTTATTTTACATTATTCATCCACTTTATACGTGGGATGCTTTTAAATCTTTAACTAACTGAGTTTGAACACTGTCTTTCTTCCATGAAAAATATATAAGAGGATTGATAAAGAAAGAACTCACTAGCCTTGTAAGAAGTGATAGGTAGCAAAGGACAGATAATCACAAGTTTTGAGTATCATATAAGTATTTTAAAGCCAGTTATTTGAAGTATATTAAATAAGAATCAGATAGATATCTAATTTCCACAAATAAAAAAAATCAAAAACTATTTAATATATAAAATGATTTTAAATAGTTTAAAAAACTGTGTTAATAAGGGTAAGGCCTTCTGCTAATGGACATGAAGACAAGGCCAGATTTCTCCTCCTGCCATAAAACTGGCAACAAAGCAAAAAACGTATGAAATAATTTTATTCAGACCCTGGACAACAGGCAATGCATCAACTGTGATCCCTAAGAGAAGAGAGACTGTGGTAAAACCTGTAATCTGGGGTAAGACATGGACCTTTCCTCTTTAAGGCATTTTCCAGGGGACAGTGCAAAGAGGGGAATCTCAAGCTAAGCAAAAAAGCTTTACTGAGTTGTTCAGTTCAGTACAGTTCAGTCATTCAGTTGTGTCTGACTCTTTGAGACTCCATAGACTACAGCATGCCAGGCTTCCCTGTCCATCACCAACTCCCGGAGTTTACTCAAATTCATGTCCATTGAGTCGGTGATGCCATCTAGCCATCTCATCCTCTGTCATCCCCTTCTCCTCCTGCCTTCTATCCTTCCCAGCATCAGGGTTCTTTCCAGTGAGTTGGCTCTTCACATCAGTTGACAAAATTATTGGAGCTTCAGCTTCAGCATCAGTCCTCCCAATGAATATTCAGGACTGATTTCCTTTAGGATTGACTGGTTGAATCTCCTTGCAGTCCAAGAGGCTCTTAAGAGTTTTCTCCAACAGCACAGTTTGAAGGCATCAGTTATTTGACACTCAGCATTTGTGGTCCAACTCTCACATCCATATCTGACTACTGGAAAAACCATAGCTTTGACTATATGGACTGGCGAATGGAATGGCAAACCACTTCAGCATTCTTGCCTTGAGAACCCTATGAACAGTACAGCATGTTACTTTGATACATTTGTGTGCTGTAACATGATTGCCAATATAGTGAGATTTATTAGGTATGATAATTCAGAGTTGTGGGAGTTCTTAAAAAATATATATCAATCAATCCTTGGGGAATTACTTTCAATCCAAGGTGAAACCTCGGTTATACCTGCAAATCCTGATCTTAAAGAAATAGTTACAGAAAATAAATAAGTACATGTTTATTAAAGCAGAAAGACTTTATTAAAGTTTAGCATGTCCCCATTTAGCAGCCCTAATATAGCAAATAAACTCTGCGGACCTAAAATTTTTTCTCAAACCTGAAGCTAAAATCCACTAACTGTGAAAAGCTCTCTCCATGGCTTTTGAGGTATTTTTTATCTATCGAATATTCTATCAAGAAATCCTTTTAAGTTAGTAGAAACTTGTAGTGAAGATCTGTAGCTGTACAGATAAATTATTACACCTGGGAAATTGTTATAGTTGTCATAGTTGTAGGTAACATAGCTTAAGAGCTCTTTAAAGATATACAGTAAAGAAATATGATCTGTTTTGTCCATTTCTATGTTTTAATTGATCTTGTTTGAATATTTGCAAATTTGATTGGCAAGGATGGATGACATATGCCTAGTTTACACCTTCTTCACCTCTGGTTTGAATCCAAGAACCACATGGTTAGAATGGCTTATTAAAGAATTTTATTTTCTGTACAAATTCCTCATTAATCAAATTATTGTTTTTAAAATTCTATTTTTACTACATGACAAATCATCTTTAGAAAATGTATTCCAAGTTGTTGTTTCTAGCAACTGACATTTAAGTCAGTAAACATATTGGATTGTGGAACATAATCAGCTCTCTTTGGGGAGAATAAAGCAAAGGAAGCTGATATTTCTATAAAAATGAGAAGTTTTGAATTTCTACATTTTAGGGAGCTACACATGGCCTTGAGTAAATTATTTAACCTACCTGAATTTTGGTGACTTCATTTATAAAATAAAATTAATGCCAGTTCCATAGCTTATGTTGAGGAATAAATTAGAAAATATTTGTCAAGTGTTTACCACTTTCCCCAGCATATGTTATATGCTATATAAATGTTAGCTATTATTGCAACTATAATAAAATTCTGCTCGATTTAATTATTCAAAAAATTAAATTTGATATTCTCTAATGAGCCTATATTACTTAAATCTTTTGTTACTTTGATTTGAAGATAAGAACAATTGTATTAAATGGTAGTTGAATTGATATCTTGAGTAACTAAGGCACTAAATTTTGAGAGATTAATAAAAATATATATTATTTAATATTCAGTATATGTTATGATTAATAGATAATATTTGTTAAATTAACAAAATAAAACATGTGGCTTAAAAGTGAAAATAATAGCTGATATATGTGTTTAGAATGAAATGTTCATAAAATAAACTTGGATGGAAATAGAATACTAAAAAGACAGTTTTACATCTAAAATCTATTAGCATTTATTTTGGAAAATAGTGAAAATGGTTATCTTAGCATCTACTAGCAAGCAATAAAATGCAGAAAAGCAATACAAGATCAGAGACAGGAACCCAGGTTTTAGTCCTCATCCTTTTCCTTACCCCAAACTTTTCCATTAACTATGCAGCTTTATCATGTTCTGAAAGTGTTTTGTTTTTCTAGATTTAGTCTCCTCACATGAAGGAACAAAGTGAAAATATTAATTCTAAAGAATTCTAGGGTAACTTTCAGTCTAAAATATCTTTGATAAACTTTCTGATGAATAATACTCAGGTCCAGGCATAGATCCCAGGAGTTTGGTAAAAGTTAAAGAGAGATACTAGAACCAGAGAAAGACTTGCAGGAAAATTGTAATTAAGTTATTTGGGGATAGGTAACTTAATTGATAGTTTTAAAGTAAGTTATTGAGAAAAATAAATGATTTCCAAAGTATCAAACTACAGAAAACAGTATCTCCAAAGCTGACTACAATTTTATATTTAATTATCTTCGGCCTATAGATAATATATAAGCTGAACAAATAGACTAGCTTATTGACTTGGGCAATGCAATTATATGATCTGTACCTCAATTCCTTTTGTGTGTGTGTGTGTTTTTTAAATTGTGTACTATTCATTAGTAGATGAGAGTGGAAGTGTATGTTATTGAGTGTGCATGAAATATGGTGATAGAGATGATGCTAATTTATAACATAAAAATTCAACAGCTGCTAGTTATTATCTGTCTCTAGACTGTGAGCTTATTTTTTTCAGGCAGAAGGAGTGAGAGTTAGTTTGGTTCATCATTGTCATGAGAATTTAACCTTTCCCAGAGTAGGGACTCAATAAATGTTGCAAACTCACGGACTTGGCTCTTTGCATTGCTCGATTTTAACTCTGGTCCTGCAGCTTTTGAAATTTCCATGATTCTATTTTTATATGAAATTGTGATTTGAGACTGTCAGCCAAGACTAATGAGAATAAGATGAAAAATTTTATTAACTTTTAAACAGGCTCTTAGCCTTTCTGGAGAGCCACTGGTGATGAGTCATCATGCTATTTCAGTGTGACTATCAAGTTTGTGTTCAGAATAGAATCTCTAGTTGTGACATGCCTCATTTTTATAACTTTTTATATAATGCTAAAATGATAATTTAATTTATATAATATCCCAGAAGAGAATACGCCTGAAGAAAAGAGCAAAAGAAATTTAGGAAAAAGAAATATTACTGCTGGAAAAGAACTGCGTAGCTTCATAAGATAAATGCAGTCTTCAACAACTTGCTGTCAAATAAAGCTATAAATTAGTCATTATCAGACTCAGATTCTAGTTCACATTAATTTAGTAACTATTTTGGACAAATTGTTATCCTATTAGAAGCTCAGTTTCCTTAAGAGGAAGATTTTTCAAGCCGACAGTTTCTAATATCCCTCACAGCACTGTTAAGCACAGACACTGGAGAAATTTTCATTGTATTCTGTTCTCCTTGGGAAAGACTACCCACTCCAGAATTCTGGCCTGGAGAATTCCATGGACTGTATAGTTCATAGGGTCGCAGAGAGATGGACATGACTGAGTGACTTTCACTTACTCACTTACTCCTTGTTATTCATGACAACTTGTTTGGTTGAGAAAATAATTCAGGCTTACAGTACAAACATACATTCTAAAATCATACTTTCTAACTTTAAAATTTTTATTTATCACTAGTGAAGAAAAATTTAATTCGTGTATGAGAGATTCTGTTTCAAGACTTTTAAACTTTCAACCATTATAATAAATTGACTCTTAAAGATATATTATGTAAACATAGTTTGGTCATGTTTTTTGGGTAGTGCTGGTGGTATCATATAAGAGTCATATAATAAACACAGGCTAAATTCCCTTTTTGTAGGAATTTAAGAATTATTCCTCTATCTTTTTTGGTAACACACTGTACGTATGGAGTAAGAGCCTCTGAAAAATGTGACTTTTATTTCAAGATTTAAGCCAATGTCAACCTATACAAAACACAGGTATACATAATATAAAGCTGTTTATAGGCCAGATTTAAAATATTTGGTGCCATTCAGATGTACTCAATGATGGTAAGAAAATAATTAGAGCTATTTGAGAATAGTGCTAGGTGAAGCATCTCTAAATGCTAGCCAGTTCACCTAGCTCATGCCCAAACTGTAGACATGAAAATAATTTCTGTTGCCAACTTATCTGAGGCACTATGTTTTACTATGTAAGAGATTTTCACAATTATAACTTGAGTTTACAATAGCAACATTAAGATTAGTACACATGTAAACTTCCTGTTGTAACAAGTTGTCTTCTTTTTAAAAAATGCCTTTTTCACACAGTGGATAATTTTACACTGAGCACAGTGAACGCTTTATATTACCAGTACCTTAGATTATTTATTTATTTTATTATTTGGCTGTAGCAGGTCTTGTTGCTGCCCATGGGCTTTCTCTAGTTGTGGTGAGCAGGGGCTGCTCTTCGTTGTGTTGTGCGGGCTTCTTATAGTGATGGTTTACTTGCTGCAGAGCACAGGCTCTAGGCTGTGGGCTTTCTTAGCTGCAGCTCAGGGGCTCTAGAACACAGCCTCAGTAGTTGTGGTGCACAGGCTTAGGTGGCTCTGCAGTGTGTAGAATCTTCCTGAACCAAGGATTGAAACCATGTCCCCTGCATTGCAAGGTGTATTCTTAACCACTGAATCACCAGGGAAGCCCAATGTTACCTGCGATTTAAAAGCAAACCTTCCAGGCTGAGTGGAATGAAGGATTCATGGAAAGACCATTATTAACAATGAAAAACGAATTATTAACCTGAAACATTTCTCTGAGGGATCCATGATTATATTCACTAGGTCTACAAAACAACAAATTGAGTCAGAAATGGTATTCCCTCCCATCTGAACCCAGCTGATCACATGTCACATATAGCTATTGGCATGTACCTAATTTCTGGCTGATATACCTAATTTCCTCAGCTATTCAAGAAAGCATTTTGGATGCAAGTTTCTATACTATTGTAGAAAAATAACTTAGCATTTACTCTGATTTAATATACCTATATATTTGTTTTTGTTAGTGTATTTTTAATTAGGAGATATATGCATAGAATAGTGAGTAAAATCTTAATGAGCTAATGCCTAATATAAGAACATAGTCATTTACTACCATCTTGTCCATAAATTAAGAACTTTCCAATAACCCTAATGCTGTTTTGGGGGATATTTTGGTTTGGTATTTGTGATCACATCACATTTACCTACCACTCCTAAAAGTATTTATTATGTTGACAATTGGATTACATTTTTTTACTTTGTTTTAGATTTACTCTTTGTATGTATCAGATCAGATCAGATCAGATCAGTCGCTCAGTCACGTCCGACTCTTTGCGACCCAATGAATTGCAGCACGCCAGGCCTCCCTGTCCATCACCAACTCCCGGAGTTCACTCAGACTCATGTCCATCGAGTCAGTGATGCCATCCAGCCATCTCATCCTCTGTTGTGCCCTTCTCCTCCTGCCCCCAATCCCTCCCAGCATCAGAGTCTTTTCCAATGAGTCAACTCTTCACATGAGGTGGCCAAAGTACTGGAGTTTCAGCTTTAGCATCATTCCTTCCAAAGAAATCCCAGGGCTGATCTCCTTCAGAATGGACTGGTTGGATCTCCTTGCAGTCCAAGGGACTCTCTAGAGTCTTCTCCAACACCACAGTTCAAAAGCATATCCCCTATCAATGTCTAGTTTCTGACTCAGAAGTTTGTACAAATAGAATTATACTGTACACATTCATGTTTGTCTTTTTTTTTTAAACTCTATTTAATGTTTACTACAGCCATCTAGTTCTGTTATGTGACTGTTGTTCATTCAATTTCATTGTTTTAACAATGAATGATGATTATGATACTGCTCTCATATTAACTGTAGATATTATTATTAAATATATCAAGTTGAGTTTATTTGAGATGAAGCTCAGATATGAATCTCTGTAATCTGGCTCCAAGTACTGAACTCTTAATCATTTTAATGGAGGCCATCTCACTATCTATTTCATAGTAACATGTTGCCCATTCTTTTATTGGTGGAGACAAGTTGTTTCTGCTTTTCTTGTGATGACTAATGAGGTTTTCTATACTCTTATACAAATATCCTAGTTTAAATGTATGAGAACTTACCTAATGTATAAATTTATGACTGAAATTGATGGAATGTAGTGTATGCAAGAATGCAGATTTATTAGATGACTTCAAACATTTTCCAAAGTGGTGATAATAGTTTAGATACTTAAAATAGCATATGAGTATTTCCCTTGATCTACATTCTAGTCAAATTAGAATTTTAAATCTGTTCCCATTTGATGTATGTGGAATAGATTTACATGGGGATTTTAATTTGATTTTTTACTGACTTGTTTACATCTTCACATTTCTTAGTTGCCTAGTTGGGTTTCCTCTTTTGTGAAGTGGCCCTTTAAGACTTTTGCCTATATTTAAATAGATTCTTTCTCACTTCTCTAATTAATTGTAGAAGTTTTCAATATATTTTAATTGTCAGTTTGTAAATATTTTTTCACACAGTGTTTTTTACAGTTTTTGTAAAAGAATGATTTGTAATGCTATTGAATGGATTAATCTTTATTTTATAATTAATAACTAATTGTGTTTAGTTTTAAGAAATTGTTTCTTACCCTTAAGTTATGAAAATATTTTATTACTTTTTAAAATATTCATAATTATTCTCTTGTAGAGCTCTGATACACAAAAAATAGATTTTATGTATAGTGTACAGAAGAGACAAAATTTAATTTTTTACATATATCAGTAGTATTTGAAGGAGCTTTTTTAAAAAAAGTCAAATGATTGCTAGTGCCTCCTCTGTCATATATAAAATGACCATCTGTGCATGGAACTGTTTCTATTTATATGTCATTGTTTTTATTAACATCTAATCTTCTCCAGGGTTTCCTTGGTTATTATCCATTTTAACCACCAAATGAACTTTAACTCAATTTTCTAGTTTTCCCAATTTGCATTTTAAAGAAATAGTTTATAGCATAGCTATTAATTATTAGTAGCTGTATAATGACACATAATTATGGAAAAGGCAAGCCTAGATATATATCTTAGACGATTCAGAGTGTTATAACAGAATGCCATAGATTGGGTGGCTCATGAACAACAGAAATTTATTTTTCAAAGTTCTAAAAATTGAGAATTCCAAGATCAATGTTTCAGCAGATTTGGTGTCTGATGAGAGCTTGCTTCCTTGTTCCTAGATGACTGTCTTTTCACTGTATTCACATGGCAGAAAGGACAAAGGACCTGGACTCCCCTTTTTTTTTTAATTTTTTTTAAATTAAAAAAAATTTTAACTTTACAATATTGTATTGGTTTTGCCATATATCAACATGAATCCACCACAGGTATACACGTGTTCCCCATCCTGAACCCTTTTCTCTCCTCCATCCCCGTACAATCCCTCTGGGTCGTCCCAGTGCACCAGCCCCAAGCATCCAGTATCGTGCATCGAACCTGGACTGGTGACTCGTTTCATATATGATACTATTCATGTTTCAATGCCATTCTCCCAAGTCATCCCACCCTCTGCCTCTCCCACAGAGTCCAAAAGACTGTTCTATACATCTGTGTCTCTTTTGCTGTCTCGTATACAGGGTTCAGAGAAGGCAATGGCACCCCACTCCAGTACTCTTGCCTGGAAAATCCCATGGATGGAGGAGCATGGTGGGCGGCAGTCCATGGGGTCGCTAAGAGTTGGACACGACTGAGCGACTTCACTTTCACTTCTCACTTTCATGCATTGGAGAAGGAAATGGCAACCCACTCCAGTGTTCTTGCCCGGAGAATCCCAGGGATGGGGAAGCCTGGTGGGCTGCCGTCTATGGGGTCACACAGAGTCAAACACGACTGAAGCGACTTAGCAGCAGCAGCAGCATACAAGGTTATTGTTACCATCTTTCTAAATTCCATATATATGCGTTAGTATACTGTATTGGTGTTTTTCTTTCTGGCTTACTTCACTCTGTATAATAGGCTCCAGTTTCATCCACCTCATTAGAACTGATTCAAATGTATTCTTTTTAATGGTGGAGTAATACTCCATTGTGTATATGTACCATGGCTTTCTTGTCCATTCATCTGCTGATGGACATCTAGGTTGCTTCCATGTCCTGGCTATTATAGACAGTGCTGCGATGAATACTGGGGTACACGTGTCTGGACTCCCTTTTATAAGGGCACTAATCCCATTCATGAGAGCTCCTTCCTTATGACCTAATAATTTTCCAAAGTCTCCACCTTCAAATATTGTTATGCTGGGAATTATGATTTCAACATAAAATTTTTGGGGGGATACAAACATCCACTCTATTGTGTTATACACCAGATCTCCCAAATCAAGTCATTCTTGCATGCAGAATATATTTATTCCACCTCAATAGAAAAGTCTTAATTCATTCCATAATCAACTTTAAAGTCTTAGTCCAAAGTCTCATCAAAATATCATCTAAATCAGATATGGATGAGACTCAATGTACAATTTATCCTGAAGCAAACTGCTTTCCAGTTGTGAACTGGTGAACTGAAATAAGTTATGTACTTTCAAAATGCAATAGTGTAACAAGCATAAAATAGGCATTCTTATTCCGAATGAGAGACACAGGAAAAAAAAAAAAAGACCAACAATTCCCTTATAATTCACTAAACCTTGAGGCTCAAGAATAATCCTCCTTGTCTTGACTTTACTCTCCAGCCACCCTGGGGTGGAAGAACCATCTTCTGGACACACATTGCAGGGGCAGTCCTGATCATTGTAGCCAGCTGGTCATCCCTGCCCCACAGCTTGGGTGGCCCTGACTCTACAGTGCCTTTGTCCCCAGGTCCTACCTCCATGGTGTTTCTCTGATACAGTCCCGTTTGGAAGCAGTTCTGTGCCTGTGTTGCACATCTGTTAATCCAGGAAGCTCTATTCTTGAAACAAAGGTAGGGAGAGACATACCCGCAGGGATTATGTATCTCCTTAGTGGAGAAATGATGCCATACTGAATCTACTAAAATTTGCTTTTTGCACCCTCCAGAGAGGTGGCCACTGTGGCCCATCTCATAACAGGACCTACAAGAATCTCACTTGGAGTGACCAAGGAGCATGGAACCAGAGTGCAGGGAGCCTATGATGGGAGGCATTGCTAGGCCATACTCACTGAGGTCCCACAGGCACTGGCAGCCCCTCTTTGGAAACTGCTCTGCTTCTTTGCACTCTGGGCCTATGATGAGAGTGACAACTTGGGTGATCTTTGAATTGTCTTCAGGGTCATTCTTCCACATTTTAAAGAATAGCTCCTGGCTTCTGTTGATATGGCTGATCCATACTAATCTCACTGTAAAAGGATCCTTGGGTGCATCTTTAGTGTTCTCATATTTTTGGAGTACTGATAAGCTGAGAATTTTCTAGCTCCTTAAATTTTACTTTTCTTTGGATTAACAATTCCATCTTTAAGACACTGCTCTCTTCTTGAATGTTACTGGAGGGAATTGGGAGAAAACAAGCCATATTCTCAGCACTGCTTAGAAGTGTGTGCTCAGTCACTTCAGACATGTTCAACCCTTTGCAATCCCATGGACTGTAGCCTGCCAGGCTCCTCTATCCATGGAATTCTCCAGGCAAGGATACTGGAGTAGGTTGCCATTTCCTTCTCCAGGGATCTTCCCAACCCAGGGATTGAACCTGCAATTTGTATGTCTCCTGCATTGGCACTTTATCTCTTAAAGACCCCACCCTACTAGTGCCACCAGGGAAGCCTCAGCTAAATATTCAGTTTCATTGCTCACATTCTATCATCCACAAAGGACAAACATAATTCAGCCAGGTTCTTTGCCAGTTTATAACTAAGATTAATTTTCCTCTAGTTTTCGGTAACATGTTTCTCATTTTCATCTGAGACTGCATCACAATGGCATTTGCCATCCATATTACTACCATATAACTATTACTACTTAGATGATCTCTAGGAAAACTGAGGCTTTTTTTTAGCTCTTGTCTTTTCTTTCTGAGCTCTTGTTAGAATCATTCATAGCTATGTAAGATTTTTCTAGCATTCACCTCAGAACTCTTCCAGCCTCTACCCATTACCCATTTCCAAAGCTGCTTACATACATTTAGGTATTTATCTTATAGTAACATCCCACCTCTTGGTAGCAATTTCTGTCTTAGTTGATTCAGGCTACTATAATAGAATACTGCAAACTGAGTGGCTTTTAAACAACAGAAATTTATTTATAACAGTTCTGGAGGCTGGGAAGTCTAAAATCAAGTTACTAGCAGATTCAGTGTCTGGTTTCTAGGTCATATACAGCCATTTTTTGCTGTGTCCTCACATGGCCAAAAAGTCAAGGATGTCTCTGGACTCTCTTTTATAAAGGTAAGGTGGTTTAGTGGCTAACATATGTGACTCTTTGCGACCCCATGGGCTGTTGTCCACCAGGCTCCTCTGTCCATGGGGTTTTCCAGGAAAGAATACTGGGGTGTGTTGCCACTTCTTCTACAGGGGATCTTTCCCACCCAGGGATTGAACCTGGGTTTTCTGCATTGCAGTTTGCGCAAATTCTTTACCAAGTGAGTCACCAGGGAGGCTCTTATAAAGACATGATCCTGTTCATTAAGGTTCTACTCTCTTTACCTCTTAAAGACCCCACTTCCAAATATAATAACATTTTGTATTAGGATTTCAACATACAAATTTGGAGGGAGGCAGAAATACTCAGTCCATAGAGACATCAAAATCAAGGACTAACTTATATAGTTACAGGGTCAGACTTTATTTTTGGGGGCTCCAGAATAACTGCAGATGGTGACTGCAGCCATGAAATTAAAAGACGCTTACTCCTTGGAAGGAAAGTTATGACCAACCTAGATAGCGTATTCAAAAGCAGACATTACTTTGACAACAAAGGTTCATCTAGTCAAGGCTATGGTTTTTCCTGTGGTCATGTATGGATGTGAGAGTTGGACTGTGAAGAAGGCTGAGCGCCGAAGAATTGATGCTTTTGAACTGTGGTGTTGGAGAAGACTCTTGAGAGTCCCTTGGGCTGCAAAGAGATCCAACCAGTCCATGCTGAAGGAGATCAGCCCTGGGATTTCTTTGGAAGGAATTATGCTAAAGCTGAAACTCCAGTACTTTGGCTACCTCATGCAAAGAGTTGACTCATTGTAAAAGACTCTGATGCTGGGAGGGATTGGGGGCAAGAGGAGAAGGGGACGACAGAGGATGAGATGGCTGGAGGGCATCACTGACTCGATGGACGTGAGTCTGAGTGAACTCCGGGAGTTGGTGATGGACAGGGAGGCCTGGCATGCTGCGATTCATGGGGTCATAAAGAGTCAGATATGACTGAGCGACTGAACCGATAATTCTTTAGACAATCATTTAGTTCCAGTGTTTTCCCGAGCTACAAGTCGTTTTCCTTATTAATGAATCAACTTGCAAATACAGTCTTATACATGAGAATGACAAATACAAATGGGAAAATGATAGAGGAGTGGTTTATGCAAAAAATAAATTCAATTTTATGTGACCATTGAGTAACACCAGGTGGCGCTACTACCTTTAACACCAGGGTAAGGAACCTGCCTGTTATTGTAGGAGACATAAAGAGATACGGGTTCAATCCTTGGTCAGGAAGATCCCTTGGAGAAGGAAATGGCTATGCACTCCAGTGTTCTTGCCTGGAGAATTCCATGGACAGCAGAGCCTGATGGGTAACAGTCCATGGGGTCACAAAGAGTCAGACTCTCCTGAGCAACTAACACACACACACATTGACTAACACCAAACTCATTGGATACACTCTTATTTTTAAGTATTAAGAGTGATCACAAAATCTTAAAGATTCCTCATCTTGACTAAACAGGAGGAAGCCAGTCTCCTTTTTTTTTTTCCCCCACACACATTTACTTTAGAAAACCTTGAAGTACAGATTCTTTCTCTATTCTTTGTGATGTAAATGTTCTCCTAATACTTTGCCAGTTGTACAACTCTGGAGTATCTTTCTGAAGGACCTGGGTTATCTTTTCCAAAATATTCATCAAGGAAGATAAAGCCTACCTCTTTCTGTCTCTGAAGGAGACTAGGAACCAAACTTTGGTAAGTGCCAGCTGGCAAGAATAGATGGCCTAATCACCTTGACCCATGTCCCTCTTTCCCCCTAGTATCCTCAAGTACTTTTTCACTAGCTCAGGCAAGCACTTAAAAGCTCATGTATTTCTCTAATAATTAGTGATGTTGAACATCCTTTCATGTGTTTGTTAGCCATCTGTATGTCTTCTTTGATGAAATGTATATTTAGTCTTCCACCCATTTACTCAAGGGGTGAAGGTTCAATCCTTGTCAGTTGCAATGAGTTATCTCCTCACACCAGTCAACATGGCCATCATCAAAAAATCTACAAACAATAAATGCTAGAGAGGGTGTGGAGAAGAGGGAAACCGCCTACACTGTTTTAGGGGAATGTACAGCCACTATGCAGAGGAGTATGGACGTTCCTTAAAAAACTAAAAGTAGGGCTGCCTATAATTCAGCAATACCATCCCTAGGCATATATCCAGAGAAAACCATAGTTTGAAAGGATACATACACCCCGATGTTCCCTATAGTAATATGTACAATAATCAGGACATAGAAGCAACTTAAATGTTCATCAACAGAGGAATGGATAAAGTAGATATGGTACATATATGCAATGGAGTATTAGTGCAGGAAACACAGGAGATGTGAGTTCAATCCCTGGGTTGGGAAGATCCCTTGGAGGAGAAAATGCAACCCACTCCAGTATTCTTGCCTGGAAAATTCCATGGACCCCAGCCTAGTGGGCTACAGGCCATGGGATCACAAAGAGTCAAACACGACTGAGCATGCACAAACACATTACTCAGATAAAATGGAATAAAATAGTGCCCTTGCAGAGATGTAGATGGACCTAGAGATTTTCATACAGAGTCAGTATGTCAGTAAGTCAGTCAGAAAGAGAAAAACGAATATTGTATAATATTGCTATATGTGGAATCTAGAAAAATGGTATAGATGAACTTATTTGCAAAATAGAATCACAGATGTAGAGAACAAATTTATGGCTATCATGGTGGGGAGTGGGACAAATTCGGAAATTGGGATTAACATGTATACCTTGTGTTTGTGCGTGCTCAGTCACTTCAGTTGTGTCTTACTCTTGGCGACCCTATGGACTGTAGCCTGCCAGGTTCCTCTGTCCATGGGATTTTCCACAAGAATACTGGAGTGGGTTGCCATTCCCTCCAGAGGATTTTCCTGACCCAGGGTTTGAACCCAAGTCGCCTGTGTCTCCTGCATCTCAGGCAAATTCTTTACTGCTGAGCTACCAGGGAAGCTTTGTACATATACTGTGCTGTGCCATGCTTAGTCATGTCCAACTCTTTGCTACCCCATGAACTGTAGCCTGCTGGGCTCCTCTGTCCATGGGGATCCTCTAGGCAAGGATACTGAACTGGGTTGCCATGCCCTCCTCCAGGGGATCTTCCTGACCTACCATATATAAAATAGATAGCTAATGAGAACCTACTGTGTAGCATAGGAGACTCTACTCAGTGATCTGTGGTGACCTATATGGGAAGGAGATCCATATATATATATACATATATATATATATATAAAATTTACTTTGGTGTAAAACAGAAACTAACTCAAAATTGTAAAGCAATTATATTCCATTTTTTTTTTTTTTAAAGGGCCTGATCCCATGCACCTTTTCTTTCTATGGGATAGAATTCAATCTGTCTTCCCTATTGTACTAGTCTTGAATAGCCAGTTTAACTTGTCTGGTTCAAATTCTCTTTCTATATATTCAGAGGATGTTTAATTAACAGTCATCTAATTTTGTCAGAAACAAGACATTATAGCTAATTTGAAAATTATAAATTTATTTGCTTTAACTTAGAGAAGCAAATTTCTAGGGAAAATAACTTTGAAGTAGTTGAATATAGTTAAAATTTAAAGAAATTGAATAATGAATTTCTCTAGCTGTGACTTAACATGTTGTAATGAAATTTGTAAGACACTGAAGATAATATTAGCTCAGCAATGAATATAAGTTCTCTCCAGCACTGGAAAACTTTTGACAGTGTATATAAATCTAGTCTACATTATCATGGAGTTTAAAAATGTGCATTTTCATCAGGGTCTCAGTATGCTATTTTTGTTTCTGAGGAAGCTGAAACTGGCTGTTATTAACTATGGAGAGAATCAAGGACATCTGTTTATCTAAGAATATTAGAAAAGAACTTAGGCAGAATTGATGCAATTTTCAATTAGGCTGTTTTCTTATTCATAAGCACTTTCTACAAATGTAGGAGACACAGTGTAAGAGACACACAGATATCTTTGAAATTGTCAAAATATGAGCTTGAAATAATTGCTCTTCTTTTTCTGGTCTTACTTTTTAGCATATTTGTTTGTGTGTCTTCATAAAGTTACACTCACTGGTGTGCTGTAAATGTTTAACAATTTGCTCTTAGGAAGGAAAAACCCCTAATTTGTAGTGTCTGCCAATATTCATTTTATAGACATCCAAGCTTCCAGAGATATTGCTAATGAGGATTTGGGAAGAAATTCACAAAACCAACTCTTCCAAACTGCTGTGAGCCAATTTTAGCACACCTCTGGTTACATACATAGTTTTTAATGTTACTGAATTATCTACTAATTATCAATTAATTCTGGTTATTTCTCCTTGGAGATACTAGACTGAATTGAGCTTTCTTTCCTCCTTGTGGTTGAATGAGCCGTTATGATTACTTCTGGTCAGTAGATGATAGCAGAGGTATTGAATATCACTTTCAGTCTAGATTATTTAACTGCCTTTGGAAGACCCTCCAGAACTCTCTTCCCTCTTCCAGGTGAGCATCTTCCAGATTGTAGTTTGTCATCACCTTCAGTCCTAGAGTAAAGATGAAAAGCATGGAAGCACAATTAATGTATGATAGACATTTGATATGAATGAAAATTAAATCTTTGTTATAGTGAACATAAATGTCAGGGTGTTTTGTTATTGCAGCATTACCTAACCTATCCTTTCTGATAAATTATATATTATCAATGTTTATAAAATGTCTTTCCATTTATATACTTTAAAATACTAAATGTCTTATGTCAGACATTGCAATTTGTTAAAAAGTGTATTTCTAGATTTCAGTTAGTCAGCCCTCATTTTTCTATAGAGTCAAAATGTCAAGTCAGTTTCTTTCTTTCCCTCAATTCTTGTCTCGTCAACAAAAATTTGGAATGACTGATTAATTACAGATCAAGCTAGCAGGATTTCTCAGCTCCTGTCTTCTTGTAGCAAGATTCAAAACAATAGATTGGTTACAACTCAGTTATAGGTCAATCAGATCTTTTATTAAACAGAAAGTGGATAGTACACTCCTGAAATGTGGGAATGGGCTGATCCTGAAGGAGTGGCCATGATCTGTCTTGGCTTCCCTTTTTATACTCCCTGTCTCTTCCTCTTGGTTTTGCTTTGTGCAAAATGCAAATGGCCATACCCTCAAGGCCAATCAGGGAAGAGGCATGTCTGGGCACATATAAAATAGGGCTTTTACATATTTATCAGGGTTGGGATGGACTGAAAGTTTTGATTGACAGTTTCAAATTACATAACAAAAGGCTCTAATTCTGCATGTCTTTCCCATCATTCCGTCTGTTATAATCAGATGTATGTATGTATAGAATATTTATGAAACCTTAATGGTCTCCTAGCTGCATAAAGTTACTTGAGGACACAGCTGTGCATCAAGGGCACATGTGCCTGAGTTGGAGAAGCCCCTGTGGTTGATTTCTATCCACTGAATGTTCTTTTAGGGCACATGTACAAGAGTTAGAAAAGTCTTTGTGGTTATTTGTGTAGCATATCTGTGAGCTCTCCTGGGCTTCTCTGGGGTGGGGTTTAGAACTGCTTGTATCCTTTTCAGCGAGGCCACCCCTCATTGCTCATGCCTAACTTTCTACCTAGCAAAATGGCTATATCGTCAGAACCCAAAACAAAAACAAAACATACAAACAAACCAAAAAAAAAACCTGGACCCATCAACAAGGGCAGTAAAGGATATTTTCTTTTCCCTTTCACATTTATCTTCCCTGGTCTTTGAGATTTTTACCATTCCCCTAAGGACTTTTGTTTTCTTCTGCCAACATAATTAGCTTGTTTACTTAATTCCCTTTCACTTTTTCACTATTGTTCCCATTTGAAGTCAACACAACTTTTCTTTAAAAATATTTATCTTTGAATCCTAAAACAAATTTGATTATCAGAAGCATAGTCATCTAGATTCATATATTTTCTTTTTTGATTTTCAATGTTGTGTTAATTTATGCTACACAGCAAAGTAATTCAATTATAGGAATTCTTTTTTATATTCTTTTCCACTTTATTTTATCATAGAATATTGAATATAGCTCCCTGAGCTATACAAGAGGACCTTATTGTAATCCACCCTATATGTAATAGCTTGCATCTACCAAACCCAAATCCCCACTCCATCTCACTCCCCCCACCACCTCCTTGAGCAACTACAAGTCTGTTCTCTGTGTCTGTGACAGACTCCTATTTTCAATAACCTCCTGAGCCTTTGCATTTCTAATAAAATTCTAGAGACTTACTTCTTTAACTTGTGAAATTGTATGTATCTTTAAAAGATAGTTTCTTCTCATACTAGCTTTATGCATTCATTGATACATATTTTCACGCCCTATGACTAAAACCCCAGTTAAGTGTGAAGTGAAGTGTGAAAGTCGCTCAGTTGTGTCAGACTCTTTAGTCCATGGAATTTTCCAGGCCAGAATACTGAAGTGGATAGCCTTCCCCTTCTCCAGGGGATCTTCCTAACCCAGGGATCGAATCCAGGTCTCCCACATTGCAGGCAGATTCTTTACCAGCTGAGCCACAAAGGAAGCCCAAGAATACTGGAGTGGGTAGTCTGTCCCTTCTTCAGGGGATCTTCCCGACCCAAGAATTGAATCGGAGTTTCCTGCATTGCAGGCATTAGCAAATGTGTCTTAAAAATCTGTGGACTCCAGGCAAGTTTTACTACCACAGCTCCATCCTTAGCCTTAGATGCAGTTGCTAACAGGGAAAAGAAACACAGTTTGGAACAGGTGTTCAGGCACTGCCTATCAATAACTAATGCAATCATACATTTAAATTTCCATTTCCCTTTCTCACTGTTGTTCCCATTTTGAATTCAAGAAAAATATTCTTAAAAAGATTTCTACCATGTATCATCTTCCTAATCTCATACAAATTTGGAGGAATTAATTATTTCTAAAAATACTTTGTAGCTATCTGCTGAAAAAAATCTTAACACAAGAAATATCCAAGATCAAAAAAAAAAAAAAAAATCCAAGATCATCACAATCACTGTGACATGTATATGTCCAACAATACATGATGGATTGAAAAAAGTCATATACCCATGCAATGTTATATTATTCAGCCATATAAAGGATGAACCCTGAAAATATGCTAAGTAAAATAAGCCAGACACAAAATAACAAATATGATTCTACTTAAATTGAGTATCTAGAAGAGGCAAATTCATAGAGACAGAAAGTAAAACAGAGATTACCAGAGGCTGGAGGTGTGGGTAAATAATGAGTTACTGCTTAGTGCATATAGAGTTTATCTATGGGAAGATGAGAAAATTCTTAAAACACAATGTAGTAATGTTAACATATTTAATGTTGTAGAATTGTATACCTAAAATGTCTAACATGGAAAATTTATGTATGTTTTACTGCAAAAAAATATATATAGTGGAAAATGTCTCCCCACCTCTGAACATCCCATACCACAATCTGGTAATCACTCATTTTCCTCTGTCCTTGTAAAGTGTATTCCCCATTTTATTTAAGAATAAACACTGTCATGTTTTAACATTAGAAAAGTAATAAATGGTGCCAATTTCAGCATCAAGAAAAAAAAAAAGAGAAAATAAAAGGGAAAAATGCTCTTATATAACTAGCTATACTACTTAGCTATGTTAGACCCAGCAGTGTCTAAGTTGACTCAAGACATAGAAACCACACAGTGAGTAAAACAGAAAGTACTTAATATAAAGAAACTCTGTTGCCTTATAGCTGAGGGAGAGGAAAAGGAAAAACTTGAGAGAACTGACTTCCCTACTCCTGAAGGCTGGGATCCCAATTCTAGGTGTCTGAAATATTCATGGATTTGCATAGCCAGAACTAGTTTGAAGTCATTGGGCAAGAAGTAAGCAACCTTCAAAGAGCAAGAAGGGCACAATTCATCAGTAGATGATGGTGCAGTTACCAAAAAGGGGTAGTGGTTTGGAAAGAACCCTCTGGACTGCAGGCAAGCAGTTCAGGGACATGCAGAAGGAATCAGATTGCCAGTGTGGATAGAAGGTCTCTCAGGCATTGATTTCAGTGTCAAGAGACCACATGGAGGTAATCACTAGACCACGTTGGGCTACAATGTCACCAGGTGAGCATGCTTGCTAGTCATAGGCTTGGGCAGAACTCCACTTGATGTCTTTATCACCCCCACCGGCCCATCACTGACTCGATAAGCAACAGCTCAAAACCTAAGGCAAAGCTTTTCTTTTTCAGTACCTTCTAGTGTCCTCTACTGAGAAAACTTACTGTATGTTGTGCTCACTATGAAGGAGAGACGGTTAAAGGAATTCTGTATATTATGGGAAAGTGTATGTATATACACATGAATATTTAATATATGCATACACATACATGAATATTTCCTGGTGGCTCAGGTGGTAAAGAATCTGCCTGCAATGCAGGAGACTAGGGTCTGATCCCTAGATTGGGAAGATCCTCTGAAGAAGGGAATGGCTACCCACTCCAGTATTCTTGCCTGGAGAATTCCATGGACAGAGGAGCCTGGTGGGCTATAGTCAGTGGGATCACAAAGAGTTGGATATGACTGAGAAACTACCTGTATATGCTATATATTACATATATATACATGTATTATATACACATGTGTATATACTATATGTGTGTGTATTTTTAGCTGAGAATCAATAAATTGTTAACTAAGACAGATAATATGACAAAGCTTCCTGCATCCTCCCAAATTCAACTTAAACACTGGGATTGATCTGTACCCTTCTGCTCCATGAAAATATTGAAACAGAGGAACGTTTTCCCTTTCTGATTTCAAGAATCTTTTAAGGTCACATGAATAATGAAATTCATGTGACAAACTTTTTCTATCCTATTTCTATTGTAATTTTACAAACACAGGGCTGTTTCACAGGTTTAGAATAATTGACATTATAAGGAATAGCATTTATCATACGAATAATAATCTAAGTTGTTTATCATACAAAGCCAGCAGTTAAACCTTTTTTATGCTCTTGTAAGAAATCAGATTCATAATTCTACGTGAAATAGAATCTATTCTTTGTGATTTTTAATTGTTCCACAGCTTATAATGAGGATCTCATACATCAGGAGATTTCTCTGTATACTTGACATGGAACTAGAAGCAGCAATTTATGAAATAGTCAAAGAAATAATGGGATTGGAAGCTAATGTGTACTGGTTGCATACATTTTAAGACATAAAGTAATATGAACAATCTGCTCTTTATATAGAAGTATAATTTACATAGGATAAGCATAAAATTCAGTATCTTTAGTGAATTTATAAAGCTATGTAGCCAGAACATCATTTAGTTTTAGAACATTTCCATTACCTTTGAATGTTCCCTTGTGTCTTATTTTCAGTCGATCTCCAATCCTATCCTCAGCTCCAGGCAACTATTGTCTCTATAGGTTTGCCTGTCTAGGAAATTTAATATAAATGTAGTATCTTTTGTATTTGGTTTGTTTCATTCAGCATAAGGTTTTTGATGTTTATCTATGTTAGACCATATGTCTGTAGTTCCTTTTTATTGCTGAATCATATGCCTTTGCAGTCATTTGTAAAATTTTATTTTGATAGTATAAAAAGTTGTTGCAGTATAATTTTGTTATTCCTTCTCTTTTTGCTATCATTGTCATATAAATTACATCTTTATAAATTACAGTCTTATCAATATATTTAAAATTTATTGCATTAAGCAGTTGACTTTTATATCAAATAGAAGAAATTAATTATAAAAAACATGCATTTATACTCTTTTGTATTTGTCTATTAATTACCTTTATGGGTACCATTAATTTCTTCTTGCAGATTTATATTCTAACTAGTGTCTTTGATTTCAGCCTGGACAATTTCTATAGAATTTCTTGCAGAGAAGCCCAAGGCAAGAACACCTTGGCTATTCTTCCTGGAAGTCTGAGAGGTTATCGTGAACAAATTCTTATGAATTTGTTGTTTGTCTGGTTTATTTCCAGAGCCCCAAAAATGTCTGTCCTTGGCAATTTTGTTGAGTATTTTAGTTGCTTTGAGAAGTTAAGACACATAAATCTATTCACTCTACTGCAGTCACCATATGTTTGTTTTAACCAGGATTATAATTCTAATATAAATTAAAGAAAATGAATAAAAGTTATCCATTTTACCTCTGGCTTGTAACTTTATTCCTAAACTGCTTTATTGTTGTCGGGTTTCTAGGTGACAAACAATACCATGAATAGGAACTTATGTAAAATTGTTTTCCATTTCATTCATAATGTAGTTTAACCAAAGATAATATAAATAACATTTCATGCTTGAATGTAGAATATTGGTGTTTGTCACCATGAGGTATAAATAATGTGCTTTGGCAATAAAAGAAACATATATGAAATCCACAGTTAATTTATACAGGATTAAAGAACAAAAATACAAATTCAAATTCAGACATTTCTCGGGTATAATATTCATTATATGAGATGCAAAATAAAACACAATAATATTCATAAATTAGTTATACAAATAATGTGGTATATAAAAAGAATCATTTTGATCATTGTTTAAAATTATCTTAAATAGCCCTTCTAGCATAAATTTCTTCCTAAATTCATGCTGTGATAGGTGCTGCTTTTGTGTGGTACCACAATTCCCTGAATTTACTTCTATCTTTATTACAGTGCAGAGAGTTTTAGTATGTACCAGGCTCCTGTGTCCATGGGATTCTCCAAGCAAGAGTACTGGAGTGGATTGCCATGCCCTCTTTCAGGGGATCTTCCCAATGCAAGGATCGAACCTGTGTCTCTTAGTCTTTTGCACTGGCAGGCGGGTTATTTACTAGTGCCACCTGGGAAGCCCTGGCATAATCTTAATATACATGAATAACAAAAGTGCTTAGAAAACTTCAAGTAACAAAACTTCATCTAAATTATGACACAACATTTGACAAAAACTCCAGAGTCCATTTTATTCTTAAATATCCAGTGAATTTTGTATAACTATGGTTTGATGGGAAATGATCATCTAAAGGATCATTGGCGTCTGATTTGGGGTATTTTCAAAGATTCTACTTCTTTTGTTTTTTACTTATAAATAAGTCTGTGTTCTCTCTGAGATGCTCTGTTCTTATCTGTAAAATGAAGTTACTAATAACTCATTAAGTTCTTATGTGAATTAAATGGAGCAATGCTGAATATATGTTAAACAACCAGTTCGCTCAAAAATACCTATTTCCAATAAAGCAGGTATGATTTTGCATTCTTTCTGCATTAGCATAATTCAAGAAAAATTTCAATACATTACTGAATTGTAACAAATATAGATTTCTTAGAATCCAAATGATTCTTTCATAAATACTTTGAGGGAAGGGCTGGAGTAAATAAGAAATTTGAATTTAAAAATAACTTGTCTGGGGGGGGGTCCTAAGATGGCAGAAGAATAGGATGGGGATACCACTTTCTCCCCCACAAATTCATCAAAAGAACATTAGAATGCTGAGTAAATTCCACAAAACAACTTCTGAATGCCAGAAGAGGAAATCAGGCACCCAGAAAAGCAGCCCATTGTCTTTGAAAGGAGGTAGGAAAAAATATAAAAGATAAAAAGAGAGTCAAAAGAGGTAGAGACGGAGATCTGTCCTGGGAATGGAGTCTTAAAAAGAAAGAGAAGTTTCAAACACCAGGAAACACTCTCACTGGTGAGTCTGTGGTGAGCCTTGGAACCTCAGAGGGCAACATAACTGGTAGGAAAAATAAATAAATAATTAAAACCCATAGATTACATGCCCAACGGTAACTCCCAGTGGAGAAGCAGTGCAGACGCCTGCATCAGCTACTAGCAAGCAGGGACTGGGCGGGGAGGCGCAGGCTGCATTGCTTAGAGTAAGGACCCGGCCTGAATGCCCTGAGGGCAATCTGAGGGAACTAACTTGAGATAGCAAACCAGACTGTGGGATAGCTACCAGGTGTAAAACCCTAACCTAAAACATCACTAGGCCTATTCACAGAACAAAGGACTGAGCAGAGCTAGCCAGCTGCAGACCAGCCCATCCTCCTCTGGAGACAGGCAGGCGAGGGCAGCCAGAGCCAGTAGGGGGCAATCATGGCCCCAGAGAGGCATTATCTACCAAATTGCAAGCAGGCTTCGTTGCTAACCAGACTTCTTGGGATTCTGGATGGTCAACATCTGCCTGAGAAGGTGCACCAGTTGTACACCCAGAAAACTGAGCGGCAGGGACAGGGGAGGCGATAAGTCACAGTGACTGTGCTCACCAAGCACCTGGTCACCTGAGCTGCTTGGACATTGGGAGGGCACAAAACGCTGGCCCAACCAAGTCTGCGCCTCTGAGGAGTACCTGAACCTGAATGGCTTAGACCTGGGAAGTGCACAAAACCCAGGGCTGGCCTCAGACAGTTCCTGGCAGAGCAACCTACAGCCTAAGCAGTGTAGACAGGGAAAGCACACACACCGTGAGCGGAGGCAAACCCAGTGTGGCTGAGACACTGGGAACACACACCAGTGTTACTTGTTTGCAGTGTTCCTCCCTCCCCACAGCAGGCCTGAACAAGTGAGCCTAAAAAAGTGTCCACTACCGCCCCCTTGTGTCAGGGCAGAAATTAGACACTGAAGAGACCAGCAAACAGAAGAAGCTAAAACAGAGGGAAATGCCTTGGAAGTAATAGATGGAGAATTCTTGAGGCTACTGTAAGAATAAGACTGAAAACCAGAGGCAGGAGGCTTAAGTCAAAATCCTGAGAACACCAGAAAACTCCTGACTCCAAGGAACATTAATTGATAGGAGCTCATCAAACGCCTCCATACCTACAGTGAAACCAAGCACCACCCAAGGTCTAACAAGTTCCAGAGCAAGACATGCCACTCAAATTCTCCAGCAACACAGGAACATAGCCCTGAGCTTCAATATACAGGCTGCCCAAAGTCACTCCAAACTCAGTGACATCTCATAACTCATTACTGGACACTTCATTGCACTCCAGAGAGAAGAAACCCAGCTCCACCCACCAGAACACCGACACAAGCTTCCCGAACCAGGAAACCTTGACAAGCCACCCGTCCAACCCCACCCACAGCAGGGAAACTCCATAATAAAGAGAACTCCACAAACTGCCAGAATACAGAAAGGCCACCCCAAACACAGCAATATAAACAAGATGAAGAGGCAGAGAAATACCCAGCAGGTAAAGGAACAGGATAAATGCCCACCAAGCCAAACAAAAGAGGAAGAGACAGGGAATCTACCTGATAAAGAATTCCAAATAATGATAGTGAAAATGATCCAAAATCTTGAAAACAAAATGGAGTTACAGATAAATAGCCTCGAGACCAGGATTGAGAAGATGCAAGAAAGGTTTAACAAGGACCTAGAAGAAATAAAAAAGAATCAATATATAATGAATAATGCAATAAATGAGATCAAAAACACTCTGGAGGGAAGTAACAATAGAATAATGGAGGCAGAAGATAAGTTAAGTGAGGTAGAAGATAGAATGGTAGAAATAAACTAAACAGAGAGGAAAAAAGAAAAATGAATTAAAAGAAATGAGGACAATCTCAGAGACCTCTGGTACAATGTTAAACATCCCAACATTCGAATCATAGGAGTCCCAGAAGAAGAAGACAAAAAGAAAGACCGTGAGAAAATACCTGAGGAGATAATAGTTAAAAACTTCCCTAAAATGGGGAAAGAAATAATCACTCAAGTCCAAGAAACCCAGAGAGTCCCAAACAGGATAAACCCAAGGCAAAACACCCCAAGACACATATTAATCAAATTAGCAAAGATCAAACAAACACAAAGAACAAATATTAAAAGCAGCAAGGGAAAAACAACAAATAACACACAAGGGGATTCCCATAAGGATAACAGCTGATCTTTCAATAGAAACTCTTCAGGCCATGAGGGAATGGCAGGACACTTAAAATGATGAAAGAAAATAACCTACAGACCAGATTACTGTACCCAGCAAGGATCTCATTCAGATATGAAGGAGAAATCAAAAGCTTTACAGACAAGCAAAAGCTGAGAGAATTCAGCACCACCAAACCAGCTCTCCAAAAAATGCTAAAGGATCTTCTCTAGACAGGAAACACAGAAAGGGTGTATAAGCTTGAACCCAAAACAATAAAGTAAATGGCAATGGGGTCATACTTATCAATAACTACCTTAAACATAAATGGGTTGAATGCCGCAACCAAAAGACAAAGACTTGCTGATTGGATACAAAAACAAGACCCCTATATATGTTGTCTACAAGAGACCCACCTCGAAACAAGGGACACATACAGACTGAAAGTGAAGGGCTGGAAAAAGATATTTTATACAAATAGAGACCAAAAGAAAGCAGGAGTAGCAATACTCATATCAGATAAAATAGACTTTAAAACAAAGGCTGTGAAAAGAGACAAAGAAGGACACTACATAATGATCAAAGGATCAATCCAAAAAGAAGATATAACAATTATAAATATCTATGCACCCAACATAGGAGCACCACAATATGTAAGACAAATGCTAACAAGTATGAAAGGGGAAATTAACAATAACACAATAATAGTGGGAGACTTTAATACCCTACTCACACCTATGGATAGATCAACTAAATGGAAAATTAACAAGGAAACACAAACTTTAAATGATACAATAGACCAGTTAGACCTAATTGATATCTATAGGACATTTCACCCCAAAACAATGAATTTTACCTTTTCCTCAAGCTCACACGGAACCTTCTCCAGGATAGATCACATCCTGGGCCATAAATCTAGCCTTTGTAAGTTAAAAAAAAAATTGAAATCATTCCAAGCATCTTTTCTGACCATAATGCAGTAAGATTAGATCTCAATTGCAGGAGAAAAACTATTAAAAATTCCAACATATGGAGGCTGAACAACACGCTGCTGAATAACCAACAAATCACAGAAGAAATCAAAAAAGAAATCAACATATGCATAGAAATGAATGAAAATGAAAACACAACAACCCAAAACCTGTGGGACACTGTTAAAACAGTGCTAAGGGGAAGGTTCATAGCAGTACAGGCATACCTCAAGAAACAAGAAAAAGTCAAATAAATAACCTAACTCTACACCTAAAGCAACCAGAAAAGGAAGAAATGAAGAACCCCAGGGTTAGTAGAAGGAAAGAAATCTTAAAAATTAGGGCAGAAAAAAATGCAAAAGAAACAAAAGAGACCATAGCAAAAATCAACAAAGCCAAAAGCTGGTTCTTTGAAAGGATAAATAAAATTGACAAATCATTAGCCAGACTCATATCAAGAAACAACAGGAGAAAAATCAAATCAATAAAATTAGAAATGAAAATGGAGAGATCACAACAGACAACACAGAAATACAAAGGATCATAAGAGACTATTATCAGCAATTATATGCCAATAAAATGGACAACTTGGAAGAAATGGACAAATTCTTAGAAAAGTACAACTTCCCAAACTGAACCAGGAAGAAATAGAAAATCTTAACAGACCCATCACAAGCATGGGAATTGAATCAGAAATCTTCCAGCAAACAAAAGCCCAGGTCCAGACGGCTTCACAGCTGAATTCTACCAAAAATTTAGAGAAGAGCTAACACCTATCCTACTCAAACTCTTCCAGAAAATTGCAGATGTAAGCTTCCAAACTCATTCTATGAGGCCACCATCATCCTAATACCAAAACCTGACAAAGATGCCACAAAAAAAGAAAACTATAGGCCAATATCACTGATGAACATAGGTGCAAAAATCCTTAACAAAATTCTAGCAATCAGAATCCAACAACACATTAAAAAGATCATACATCATGATCAAGTGGGCTTTATCCCAGAGATTCAAGGATTCTTCAATATCTGCAAATCAATCAATGTAATATACCACCTTAACAAATTGAAAAATAAAAACCATATGATTATCTCAATAGACGCAGAGAAAGCCTTTGACAAAATTCAACATCCATTTATGATAAAAACCCTCCAGAAAGTAGGAATAGAAGGAACGTACCTCAACATAATAAAAGCTATATATAACAAACTCAAAGCAAACATTATCCTCAATGGTGAAAAATTGAAAGCATTTCCCCTAAAGTCAGGAACAAGACAAGGGTGCCCACTCTCACCACTACTATTCAACATGGTTTTGGAAGTCTTGGCCACAGCAGTCAGAGCAGAAAAAGAAATAAAAGGAATTCAAACTGGAAAAGAAGAAGTAAAACTCTCACTGTTTGCAGATGACATGATCCTCACATAGAAAACCCTAAAGACTCCACCAGAAAATTGCTACAGCTAATCAATGAATATAGTAAAGTTGCAGGATATAAAATCAACACACAGAAATCCCTTGCATTCCTATACACTAATAATGAGAAAATAGAAAGAAATTAAGGAAACAATTCCATTCACCATTGCAATGAAAAGAATAAAATACTTAGGAATATATCTACCTAAAGAAACAAAAGACCTATATATAGAAAACTATAAAACACTGATGAAAGAAATCAAAGAAGACACTAATAGATGGAGAAATATACCGTGTTCATGGATTGGAAGAATCAATATAGTGAAAATGAATATACTACCCAAAGCAATCTATAGATTCAATGCAATCCCTATCAAGCTACCAAAGGTATTTTTCACAGAGCTATAACAAATAATTTCACAATTTGTATAGAAATACAAAAAAATCTCGAATAGCCAAAGCAATCTTGAGAAAGAAGAATGGAACTGGAGGAATCAACCTGCCTGACTTCAGGCTCTACTACAAAGCCACAGTCATCAAGACAGTATGGTACTGGCACAAAGACAGGAATATAGATCAATTGAACAAAATAGAAAGCACAGAGATAAATCCACACACCTATGGACACCTTATCTTTGACAAAGGAGGCAAAAATATACAATGTAGAAAAGACAATCTCTTTAACAAGTGGTGCTGGGAAAACTGGTCAACCACTTGTAAAAGAATGAAACTAGACCACTTTCTAACACCATACACAAAAATAAACTCAAAATGGATTAAAGATCTCAACGTAAGACCAGAAACTATAAAACTCCTAGAGGAGAACATAGGCAAACACTCTCTGACATACATCACAGCAGGATCCTCTATGACCCACCTCTCAGAATATTGGAAATAAAAGCAAAGATAAACAAATGGGACATAATTAAACTTAAAAGGTTCTGCACAACAAAGGAAACTATAAGCAAGGTGAAAAGACAGCCTTCAGAATGGGAGAAAATAATAGCAAATGAAGCAACTGACAAACAACTAACCTCAAAAATATACAAGCAACTCCTGCAGCTCAACTCCAGAAAAATAAATAACCCAATCAAAAAATGGGCCAAAGACCTAAACAGACATTTCTCCAAAGAAGACATACAGATGGCTAACAAGCACATGAAAAGATGTTCAACCTCACTCACTATCAGAGAAATGCAAATCAAAACCACAATGAAGTAAGCCAGAAAGAAAAACACCAATACAGTATACTAACGCATATATATGGAATTTAGAAAGATGGTAACAACAACCCTGTGTACGAGACAGCAAAAGAGACACTGATGTATAGAACAGTCTTATGGACTCTGTGGGAGAGGGAGAGGGTGGGAAGATTTGGGAGAATGGCATTGAAACATGTAAAATATCATGTATGAAACGAGATGCCAGTCCAGGTTCGATGCACAATACTGGATGCTTGGGGCTAGTGCACTGGGATGACCCAGAGGGTGGTATGGGGAGGGAGAAGGGAGGAGGGTTCAGGGTAGGGAACACATGTATACCTGTGGCGGATTCATTTTGATATTTGGCAAAACTAATACAATTATGTAAAGTTTAAAAATAAAATAAAATTAGAAACACAACAAAACAAAACAAAACCACAATGAGGTACCATTTCACACCAGTCAGAATGGCTGCGATCCAAAAGTCTACAAGCAATAAATGCTGGAAAGGGTGTGGAGAAAAGGGAACCCTCTTACACTGTTGGTGGGAATGCAAACTAGTACAGCCACTATGGAGAACAGTGTGGAGATTCCTTAAAAAACTGGAAATAGAACTGCCTTATGACCCAGCAATCCCACTGCTGGGCATACACACGGAGGAAACCAGGAGGAAAAGAGACACGTGTACCCCAATGTTCATCACAGCACTGTTTATAATAGCCAGGATATGGAAGCAACCTAGATGTCCATCAGGAGATGAATGGATAAGAAAGCTGAGGTACATATACACAATGGAGTATTACTCAGCCATTAAGAAGAATACATTTGAATCAGTTCTAATGAGGTGGATGAAACTGGAGCCTATTATACAGAGGAAGTAAGCCAGAAAGAAAAACACCAATACAGTATACTAATGCATATATATGGAATTTAGAAAGGTGGTAATGATAACCCTGTATGAGAGACAGCAAAAGAGACACAGATGTATAGAACAGTCTTTTGTACTCTGTGGAAGAGGGCAAGGGTGGGATGATTTGGGATAATGGCATTGAAACATGTATATTATCATATGTGAAACAAATCACAGGTCCAGGTTCGATGCATGAGACAGGGTGCTCGGGGCTGGTGCACTGGGATGACCCAGAGGTATGGTATAGGGAGGCAGGTGCGAGAAGGGTTCAGGACGGGGAACACATGTACACCCGTGGTGGATCCATGTCAATCTATGGCAAAACCAATACAATATTATAAAGTAAAATAAATAAATAAAACAGTATTTGCACAATTAAAAAAAATAACTTGTCTGTAATCTAATATTTTAAAACTTAATATACAATATTAAAAACATGCCAGTCAGTGTTTCCTGAAGATAGTCACAGGTAGACACAGCTAATTCTTATTTTTATATTTAAAATCAATTTTTAGAGAAAGTCTTATAACAGGGTAGCTTACTTAATTGTTATACTGCTGGGTTTTAGTGTTATAACTAAAGATATTCCATATTCATTAATTAAGCCTAATTATTAACCTTCTCTCTTCTATTAATTTCAAAATAAACAATATGTACCAATAGTGTTAGTATGTATTCAGCTATTTAAAATTATTTGGCAGTGATTTTATTAAATTTTACAGATTTCCTAAACAATTTTTCTAAATCATTTCTTTTCCTGGGTGGTCTATAAGCATGGTAGATATGATATAATAAATTTATTTGAAGTTAAGATTCAATCAACATCTTGCAATGTTTTGTAAGGTAAGATTTTGTATTATCCTTCTTTGAGAAGATCACGTCTTACAACATCACCCTGTGACAGAGGTAACATTGCCTTTCATTCAAGTGTGAGATCTTCCAGTTTGCTGGAAGGGCAGACTGCCAATCATGACACAAGATTTAAAATTACACTAGAAATTACAGTGTCTTTTTTCTTGACAGAAACAGCAGGGACCAATGGTCAGTTCAGACAGGGATAGAGAACCCCTGCCCATAATGCTTTTGATTGATCTTCAGAAAAAAGAATTCTTCCTTAAAAAAAAAAAAATAGACTACTGCACTCATTGTCCACTGTCTTTGCTTTATGCTTCTGTCCTTTTCTCCCCCCTTATTTTTATATCTATATCCCTTTCTCTTCAGGCTCCACAGGTGGCTCAGCAGTAAAGAATCTGCCTGTCAATGCAAGAGGCATAGGAGACCTGGGTTCAATCCCTGGGTTGGGAAGATCCCCTGGAGGAGGAAATGGCAAACCATCCAGTATTTTTGCCTGGAGAATCCCATGGAGAGAGGAGCCTGGCAAGATTCAGTCCATGGGGTCGTAAAGAATCAGACACAACTGAGTGACTGAGCGCGCGCGCACACACACACACACACACACACACACACACACACACACACCCTTGCTCTTTAACTGGGTGTTTGTTCATTTCAGTTAGACTGGGATATTAATTATGAAAATGCTATTAGTTAGCAGGCCCTCCTAAAACATCATGATGACTGCCTGCTATTAGGATTAAAACAAAAATGTTACTAATAGTTCTGTTTTCTCCAAGAATGGTGTTCTTCAAACTGCAAGCTCTTTTGTTCTCCTCTAAAGGAAAACACTTTGTATTCTATGATATCTACAAACTAATACTATTCAGTTTTCCAAAAAGAGTTCTATCAAGTTCAACATCTTTCCTTCAAAAAGAAATCTATCAAAACATGGATAGATTTTAAATTGATTAAGAGTTGGCTTTAAAAAATGGCTTCCCTTGTAGCTCAACTGGTAGAGAATCTGCCAGCAATGTGGGAGACCTGGGTTCGATCCCTGGGTTAGGAAGATTCCCTGGAGAAGGGAATGGTTACCACTCCAGTATTCTGGACTGGAGAATACCATGGACTGTATAGTCCATGGGGTTGCAAACGATTTGGACGCAACTGAGAGACTTTCACTTTTAAAAAATATAGAATAAAAAAAGAGTAAAGTATTTTTGAAAAATGGTCTTTATCTACTAGATTAGTCACATATAGGTTAGCAATGTTCTAATAAGGATTAAAATGAAGAATATTACTTTTGAGTTCCTCTTAAAACAATGGAAAGCCGTAAGTGGTGTCACAGAATGCCTTACTCTCAAATGTGTGTGCAGTGCTCTAACTTCTGCCTCTTAAATACACAAAAGAATTCTGAAAACTTCTGACCTTAAGGTTCAGAAATGGATTATTTTGAATTACACTTTGGTTTTCTTGTTTCTTAAGTCATGTTGACCCAGAATGGAAAAATTAGCAAAATATTTGGTCTAACAAGGTAAAGCATACAAGAAAAAAAGCAAATCACAGTAAATTTAAAACTCTGTGGGAGAGGGAGAGGGAGAGGGTGGGATGATTTGGGAGAATGGCATTGAAACATGTATAATATCATATATGAAACGAGTTGCCAGTCCAGGTTCGATGCATGATACTGGATGTTTGGGGCTGGTGCACTGGGATGACCCAGAGGAATGGTACAGGGAGGGAGGAGGGAGGGGGTCCAGGATGGGGAACACGTGTATACCTGTGGCAGATTCATGTTGATGTATGGTAAAACCAATACATTATTGTAAAGTAATTAACCTCCAATTAAAATGAATAAATTTATATTAAAAAAAGTCTTGTACCCACATTTTCCAGTTGGCTACAAAGGCAAATAAATGTACATCAACTCTTACTTGATCTTTCTTTTAGTTAATATATCAGTATTTCTGAGAATTGCACTTCAGAAACAATGCATACATGTTATTTATGTTCTGCATCAACATTCTTTATCAACTTTTTATAAAGAATGAATATCACATTTCTAAATTATTTTGAAATTATAGAAGTCAATTTTTCAGAGAGAATATACTGAAACTATGGCAGGGAAAAACTGTATCTAATTTGTATTTCAAAGAATTGTTTGTTAGGAGGGCAGAACAGCCTGTACCACCTCTCTCTTCATTGCCAGATGCCAATGTGATTTTCCACTAACAATTCTAATATAAGAATAGCTAAACTGACTTATCTTCTAATATACATAAATATAGGTCATAACATCAGAGAAATGCCATATGTTATTTTTCAAATAACAGAAATATATAAATTCTGTAAACTTGGTGTTTGACATTATAAAAATGTAATTTTTCTACTCTTGAGGAACCTTGGAATTAATGACTATAACTCCTACACATGAAGGTCAAATCCTTATTAAAGGATTTGTTAGGCATTCCTGATGGCATTCATGATATTTTAATATAATTCAAATAAAACTTGCTGAAGTTTCATTTAATGTGTTAGTTTGTTCCTTTAACTGCATAGATTTTATCTTGGTTGATTTTTCACAATCATTATGTTCAATTATATTCTTGAATGGTATTTTCACTGGTGGATAGGGAGTTAGAAGGAAAAAAAAAAACATCATGAAGAAAAATAAAAGATTATTTTCTCATATGTTTTAACAGAGTAAAGCTAAATAATGTTTTATATATATATATATATATATATATATATATATTTTAGACAAAATATACTTGGGATTATTTCTCCTGATATGAATTAAGTTTATAGATATCAATGTGTGTGTGTCTGTGTGTGTGTCTGTGTGTGTATGTGTATGTGTGTGTGTTAGTCACTCAATTGTGTCCAACTCTTTGTGACCCCATGAACTGTAGCCAGCCAGGCTCCTCTGTCCATGGACTTCTCCAGGCAAGAATACTGGAGTGGGTTGCCGTTTCCTTCTCCAAGAGATTTTCCCTACCCTGGGATTGAACCCCGGTCTCCCACATTTCAGGCAGATTCTTTACCATCTGAGCCACCAGAGAAGCCTTACAGATATCAATAAAATTCACAAATATGAATGGGAAAGAGACCATGAAGTGATAAAGTTCAAATTATTTTTTAGGATTTTTAAAGAATTAATATTTTTGAAGGAAATCTTTTATCAGATACTGAATATATTTTGATAATTACCATAATGTGTGTATATATATATATATATATATATATATATATATATATACACAAGGATAGAAAAAGCAAATATTGTTTCAGTTCAGTTCAGTCGCTCAGTCATGTCCAACTCTTTGCGACCCCATAAACCGCAGCACGCTAGGCCTCCCTATCCAACACCAACTGCCGGAGCCTAACCAAACCCATGTCCATTGAGTCGGTGATGCCATCCAACCACCTCATCCTCTGTCGTCCCCTTCTCCTCTTGCCTTCAGTCTTTCCCAGCACCAGGTTCTTTTCCAATGAGTCAGTTCTTCGCATCAGGTGGCCAAAGTATTGGAGCTTCAGTTTCAGCATCAGTCCTTCCAAAGAACACCCAGGACTGATCTCCTTTAGGATGGACTGGTTGGATCTCCTTGCAGTCCAATAGACTCTCAAGAGTCTTCCCCAACACCACAGTTCAAAAGTATCAATTCTTCTGAGCTCAGCTTTCTTTATAGTCCAACTCTCACATCCATACATGACTACTGGAAAAACCATAGCCTTGACTAGACGGATCTTTGTCGGCAAAGTACCGTCTCTGCTCTTTATTTATTTTTTTTTTTAATTTTATTTTATTTTTAAACTTTACATAACTGTATTAGATTTGCCAAATATCAAAATGAATCCGCCACAGGTATACATGTGTTCCCCATCCTGAACCCTCCTCCCTCCTCCCTCCCCATTCCATCCCTCTGGGTCGTCCCAGTGCACCAGCCCCAAGCATCCAGTATCGTGCATCGAACCTGGACTGGCAATGCTATCTAGGTTGGTCATAACTTTCCTTCCAAGGAGTAAGCGTCTTTTAATTTCATGCCTGAAGTCACCATCTGCAGTGATTTTGGAGACCAAAAAAATAAAGTCTGACACTGTTTCCCCATCTATTTGCCATGTAATGATGGGACCGGATGCCATGATTTTAGTTTTCTGAATGTTGAGCTTTAAGCCAACTTTTTCACTCTCCACTTTCACTTTCACTGAGGCTCTTTAGTTCTTCTTCACTTTCTGCCATAAGGATGGTGTCATCTGCATATCTGAGGTTATTGATATTTCTCCCAGCAATCTTGATTCCAGCTTGTGCTTCCTCCAGCCCAGCGTTTCTCATGATGTACTCTGCTTATAAGTTAAATAAGCAGCGTGACAGTATACAGCCTTGACGTACTCCTTTTCTTATTTGGAACCAGTCTGTTGTTCCTAGTCTGGTTCTAATTGTTGCTTCCTGACCTGCATATAGGCTTCTCAAGAGGCAGGTCAGGTGGTCTGTATTCCCATCTCCTTCAGAATTTTCCACAGTTTATTGTGATCCACACAATCAAAGGCTTTGGCATAGTCAATAAAGCAGAAATAGATGTTTTTCTGAAACTCTCTTGCTTTTTCTATGATCCAGTGGATGTTGGCAATTTGATCTCTGATTCCTTTGTCTTTTCTAAGACCGGATTGAACATTTGAAAGTTCATGGTTCACCTGTTGCTGAAGCATGGCTTGGAGAATTTTGAGCATGACTTTAGTAGCATGTGAAATGAGTGCAATTGTGATAGTTTGAGCATTCTTTGTTTACGAAATACAATTCTATGATATTACAATTTTTGAAGACTGGAAAGAGTTTTAAATGAAGGGACATATATACCCAGTCCAGTATTCTTGCCTTGAGAATTCCCATGGACAAAGGATCCTGGTTGGCTATAGTCCACAGGGTTGCAGAGCTGGACACGACTCAACCAAGTTTGCATGCACATATAAAATCAGGAAATTGTTGTTCTTTAGAAGCCATGTCTGACTCTTTGTGATCCCATGGATTGCAGCACACCAGGCTGTCCTGTCCTTCGCTATCTCTCAGAGTTTGCTCAGGCTCATGTCCATTGAGTTGGTGATGCCATAAAAACGTCTCATCCTCCATCACACCCTTCTTCTCCTGTCCTCAGTCTTTATCAGCATCAGGGTCTTTTTCCAATGAAGAAATGTATATGATAAAATGAAAAAGAAGGGGTAAAAAACAGATATTTCATAAGGAAAAATGTTAAATGAGTTGGAAATGAGTTAAATGTGTTGGAAACACAATACAAATGGGTTTGTATTGATAAAGAGTGATAATTTTTCTAAATTCATAGAAGAAACAAAACTTCACCTTGTATAGGCTTATGAATCTTGGACACTGTAAAGTATATTAAACTTTATGCAGTAAAAGAAACAACAGCTATTTGTAGCATTTGGGCAGATATTGGTAGCATCTGTAATGAAGTAAGTTAGCAAAGATTAATGTGGCTCAGATCATAGCTCCTTATTTCAAACTTCAGACTTAAATTGGAGAAAGTAGGGAAAACCATTAGGTCATTCAGGTATGAACTAAATTAAATCCCTTATGATTATACAGTGGAGGTAACAGGAGTTTCAGTGGAATAAATCTAATAGAGTGCCTGATGATCTATGGATGGAGGTTCATAACATTGTACAACGACCAAAACCATCACAAAGAATAAGAAACGCAAAAAGGCAAAATGGTAGGCCTCTGAGGAGGCATTACAAATAGCTGAGGAAAAAAGAGAAACAAAAGGCAAAGGAGAATGAAAGATATACCCAACTGAATGCAGAGTTCCAGAGAATACTCAGGAGATATAAAAAAAACTTCTTAAATGAACAATTCAAGAAATAGCATAAAACAATTGAATGGGAAAGACTGGAGATCACTTCAAGAAAATTAGAGAATATTTCATGCAAAAATGGATACAATATAGGACAGAAAATGCAAAGGCCTGAGAGAAGCAGAAGAGATTAAGAAGTGGTGGCAAGAATACACAGAAGAACTATACAAAAGGGTCTTAATGTCCCAGATAACTATGATGGTATGATCAATAACCTAGAGTGTGATCAATCACCTAGAGTCAGACATCCTGGACTGTAAAGTCAAGTGGGCCTAAGGGAGCATTGCTATGAACAAAGCTAGTGGAGGTGATGGAATTCCAGCTGAGCTATAATTTTAAATCGCAAAAGATGCTTCTGGTAAAGTGCTACACTCAATATGCCAGCAAATTTGGAAAACTCAGAAATAGCCACAGGCCTGGAAAAGGTCAATTTTCATTCCAATCCCAAAGAAAGAAAGGTAATGCCAAAGAATGTTCAAGTTCAGTTTGGTTGCTCACTAGTGTCCGACTCTTTGTGACCCCATGAATTGCAGCACACCAGGCCTCCCTGTCCATCACCAACTCCCGGAGTTCACTCACACTCACATCCATTGAGTCAGTGATGCCATCCAGCCATCTCATCCTCTGTCGTGCCCTTCTCCTCCTGTCCCCAATCCCTCCCAGCATCAGAGTCTTTTCCAATGAGTCAACTCTTTGCATGAGGTGGCCAAAGTACTGGAGTTTCAGCTTTACCATCAGTCCTTCCAATGAACACCCAGGACTAATCTCCTTTAGAATGGACTGGTTGGATCTCCTTGCAGTCCAAGGGACTCTCAAGAGTCTTCTCCAACACCACAGTTCAAAAGCATCAATTCTTCGGCGCTCAGCTTTCTTCACAGTCCAACTCTCACATCCATACATGACCACAGGAAAAACCATAGCCTTGACTAGACAGACCTTTGTTGGCAAAGTAATATCTCTGCTTTTGAATATGCAATCTAGGTTGGTCATAACTTTCCTTCCAAGGAGTAAGCGTCTTTTAATTTCATGGCTGCAGTCACCATCTGCAGTGATTTTGGAGCCCAAAAAATAAAGTCTGCCACTGTTTCCACTGTTTCACCATCTATTTCCCATGAAGTGATTGGACTAGATGCCATGATCATCGTTTTCTGAATGTTGAGCCAAATTTTCTCTCTCCTCTTTCACTTTCATCAAGAGGCTTTTTAGTTCCTCTTAACTTTCTACCATAAGGGTGGTGTCATCTGCATATCTGAGGTTATACATATTTCTCCCATCAATCATGATTCCAGCTTGTGCTTCTTCCAGCCCAGCGTTTCTCATGATGTACTCTGCATATAAGTTAAATAAGCAGGGTGACAATATACAGCCCTGATGTACTCCTTTTCTGATTTGGAACCAATCTGTTGTTCCTAGTCCGGTTATAACTGTTGATTCCTGACCTGCATATCGGTTTCTCAAGAGGCAGGTTAGATGGTCTGGTATCCCCACCTCCTGCAGAATTTTCCACAGTTTATTGTGATCCACACAGTGAAAGGCTTTGGCATAGTCAATAAGACAGAAATAGATGTTTTTCTGGAACTCTCTTGCTTTTCCCATGATCCAGAAGATGTTGGCAACTTGATCTCTGGTTCCTCTGTCTTTTCTAAAACCAGCTTGAACATCTGGAAGTTCACGGTTCATGTATTGCTGAAGCCTAGCTTGGAGAAGTTTGAGCATTACTTTACCAGCATGTGAGATGAATGCAATTGTCTGGTAGTTTGAGCATTCTTTGGCATTGCCTTTCTTTGGGATTGGAATGAAAACTGACCTTTTCCAGTCCTGTGGCCACTGTTGAGTTCTCCAAATTTGCTGGCATATTGAGTGCAGTACTTTCACAGCATCATCTTTCAGGATTTGAAAGAGCTCAACTGGAATTCCATCACCTCCACTAGCTTTGTTCATAGTGATGCTTTCTAAGGCCCACTTGACTTCACATTCTAGGATGTCTGGCTCTAGGTCAGTGATTACACCATCATGATTATCTTGGTCATGAAGTTCTTTTTTGTACAGTTCTTCTGTGTATTCTTGCCACCTCTTCTTAATATCTTTTGCTTCTGTAGGTCCATACAATTTCTATCCTTTATTGAGCCCATCTTTGCCTGAAATATTCCCTTGTTATCTTTAATTTTCTTGAAGAGATCTCTAGTATTTCCCATTCTGTTGTTTTAATCTATTTCTTTGCATTGATCACTGAAGAAGGCTTTCTTATCTCTTCTTGCTATTCTTTGGAACTCTGCTTTTCAGATGCTTATATCATTCCATTTCTCCTTTGGTTTTCACTTCTCTTCTTTTCACAGCTATTTGTAAGGCCTCCTCACACAGCCATTTTGCTTTTTTGCATTTCTTTTCCATGGGGATGGTCTTGATCCCTGTCTCCTGTACAATGTCACTAACCTCATTCCATAGTTCATCAGGCACTCTATCTATCAGATCTAGTCCCTTAAATTTATTTCTCACGTCCACTGTATAATCATAAGGGATTTGATTTAGGTCATACCTGAATGGTCTAGTGGTTTTCTCTACTTTCTTCAATTTAAGTCTGAATTTGGCAATAAGGAGTTCATGATCTGAGCCACAGTCAGCTCCTGGTCTAGTTTTTGCTGACTGTATAGCTTCTCCGTCTTTGGCTGCAAAGAATATAATCATTCTGATTTCGGTGTTGACCATCTGGTGATGTCCATGTGTAGAGTCTTCTCTTGTGTTGTTGGAAGAGGGTATTTGCTATGACCAGTGCATTTTCTTGGCAAAACTCTATTAGTCTTTGCCCTGCTTCATTCCGTATTCCAAAGCCAAGTTTGCCTGTTACTCCAGGTGTTTTTTGACTTCCTACTTTTGCATTCCAGTGCCCTATAATGAAAAGGCATCTTTTTTGTGTGTTAGTTCTAAAAGGTCTTGTAGGTCTTCATAGAACCATTCAACTTCAGCTTCTTCAGCATTACTGGTTGGGGCATAGACTTGGACTACTGTGATATTGAATGGTTTGCCTTGGAAATGAACACAGATCATTCTGTCATTTTTGAGATTGCATCCAAGTACTGCATTTCAGACTCTTTTGTTGACCATGATGGCTACTCCATTTTTTCTGAGGGATTCCTGCCCGCAGTAGTAGATATAATGGTCATCTGAGTTAAATTCACCCTTTCCAGTGCATTTTAGTTCGCTGATTCCTAGAATGTCAACGTTCACTCTTGCCATCTCCTGTTTTACCATTTCCAATTTGCCTTGATTCATGGACCTGACATTCCAGGTTTCTATGCAATATTGCTCTTTACAGCATCGGACCTTGCTTCTATCACCAGTCACATCCGCAACTGGGTGTTGTTTTTGCTTTGGCTCCATCCCTTCATTCTTTCTGGAGTTATTTCTCCACTGATCTCCAGTAGCATATTGAGGATCTACTGTCCTGGGGAGTTCCTCTTTCAGTATCCTATCATTTTGCCTTTTCATACTGTTCATGGGGTTCTCAAGGCAAGAATACTGAAGCGGTTTGCCATTCCCTTCTCCAGTGGACACATTTTGTCAGACCTCTCCACCATGACCCGCCCATCTTGGGTAGCCCCACAGGGCATGGCTTAGTTTCATTGAGTTAGACAAGACTGTGGTCCTAGTGTGATTAGATTGGCTAATTTTCTGTGATTATGGTTCCAGTGTGTCTGCCCTTTGATGCCCTCTTGCAACACCTAGAAATTACTGTACAATTGCTCTCATTTCACATGCTAGCAAGGTAATGCTCAAAATCCTTCAAGTTAGACTTCAACAGTACATGGACCAAGACCTTCCAGATGTACAAGCTGAATTTAGAAATGGCAGAAGAACCAGAGAGCAAACTGCCAACATCCACTGGATCATAGAAAAAGCAAGAGAATTCCAGAAAAAAAAAAATTTACTTCTGCTTTACTGACTACACTAAAGCCCTTGACTGTGTGGATGACAACAAACTGTGGAAAGATCTTAAAGAGATAGGATTACCAGACAACCTGCCTGCCTCTTGATAGTATGCAGGTCAAGAGGCAATAGTTAGAACTGGACATAGAACAACAGGCAGGTTCCAGATTGGAAAAGGAGTCCATCAAGGATTTATATTGTCACCATGCTTATTTAACTTATATGCAGAATACATCATGTGAAATCCCAGGCTTGATGAATCACAAGCTGAAATCAAGATTGCCAGGGTATATACCAACAACCTTATATATGTAGGTGATAATAAGGCAGAAATTCTGCCCTAATCGCAGAGAGCAAAGAGGAACTAAAGAACTTCTTGATTAAAGTGAAAGAGGAGAGTGAGAAAAATGGCTTAAAAGCAAACATTCAAAAAACTAAGATCATGACATCTAGTCCCATCACTTCATGGCAAATAGATGGGGAAACAGTGGAAACAGTGACACACTTTATTTTTTTGGGCTCCAAAATTACCTAGAATGGTGACCACAGCCATGAAATTAAAAGATCCTTGCTCTTTGGAAGAAAAGCTAGATAGTGTTTTAAAAAACAGAGACATCACTTTGCTGACAAAAACCAGCATACTCAAAGCTATGGTTTTTCCAGTAGTCATGCAAGGATGTGAGAGTTGGACCATAAAGAAGGCTGAGTACCAAAGAATTGATGCTTTTGAATTGTGGTGCTGGAGAAGACTTTTGAGAGTTCCTTGGACAGCAAGGAGATCAAACTAATCAATCCTTAAAGAAATCAGTCATGAATATTCATTGGAACAACTGATGCTGAAGTTGAAGATCCAGTATTTTGGCTATGTGATGCAAAGAGCCCACTCATTGGAAAAGAGGCTGATGCCAGGAAAAATTGATGCAAGAAGGAGAAGCAGGTGACAGGAGATAAGATAATTGGATGGCATCACCGATTCAATGAACATGAGTGTGAGCAAACTCTGGGAGGTAGTGAAGGACAGGGAGATCTGGTGCTGCAGTCCATAGGGTTGCAAAGACTCAGATATGACTTAGCAACTGAACAACAGCCTACTTTCAGGGCTCCCCTTGTGGCTCAGTGGTAAAATAATCCTGCAAAGCATGATATGCAGGTTCGATCCTTATTTCCAGAAGATCCTCTGTAGGAGGATATGGCAACCCACTCCAATATTTCTTACCTGGAAAATCCCATGGACAGAGGAGCCTGGTGGGCTACAGTCCATGGGGTCACAAAAGAGTGGGACATGAATTAATGACAAAATCACTACCATTGCTAACTTTCTGAATATAAAAAGTCTTTTTCTATCTAACTACTTGCTTTTTTTCTTAGCCTTTGATTCATATTCTTATAGGTGATTCATAAAATTCTGAACTTTTATTTCTCTCAATAATATTATCTCAGTAACAATAATGACAGCATTTCTCTTCATTTTGCTTTCTAGAAATCTTGAAGAAAAAAAGACATCATTTGATCTAGTGGTGCTAGTGGTAGAGAACTTGCTTTCCAATACAGAAGACATAAGAGGCACAGGTTCAACCCCTGGGTCAGGAAGATCTCCTGGAGAAGGACTTGGCAATCCACTCCAGTATTCTTGCATGGGGAATCTCTGTGGACAGAGGAGCCTGGCAGGCTACAGTCCATAGGATTGCAAAGAGTCGGACATGACTGAAGCGACTTAGCACACATCTTTAAGGATCAGATTTATAGATCTCATTGCTATTGAAAATAGATTTTTATCATCCATTTGAAAGGGGTGATATGGATGGGTGTTATCAGGCCATATATGATGGCCTGATCACAATAGGTTGAAGATAATGATATTGGACTCTTTATAAATGCTGGGGTTCTATTTATAGTATGGTAGCTGTGGCCTTGTTATATGGTGGTTATTATTTTTAGGTATGTTCCCTCCACACCTGTTTTGCTGAAAGTTTTTATCATGAGTGTATATGGAATTTTGTTAAATGCTTTTTCTGTGTCTGTTGAGATGGTATGATTTTTACCCTTCATTCTGTAAATGTTTTTGTTTTACTGATTTGGATATTTTGTGCCATACTTTCATCCCAGGATAAATCCTGCTTGGTCATGATGCATGAGCAATCAATCTAATTTTGTGTTACTAGTATTTTTTGTGTGTGAGGGTCTTTGTATATATCATCATCATGGATATTGGCCTGTGATTTTCTTTGCTTCTAGTGTCCTTATCTGCCTTTGATATGAAAGTAATACTGGCTTCATAAAATTTGCAGTTATTCCCTGGTCTTCAATTGCTTGAAAGATTTTGAGAAGGAATGGCATCAGTTCTGCTTCTAAAATGTGTTAGAACTCACCCTTGAAGACATCTAATCCCAGGCTTTTCTTTGTTGACAGGACTTTGATTACTGCCTCAGTCTCATTACTGTCATTATTGCTTGTTCAGATTTTCTCTTTATACCTGAATTAGTCTTGGTAGGTTGCTTGCTTCTGGAATTTATTAACCACTTCTGAACACTTCATGGTTGTACAATTGTTTGTTTAATATTTGTTTATAGGCTTCTATAGTCTTTGGATTTTTGTCGTGGCAGTTACAATGAATCTTATTTTATTTATGATTTTATTTACTTATTTGAAGCTTCTCTCTAGTTAGTTTAGCAAAGGGTTTGTCAGTTTTATTTCAAAAGACCTCATCATTTTTTTATATAGTGTTAATGAATGTTTGAATTTCATTTTTTTACATGTAGCTGTCCAGTTTTCCCAGCACCATTTACTGAAGAAATTGTCTTTTCCCAATGAATAGTTTTGCTTTCTTTGTTGTAAATTGGCCAGAGGTGCATGGATTTATTTATAATAAATAATAATAATCCTTTCTTTTATAGGTGCTGGGCTTTCTATCCTATTCCATTAAATGATGTGGATGGACTTGGAAGACATAATTCTAAGTGAAATAGACCACACATAGATAGACAAATACTATATGTTTTCATGTATATGCACAATTTAAAATAGTCCAACTACTAGAAATAGAGAATAGTAGTTACCAAGGACTGGGGAAGGTGAAAATGGGCAAAGTTTCAGATATTTAAGATAAGAAGTTGGCAGTTGAAAGTCTGCTATATAGCATACAGTCTATAGCTAAAATTACTGTATTGTATAATTAAAATTTCCTAAGAGATTAACACTTATGTGAAGTATTCTTAACAAATAATAATAGTAGTAGTAGTAGAGATGGGAGGAGACTTTGAGAGGTGATGAATATATATGGCCTTGTTAATGTTGATGTTTTCAAGGTATATACTTACCCCCAAACTTATCCAGTTATGTACTTTTAACACGTACAGCTTTTTACATGTCAATCATACCTCAGTAAGTAGCTTTAAAACAAAAACTGTGTGACATAAGTGCAGGGATTGCCAGACAATGAGAAAGAGCACCCAAGATGTAATTCACTCACATAAAAAGTATTTAATCAACACAGTGTGAAGATCAGTGTAAATATGTGCTATTCAATATATAGTAGCAGCTTAATTGTTTTGAAATAAAGAAAAAATACTGAATCCTTTCTTCACTGTAAACATGAGTATTGATTATGTAGGAAAAAACTCCTTATGTAAGAAAAACAAAACTTTAACTTGGGTTAGGGAATAATAATTCTTTCTTTTCATGAAGATATACCATATGCTATTAAAACCTCAAGTCATAAACTGGGAGAGATAGAGCAGCAATTGACAACAGATTGCTTACAGAATATATAAGGGGCTCCTAAAAAGAATAAGAACATGAAAAGAATCAAAAAGAAAAATGAACCAGAGTCTTGAGGAGGCATTTCACATAAAAGTGAACACAAATAATTGTTAAACAAGGAAGAAGTTCAATATAGTACACGGGGATATGAACACATTAAAAAAAGACAACAAATAGTAAAACCATCTCAGCTCAGTTCAGTTGCCCAGTCTTGTCCAACTCTGAGACCCCATGGACTGCAGAATGCCAGGCTTCCCTGTTCATCAACAATTACCAGAGATTGCTCAAACTTATGTCCATTGAGTTGGTAATGCCATCCAACCAACTCATCCTCTGTTGTCCCCTTTTCCTCCTGCCTTCAATCTTTCCCAGCATCAGGGTCTTTCAAAAAGAGTCAGTTCTTTGCATCAGGTGGCTTTGTAAAGTATTGGATTTTCAGCTTCAGCATCAGTCCTTCCAATGAAGATTCAGGACTGATTTCCTTTAGGATTGACTGGTTTTATCTCCTTGCAGTCCAAATGATTCTCAAGAGTCTTCTCCAATACCATAGTTCAGAAGGATCAATTCTTCAGCATTAAAGTTTCTTTATGGTGCAACTCTCACATCCATACATGACTACTGGAAAAACCATAGCTTTGACTAGACAGACATTTGTTGGCCAAGTAATGTTTCTGCTTTTTATTATGCTGTCTATGTTGGTCATAGCTTTTCTTCCAAGGAGCAAGCGTCTTTTGATTTCATAGTTGCAGTCACCATCTGCAGTGATTTGGGAGACCAAAATAAATAAATAAATAAATAAAGTCTGTTACTGTTTCCATTGTTTCCCCATCTATTTGCCATGAAGTGATGGGACTGGATGCCATGATCTTATTTTTTGGAATGTTGAGTTTTTTAAGCCAGCTTTTTCACTCTCCTGTTTCACTTTCAAGAGGCTCTATGTTCCTCTTTGTTTTCTGCAATTAAGATGATGTCATCTGCATATCTGAGGTTATTGATATTTCTCCCTGCAATATTGATTCCTGCTTGTACTTCATCCAGCCCGGCATTTTGCATAATGTACTCTGCATAGATGTTAAATAATCAGGGTGACAATATATAGCCTTGACTTACTCTCCCCCAACTTTGAACCAGTCTGTAGTTCCATGTCCAGTTCTAATTGTTGCTTCTTGACCAGCATTCACGGATTTCTCAGGAGGGAGGTAAGGTGGTCTGATATTCCCATCTCTTTAAGAGTTTTGCACTGTTGTGATCTACACAGTCAAAAGCTTTGGCGTAGTCATTGAAGCAGAATTACATGTTTTTCTGGAATTCTCTTGCTTTTTTTTCATGATCCAGTGCATGTTGGCAATTTGATCTCTGGTTCCTCTCCTTTTCTAGATCCAAATGAACATCAGGAAATTCTTGGTTCATGTAATGTTGAAGCCTAGCTTGGAGAATTTTGAACATCTATTTGCTAGTGTGTGAGATGAGTGCAATTGTGCAGTTGTTTGAATATTCATTGGTGTTGCCTTTCTTTGGGATTGGAAGGGAAACTGACCTTTTCCAGTCTTGTGGCCACTGCTGAGTTTTCCAAATTTGCTTGAATATTGAGTGTAACACTTTCACAGCATCATCTTTTAGGATTTGAAATAGCTCAGCTGGAATTCCATCACCTCCAGTAGCTTTGTTCATAGTGAACTTCCTAAGGCCTACTTGACTTTGTACTCCAGGATGTCTGGCTCTAGGTTATTTATTGCACTATTGTGGTTATATGGGTCATTAAGATATTTTTTGTATAGTTCTTCTGTTCATTCATGCAGCCTCTTCCTAATATCTTCTGCTTCTGTTAGGTCCATACTGTTTCTGTCCTTTGTTGTGCTCATTTTGCATGAAAAGTTCCCTTGGTATCTCTAATTTTCTTGAAGAGATCTCTAGTCTTTTCCATTCTATTGTTTTCCTCTATTTCTTTGCATTGATCACTGAGGAAGACTTTCTTATCTCTCCTTGTTATTCTTTGGAACTCTGCATTCAGACAGATTTATCTTTCCTTTTCTTCTTTGCTTTTCACTCCTCTTTTCTCAGCAATTTGTAAGGCCTAACCATTTTGCTTTTTGCATTTGTTTTTCCTCTCCCTCTTGTGTAGTGTTATGAACCTCCATCCATATTTCTTTAGGCACTCTGTCTATTGTTCTTCCCTTGTGGCTCAGCTGATAAAGTATCTGCCTGCAATGCAGGACACCTAGGTTCAATCCCTGGCTTGGGAAGATCCCCTGAGGAAGGGAAAAATACCAACTCCAGTATTCTGTTCTAGAGAATTCCATGGCTGTATAGGCTATGGGGTCACAACGAGTCAGACACAACTGAGTGATTTTCACTACACTTCAGAAAGCCCTCAGAAATTTTAAACTCTGTCAATTTGCCAACATTCATTGGATCATAGAAAAACAGGAGGGTTCCAGAAAAACATCTATTTATGCTTTATTGACAATACCAAAGCCTTTGCCTGTGTGGATCACAACAAACTATTGAAAATTCTTAGAGAGATGGAAATACCAGACCACCTTTTACCTGCCTCCTGAGAAATCTGTATGTAGGTAAAGGAGAAACATTTAGAACTGGGTATTCAACAATGGGCTGGTTTCAAATTGGGAAAGGAGTACACAAAGGCTATCTATTGTCACCCTACTTATTTAACTTCTATGCAGAGTACATCATGCAAAATACTGGTCTGGATGTAGCACAAGCTGGAATCAAGATTGTTGGGAGAAATATCAATAACCTCAGATACGCAGATGTCACTTACCTTATGGCAGAAAGCAAAGAACCAAAGAGCCTCTTGATGAAAGTGAAAGAATAGAGTGAAAAAGTTGGCTTAAAACTCAGCATTCCAAAAAGTAAGATCATGGCATCCAGTCCCATCACTTCACAGCAAATAGATGGGGAAACAATGGAAACAGTGAGAGACTTTAGTTTTTTAGTCTTCAGAATCACTGTAGATAGTGCCTGCAGCCATTTAAAAGATACTTGCTCTTTGGAAGAAAAGCTTTGAACAACCTAGACAGCATATTAAAAAGCAGAGCTGTTACTTTGCAGACAAATGTCTGTCTAGTCAAAGCTATGGTTTTTCCAGTAGTCATATATGGATGTGAGAGTTGGACTATAAAGAAAGCTGAGCACTGAAGAATTGATGCTTTTGAACTGTTGTGTTGGAAAAGACTCTTGATTCCCTAGGACTGCAAGGAGATTCAACTAGTCAATTCTAAAGGAAATGAGTCCTGAATATTCATTGGAAGGACTGATATTGAAGCTGAAAATCCAATACTTTGCAAAGCCACCTGATGCAAAGAACTGATTCATTGGGAAGGACCTTGATGCTGGGAAGTATTGAAGGCAGGATGATACGAGAAAGACAGAGGTTAAGATATTTGGATGGCATCACTGGCTCAATGGATGTGAGTTTAAGCAAGGTTCCGGAGTTGGTTATAGACAGGGAAGCTTTGTGTGCTGCAGTCCATGGGGTTGCAAAGAGTCAGTGCCTGAACTGAACTAAACTCTGTCTATCAGATCTAATCCTTAGAATCTATTTTAATATTAAATCCTTATTGAAAAATTAAGACTTAACTAGTAAAATCGTCATTAGCTACAATTTCACAGTCTCAGACTGCCAAGTTTAAGTCTGTCTGTTATCATTAACTATATGGAGAGAGAAGGCTTTCTATTTTTTTAAAGAAAATTTCTTAACATTGTCTTCTGGCAAATACTTCTTTAAAGTGGTAAAACGATTTTGGAACACACTTTAAAGTTAGGTACAGACACACACATGCATGTGCGCACATACATGTACACACAGTATAAATTGTGAGACAAGCAATTCATTTAATGTTATTTCATCTGTATCAACTTCTCCATATTTACAACAGTACACATATATAATGCTCATCTTATCAATTTTAGTAATTACAGATGTCCATTTATAGGGAACAGAACAAATGCATTGTCCTTCTTAAAATATAAAACTATATAGTAAATAACTATGGCTACACAATGTGGATAAATCTTAGAAACAATATTCAATGAAAAAAAATCTCTGAAGCATTCTTAGAGTATGATACTGATATCTAGTCAAGTTTTAAATAAAAATAAGGAATAAGAAAATAAATCATAGAGTAGTTCTTACTTTTATAATCGAAATAAGGTAAGAGTTTGGCAGCTAGTAGCATGGAGAATGCCTTTTTTGACATTAGCACTCTGTCTTGAGTGGGTCCTGGGCTCATGGCTTCTTATTTTATTATTTTGTTGACAGTATTTATAATTACTGAATATTATTTTGTATGACCGTTATTTTATTACTTATATTGAAACATTATATATATATATATCTCACAAGATAATTAATCCCTCAAGTGTTTATTTACTTTTTTCTCCCTTTATGTCTGATTATTCTTACAAATGTTACTTTAGAAACTTATTTAGGTAAATCTTTAATATGAAAGATTCACAAATATTTATAAAGTAAACTTTTTATTAAAAGTTTAAAAGAAAAAAATTAAAAATATACACATCAGTCTAAATGTTTACAAATATAGTGAACATTCCTATTCATTTACATTTTTAAATAATTCAGTGGTAGTTTGTATTGTTTCCTATAATGATTTATACATCTATAAGGATCAGCATTTTATAATTTTGTTTGTATTGTTGAGCACAAGTTATCAAATTTAACTTACTTTCTAATTTATTTGTTAATATCAAATTAGCATATACAGACATATTTAAAATGTTGGTATCCATCCAAAATTCTGAAATTTCTTATTACGTCTCCCTCTGAGTTTATTTTCTTGATGTATAGAACAGTCTTATGGACTCTGTGAGAGAGGGAGAGGGTGGGAAGATTTAGGAGAATGGCATTGAAACAAGTAAAATATCGTGTATGAAACGAGTTGCCAGTCCAGGTTCGATGCACGATACTGGATGCTTGGGGCTGGTGCACTGGGACGACCCAGAGGGATGGAATGGGGAGGGAGGAGGGAGGAGGGTTCAGGATGGGGAACACATGTATACCTGTGGTGGATTCATTTTGATATTTGGCAAAACTAATACAGTTATGTAAAGTTTAAAAATAAAATAAAATTAAAAAAAAAAAGAAAAAATAAGTAAAATAGTAATAAATTTTAAAATCACATTTAAAACTTAGCCTATGTTACTCTCTCTGTTATTAATAAAAGCATGGTTGCCTAATTTTATCAGAACAGTTTTATGATATGGGTGTGATTATTATTCCATTTTCCATATAGGGAACTTGATGTTTAAAATTAGTTAAGAATACACATAAAGTAAGTTGGAGCTAGAAATAGAACATGTGTTCTCATTTAAAAACTCAACTGTAAATCAAATTTATTTTTTATATGACAAGTAGAAGTATTGCCTTCTTTTTAAAGTGTTTTGACTCATATTTCTATTCTTTATTTAGAACTTTCTGAAGGAGATATATATACATAGACACATACATTTACATGTCCCTATTTACAGTTTTTATTGTATGACTTCAGTTCAGTTCAGTTGCTCATTCGTGTCCGATTCTTTGTGACCCCATGAATCGCAGCACGCCAGGCCTCCCTGTCCATCACCAACTCCCAGAGTTCACCCAGACTCTTGTCCATCAAGTCAGTGATGCCATCCAGCCATCTCAATCTCTGTCTTCCCCTTCTCCTCTTGCCCCTAATCCCTCCCAGCATCAGAGTCTTTTCCAATGAGTCAACTCTTTGCATGAGGTGGCCAAAGTACTGGAGTTTCAGCTTTAGCATCATTCCTTCCAAAGAAATCCCAGGGCTGATCTCCTTCAGAATGGACTGGTTGGATCTCCTTGCAGTCCAAGGGACTCTCAAGAGTCTTCTCCAACACCACAGTTCAAAAGCATCAATTCTTCGGCGCTCAGCTTTCTTCACAGTCCAACTTGCACATCCATACATGACTACTGGAAATATACCTAACATTAAATTTGATGTTCATTAGAAATGCTATCTTGTATGTACAAACATTTTATTTCTGCTTACTAAGTTATTTTCTAATGAATTAATTGTAAATTGTATCACATGTTTGAATTTTTTATTTGGTGTAATGGTGTTATATAATCTATTAATAAAATTTCTATGAAAACTTTTCTATCATAGTAACTTATTTTAATGTATTTCTGAATCCTATTTCATATTATATCATATAAGTTTTTACTTCTGTCCACAGGTGAAAGTTGTCTATATATTTATCACTTCCCATAGTTTTCTTGACTCTATATCATGTTTAGTTTGGGTATTTCATTTAAATAAATTTGGTTCCATTATGTATATTTTTGTGTATTCTAAATAATAGACTTTACAACTTATAAATAATTATTTGAAAATATTTAAAATAGTTTAAATCCAAAATATATTTACCCTGGGATCTTAATACAGACATAAAAATTTATTTTTCAGTTTTTGTCCTTTAATACTGAGGAAACTATTGAAGCAGATTAAGGAAGAAAACCTGGTTTACTTATTTTGCCATATTTCTTTGATATTTTCAGAATTTTTAATTAAAATAACTATTTTAGTGTGCATATATCTATCATCTCTTAATGAGATTTACATGCAATATGATAATTATCCTTCTGAACTTACAAAATTTTTCCTCATTGTGTACCCTAGATTATTGTCTCATTCATTTGGGATACTTTCTGCTTTGTGAATATCTACTATATTTAAAATGAGTCTCCAAGATCTGGACATCATATCTTTTAAATTTTATTCTTTAATTGCATTTCTCCACTTTATTCTTTTGTGTCTTGAAGATGTTTTCAAGTGAGTCTGTGAATTTCTAATTGGAATTTCTACAGTGTCAGTTCTACTCATTACTCACAATGTGGTTTTTACTTTGATAATCATGATTCATTTTATGCAGACTTCCCTTTAACCTATTGCATCACTGAACAGTTTTGCTCTTCTTGGAAAGAATAAATGTCTTCTTGTATTACATGGAAATAATTAGACTAGTATCTTCTAATGTATTCTTTTGTTTTTACACTGCATGCGTTTTAGATAAAAATGAAACTTCAGAATATTTTACCTTAAACTTTCATTTTTCCTTATACACTTGAAGCTGAAGTTTTTTTTTTTCTCTATTATTATTTGGTAGTGTCAGTTTATTAGTGATTATTCCTTAAAAGTGCATTTTGACAATATATTAATATAAAAGGTTCATCCTAATAAAATGAAAAAGCTTATAGTTCCATTTAAATCCACAACTCCGACATATATATTAATATAAAGTTAAAGTCAAAATAAGAAAAAGTGCATCGAGGGACATGGATCCAGAGTTAAATGCTGATAGTTGTGGGGAATGAGTATTTTTCTGGTAACCAAAGCACTCTCCATGAAGGATCCACACTGCATGCGCTTCACTTGACAGCACAGTTGCTTTTCAAATTATGGTGATCATGTGAGGAAGCATCCCTAATAGCAGCATGATGACTGTCATGTCTAAAGATACTAAAGTGAGGGTGTCTTATGTTATAGGATTGGTGAAGGAATAAAAATTTTGATTTTTATGCAGCTCTTCTGCTTGCTCTGTAACATTGTCTTTGACATGATATTTAACATTTCTTTGCTTACTTATTCAACTCTCAAATGGCAATACATTCCAACTTAGTTTATCATGAGTTTGAAATACAAAGTTATTCAAAAAATATAGGAAATAATAGACTATATTATTTTCATGATCTTGAGAGTCTTTGATGGTTATAAGTGATGGGTCTTGAAAATATTAACTGAACAGTGGAAAAAACTGTGACCTTAAATATTAACTTTACAGTGGAGAAACATAGCAAACCTAACCTGATCCAGGTAGTGAAAGTTAATATCACCAGTGAAATCATGTGGATCTCAATTACCTGGTTATGATATGGCTAGAAGGGCACTTCAACTCTGTTGTATTCTTTCCAAAAATCTATTGTCCTTATCTCATGATATGAAAATAACAACAAAATCCCCAGTTATATTCCTTAACACTCCCAAGTTTATACAAAACAATAATTAAAAACTTAGTAGAGAGTAAGAATATGTGATGATTAATTACAATGTAGTACACTGGATTGTTCCTGGAACAGGAAAAAAAAAATAGAAAAGCTACTAAAATAAAAATAAAATCTGGAATGCAATTAAAAGTAATACACTAAAATGTCAGTTGCCTAGTTTTTACTGTGGTAATGTAAGATGATAAGGATGTGGGAAACTGGGTAAAGAATATATGGAAACTCTCTGGACTATCATTAGAACTTTTCTGTAAATCTCAGTTTATCCTAAAACAAAATGTTAATTAAAAATTTTGAACAGTAATCCATTTTAAACTGCTAATGACAACACTAGACATAGATACAACATTGAAATTTTCTTTCTTATTGAAGTAGTACATCATATAACAATTCAGCACAGTTGTTTGAGGAAAAAGCATAAGTCTGAAAATCTATGAAATGGGCCAATTTTACCTTTGCTATTGGAAGATATATAGTTTAGCTGGATTTAGAATGCTAGTTGGTAGATTTTTTTTTTTTTCATCACTGCCTGATCATTTTCAAAAAAAGTCAATTTTTAACTCATTTTGTTCTCATTCCTGTTGCTTTTTTAAATTTAAGTGATACATTCTTTATTTATTTTTATTGAAGTATAGTTGACTTACAATGTCATGTTAGTTTCAGGCATATAGTACAGCAGTTTAGTTACACACAAACACACACATATATGTATTCTTAAAAGAGCACTTTTAAGGCATATTTCTTTAATTCTTCAAACCAGGTTTGACTATCCTTGTTAATTGTAAGAGGACTTGGTAAGAACTATTAAAAAGGTAGGAATAAGTGTTGTAATAGCTGAAAGAAAAAAAAAAATCTGAACAAAATCCACACACACACTCCAAATAGGATCTATTTAAGATAACTATTGAATCAACTCCTCAATAAATTTCTTTCATCTACGCCAGTAAGTTCCAAATAGAAATCATAATAGAAAATTAGATTATTTTCCTAGGAGCAATACAATAAAGCTGTACATAATTTTTTAATCTAATGAGAAGTTCCTAAGTCCTTGATGAACAAAATTTGTAAACTGATTTGAGTACATAAAATACCTAAACACATAAAGAGATATACTCTTTTCAGGTGTAATATCTAAATGTAATATTAATTGTAAATATTTTGTCTCTCCAATCCATGAATTTACTGCCATTATAATTAAAATTATGATTGGAAAAAAATAAATGTCCATGTGTAGTTACAGAAATTATGAGAGAGCTCAAGAAGAAACAGACTTACCCTATTATTTCAAAGATATAGTAACAATGAACATAATTTAAGAATATTTCTATCACATTATAGCAAATTTTCCAATTAAAAAATACCAGAGAAGCCAAATATGGATCTAGTGGAAATTCATGTATAGTAGGGATTATATTTTCTATTAGCTATAACAAGACAGACTATGTCTATATTTTATACTAGTCATAAAAAGACAGAATAGACATGGATGAAACAAATGATGTCTTCATGGAAAAAACAATAACCAGAATCATGCACATACCATTTCTAAAAACAAACTAACCCCTAAATGTAAAGACTAAATCTGTAACATTGTAAAGTTAATAGAAGAAATTGTACTTACCTTTTTTGTGGCCACTGGTCACTGTTATTAAGTATGGTCATAAATTAAAGACTATGATTTTTTTTTTATGTATCTCACAGTATTTTAAGCATGGGTTCGTATAAAACATGAACAAGTAGGTTCATTTTAACATTTTTTATGGTAAAGGAAATTAGAAGAGCCTTTTGTGTCCATCATCAGGAGAAAAAAAAAATATTAGCCATGCAGTTATATGAAATAGCCTGGAAATAGAAAGCAACAAAGAGATTATACAATTTTCTCAGTGTTGAATGAGTATTAATCAATAGAGCTCTTACGAACTCTTTGTCTTATCATTTCAGATTGTTCTTTTAGTCATAGCTCTCAAAGAAGATAGCACTGTGTCAAAAATATAAGCAAGATGATGAAAACTACAGAGAAGTACCATTTATATAAATTAAAAATAAATATACACTCAAGCCAGTGCTATATAATCTCAAGGATATATAAATATGTAAAAATATTTAACTTGTGAGGAATGGTGGAGATGGATGGGAATGGGATTGGGAGACAAAAATTACTCAAGCACATGTGCTCTAGATTCTAGCCATTATTATTATTAAGTCCTTACTGTTATTTTGTCACCCTGTTTATTTAACTTATATGCAGAGTACATCATGAGAAATGCCGGGCTGGAAGAAACACAAGCTGGAATCAAGATTGCCAGGAGAAATATCAACAACCTCAGATATGCAGATGACACCACTCTGATGGCAGAAAGTGAAGAGGAACTAAAAAGCCTCTTGATGAAAGTGAAAGTGGAGAGTGAAAAAGTTGGCTTAAAGCTCAGCATTCAGAAAACAAAGATCATGGCATCTGGTCCCATCACTTCATGGCAAATAGATGGGGAAACAGTGGAAACAGTGTCAGACTATTTTTTTGGGCTCCAAAATCACTGCAGATGGTGACTGCAGCCATGAAATTAAAAGATGCTTACTCCTTGGAAGGAAAGTTATGACCAACCTAGATAGCATATTCAAAAGCAGAGACATTACTTTGCCAACAAAGGTCCATCTAGTCAAGGCTATGGTTTTTCCTGTGGTCATGTATGGATGTGAGAGTTGGATGGTGAAGAAAGCTAAGCACCGAAGAATTGATGCTTTTGAACTGTGGTGTTGGAGAAGACTCTTGAGAGTCCCTTGGACTGCAAAGAGATCCAACCAGTCCATTCTGAAGGAGATCAGCCCTGGGATTCCTTTGGAAGGAATGATGCTAAAGCTGAAACTCCAGTACTTTGGCCACCTCATGCGAAGAGTTGACTCATTGGAAAAGACTCTGATGCTGGGAGGGATTGGGGACAGGAGGAGAAGGGGATGACAGAGGATGAGATAGCTGAATGACATCACTGAGTCGATGGACGTGAGTCTGAGTGAACTCCGGGAGTTGGTGATGGACAGGGAGGCCTGGAGTGCTGTGATTCATGGGGTGGCAAAGAGTTGGACATGACTGAGTGACTGAACTGAACCAAACTGTTATTTATTTTTCAAAGTCTAATGTATTTATCAATAATCTATTGTTAAAACTTTTTTTTCTGATTTTGAGAAATTCTCAGTTATTTAGCCATGAAATTAAAGACACTTGCTCCTTGGAAGAAAAGCTATGACAAATCTAGACAGTATATTAAAAAGTAGAGAAATAACTTTGCCAACAAAGGTCCATATAGTCAAAGCTATGCTTTTTCCAGTAGTCATGTATGGATATGATAGTTGGATTGTAAAGAAGGCTTAGCACCAAAAGATTGATGTTTTCAAATTGCAGTGCTGGAGAAGACTCTTGAGTCCCTTGGACAGCAAGGAAATCAGACTAATCAATCCTAAAAGAAATCAACTCTGAATATATGCACTGTTGAAGCTGAAGCTCCAGTAGTTTGGCCACCTCAGCCAACTCATTGGAAAAGACCCTGATGCTGGGAAAGATTGAGGGAAGCCAGAGAAGGGGATGACAGAGGATGAGGAGGTTGTGGCATCACCAACTCAATGGACACGAATTTGAGCAAACTCTGGGAGATAGTGAAAGACAGGGAAGCCTGGCATGCTGCACTTCATAGGGTCCCAAAGAGTGGTACAGGATTTAGCGACTGAACAGTTATTTAAAAGTAAAATTCAGCATGTATTCAGACTTACAGATATTTTAGTTAAGAATTACATAAGCCATGTGTCACACTATGAGTTAGGCACAGTTTTATGTTAGATAATAGATAACTACACAATAGATAGCTAACTGGGCATACAGAATATAGGTAGATAGATAGCTAGAGATATAGTAATGTAATCAGTGATATACATACATGTATATCTACCCATATCCTCATTTGAACATCAGTGGTATTAAATCATTTATTTTTGTGATAAGAAAATTAAGGCCATGAAAACTTAAATTGCTTCTACAAGTGCACACAGTGCAATAGGCTGAATAATGCCCAAAGATTTTCACATTATAACCCTTGGCATCTGTGAATATTTACCTTATAGGGCAAAAGAGTGAACATCTTATGGCAAGAGATGTGATTCAGAGTCCTAAATTGGATTCATTATTCTAGCTTATCTAGATGGACCCAAGGATTTTCATAAGACAGGAGCCAAAAGGTTCAGACAAAGATGCTTTGTTAAGGAAGAAGATGTGATTACAGAGGAGGAGAAATTAGAAAAAGAAAAGAAAGCGAGATTGGCAATGTTACACTTTATATAGAACAGTCTTATGGACTCTGTTGGAGAGGGAGAGGGTGGGAAGATTTGGGAGAATGGCATTGAAACGTGTAATATCATGTATGAAAAAAAATAAATAAAAGTTATTGAAGAGAAAAAAAATAAAAAAATAAAAAAGAAGAAGAATGGGGCCACATGCCTAAAATACAGACATCCTCTAACAGGGGTCCCTAATATCTGGGATCTAATACCTGGTGATCTGATGTAGAGCTGATGTAATAATAATAGAAATTACGTGCACAATAAATATAATACACTTGAATCATCCAGAAACCATCACCTCTCTCCAGCCTCAGTCCATAAAAAAATTTTCTTCTACGAAAGCAGTCCCTGGTCCAGTTTGGGGACTGCTACTAGAAGCTGGAAATAGCAAAGAAACAGATTCTCCTTTATAGCTGCCAAAAAGAAAACAACTCTGCTCTCACCTTGATTTTAGCCCTGCAAGTGCTACTTTTTACTCCAGAAATTTTCTCCAGAAATTTAAGAAAATAAATGTATGTTATTTTAAATGACTAATTTTGTAGTAATTTGTTGAAGCAGTTGGAAACTGACAGAACTAGCTAATGTCTCAGCTATGTTTCAGTCTTACCTAATATTCTCCAAATGTACTTTCTATCTCAACTTAATAACTTGGAATATTTTAGGTGACATTATAGAATTATTATGAGTTATGTTTTCCAAATGAAGTCCTCCAAAATCCCCTCATGACCCAAGTAAATTTGACCTTTGTAACAGACAGTGAAAGTTCCAAACCCATGAAGTTGCATCACATATACGGCACAGAAATTAAAACATCCTCTATTTATATGAATCCAGGAAGCATGAACTTGCTTTCCAAATTGCAGCTTTTCTCCTGATATTTGAATATGTGCTAAGGCTTGATGATGAAACCATAACCGATCCCATGTGAAAAGATGTGTAATGATACCTAAAATTACCTCAGTGACATTTCAGAATCATACACTTACTGAAAAAATTGCAAAGAAAGAGGTAATGACTTATTTCAGAAGAATATCTCCCACTATTAGCACAATGTCTAGCACATGTTAGTGATTAAAATAATACTTGTTGAATAAAAATATACATGACATTTCAAATTATCTCACAGTAAAATTAATTTATAAAAATTATTTCATAAATCTACTTCATTTCTATTGTCACATGTATCTTTTATTTCAGTTCATGTACAAGAGAAGAACATACTGTCATAATTACAGCTATTATTATAAATTTGAATGATGTTATTTTTCTTATCTATCATTTGGAGCTAAATAAAGAGCAATGCAGTTTCACTTGAGTGAGTGCTAAGGCATTTACAATAGATGACTATTAAGTGTTAAAATATACCAATTTTCATTAAATAAGCCTGGAGCTGCTTTAAAAAATTATTGTTATTTGAGCTAGAAATTATAGCTTCCTCTGCTATGTTTTATATTCATCAAACAGACTAAATTTAGAGTTAGAAGTTATGTAATATACTTCTTTAAGCCATTTTTGAGTTTACAAATTGATTGAAATGTATTTAAAAACAATTTATGAGAAGGTAATTTTTTTAAATTTTTTAACTTTACAATATTGTATTGGTTTTGCCATATATCAACATGAATCCGCCACAGGTATACACGTGTTCCCTATCCTGAACCCTCCTCCCTCCTCCCTCCCCATACCATCCCTCTGGATCGTCCCAGTGCACCAGCCCCAGGCATCCAGTATCTTGCATCGAACCTGGACTGGAGACTCGTTTCATATATGATATTATACATGTTTCAATGCCATTCTCCCAAATCATCCCACCCTCTCCCTCTCTCACAGAGTCCAAAAGACTGTTCTATACATCAGTGTCTCTTTTGCTGTCTCATATACAGGATTATTGTTACCATTGCAAATCAAAACCACTATGAGGTACCATTTCACGCCAGTCAGAATGGCTGCCATCCAAAAGTCTACAAGCAATAAATGCTGGAGAGGGTGTGGAGAAAAGGGAACCCTCTTACACTGTTGGTGGGAATGCAAACTAGTACACCCACTATGGAGAACAGTGTGGAGAAGGTAGTTTTGAACTGAAAAAAAAAAAAGGACGCAGCCATGTCTCTGTTTGAGTATCATGAATTCCTTTGTTATGAGAAACTATCTGGAAAACGCTTCTTTCCTACAGGCTTTTCAGTTGTTGTCCTATGTCATGGATAAATATCTAGCTTTTTCTAGTTGTACATAAATGATCAAGGTGTTTGTTGTTGTTTATTCTGGCTCTTTTGCAACTCCACGGTCTATAGCCTGCAATGTTTCTCTGTCCATGGGATTCTCCAGGCAAGAATAGTGGAGTTGGTTGCCATTTCCTTCTCCATGGACCTTCTTGACCCAGGGACTGAACATGGCTCTCCTTCTTGGCAGGTGGATTCTTTACCACTGAGCCACCAGGGAAGCTCGGGAGAGATGACTTTGAACTATACTTGATTTACAATGTTGTGTTAGTTACAAGTATACAGCAAAGTGATTGAGTTATACAAACATATATATGTTCAGATTCTTTTCCCTTATAGGTTATTACAAAATATTGAGAAACAGTTCCCTGTGCTATATAATAGGTCTTCATTGATTATCTGTTTTACATATAGTGGTGTGAATATTGCTAATCTCAAATTCATAATTTATCCCTCTCTCTCTTTCCTTCTTGGTAACCATAGGTTTGTTTTCTATGTCTGTGAGTTTATCTCTGTTTTTTATATAAGTTCATCTGTATCATTTTCTAGATTCCACATATAAGTGATATCATATAATATTTGTCTTTTTCTGGTATATCACTTAGTATTATAATCTCCAGGTCTGTCCATGTTACGACCAATGACATTGCTTCATTCCTTTTTGTAGGTGAGTAATATCCTGTTGTATAAATATACAACATCTGCATTCTCCATTTTTCTGCCAGTGGATAGTTAAATGGCTTCCTTGTCTTGGCTCTTCCTAGAGACAAATGAGTATGAAGATACCATAATCCAAATCCTATGGGATTCAGCAAAATAAATAAATAAATAAATAAAAGATGATTCTAAGAGGGAAGTTTATAGCAATACAAGTGTACCTCAGGAAATAAGAAACAACCTCAAGTAAACAATCTAACCTTACACCTAAAACAACTAGAGAAAAAAGAACAAATAAAACCTAAAGTTAGTAGGCAGAAATAAATCACAAAGATCAGAGCAGAAATAAATGAAATAGACACAAAGAAAACAATAGAAAAGATCCATTGAAACTAAAAGCTGGTTGTTTGAAAAGATAAACAACATTGATAATTCTTTAGCCAGACTCATCAAGGAAAACAAGGAGAGGGTTCTTACAACTGACATCACAGAAATACAAAGATCATGAGAGACTACTGCAAGCAGCTATGTGACTTAAGTAAAATGGACAGCCTAGAAGACAGGGACAAATTCTTAGAAAGGTACAATCTCCCAAGACTAAAATATGAACAGACCAATTATAAATACTAAAGTTGAATCTTTGATTTAAAAACTCCCAATAAACAAAATTCCAGGACCAAATGTGTTCACAGGTGAACTGTATCAAATATTTAAAGAGTTAACACCTATCCTTTTGAAACTATTCCAGAATGGTACAGAGATGGAACACTTCTGGATTCATTGTATTAGGCCACAGTCACCTTATGTGTGGAGATTTTTTTTGTTCTTTTAGGTGTGCAAGGTCTTCTGCTAGTGTTCAGCGAGCGCTATGTGAGAATCGTTCCATTTGTGGATATGTTCTTGATGTACTTGTGAAAAGAGGCGAATTCCTCATATTATTCTGCTATCTTGACTCCTCTCCCCAGAAAAGACATTTTTGTAGACAAAAATCAAGTTGTCTTAGCAGTATTTGTGACTTTAGCACCAATAGTTGTAATACTTTAAAAATCACATTCCAGTTTTTGTAGGGATTTCAAAATAGCAACTATATCCATCACTGTTATTAGGTCTACAGTGAATATTATTTATTGAATGAATAAAGAAGCACATATATAAATACATTATATTTTAGTAATTCATGAATAATATTTAAATGTAAACTACTTTCCTTTGTAACATCATCAATTTTGTTTTCTACCTTAAAAACATCAATCTGAAAAAGGGTCCATAGGTTCCAGCTGCTGCTGCTAAGTCACTTCAGTCGTGTCCGACTCTGTGCAACCCCATAGACGGCAGCCCACCATGCTCCCTCATCCCTGGGATTCTCCAGGCAAGAACACTGGAGTGGGGTGCCATTTCCTCCTCCAATGCATGAAAGTGAAAAGTGAAAGTGAAGTCACTTAGTCGTGTCTGACTCTCTTCGCGACCCCATGGACTGTGGCCCACCAGGCTCCTCCGTCCGTGGAATTTTCCAGGCAAGAGTACTGGAGTGGGGTGCCATTGCCTTCTCCGTAGGTTCCATTTGTGACATGGACTGTCACAAATGTCCATGGCACACAAATGTTAAAAACACATTACAACCTTATTCTCATATAAATTTTTCACAGCTGAATCAGTTAATAGGATATACTTATGCATATTTCTTTTGATACTTTTTCCAAAATTAATAATTCCGTTAAAATGCTAAGCTCCAAACTTCAGGGGAATGAATGTGTCAAACTGTTTCATCGTCCAAGGTCTCTTTTCTCACCAAACAGGAATATTCACTATTTTTTAAATACAGCAGTGCAACCAAAAATGTGTTGTCATCACACATCCATCCTGTTGTGTCTTTCTGCTCTTTTTTAAAATTTGTTCTATTTTTGTTTTTTTTCCTCTAAGGATATACACACAGAGGCACACACAGTCACACATGATTCAATTACCTGTATTTTAATTGTATTATGAGGGGAAGAAGAGATTAATGCTGTCAGTCTACCCTGTTTAATTATAATTCATTAGTATGCAACTGCATGTTGCATGCATTTTCTGGTTTTCCGTGTAAATGAATGAGCTACATTATTATTTTAAGGCTATTTAAAATTTTATAATGTGTGGACCAAACGTAACTTCACCAATATCTATGATGCACATTTATGTGGTTTCTAAATATTGCTATTGTAAAATGGTGTGGTTGAATAAATACTCTTGTGCATATCTTTTTACAGTCTGTCTTCTTGGTATAAATTACTAAAAAATGAATTTCTAGTGCAAAATGGACACATTTTATGTCTGGACTCACATTAATTCTTCCACTTATTTGTTCCGTGTCTTGAGCAAATTTCTTAACTTTTCTGAGTATATTTTCTTATGTGCATAAAGCAACTAGTATAATCACATCTTACTGAGTTGTTGGCAATAATTATTTGCAATAATATGCATTCATTTATCTCACATATTTATTAAATCTGGTTACTAATACTGGTAAAAATTGGTTATATAGAATAATAATTTTTTTCAAATACTGTTTCAGAAAGGTAGTGTACTCATAATTTAATAAAAGTATTTACTTTATCATATTCATTCTGGAATTGATATTTACCTATGATTATTCATGTTTGCCTCATTTTAATTATTTTTTAGTTAGTTGCTTTTTCTACTTGCTCTATCCATTTATTCTATTTTTATATTCAGTTGATTATTAATATGTCAATTCAGTTCAGTTCAGTCACTCAGTCTTGTCTGACTCTTTGCAACCCCATGAACTGCAGCACGCCAGGCCTCCCTGTCCATCATCAACTCCTGGAGTACACCCAAACCCATGTCCATTGAGTCGGTGATGCCATCCATCCATCTTATCCTCTGTCATCCCCTTCTCCTCCTGACCTCAATCTTTCCCAGCATCAGGGTCTTTTGCAATGAATCAGTTCTTCGCATCAGCTGGTCAAAGTATTGGCATTTCAGCTTCATCAGTCCTTCCAAAGAATACCTAGGACTGATCTCCTTTAGGACGGACTGGTTGGATCTCCTTGCAGTCCAAAGGACTCTCAAGAGTCTTCTCCAACACCACAGTTCAAAAACATCAATTCTTTGGCACTCAGCTTTCTTCACAGTCCCACTCTCATATCCATACATGACCACTGGAAAAACCATAGCCTTGACTAGACGGACCTTTGTTGGCAAAGTAATGTCTCTGCTTTTGAATATGCTATCTAGGTTGGCCATAACTTTCCTTCCAAGGGGTAAGCGTCTTTTAATTTCATGGCTGCAGTCACCATCTGCAGGGATTTTGGAACCCAGAAAAATAAAGTCAGCCACTGTTTCCATTGTTTCCCTATTTCCCATGAAGTGATGGGCTCGGATGCCATGATCTTAGTTTTCTGAATGTTGAGCTTTAAGTCAACTCTTTCACTCTGCTCTTTCACTTTCATCAAGAGTCTCTTTAGTTCCTCTTCACTTTCTGCCATAAGGGTGGTGTCATCTGCGTATCTGAGGCGATTGATATTTCTCCCAGCAATCTTGATTCCAGCTTGTGCTTCCTCCAGCCCGGCATTTCTCATGATGTACTCTGCACATAAGTTAAATAAGTAGGGTGACAATATACAGCCTTGACGTACTCCTTTTCCTATTTGGAACCAGTCTGTTGTTCCATGTCCAGTTCTAACTGTTGCTTCCTGACCTGCATACAGTTTTAATTGTGGTAATATTGATTTTATGTTCTTTCATTTATCTTTTAAATTTTTAAATGGCTTTTTCTTTGTCTTATGATTTTAAACTGTTAAATATTTATTTACAGATTTTTAATTTTCCTTTAAAGTTTTAAGGTCAATTTATAATGGCATTCTTCAATTCAAGGTTAAAAATATTTTTACTACTAATTTGTTTTTTAATAGTAGTAAAAATATCTTTGCTACTATTTACTACTACTTTACTACTATTTTGTTTTACATTTCTTATAATTTTAAATTTTTTGAAATCATTTGAATTGCTATTTCTTCTATTATAAAGCATAATGAATGAAAATTTATTTTACTTGTGATTCCAGATGGCATGGGAAGTTGTCCTAACACCAATGCATGGGCATTCATTTTTTCTTCCAGGGAACAGATACTATATTTTAATCATATAGTAAATATCCCTGGTTCTGGCTTTATATCTCTGCTCTCTGTTCTAGTACATTGAAATGCAAGGAAGAGAACCTGATTTTCCTATTCACTATCCAGCACTGCCTTTTAACATGTGTTAACATTATGTCAATTATGGCTACAAGAAAAGGTGCCTGTGAGGAAATGTCAGGAGATGAATCATAATAGTCCTCTATCAGTAAGTATAATTGCATTGTTTCCCTAGTGCTTAGAGAGGAAGTAAGCATGTATGTTGAGAGAAGATGTCTTTCCTGATAAGAGAAACTGATATAGGAAGATAGTTATCTCTCTACCCATACCTTCCTTTCCTTATGATTTATAGTTGAGTGAGGACTTGATATTTGTTGCTGTAGCAAGGGTATTGCAATGATGAAGGAAAGACCAGAATAATTGCAACACAGATCTGGGACTGCTGAAAAAATTCCCAAACTGCTCACTTCGAGGCTACTCAGATAAAAAATAAAGATAATTATCATTTAAGCCACCATTCATCATGCATTCTACAACCTGCTGCCAAATTAATAGAGTTCTTTTGTTTCAATGCTGATATCACACTGTTTTAATTATTAGGACCTCAATTTGATTCTTATCAGATATGAATAAGTTTCTCCTTATATCTTCATATACTTGCTAAAACTTTTGTTGTCCTTGCTTTGCACATGAGTATTTATTTAAGAAGGGTTTTAGACTATTTCACATCATGAAAAGTTTATTAGGAGCTTGAATTACAGGGAGTGCATTTATTAATTTATAAACAATGTTTTTTTTAAAACATCTATATTTTCGAGTTGGCTCTTGCATGAATTAGTAAAGTTTTATACCTTCTTCATATAAGCAAGGTTTAAATATTTCTTCTGATTTTTATTTAAGTTCTAACCTTTCTCTTGACTTACTTTTCATATAGCTATTACTTTGTTTTTCTGTGTTTTATAAGCATACAAGAATAACATCCACACCTAATAATAATTTTGACCATTCTTTTAAAACATTTCATTTTATTGTGTTAGTCAGTTGCTGCTAAGTCACGTCAGTTGTGTCCGACTCTGTGTGACCCCATAGGTGGCAGCCCACCAGGCTCCGCCGTCCCTGGGATTCTCCAGGCATGAACACTGGAGTGGGTTGCCATTTCCTTCTCCAATGCATGAAAGTGAAAAGTTGAAAGTGAAGTCGCTCAGTCATGTCTGACTCTTCGCGACCCCATGGACTGTAGCCCACCAGGCTCCTCCGTCCATGGGATTTTCCAGGCAAAAGTACTGGAGTGGGGTGCCATTGCCTTCTCCGGTGCTAGTGAGTACTCCCATATTAATAGTAAATAATACTAGTGATAGATTCAAGATTTTATTCCTGACTTTAACAGGAATGCTTTGATTATCAACCTTAGGCTAAATACTTTTTTGTACTGAGATTACATTTTTTTTAATCATTTCAAAGATATAGCTAGATAATCTTATTATAAGTCCTTTAAAAGTTTTTATATGCTTTATTGGGATGAGCATATGGGTTGTCATATTGATCTAGTATGATCTAAGTATGTTAGCTGGGTATGGTAAAACGGCATAGTAGGAGGATACTGAGCTTACCTTACCACACCATAATCAAAACTATTTACAGAACAACTGTCTTTGGAATGACTTGAAGATGAACAGAAAATATTTTCCACAGTTAAAGATATAACAACAGAACTGCAGGATGAGTAGGAGGGGGCAGAGACATACCACTACATACCACTGGATGGTGTTAGTCATTTATTCCTGTCTGAGTCTTTGTGACTCCTTGGACTGTAGCCCACCAGGCTCCTCTATCTATAGGATTCTCCAGGCAAGAATACTTAACTGGGTTTCCATTTCCTTCTCCAGGGGATCTTCCTGATCCAGAAATCGAACCCAGGTCTCCCTCATTGCAGACAGATTTTTTTACTGTCTGAGCCACCAGAGAAACTCTAAAGAGGCAATAATAGCAATTGTAGAGATCCACCTAGAGGAACAAAGAGTCTGAACTCCACCCCAAGCTCCACAGCCTAGGGGTCCTTTGCTGGGAAGACAAGATCCCAGAATGTTTAACTTTGAAGGCCAGCAAATCTTGCCTAAGAGAGAGCTTGGAGGGCTAAAGGGAAGACTCAAAATCTCACATGCCCTGAGTTCCCTTGTAGAGGCAGGAATTTAAAAATAACCTGGGTATGACCCACTTTCTGATCTTAAGAGAGTCTGCAGAGAGGCAGGAGGCAACTGAAACTCAATGTAGGGACATAGATACTGGGAGCAGCCATTTTGGAAAGTTTATTCTACCAGAAGGACACTGGTGCTGGCAGATATAATTTTGGAGTCCTTCTTTTAGCCTATTTTCCCTGAGAACCTACTTGCTTACCAGAACACTAGCACAAGTCCAAGGAACACCTGAGCTACAGGACGAGCCAAGCCAGGGCCTGGGCTTGCCCACCAGTAGGTTGACAACCACTGCAGGAGGCAGGGCCTGGCAGCCAACCTAGCTGAGAACAAGACTCACCTACCAGTGTGCCCAGTGTACTCAGCCCCATCACAATAGAAAGACCCACACAGCCCACATTGGGCACCTCTAGAGTATATGTCTCTGGTGATCGGAGCAGCATGGGCTGCTGAGTCCCAGAGGATGTATTCCTACAAAAGGCCACTTTTCCACGATGGGAAACACAACTGACATAAATACATAGAAATAAATACAGAGAAATAGGCAAAATGAGGAGACAGAGGAATATGTTCCCTATGAATATGAAAACCAAACCTTAGAAAAATAAAGGAAGTGGAGATAAGCCATCTGATACAGTTCAAGTAATGATCAAAAAGATTCTCAACAGTCTCAGAAGAAAAGATGAACAAGTGAAAAGTTTTAAAAAAATGTTAGAAAATATAAAGAAGAACCAAACACTGAAAGGAATCAATGGCAGATTAAAGGGTATATAGGGATAAGTCAGTGAACAGGAATACATAATAGTGGAAATCATCTAAGATGAACAGGAAAAAATGAAGAAAGAGTCTTAAAAATGAGGATAATTTAAGAGGTTTCTGGAATAACATCAGGTTTACTAACATTCATTCTATAGGAGTCCCAGACAAGATAAAAAAATGGCAAAAAAAATTATTTGAAGAAATTATAACTAAGAACTTCTTTAACTCGAGGAAGAAGATATCCAGGCCCAGGAGGCACAGAGTCCAAAACAAGAAAAGCCCAAAGAGGACCACATCAAGATACATAATTAGAATGTAAAAAAATTAAAGATAAAGAGAGCCCCTTAAAAGAAATTAGAGAAAAGCAACTAGTTATGTGCAAGGGAGCTTCCATAGGACTATCAGCTGACTTTTCAGTAGAAAATTTGAAGGGCATAAGGGAGTAGCATGATACATTAAAAATGTTGAAAGGGAAAAACCTATAATACAGATTACAGCAAGGCTATCATAGATTTGGAAAGACACGGAATTTTACAGACAAAAAAAAAACCTAAAATAATTCAGCACCACTAAATCAGCTTTATAAGAAATATTAAAAGGTCTTCTTTAAATAGAAAAAAAAATTAAAAAGACCACAGCTAGAAATTTGAAAATTACAAAAGGATAAAAATCTCATGGGTAAAGGCAAGCATACAATAAAGATAGTGGATCAACCACTTATGAAGCTAGTAGAAAGATTAAAGACAAAAGTAGTAAAATCATCAATCTATAATAAGGAGTTGAGGATACACAAAATAAAGGAATATTAAATATTATTTCAAAAGCTGTAAACATGAGGAGTAAAAAGGAGGACTATTAGAATGCATTTAAACGTAAGAGGTCATCACCTAAACATCATGTGTGTATGTTTGTGTGTATACACAGTGGAATATTACTCAGCTATTAAGGGTTGAAATCTTGCTATTATAGAAAACATGGATAGGTCTAGAGGGTATTATGGTAATTGAAATAATTCAGACAGAGAAAGACAAATATTTCATTATCTCACTTTTATGTGAAATCTAAGAAACAAACAAAAGAAAAACAGAAATAATAGATGCAGAGAACAGCTTCCTTTGTAGCTCAGTTGGTAAAGAATCTTCCTGCAATGCAGGAGACCTGGGTTTGATTCCTGGGTTGGGAAGACCCTCTGGAGAATGATATAGCAACTCACTCAAGTTTTCTTGCCTCGAGAATCCCACGGACAGAGAAGCCTGGCAGGCTACAGTCTATGGGATTGCAAGAGTTGGACATGACTTAGTGACTAAACCACCACCACAGATGCAGAAAACAGATAGGTAATTGCCAAAAGGGAAGAGGTTAGGGTTGGAGGTGTAGGACATTGAGAGGTCCAAATATACAGTTATAAATAAGTCACAAGGTTATACTGCTATGAGGAATCTGGTGAGTAATACTTTAATAGCTTTGTATGGGGTCAGATGGTCAGTAGACTTGTTGTTGTACTCACTTCATAATGTAGGAAAGTATCAAATCTATATGTATTACACCTGAAAGTAGCATGTCAACTATATTTTAATTAAAAATGTTAATTATATTGACAGATATTTCTAATATTGAACCATTCTTACATATCTGAAATTGTTAAAATATGCTCTTTTATTATTTATTTTGTTGCTAGTTATATTTACTATTTACTAATTTTCATTTATACTATTTATTATATATAATATACTCTATTAAATATTGTACAATTAAATGTATCTTATAATAGTAGCTATGGGGCTTCCCAGGTGGCTCAGTGGTAAAGAAATGCCAAGCAGAAAATGTGTAGGAGACCTAGTTTGGTTTGATCCCTGGGTCAGGAATATCCCTGGAGAAGGAAATGGCTACCCACTCCAGTTTTCTTGCTTGGGAAATCCCATTGACAAAGGAGCCTCATAGGTATAGTCCATGGGATCGCAAAGAGTCTGACATGACTGAGCACGGAGCACACACATGTGTATATTTTGCAGCATACTTTCACTGCTTTATTTATTTATTTAATTTAATTTTATTTTTAAACTTTACATAATTGTATTAGTTTTGCCAAATATCAAAATGAATCCGCCACAGGTATACATGTGTTCCCCATCCTGAACCCTCCTCCCTCCTCCCTCCCCATTCCATCCCTCTGGGTCGTCCCAGTGCACCAGCCCCAAGCATCCAGTATCGTGCATCGAACCTGGACTGGCAACTCGTTTCATACATGATATTTTACATGTTTAAATGCCATTCTCCCAAATCTTCCCACCCTCTCCCTCTCTCACAGAGTCCATAAGACTGTTCTATACATCAGTGTCTCTTCTGCTGTCTCGTACACAGGGTTATTGTTACCATCTTTCTAAATTCCATATATATGCATTAGTATACTGTATTGGTGTTTTTCTTTCTGGCTTACTTCACTCTGTATAATAGGCTCCAGTTTCATCCACCTCATTAGAACTGATTCAAATGTATTCTTTTTAATGGCTGAGTAATACTCCATTGTGTACTGCTTTAGAAATCTCCTGCGCTCCGCCTAATTATTCCCTGGCCCCACCCTGAAACCCCTGTCAACCACTAGTTTACTACTGCTTTGTAGTTTTGCCTTAAAAAAAAAAAAGTCTTTAAAAATATTCTTACTTTTAAAAATTGAATGACACAATTTTAAAGCAAACATATGAGTTAAATAAGTTAATCTGAATCAAATTAAGTAAGAACTGAAATGTGCATGTCTGTATAAACATGTAGGATTATTGAGTAAAGTAATATGGCCAACAGAGTTGACCCAGTGTTCTTTTATTTTGTGGATCTGCCAACAGCTTTGGAGCTTATGCTAGAGGTGGATGAAAAATAAATTAATACAGTTGTTACCATTTCCAGATTATCATGTTTCTGTTTCTCTCAAAATTTGTTAGCTGCTAGCAATGGCACCCCACTCCACTACTCTTGCCTGGAGAATCCCATGGACAGAGGAGCCTGGTGGGCTACAGTCCACGGGGTCGCTAAGAGTAGGACATGACTGAGTGATTTCACTTTCACTTTTCACTTTCAGGCATTAGAGAAGGAAATGGCAACCCACTCCAGTGTTCTTGCCTGGAGAATCCCAGGGACGGGGGAGCCTGGTGGGCTGCCGTCTATGCGGTCGCACAGAGTCAGACATGACTGAAGTGACTTAGCAGCAGCAGCTGCTTCAATGCTTTAGGCCAAACTTGTAGGAATATTTACAATTAGTAGAGATATTTTGTAGGCATTTGCCACCAATAACTTTCCTTATTCAGAAGTAGAACAGTACATACTGAAGAGAAACCATGGGTCAGTCACTGTACTGACATGTGAAAATGAAAGGGTAGAAAGTGAAATGAACTTAAATAAATAAAATATTTATCTCAAATTTTCTCAAGAATTTTATTACAAGTCTTTATGAGCATTCTGAATGTACCATATTTCTCTCAGTAAAATAACATCTCCATGTTTTATTCTCCCAAGGGTTTTGTTTAGGTGAATTTGATAAGATGTAAAAGGGAAATGACCTAAACATTCCAATTAAATTCATATTTATGTATATGTATCTATGCATATGTATATGTGTGTGTATACACACACACACACACACACACACACACACACACATATATATATAGAGAGAGACATTCCTGGTGACTGAGATGATAAAGAATCCACCTGCAATGCAGAGACCTGGGTTTGATCGCTGGGTTGGGAAATTCCCTGGAGGAGGGAATGGCTACCCACTCCAGTATTCTTGCCTATAGAATTCCATGGACAGTGGAGTATGGTGGGCTACAATAGTCCATGGGGAGAGATGAAGCACATGTGCATGCACATGCTCTCTCACACACACACACACTATATATATATACATATATATATATATAATATTTATTCTCTGATATCTGTATCATACCTATTAGAGTCAAGTTTGTTTTATTGAGAAATAAATCAGAGTTGTTTTGGAAATCTGCTGCCATAATAAGCTATATAAATGAATGATTGTGAAGCTTGAAGCCTAAATGATAAACCTGTAAAAAATTCTTGGAGTTTGATCAGCTAATTCCCCATACTACATTTGCTGGAAAGATGAGATGAGATGGCTGGAGTTCTAAATATTGATTAAATCACAGAGAAAAATAGAAAGTTGATGACTCACTAACTTTCAAAAAAGCTTTCAGAACCTCATAATTTTGCCACAAAAGAGCTACCAAAACATCAATATTTTGTCCATATTCATCCACTCATCATAAATGCTGAAATTGAGTTTTAACTGATTCTTATTTTCTAATCTTTACAACTCAAAATACTTTATTCAGAGTGAGTTGCCTCAGATATCAATAAATTCTTGAAATATTGTTATATTAATTATATATTAGCAATCAGTTGGAGAAGGCAGTGGCACCCCACTCCAGTACTCTTGCCTGGAAAATCCCATGGAAGGAGGAGCCTGGAAGGCTGCAGTCCGTGGGGTCGCTGAGGGTCGGACACGACTGAGTGACTTCACTTTCACTTTTCACTTTCATGCATTGGAGAAGGAAATGGCAACGCACTCCAGTGTTCTTGCCTGGAGAATCCCAGGGACGGGGGAGCCTGGTGGGCTGCCGTCTATGGGGTCGCACAAAGTCAGACACGACTGAAGCGACTTAGCAGCAGCAGCAGCACCAGCAATCAATAATTGGTGAGCAGGAGTTTCCAGGGTCATTCAAAAATAGTAAAATATCAATATTTGTGTTTATAAAATCTGATAAAATTTAAAAGATCATTTTCAAATTTTCTTTTACTTTTTGGGGCTACCAATATTTTTTTCTCTAGAAATAAAACATGCCTGTTATCAATGATTGAAAATATACATTCCTATTATTTCCAATTCATGAAATCCCCAAAACTGGAATTTCCTCAAGTTGAATGGTTATTTTCAAAATAATTAAACTAATATATTGAAGGTGACTTCTTTTTTTTAATCTAGAAAATTTAATGGAAATAAATAGTTTTAAAAATACTTCCTACATAATTTATCATTGAATTATTGATGTGGGATTTTTGTTTATGCATTTGTTTCATGTTTGATTATATATTTTGCCTCATATTTATTGATAAGTTCTCTGAGAGATTAGAGCACATCTCTTTTTTTCTAGCCTGGTGTTAAACATGGACTAGATATCAAATCAATACTTGGTAATAATTTTTGAAATTTCTCCTTTTGAATGTGAAAAACATTCTCACAGTTTTACTGTGATATTTTTATTTAAAGCCTCATGTATTTTACATAATTAAATCTCATAATTAGCATTCTATTTTCATGAACATATTAATAGAAAGAAATTCAATACTAGTATTATTTGCCCTTGTGGTATGGATTATAATGAAACCTATGAATCTAATATTCAAAGAGAGATCAAGGCTGTTTTACCACTGATCAATGGCACTTTAGTTAAATGTACTGTAGTACTAATAGTGTGATTACTGTGTGCAGACCCTGGCCTAAGCATGTTACCTGGATTGTTTAAATGAGCATGCTTTAACTAGTGGTCATGAATTTAAAGTGAGCCTTGACAACAGGGTTGTGATTTTCTATAGCCATTCTAAAAGCTCTTTAAGCTAAATTTATTTTCCCTCATTTACAAATGAGAAAACTGAGGATTCACAAAATTTATATAATTTGCCAACTTTTCTTTTTGAACAAAACTCATGCTTTTAAATTTATTAAAAACAGTATTTTTTTTTTATTTTTTATTTTTTTATTTTTATTTAATTTTATTTTATTTTTAAACTTTACATAACTGTATTAGTTTTGCCGTATTTTAACTAAAGATCTCATTCTCCATCAGAACTTCCTGTTTTCATAGCTCACTATTTCCATTATCTTTTAACAACAACCCTTTAGCAATACCAGTCTGTTGTCTCTCTCTTTTCATTTCCTCCCACTCCTTTATGTTACCAATTTTTTGCTGCTCTTTAATAATCACTGGCTGAGAGAGTACCTTCCCTAATGAGAGTGGTGCTTCCTGCGCTTTTGGAGAAGGAAATGGCAACCTGCTCCAGTACTCTTGCCTGGAAAATCTCATGGACCGGGAACCTGGTAGGCTACAGTCCATGGGGTTGCCAAGAGTCAGACACGACTGAGCAACTTCACTTCAATAATCACTCTGCTGTCTCTGTCTTCAGCCCCTCAGGGCCCCCTGTCTCTTTGTGGTCTTGGGAAAATGCAAACCTCTGTTAAATTCAACTATTTCTTTCTCTAAACCTAGCCCTGGAGAGCTAATCTGACAAGAGAAAATCACAGCCCTGTTGTCAAGGCTCACTTTAAATTCATGACCACTACTTAAAGCATGCTCATTGTGATGCCAGGTAGTTTTATTTCTGTTTTCTGATCTATTGATCTCAAACACTTCTAAAAGTAAATGTCACATTTTTCTGTTTGATGAAACCTTCCAAGCCTCACTTCATTGTCATTCTCAACTGTTCATTTTTGATGCAAAAATTAGGAGCTGGTAAAAAAGAACTTTAACACAATACCGCCAGTGAATTATCCCTTTACATGAAGACTTGCACAGATACTCTGCATTGCCTTCTGTTACCAAGGATGATCTGTGTTCCTGTGTAACAGAAACTTCACTTGTGCCCATTATTCTGTTATTTATTTGCTACTTATGGACATGTGTGTGAAAGTTGCTCAGTTGTGTCTGACTCTTCATGATCCCATGGACTATACAGTCCACATAAATTTCCAGGCCAGAATCCTGGAATGGATAGCCTATCCCTTCTCCAGTGGATTTTCCCAACAAAGGAATTGAACTGGGGTCTCCTGCATTCCAGGCTGATTCTTGACCAGCTGAGCTACCAGGGAAGCCCATTGAAGAACATATGTCTATCAATAATGAAAATTCCAGTAAGCAAGACAAACACTGGTGATGTACGAAAGAGACAAGAGTATTGGTAGACTCAAGGATATATATGTCTACCAATAAGTCTTGTCTATGTCATATATCAACAGTGATTTTCTTGTCTACTGGAATTTTCATAATAACACTAAATCCTACTAAATTTCTCAGTTTAAAAACAAATAGAAACTCTTACATGTCCTAATTTTCTCTACAATTTACTATCACATTTCTAGTTTCCTTTATCTCAAAATTCTCAAAAGAATCACTTGTGCTCCAAGTTCTCAATTCCTCTCTATGCTTTATCATAATTATTTCTAATTAACTCTTTTCCACCACTACTCTACTGAAATTGCTTTATAAACATATCAATGGTCTCCACATTGCCAAACACAATGTTTATTGTAGTTGATAGATCATTGGATTAGAAATAGCTCAACTGGAATTCTATCATCTCCACTAGCTTTGTTCATAGTGATCCTTCCTAAGGCCCACTTGACTTCATATTCCAGGATGTCTGGCTCTAGTTGAGTGATCACACTATCATGATTATCTGGGTCATGAAGATCTTTTTTGTACAGTTCTTCTGTGTATTCTTGCCACCTCTTCTTAATATCTTCTGCTTCTGTTAGGTCCATACCATTTCTGTCCTTTATTGAGCCCATCTTTGCATGAAATGTTCCCTTGGTGTTTCTAATTTTCTTGAAGAGATCTCTAGTCTTTCCCATTCTGTTGTTTTCCTCTATTTCTTTGCATTGATCACTGAGGAAGGCTTTCTTATCTCTCCTTGCTATTCTTTGGAACTCTGCATTCAGGTGTTGATATATTTCCTTTTCTCCTTTGCTTTTTGCTTCTCTTCTTTTCACAGCTATTTGTAAATCCTCCTAAGATAATAATTTTGCCTTTTTGCATTTCTTTTCCACGGGGATGGTCTTGATCCCTGTCTCCTGTACAATGTCACAAACCTCTGTCCATAGTTCATCAGGCAACCTGTCTATCAGATCTAGTCCCTTAAATCTATTTCTCACTTCCACTGTATAGTCATAAGGAATTTGATTTAGGTCATACCTGAATGGTCTAGTGGTTTTCCCCACTTTGTTCAATTTCAGTCTGAATTTGGCAATAAGGAGTTCATGATCTGAGCCACAGTCAGCTCCCGGTCTTGTTTTATGCTGACTATATAGAGCCTCTCCATCTTTGGCTGCAATGGATATAATCAATCTGATTTTGGTGTTGACCATCTGGTGATGTTCATGTGTAGAGTCTTCTCTTGTGTTGTTGGAAGAGGGTGTTTGCTATGACCAGTGTGTTCTCTTGGCAAAACTCTATTAGCCTTTGCCCTGCTTCATTCTGTACTCCAAGGCCAAATTTGCCCATTACTCCAGGTGTTTCTTGACTTTCTACTTTTGCATTCCAGTCCCTTATAATGAAAAGGACATCTTTTTTGGGTGTTAGTTCTGAAAGGTCTTACAAGTCTTCATAGAACCACTCAACTTCAGGTTCTTCAGTGTTACTGGTCGGGGCATACACTTGGATTATCATGATGTTGAATGGCTTGCCTGGAAATGAACAGAGATCATTCTGTCATTTTTGAGATTGCATCCAAGTACTGCATTTCAGACTCTTTCGTTGACTATGATGGCTACTCCATTTCTTCTAAGGGATTCTTGCCCACAGTAGTAGATATAATGGTCATCTGAGTTAAATTCACCGAATCTAGTCCATTTTAGTTCGCTGATTCCTAGAATGTCAACATTCACTCTTGCCATCTCTTGTTTGACCACTTCCAACTTGCCTTGATTCATGGACCTAAAATTACAGGTTCCTATGCAGTATTGCTCTTTACAGCATCGAACCTTGCTTCTATCACCAGTCACATCTACAACTGGATGTTGTTTTTGCTTTGGCTTCCTCTCTTCATTCATTCTGGTGTTATTTCTCCACTGATCTCCAGTAGCATATTGGGGACCTACTGGCCTGGGGAGTTCATCTTTCAGTGTCCTATCTTTTTGCCTTTTCATACTGTTCATGGGTTTCTCAAGGCAAGAATACTGAAGTGGTTTGCCATTCCCTTCTCCAGTGGACCACATTCTGTCAGACCTCTCCACCATGACCCATCCATCTTTGGTGGCCCTACACAGTATGGCTTAGTTTCACTGAGTTAGACAAGGCTGTGGTCCATGGGATCAGATTGGCTAGTTGTCTGTGATTGTAGTTTCAGTCTGTCTGTCTTCTGATGCCCTCTCTCAGTGCCTACCATCTTACTTGGGTTTCTCTTACCTTGGACATGGGGTATCTCCTTTTGGTCGCTGCTCCTGACCTTGGACGTAAGGTAGCTCTTCTCGGCCACTCCTGCGCTGCACAGTTGCTGCTTAACTCCAGGAGTTGGTGATGGACAGGGACGCCTGGCATACTCCTGTTCATGGAGTTGCAAAGAGTCAGACATGACTGAGCGACTGAACTGAACTGAACTGAGATAATTGGATTAAGTTGATCATCTGCTCCTCTCTGATTTTTTTTGTATGTGTGTCCATTTGGCATTCAGGTCATCTACCTTACTTTCCTCCCTCTGCTTCCATGTCTCCTTTTTTGTTTTGTTTTGTTTTTTTCTTTTCTGTGATCTCCTAATAGTCAAAACTATGGTTTTTCCAGTAGTCATGCATGGATTGAGAATTGGACCATAAAGAAGGCTGAGTGTGGAAGAATTAATGTGTTTAAACTCTGGAGCTAGAGAAGACTCTTGAGAGTCCTTTGGACAGTAAGGAGATCAAACCAGTCAGTCCTAAAGGAAATCAACCTTGAATATTCATCGAGAGGACTGATGCTAAAGCTGAAGCTCCAAAACTTGGGCTACCTGATGCAAAGACCCTGATGCTAGGAAAGATTGAGAACAGGAGGATAAGGGGATAACAGTAGGTGAGATGGTTGGATGACAATGGACCTGAGTTTGAGCAAACTCCAGGAGATAGTGAAGGACAGGAAAGACTGGTGTGCTACAGTCTATGGGGTCACAAAGTGTAGGACACAACTTAGTGACTGAACAACAATGTGGAATATTTCCAAGGCTCAATAATTAGACCTTATCACTTAACCATCTACTTGTACTTTTTGGTGATCTCATGAAATTTTATTGCTTTAACTATTATAATTGAGCTATTATAAATTCCCTATAATGTGTATGATCCTTAAATTCTAGATTAATATATTCAACTACTCTCTTGGCATCTTTGTTGAAGTGTCTAATGGATGTTACAACTTCAACAAATCCAAAAGAGACTCCATTTAATCTTTACCGAATGGTTCCTTCTTCCTCTCATCTTTTCCATTTCAGGTGTAGAAAGTGAAAGTGAAACTGAAGTCCCTCAGTTGTGTCCCACTCTTTGTGAGCCTATGGACTGTAGCCTACCACAATTCTCCATCCATGGGATTGTCCAGGCAAGAGTATTGGAGTGAGTTGCCATTTCCTTCTCCAGAGGATCTTTGTGACCCAGGGGTTGAACCTGGGTCTCCTTCATTGTAGGCAGATGCTTGACTGTCTGAGCTACCAAACTACTCCCTAATTTTAGTTGCTAAGGACAAAATTTTGATTCATTCCCTAGTTCTCTGTTTTTCTCATGTCCTAAATTCAATCCATCAGCAGACTGTTTGCTCTACTTTCAAATGAACTAAAAATCCTACCGACTCCCACCACTTTCATATTTGCTTCTTAATCCAGTTCACCATAGATAGAGTCTCATCTAGATTTTTATTGCAATTGCCTTCTAATTCTTCTCCCTAGTTCTGCCCTTGCATATCTGTATGAAACATGGTAAATAAAATGATCTTTTACAAATTTGTCTGATGTTATTACCCTTTAAGAATTTTTCCCTCTAGTACTTTTCATTATCAAACAACGCAGGGATATAAATTCATATGTAGCCGGCCCTTTGCAATGCCAGTTACTTTTCTGATTTTATGATCTCCATTTTCTGGACGAATTTGTTTCAAACATTGGTCTGTTTACTATTCTTCAGGGTATTGTAAGTTGCATTTTCTTTATCCTACAATATCTTCCCCTCATAAACCTAGTATATTTTATACCATCCCTCTCTTGGTTCACTTTTCTCCATAGCACTTTCAGTACATTGCTAAGTCACTTCAGTCGTGTCCGACTCTGTGTGACCCCATAGACGGCAACCCACCAGGCTCCCGCATCCCTGGGATCCTCCAGGCAAGAACACTGGAGTGGGTTGCCATTTCCTTCCCCAATGCATGAAAGTGAAAAATGAAAGTGAAGTCGCTTAGTCCTGTCCGACTTAGCGACCCCATGGACTGCAGCCTACCAGGCTCCTCCATCCATAGGATTTTCCAGGCAAGAGTACTGGAGTGGGGTGCCATTGCCTTCTCCCTTTCAGTACATACTACATGTTATTCTTGTTTATTTACTATGCAACTACCTATTAGGAATCAGTTTTGTTACGGATGAGGCTTTGATTTGCCCACTGTAGTTCCCGAAGTGTAATGCATTGCTATAATATATTATGTATTCAAAAAAAAATTTGCCCAGTGAATATATAAATCAAATATTGAAAGTGATAGAGAACAAATATAAATCTAAATTAATAAAACATTACCTGCAATTTCCATTTAAGTTGATGAATCTGAAGTTTTCCAAAATATGCTACCCCAAAATATGCCACTCTGGCATAACGATTGTTTTAGGCTACTGCTAAGTCACTTCAGTCGTGTTCGACTCTGCGTGACCCCATAGACGGCAGCCCACCAGGCTCCGCCGTCCCTGGGATTCTCCAGGCAAGAACACCGAAGTGGGTTGGCATATCCTTCTCCAATGCATGAAAGTGAATAGTGAAAGTGAAGTTGCTCAGTCGTGTCTGACTCTTAGCGACCCCATGGGCTGCAGCCTACCAGACTCCTCCCTCCATGGGATTTTCCAGGCAAGAGTACTGGAGTGGGGTGCCATTGCCTTCTCCCTGTTTTAAGCTAAGGGAAACTGAAAAGAAGCAGATTCAAGAAAAACTGTTTACACTGCATTCCTAGGCAAGACCATACTTAATTACCTGAGACAACTCCAGACTCATATATAAGTCTGGAGTCAGCACTAGAAGAACCTACATAACAAACCTTTCTAACTAGTATTTATCTTCCATTGCATATCTGCATAGATTTATCTCCCCACAATTTTTCTCCTCTAGAAGCTCAAAGTCCTTTTCTTTACTTTGTCACTCCTCTACAAATTTATTGTTCTTTTGTGAAGATGCTATATGCAACCAAGTTCTCAGATTCCTTTGAGTTACTCAGCATTAAGTCCTCTGTTTTTTTCTTGTTATTTTGTCTTTTGTCAGTAATTTGCAGGGCCCCAGAAGGCAATGGCACCCCACTCCAGTACTCTTGCCTGGAAAATCCCATGGATGGAGGAGCCTGGTAGGCTGCAGTCCATGGGGTCGCTAAGAGTCGGACACGAATGAGCAACTTCACTTTCACTTTTCACTTCCATGCATTGGAGAAGGAAATGGCAACCCACTCCAGTGTTCTTGCCTGGAGAATCCCAGGGACGGGGGAGCCTGGTGGGCTGCTGTCTATGGGGTCTCACAGAGTCGGACATAACTGAAGCGACTTAGCAGCAGCAGCAGCAGGCAAGATCCTAAGAAGAGTAAAGGAAAAAAGATTTTTATCATTTCTTTCAAGTCTTAAGTATTTTCAAATGAGTACATATAAAAACTATTATAGTCTTTAAACATCTCTAGGTTAATTTGGCTTTCTGACAAAAATAAATTGGTAATCTCTACCTTTTTACATCAATGTTTACCTTGATTCAAAACTAAAGAATGAGTTGGCTTTCAGAATAACTTTGGGGATATGATTATATTTCACCTTTCAGGGTATCCAATTTAATAAACAGTTATCATTTTCCAATTGTAATTACTGTAAGTTGCTGATGAGTAACAGCATAAGTGCTACATACATAACGTGAACAATGTCTTATATACCAGATCAAAGAATCACAAAATTATAGGTGTTATTTGAAGCTAGAAAATTCCTGTAAAGAAAAAAAAAATAAAGAGAAGCTCTTTCCTTAGGTTACCAAAAGGAAAATATTATGAAAATCCATTCATATAGAAAAGCCAATATTTAGCAGATGCAGAGAATTTTTTTTTTTTACATACTCATGATATTTTGCTTCAATATCAGGGAGAAAATGTTCCATATTCAATTATTATTGAATGCTTAAAATAACAAATGTTAAAGTACATGATATCTTTATATATTATTTTGCTAAGCATTTCTGATTATGGGTCTTTGAAAAGCTCCTAATATGGTATAAAGATATAAAATATACTATCTGTCATATTATAAAATGAATCTAAATTTTTCAACATGGTATTCTAAATGCCAAGTAGCTTTGGCAAATAGGTGCTTAGTAAATATTTGCAGAAATGAAGGATTATTCTTTATTTGTAAATATTATTAACAATTATTTGCTAACTGTACTCCTTTAATGATGTTTTAATGACATTTAAACAAGTGGACATTTCTGGAAGTATGTATAAAGAAATGTCAAAAATGATGTATATACCTACCATAACTCACCAGGTCATTCAAACCTGGAATTTAATTCAAAATACTTAAAAACCTATATGATATTGATGGAGAGCAATCAGAGTGAAAGCTTTCTATATCACTGACATCCCCATCATGTCAGGTATTAATCCTGGAGCTCTACAGCATCTGGGTATTGTGGGTGAGGCGATCCTCAGGATGGACAAGTAGATTAGAAAATGGAAGAAGGGATGTGAGAAAGTAGCAGACAATCAAATAAAATAGCTTACTATTTACAATAAAAATAATTTACTGTTTCAACAAAGGATATGTCAAAACCAAAGTATTCAGGTAAAATATCTGTCTGGAGACGATCTTGATCATTATGAATGACAAATTTCATAAGCATATTAATATTCAATAGTTTCAAAGATAGGGAAAATTTTTCAAGCATTTGGCAAATTTTATTTTCAAATCATTCCATTTACGTCAATGTCAAACATTAAACACTTGTTCAGCCGGTAGTTTTTCTGATCCTAAAAAAATAAGTACAACAAAAATGTGCTTTGAGTACTAATGCTTTGTGAATTAATGGTCTGAAAAGAGTCTCTAGAGTTAAAATTCATGTTATTTTACTGATATGTAACATTCTGAAAAACTTTTTTTTTTCCCCCAAATTGTGTACTAGGACTAAGATGAATAGTTTTCATGTAAATTGAACTGTTTTTGGAATTGTGGCAGTTTACCCTTTGTGAAATTAGCATCCAACTGCTTGCCTTTCTCTTCTAATACATAAGATTGCCAGCTGTTTTGTGTTTTCTGACAACAGCTTTTATAACTGTTCTTAAAGCTTGCAATTGAATTATTTTTTAAAGTTAAAGGGTACATCCTAAAAGTTAATTAAAGTTTTTTTTGTTTACTTGAACTAACAGCTTAACTCCTTTTCTTCCTTTTGCATTTCTTCTTTTTATTCCCTTCTGCAAGTAGCTTAGAGTAGTGCTCTAGTAATCCTGAACTCTCATGCATTTTCCCCAATAGGTGGCAATGCTTTGTTTGACCTGAAATTTAAATATAAACTTTATTTAAAAAAAACAAATATGATTGAAAATAAATAGGTGAATCATTTTCTGTTTTTCATTTGTAAAGGGAAAGGCTAGGTGAGACTATGTGCTTCCAGATAGCACCACAATATGACACTTAACTCAGGAAATGAAATCTGCCTGCTGTAAGTAAGGAACACAGTACATAGAAGAAAACATTTAGTGTTTGATGACCTGTTACATTCATAGTAAAATTAATTTCATTTAAATTTGCAATGCACAATGGTCACACTTTTTCAGCAGTGATCATTTCAAAATTTTTAAATTGCTATAGGATAATTAATTATAAATAACATACATTACGATGGCTCTAGGAAGAAATATACTATGCTGCTGTAAACAATCAGAGGTTCATTTCCAGTAAATACACCTCTGAAATCACATGTCAAAATATCACCTAGTCATATTTTAACATTTTTATTTTTTGAAACCTGCTCACTTATTACCACTTTGTATTGGATACAACTCTAGTGTTCATAAATCCTCTAGTTCCCTGGTGGCTCAAACGGTAGAGAATCTGCCTGCATGTGGGAGATGTGGGTTCGATCCCTGGGTTGGGAAGATACCCTGGAGGAGAGAATGGCAACCCACTCCATTATTCTTGCCTGGAGAATCCCATGGACAGAGGAGCCTGGTGGGCAACAGTCTATCAGGTCGCAAAGGGTCGGACACGACTGAGTGACTAAGCACAACACACAGCACACACCATTATATATCTTTATCTATCTTTCTAAATAATCTCTGTAGTCAAGTTTTATACTGTTCACTCGATTTATTTCTTTTGCCATTATACAGAAAACTTTCCTTTTGTGGGAGAGAACTCAGTCATATTTTCAAATTATTTTCTTAACAACTGCAGAATAATCTTTGTTTTAAATTTTTTATTACAAGACATTTGCTTTACAATATTGTGCTTGGTTTGTGCTATATACACGATGATCTTGTCTCTAAAAAATGTAAAACATTTACTTTATGTTAGAGTTATTTGTGATGCTTGTCTTCCTCATAATATTTAAAATTCCATAATTCCTTCCTTCATTCTTTTTAGTGCTTTCTCCTGCAGCACTTACTTTAGAGATGGGGTCAAAGAGATTGTAGGTAAAATCCTCCACAATGTTACTAGTTGAATGGGCATGCAGATATTCTCTACTTCCTATGGATTTAAATAACTGGAATGTGTCTGACAAAATGCAACACTCAACAAATGCTTCTCCTGTATATTTTACAGGTGAACATTTTAATCTATAATCTTACTTACAAATTAAAATGTAATAAGGTGAATTCTAGATAAGGAGTCATGGCTTAAAGAATAGTAAGAAGAGGAAGAATTTGTGTTTAAGGAAAGTCCATCTTTAGGGACCACAGCACTAAGTACAAAATGTGTAAGTACAAAAAGTGCTAAGATGCTTCAGTCGTGTCACGTGGGAAGCCTTAAGTACAAAATGAAAAAAAAAAAAAAAAGTGCATTGGCAGGCAGGTTTCTTACCACTAGCATCACCTGGGAAGGGCTAAGTACAAAATACTTTATGGACCTTTTTTTTTTTTTTAATGGGCTTCCCAGGTGGCACTAGGGGTAAAGAACCTGCCTGCCAATGCAGGAGACCTAAGAGACATGGGTTTGATCCCTGGGTCAGGAAGATCCCCTGGAGGAAGGAATGGCAACCCACTCCAGTATTCTTGCCTGGAGGATCCCATGGACAAAGAAGCCTGGTGGGCTGCAGGCCATAGGGTCACAAAGAGTCATACACGACTGAAGCAACTTAACACACAACAACAAATGTTTTTAAGACCTTACTATGAAATACTGACATGTTAAATTTCCCACACTGATTATATATAAGAATAATATTTTTTGATATTTATACTATGATACAGCATAAATTTGAACTGTGAAACAAAATATATGTATTATATTTGGTTAAAAATGTCATAGTTATTAAACCTACTAAATTTTCTGGAGGATTTTGATATCCTTTTGGTATTTTGTGCAGGTTTACATTCTCATTATTCCAACCCTATTGTCCTTACCTCCTAGTCTTCTTTCCTTTGTATATTTACTTCCAGAAACTCTTGAATAAAACTGACAAAATCTCTCTCCTCATGAAACTAATAGCATAAGACATAAAAAGATATAAATATCACTGAAACAAATAAATACTAAGATTATTTTATATATCAACTGAGACTATAGTTAATAATACTGTATTGTATACTTGAAATTTGTTTAGAGAGTAGATCTTAGTGTCCTTATAACACACACAGACACACATACACACATGCTTAAAATGACAACCATATGAGATGGTGGATATATTTCATCACACTGTACACCATAAATATATACAATTTTTATTCTTCAATATAGAGCTGCAAAATCAATACATACTTTATTCAACATATAAGCAAAAGTATAGGAAATGAATAGTGATAGGAAATAGACCTTTAAATAGGGTAATCTGAGGCACTCTAAGAAAGTGCTATTTAATCTGGAGATTGGAATGTGAATAGCTAGGGAAACCCATAGCAGAAATGGGAGCTAATAGCAAGTGAGTATATTGGTATAATGCTGAGAGATTATACTTTTGTCTGTATTTTGGTAATATTTTTAAAAGTCATGTAAAATAAATCTGAAACTATCCATTTTAATACCTAACCTTGCAACTTCAGGTAAATTGGTAGATAAGCCAGCCAGTAATGGGCTTTACGTCCATCACCAGTCATAGCCACAGCTGTATATTGTCACCCCTCTTATTAAACTTATATGCAGAGTACATCATGAGAAACACTGGGCTGGAAGAAGCACAAGCTGGAATCAAGATTTCCGGGAGAAATATCAATAATCTCAGATATGCAGATGACACCAAACTTATGGCAGGAAGCAAAGAACTAAAGAGCCTCTTGATGAAAGTGGAAAGGAGAGTGAAAAAATAGGCTTAAAACTCAACATTCAGAAAACTAAGATCATAGCACCTGGTCCCATCACTTCATGGCATATAGATGGGGAAAAAGTGGAAACAGTGATAGACTTTATTTTTTGGGGCTCCAAAATCACTACAGATGGTGACTGTGGCCATGAAATTAAGACACTTGCTTCTTGGAAGAAAAACTATGACAAACCTAGACAGAATATGAAAAAGCAGAGACATTTCTTTGCCAACAAAGGTCCATTTAGTCAAAGCTATGGTATTTCCAGTAGTCATGCATGGATGTGAGAGTTGGACTATAAAGAAAGCTGAGCACCAAAGAATTGATGCTTCTGAACTGTGGTGTTGGAGGAGACTCTTGAGAGTCACTTGGACTGCAAGGAGATCCAACCAGTCCATCCTAAAGGAAATCAGTCCTTATTGAAGGCGGGAGGAGAAGGGGATGACAGAGGATGAGATGGTTGGATGGCAACACCGATCAATGGACATGAGTATGAGTCAACTCTGGGAGCTGGTTATTGACAGGGAGGCCTGGTGTGCTGCAGTCTATAGGGTCACAGAGAGTCAGAGATGACTGAGTGACTGAACTGAAGCCAGCCAGGCTCATATCAGTAGTAGAGTATTTCAGATTCAAGAAAGTAAAAATATCTACAAGTTACTCAAAATCTCTAGAAATATGAAAGCCAGGAATAAGTGTTCAAAACTGAAGTGGGTATCATATGTATAAAATGATTTTGTTTTTACATATATTTTGATACATATATGCCTCAAGAACACTCATCTGAATTTCCCCAGTTATTTGAATAAATAGATCTGTGCTTTACCAGTGTGCTTTGTAAAACTTTACATGAACAGACATATCCAGGACTTCATTTTTAAAAATAGAGCTGCAGAGCTGTAACACTCCAAGACAGTGACACATTTATAAGAAGTTTAAACATTTGCTCAAAGATGACTAAAAAGCTTCATTCTGGGTTGACCTAGTAGCTAAAGTTGACACATTCATTGTCTATATTAAGGGTTAATATAAACAAATACCGATTTGCACTCTTCTTGTTACAGTTTAAGAAATATTAAATTACATTTAAATTTGAATCAAATAATGAAAAAATTCTGAGGCATCAATGAAAAACACTATGTTTCACTATCAATGAAACACACTTTGAAAATCTGTTGGTATGTGGTAACTCACTTACAAAATACTTTGTCTTTCTCTCCAGAAACCACACAATTCAATCTATGCTTTTCATCACCCTTAACTTTTAGGGTCAATAAGGCACTAGGAACCAAATTCCAATAAATTTAGCTATCACAAAGTATTTAGGATTAAATCAACTATGACTTAACTTGGTCATTATTTATATGAATGTATTAAGTTACTAAAATACTGTAATGTTCACGTATTTCATTTTCACATGCAATATGAGCATGCAATAAGCTAACAGTTTTGATTTTTGTACTTACAATATTAAATCACAGCACTTAAGATTGAACTCTACAGCCCTTTAGAATGCAACATACTGTCCTTGAAATATTAACAGAGTTGAATTTATAACATTTCCTTCCAGATGAGCTTTTTATATTCCTATTGAAATATCTGGGGATGTGTCTTTGTTATAATTTTAGAATGCTGTGAAAATGGCCTTAAGAGGCAGATGTCTTTAAGAGGACTTCAGACCTTTTCAAGAGATATGTCTGCGACATTTGAGTGGATGCAGTGTGAAATAGCATCCTGTTTCTGATTATTCACAAGTCCTTTCTCATCACAAAGCACAGTATGATTTTCTTTAAAAAATCATCTCTGTAAAGTCTAGAAAATAAATAGCATTTTGAATAAGTGTTTACTATTAGTGCTTTCAGGAAGTAGATTCTTTGCTATTAAATGCTCCATCTGGCATATTGAAGTGTTGTAAAAACATTGTACAAATGTTTCTGCTCTAAAAACATCCATCTTATTTTTATAAATCCATTTATAAGCAAATGATTTCTTGTAGAAATCTTCACATATATCGTTTTCATCTGTCAACTAATTTAAGTGCAAAGAGTTACCATTAATTTATTAGTCTGTCCCCCATACCAGGAACTACTGGATGTATTCTATTTATTTTATTCTGTAGCAATAACACTGTTTTAGCTAGAACAAATAAGAAACTCATTTTTACATATTTTATATTAAGTACAGATTTTTAAGTACTTAAAGTGGAAAACTGAATGATTAACAGGTGTTCTAAGTTTAAGAAACTGACTTCAATTTTAGCTACTCTAAGAACACTTTTCGTGTTGCCTTAACTGTTTAAGGTCTAAGAAGTGGTCCTTGACTTCTGGACACTACTTGTTAGATAGTTTTAGTTTTGAGGATAATATTTTTGGAAAATTACTTGTAAAAGGCTTGCAATATGATGAAGATACTGACAGTTCAAAAACCTTCATTTTCTCTCTCTTCTAGCATTTATGAGTTCTTCTACCTTGGATATATTATTTTCAATTAAACAGTTTTGAGAAACACTGAAGAAACTATTAAAAAGTTGCACTTAAATTAAAAATTAGGCAAAAGAATGACTCAAAAACTTTTCAAAGGATCAAAGTGTTTAGCAATCCTATCCAAGAGTTATTTGATTTTCTAGGGAAAAATGTCTTCGATTAATTGAATATTTACCATTAATTTTGACTCAGGCTCTTTAGCATAACATGATGTCTTCCATATGTTTGTCTGGTAGAGATAAAACTTATTTCTGTTCTGTATATCAGATAATAGTAACCCAGAGGGTACTGTTTTGTTGCCTTATAATCCTATTGACCTCTTTTACATCTCAATTGCTAATCTCTTTCTATAATTTTTACAATGCTGACACATACTCACTGTGTACTCTATAATATATATTCATTACTCACAGCATACTATCAATTTCTTTTGAACTGAATTTACCGTGTTCAGTTTCAATTATTAAATCACTAAATGTGGCACATATTCATCCTATATTTGTATGAATCATTAATAATGTTTGGAAAATGTACTTTGACAAAAGCTATCAGTACATCTTTGCTGTTGAAACAGAGTTTTCTTTCTTAGTCCATTTCTTTATTCAGTTCAGTTCAGTCACTCAGTCATGTTTGACTCTTTGCAACCCCATAAATCGCAGCACGCCAGGCCTCCCTGTCCATCACCAACTCCCGGAGTTCACTCAGACTCACCTCCATCGAGTCAGTGATGCCATCCAGCCATCTCATCCTCTGTCGTCCCCTTCTCCTCCTGCCCCCAATCCCTCCCAGCATCAGAGTCTTTTTCAATGAGTCAACTCTTCGCATGAGGTGGCCAAAGTACTGGAGTTTCAGCTTTAGCATCAGTCCTTTCAAAGAAACCCAGGGCTGATCTCCTTTAGAACAGACTGGTTGGATCTCCTTGCAGTCCAAGAGACTCTCAAGAGTCTTCTCCAACACCACAGTTCAAAAGCATCAATTCTTCAGCACTCAGCCTTCTTTACAGCCCAACTCTCACATCCATACATGACCACAGGAAAAACCATAGCCTTGACTAGACAGAGCTTTGTTGGCAAAGTAATGTCTCTGCTTTTGAATATGCTATCTAGGTTGGTCATAACTTTCCTTCCAAGGAGTAAGCGTCTTTTAATTTCATGGCTGCAGTCACCATCTGCAGTGATTTTGGAGCCCCAAAAAATAAAGTCTGACACTGTTTCCACTGTTTCCCCATCTATTTCCCATGAAGTGATGGGACCAGATGCCATGATCTTCGTTTTCTGAATGTTGAGCTTTAAGCCAACTTTTTCACTTTCCACTTTCACTTTCATCAAGAGCCTTTTTTGTTCCTCTTTACTTTCTGCCATAAGGGTGGTGTCATCTGCATATCTGAGGTTATTGATATTTCTCCTGGCAATCTTGATTCCAGCTTGTGCTTCTTCCAGCCCAGTGTTTCTCATGATGTACTCTGCATATAAGTTAAATAAGCAGGGTGACAATAGACAGCCTTGACATACTCCTTTTCCTATTTGGAACCAGTCTGTTTTTCCATGTCCAGTTCTAAGTGTTGCTTCTCGATCTGCATATAGGTTTTTCAAGAGGCAGGTCAAGTGGTCTGGTATTCCCATCTCTTTCAGAATTTTCCAGAGTTTATTGTGATCCACACAGTCAAAGGCTTTGGCATAGTCAATAAAGCAGAAATAGATGTTTTTCTGGAACTCTCTTGCTTTTTCCATGATCCAGCAGATGTTCGTAGTTTAATTACTTGTTCCTCTGCCTTTTCTAAAACTAGCTTGAATATCCGGAAGTTCACAGTTCATGTATTGCTGAAGCCTGGCTTGGAGAATTTTGAGCATTACTTTACTAGCATGTGAGATGAGTGCAATTGTGCAGTAATTTGAGCATTCTTTGACATTGCCTTTCTTTGGGATTGGAATGAAAACTGACCTTTTCCAGTCCTGTGGCCACTGATGAGTTTTCCAAATTTGCTGGCATATTGAGTGCAGCACTTTCACAGTATCATCTTTCAGGATTTGAAATAGCTCAACCATCAACTCCACTAGCTTTGTTTGTAGTGATGCTTTCAAAGGCCCATTTGACTTCACATTCCAGGATGTCTGGCTCTAGGTCAGTGATCACACCATTGTGATTATATTGGTTGTGAAGATCTTTTTTGTACAGTTCTGTGTATTCTTGCCACCTCTTGTTAATATCTACTGCTTCTGTTAGGTCCATACCATTTCTGTCCTTTATCGAGCCCATCTTTGCATGAAATGTTCCCATGGTATCTCTAATTTTCTTGAAGAGATGTCTAGTCTTTCCCATTCTGTTGTTTTCCTCTATTTCTTTGCACTGATTGCTGAGGAAGGCTTTCTTATCTCTCCTTGCTATTCTTTGGAACTCTGCATTCAGATGCTTATATCTTTCTTTTTCTCCTTTGTTTTTTGGTTCTCTTCTTTTCACAGTTATTTGTAAGGCCTCCCCAGACAGCCATCTTGCTTTTTTGCATTTCTTTTCCATGGGAATGGTCTTGATCCCTGTCTCCTGTACAATGTCATGAACCTCATTCCATAGTTCATCAGGCACTCTATCTATCAGATCTAGGCCCTTAAATCTATTTCTCACTTCCATGGTATAATCATAAGGGATTTGATTTAGGTCATATCTGAATGGTTTACTGGTTTTCCCTACTTTCTTCAATTTAAGTCTGAATTTGGCAATAAGGAGTTCATGGTCTGAGCCACAGTCAGCTCCTGGTCTTGTTTTTGCTGACTGTATAGAGCTTCTCTGCTGGGAGCCGGCATATTGCATATTGAGTGAGGATCTGTAATAGCTCAACTGGAATTCTATCACTGCCGGGAGCCAGCGTGAGGCACTCCGCCCATGACAAAGGTCATGAGGAAGGAGGCTCGGCATACGCAAAGGCGGGATCGAGCCTCAGGAGTCCCCCTGGAAATTCTCGAGCATCTACCCCCAAAACCAGAGTCTGCCTACTTTCTGCTTTGTGCTTTCACCTACACCTCTGACTTTACGGGGGGCTGTCTCCCACTACCTCTCTCTGGAAAAAGAGTTAGCTTACAGCTCCAGTTAATAATTCCTGGGTGTGACAGTGTTTAACCTACAAACTCCTTTGGAAATCCTCTAGCCTGCCTGAATAGGTTTTTCCGGCCACATGTGATTGTTCAGAGCCTCCCAACTGTGAGAGGCAGGAGATGTTCTAAACTGCCTAAACACAGATTCCTTTGAGTAGTTAAAAGATTGATTAGAAAATGTATTGGTGAAGGGTTTTTCACTTGTTGGGCCAATGTTTGCTGCTAAGTCTCCATACTCCTTACCTACTGTGTCCTTGGCAGTGTATTGATTGATATAATGGGTGTATAGAAATGTAAAATGCAGCTTTGTCCAATGCTTTTTGGAAGGCTGGTGCCTGACTTTGGAATAATCACCTTTAGAGAAAAATAAGTTTCTTAAAATGTTAACAGGCCTCCGGGCCAGAAGATGATGTCAATCACCTGAACTTTTGCATATGATAAGTTTGAAAGCCTGGCTTAGATTAGAACCAGGAACTGCTGTCCTTGCATGACTCCACCCCTTCCCCCATTATCCTCTATGCATACCTTAAGGTATAAAAACTACTTTGGAAAATAAAGTGCGGGCCTTGTTCACTGAAACTTGGTCTCCCCATGTCACTCTCTCTCCCAAATTCTAGCTGAGTCTCCATCTGGAGTGCGGAACCCACCATGCTTGCTAATTATGCCTGGGCTTCTAAGATCCGACCGGGGAGGCCTCAGTGTCTCCTCTCCTTCGGGAGAACGGAAGGACGCCTGCGGCCTACGTAAGTGGTGCAAACTTCTTGTCTTGAAGTTTTATTGGTCTCCCGCGTAAACCAAGCTACTCAGCCTCTTTTCTCCACTGAATTTTCTTACTGAGCTATCCTTATTTCAGCCGCTTTTCTCCACTGAATTTCCTCACTGAGCTATCCTCATTCTATTACTCTTTATATCTTTGATGAATAAATAATTAAATAGGTCGCCGACGCCGTCCCCGCTTCGAATACCCTGGATCAGCCGGGGCTGGACCCCGGCACTTCTCCATCTTTGGCTGCAAAGAATATATCAATCTGATTTCGGTGTTGACCATCTGGTGATGTCCATGTGTAGAGTCTTCTCTTGTGTTATTGCAAGAGGGTGTTTGCTATGACCAGTGCGTCCTCTTGGCAAAACTCTATTAGCCTTTGCCCTACTTCATTCTGTACTCCAAGGCCAAATTTGCCTGTTACTCCAGGTGTTTCTTGACTTCCTACTTTTGCATTCCAGTTCCCTGTAATGAAAATGACATCTTTTTGGGTGTTAGTTCTAAAAGGTCTTGTAGGAGATGGCAAGAGTGAACGTTGACATTCTAGAAATCAGCAAACTAAAATGGACTGGAATGGGTGAATTTAATTCAGATGACCATTTATATCTACTACTGTGGGCAGAAAACCCTTAGAAGAAATGAAGTAGCGATGATGGTCAACAAAAGAGTTCGAAATGCAGTACTTGGATGCAATCTCAAAAACGACAGAATGATCTCTATTCGTTTCCAAGGCAAACCATTCAATATCACAGTAATCCAAGTCTATTATGTACTCTGCATACAAGTGAAATAAGCAGGGTGACAATAGAGAGCCTTCGCATACTCCTTTCCCAATTTTGAACCAGTCTATTGTTCCATGTCTGGTTCTAAATGTTGCTTCTTTACATGCATACAGGTTTTTCAGTAAACAGGTAATGTGGTCTGGTATTCCCATCTCTTTAAGAATTTTTCAGTTTGTTGTGATCTACACAGTCAAATGCTTAGCCTCGTCAATGAGGCAGAAGTAGATTTTTTTTTTTTTTCTGGAATTCCTTTGCTTTTTCTATGATCCAATGAATGTTGGCAATTTAACCCTCTGATTTTATGTAACTAGTAAATTAGAAGCCCTGAATTATCTGGAGCAATATAAAGAGCATTTAGATATTTACACATTTTAACATGACAAATAAAGAGCTGGGAAACAAATATCTTTGTGATGCACACATTTAAAATATGTAATTAATAACAACTTACTATATAGCACAGGGAACTCTACTCAGTAATCTTAATCACCATTATGTGAAAAAAATCTAAAAAAGAGAGGATATGTATATATATATAACTGATTCATATTGCCACCCAATAGAAACTAACACTGTAAATAAACTATACTCTAATAAAAATTAATTAAAAATACTATATTTAGGACATAAATATTAGATTCTCCAAAATACTCAATATAGGAGGAATAGTGATATAAAAACTGAACATAATTCAAGTCACTAAAATTTGATCTAATAAGAAAAAGCAAACTATAAAGAATAGTATGTGTGGAATATACCCATAAATCACAGAACTCTATCTCTGAGAATACATAATTTAATTCTGTTTGTTTAAATCTTTTACACCTATCATTTTTATAAAATTACATCCTCAAATACATAAATTGTAAATCTAAATTTATATTGTCACATTATTATCATTAATAATGGGGTTTTATTTACACAATGAAACTAATAAATTATTATTAAGTAATGGTCATATGATTGTTGTCACTAAACCCCAAAACACACACAAAAATGAGTTCACTTATATAACAAGTATCCCCTTTTAAATATGTCAATATCTTATATTTCCCTTCAGTAACATCTATATCAGAGAAGGCAATGGCACCCTACTCCAGTACTCTTGCCTGGAAAATCCCATGGACGGAGGAGCCTGGTCGGCTGCAGTCCGTGGGGTCGCGAAAAGTTGGACACGACCGAGCAACTTGACTTTCACTTTTCACTTTCATGCATTGGAGAAGGAAATGGCAACCCACTCCAGTGTTCTTGCCTGGAGAATCCCATGGATGGTGGAGCCTGGTTGGTTGCCGTCTATGGGGTCGCACAGAGTTGGACACGACTGAAGCGACTTAGCAGCAGCAGCAGCAGCAACATCTATATAACCTACTTATGGGGGATGAAAACCCTGCCCCAAAAGATTATACTAAAGCTAGGAAACAGATCCCAGAAAGGTAAACTAGAAAGTGAAGGGGTTAATCTATCAATGTAAAGGGAAAATTAAAGGCAATATTGTAGATTCCAGAGCTGATAAATCAATAACCAAGTGTCAGATTTGTTTATATCATTTTGTAAAATCTTTCATCATATTAACAATAATTATGTTAAATTCAAAATTCTCACCTTACAACCAAGCTCCCCTCCTTTATCTGTTATGAAAGTATTATTATAATCCAAGAGTGGGTGATAGGACAGAGGAAAGAGAATAATATGTAAATAAAGTCTTCCCTGGTGGCTCAATGGTAAAGCATCTACCCGCCAATGCAGGAGATGCCAGAGACCTGAGTTCTATCTCTGGGTTGGTAAGATCCCCTAGAGGAGGAAATGGCAGCCCACTCCCATATTCTTGCCTGGGAAATTCCATGGACAGAGGAACCTGGCGAGCTAGACTCTGCTGCTGCTGCTAAGTCGCTTCAGTCATGTCCGACTCTGTGCGACCCCATAGACAACAGCCCATCAGGCTCTGCCATCCCTGGGATTCTCCAGGCAAGAACACTGGAGTGGGTTGCCATTTCCTTCTCCAATGCATGAAAGTGAAAAGTGAAAGTGAAGTCGCTCAGTTGTGTCCGACTCTTCCCGACCCCATGGACTGCAGCCTACCAGGCTCCTCCATCCATGGGATTTTCCAGGCAAGAGTACTGGAGTGGGGTGCCATTGCCTTCTCTGAGCTAGAGTCTATGGGGTAGCAAAGGGTTGGATATGACTGAGCAACTAAGTAGAAAGATAAAAACTTACCTGGGACTAAAAACTGTGGAGTAAGAAATACCAGGAACTCATTTTTCCATTGAAGCAACAGCTGGGCTGGCATCTGCTTTAAGAATTAACGTTCTGAAACTCTGGAATCTAGTTAAAGATTGATAAAAACCAAAGACTCTTTATAGGAGAAGGAAGGTAATACATTTGTGTAAGATCATCTTGGCATTTTGCTTTGCTTGCCTACCATCCCCCATCTCTTTTCTCAGAGATAGCTTTAGGGATGGCAGTCCATTTTCCTTGTGTGTCATGCTGGTGCCAGAGGCAAAAGTATGTATCCTTTTGTCAATGAATTGTGCCTCTGTGTCTTATGCATCTGGCAGTGGCCTGAGGGAAAACCTCAGGGTCTTATATATTATTCTTTTCACTTTGGGACATGCTTAGGATTAGAACAGTATTCTGAGCAGTGATTGTTAAAAATACATGAAGACATATATTAGTCACAGGTGCTGGTGGGACTGATCTTCTATGTGTAGAGCAACATAACTTCCTATAGCCTCAGCATTATATTGTGAGAAGGGTACTGTTGTAATAGTAGGACCTTATCACAGATGGCAAATACAGAAATGAGGGTTGTCTCCTGGGGTAATGGATATGGCGGCTAAAGATTGTCCACGTGCCTTAGACACAATCAAGACAGGCTACGAGTTTATTCATGTGAATTAGAGAAGCACAAAAATAATTAGCTAGGAAGCTACTGACTGGTGGTGATAGGTAGGCCAAGAGCTTTAGATCACTTAGAAGGTTTAAGATAGGGAGCGTAGACAGCACGCATGTCTAAATTAATCATAGGATATTGCTGCATGGTCAATCTGATCAATGGACCACAGCCTTGTCTAACTCAATGAAACTATGAGCCATGCCATGTAGGGTCACTCAAGACCAAGGATCATGGTGGAGAGTTCTGACCAAACGTGGTCCACTGGAGAAGGGAATGGCAAACCACTTCAGTATTCTTGCCTTGAGAACCCCATGAGCAGTATGAAAAGGCTGAAAGATAGGACACTGAAAATGAAATCCCCAGGCTGGTAGGTGCCCAGTATGCTACTGGAGATCAGTGGAGAAATAACTCCAGAAAGAATGAAGAGACAGAGTCAAAGCAAACACAACAACCAGCTGTGGATGTGACTGCTGATGGAAGTAAAGTCCGATGGTGTAAAAAGCAATATTGCATAGGAACCTGGAATGTTAGGTCCATGAATCAAGGCAATTTGGAAGTGGTCAAACAGGAGACGGCAAGAGTGAACATCAACATTTTAGGAATCAGCAAACCTAAATTGACTAGAATGGGTGAATTTAACTCAGATGACTATTATATCTAGTACTGTAGGCAACAATCCCTTAGAAGAAATGGAGTAGCCATCATAGTTAACAAAAGAGTACAAAATGCAGTGCCTGGATGCAATCTCAAAAATGACAGAATGATCTCTGTTGGTTTCCAAGACAAACTATTCAATATCACGATAATCCAAGTCTGTGCCCCGACCAGTAATGCTGAAGAAGCTGAAGTTGAATGGTTCTATGGAGATCTACAAGACCTTCTAGAACTAACATCCAAAAAGATGTCCTTTTCATTATAAGGAACTGGAATGCAAAAGTAGGAAGTCAAGAAACACCTGGAGTAACAGGCAAATTTGGCCTTGGAGTACAGAATGAAGTAGGGCAAAGGCTAATAGAGTTTTGCCAAGAGGACGCACTGGTCATAGAAAACACCCACTTCCAACAACACAAAAGAAGACTCTACATGTGGACTTCACCAGATGGTCAAAACCGAATTCAGATTGATTATATTCTTTGCAGCCAAAGATGGAGAAGCTCTATACAGTGTGCAAAAACAAAACTGGGAGCTGACTGTGGCTCAGATCATGAACTCCTTATTGCCAAATTCACACATAAATTGAAGAAAGTGGGGAAAACCACTAGACCATTCAGTCATGACCTAAATCGATCTTTTACGAATATAGAGTGGAAGTGACAAATAGATTCAAGGGATTATATATAATAGACAGAATGCCTAAAGAACTATGGACAGAAGTTTGAGAGATTATACAGGAGGCAGTGATCAAGACCATCCCCAAGAAAAGAATGGCAAAAAGGATGTCTAAGAAGGTCGTGAAAACAGCTATGAAAGAAGAGAAGCCAAAGGCAAAGGAGAAAAGGAAAGGTATACCCATCTGTATGCAGAGTTCCAAAGAATAGCAAGGAGAGCTAAGAAAGCCTTCCTCAGTGATCAATGCAAAGAAAGAGAGGAAAACAATAGAATGGGAACACTAGAGATCTCTTCAAGAAAATTAGAGACACCAAGGGAACATTTCATGCAAAGATGAGCACAATAAAGAACAGAAATGGTATGGACCTAACAGAAGCAGAAGATAGTAAGAAGAGGTAGCAAGAATACACAGAACTATACAAAAAACATCTCTGCGACGCAGATAATCATCATGGTGTGATCACTGACCTAGAACCAGACATCCTGGAATGCGAAGTCAAGTAGGCCTTAGGAAGCATCACTACAGACAAAGCTAGTGGAGGTGATGGAATTCTACTTGAGCTATTTCAAATCCTGAAAGATGATGCTGTGAAAGTGCTGCACTCAAAATGCCTGCAAATTTGGAAAACTCAACAGTGGCCAAAGGACTGGAAAAGGTCAGTTTTAATTCCAATCCCCAAAAAAGACAATGCCAAAGAGTGGTCAAACTACTACACAATTGCTCTCATCTCACACATTAGCAAAGTAATGCTCAAAATTCTGTAAGCCAGGCTTCAACAGTATGTAAACTGAGAACTTCCAGATGTTCAAGCTTGTTTTGGAAAAGGCATAGGAACCTGAGATCAAATTGTCAACATCCATTGGATCATCAAAAAAGCAAGAGAGTTCCTGAAAAACATCTATTTCTGCTGTATTGACTATGCTGAAGCCTTTGACTTGTGGATCACAATAAACTGTGGAAATTCAGAAAGAGATGGGAATACCAGGCCACCTGACTTGCCTCCTGAGAAATCTGTATGCAGGTCAAGAAGCAACAGTTAGAACTGGACATGGAAAAACAGACTGGTTCCAAATTGGGAATGGAGTACATCAAGACTGCATATCATCACCCTGATTATTTAACTTATATGCAGAGTAAATCATGAGAAATGCTGGATTGGATGAAGCACAAACTGGAATCAAGATTGCCAGCAGAAATATCAATAACTCAGATTTGCAGATGACACCACCCTTATGGCAGAAAGCAAAGAAGCACTAAAGAGCCTCTTGTTGAAAGTGAAAGAGAAGAGTGAAAATGTTGGCTTAAAACTCAACATTCAGAAAACTAAGTTCATGGCATCTAGTCTCATCACTTTATGGCAATTAGATGGGGAAAACAGTGGAAACAGTGAACGACTTTATTTTTGGGGGTTCCAAAATCACTGCAGATAGTGACTGTAGCCATGAATTTAAAAGACACTTACTCCTTGGAAGGGAAGTTATGACCAACCTAGATAGCATATTAAAAAGCAGAGACATTACTTTGCCAACAAAGGTCTATGTAGTCAAAGCTATGTTCTTTCCAGTAGTCATGTATGGATGTGAGAGTTGGACTATAAAGAAAACTGATCTCTGAAGAATTGATGCTTTTGAACTGTGGTGTTGGAGGAAACTCTTGAGAGTCCCTTGGACAGCAAGGAGATCCAGCCAGTCCATCTAAAGGAAATCAGTTCTGAATATTCATTGGAAGGACTGGTGCTGAAGCTGAAACTCCAATACTTTGGCTCCCTGATGTGAAGAACTGACACATTTGAAAAGACCCTGATGCTGGGAAAGATTGAACATGGGAGGAGATGGGGATGACAGAGAATGAGATGGTTGGATGGCATCACCGACTCAATGGGTATGATTTTGAGTAAACTCTAGGAGTTGGTGATGGACAGGGAGGCCTGGCATGCTGTAATCCATGGGGTCACAAAGAGACGGATATGCCTGATCAACTGAACCTCACTCATTTTCTGTATGGAATCTTCCATCTAGAAAAGTTAAATATGGATGATGAAGAAATGACTGCCATGCTGCTAAGTTGCTTCAGTAGTGTCCGACTCTCTGTGAGCCCATAGACGGCAGCCCACCAGGCTCCGCCATCCCTGGGATTCTCCAGGCAAGAACACTGGAGTGGGTTGCCATTTCCTTCTCCAATGCATGAAAGTGAAAAGTGAAAGTGAAGTCACTCAGTAAGTGTCCAACTCTTCGTGACCCCATGGACTGCAGCCTCCCAGTCTTCTCCATCCATGGGATTTTACAGGCAAGAGTACTGGAGTGGGTTGCAATTGCCTTCTCCGAATGACTGCCATAGTTGGTTATTAAAGTCCAACATAAGCATAGGGAAAAGAGTTTTTATTAAGAAGTGTATGTGAATTCTATATATTTGATATTTATTAATTAGGACAATTGTTCAACAAATATTCTTAAATGCCCACTGTGTACAATGTGCTTTACTCCTAGACACTGAAAATATCAGAAGCAAAAGTTTAGGATCTGGTAGAAAAACAATACACAATAAGAAAGATTTACAACTTTACATGATAGTTACTGAATAACATGCAATTGAAACATAGATGTAGAAACTATCAAAATCATCTAGGGAAAAAGGAATAGCTTTACAGAAAGAGCAATGTTTTAGAAGATTGTATGAGTATAAATTAAACTGGACACATTCCAACACATTGCCCTGAATAATTACAATGGATTCTATTTTGTGAAAGTGGGTGAAAATATAGCTTTGTTAGAAGGTAAATAGTGTAGAAGCACTTCTTACCTACCAATATAAAATATTTAACATCATCAAATAATTCTTGTTAAAATTTAGAAAGTTCAAATATTTAAGTAGTCCTAAGATCAAATATTTAAAAAATCCTAAGATTTGGAAATTCTAAGTTTAAATTTAAAAACATGGGTGTAGAAACAGTATAAAATAAATTAGAAACAATATTTTAATAATTATTTTAGTGATTTTTGTTTCATATTCTTTGATATTACTTTTATAATGATAGAAAACTCTTATTAAAATATGTTATGCATTTCATATATGTATATATACAGTGTTTGATATATCTCTGGTTGGCTTTGAATAAGAAGAGACCTTATGTAGACATGTGCTGAGATTGCTTTCCAGGAAAAATGGACAAGATTATATTCCTTCTGGATAGATGTTATAACATTGGCCATTCTCCAAATTCACAGAAATTTATTATCATTATAACCATCTTCATTACATATTTTTAACTATAAAATATATCATATAGTTTCACTTAACATTTATTTGATAAATAGCATGATTAAAATTCACAAATGTTTATGTGCCCTTTATAATTTTCTCAATGAATGTTGCTTTACCTACTCTATACATTTTTCTATTTGAAGTAGATTTTATGACAGATTTTTAAAATTCAAATACAAACAGGAGTCTTTTCTGTTTTAAATGTGGGTTTATAGAATTTCTAATAAAACACTGCAAGCAAAAATAATTTAATATAGTTCAATATTGCATACAATCTTATTCAAAAACATTTTTAGTAGCAAATAATTAAAAACTTTGGAACTGCATTTTGTACAGAAAATTTCAAGCAGTTTAAAAATTATCAACCATGAAGAATAACACTAAAGAAATATTCACAATATATCAAGCAAATACACACTTTCTTTTTTCAATTTGTTTCTTTTATCACAATTCCTGGCTATGCTTATGAGCATTAGAATTCTGCAGCAATAACAGTTTTTTAAAAACTGTTTACGTAGAGCAAATGATAACATGGCGGCCCTACACCAACTGCCTTGAGAGTGAAAATATTGTGTTTACTTTCTGAATAAGGTATAAGGGAATAAATAAGAAAAAGTCTGTCAGACTACACAGCAGAGGGATGCTCGATCCAAAGCCAGATGAGACAGATTAGCTGTGGTGAAGGAAAAAGAAACAAAACAAACAATTCTTACTCCAGTTATGGTCTGGAAGGTGGGCTGATGAGAATAGAAGTGAGCACACAGCAAGCTACACAGCCTTCCAAGAAAAGCTCCAGTGGTGTATATGCAGTGTTTTCCTCTTCTCAGCACTGACAGATGGTGGGGACTGTGGTGGCCACAGGAGCCAGATGATTGAAGCAGTTTCTGTTTGTTTTAACTTTTAAGCTTTCTACGTTTTATGAGTCTTTGGGGTTATGAATAATTTGCTTGTTTTACTCTGTTCTTTGCTAGTTTTTATTCTTTCTCTAAGATAAATACCACTTTCTTAGGAAAACAGGTCAGGTTGAAAAACTTTCATAAAAATATCATTATTTATGAAAGCAATGATAAAATCACTTTTAGATTAGACAATGTACTTTCTTTCATACTCTACAGCCAGCACCTAACATAGTGTCTGGCACAGACTAGAGCTTCAATACTATTCACCTAGTGCACAAATGAATGATTTTTGAATTGTTTTAGCATGTGATAGAGCAGAAGGCCTTTCAAATGAAGAGTATTTACCACATTACACCTGAAGTCTTGGTCCCTACTCTGTCTGTTGTTGATAATTCCTTACAAATATATACTTATTTTTAACAGGCTCTGACATTGCAAACTTGCCTGAGAATATATTTGTGGAAAAACAGCAAAATTGCCCCATTATAACAGAGATAAATTACATTTTATAATTGAAAATTATTTGTAAAATAAATTCTTCATGGAAGTATAGATGAATTACAAAATTATGTTAAACTTTTGGTGTATAGCATAATGATTCAGTATTTTTGCAGGTTATACTCCATTATAGATTATTACAGCAAAATTGGTATCATTCACTGTGCAATACAATATATGCTTGTTGCTTATCTATTTTATAGTAGTTTATATCTGTTAATTCCATACACTTAATTTGCTCCTTCCACCTTCCTTCTCCCCTTTGGTAACTGCAAGTTTGCTTTCTTGCACCAATTTACATTCCCACCAACAATGTAAGTCTGTCTGTTTTGCATATACATTCATTTATATTAGTTTTTAGATCTCACATATAAATGATGTCATATAGTATTTGACTTTGTCTGACAATTCACTAAGCATAAATATTCTCTAGGTCCATCCATGTTTCTACAAATGGCAATATTTCATTCTGTTTTATGGCTGAGTAATATTACATTGTATATATATATGTCTTCTAAGCTAGCCATCTGTTGATGGACACTTAGGGTACTTCTGTGGGCTTTTCTAGTGGCTCAGTGGTAAAGAAACCAGCTGCCAATTCAGGAGACACAGGTTCGATCCCTGGGTCGGAAAGACCCCCTGGAGAAAGAAATGGCAGCCCACTCCACTATTCTTGCCTAGGAAATCCCATGGACAGAGGAGCCTGGCGGTCTACAGCCCATGGGATTGCAAAAGAGTCTGACTCAACTTCACAACTAAACAACAACAGCAACATCTTGACTACTGTAAATAATGCTACTATGAACACTGGGGTTCGTGTATCTTTTTGAAGTAGTGATTTTATTTATTTTCTTAATGTAGACTCAGGAATGGAATTGCCAGATCGTATAGAAGCTCTATTTCTAGTTTTTTGAGGAATCTTTATACTGTTTTCCAATACCAACTTACATTCCCACCAATAGTGTACAAGGGTTTCCTTTACAACACCCTTGCCACACCGTTTGTAGACTTTCTGATGATAGCTCTTCTGACAGATGTGATAAAACACCTTATTTAGTATTGACTTGCATTTTCCTAATCATTAGTGATGTTGAGCATCTTTTTATGTTCTATTAGCCATCTGTATGTTTTCTTTCAGAGAAGGCAATGAATGGCACCCTACTCCAGTACTCTTGCCTGGAAAATCCCATGGACGGAGGAGCCTGGTAGGCTGCAGTCCATGGGGTCGCGAAGAGTCGGACACGACTGTGCGACTTCACTTTCACTTTTCACTTTCATGCATTGGAGAAGGAAATGGCAACCCACTCCAGTGTTGTTGCCTGGAGAATCCTAGGGATGGGGGAGCCTGTGGGCTGCCATCTATGGGGTGGCACAGAGTCGGACACAACTAAAGTGACTTAGCAGCAGCAGCAGCATGTCTTCTTTGGAAAAATGTCTAGTCAGGTCTTCTGACCATTTTCCCTTTGGGTTTTTTTGTTTGTTTGTTTTAATATAGTCTTGTATAGATTGTTTGTAGATTTTGTATAGTAATCTGTCAGTTGGATCCTTTTGCAAATATTTTCTCCCCTTGTGTAAAATGTCTTTTTGTTTTGTCAGTGATTTCCTCTGCTGTGCAAATGTTGTTAAGTTTAATTACATCTCATTTGTTCATTTTTGCTTTTATTTATTTTGCCTTAGGAGATTGACATAAGAAAATATTGCTATGATTTATGCCAAAAAGTTGTCTGTATTTATCTTCTAGAATTTTATGATTTTAGGTCTTGCATTTATGTATTTAATCCATGTTGAGTTTATTGTTATATGTGGTGTGAGGGAATGTTCTACTCTTATTGTTTTACATATGGCTGTTTATCTTTTCCAGTACTACTTGTTGAAGAGACTGCTTTTCTCCATGTACATTTTTGTCTCTTTGTAATAGATTAATTTATCATGAGTCTGGGCTTATATCTGGGTCCTCTGTTCTGTTTCATTGACCCAAGTATCTGTTTCTGAGCCAATACCACACAGTTTTGATTCCTGTAGTTTTGTTGTATACTCTGAAAACTAGGAAGGTTATACCTCCAACTTAGTTCCATTTCTCTCCTTCAAAATTGCTTTCACAATTTGGGGTCTTCGTGGTTCCACGTATATTTTAGCATTATTCATTTTAGTTTTTAAAAATCAGCATGACTATTTTGATAGGGATTGTGTTAAATCTGTAAATTGCTTTGGAAAGTGTGTCCAACTGAACAATATTAATTCTTCCAATCCAAGAACACAGGATATATTTCTATTTATTTGTAGCATGCTCAATTTCCTTCATCACTGTTTTATAGGTTGCAAAATATAGGTTTTTCAGCTCCTTGATTAAGTTTATATATAGGTATTTTATTTCTTTACATGGAATTTTAAATGAGATTTATTTTTACTTTCTTTTTCTGATATTTCATTATTAGTGTATAGGAATACAAAACAGTTCTGTGTATTAATCTTGTGTCATGCAAACTTAGTGAACTCATTTATTAGGCTAATAGTTTCTGGGTGGGGACTTTAGGGTTCTCTATATAAAGTGTCGTTGTTATTGTTGTTTATTATTCAGTCGCTAGATCATGTCTGACAATTGGCAACCCCATGAACTGCAGCATTCCAGGGTTCCCTGTCCTTTACTATCTCCCAGTGTTTGCTCAAATTCTTCCAGTGGGTCAGTGATGCTATCTAAACATCTTATCCTCTGTCACCCCCTTCTCCACCTGCCTTTAATCTTCATCTTCCTCAGCATCAGAGTCTTTTCCAGTTAGTCAGCTCTTCCCACTGGGTTGCCAAAGTATTGGGGCTTCAATTTCAGCATCAATCCTTCCAATGAGTATTCAGGGTTGATTTCCTTTAGGATTGATTTGTTTGATCTCCTTGCAGTTCAAGGGACTCTCAAGATTATTCTCCAGCACCATGATTTAAAAGCATCAGTTCTTTGGCACTCAGCCTTCTTTATGATCCTACTCTCACCTCCATATGTGGCTACTGAAAAAAACAAAACAAAACAAAACATAGCTTTGACTGTATAGGCCTTTATTGGCAATGTGATGCCTTTTATTTTAATATGTTGTCTAGGTTTGTCATAGCTTTCCTTTCCAGGAGCAAATGTCTTTTAATTTCATGCCTGTGGTCACCATCTACAGTGATTTTGGAGCCCCCCAAAATAAAATCAGTCACTGCTTCCACTATTTCCTCTTCTATTTGCCATGAAGGGATGGAACTGGATACCAGTTGTCATGATCTTAGATTTTTGTATGTTGAGTTTTAAGCCAGATTTTTCACACTCCTCTTTTATGGTCATCAAGAGGCTCTTAGTTCCTCTTCTCTTTCTGCCATTATAGTGGTATCATCTGCATATCTGAGGTTGTTGATATTTCTCCTGGCAATCTTGATTTCAACTTGTGCTTCATCCCACCTGGCATTTCACATAATGGGATCTTCACATAAGTTAAATAAGCAGGGTGACAAAACATAGCCTTGGCATACTCTTTTCCCAATTTTGAACCAGCCTGTTCTTCCTCCAGTTCTAACTATTGCTTCTTGACCTGCATGCAGATTTCTTATGAGACAGGTAGGTGATCTAGTATTCTTAACTCTATAAGAATTTTCCACACTTTCTTGTTATCCACACAGTTAAAGGTTTTAGCCTGGTCAACAAAGTAGAAGTAGATGTTTTTCTGGAATTCCTGTGCTTTCTCTAGAATCCGACAAATGATGGCAATTTAATCTCAGGTTCTTCTGCCTTACCTAAACCCAGCTTGTACATTTGGAAGTTCATAGTTCAGCTAAACTTTACTAGCATATGAAATGAGTGCAATTATATGGTAGTTTGAACACTCTTTAACAATGATTTGCCCTGCTTTGGGGCTGGAATTAAAACTGACCTTTTCCAGTGCTGTGGCCACTGCTGAGTTTTCCAAATTTGCTGACCTATTGAATGCAGCACTTTAACAACATCATCATTTAGCATTTTAAATAGCTCAATAGGATTTGCATCACCTCTACTAGCTGTAATGCTATGTAAAGCATAGTAATGCTTTCTAAGGCTCTCTTGACTTCACATTCCACAATGTCTGGCTCTAGGTGAATAAGCACATCATTTTGGTTATCCTGGTCATTAAGACCCAAAACATCTGCTTCGTTGACTACATTAAAGGCTTTGACTGTGTGAATCACAACAAACTGTGGAAAATTCCTAAAGAGATGGGAATACCAGAGCACCTTATCTCCCTCCTAAAAAACCTGTATGCAGGTCAAGAAACAACAGTTAGAACTGGACATGAAACAACGAACTGGTTCAAAATTGGGAAAGGAATGGATGAAGGTTGTATATTGTCACCCAAATTATGTAACTTATATGCAGAGTACATCATACAAAATGCCAGGCTGTATGAAGCTCAAGCTGGAATCAAGATTGCCAGGAGAAATATCAATACTTCAGATATGCACTTGACAGCACTCTAATGGCAGAAAGTAAAGAGAAATAAAGGTGATGAAGGTGAAAGAGAATAGTGAAAAAGTTGGCTTAAAACTCACCATTCAAAAAACTAAGATCAAGGCATCCAGTCCCATCACTTCATGACAATAGATGGCGAAACAATAGAATCAGTGACAGACTTTATTTACTTGGACTCCAAAATCACTGTGGACAGTGACTTCAGCCATGAAATTAAAATACACCTGCTCTTTGCAATAAGAGCTATGACAAATCTAGACAGTGTATTAAAAAAAGAGAGACATTGCTTTGCCAACAAAGGTCTGTACAATCAAAGTTATGGTTTTTCCAGTAGTCATGTATGGGCATGAGAGTTGGACCATAAAGAAAGCTGAACACTGAAGAACTGATGCTTTCTAACTGTGGTACTGGCGGAGACTCTTGAGAGATCCCTGGACAGCAAGAAGTTCAAAACAGTCAATCCTAAAGGAAATCAAATCCTGAATATTCATTGGAAGGACATGTGCTGAAGCTGAACTTCCAATACTTTGGCTACCTGATGCGAAGAACTAACTCATAGGAAAAAACCCTGATGCTGGGAAAGATTGAAGGTGGGAGGAGAAGGGGGGAAGAAAGGATGAGATGGTTGGATGGCATTATCAACTTAATGGACATGAATTTGAGCAAATTCTAGGAGATAGTGAAGACAGGGAAGCCTGGTGTGCTACAGTCCATGGGGTAGCAAGGAATCAAACACGACTGAGTGATTGAGCAACAGCAAGATCTTTTTTTGTGGAGTTTTCTGTGTATTTTTGCCACCTCTTCTTAATATCTTCTGCTTCTATTAGATCCTTACTCTTTCTATCCTTTATCTTACCCATCCTTGCATGAAATGTTCCCTTAGTATCTCCAGTTACCTTGAAGATATCCTAGTCTTTCCCATTCCATTATTTTCCTCTTGTTTCTTTGCATTGTTCATTTAAGAAGGCCTTATTATTTCTCCTTGCTACTCTCTGGCACTTTGCGTTTAGTTCGGTATATCTTTCCCTTTCTCCCTTTTCTTTCACTTCTCTTCCTTGCCCAACTATTTGTAAAGCCTCCTCAGACAGTCACTTTGTCTTTGAATTTCTTTTACATTGGGATGGGTTTGGTCATTGCCTCCTGCAAACTTAATTTGCAATTAATGTTGCAAATCTCTGTACATAGTTCTTCAGGCACTCTGTCTACCAGATCTAATCTTTTGAATCTATTCATCACCTCCTCTGTATAATCATAAGGGATTTGATTTAGTTCATACCCGAATAGCCTAGTGTTTTTCCTTACTTCATTCCAGACATCATACTCCTTGATATTTACTTAGTATTTACTCCTTGTTATTGAAAACTTATGTTCACACAAAAAAGTACACATGGATATATGCAACATATCTTTGTTAATAATTACCAAAACCTGGAAGCATCTGAAATGATCTTAATTAGATAAGCAGATAAGTATCCCAGTCCATGTAGACAATGCCCTATTATTTGGAAATAGAAATAAATGAGTTATCAAGTTGTGAAGAAATATGGAGGAAACTGAAATATACAGATATTACTAAGTGAAAGAAACTCAGTCTGAAAAGCCTTCATATTTATGTTTCCAACCATATGACATTCTGGAAAAGGCAAAACTATGAAGAAAATAGTTAACAGTATTTGCTAGTAGTAGGAGGGAGGGATGGATAGTCAAAGCACAGAGAATATTTAGAATAGTGAAACTACTTTTTGTAGTACTACAGTGTAGACACAAGAAAAATACATTTGTCCAACCCCATGGAATGTATAACACAATGGGTGGGCCCTCATATAAACTCCAGCCCATCAACCATAATACATACCCCATCCTGGGTTGGGGTGTTGGTGAAGGAGGCTATGAGTGTGTGGGGGCAAGGAGTGTATGGCAACTTAGTATTTGTCCTGTTATTGCTGTGAGCATAAAACTTCCCTAAATATAAAGTCTATTAAGAAAATGAGTGTGTTTAAAATTCCCTTGGGAATCTAGGGATTCTGATTCAGTTGGCCTCGATAAGTTTAGATCTTTATGTTTTAAACAAGCACTTGGTTAATTCTGGTGAAGGATTTCTGGCAAGCGCACATTGAGTAAAGCTGATTTTAAAGCCTTTAAAAAGGTATCTGTAACTGAATTTATTATATATTTAACAGTACTTGCTCTTATGATGTTGTAAGTGTGAAGATTTTAATTAATTATTAGAAGACTTGTGACCAGGGAGGAAAACTAAATCAGTCACATTATGTAATTTTTTTTTAACATGTACATTTTATTTTCAGGAGGATGATATCTATTATATGTCAAGAAATGGGGCAGTTTTCAGTAGTATAATTAAATATTTTTTCATTAAAGTACATTCAAGCTTATAGTTGTGAATAAAGTATTCATCAATTAGCTCTCTTGTGGTAAATGCAGCTATTCACTTGGTCTCATCAGCAAAATCGCTGCCACTGAGGTTTTTCTGTAATAATTTCAATTAATTTTTTTAACTTTTAAAACTAGACCAAGAATAACTAACTGATATCTCTTAAGTATGATTCCTCTTCAGTGATATGGAGCTCTTAAAAAAACAAGTAATCTTTATTCTACAAGTGGAAATAAAGGAAAGAAATTTGCTTCCTCCACTTATGAAATTCCGGAAGCTGAAATATGCTTAGTCTTCGTGGATCTAATATTAGTTAGAATGCTAGAGTATAGTGGGAAGCATCACAGAGTTTCATTTTTGATGGTTTGGAGAATTCCAGTTATACTCCTTTACCTTGTTATAACCATTTGTGTACAAATATCACTACTATGTATATTTCATTATTTAAAATCCTGATTTATTTCATAGATCAGGGCATAATCCTGGGCATTTGACATTGTTCTGGTGTTCAAGTTTTTAAAGGCAGCATTGTAGTTGGAAAAATAGTGTACTTGAATAAATTACATTACTGCTAAAATTACAGTTCTATTATCTATTAATGGCTAAGTAATTTCCTCACTGAACCTTAATTTCACTACCTGAAAAACAGAGTTGGTAATAATTTCTTGTCAGGATTATTAAGAATTATGGTGGCTCAGATGATAAAGCGTCTGCCTGCGATGTGGGAGACCCAGGTTTGTCCCCCAAGTTGGGAAGATCCCCTAGAGAAGGAAATGGCAGCCTACTCTAGTCCTCTTGCCTGGAAAATTCCATGGACGGAGGAGCCTGATAGGCTACAGTCCATGGGGTGGCAAAGAGTCGGACATGACTGAGCGACTTCACTTTCTTTTCTTTCTATAGAAGTAATATACATAATCTGTAACCATAATAAATATACATAGCATTTATTTTATTTACATTAATATTTATATCATCATCCTAAAACACAATAACAAAACAAGGCCATTAAAAGTTATTGTAACTTTGAAAACAATAAAGAATTCAAAAATAAATGTTATCACAGAATGTTCTATGAAATAAGTAAATTGATAATTTTATATTTTCAATATGAATAGCATTGTATGACCTTATAATTTTAGTATCAATATGCATATATAAAGGTGCTATACATTTGTGACTTTTAAAACTATATGGTTTTCTTTGACTCAGTGGCATAATACTATTTGTTTCATTTATGATACATGATATAAAATGCTTATTAGTAGCAAATGTCAAATTTGACAGCTCCTGGTATACACTGTGTATTTCATGCAGTAAAATATTGACAGGTGTAAAAATGATATAATTGTTTGCAAATAACTTATAGATGGCTTGGATCAGTCAACATTCAGATAAATGTCATCACAAGGAAATATGATAATTACTAAACTCAGTGAATTTAGATTTATTATAATAATGGGGTGAATATTTATATTTTATTCTTTAAATGCTGTCATCACCAATTAATTCACAATTTGTTAAGAAAATTATGATCTATATCTTCACTAGGTCAAGAGATAAAACTCTATTAACATGATTAAAAAATAAGTGAAAATAAAAGTTTGGCTATAAAAAGGAACTGGCCAATATGGTAGAGCATGTTGATAGCTTATGGTGAACGATGTTGGATTCATGAACAACGTTGGATTTGTGATCTCCGAACAAGAAGATTTAGCTTTGGGACCAGGGATGAGGCTTGATCACTCAAGACTTTTTGTGTAGCAGAATTTTATTAAAGTGAAAAGGTACAGAGAAAGCTTCCAGCATAGACATCAGAAGGTGGACAGAAAGCGCCCCCCTTGCTAGTTTTAGCAAGGGAATTATACACTTTTTTAGTTAGTAGTAGTGTTAGTCGCTCAGTCGTGTTCGACTCTTTGTGACCCCGTGGACTGTGGCCCGCCAGGCTCCTCTGTCCATGAGATTCTCCAGGCAAGAATACTGCACTGGATTGCCATTCCCTTCTCCAGAAGATCTTTCTTACCCAGGGATTGAATTGCATTACAGAGCTGCAGGGAAGATCCACTTTTTTAGTTGGTTATTACAATAAATCAAAAGAATGTCTCAAAGTTGTAAAGATCTTACTAGACCCACTCGTATAATATACATTCTAAGATAACAGGATTCATCAGAAGGTTTTCAAGAAGGAGAAACTGTTCTCAAGCAGGATACATTGTTGTTATATAATCCATAGTACAGTGTTTAAAATGAGTTGTTTGTTGTGTAATCATCAGTTCCAAGCTTAAAGAAAAAAAACATTTTATGTGACTAAGACTAGGAATGTAGAGAAAAAAGATGTTTGTCTTTTCTGCCTCCTTGAGAATTCCAGACCCCTTTCTCCTCCTCCAGCACCCTGGACTTCTTATCAACCTGCCTAGGAATTGATTCTCTCAATGTGTTGTAGAAAATATAATGTTACCAAGTGTTGAATAATAATACACATCCTTCTACATTAAGTATAGTTCAGGGAGACTTTAATTTAAAAAATAACAGTTTAGTCTATGCTTAAAGATCTCAGACAGTGTTATTCTAATGCATCAGCTCTTGGTAATCTTTTTTTTTAAGTTTTACTTATTTATTTTATTTCTTGGCTGTGGTGGGTCTTCGTTGCTGCACCTGTGCTGTGTTAGTTGTGATGTGAGGGCTTCTCACTGTGGTGGTTTCTCTTGAGGAGCATAGGCTCTAGGGCATGTAAGCTTCAGTAGATGCAGTGCGTGTGCTCAGTAGTTGCAGCTAGCGAGTCCAGAGCACAGGCTCAGTAGTTGTAATGCATGGACTTAGTTACTCCATGGCATGTGCCATCTTCCTGGATCAGGTATTGAACTGGTTTCCCTTGCATTGCATTGCGAGGTGGATTCTTAACCATGGGGCCACCAGGGAGTATAATATTTTTAGAAGCTGAAGTTCGATGAACATAGACAAGGGCAAAGATTCTAAAATGCTTATCATTCATTTAGTTTTTCTGTAATTAATTAATAATTAATACTTAAGTACTGCTTGCTCTATGCTTTTATTTTACACCATTTTTAAGAGTTGGAAAAAAAATTCAAGTTCTCTTTCAGTGGGAATAAATTTAACAAATGTGGCAGCAAAGAGGTGCACTGCTTGCTTGCTTCTTACATCAAGTGAAAAATACCTGCCATTAAGGCATAAAAGTGTAATTAGCTGAGAGACTCCATCTGTTAGTGCCTTTAGGAGTTTTTTCCTTTCCTGCTTTCGTGCTGAGGTCACACTCTCTCCAGGAAGCCCCACCCAATCAATGACTGAACATGCTGGGAGTCCTCAGGCCTGGTCATTCCTGTCCAACCCAGGACTCCCCTAAAGGACAATCTGCTCCACATCTTTTTTCCAGTTTACCTGGGACTATGGTAGTGCTGCACCATGGACTGAGCTTTTCTCTTCCCAGTCCTGCTTTCAGCCCCCTGCCCGCCCCAGCTTTCCCTTTCACAGGTGTCAGGTCGCATGGCAATCTGAATGCTTCCATTCACTAATCATCTTTCCCCTACTCTGGTTTATCTTTCATTAGTTATAGCTTTAATCTCAAAAAAAAAAAACAAAAAAACAAACAAACAAAAAAAAAAAACCCTTACCTTCCTAACTTCTCAGTGTCAGTTGTGATGTAACATATCTTAATAAAATGAAACTTACTTTATATAATTAATTTTTGGTCTTTAATACATGTAGCAAACTTTAGTCACATATTCTAAAGAGATCATAAGATTAGAGAAAATGTCCCAGTTAATTGATGGAAAAATTCTTATCCCTTTTTTATTGTTGTACTTTTGGTATATAGACAAAGAAAGTGTTTTAGCCCATTTTGGCTGCTATAAGGAACTAACATAAAGTGATTGGTTTATGTTAGTTTATGTTCTATAAACAGTAGAAATTTATTTCTCACAGCCAAGATCAAAGTGCCTGTTCAGTCTTGCAAGAGCCCATATCCTGGTTCACCAACAGCAGTTATTTTCACTGTGTCCTCACAATGAGGGTGGAAGGGACAAGGGAGTTCTCTCTCTGGGGTGCCTTTAGTGTGTTCAATTGCTCAGTCGTGTCCAACCCTTTGGACTTGAGCCTGCCAAGCTCCTCTGACTATGAGATTTTTCAGGCAAAAATACTAGAGTAGATTGCCATTTCCTCCTCCAGGGGATCTTCCTGACCCAGGGAATGAACCCAGGTCTTCTGTGTCTCCTGCCTTGCAGGCAGATTCTTTACCCACTGAGCCATCAGTGAAGCCTTTTATAAAGATACTGATCTCATTCATGTAGGCTCTGTGTTCATGACCTAATCACCTCCCAAAGACTTTAGAATTATGGCTTCTCACATTTCTTTTCAACATCTAACATCATCTATAAACAATATTATTTTTATATGTAATGGTTTAGTCACTAAGTCGTGTCTGACTCCTTATGACTCCATGGACTATAGCACACCAGGCTTCTCTGTTCTTCGCTGTCTCTCAGAGTTTGCTCAAACTCATGTCCATTGATTTCAGTGGTGCCATCCAACCATCTCATCCTCTGCTGTAACCTTCTTGCCCTCAGTCTTTCCCAGCATCAAGGTCTTTCCAATGAGTAGGCTCTTCCCATTGGGTGACCAAAGTATTAGAGGTTCAACTTCAGCATCAGTTCTTCCAATGAATATTCAGGGTTGATTTCCTTTAGGATTGACTGCTTTGATCTTGCTGGCCAAGGGATTCTCAAGAGTCTTCTGCAGCACCACAATTCAACAGCATCAATTCTTCAGTACTCAGCCTTCTATATTTAAATTTTTCATAATAAATTTCTAGGAAAATTTAGTATAGTTCTCATTTAAAATTATATTTGTATAGAAAAAAAGAAAGTATTAATAATGAACACTTTAGGCTATTAATGTACTCACAATTTTCACAGAATTTGAATAATTTAGACTTCCAGTAACTTATTAGAAGACATTACATTTCATTATTTTCATTGGATAATTTAGATTAATTTTTTTTGTTAATTTAGTTATATGATGATTGAATTTCTGCTTTATATAATGGGATACAAAAACAATAGCATTGTTCCAAATAAACCCAACAAACCCCTAAAAGTGATGATTTCAATTGGTTAAAGTGTTTTGTAATTTAGTGAACAAGTTATGGAACTGTTGATCTCATCTGACCTCCTAAAACTCTGTTTCAAGTTGGCAATGTCTGTCATTGCTAATTACTGTTTTGTAGCTTGAAAGCAATAATTTAAAAGTTGGTTCTTTGATTTAAGGACAAAAAATACAAAGACCTCTGTTACTGATTCCAGAAAGACAGACTTTAACTTGAACCTGGAAAGAAATATTTGGGTATTTTAGATCTGGTAGACAGAATGCCTGAAGAACTATGGGCGAAGTTTTGTAACTTTGTGCAGGACAGTGACCAAAACCATCCCAAAGAAAAAGAAATACGAGAAAGCAAAATGATTGTCTGAGGAGGCTTTACAAACAGATGAGGGAATAATAGAAGAGAAGTGAGGGAAAAGGGAAAGATATCAAACTGAATGCAGAATTCCAGAGAACTGAAAGGAGATATAAAGTCACCTTAAATGAACAATGTAAAGGAACAGAGGAAAACAACTGAATGGGAAATACAGTAGAATGGGAAAACAATAGAATGGGAAGGGAGTCTACAGATCTATTCAAGAAAATTAGAGATACCAAGGGAAAATTTCATGTAAGGATGAGCATAATAAAGAACAGAAATGGTAAGGACCTAACAGAAGCAGAAGAGATTAAGAAGAGGTGGCAAGAATACACAGAAGGACTATACAAAAATTATCTTAATGACCCAGATAAACAAAATGGTGCGATCACTCACCTGGAATCAGACATCCTGGAGTGTGAGGTCAAGAGGGCCTTAGGAAGCATTACTACGAACAGAGCTAGTGGAGGTGACGCAATTCCAGCTGAGCTGTTTAAAATCCTAAAAGAAGATGCTGTTAAAGTGTTACACTCAATATGTCAGAAAAGGTCAGTTTTCATTCCAATCCCAAAGAAGAGCAATGTGAAAGAATGTTCAAACTACCATACAATTATGCTCATTTCACATGTCAGTAGAGTTATGCTCAAAATTCTCCAAGCTAGGCTTCAACAGTATGTGAACTAAGAACTTCCAGATGTACAATCCGGGTTTAGCAAAACCAGAGGAACCAGAGATCAAATTGGCAACATTTGTTGGAGCGTAGAGAAAGCAAGAGAATTCCAGGAAAATATCTACTTCTGCTTCATTGATAATGCTAAAGCCTTTGACTGTGTGGATCACAACAAACTGGAAAATTCTTAAAGTGATGGGAGTATCAGACCACCTTACCTTTCTCCTGTGAAACCTGTGTGCATGTTAAGAAGCAGCAATTTAAATCAGACATGGAAAAACTGACTGGTTCCAAATCGGGGAAGGTGTATGATAAGGTTAGATATTGTCACCCTGCTTATTTAACTTCTATCAGAGTACATCATGCTAAGTGCTGGGCTGGCTGAATCACAGACTGGAGTCAAGATTGACACTGGGAAAGATTGAAGGCAAGAGGAGAAGGAGGTGTCAGAGGAATAAATGGTTAGATGGCATCACTGACTCATTGGACATGAATCTGAGCAAACTCCAGGAGATGGTTAAGGACAGGGGAGCCTGGCATGCTGCAGTCCATGGTGTTGCAAAGAGTTAGACATGACTTAGTGACTGAACAACAGCAACATTTTACACTTATTCTTTTTTTTTTCAAAACATTGTTCAGAATTTGAAATGCTGTTTTCCCCACCTTTCCTTTTTTAAAAGAGAAATTATTTTCCCATTTTAAAAACTAACCAAGGTGACAAATAATAAAAAAGGGAAAAAGGTGAAAATTCCATATTTCTACTCCTGAGAAATGTGTTCTGGCAACTTTATCTTACTATTTCCTACAAGAATTGACCTATGATAGTTTCTGAAGTCTACACCTTTGGCATCACAAGGTAAGAAGTTAAAATATAAACTGATTAACCTTATTATAAAAATGACAGTGTCCCTAAAAAAAAAAAAAACAGTTTGTTAGGCTAAAAAATGTCATTTACTGAAAACATTTTTCACATATATTCAGGATTTAACATATGCCTGCAAAACCCAACACCCCCCACCCCGTACTTTGTACAGTATTTAGTTCAGATCAGTCACTCAGTCGTGTCTGACTCTTTGCAACCCCATGAATCACAGCAGGCGAGGCCTCCCTGTCCATCACCAACTCCCAGAGTTCACCCAAACCCATGTCCATTGAGTCGGTGATGCCATCCAGCCATCTTATCCTCTGTCATCCCCTTCTCCTCTTACCCCCAATCCCTCCCACCATCAGGGTCATTTCCAATGAGTCAACTCTTCTCATGAGGTGGCCAAAGTATTGGAGTTTCAGCTTCAGCTTCAGTTCTTTCAATGAACACCCAGGACTGATCTCCTTTAGAATGGACTGGTTGGATCTCCTTGCAGTCCAAGGGACTCTCAAGAGTCTTCTCCAACACCACAGTTCAAAAGCATCAATTCTTCGGTGCTCAGCTTTCTTCACAGTCCAACTCTCACATCCATACAGGACCACTGGAAAAACCATAGCCTTGACTAGACAGATCTTTGTTGGCAAAGTAATGTCACTGCTTTTGAATATGCTATCTAGGTTGGTCATAACATTCCTTCCAAGGAGTAAGCGTCTTTTAATTTCATGGCTACAATCACCATCTGCAGTGATTTTGGAGCCCCCCAAAATAAAGTCGGACACTGTTTCCACTGTTTCCCCAACTATTTCCCATGAAGTGATGGACCAGATGCCATGATCTTCATTTTCTGAATGTTGAGCTTTAAGCCAACCTTTTCACTCTCCACTTTCACTTTCATCAAGAGGCTTTTTTGTTCCTCTTCACTTTCTGCCATAAGGATGGTGTCATCTGTGTATCTGAGGTTATTGATATTTCTCCCAGCAATCTTGATTCCAGCTTGTGATTCTTCCAACCCAGTGTTTCTCATGATGTACTCTGCATAGAAGTTAAATAAGCAGGGTAACAATACACAGCCTTGATGTACTCCTTTTCCTATTTGGAACCAGTCTGTTGTTCCATGTCCAGTTCTAACTGTTGCTTCCTGATCTGCATATAGGTTTTTTAAGAGGCAGGTCAGGTGGTCTGGTATTCCCGAACCATCAATATTTTATGTTTTGGAATGAATTATTCTTGAAACTGCCTAAATCTGGTATATAAAATGATGAGTAAAATAGATTATCAAATAAAATTTCAAGTTATATTATTTACTGATATTTTTCCAGTCAGAACTCTTTAGCATCAGATACTTTTCTAGAAAATATTTTAGCTGTGCAATGATTAGTTTCAGTGATTCTTCTGTAGCAGATGCTTTCTGTGTACATGAGCCATCAGTTCAGTTCAATTCAGTCGCTAAGTCATGTCTGACTCTTTGTGACCCCATGGCCTGCAGCACGCCAGGACTCCCTGTCCATCACCAACTTCTGGAGTTTACCCAAACTCATGTCCTTTGAGTTGGTGATGCCATCCAACCATCTTATTCTTTGTTGTCCGCTTCTGCTCCTACCCCCAATCCCTCCCAGCATCAGAGTCTTTTCCAATGAGTCAACTCTTCGCATGAGGTGGCCAAAGTATTGGAGTTTCAGCTTCAGCATCAGTCCTTCCAATGAACACCCAACATGATCTCCTTTAGGATGGACTGGTTGGATCTCCTTGCAATCCAAGGAACTCTCAAGAGTCTTCTCCAACACCACAGTTCAAAAGCATCAATTGTTTGGCACTCAGCTTTATTTATAGTTCAACTCTCATATCCATACATGACTACTGGAAAAACCATAGCTTTGACCAAACAGACCTTTGTTGGTAAAGTAATGTCTCCGCTTTTTAATATGCTGTCTAGGTTTGTCATAACTTTCCTTCCAAGGAGTAAGCATTGTTAAATTTCATGGCTGCAATCACCATCTTCATTGATTTTGGAGCCCTCCAAAAATAAAATCTGCCACTATTTCCACTGTTTCCCCATTGATTTGCCATGAAGTTATGGGACCAGATGCCATGATCTTAGTTTTCTGAATATTGAGTTTTAAGGCAACTTTTGCACTCTCTTCTTTCACTTTCATCTAGTGGCTCTTTATTTCTTTTTCACTTTCTGCCATAAGGGTGGTGTCATCTGCATGTCTGAGGTTATTGATGTTTCTCCCAGCAACCTTGATAAAGACCTGCGTACTTGCAGGTCAGTTCCACAAGTCTGTCCTCACGCAATTCCTTGAATTTCATGGTGGTCTCTACTCAAAAAAATTTGCTCCTCTCAGCCACTCACTGCCAATAAAACCACCTGATAATATCCCAGATTTTGTGTATTCATTACCCTAGACCTGTATCTCTTCATACAAAAGAAACACACACACACACACACACACACACACACACAATTGTACTGTTCTAATCAAAGGAATGTTTCCTCATCACTGTCCTAAAGGCTAACACTGATTTGGGCTGCAGTATCATACAAGGCCTTGCATAAAATAATAACCGTTTCTGAAACAGACCCTATTTTGTTCTCTCTTTCATCAGCCTGTCACATTAGGTGTGAGGCCGTAAATATGAGCTGTGAGAAAGGCAATGTTGCACAGAAGATAAGTGAATGGGGATTCTGAACCACCTTTTGTGAAACATTTAGTGTGACCTGTGGATCTGTCCAGGCCTCATATATCATTTTCATGGAACAATACATTGCTACTGCATTCCCCTGACCTTAAGGCTTGATTGTTCTTACAATACCAAGCTTCTGATGGACAATTCTAATTACATAGTCACTTATTTCCTGTATTCAGGCATTTAGTCTCTGCTAGGTGTGAGTGTCATGCCAGAGCTTCTTTTCAGATGATGAGTAATTTTCAGTCACAGAAAACATGGCATTCCTCCGAACCCAGAACTCTCCTCTGAGGCTTCCTAGGAATCCAATATATTTGATTCAATGGCTATCTTTAATACCACTGCATTTAACAGTTCATATAACCCAAATGACAAGGCAGTTTAACCAAAGCTTGGAAAGAGTCTATTCTCTTTTGTTTCTTTCTCAAACCTGGCAACTTTGTGAATCTTTGGGCAATGTGTCAAAGAAATATCCCCAAATGTTTTGTATATGTTATTTCCTAAATCTAAAAAAAAAAAAAAAAAAAAAGCCTATTTAAGTGTTCTGCCATATTTTTTAGTATTGTTCTTTATTTATATCTTTTCAGAATATCTTGTTATACCCTAAATTTTAACTCTAAGTCATACACTGATGTGCATTATGCCTTTAAAATAAATAGGGTTTATCTGGAGGGGGAGGAGCCAAGATGGCAGAGGAGTAGGACAGGGAGAACACTTTCTCCCCCACAAATTCATCAAAAGAACATTTAAACGCCGAGTAAATTCCACAAAACAACTTCTGAAGGCTGGCAGAGGACATCAGGCACCCAGAAAAGCAAACCAAGTCTTCGAAAGGAGGTAGGAAAAAATATAAAAGACAAAAAAAGAGACAAAAGAGGGAGGGACGGGGTTCCGTCCCGGGAAGGGAGTCCCATCCCGGGAAAGGAGTCTTAAAAAGAGAGAAGTTTCCAAACACCAGGAAACCTTCTCACTGCCGAATCTGTGCCGAGCTTTGGAAGCACAGAGGGCAGCATAACAGGGAGGAAAAACAATTAAAACCCACAGATTGTGAGCCCTACGGTAACTCCCCCCAGCGGAAAAGCAGCTCAGATGCCTGCATCCGCCATTAGCAAGTGGGGGCTGGGCAGGGATGCGCGGCGCGGGCTGCATCGCTTAGGGTGAGGACCTGACCTGAATACCCTGAGCACTATCTGAGTGAAATAATTTGGGCTAGTAAACCAGACTGTGGGATATCTACCACACGAAAAGCCAGCCCTAACCTAAAACACTGCCAGGCCTGTGCACGGAACAAAGGACTGAAGAGAGATAGCCGGCTGCAGACCTTCCCCCTCTGGTGACAGGCAGCCAAAACCGGAAGGGGGCAATCGCAGCCCCAGAGAGACATTATCTATAAAACTATAAGCAGGCTTCTTTGCTAACTAAAACTTCTTGGGGGTCTGGACGGTCAACATCTGCCTGAGAAGGTGCGCCGGTTGCACACCTAGATAAATGAGCAGCGGGGAGGCGATAAGTCGCAGCAATCGCACTCGCCAAACACCTCATCACCTGAGCTGCTCGGACCTGGGAAGGGCACAAAATGCAGGCCCAACCGAGTCTGCGCCTCTGAGGACTACCAGAGTGCCTGAACCTGAGCGGCTTGGACCCGGGAGGTACAGGCAGCCCAGGGCTGGCCACGGATGGTTCCCAGCGGAGCAACCTAGAGTCTGAGAAGTGTGGGCAGGGAGGCTACATGCGCCGTGAGCGGGGGCAGACCCAGTGTGGCTGAGGCACTGCGAGCACACGCCAGTGTTATTTGCAGCATCCCTCCCTCCCTCCCAACAGCGCAACTGAACAAGTGAGCCTAAAAAAAAAAAAAAAGTATCCTCCACCATCCCCTTTGTGTCTGGGTGGAAACCAGACACTGAAGAGACCAGCAAACAGAAGAAGCTATAACAGAGGGAACCGCCTTGGAAGCTACAGGCAATTGATTAAAACCCTGTGGTTACTACTGACTACATAGGAAGGGGCCTATAGATCTTGAGAAATATAAGTCGAACCAAGGAACTAACCAAAAATGAACTGAACCCACAATACTCACAACAAAACCAGAGAAAGTCCTAGGTATATTTTTGCTATGTTTACGATCATTCTTTCTTTCTTTTTTTTAAATTAAAAAAAAAATTTAAGTCCTCTATTATTCCTTTAATTTTCACTTTTATAACCTATTACTTTGCAAAAAAAAAAAGGCCCTTTTTTGTTTACAGCAAACTTCATATATATATATATATATATTTATAACTTTTTGACCTTTTTTTTTCTTCTTCTTCTTCTTTTCTTTAACATTGTATTTTTGAAATTCCAAACTCTACTTTAGATTTTTAATTTTAGCTTTTTGGTATTTGTTATCAATTTTGTACCTATAGTTTTTTTTTATAATTTCTGTGACTTTTTTTTTTTTTTTCTGTTTCTCTTCTTCTTTTATATAACATTGCATATCTGAAATTCCAAACTCTACTCTAGATTTTTAACTTTTGCTTTTTGGTATTAGTCATCAATTTTGTACCTATATTCTCTTTATAATTTTCACGACCTTGTTTGTTTTTGTTTGTTCACTTTTTTTTTCTTTCTTTTCCTTCTTTAACATCGTATTTTTGAAATTCCAAACTCTACTCTAGATTTTTAATTTTTGCTTTTATATATTTGTTACCAAATTTGTACCTTTAAGAACCCAATCTTCAGTACCCATTTTTCACTAGGGAGCGAGATTACTGGCTTGACTGCTCTCTCTCGCTTTGGACTCTCCTTTCTCTCCACCAGGTCGCCTGTGTCTCCTACCTAACCCCTCTCTACTCTACCCAACTCTGTGAATTTCTGTGTGTTCCAGACGAGGAGAACACTTAGGGAACTGATTACCGGCTGACTCTGTCTCCCTCCTTTTCATTCCCACCTTTTATCCTTCTGGCCACCTCTGTCTCATTCCTCCTTCTTCTTTCCTCTGTATAACTCCGTGAACATTTCTGAGTGGTCCAGTTGTGGAGTGCACATAAGGAAGTGATTACTGGCTAGCCCACTCTCTCCTCTATTGATTCCACCTCATCTCATTCAGGTCACCTCTAAATCCCTCCTCCCTCTTCTCTTCTCCATGTAACGCTGTGAACCTCTCTGGGTGACCCTCACGGTAGAGAAACTTTTCATCTTTAATGTAGATGTTTTATCAATGGTGCTGTATAGAAGGAGAAGTTTTGAAACTACTGTAAAAATAAGACCAATAACTGGAAGCAAGAGGCTTAAGTCCAAACCCTGACTCCAGGGAACTCCTGACTCCAAGGAACATTAATTGACAGGAGCTCATCAAACACCTCCATACCTACACTGAAACCAAGCACCACACAAGGGCCAACAAGTTCCAGGGCAAGACATACCAAGCAAATTCTCCAGCAACAAAGGAACACAGCACTGAGCTCCAAGATGCAGGCTGCCCAAAGTCACCCCAAAGCCATAGACATCTCATAACTCATTACTGGACGCTTCATTGCACTCCAGAGAGAAGAAATCCAGCTCCACCCACCAGAACACCGACACAAGCTTCCCTAACCAGGAAACCTTGACAAACCACCTGTACAAACCCACACACAGCGAGGAAACGCCACAATAAAGAGAACTCCACAAACTGCCAGAATACAGAAAGGACACCCCAAAATCAACAATTTAAACAAGATGAAGAGACAGAGGAATACCCAGCAGATAAGGGAACAGGATAAATGCCCACCAAACCAAACAAAAGAGGAAGAGACAGGGAATCTACCTGATAAAGAATTCCGAATAATGATAGTGAAATTGATCCAAAATCTTGAAATCAATATGGAATCACAGATAAATAGCCAGGAGACAAGGATTGTTAAGATGCAAGAAAGGTTTAACAAGGACCTAGAAGAGATAAAAAAGAGTCAATATACAATGAATAATGCAATAAATGAAATTAAAAACACTCTGGAGGCAACAAATAGTAGAATAACAGAGGAAGAAGATAGGATTAGTGAATTAGAAGATAGAATGGTAGAAATAAATGAATCAGAGAGGATAAAAGAAAAACGAATTAAAAGAAATGAGGACAATCTCAGAGACCTCCAGGACAATATTAAATGCTACAACATTCGAATCATAGGGGTCCCAGAAGAAGAAGACAAAAAGAAAGACCATGTGAAAATACTTGAAGAGATAATAGTTGAAAACTTCCCTAAAATGGGGAAGGAAATAATCACCCAAGTCCAAGAAACCCAGAGAGTCCCAAACAGGATAAACCCAAGGTGAAACACCCCAAGACACATATTAATCAAATTAACAAAGATCAAACACAAAGAACAAATATTAAAAGCAGAAAGGGAAAAACAACAAATAACACACAAGGGAATTCCCATAAGGATAACAGCTGATCTTTCAATAGAAACTCTTCAAGCCAGGAGGGAATGGCAAGACATACTTAAAATGATGAAAGAAAATAACCTACAGCCCAGATTATTGTGCCCAGCAAGGATCTCATTCAAATATGAAGGAAAAATCAAAAGCTTTTCAGACAAGCAAAAGCTGAGAGAATTCTGCACCACCAAACCAGCTCTCCAACAAATACTAAAGGATATTCTCTAGATAGGAAACACAAAAACGGTGTATAAATTCGAACACAAAACAATAAAGTAAATGGCAATGGGATCATACTTATCAGTAATTACCTTAAACATAAATTAGTTGAATGCCCCAACCAAAAGACAAACACTGGCTGAATGGATACAAAAACAAGACCCCTACATATGTTGTCTACAAGAGACCCACCTCAAAACAGGGGACACATACAGACTGAAAGTGAAGGGCTGGAAAAAGATTTTGCATGCAAATAGGGAAAGCAGGAGTAGCAATACTCATATCAGATAAAATAGACTTTAAAACAAAGGCCGTGAAAAGAGACAAGGTCACTACATAATGATCAAAGGATCAATCCAAGAAGAAGATATAACAATTATAAATATATATGCACCCAACACGGGAGCACCACAATATGTAAGACAAATGCTAACAAGTATGAAAGGAGAAATTAACAATAACACAATATTAGTGGGAGACTTTAATACCCCACTCATACCTATGGATAGATCAACTAAACAGAAAATTAACAAGGAAACACAAACTTTAAACTATACAATAGACCAGTTAGACCTAATTGATAGCTATAGGACATTTCATCCCAAAACAATGAATTTCACCTTTTTCTCAAGAGCACGTGGAACCTTCTCCAGGATAGATCACATCCTGGGCCATAAAGCTAGCCTTGGTGAATTCAGAAAAATAAAAATCATTCCAAGCATCTTTTCTGACCACAATGCAGTAAGATTAGATCTCAATTACAGGAGAAAAACTATTAAAAATTCCAACATATGGAGGCTGAACAACACGCTGCTGAATAACCAACAAATCACAGAAGAAATCAAAAAAGAAATCAAAATTTGCATAGAAACGAATGAAAATGAAAACACAACAACCCAAAACCTGTGGGACACGGTAAAAGCAGTCCTAAGGGGAAAGTTCATAGCAATACAGGCACACCTCAAGAAACAAGAAAAAAGTCAAATAAATAACCTAACTCTACACCTAAAGCAACTAGAAAAGGAAGAAATGAAGAACCCCAGGGTTAGTAGAAGGAAAGAAATCTTAAAAATTAGGGCAGAAATAAATGCAAAAGAAACAAAAGAGACCATAGCAAAAATCAACAAAGCCAAAAGCTGGTTCTTTGAAAGGATAAATAAAACTGACAAACCATTAGCCAGACTCATCAAGAAACAAAGGGAGAAAAATCAAATCAATAAAATTAGAAATGAAAATGGAGAGATCACAACAGACAACACAGAAATACAAAGGATCATAAGAGACTACTATCAACAATTATATGCCAATAAAATGGACAACGTGGAAGAAATGGACAAATTCTTAGAAAAGTACAACTTTCCAAAACTGGGCCAGGAAGAAATAAAAAATCTTAGCAGACCCAACACAAGCACGGAAATTGAAACTGTAATAAAAAATCTTCCAGCAAACAAAAGCCCAGGTCCAGACGGCTTCACAGCTGAATTCTACCAAAAATTTAGAGAGGAGCTAACACCTATCCTGCTCAAACTCTTCCAGAAAATTGCAGAAGAAGGTAAACTTCCAAACTCATTCTATGAGGCCACCATCACCCTAATACCAAAACCTGACAAAGATCCCACAAAAAAAGCAAACTACAGGCCAATATCACTGATGAACATAGATGCAAAAATCCTTAACAAAATTCTAGCAATCAGAATCCAACAACACATTAAAAAGATCATACACCATGACCAAGTGGGCTTTATCCCAGGGATACAAGGATTCTTCAATATCCGCAAATCAATCAACGTAATACACCACATTAACAAATTGAAAAATAAAAACCATATGATTATCTCAATAGATGCAGAGAAAGCCTTTGACAAAATTCAACATTCATTTATGATAAAAACTCTCCAGAAAGCAGGAATAGAAGGAACATACCTCAACATAATAAAAGCTATATATGACAAACCCACAGCAAACATTATCCTCAATGGTGAAAAATTGAAAGCATTTCCTCTAAAGTCAGGAACAAGACAAGGGTGCCCACTTTCACCATTACTATTCAACATAATTTTGGAAGTTTTGGCCACAGCAATCAGAGCAGAAAAAGAAATAAAAGGAATCCAAATTGGAAAAGGAGAAGTAAAGCTCTCACTGTTTGCAGATGACATGATCCTCTACATAGAAAACCCTAAAGACTCCACCAGAAAATTACTAGAACTAATCAATGATTATAGTAAATTTGCAGGATAAAATCAACACACAGAAATCCCTTGCATTCCTATACACTAATAATGAGAAAACAGAGAAATTAAGGAAACAATTTCATTCACCATTGCAACGGAAAGAGTAAAATACTTAGGAATATATCTACCTAAAGAAACTAAAGACCTATATATAGAAAACTATAAAACACTGGTGAAAGAAATCAAAGAGGACACTAATAGATGGAGAAATACACCGTGTTCATGGATTGGAAGGATCAATATAGTGAAAATGAGTATACTACCCAAAGCAATATATAGATTCAATGCAATCCCTATCAAGCTACCAACAGTTTTCTTCACAGAGCTAGAACAAATAATTTCACAATTTGTATAGAAATACAAAAAACCTCGAATAGCCAAAGCGATCTTGAGAAAGAATGGAACCGGAGGAATCAACCTACCTGACTTCAGGCTCTACTACAAAGCCACAGTTGTCAAGACAGTATGGTACTGGCACAAAGACAGAAATATAGATCAATGGAACAAAATAGAAATCCCAGAGATAAATCCACGCACATATGGACACCTTATCTTTGACAAAGGAGGCAAAAATATACAGTGGATTAAAGACAATCTCTTTAACAAGTGGTGCTGGGAAATCTGGTCAACCACTTGTAAAAGAATGAAACTAGAACACTTTCTATCACCATACACAAAAATAAACTCAAAATGGATTAAAGTTCTCAATGTAAGACCAGAAACTATAAAACTCCTAGAGGAGAACATAGGCAAAACACTCTCTGACATACATCACAGCAGGATCCTCTATGACCCACCTCCCAGAATATTGGAAATAAAAGCAAAAATAAACAAATGGGACCTAATTAAACTTAAAGCTTCTGCACATCAAAGGAAACTATTAGCAAGGTGAAAAGGCAGCCTTCAGAATGGGAGAAAATAATAGCAAATGAAGCAACTGCCAAACAACTAATCTCAAAAATATACAAGCAACTCCTACAGCTCAACTCTAGAAAAATAAATGACCCAATCAAAAAATGGGCCAAAGAACTAAATAGACATTTCTCCAAAGAAGACATACAGATGGCTAACAAACACATGAAAAGATGCTCAACATCACTCATTATCAGAAAATGCAAATCAAAACCACTATGAGGTACCATTTCACGCCAGTCAGAATGGCTGCGATCCAAAAGTCTACAAGCAATAAATGCTGGAGAGGGTGTGGAGAAAAAGGAACCGTCTTACACCGTTGGTGGGAATGCAAACTAGTACAGCCACTATGGAGAACAGTGTGGAGATTCCTTAAAAAACTGAAAATAGAACTGCCTTATGATCCAGCAATCCCACTGCTGGGCATACACACTGAGGAAACCAGAAGGGAAAGAAACACGTGTATCCCAGTGTTCATCGCAGCACTGTTTCTAATAGCCAGGACATGGAAGCAACCTAGATGCCCATCAGCAGATGAATGGATAAGAAAGCTGAGGTACATATACACAATGGAGTACTACTCAGCCATTAAAAAGAATACATTTGAATCAGTTCTAAGGAGGTGGATGAAACTGGAGCCTATTATACAGAGTGAAGTAAGCCAGAAAGAAAAACACCAATACAGTATACTAATGCATATATATGGAATTTAGAAAGATGGTAACAATAACCCTGTGTACGAGACAGCAGAAGAGACACTGATGTATAGAACAGTCTTATGGACTCTGTTGGAAAGGGAGAGGTTGGGAAGATTTGGGAGAATGGCATTGAAACATGTGTAATATCATGTATGAAACGAGTTGCCAGTCCAGGTTCGATGCACGATACTGGATGCTTGGGGCTGGTGCACTGGGACGACCCAGAGGGATGGTATGGGGAGGGAGGAGGAAGGTGGGTTCAGGATGGGGAACACATGTATACCTGTGGCGGATTCATTTTGATATTTGGCAAAACTAATACAATTTTGTAAAGTTTAAAAAGAAAATAAAATTAAAAAAAAATAGGATTTATATATCTCCATCTCACATGCATGTGTTTAACTAGGGCCATGGAAATGCTTGATACTTCCCACTTAAGCAGATCTAAATATCATTATGTCTTCATTGAAGTGGATACCTGAAAATGCTGCAAAATATTAGAAAAATCATACATTCTTGATTCAGGCTATATGTGATAGCCTGAATGTTAATGTAACTCTGTGACAGGTAGAGACTGTGAACTGCTATTCTTCCCAGGTGAGTGTGAGCTACATTTTAAAAGTAATTTTTATTGGAGTATAGTTAATTTACAATATTCTATTAGTTTCTGCCATACAGCAAAGTGATCAGTTACACATATTCATACATCCACTCTTTTTTACATTCTGTCCCTATTGTAGGCCACTACAGACTACTGAGTAGAGTCCCTGTGATGTACAGTCAGTCTTTGGTTACCTGCTTTATTGATAGTATTGTGTACTTGTCAAACCCAATGTCCCAGTTTATCCCTTCCCCTTTCCCCCTTAATCATGTTTGTTTTCTACATCTGTGACTCTATTTGTGTTTTATAAATGAATTCATTTCTACCATTGTTTTTTAGATTCCACATATAAGTGATATCACATATTTATCTTCTCTGACTTACTTCACACAATATGAAAATATCTAGGTCCATTGTTAACTTGCATTATTTCATTATTTTTTATGACTAATATTCCATTGTATATACGTCCCACATCTTGACCTGTACTTAGAATGTGAACTAGTTTTGATCTTTGTGATCAGGATTTAAAAGAACCCTCCATGTCAAGTACAAGAAACTGTGTTGATCTATTCTGGTAAAACACTAAGTTTGATATAGTGGCTGATATTGAGGTTACTACTTGTTCATTTAACATTAGTTCACAGTCATCTGCTGTATTCCATCTGTATGTTTGGATTATATCCTGGACATGCACTGTCACATTGTGGAGATTTCTGAATCCTAGTTTGTTTATACAATAAATGTTATTTGATTTTTTTAGAAGATAATTTTCATAGCTAGGTTTGAACAGGGATCTCTGCTTTTGAGGCAGCAATTTTGCCTCAGTTCAGATATATTTTCCCTTTTAGTCAAGTTGCTTTGAATCTGTTCTGCATATTCATAGTTTATTGATCTGTCAGGATATGGGATAACAGAGATGAAAGATTCCTTTTCCAGCTCTTATCCTTTTAGGATACTCCCATTCTCTTCAGCTCAGTGTGTACTGGCTATAGCTTTCTGATTCTCCAAACCAAGACGTCTATAGGTTTTCGCCTTCACACTCAGGCCATGGTGCTTGCATGCAAACTTCACTTAACCATAGGCTAAAAGTCACAGACTTATTTGGGCAGTTCCCTGTCTCACATCCTACAGGCAAATACCTACTCCTCACCAAAGTCTATCTGCCTTTACTCACTATCTAACATGCTGAGTGGGGCAGATTCTATCTTAGTTCAGATCTTTTGTCTTTATTTGTATCTTTCTGCATATACAGGGTTCTGGAGAGTGAGGAAGATGAAATCCATCAAAAAAAGTAACTAGAAAGAGTTTATACAGCCTCAGTTTTTTCACACTTATTTTTGGAAATACATTCACTGAATGTAGAATTCCAGGTTGACAGTTTATTTCCCCCCAATCTTTTGAAGACAGAGATTTGAATTTCTTTGAAATATGCAAGAAGCCTTAGCTGAATTGATGTAAAGCTCTGGAGCTGAGATGGTCCTTTAGAATCACCCCATTCAAAGCAAACAGCCTGAGTGTCCTTTCTTGTCTAGAATGGCCTTCTGGTAGCCCTTGCAAAATATAGTAGATCTGTACAGTGGAATTCCATACAGAAATAAAAAAGAATATTGTACATGTTATAGTATGGAGGATTAAAGAATAGTACATTAATATAAAGAAGCCCAGAGACAAAACAGCATATATTATATGATTCTATTTTCATAAAATGTTCAAAAAGGCAAATATATAGTAGAGAAAATAGAATAATAGTTGCCTGAAACTTGGTCAGGGAAATAGAGAATGAATATGAAACTTGTTGGGGAGATGGAGATGTTCTAGAATTGGATTGTGGTGAAAATTGCACAACTTGGCAGATTTACAGAAAAAATATTAAATTGGAAAGTTAAATAGATTAATTTTATGGTTTATAAATTACATTTAACAAAGCTGTTAAAATTAAATGAGTTAACATAAACAAAAATTTTTAATGGAAGAATAAAAATGTCCACTACTTCCTGTCCATTATAAAGTGAAAGTGAAGTCACTCAGTCATGTCCATCTCTTTGCGACCTTATGCTATGGACTGTCAGGCTCCTCCTCCCTGTCCATGGGGTTTTCCAGACAAGGGAATGGGTTGCCGTTCCCTTTTCCAGGGGATCTTCCAATCCAGGGATCGAATTCGGGTCTTCTGCATTGCAGGCAGACTCTTTACCCTCTGAGCCAGGGGATCCATTATAAAGCTATTACCAAATTCAGCAAAAAAGCAAGTGCAAGGATGTGAAGAAATAGGAACTCTCCTGCATCTTTTGTGGGAATATAAAATGACTTGGCCAGTACAGAAAACAGGGTGATGGTTACTCAAAAAATTAAAAACAGAATTACCAAATAATCCAGCAATTCCATTTGTAGGTATATACACAGAGAAGGCAATGGCACCCCACTCCAGTACTCTTGCCTGGAAAATCCCATGGACGGAGGAGCCTGGTGGGCTGCAGTCCATGGGGTCGCTAAGAGTCGGACATGACTGAGCGACTTCCCTTTCACTTTTCACTTTCATGCATTGGAGAAGGAAATGGCAACCCACTCCAGTGTTCTTGCCTGGAGAATCCCAGGGATGGGGGAGCCTGGTGGGCTGCCGTCTCTGGGGTCGCAGAGAATCGGACACGACTGAAGTGACTTAGCAGCAGCACAGAGAAGAATTGAAAGCAGGAATTTAAATGAACATTCGTGCAGGAATGTTCATAGCATAATTCACAATAGCAAAGGATGAAAACAACTTTAATGCCCCTCAAATGATGAATGCAAATAATAAACAAAATATGATATACATATACAATGAAATATTCTTCAACCTTAAAAATGTAGATGAACCGTGAAAACATTTTGCTAATGAAGAAAGCCAGACACAAAATGATTGCATGATTCCACTTATATGAAGTACTTAGAATAGTCAGAATTCATAGAGACCAGATGTAAAATAGTGGTTACCAAGCACTGGGGGGACAGATGATTGAGAAACTGTTTTTTTTTTTTTTGTTTTTTTTGTTTTTTTTTAAAACTGGGGAACTATTTTTTGAGAAAATAGTTTGAGAAACTGTTTTTTAGTGAGTACAGAGATTCAGTTTGGGATGATGAAAAAGTCTGCAGTTGGGTAATGATGATGCCTATGTAATAAGCGGATGCACTTAACACCTCCAAAAACAGAAACTGTTAAACCAATAATTTTATTTTATATATATTTTACCACAGTAAAAAATAAATAGCTACAACAGTGGTTCTCAAATGACCATACTGTAGAATGCACAGACCAAGGAAGCTGCACTTTTACCAATTTGCTATTCCTGAAGCAGGTGGTTCTAGAACAAGTATTTTAAGAAATACTGCCCTACAGATACAGGAAGAAAAATACTGCATGGTCGGACTTACACAAGAAGATTCAGATGCTCTCACCACATACACACACACACACACACACACCCCTTGTGGTTATTAGATAAATAAATCCTGGGGATGGAATGGACAGCATGGTGATTATAGCTAATAAAACTGTGTTGTTATGTCTGAAAGTTGTATAGAGAGTAGATCTCAAAACCAAATCAAATCAAACCAATCAAAAGAGACAAAATATAGCACCTACCTTCAAGAGTCCATAATCTAGTGAAGAAACAAACTAACTTTGAATAAATGAAACCAACTATTAGTCTCAAAAAATCCCCCAAAGAGGTAACTATGTGAGATGATGGATATATTATTAGCTTGACTACAGTAACCATTTCACTATGTAAAGCAAACCATCATATTGTACATGTTTTGGGAGAGAAAAGTTTGTAATTATCCATCAAAATAAGAACAAAAAATACATTAAGTTCCAAATATATTTATTATGATAAAAAGAAATACATCAAGAGAAGTAAAATGCATATCTACTGAGGCAAAAAAAATGTGAGTTAAAAAAGGTAATTTCATAATGATTAAATATACTGCACATAATTAGTTTTTAATAATTATGGCTTAAGCTTATATGTGTATAATAACATATAGGTATTTCATGTGCACTGCTGTGGTAAGTCGCTTCAATCGTGTCCAACTCTTTGTGACTGTTATGGATTATTGCTCACCAGACTCCTATATCCATGGGATTCTCCAGGCAAGAATACTGGAGTGGGCTGCCATGTCTTTCTCTAGGAAGGTATTTCAAAATCTCATAGAAATACAAAATAAAATTTAGGAGCATGCATTCTAAAAGAAATGTCTGTATAAAGAACCCACACAAAATCAAAGAATACAGATATTTCAAATACATATAATGTTTGAATAGACATATGAAAGCATGTATTCTAAAATAATGCATCTCTTGTTTCATCCCTAAGAATATTTTATAAAACAGAATATGTTTTCTTTTAAAATTAAAAATTACAAAGATGAAAAAAATTGCATAGATCCCTCTCTCTGCTCATAATATAAAAGTGCATATATTAATTTTCAAATTGGAGCCAAGAAAAATAAGAAAACTGAACACTCTCCAAAATTGTTGCTTTCAAGGGGAAAAAATAACATACCTACACATGCTTAGAATATATAGGAGGTATATTAGTTTAGGTAACACTAGATGTATGGTAATCTACCAAAAGTATTAAATTAACAATTTGAGCACAAAAATTTTAATCCTCATTGTTGATCAGCTTAAGGATGTTATTCTCTATGGTAACTTTCAACCTATGCAAAGTGATTCAAGGATGCCAGAACCATCTATGCTATGTTCTACCATTATCATCCAGCTGAATGAAAGGAAAGGTAACATCAGAGACACATGCCTTTTTCTTAAAAGGCTTAGCCAAGCTATGGCACACAACTTTCTCTTATTCCCATGGTGAGAATAGTCCTTGCCTAACGCTAAAGAATGCTGATGTTTTCTAGCTTTGTGCTAAAATAAAAAGGAAAGGACAAAGGTTTCTAAGAGCAACTATATGTCTGTGTTTAAACGTGGCCATAAATGAATGGAATAAAAGTTAAATGTATGGAATATAGACAAAGCTGTATGTAGGAATAATCTATACCATTAAATGAAAGGAAAATCCCACACTAATTTTCTGAATTTGCTTCAAGTAACACTTCTCACAGTTTCCTTCAATGAAATCTGTAACACTTTCTCCATGAAGGGTACATATGTAGCAACATAAATAATAATTTTAAATAAGATAGCTGTTAAAAAAAATAGTTGTCAAGCCTGTGTCACTTCAGTTCAGTTCAGTCACTCAGTCGTGTCTGACTCATTGTGACCCCATGAGGCCTCCCTGTTCATCACCAACTCCCGGAGTTTATGCAAACTCATGTCCATTGAGTCAGTGATGCCATCCAACCATCTCATCCTCTGTCATCCCTTTCTTCTCCCGCCTTCAATCTTTCCCAGCATCAGGGTCTTTTGAAATGAGTCAGTTCTTCGCAGCAGGTGGGCCCAAGTTTTAGAGTTTCAGCTTCAGCACAGTCCTTCCAATGAATATTCAGGACTGATTTCCTTTAGGATGGACTGGTTGGATCCCCTTTCTGTCCAAGGGACTCTTAAGGGTCTTCTCCAACACTACAGTACAAAAACATCAATTCTTCAGTGCTCAAGTTTCTTTATAGTCCAACTCTCACATCTATACATGACTACTGGAAAAAACATAGCTATGACTAGACAGACCTTTTTTGGCAAAGTAATGTCTCTGCTTTTTAATATGCTGTCTAGGTTGGTCATAACTTTTCTTCCAAGCAGCAAGCGTCTTTTAATTTCATGGCTGCAGTCACGATTGTAGTGATTTTGGAGCTCCCAAAAATACAATCTGCCACTGTTTCCACTGTTTCCCCATCTATTTGCCATGAAGTGATGGGACCAGATGCCATGATCTTAGTTTTCTGAATGTTCAGTTTTAAGCCAACTTTTTTAAGCCTGTGTGTATGCAGGTCAGGAAGAAACAGTTAGAACTGGACATGGAACAACAGACTGGTTCCAAATAGGAAAAGGAGTACGTCAAGGCTGTATATTGTCACCCTGCTTATTTAACTTATATGCAGAGTACATCATGAGAAATGCTGGGCTGGAAGAAACACAAGCTGGAATCAAGATTGCCAGGAGAAATATCAATAACCTCAGATATGCAGATGACACCACCCTTATGGCAGAAAGTGAAGAGGAACTAAAAAGCCTCTTGATCAAATGAAAGTGGAGAGTGAAAAAGTTGGCTTAAAACTCAACATTCAGAAAACGAAGATCATGGCATCCAGTCCCATGACTTCATGGGAAATAGATGGGGAAACAGTGGAAATAGTGTCAGACTTTATTTTTGGGGGCTCGAAAATCACTGCAGATGGTGACTGCAGCCATGAAATTAAAAGACACTTACTCCTTGGAAGGAAAGTTATGACCAACCTAGATAGCCTATTCAAAAGCAGAGACATTACTTTGCCAACAAAGGTCCATCTAGACAAGGCTATGGTTTTTCCTGTGGTCATGTATGGATGTGAGAGTTGGACTGTGAAGAAGGCTGAGCGTCAAAGAATTGATGCTTTTGAACTGTGGTGTTGGGGAAGACTCTTGAGAGTCCCTTGGACTGCAAGGTAATCCAACCCGTCCATTCTGAAAGCGATCAGCCCTGGGATTTCTTTGGAAGGACTGATGCTAAAGCTGAAACTGCAGTACTTTGGCCACCTCATATGAAGAGCTGACTCATTGAAAAAAACTCGGATGCTGGGAGGGATTGGGGGCAGGAGGAGAAGGGGACGACGGAGGATGAGATGGTTGGATGGCATCACTGACTTGATGGACGTGAGTCTGAGTGAACTCCGGGAGTTGGTGATGGACAGGGAGGCCTGGTGTGCTGCGATTCATGGGGTCGCAAAGAGTCGGACATGACTGAGCAACTGAAATGAACTGAACTGAACTATTCTGTCTATTATAACTGAGTTTATAGGGAAATAACCTGACATCAAATATGAATAGGTACAATAATCCTAAGTCTTCCATGATCTCAGAGGATATTGCCATCATCAAGTAGTGGGAAAACTAAAGATGAATAGTACCCTAGTGGTGTGTAGCGTGTGTGTGTTTGTGTGTGCACACACACTCAAGAGGAATGAGAGTATTCAAGTGGTCACAGCTTCCACTCATATTACATATTCCTCTTGACTCTCAGGCATTAATAGAGCAGCCATTATGGAAATTGATTTCTTCTCCATCTTACTACTGAAAAACTAAACAATAATTCTCAAACTATAGCATACCTTAGAATCACCACACAGATTGCTGGACCCTACCTTATAACTTAAAAAAAAAAAATGATTAAAAATAGTAGTCAGAATTCTAAGACATTTTGCAACAGATCTTAGTACAAAGTGTGAAATATACTTTTGAAGTATATATTTTTAATGCATGATATATGAATTTGCTTAAAAGCTAGTTGCATTTCTTATGTATTGTTACATCCTACATTTAGCAGATGTTATATAACAACAAATATTTGTTTATTGAATAAAAACTTCCACAATTCACAGTAAATATTTTACAGAGACATTAAGAGATGGAGAAAAATTTATTTCCTTTCATGAGACCTTTTTAATCCAACTGGAAGTTTTGTTCAGGGTAGAAATTATCCTGCATTCTATGATCCTGGAATAATAAGACATTAGAAAAGGGAAGATCTAATTTCAGTTATACCAACACCATGTTTTTAAGGTATGATTTTATTATATCTCCATGAATTACCTTGACTCTCAGTATTTATCAAATATATGAACACATCCGCTATCTCTTGGGGCCTTTATTTTCCAGCAATCCATATGCCTTATGCCAAAATACACCAAGATTTGTGTTTTACCATGTGTTTTATAGAATCTCTTCACAGACGCCATTTTTGAAGTTGAGTTCTTAGACAAGCACAGGAAAACAGTCTTATGCTAAGCTTAAGAGGAAACTAATATTTTCCATTTGACAATAGGATGTTGATAGAAAATCAGTATCTATTGCCTGAAGCAAACCCAGGATAAACCAGCCTCTCACTCTGTTCACTTTCCCTGATTTTCCATAGTGGTAAACGCACAAAAGAGGGGAAAATATGGCCTAATGCTGGTTCATTAGAGCAGCTATATACAGTTATTCTACTTCATTCAAATCAATATATCATTTGTGATTTCAAGCCAAATTCAGACGCCATGTGTATCCATTTGAATTACAGTCTCTGCTTAATTCTTTTTTAAAATAGAAGTGTCACAGAGTAGTGATGATTAAAAAATAGTGATATTTGCCCTCAAATCTCACTGTTTAGCTGTATCTTCTTTTTTATTGGTTAATATTTAGAGATGACGTTTACTGGCTCAATGTAATTAGTAAAACTTTGTAAGATGGGCAAAAAAAGGGCATTAAGCAATATGATTATTTAATTTTCTCTGATCAGCTCAGGTATCCCAATTATGCTGTGCTGATTGCATCTAGAGTAACTAGTCATTGACTTGATTGCTTACAGCAAAATAAGCGAAGTACTGAGTTGTCAGTAAGAGATGTAAATTGATTTTTTTCCCTAAATGACCTAAATGAAATGCTTGGTGAAGATTAAAAAAAAAAAAAAAGGCAATACTTGATTTTAGTTGGAAAGAAAGGATTAATGCACAGTCAAAATGACAATATCCTGCTTATTGTCTCCAAATGCACTTAAAATTTAACCAATTTTATTTATGGAGTTAACAAACATTTAATAAATTAGAGGCACCAATTCTTGAAGCTACCAATTGATTCACCTCTATCTTATCTGTGCTTAATACTTTGCAACTTACAGTGCACTTAACTGATGTAATTTGATCATTATAACACTGAGCCATGAATAGGAAAGATTTTGTGAGACCCCTAGTTCATTGCAGGTGAAAGTATGGGCATTACATCTCTTGATCAGTGCTATGCAACTAGTGAACAATAGCACACTGTGATTTTTAGATAACCTGGTAAGTTCATTACTTCATTTTACCCTATTTGGTCATTTTCTTTGTGTTTTACAAACTAAAGGATATTTACTGTGTATAGTTTTCTAAGAATCAGAGGCTGAAACTTGCTGTATATAATATATTCTCAAAATTGAAAGTCTAGAACCAGAGTTGTTTGGGTTCGAAGGACAACTCTACCTTCATGTGTGACGTGACCTGGAACAAGTTGTTTAAACTCATTTACCTCAGTTTCTTCATTTCTTTTTCTTAAACCAAGGCCAATATTAAAACTGGGCTATGGGGATTTATCTCATAAGGATGTTGTGAGGTTTTAATTCTTAATACATTCAAACACTTAGAAGAATTATTAAGTGTGTTACTTTTATACATTGCAGTTAGTCAGTTATCATTATAAAATGCATTACCATAAAGAAGACAAACAAAATCTCTAAAGCTCATATACTGAATGTTAAGTCCTAGAGCCAAAAGAATTTAGGTTTAGATATTTATTAAATTTACCTGTGTGTGTGCATGTGTGTGTGTGAAATGAAACTATTCGATTATTTGGTAATCTGAGACAGAGTGTTATTTCCTCACATTTCCTTGAAATACACAGAATCATAAAACCAAAATACTGTTGTGCACAACTAGCAGAAAAAAGTTGTTTTCTTAATGAAAATGTAATGGACTTGTATTAAGCTCTTTATCTGGTTTGCCTCATTCTATTAGCAACCTCTTGCAGTGCATTACATTTTTTTATGGGAGGTGGCAATGCAGACTTCCATATTAACCTGAGACCAGACCTGTGACCACACTTAATAATACCTTGTTCTAACCCACTGTACTAATCAGATGGAGCAGCATTTGAATTGATTTAATAGATACGATGATTTGAATAACAATTATTGCAATGAACCCTGCGGATATAAGAAAAGGAATGTATGTTAGCCTTGAAATGGTATTAGCCTACCAGTGTAATAGACTGTCTATTTATCTACACCTAATACATTTTCTCTCTATATTTAAATAACTGCTAGTTTTAATGAATTTTATTGAACTTGGAAATTGCCCTAAAATTTCAGCTTATGCACTTGTATACACTACTGAATATTTATGACTTTGTAACATCACTGTAGGAGCTCTGTATGACCATTATGAGTACTGCTTTTTAAGGGATGCTTACCTTGGAAGACAAAATTGGCATGCGATTATATAGCTAATCATAATTACACACTTTTTTTTCATTTTGCATTCACCAAATTCAGTATCTGTTTTGTTATTGGTTAAGATATTTGAACACAAAATATTACCTATTCATATAATATGTTTAATTCTTTACTATGATGTCTTTCCTGACATCTTTATTGAAAGTACTCAACACTCATTTTTCTCTATCTCTGGCAGTTTTTACCACCTAAAATTATTCTATTTCATTTTGTTCTATTTTTCTCTCTATTGGTTCACTGGAATTATATTTGTCTTATGGTGTTTTTAATCTGGCACAAAATAAGTACTCGATAAAGTCGGATGAACTTTCACAATTCTTTATTCAAAGCCCTGAGTACCATGTATGTTAAGAATTCAAATAAATTTTTATTTTAGATATGCAAAAATAAACATATACCAAATGTCACAGCATACTTCCGTAGGGCCTGGATAGTCCCCTACAATCAAATAATATTTTTTAATCAGCAAAACATATATATTCACACTAGTGAGTTGAATAAGGAATCTCAGTATACTCGTGTCAATGCAGATCAGGTCAGGTTTTGCTGCCAGAATGAATTTCATAATTTTTGTTTTGTGGTTTTATCTTTAATGACTAAGAGGTACAAGACATAAAAATAAAAGAAAAGAAATACAGTTTATAAAAATATTATCTGAAAATTTAAGTGAATATTATGAAAATGTCAAATAAAAGTTTAATAAGTTGTGAACAACAGATCTGTCATTCTGTGTTTGAATATTAGGACCTAGTAGTGTGCCTAGCACATGGACAAAATTCAAGAAACTGTTAGTAAATGAATAACAGTAAAAGCGACTTGTATCTTATGTCCCTTCTCTGAACAGACTGTTCTTTCCATTGATTAACTCATTTAATCCTCATTATTACATGAGTTAGATGCTGTTTCTGTCCATTTCACAAATGAAGAAATTAAAAGATTATATCCCAAGGTCGCAGCACTGTGAGAGGAAAACGCAGTGATTCCATCCAAGAAATATAGTTACAAAACCTATGCTTTAACTGCTATGGTATGGTGCTTCATGTATTCCTGTAATCCCTGGCATGTAGCAGTACTCAATAAGTATTAGCTAAATAAGTTGAGAAAGTCTCAACTAAATATATAAGCAAGAAAAATTATTTGTGTATGATGAATAATGGCAATGTCTTTAACAAAAAGAGATTTATAATTGGACAGATCTTGTCTCCATTGTGTATTGAATCTTGACCAGCTACTCTTATTTTTAGAAATTTACTCAACATCTATCTATTTCATAATTATCATCTGTAACGTGGACACAGTAATTGCATTTTCCTAGCCAGCATTTTGTGAGAATTATGTCAGATTCCTTGCATACCCACATTTCTATAAATTCTACTATCAGGATTAGTTTCTTTTTTCTTATCAACAGTTAAGTATAACTGCAAGATGGGCTTCCTAGGTGGCTCAGTGGTAAAGAATCCACCTGCTAATGCAGGAGACTCAAGGCACCCTGGTTTGATCCCTGGGAGAGAAAGATGGCAACCTGAAGAGGGAAATGGCAACCTGCTCCACTATTCTTGCCTGGAAAATTGCACGGGCAGAGGAGACTAAGGGGCTACAGCCCATGGGATGACAAAGAGTCAGACACAGCTAAGCAACTGAGCACACACACACATAACTACAAGATATCTGAGACAGATTTAATGGTCCATGTACCTAAACTCTGTGTGTGTGTGTGTGCGTGTGTGTGTGTGTGTGTGTGTGTGTGTGCGCGTGCACGTGCACTCACTGTGTTCTCAGGCGCTCAGCCCTGTCCAACTCTTCCCATGAACTGTAGCCCTCCAGGCTCCACTGTCTATGGAATTTTCCAGGCTAGAATAGCAGAGTGGGTTGCCATTCCTGCTCCAAGAAATCTCTCCCACCCAGGGATCAAACACATCTCTTGCTTCTCTTGCTTTGACAGGCAAATTCTTTACCACAGAGCTACCTGGAAAGCCCTGAACTAGTGCCTGCCCTCTCTGAGGTTTGAACTCAGGATGTTCAGATTATGAGACTGACATGCTGCCAACTAAACTCTTGTTCTCAGTTATTCAATCAGCCACTAAACCTAGGTATTGTGAAGATATTTTGTAAATGTGATTAATATGTACAATCTGTTAACTCTAAGCAAAGGTCATCCCTAGAATTTCCAGTCAGCTGGCCTGCCCCATGAACTTCAAATTTGCCCACAGAACTTATGATCACATAAGCCAATTCTTTGAAATAATTATATATGGAATTTAGAAAGATGGTAACGATAGCCCTGTATGCGAGACAGCAAAAGAGACACAGATGTATAGAACAGTCTTTTGGACTTTGTGGGAGAGGGAGAGGGTGGGATGATTTGGGGGAATGGCATGGAAATATGTGTAATATCATATAAGAAATGAATCGCCAGTCCAGGTTCGATACAAGATCCTTGGGGCTGGTGCACTGGGATGACCCAGAGGGATGGTATGGGGAGGGAGGTGGGAGGGGGGTTCAGGATGGGAAACACGTGTGTGCCCGTGGTAAATTCATTTTGATGTGTGGCAGAACCAATACAATATTGTAAAGTAATTAGTCTCCAATTAAAATAAATAAATTAAAAAAATAAATAATTATATAAATATGAATTAAATAGCCATTAATTTACACAGATAAAAATAAATGACTGAATAAATAAGTAAATGCAGGAGAATAGGAAAACCTCCCAAGCAGAAGAATTCCAAATAATTTGTATAAATAACCCTCAAAAAGGTGATGCACATAACTCTCTACATAGGCTGTACATAGTGAATTTTTAAAAAGTGATTATGGAAGGGGATGAGTGATTTTATGAAAAACGTTTGAATTGTAGTTAACAATAAAATATCAATATCTGTTCAATCCTTATAAAAATGTATAATAATAATGTAAAATTTTAGTAAAAGGAAATAGTATAAGATACATAGCAATTTATAGCAATTTTCTGTACTATTTTTGTGCTTTTCTATAAATCTAAAATTATTCTAAAATAAAATGTTTATTAAACATCTTCAGTCGTACTCCCTCTAACTTCAACTACATTGTTGATTTAATTACACTAACTAAAATTCTGCACATAATTTTGAGTGAACCTGCATATTCTCAACTCCTCTTTCATGTATTACAAACCATTAATAAAACAGAATTACTTTTGTAGATGTTTATCTCATCTATTATACATCATATTTTAGTACCATTGTTGTTAATTTGTAATCTTATTTTTAGTTTCTGGAGATTGATTACTTCCTCTCTGCCCACTAAATATAATAAATTTAAATTACTGCTGCTGCTACTGCTGCTAAGTCGCTTCAGTCGTGTCCGATTCTGTGCAACCCCTGTATCTCATTGTCATGTCTGAAATTAAATGAGTTTCCCAGGTGGCGCTAGTGGTAAAGAGTCCACCTACCAATGCAGGAAACACAAGAGACATTGGTGTGATCCCTGGTTTGAGAGAAGATCCCCTATAAAAGGAAATGGCAACCACTCCAGTATTCTATTCTTGCCTCAAAAATTCCATGGACGATGGAACCTGGAGGTCTACAGTCCATGGGACCATGAAGAGTAGAACATGACTGAGCAACTGAGCATAACAACAACAAAAAATACTAAAGGAACAATACAGGAAATGTTTCAACTTGCTATTTTTGTTTTGAACAAAATATTTTCAGCAAAAGAATTATTTCCAAAATGTCTACATAGAATAGCTATCTCATCAATATGAAAATTAAACACTTTAGTATAAAGTATAAGGAAGGCAATCTGATTAATACTTCATAAATCAAAGACACAGTTTCAAAAATCTAACACTATGTTAGAAAATTATGTTTGTTTAATAGTAATGAGATGATTACACTTAACCAACTACACTGACTTTTATTATTTCTGCGATATAGTATGACAAAGATATGAAATATTTTTACTTGGAGAGCTTTAACTTTCCATATGGATTTAAAATCTATGAATCTATGGATTACTGAATGGTGATATAAGCCTTATAAAATTTATCAACTAGTAATTCATTCAGAAACAAATGGCAGAAAAAATAAACTTGTTTAACTGATTAGAGGTTCACAGATCACAATGAAAATGGTACTAGGAGCTCCTTTGGCATGACTTTTCATTGGCACAAGACCAGTGATACATATTTAAGGCAGTAAGTAGGGGGTTTGATTTAGGTCATACCTGAATTGTCTAGTGGTTTTCCCTACTCTCTTCAATTTAAGTCAGAATTTTGCAATAAGGAGTTCATGATCTGAGCCACAGTCAGCTCCCGGTCTTGTTTTTGCTGACTGTATAGAGTAAAGAGAGATAAGAATGACTTCCTCAGTGATCAGTGCAAAGAAAAGAGGAAAACAATAGAATGGAAAAGACTAGAGATCTCCTCAAGAAAATTAGAGATACCAAGGGAAAGTTTCATGCAAAGATGGGCTCAATAAAGGACAAAGATGGGCTCAATAAAGGACAAAAATGGTAATGGACCTAACAGAAGCAGAAGATATTAAGAAGAGGTGGAAAGAATATACAGAAAAACTATATAAAAATGCTCTTCATGACCCAGATAATCACAATGGTGTGACCACTTACCTAGAGCCAGACATCCTGGAATGTGAAGTCAGTGGGCCTTAGGAAGCATCACTATGAACAGAACTAGTGGAGGTGATGGAATCCCAGTTGAGCTATTTCAAATCCTAAAAGATGCTGCTGTGAAAGTGCTGCACTCAATATGCCAGCAAATTTGGAAAACTCAGCAGTAGCCACAGGACTGGAAAAGATCAGTTTTCATTCTAGTTCCAAAGAAAGACAATGCTAAAGAATGCTCAAAATACCACACAATTGCATTCATCTCACATGCTAGTCAAGTAATGCTCAAAATTCTCCAAGCCAGGCTTAAGCAATGCATTAACCGTGAACTTCCAGGTATTCAAGCTGGCTTTAGAAAAGGCAAGGGAACCAGAGATAAAATTGCCAACATCAGTTGGATTATCCAAAAAGCAAGAGAGTTCCAGAAAAGCATCTATTTTTGCTTTACTGACTATGCCAAAGCCTTTGACTGTGTGGAGCACAATAAACTGTGGAAAATTCTGAAAGAGATGGGGATACCAGACCACCTGACCTGCCTCTTGAGAAATCTGTAAGCAGGTCAGGAAGTAACAGTTAAAACTGGAAATGGAACAACAGACTGGTTCCAAATAGTAAAAGGAGTATGTCAAGGCTGGATATTATCACCCCTCTTATTTAACTTCTATGCAGAGTACATCATGAGAAATACTGGAATGGATGAAACACAAGCTGGAATCAAGATTTCCAGGAGAAATATCAATAACCTCAGATATGAAGATGACACTACTCTTATGGCAAAAAATTAAGAAGAACTAAAGAGCCTCTTGATGACAGTGAAAGAGGAAAGTGAAAAAGTTGGCTTAAAGCTCAACATTCAGAAAACTAAAATCATGGCATCCAGTCCCACAAACATGCCAAATAGATGGGGAAAAAGTGGAAATAGTGGCAGACTTTATTATTTGGGGCTCCAAAGTCACTGCAGATGGTGATTGAAGCCATGAAATTTAAAGATGCTTACTTCTTGGAAGGAAAAATATGACAAACTTAGAAAGCATACAGAGACATTACTTTGCCAAAAAAGTTCTGTCTCATCAAGGCTATGGTTTTTCCAGTGGTAATATATGGATGTGAGAGTTGGAGTATAAAGAAAGCTGAGCGCCAAATAATTGATGCTTTTGAACTGTGGTGTTGGAGAAGACTCTTGAGAGTCCCTTGGACTGCAAGGATATCCAAACAGTCTGTCCTAAAGGAGATCAGTCCTGGGTGTCCATTGGAAGGACTGATATTGAAGCTGAAACTCCAATACTTTGGCCACCTGATGTGAAGAGCTGACTCATTTGCAAAGACACTGATGCTGGGAAAGATTGAGGGCAGGAGGAGAAGGGGAAAACAGAGGATTAGATGGTTGGATGACATCACTGACTCCATGGAGATGAGTTTGAGTAGACTCCAGGAGTTGATGATGGACATGGGGGCCTGGTGTACTGTGGTCCATGGTGTTGTGAAGATTTAGACATGACTGAGGGACTGGACTGAACTGATAGAGCTTCTCCACATTTGGCTACAAAGAATATGAATAATCTGATTTCAGTATTGACCATCTTGTGATGTCCATGTGTACAGTCTTCTCTTTTGTTGGTGTAAGAGGCTGTTTGCTATGACCAGTGCATTCTCTTGGCAAGACTCTATTAGAATTTGCCCCGGTACATTCTGTACCCCAAGGCCAAATTTGCCCATTACTCCAGGTATTTCTTGATTTCCTACTTTTGCATTCCAGTTGCCCATAATGAAAAGGACATGATTTTTGGTTGTTAGTTCTAGAAGGTCTTGTAGGTTTTCACAGAACTGCTCAAAATCAGCTTCTTCAGCATAACTGGTCTCATATGATTATAAAGTGGAAGGGACAAATGTATTCTAGGGATTTTATCTGAAAATAGAGTGCCTGAAGAACTATGGATAGAGGTTCATGAGATTGTACAGGAAGCGGTGATCAAGATAATCCCCAAGAAAAAGAAATGCAGAAAGGCAAAATGGTTGTCTGACGAAGCCTTACAAATAGCTATGAAAAGAAGAGAAGTGAAAGGCAAAGGAGAAAAGGAAAGATATACCCATTTGAATGCAGAGTTCCAAAGAAGAGCAAGGAGAGCTGAGAAAGCCTTCCTCATCGAGCAATGCAAAGAAATAGAGGGAAACAATAGAATGGGAAAGACTAGAGATCTCTGCAAGAAAATTAGAGATACCTAGGAAATATTTCATGCAAAGATGGGCACAAGAAAGGACAGAAATGGTATGGACCTAACAGATGCAGAAGATAGTAAGAAGAGGTGGCAAGAATACACTGAAGAACTATACAGAAAAGATCTTCATGACCCAGATAATTATGATGGTGTAATTACTCACTTAGAGCCAGACATCCTGGAATGCAAAGTCCAGTAGGCTTTAGGAAGCATCACAATGCACAAAGCTAGCAGAGGTGATGTAATTCAGATTAGCTAGTTCAAATCCAAAGATGATGCTGTGAAAGTGCTGCACTCGTTATGCTAGCAAATTTGGAAAACTCAGCAGTGGCCACAGGACTGGAAAAGGTCAGTTTTAATTCCAATCCCAAAGAAAGGCAATGCCAAAAAATCCTCAAACTACCATACATTTGGACTCATCTCACACGTTAGCAAAGTAATGCTCAAAATTCTCCAAGCCGGGTTTCAACAGTACGTGAACTTTGAACTTCCAGATGTTCAAGCTGGATTTAGAAAAGGCAGAGGAACCAGAGATCAAATTGCCAACTTCCGCTGAATCATAGGAAAAGCAAGAGGTTTCCACAAAAACATCTGATTCTGCTTTATTGACTATGCCAAAACCTTTGATTTTGTGCATCACAATATACTGTGGGAAATTCTTAAATGTTAGGGAATACCAGACCACCTGAACTGCCTCCTGAGAAATCTGTATGTAGGTTAGGAAGCAACAGTTAGAACTGGACATGGAAAAACAGACTGGTTCAAAATAGGGAAAGGAGTATGTCAAGTCTATATTATTGTCACCCTGCTTATTTAACTTATATGCAGAGTACATCATGAGAAATTCTTGACTGATGAAGCACAAACTAGAATCAAGATTGCTGGGAGAAATATCAGTAACCTCAGATATGCAGATGACACCACAATTATGGCAGAAAGTGAAGAAAAACTAAAAAGCTCTTGATGAAAGTGAATGAGGAGAGTGAAAAAGCTGGCTTAAAATTCAGCATTCAGAAAACTAAGATCATGGTATCTTGTCCCATCACTTCATGGCAAATGGATGGGGAAACAGTCGAAATAGTGACAGACTTTATTTATTTATTTTTGAGGGGCTTCAAAATCACTGCAGATGGTGACTATAGCCATGAAATTAAAAGATGCTTACTCCTTGGAAAAAAGTTATGACCAACCTAGACAGCATATTAAAAAGCAGAGACATTACTTTGCCAACAAAGGTCTGTCTTGTCAAGGCTATGGTTTTTCCAGTGGTCATGTATGGATGTGAGAGTTTGACTATAAAGAAAACTGAGTGCCAAAGAATTTATGCTTTTGAACTGTGGTGTTGGAGGAGATGCTTGAGAGTCCCTTGGACTGCAAGGAGATCCAATCAGTCCATCCTAAAGGAAGTCAGTCCTGAGTATTCACTGGTAGGGCTGATGCTGAAGCTGAAACTCCAGTACTTTGGCCACCTGATGAGGAAGAACTATTTGGAAAGACCCTGATGCAGGAAAGATTGAAGGCAGAAGGAGAAGTGGATGACAGAGGATGAAATGATTGGATGGCATCACTGACTCAATTGACATGAGTTTGAGTAACCTCCAGAAGTTGGTGATGGACAGGGAAGCCTGGAGTACTGCAGTCCAGGAGTTGCAAAGAATCAGATATGACTGAGCATCTGAACTGAACTGAGCTGAACTGAAATATGGAATTTCCCAGAGGGAGGAAAGCAAATATTTCCCAAACATTCCACAGCATATTTACACTTGACAGCTCATTTGTATAACCGTTAAACATTCACTTTTGTTTACAAAGAAGTTTGGTAAAGTGATTATTCTAGTCTTTATAGAGGAAATGTAAAAAGAAGAATTTTCACTTAGTAATTAACCAAAAGTATACTGGAATCCAACCAGCCCATTCTAAAGAAGATCAGTCCTCAGTGTTCTTTGGAAGGACTGATGCTAAAGCTGAAACTCCAATACTTTGGCCACCTCATGTGAAGAGTTGACTCATTGGAAAAGACTCTGATGCTGGGAGGAATTGGTGGCAGGAGAAAAAGGGGACAACAGAAGATGAGATGGCTGGATGGCATCACCAACTTGATGGACATGAGTTTGAGTGAACTCCGGGAGTTGGTGATGGACAGGGAGGCCTGGCGTGCTGCAATTCAGGGGGTCGCAAAGAGTTGGACATGACTGAGCAACTGAACTGAACTGAACTGATCCTCATAAGACAGAAAAGATGAAACTATAATACAGGTGTGCATGCTCAGTTGTGTCCAAATCTTTGCTACCTCATGGACTGTAGCCCACCAGGTTCCTTTGTACATGGAATTTTCCAGGCAAAACTATATGTATATATGTATGTGTATGTGTGTGTATGTATTCTAACAACTTAGCTCTCACATTTAGGATAAATATTGAAACAAACAGCTTATTTTCAAATCTAATTAGCTTTAGTGGTAAAATTTTTACTTAGTATTATTAATAATCATTTGGCTGCATATGTTAATATGTTAAACTACATTATAAGAAATATAAAGTGTATTTTCACTTACCCATGCAATATCCCTAAAAGATAAATGCTGTTATCATTATTAATGTATAATGGAGGTGAAGTTTAAAATGATTGATTATATTTCTTAAGATCCCATGATTAAAAATGGAATAATTATTTTAAATCCAAGGCTATGCAAATCAAATAATAAGATACAAATTTAAGAAATCTCCTAGAATAGATATTGGGAGAAATATTGTTTTGTCTTCAAAGATTTAACCCCATATTTTGTGTCAGCTAATCCTGTGTAAATAGTTTTGTGTCCTGTGCACAAGATTTACTTAAAAAACATTTGACTATAAAAATAAACTGCATGACTGGCAATAAACAGCAAATCCATTGAGAATAAAATAAAATATAAAAAATAAAGTGAAATAATCTCTTACCACAAAATACATACACAATTGGCTTATTTATTTTAACATAGATTGTGATCAGTGACTAGAAAATGAGCTATAGAAAATGATTACTTCTTGTCACGCCTGAAGGTTAAGTGTTGTTGACAGCTTTCTGTTTTATTTTTCAAGGTCTTGTTTTCTGCTGGCAGTTTAAAAAATGTTAATAAAAGAGTTTCACTTACTTTCTTCCCTTAAGTTTGCAATAAATAATTTAGAATGTTTTCCTATGGTATATACTGTGGGCGATTTAATACTCCAGAGATAGACTGTCAATTCATGGGGCTCTGGATACATTATTTTGTGTTTAATTTCATTAAAAATAATACTATGTGCCTGATACTGTAAGGCAGAAAACCTTGCCAAAAGCCAATGGAGGAGAGAATGTTTGCAATGATTTCCCTTGACAGGCCATGCCTGAACATCTGAAATTCTATAAGAAAAATAGAAATTCAGGATAGACCCTTTCCTGGCAAAAAACCAGGAATTCATATTGACTGGATTGCAAGGGCTATAAATAAGTTATGAATAAATATTGAGCAAGGAGATCTTCTTGGGAAGTAAACATTGTATATGGGCAAGGATTTCAAAGAGCACAAGTTCTGATATCTCTTCAAATCAAACTTTAGGCCAAGAGGATATATCCAAAGTGCATATTCAACAAAGGAATATTTTACATAATTAATTGATTTTTTTTTCTTTTTTGAGCCTCTTTAAGCACATTCCCAATTAATGTTTCTTTTCTTCAGAAAAGGAAATTTTTGCATAAAAATGCCTTTTAGGTAGACTCAATACTTTTACTAGAAAAAAAAGAAACAGTTTGCTTCTTTAAAATACATTTGAACCAATAGTATACAGTTCAGTTCAGTTCAGCCGCTCAGTCATGTCCGACTCTTTGCAACCCCATGAATCACAGCATGCTAGGCCTCCCTGTCCAGCACTAACTCCAGGAGTTCACTGAGACTCACGTCCATCAAGTCGGTGATGCCATCTCATCCTCTGTCGTCCCCTTCTCCTCCTGCCCCCAATCCCTCCCAGCATCAGAGTCTTTTCCAATGAGTCAACTCTTCGCATGAGGTGGCCAAAGTACTGGAGTTTCAGCTTTAGCATCAGTCCTTCCAAAGAAATCCCAGGGCTGATCTCCTTCAGAATGGACTGGTTGCATCTCCTTGCAGCCCAAGGGACTCTCAAGAGTCTTATCCAATACCACAGTTCAAAAGCATCAATTCTAAAAAAAAAAAAAAAAAAAAGCATCAATTCTTCAGCACTCAGCTTTCTTCACAGTCCAACTCTTACATCCATACATTACTACTGGATAAACCATAGCCTTGACTAGATGGACCTTTGTTGGCAAAGTAATGTCTCTGCTTTTCAATATGCTGTCTAGGTTGGTTATAACTTTTCTTCCAAGGAGTAAGCGTCTTTTAATTTCATGGCTGCAATCACCATCTGCAGTGATTTTGGAACCCAAAAAAATAAAGTCTGACACTGTTTCCCCATCTATTTCCCATGAAGTAATGGGACCAGATGCCATAATCTTTGTCTTCTGAATGTTGAGCTTTAAGCCAACTTTTTCACTCTCCTCTTTCACTTTCATCAAGAGGTTTTTTAGTTCCTCTTCACTTTCTGCCATAAGGGTGTTGTCATCTGTGTATCTGAGGTTATTGATATTTCTCCCAGCAATCTTGATTCCAGCCTGTGCTTCTTCCAGCCCAGTGTTTCTCATTATGTACTCTGCGTATAAGTTAAATAAGCAGGATGACAATATACAGCCTTGACGTCGTACTCCTTTTCCTATTTGGAAGCAGTCTGTTGTTCCATGTCCAGTTCTAAGTGTTGCTTCCTGACCTGCATATAGGTTTCTCAAGAGGCAGGTCAGGTGGTCTGGTCCACATCTTTGGCAACACTTGTTATCTTTTGTCTTTTTTATAAGTCATTCTAACAGGTGTTAAATGATGTCTCATTGAGGTTTTGATTTGCATTTCTTTAAGTTAATGATGTTGAACACATTTTAATGTACATGGTGGCCATTTGATGACTTCTTTTGAGAAATGTCAATACAGGTTCTTTACCCATTTTTGACAGTTTTTTTTTTTTTTTTTTTTAAGCTTAGTTGTATGAGTTCTTTATGTATTTTCAATGTTAATCCCTTATCAAATTTTTGGTTTGCACTATTCTGTCCCACTTTATAGGTTGTCTTTTTAATTTGTTGATTGTTTCCTTTGTTGTATAGAAACTTTTAATTTGATGCAGTCTATTTGTTTATTTTTGCTTTCCTTGTCTGTGCTTTTAGTGTCAGATTAAAAAAATATGCTGCCAAGGTCAACATCAAGAAAATTTTCTCCTGTTTTCTTCTAGTAGTTTTACAGTTCTAGGTCTTTCATTTAAGTCTTTAATCCATTTTGACTTAAATCTTTGTATATGGTGCAAACGAGCATTTCATTGTATTCTTCTGCAGTTCTATAGATAGTTTTCCAACACTATATGTGGAGAGACTCTCCAGTCTTTATTGTATGTTCTTGACTTTCTGTTTTGTATGTTCTGGACTTTCTGTTTTGTTCCACTGTTTATATTTCAGTGTTGATTATTGTTAACATTGTAATGTATTTTGAAATCAGTCACGTGATGCCTTTGGCTTTCTTCTTGTGCAAGATTGACTCTTCAGGGTCTTTTGTGGCTCATGAATTTTAGAATTTTTCCTCTTTCTATTAAAAAAATTCCATTTCTATTTCAACAAAGATCTCATTGAATATGTAGATTATTTTAGGTAGTATGAATATTTAACACTATTAAGTCTTCCAATCCCTGAATATTGGATGTCTGTCTGTGCATTTATACCTTGGTTAATTTTCTGCTTTAAAGTTTTAAGGTTTTCATTATAAAGTCTTTCACCTTCTTGGTTAAGTTTATTCCTAATTGTTTTATTATTTTTGATATTATTTTAAGTTGCATTATTGTCCTAATTTCTTTTACAATAGTTAGTTGTTAGTGTATTTAAACACAATCAACTTTGTGTATTGATTGTGTATCCTACAACTCCATAGAATTTATTAGTTCTAAGGATTTTTTAAATGAATCCTTTAGGATTTTCTATATACAAAACACCTTTTGTAAACAAGACTATTCTAGCCCTTCCTTTCCAATTTGAATACTTTTTCACTTACTTCTCCTACCTGATTGTATTGACTATAACTTCCTTTATTATGCTGAATAAAAGTGATGAGAATTGGCATCCTTTCCTTGTTCCTGGTTGTAGAGGAAGTCTTCAGTTTTTCATTGCTGCATGTAATGTTAGCTGTAGGCTTTCATATATGGTCTTTATTAGGCTGAGGTAATTTCTTTCTATACTTATTTTGATGAGAGGTTTGTTTGTCAATGGGTGTGAATTTAGTCTCAAACTTTGTCTGTATCTTTTGAGATATTCATGTAATTTTATTTTTTTCTGTTAATGTGATATATTACATTGATTTCCTTATATTGAATTAGTCTTGTATACCAAGGATAATTATAGTTGGTTGTAATATATAATCCATTTGATGTGGTGTTGAATTTGGGTGCTAGTATTTTGTTGAGAATTTTTACATTTATATTCATCATGAATAATGATCTGTGATTTTCTTGTGGTGTCTTTGACTTGGTACCAGGATAATGCTGGACTTTTGAAAGTTTGTCTGGATCCTTCTGCTGTTTTTTTGGAAGAATTTGTAAAAGATTGGTATTAATTCTTCTTTGAAAATGTGATAGGAATCACCCATGAAACCTCTTGGTCATGGGCTTTTCTATGATGGGAAGTTTTTGATTACTGATAATTAAAGCTCCTTATATGTTACTGGTCTGTTTAAACTTTTCTGATTCATCTTGATTCAATTTCTGTAGGTTGTATGTTTCTAGAGGTTTCTCCATTTCCTTTAGGTTACCCAGTTTGTTCAATTCAGTTCAGTTGCTCAGTCGTGTCCAGCTCTTTGTGACCCAATGGACAGCAGTACATCAGGCTCCACTGTCCGTCACCAGCCCCTGGAGCTTACTAAAATTCATGTCCTTGACTCAGTGATACCATCCAACCGTCTCATCCACTGTCGTCCCCTTCTCCTCCTGACTTCAGTCAGTCCCAGCATCAGGGTCTTTTGAAATGAGTCAGGTGGCTAAGGTATTGGAGTTTCAGCTTCAGCATCAGTCTTTCCAATGAGTATTCAGGACTGATTTCCTTTAGTATGGACTGGTTGGAACTCCTTGCTGTTGAAGAGACTCTCAAGAGTCTTCTCCAATACCACAGTTCAAAAGCATCAATTCTTCAGCACTCAGCTTTCTTTATACTCCAACTCTCACATCCATACATGACTACTGTAAAAATCATAGCTTTGATGACATGGATCTTTGTTGGCAAAGTAATGTCTCTGCTTTTGAATATGCTGTCTAAGTAGGTCATAACTTTTCTTCCAAGGAACAAGGATCTTTTAATTTCATGGCTTTAGTCACAACCTACAGTGATTTTGGAGCCCCCCAAAATAAAATCTGTCACTGTTTCCATTGATTCCCCATATATTTTCCATAAAGTGATTGGACCAGATGCCATGAGCTTAGTTTTCTGAATATTGAGTTTTAAGCCAACTTTTCACTCTCCTCTTTCACTTTTGTCAGAGACTCTTTAGTTCTTCTTCACTTTCTGGCATAAGGGTGATGTCATCTGCATACCTGAGGTTATTGATATTTCTCCTGGCAATCTTGATTCCAGCCTGTGCTTCATACAGCCCAGATTTCTCATTATGTACTCTGATTATAAGTTACATAAAGGAGGGTGACAATATACAACCCTGATGTATTCCTTTCCCAATTTGGAACCAGTATGTTGTTCCATGTCTAGTTCTAACTATTGCTTCTTAACCTGCATACAGATTTCTCAGGAGGAGGTCAGATGGTCTGGTATTCACATCTCTTTAAGAATTTTCCACAGTTTGTTGTGATCCACATAATCAAAGGCTTTGGCATAGTCAATAAAGTAGAAATAGATGTTTTTCTGGAACTTTCTTGCTTTTTCAATGATGAAACACATGTTGGCAATTTGATCTCTAGTACATCTGTCTTTTCTAAAACCAGCTTAAATATCTGGAAGTTCACAGTTCACTGTTGAAGCCTGGCTTGGAGAATTTTGAGCATTACTTTGCTAACATGTGAGATGAGTGCAATTGTGTGCTAGTTTGAGCATTCTTTGGCATTGCCTTTCTTTGGGACTGGAATGAAAACTGATCTTTCCCAGTCCTGTGGCAGTGCTGAGTTTTCCAAATTTGCTGGCATATTGAGTGCAGCACTTTCACAGGAACATCTTAGGATTTGAAATAGTTCAACTGGAATTCCATCACCTCCACTAGCTTTGTGCATTGTGATGCTTCCTAAGGCCTACTTGACTTTGCATTCCAGAATGTCTGGCTCTAGATGAGTGATCACACCATCATGATTATCTGGGTCATGAAGATCTTTTTTGTATAGTTCTTCTGTGTATTCTTGCCACCTCTTCTTAATTTCCTCTGCTTTTGTTAGGTCCATACCATTTCTGTCCTTTCTTGTGCCCATCTTTACATGAAATGTTCCCTTCGTATCTCTAATTTTCTTGAAGAGATCTCTAGTCTTCCTCATTCTATTGTTTTCCTCTATTTCTTTGCATTGATCACTGAGGAAGTCTTTCTCATCTCTTCTTGCTATTCTTTGGAACTCTGCATTCAAATGGGTTTATCTTTCCTTTTCTCCTTTGCCTTTCACTTCTCTTCTTTTATTAGCTATTTGTAAGGCCTCCTCAACCATTTAGCCTTTTTGCATTTATTTTTCTGGGGAATGGTCTTGATCCCTGCCTCCTGTACAATGTCACAGACCTCCATCCATAGTTCTTCAGGCACTCTATCATATATAATCCTTTGAATCTATTTGTCACTTCCACTGTATTATCATTAAGAGATTTGATTTAGGACATATCTGAATGGTCTACTGGTTTTCCCTACTTTCTTCAATTTAAGTCTGAATTTTGCAATAAGAAGTTTATGATCTGAGCCACAGTCACCTCCTGGTCCCCTTTTTGCTGACTGTATAGAGCTTCTCCATCTTTGACTGCAAAGAATATAATCAATCTGATTTCAATATTGACCATCTGATGATGTCCATGTGTACAGTCTTCTCTTGTGTTGTTGGAAGAGGATGTTTGCTATGACCATTGTGTTCTCTTGGAACAGCTCTGTTAGCCTTTGCCCTGCTTCATTTTGTACTCCAAGGCTAAATTTGCTTGTCACTCTAGGTATTTCTTGACTTCCTACTTTTGCATTCTAGTCCCCTATAATGAAAAGGACATCTTTTTGGGGTTTTACTTCTAGAAGGTCTTGTAGGTCTTCATAGAACCATTCAGTTTCAACTTCTTCAGCATGACAGGTTAGGGCATAGACTTGCAGTACTGTGATATTGAATGGTTTGCCTTGGAAATGAACAGATATCATTCTGTCGTTTTTGAGATTGCATCCAAGTACTGCATTTCACAGTCTTTGTTGACTATGATGGTTACTCCATTTCTTCTAAGGGATTCTGGTAGACATTTATTGTTATGAACTTCTCCGTTACTGATACTTTGCCATATGCCATAAATTTTATATATTATGTTTTCGTTTTTCTCATCATTTTGTTTTCTTTCATCTAAGTTGTGTGGTGGTGGTGGTGTTAGTCACTCAGTCATGTCCAACTCTTTGCAACCCCATGAACTATAGCCCTCCATGCTCCTCTGTCCATGGAATTCTTCAGGCAAGAATACTGGAGTGGATTGCCATTCCCTTCCCTTGCTTTGAGTTTTCCCTTTTTTTTTTTTTTTACTGTTCTTCATTTCTAGAAGCATTGCAGTTATTAGTGTATAATTATTCATAATAATCTCTCATTCTTATTATTTCTGAGAAATTTGTTGTATTGCCTCCTCTCTTATTTATGAGTTTATTTTTTCACTCTCTTTTTTTCTTATGTAGTCTTGTTAAGAGTTTATTGACTTTGTTTATCTTTTCAAAAAATAAAACCTAATTTTGTTGAGTATTTTTCTGTTATTTTTTTCAGTCAATCTTTCATTTATTTATGCTTTATCCTTTGTTATTTCTTCCTTCTGCTAGTTTGGGCTTGAATTTTTCTTTTTCTAGTTCTTGATGCATGCAGTTAAATTATGTACATGAGATCTTTTCTTAATGTAAATATTTATTGTTATGAACTTCTCTCTTAGTGCTTCCTTTGCCATATTCCATAAGTTTTGTATACTGTGTTTTTTTTTTCTCATGGTTTTAATTTTTTTTTATTTCAGCTAATTATTGTGTATCAGTGTATTGTTTCATTTTCACTTGTTTTGAGTTTTCCCATTTTAAAAAAAATTATTGATTTCTAGAATCATTCCATTTTAGTAAAAGTATGTACTTGGTATGATTTTAATCTTTCTCCTGTCTCTTCCTATAAGGGCACTAATCATTTTCTTGGGGCTCCATCCTCATGCAATATACACCTATGAAGAGATCTACCTTCAAATTCTATCACATTGTGGATTAATTAAAGACTTCAACATATAAATTTTCAGAAGATAAAAGCTTTCTGTCTTTAAACCCTTCTATCCCATTTGTGAAAACAGTGCCTTGAAAGTTACTAACAAGGTTTCTTTTTAGAATTTTTAAACACTTCTTCTGAAATTGATTTCTAAACTAAATGAATAATACCACTTTAGAACCTAGTATCATGTGAAGTGTTCATCTTTACCCCCTTTAAGTAGAGGTCTCAAGGTATTGTAGAAAATAATGTGGTCCTTGTATTTGATAGTTGTAATGAAAAATGTTATTCATATTTTGTTGTCTGACTGCTGACAGCTTTTGACATACCTCATTTACTCTTTTCCTTATTCCCTACTTCTGAGCAAGCTGATAAGAGAGTACAAGTTTACTCTCCTTTTAATCTGACAGCAAGTTCAAATCTTGTGAATCCAGGTTCCTGCAGGAACCCTCACCATGCCCCACTCATTGTATACCATAAAAACCCAACTCACTTTCCTTTCCTGGGTCCCACAAGCCCTTTGCAGCTCTTCTTAAAAAGCCTGCTCTGCTCTCACAGGAAGCCTCATAATGTGAGTAAATAAACCTTTCATACACTTTTTGTGCACCATCTTCAGTCTCAACCTTGAACCAAATTTTGAGGGAGTGAATCAATCTGACTTTTGTCAGGTGACCAAAATGATATCAAATAAAGAATATGTAAACACTTTTGTTTTTCCTGGAGTGTTTATATTATATCATAAAGTTCATTCTCCCTTAACCAAAAAGTTAGTAATCTATTACATATTTCTAAGTATGTTTCTTTTATATGGAGATTATTTATCTTGGAGAATGCCTTCTTAAGTTTAAATTCATTGTCTTGATTTCTTTTGGTATCCCTTTCACTTTTTTTTTTAATATTCCAGTGGTTTCTAAATCTATATATGTATATAAATATTAGGTTTTCCCAGCAGCTCCTCTTAGTTTGTCAAGAGCGTATTTAACACATACAAAACTCAGTTCAAACTCTATTCCATATAATTTGTCTGTTCCACATTTTTAAATGGTGACTATCCATGCATTTGCATAGGTATGAAACCTACGAGCTATTCATTTTCATCTTAGTCCTTGACTGAGGACTATTTCAATATCTTATATTGCTTCCTAAAGGTATTGGTATTCTCTTACTTCTACCACCATCTCCTTAGTTTATTTGTGCAACATATTTTATCTGTACCATTGTCAAAAAAATTCTATGTGTTGTTTTTATGTCTCTAATATATTATTGAAATTATATCATTTTTAATTAAAAATGAAAATTAAAAATAAAATCTGTTTAAACTTCTCTTGTGATTGAATCTTACATTTTGACATCAGATTGCTCTACAGATGAATAAAAAATGAACAAAAATAGCCCCCATTAAAACAGAATTTTAACTAATTTAAAAATTCAAAATGCAGCTTGAATAGAGACACAATGCCATCAGGACCCAGCTATTCTCCAACCTTTTATTCTTTTCTTCTTTTCCTGTACACTTCATTCGCACAGTCACAGAGAGTAGATGGCTATGACAGCTCAAGTTTATATGTCTCTGTGTTCAAATCAGAAAAAATTCCTCTTAGGGTGCAATCAAAAGTTTGAGCTTTGATGGATATGACTGACTTGCCAGGGGATACTTTGTGTCTAGGTCAAGCAAATGGAGTGAGTAGAATCTTGTGGACTGACAAGGGAGATTCATAGATAAAAACTGGGCCTATGGCCATGTGGTTGAGAAATAATCCTTAGAAACAACAACAAAAATGAATATCAGATCATATTTTACTGTTCTCAGAAAAAAAATTTTCAACTTGACTTTATAAGAATATACATGACTGACACAGCTTATATTTTACTTATTATTCTCACTTCTCATACTCTATGTTGCCTGCTTGCTTGACTAAGTCATGTTGAAAAAAATTTTTTTTCCTGAGAATAGTAAAATATGATCTAATTGATATTTTGTTATTGTTGTTGCTCAGGATTATTTCTCAACCACCTGGCCACAGCCCCAGTTTTATCTTTGAATCTACTTTATCAGTCCACAAGACTCTACTGACTCCATTTGGTTGATCAAGACACAAGATATCCCCCTGGCAAGTCAGTTGTACCCATCAAACCTCACCTTTTGCTTGTACACTGAGAAAGAGGAATTTCTTTCACTTCTGTCTTCACTTCTCACACTCTGTCTATAAGGTGTCACTTTAATTTCCACAGTACTACATATTTTTCCATCTTCTTAAATATTTCTATTATTTTCTATTTTGGCTTCCTTTTCTTTTATTTCATGGCTTGAATATAATTTCCTGAGAGAAACTTTGCCTAACTCCCTTCACTAAGTCAAGTCCCTCTGATATTTGCATACATGTTACTCCCTTCCATTATGCATGCTGTCACTCACTCAGTCGTGTCTGACTTGCTGTAACCACATGGACCATAACTCACCAGGCTCCTCTGTCCTGGAGATTTACCAAGCAAGATTCAGTCAATCAGTCAGTTTAGTCGCTCAGTCGTGTCCAGCTCTTTGTGACCCCATGAACCGCAGCACACCAGGCCTCCCTGTCCATCACCAACTCCCAGACTCCACCCAAACCTATGTCCATTGAGTCAGTGATGCCATCCACCCGTCTCATCCTCTGTCATCCCCTTCTCCTCCTGCCCTCAATCTTTCCTAGCATCAGCATCTTTTCCAGTGAGTCAGTTGAGCTTTAAGCCAACTTTTTCACTCCCCTCTTTCACTTTCATCAAGAGGCTCTTTAGTTACTGGATTGCCATTTTCTACTCCAGGGGATCTTCCCAACCCAGGAATTGATCCAGCGCCTCATGAAGCTCCTGCATTGGCAGGTGGATTCTTTACCACTGAGCTACTTCAGAGCCCATGCTCTTTTCCTACATGGTGTTTAACAAAATTTTAAAATCCAATTGTTCACATTAATATTTGGTTAATAAATATCATCTTCACTAGAATGTAATCAAGTTATGACAGAGGCTTTGTGTCTCTATAATTATTCTAGTTGCCCAATTGCTGGATATATTAGGTGAAAAATACATATTTCAAAAATGGATTTAAGAATAGATGAGTGGATACAGAATTGTAATTTGAATCTATTTAACTCCATCCACCAAAGTTTTCATGCATTATTTTTATTAAAAATAGGGTTTTTTTTATTATCAGCCAACTTATTCCGCTCAGTATCATTAGTCTTTTGAAGCTTAAGGTACATGAACACAATACTAATTAATATTGAAGAGCTACTTAAATTACACTATAGTAATGTTTATTGTTTCTTTATTAGGGAAAAAAAAAAAACTCCATTTTTTTCATCTGACTTTTTTGGGGTAGGTTTAAACCAGAAGAAAACAAAAGGAAGAAAAAAAATCATTTAAAAGACTTTGCAGTTCAATAAATATGTCAAAGAACACAGCATATCCTAATCATTTAAAATATTAAATATTCATTTCAAAGTTATTTAAAATGGAAGTATTAAAAGTCTGATTTTTATAACAAAAATTATTAGCAATTCTATGATGAAAAGTAGAAATCAAGGACTAATAATAAAATATTCTGATTAGAAGCCCTCTTTTCAGAAATGAAATCTCCAATTAGTTACTTTAAAATTATTGATAATCAACAACCAATAGAATCCCTTAATTTTAGGTATGAAGCAAATGATTTCTATTATTAACCCAAAGTAAGAAATAAAATGAAAACTATATTAAAAACATACATTTTCATGACTTTCATTTATTTTTTTAATTTAATTTTATTTTTTAACTTTACAATATTGTATTGGTTTTGTCATATATCAAAATGAATCCGCCACAGGTATACATGTGTTCCGCATCCTGAACCCTCCTCCCACCTCCATCCCCATACCATGCCTCTGGGTCGTCCCAGTGCACCAGCCCCAAGCATCCAGTATCGTGCATCGAACCTGGACTGGCGACTCATTTCATATATTATATTATACATGTTTCATGCCATTCTCCCAAACCATCCCATCTTCTCCCTCTCCCACAGAGTCCAAAAGACTGTTCTATACATCTGTGTCTCTTTTGCTGTCTCGTATACAGGGTTATTGTTACCATCTTTCTAAATTCCATATATATGTGTTAGTATACTGTATTGGTGTTTTTCTTTCTGGCTTACTTCACTCTGTATAATAGGCTCCAGTTTCATCCACCTCATTAGAACTGACTCAAATGCATTCTTTTTAATGGCTGAGTAATACTCCATTGTGTATATGTACCTCAGCTTTCTTATCCATTCATCTGCTGATGGACATCTAGGTTGCTTCCATGTCCTGGCTATTATAAACAGTGCTGCGATGAACATTGGGGTACACGTGTCTCTTTCAATTCTGGTTTCCTCGGTGTGTATGGCCAGCAGTGGGATTGCTGGATCATAAGGCAGTTCTATTCCCAGTTTTTTAAGGAATCTCCACACTGTTCTCCATAGTGGCTGTACTAGTTTGCATTCCCACCAACAGTGTAAGAGGGTTCCCTTTTCTCCACACCCTCTCCAGCATTTATTGCTTGTAGACTTTTGGATCACAGCCATTCTGACTGGCATGAAATGGTACCTCAGAGTGGTTTTGATTTGCATTTCTCTGATAATGAGTGATGTTGAGCATCTTTTCATGTGTTTGTTAGCCATCTGTATGTCTTCTTTGGAGAAATGTCTATTTAGTTCTTTGGCCCATTTTTTGATTGGGTCATTTATTTTTCTGGAATTGAGCTGTAGGAGTTGCTTGTATATTCTCGAGATTAGTTGTTTGTCAGTTGCTTCATTTGCTATTATTTTCTCCCATTCTGAAGGCTGTCTTTTCACCTTGCTAATAGTTTCCTTTGTTGTGCAGAAGCTTTTAAGTTTAATTAGGTCCCATTTGTTTATTTTTGCTTTTATTTCCAATATTCTGGGAGGTGGTTCATAGAGGATCCTGTTGTGATGTATGTCGGAGAGTGTTTTGCCTATGTTCTCTAGGAGTTTTATGGTTTCTGGTCTTACATTTAGATCTTTAATCCATTTTGAGTTTATTTTTGTGTATGGTGTTAGAAAGTGTTCTAGTTTCATTCTTTTACAAGTGGTTGACCAGTTTTCCCAGCACCACTTGTTAAAGAGATTGTCTTTAATCCATTGTATATCCCTGCCTCCTTTGTCAAAGATAAGGTGTCCATAGGTGCATGGATTTATCTCTGGGCTTTCTATTTTGTTCCATTGATCTATATTCCTGTCTTTGTGCCAGTACCATACTGTCTTGATGACTGTGGCTTTGTAGAAGAGCCTGAAGCCAGGCAGGTTGATTCCTCCAGTTCCATTCTTCTTTCTCAAGATCGCTTTGGCTATTTGAGGTTTTTTGTATTTCCATACAAACTGTGAAATTTTTTGTTCTAGCTCTGTGAAGAAAACTATTGGTAGCTTGATAGGGATTGCATTGAATCTATAAATTGCTTTGGGTAGTATACTCATTTTCACTATATTGATTCTTCCAATCCCTGAACATGGTATATTTCTCCATCTATTAGTGTCCTCTTTGATTTCTTTCACCAGTGTTTTATAGTTTTCTATATATAGGTCTTTAGTTTCTTTAGGTAGATATATTCCAAAGTATTTTATTCTTTTGTTGCAATGGTGAATGGGATTGTTTCCTTAATTTCTTTTCTATTTCTCATTATTAGTGTATAGGAATGCAAGGGATTTCTGTGTGTTGATTTTATATCCTGCAACTTTACTATATTCATTGATTAGTTCTAGTAATTTTCTGGTGGAGTCTTTAGGGTTTTCTATATAGAGGATCATGTCATCTGCAAACAGTGAGAGTTTTACTCAACAGACAACACAGAAATACAAAATATCATAGGAGACTACTATCAGCAATTATATGCCAATAAAATGGACAATGTGGAAGAAATGGACAAATTCTTAGAAAAGTACAACTTTCCAAAACTGGACCAGGAAGAAATAGAAAATCTTAACAGACCCATCACAAGCACAGAAATTGAAACTGTAATCAGAAATCTTCCAGCAAACAAAAGCCCAAGTCCAGACGGCTTCACAGCTGAATTCTACCAAAAATTTAGAGAAGAGCTAACACCTATGCTACTCAAACTCTTCCAGAAAATTGCAGAGGAAGGTAAACTTCCAAACTCATTCTATGAGGCCACCATCACCCTAATACCAAAATCTGACAAAGATGCCACAAAAAAAGAAAACTACAGGCCCATATCACTGATGAACATAGATGCAAAAATCCTTAACAAAATTTTGGCAATCAGAATCCAACAACACATTAAAAAGATCATACCCCATGACCAAGTGGGCTTTATACCAGGAATGCAAGGATTCTTCAATATCCACAAATCAATCAATGTAATACACCACATTAACAAATTGAAAAATAAAAACCATATGATTATCTCAATAGATGCAGAGAAAGCCTTTGACAAAATTCAACATTCATTTATGATAAAAAACTCTCCAGAAACAGGAATAGAAGGAACATATCTCAACATAAGAAAAGCTATATATGACAAACCCACAGCAAACATTATCCTCAATGGTGAAAAACTGAAATCATTTCCTCTAAAGTCAGGAACAAGACAAGGGTGCCCACTTTCACCATTATTATTCAACATAGTTTTGGAAGTTTTGGCCACAGCAATCAGAGCAGAAAAAGAAATAAAAGGAATACAAATTGGAAAAGAAGAAGTAAAACTCATGACTTTCATTTAAAAGTAACAGAAAAGGAGAAAAGAAACCACAGTTGACTGAAATTTGATAAAGAAATTTAAAATAACATTGGAGAACTATTTCCACATTCATCCAGAGAGCGTTAACATTTTGAGTGTTGTATATTTAAATGGCATATTAACAAATAAAATAAGACACTATAAATATAAAATTATGCAACTGACTGGATACATTTTGTAGTTACTGAAAGTTGTTGTGATTGTAACTCTATAGCTGATGTCACTTTAAGGCAAAAAAAAAAAAAAGTCATTATTTAAAGATACGAAAATCTCCTCAGCATATGTCAGTGAGATGTCCATATTCTGGCAATCCATCTTCAGCTAAAAGGTTCAGATCCGGTATGCACAAACCGCTTCCTACTTTAGTTTCTTCTTTTCATTTCAAAATTTTCTATAACAGGACTGGGAGTTGAAGAAATTTCTGTGTTAGAGATGGACTGAAAATCTTCTTTTGGTTTGCTTAAGGTATGGTACCAGGAGAGATATTTCTTAAAACTTATTAACTCAAAGAAAGAAAGCTTCCTGGAAAAAATGATATCAAGTTGAAATGTGAAGGGAGAATTAGACTGGTGAGATGTGTGCTAGAGGGTTAGGATATCAGGGAAGAGCATTCCAGGAATATGATATGTGAGGCCAGTGAGATACGTCCAAAAAAAAAAAATCAACACTTTAGGTAAAGGGGGAAAATATAATAAAAACTAATCCTTAAACATCTTGCATAAGCGATTTAAAAAACCCTGAGTGTGCTTTAAACAGAGGATTAATGCAAAGATAAGGATAGCTGTTGGAAATCAGAGAACAAGACCGGAGACAGGAAAACTAGCAAAGGGTCACTTTTAATGACCAAGGTGAAGTTTCAAATAAAAGAATTAGAGTAGGGTTGAAGAGAGGTAGTAGAAGCCTTTGTAAAATGAAAAATAGTAGTAGTTGTGGATTATTTTTATTTTGTCCATTTCAGAATAAAAATGGTATCTAATTTTTGACTTAGATAATTAAGTGGTTGGTGACACTTAAATACAGATGAAAGAGTAGAAATATAAGTATTTTATTCCAGGGAAAGTATAATTGCTTACAAAATCTGGAGATACATGGATAACAAAGAAAGCATTTCTTTGACATATCGACTTGAACTTCTACTTTTATAGGAACATTGAATATAAGTATTTTGAACAGTCATCCCTTGGAGAAGAAAATGGCACCTATTCCAGCATTCTTGTCTGAGAAATCCCATGGACAGAGCCTATTAGGCTACAGTTCATGGGTTTGCAAAAAGTCAGATGTGACTTAGTGACTAAACAACAAAAACAAATTTTGAATGGTCAATTCTACATTAAAAAAAAAGACAAACATAAAAATGTACCTCAGAAGAACCAAGAAATTGTTACACATGCTTAATCTTGTAAGTGTGTTGTGCTCATAATGCTTTCTTTCTTTCTTTCAGTTAGGATAGGATGCAATATAGAGTATTTATTAATGTGTCCTATCTAACACAATTTGAGATAAATCACAATATTCAATAAGCCCAAAGATAATATTAAGTAATAGCAGAGAATCATCCATGAAAGGAAGAAAAGGTAAATAAAATAAGCAGAAAATCAAAATTAGAATTACACCTCAGTATCTCTATCTTCCTCAAGTTCTATTTTTCTTCCATGTCAATCAAGAACTTTCTCCAATTAATGGCTTTGTTCTTTTTCTGCATTTGGTATTTTGCTCATGTGTACTATCGGGCCTTGCTTTTGACCCCTAGCACTGCTGGGAAGAAGAGATTTGAAGTCACTGCTGTGTCTTACCTCACAGGGCCTTTGATTGTGGGGATTTTCTTATCATTTGTGTTAAGTATTCTGAAATAATCTCACCAGGGGATGCAGAGTCTTTGTGTTCTCAAAATATTCAGTTCTGTCCCTGTAAAAGAATGTCCTCAGAAGCACCAGATTTCATTGACATTGTTAGGATATGTGATTGCCTTAGAATTTGAAAGTTATTTTTATGAGATACTTCTGTTCTCCCCTTCATTCTCCAAAATAAAGAATTCCACCTTTTAGGTCTCCCACGTATCAAGGTGACTAAGGAGCTATAATAAGAACTTGATTTGGAGAGATACAGAGATACGTCTTTAAAATTTCAAACTGAATTCTAATTCTCCAAAGCACAATGTCACAGTGACATTAGTAGTTTGCTCAAGGTCGCATGTTTGTCATATGAAATAATGAAAATCATACTTAGCCTGTTCTTCTCCAGAGCCCTGAATCTTACCATTATATTAGTCTGCCTTGAGTTTATTGTGTGTAACATTATTTTCATGAGCAGCACAAAAATTAATGGGGTTAAAAGATCTTATTTAAAAACATTAACTACCGTATCATTCTCTTAAAGATTAACATTGATCATTATTGTATTAAAATTTAGCAATCCCCTGAGGACACTGCTTGTCATATAACTGTTCAAAAGCATGTTTTTTTTTTTCTTTTTCATACCCTTCACATCATTGTATTTTAATACCCTCCTTACTCATCCACCTTTCTTCCAAGTCATTCTTTCTCCTCTTTCTATAAAAACACAGATTGAATTTCATCAACAGTGTACATACAGCTTCCAATGCCTACTTTTTAAGCCATCTACAGATTACTGGAACAAGTGTTTATGAATTCAGCATCCAAAATTATGGTGCTCCCAATACCCTGGCCTCTCAGTGCCCTATTCCAAAGATACTTTACTTTACCTGAATTCAGACACACATGGCCATTCTTTTATCGTGGTTATTACAAGTTACTGCAACCTCTCCATAAGCCAAATTGCAAACATCCCATTTTCTGCCCTCAAACTTTTGTTTTTTTACTTCATGGATACTACCTGGAAAAATCCAATTCTGACTCAGTCCTACTCTATCTATTTATGCTTTAACACACATTACAACTGAGAGATATCCACAGTTATGTCAATAAGTCTTATTTTAGAATCATAATGATAAAATTCACATTGTCCCTATTGTTTCCAAGTGGTTCTACTTTTTACTCTTTTCTCTTGGAGTGTTTTTACTCTTATTGTTCCAGTCAGATGATGATCTTTCTTTCCATTAACTTAAATTTTATATATAATTAGAATGTAACCTATAAGAGCAAGTCATCCTACCTGTTTGCATCAGTGCCTATAGAGGTTGCCTTCATTCCTGCTACTGTGTATAAACCATGCTTTTTACCAGCCAACCTCTTTAATTGGACACTAGAGCTTGTTTACCCATGCCTGTTTAGAATGATAACTCTCACAATTCTCCCCCGATTCTCCTAATCAAAATTTCAGTATGTACTGAATCACTGCCATCAGCATAGAAGCATTCTGAAAGTTTCTCCTTTATTAAAAAAAAAATTACCTGATGCCCAATTTATTTTACTCTTGGTAGCAAAATTCATTCAAAGGTTATCCATGGCCACACATGCCAAATCCTCTCTTGCCTTCCTTATGAATTCTATCATTTTGCAAAAGAGCTCTCCTGAAGAATAAAAATGACCAAACTCATAAATTTGTTGTTGTTATTGCTCAGTCACTCAGGCATGTCCAACTCTTTGTGACCCGATGGACTGCAACATGCCAGCCTTCCTTGGACTTCACCATCTTCCAGAGCTTGCTCAGACTCATGTCCACTGAGTTGGCGATGCCATCCAACCATCTTGTCCTCCGCTGTCCCTTTCTCCTCCTGCCATCAGTCCTTCCCAGCATCAGGGACTTTTCTAATGAGTCAGTTCTTTGCATCAGGTAGCCAAAGTGTTGGAGCTTCAGCATCAGTTCTTCCAATGAATAGTCAGAATTGGTTTCCTTCAGGATTGACTGGTTGGATCTCCTTACAGTCCAAGGGACTCTGAAGAGTCTTCTCCAACATCATAGTTCAAAGGCATCTTCTTCAGTGCTCAGCCTTATTTATGGTCCAACTCTCACATCCATACATGACTACTGGAAAACCTATAGATTTGACTATATAAACTGTGTTGACGAAGTAAAGTCTCTGCTTTTTAATATGCTGTCCAGGTTTGTCATAGGTTTTCTTAATTTTGTGTCTGCAGTCACCATCTGCAGTGACTTTGGAGCCCAAGAAAATAAAGTTTGTCACTGTTTCCACTGTTTCCCCATCTATTTGCCATGAAGTGATGGGACTGGATGCCATAGTCGTCATGATTTTAATGCTGAGTTTTAAGCCAGCTTGTTCCCTCTCCTCTTTCACTTTTATCAAGAGGCTCTTTATTTCTTGTTAGCTTTATGCCATAAGGTGGTGTCATCTGCATTTTTGAGGTTATTGATATTTCTCATGGCAATCTTGATTCCAGCTTGTGTTTCTTCCAGCCCGGAATTTCTCATGATTTATTCTGCATGTAAGTTAAATAAGCAGGGTGACAATATACAGCCTTGATGTACTCCTTTTCCTATTTGGAACCAGTCTGTTGTTCCATGTCCAGTTCTAACTGTTGCTTCTTGACCTACATACAGATTTCTCAGAAGGCAGGTAAGGTGGTTTCGGTATTCCATCCTTTTAAGAATTTTCCACTTTTTTGTGATCCATACAGTCAAATAGTTTAGCATAGTCAATGAAGCAGAAGTAGATATTTTTTCTGGAATTGTCTTGCTTTTTCTATGATCCAACGGATGTTGGCATTTGATCTCTGGTTCCTCTGCCTTTTCCGAATCCAGCTTGAACATCTGGAAGTTCTCAATTCATGTACTGTTGAAACCTAACTTGGAGAATTTTGTACATTGCTAGCATGTGCTGCAAAGTTACTTTAGTAGTGTCCGATTCTGTGCGACCCCATAGACAGCAGCCCACCAGGCTCCCCCGTCCCTGGGATTCTCCAGGCAAGAGCACTGGAGTGGGTTGCCATTTCCTTCTCCAATGCATGAAAGTGAAAAGTGAAACTCAAGTCGCTCAGTCCTGCTGCTAGGATGTGAAATGATTGCAATTGTGCGGTAGTTTGAATATTCTTTGGCATTGCCCTTCTTTGAGAAAACTGACCTTTTCCAAGTTTCAGCTCATAAATACAATGGTAAATTCAAAGTACTTGCCTTATTTGGTCCACCTTAACAGTTAGGTGTGTTTTTCCTTTTCTTTTTTTTCTTTTTGCATTGCTTTTCTGGATTCCCACACTCTAATTTTACTCTTACCTCTTTTTTAGCTTCCAATCCTAGTTGCTGACAATTGGAATTCCCTACGTATGAGTTATGGGATTTTTCCACATTTCTGTCTAAAATTACCCATTGCCTGTAATGATATTATCCAGATAATAGCATTGTAAATAATGTCAATAAACTGATGGATACCTAGATTTAGATCTCAAACCCTGATTTCTTTCTACCTTTTAGTTACAAACTCAAATATTTAACTACTTGCTACATGGGCTTAGATATTTAGCATGTATTTTAAGTGTGGCGTATATGATTCTGACTATTGATCCATCTAGAGTGACCAGTTGTCCTAATTTGCTAGGGACCATTGGAGTTTCCAAGATGCTCTATTTCTTTCATTTCCTTCAATTTACCTCTCAGTAGTGATTTTTCTGACTTCACAATTAAAATGGTAATGTCTCTACCTGAAACACCCTCTTCCCTTTAATGCTTTATTTCATAGAACTCTCTATGGCATTTATCAATCTCAATTTTATCTGTATTTTGTACTTGTTTATTTATCATAATTGTTACTGCTTAGTCACTAAGTTGTGTCCAACTTTTTGCAACCCCAGGGACTGTATGTAGACTGCCGGGCTCTCTGTCCATGGGATTTCCCAGGCAAGAATACTGGAGTGGGTTGTCATTTCATTCTCCATGGTATGCTCAAATAAAGGAATCAAACTTGCATCTTCTGCTTTTGCAGGCAGATTTTTTTTTACTGCTGAGCTACCAGAGAAGTCCATTTATTTATTATTCAGATCAGTTGAGTTCAGTCACTCAGATATGTCAGACTTTTGTGACACCATGTATCGTAGCACTCCAGGCCTCCCTGTCCATCACCAACTTCCAGAGTTCACTCAGACTCACGTCTATTGAGTCAGTGATGCCATCCAGCCATCTCATCCTCTGTTGTCCCCTTTTCCTCCTGCCCCCAATCCCTCCCAGCATCAGAGCATTTTCCAATGAGTCAACTCTTCGCATGAGGTGGCCAAAGTATTGGAGTTTCAGCTTCAGCATAATTCCCTCCAAAGAAATCCCAGGGCTGATCTCCTTCAGAATGGACTGGTTGGATCTCCCTGCAGTCCAAGGAACTCTCAAGAGTCATCTCCAACACACAGTTCAAAAGCAGCAGTACTTCGGGGTTCAGCCTTCTTCACAGTCCAACTCTCATATCCATACATGACCACAGGAAAAACCATAGCCTTGACTAGATGGACCTTTGTTGGCAAAGTAATGTCTCTGCTTTTGAATATGTTATCTAGGTTGATCATAACTTTCCTTCCAAGGAGTAAGCGTCTTTTAATTTCATGGCTGCAGTCACTATCTGCAGTGATTTTGGAGCCCAAAAAAATAAAGTCTGACACTGTTTCCAATGTTTCCCCATCTATTTCCCATGAAGTGATGGGACCAGATGCCATGATGATCGTTTTCTGAATGTTGAACTTTAAGCCAACTTTTTCACTCTCCACTTTCACTTTGATCAAGAGGCTTTTTAGTTCCTCTTCACTTTCTGCCATAAGGGTGGTGTCATCTGCATATCTGAGGTTATTGACATTTCTCCTGGCAATCTTGATTCCAGCTTGTGTTTCTTCCAGCCCAGTGTTTCTCATGATGTACTCTGCATATAAGTTAAATAAGCAGGGTGACAATATACAGCCTTCAAGTACATCTTTTCCTATTTGGAACCAGTCTGTTTTTCCATGTCCAGTGCTAACTGTTGCCTCCTTACCTGCATACAGATTTCTCAAGAGGCAGGTCAGGTGGTCTAATATTCCCATCTCTTTCAGAATTTTCCACAGTTTATTGTGATCTACACAGTCAAAGGCTTTGGCATAGTCAATAAAGCAGAAATAGATGTTTTTCTGGAACTCTCTTGCTTTTTCCATGATCCAGTGGATGTTGGCAATTTGGTCTCTGGTTCCTCTGCCTTTTCTAAAATCAGCTTGAACATCAGGAAGTTCACGGTTCACATATTGCTGAAGCCTGGCTTGAAGAATTTTGAGCATTACTTTACTAGCATGTGAGATGAGTGCAATTGTGCGGTAGTTTGAGCATTCTTTGGCATTGCCTTTCTTTGGGATTGGAATGAAAACTGACCTTTTCCAGTTCTGTGGCCACTGCTGAGTTTTCCAAATTTGCTGGTATATTGAGTGCAACACTTTCACAGCATCATCTTTCAGGATTTGAAGAGCTCAACTGGAATTCTATCACCTCCACTAGCTTTGTTCGTAGTGATGCTTTCTAAGGCCCACTTGACTTCGCATTCCAGGATGTCTGGCTCTAGGTCAGTGATCACAACATTGTGATTATCTGGGTCCTGAAGATCTTTTTTGTACAGTTCTTCTGTGTATTCTTGCCACCTCTTCTTAATATCTTCTGCTTCTGTTAGGTCCATACCAATCTGTCCTTTATCAAGCCCATCTTTACATGAAATGTTCCCTTGGTATCTCGAATTTTCTTGAAGAGATCTCTATTCTTTTCCATTCTGTTGTTTTCCTCTATTTATTTGCATTGATTGCTGAGGAAGGCTTTCTTATCTCTTCTTGCTATTCTTTGGAACTCTGCATTCAGATGCTTATATCTTTCCTTTTCTCTTTTGCTTTTTGCTGCTATTCTTTTCACAGCTATTTGTAAGGCCTCCCCAGACAGCCATTTTGCTTTTTTGCATTTCTTTTCCATGGGGATGGTCTTGATCCCTGTCTGCTGCACAATGTCACGAACCTCATTCCATAGTTCATCAGGCACTCTACCTATCAGATCTAGGCCCTTAAATCTATTTCTCACTTCCATGGTATAATCATAAGAGATTTGATTTAGGTCATACCTGAATGGTCTAGTGGTTTCCCCTACTTTCTTCAATTTAAGTCTGAATTTCATAATAAGGAGTTCATGGTCTGAGCCACAGTCAGCTCCTGGTCTTGTTTTTGTTGATTGTATAGAGCTTCTCCATCATTGGCTGCAAAGAATATAATCAATCTGATTTCGGTGTTGACCATCTGGTGATGTCCATGTGTAGAGTCTTCTCTTGTTTTGTTGGAAGGGGGTGTTTGCTATGACCAGTGCGTTCTCTTGGCAAAACTCTATTAGCCTTTGCCCTGCTTCATTCCGTATTCCAAAGCCAAATTTGCCTGTCACCCCAGGTGTCTCTTGATTTCCTACTTTTACATTCCAGTCCCCTATAGTGAAAAGGACATCTTTTGGGGTGTTAGTTTTAAAAGGTCTTGTCGGTCTTCATAGAACCATTCAACTTTAGCTTTTTCAGCATTACTGTTTGGGGCATAGACTTGGATTACTGTGATATTGAATGGTTTGCCTTGGAAATGAACAGAGATCATTCTGTCATTTTTGAGATTGCATCCAAGTACTGCATTTTGAACTCTTTTGTTGACCATGATGGCTACTCCAATTCTTCTGAGGGATTCCTGCCCACAGTATTATTAGCTACCTCTTAATATGAATTTAAGCCTTATATCTTAACTTTTATTAATTAAAAAAAAGGAAGGTTTATGTTCTTAGTTTCTAAAACATTGTCTCACACATAGTATCTATTTGATAGATATTTGTTGAATAAATGCATTTGTAAGAGCCCGAGATATTCTATAGAGTTTAAAAAAAATTACCTTTTTTTAAAATTTAGCACTGATCAAACTATTTTTGACCATTAAAATGTTTTTCAAAGCATCTTTTAATACATAAAGTATCTAAAATTTAAGAAATGAGCTATAGGAAATTATGGGCATGGTTTTTTCCTGGTTTATTTTCACTAACATTAATTTACTTTTTCCACCATCTTCTTGTTGCTGTTTAATTTTCCATAATAAATAGCTTCCTGTTATCTAATCCATATCTATCTATCTAGCATCTACTTTGGAGAAGGAAATGGCAACCCACTCCAGTGTTCTTGCCTGGAGAATCCCATGAACGGATAAACCTGGTAGGCTGCAGTCCATGGGGTTGCACAGAGTCAGACATGACTGAAGCGACTTAGCAGCAGCAGCATCTATTTATCTGCAACTACTATAGGTATATTTGTGGTATATGTACATGTAAAGAGATATATATGAACTATATGTATATGTGTATATATATATATATACACACACACACATATATATAGTGTATATATAATAGTATACAGATATATAATTATATGGATTATCTATGATAGGCAGACTAATGGCCCCAAAGATGCTCATGTACTAATCCCTAGAAACTGTGAATATGTGACCTCAGATCACATCATAACCATCAGAGCCTTATATCACCAAATAAAATTGGCACTATATGATGAGATTAGGTATTCTCAGTCAGTCAGTTCAGTCGCTCAGTTGTGTCCAACTCTTTGTGACCCCATGAATTGCAGCACGCCAGTCGGACTTGACTAAAGCGACTTAGTAACAGCAGCATCAGCAGGCCTCCCTGTCCACCACCAACTCCCAGAGTTCACTCGAACTCACGTCCATCGTGTCAGTGATGCCATCCAGCCATCTCATCCTCTGTCGTCCCCTTATCCTCCTGCCCCCAATCCCTCCCAGCATCAGAGTCTTTTCCAATGAGTCATCTTCTCATGAGGTGGCCAAAGTAATGGAGCTTCAGCTTTAGCATCAGTCCTTCCAAAGAACACCTAGGACTGATGTCCTTTAGGATGGACTGGTTGGATCTCCTTGCAGTCCAAGGGACTCTCAAGAGTCTTCTCCAACACCACAGTTCAAAAGCATCAATTCTTCAGTGCTCAGCTTTCTTCAAAGTCCAACTCTCACATCCATACATGACTATGAAAAAACCATAGCCTTGACTAGAGAGGCCTTTGTTGGCAAAGCAATGTCACTGCTTTTCAATATGCTATCTAGGTTGGTCATGACTTTCCTTCCAAGGAGTAAGCATCTTTTAATTTCATGGCTGCAGTCACCATCTGCAGTGATTTTAGAGCCCCAAAAAATAAAGTCTGACACTGTTTCCACTGATTTCCCATCTATTTGACATGAAGTGATGGGACCAGATGCCATGATCTTTGTTTCTGAATGTTGAGCTTTAAGCCAACTTTTTCACTTTCCTCTTTCACTTTCATCAAGAGGCTTTTTAGTTCCTCTTCACTTTCTGCCATAAGGGTGGTGTCATCTGCATATCTGAGGTTATTGACATTTCTCCTGGCAATCTTGATTCCAGCTTGTGTTTCTTCCAGCCCAGTGTTTCTCATGATGTACTCTGCATATAAGTTAAATAAGCAGGGTGACAATATACAGCCTTCAAGTACATCTTTTCCTATTTGGAACCAGTCTGTTGTTCCATGTCCAGTGCTAACTGTTGCTTCCTGACCTGCATACAAATTTCTCAAGAGGCAGATCAGGTGGTCTGGTATTCCCATCTCTTTCAGAATTTTCCACAGTTTATTGTGATCCACACAGTCAAAGGCTTTGGCATAGTCGATAAAGCAGAAATAGATGTTTTTCTGGAACTCTCTTCCTTTTTCCATGATCCAGTGGATGTTGGCAATTTGATCTCTGGTTCCTCTGCCTTTTCTAAAACCAGCTTGAACATCAGGAAGTTCACGGTTCACGTATTGCTGAAGCCTGGCTTGGATAATTTTGAGCATTATTTTACTAGCGTGTGAGGTGAGTGCATAGGGAATTTAGTTCTAAACATTTCCATGAATACTTAAGTACAAAATACAAACCAGGACTGTGGAAGATGAAGAAAATCTTCAATCTTCAACTCAAAGACACACTAAGGTTTTAAAAGAAATCTTTAGTAGAATCATGTATTTATAGTTCTAACTGGTACATTTATGGTTGCTTACCACAAATATTTGAAACCATGAACACATACACACATATATAAGAACTGAGAATAATTGTTTAGTTACATCATCATGTAAACAAGTTTACCTTTCATAGTGATCGTACCAAAAACACTGACTTTATAATGGAACAGTTAGAATGAATAACCCAACATAGGAAAAATTTGAGAATTCAGCCTTTAAGCATAATGTGTAAGGAAACACACTCATTTGTTTTAATACTCATTTATTAAGAACATGTGATATTTGGTATAATCAGGCACTTTACTGGGAAATGTGATTCTAAAAATAACATGTATATGCTAAATACCAGAAGAAATTATGGTATTCTGTGATATTTGGGCCAAAGTAGCAAACAATTACAACTACAAATTATAAAATTTGTAGTTTTATACTACAAATTTAAAATTACAATATTATAAAAAACCAATAGTCTAGCTGCATACAGCAGAAATGATAGAAATTTTTAGGAGGAAATGGATTTTCAGTTGCAGTCTGAAAAAAAAAGAAAAGTTAAATTTCTAAAGATGAGGGAAGAAATAGAAAGGTTGTACTAAGGATATAGGTGTCCTGGCTAGGGAGAAGTTAACATGGATGGAGTTTAGCAGATAAGGACTTCCAGGAGCCTGATATAAGTAGTAAGCAGAAGGACTATAATTAAGGACTGCTGCTGCTGCTGCTAAGTCTCTTCAATCGTGTCCGACTCTGTGCGACCCCATAGACAGCAGCCCACCAGGCTCCCCCGTCCCTGGGATTCTCCAGGCAAGAATACTGGAGTGGGTTGCCATTTCCTTCTCTAATGCATGAAAGTGAAAAGTGAAAGTGAAGTCGCTCAGTCATTTCCAACTCTTCACGACCCCATGGACTGCAGCCTACCAGGCTCCTCCGTCCATGGCATTTTCAGGGCAAAAGTACTGGAGTGGGATGCCATTGCCTTCTCTGTAATTAAGGACTGCTCAAACTATTTTAGAGTTAGCTTTTTGCCTTGAGAGCAATGGTCTGCCTGTGATGTAATAGAAATAGAATAATGTTACTTAGTTTGCATTTATAAAAGGTTGTTCTAGCTAGCAGCCATATGTAAATCCATCTTTAACTCATTTTGTCCTTTGTAATATTAGGCATAAAGCCTATGTCATTATGTCATAATGGTCATTAATTAAATTAATTAAATAAAAATTCATTAATAATCTCCTGTGTGTTGTCCCTGGCACTGAAGTTACAACAAGGGACAAAGAGGCATGAGCCACATCCTTGTGAGTTTTTGCATTTCATAGGATATTCTAAAGGATGTCCAGCTTGTCATTGGAAATTCAGATCTGTACTCAGGAAAGAAGGTATGACTGCAGTTGCAAACTTGCAAGTCACTTTCATAAAAATGATAGTAGAAAGGGAGGCTGTCATCATCATCTTATATGTTTCACAGATTTTTTTCATAAATGTAAAAACAGAAAGCAATGCATCCTGGTTTTATGCCTTTACATTGAATCAATTTCTCTATGCATATTAAATATAAATGCACATAAAATTTTAACAACAACAAAATCTCATTCATGCATCTATGGTGTGGTTGTTGAACAACATTTTGCTTTAGACACACTTGAAATGACTATGTCAAACATCTTTTGAATAGTAATCCTGAGACAGATAGTGGTGCTATGATTTGCTATAAATGTCAGGAGCTCTGAAATATTGTTATAGCACAAAAATGCCTTTTAGCAAGATAGTATTTGATGTTATTTAGATGAAAAATTTAGTGTTTTCATAGCAAATAACCAATCATGTACCATTTATAATAGGAATAATGCCTATATAACTATTAACAATGAAAAAAATATTGGGGACATATATGCTTGTTATTGATACACTAACACATCATGTAGTTGAAAAAATGATGCTTTGTAAATAATTGTTTTTAACTTTAGGGTCCTATAAAATAATTAAAACTCTAGTAAAGTCCTATAGATATGATTAAAACACAAAACAATATGGGAAAATGGTTAACTTTTTATGTTACTTGGGTGAGTTACAAACTCATTTTTATGCTTGAAGGAAAAATTCCTAATAAGTGAAAAGAATACATAAGATCAACTCACCCTATTAAATAATTGCTATGTAATTATGTCCGCATAGAAAGCATAACATATAAGCCACCTTAGATTTGCCCACTTACAGTAGGTGTTAGGCATACTCTTCATCTTGTAATTAGGTATTGATGGATTGGGAAGCATAGTGTATAAGACAGACTGGTAGAAGAAAGGAAAATATATTAAATTTTATTTTTAGTACACACATGAGGTCAAATCCCTTTAAAAGTATCATATCCTGAATAGTATTTTGTATCATGGGACAAGTGTTCATGTTGGGTGGAGGTTCATTTCTAGAATGACATGCATTAAATATCCAGTGCACATTCCCATGGTAAGTGTACTCCATTACCCCCTGACCTGAGTCTAAGAAAGACTGACTACAACTCTCTAGGATCTGCCCATCTTTTTTGTTTATTAGTTTAAAACATTTTTTCCTTTTCTTGGAATCATCTTTACTAAGTGCAAGTACTCTATTTCTTTCCCTGGTATTCTAGTAAATCATGTTACTTCATTGGTCTCTGTAACACTAATGGAGTATAAGCATTTTGAGAACAGAAGTGGTGGAATTTTTTTATTGTTGTTAGTGTCATGAGCACCAAGATAAAAAGGAAAAAACCTGTTTATTCTGTCTTAACTGTATCTGTCAGCTAAGCTATATTATGACAATAACACATGATCCCAGCAAACTCATCACCTTATAAAGGTGCATTTTTCATATAATTTGTCACATAAGTTGTTCCATACAACTTGCTGATCACAGATAGCTGTCACTCTAGTCCGTATCATCCTTTCTTAGGAAACTTGGATGAAGGAGAAGTCTGTATCTGAAAATGGTCAATCTTGTGAGGGGGAAAACTGACAAAGCAAACTATGAGTTCGGTCTTAAATGTTCTGCCCAGAAAATTCCACCATATTTAAATGGTCAGAGCAAGCCACATGGTGATGTCTAAGTTAAATAAGGTACAAATATATAACTTCTCCACAAGGAGAGGTCTTACTGGAAGCAAACTTGATCTCTGCTTATATTGTCTACCACAGTGATTAACAGGGTCCCTTGCCAGAATTCCATTGAACAGAATTCACTTTTTTACTGTGGCTCACAAAAATTATTTTTGAAATTAAAAAAAAATATATGGTTCTGGAAACTATAGAAGTTTGCAAAGGCATTAAACCATAAACCACAATCTGTATGTTGTTCAACTGTTTTTCTGTCACTACAAATTCTCATGACCTCAAGTAAGCTTGTTTCATGATTCAGAAAGCCATGCCTTGATTCTGTTTACCCTGGGATTTAGTATTCTAGCTCCCAAATTTTGACTTCTTTTGAATGTGAGCATTCCTGAAAAGCTTCTTGTAACACTTCCCTGTAAACCTGATCTTCACGATCAAAGTTCCTATCAGCAGATTAGAGTATATATATTTAAATGTGAACTTTGCTGCTTGCTTATCAATCCTGTGACCTTGAACAAGTAACTTTACCACATTGTGTCTCAGTCTCCTTATTTGTCAAATGAAAACTGGAATAGAATATAATTATTGGGATTAATTGAGGATTAAAAAATTCAAAAAGCATTCATTCAAAAAACATTTAATTTTTTCCTTATATGTGTCAGGGAATTTGAAGAGGATTGGAGGTTCAATTTAGGAATAAATGCATGCTATTGCTTTTGTCCCCAAGGAATTTATGTTCCTATGAGAAATATAAATAGAACATCTACCAAAATAAAAATAAATGCAGAGATATAAGTCTTACAATTATACACAGAAAAGGTACCTAACTAAGACTTGGGGAAGTGTGGTCAGTGAAGCAGATATTCTTTTTTGATACTTTCTTTTCATTTGTGTATGCTCAAAAACAGATCTGAAGGCCATTCAGGTATGACCTAAATCAAATCACTTATGATTATACAGTGGAGGTGACAAATTCAAGGGATTAAATCTGATAGACAAAATGCTTGAAGAAATCTGGACATAGGTTTGTAACATTGTACAGGAGGCAGTGACCAAAACCATCTCCAAGAAAAAGAACCACAAGAAGGCAAAGTGGTTGTCTGAGGAGGCTTTACAAATAGCTGAGAAAAGAAAAGAGGAGAAGTGGAAGGCAAATGAGAAAGGGAAATATGCCCCCAACTGAATGCAGTTGAGTGTTAGTAGCTCAATCTTGTCTAACTCTTTACCACCCCATGAACTGTAGTCCACCAGGGTCTTCTGTCCATGGAGTTCTCCTGGCAAGAATACTAGAGTTGGTAGCCATTTCCTTCTCCAGGAGGTCTTCCCAACCCAGGGATTAAACCCAGGTCTCCTGCATTGCAGGCAGATTCTTTACCATCTGAGCCACCAGGGAAGCCAACAAGGAGAGATAAGAAAGCCTTCCTCAGAGATCAAGGCAAAAAAAAATAGAAGAAAACAATAGAATGGGAAAGACTAGAGATCTCTTCAAGAAAATTGGAGATATCAAGGGTGCACTTCAGGCAAGGAAGGGCACAATAAAGAACAGAAATAGTAAAGACCTAACATGTCGGGGTCTAGCCCCAGCAGGATCTAGGGGTACCCTCAGGATGACGGCTTATGTGATTAGGGATAGATAAAAGAGAAGAGAAAGAGGCTTGATCTTTTTTGATTAGCACAGAAAGCAAATAAAGCTCTTGTGTTCCAAGGAGTCATCCTGAAAGAACAGAGAGAGAAAAAGAGAGCAAAGGAAAAAAAGAATGACACGGAGAGACCAAGCTTCAGTGAGTGAGGCTCATAACTTTATTTTTAAAAGGAACTTTTATACCTTGACTTGTACATAGAGGGAAATGAAAGATGCAAAGTCATACAGAGTCAGCCCAAACACTACATCTGTTTTGTCTTTATCAAAACCAGGATTTTTTTTTTTTTTTTGCATACCTTTTCCATAAACAATGTTGTGTACATTATCTTCTGGCCTTGGAGGCCTGTGGACATTTTATGACCCTTTTTTGATAAAGGCTGATCAGCCAAAAAACTTGTTTTCCCTTAAAGTGTTTCTTCTTTATTTCTCTTAGCCTCAGAAAGTACTAAACAGAGCTACATTCTCATGGAGCAAAGGTCCAGTGGGTCACAACGAAAAAAGAACTAATTAGCTCAAAGTTCTGATGTGGTTAATTTCAAGGCTGCTACTTGTTTTTCTTACATTCTAACTATGTTAACTAATGTACTCTCAGGTGCACAATGGATAAGGGATATGGGCACTTGGCAGCAAACACTGGCCCAATAATAAAATCTTACACCAACACTACTCTAATAGTTTTTAACTATTTGAAAGGCTCTATATTTTTAAAATATTTTAGGCTTCCTGTGTCTCTCACGGTGGGGAGGCTGTGAACAGTCACATGCGTAGCTGCAAGAGTCTAAATAAACCAGTCAGACAAGCTAAAAAGCCATCAGAGGGGTTTAAATTGAAACTCACTTATGTCCATTAACTAAAGCCCTAAGTTGATTTTTTCCAGAAAAAAGTGGTCGGAGATAGCCCCCTGTTAATGTCAAAAGAGTTGGTAAAAGGCACAAAATAATAAGGCAGACAGATTCTAGTTTTGGGGTAAATGCTCGAACAGATTCAGGGGGTCCCTCGAGCCATGATCCGCCTCGCTTGTCATGGCTTTTCTACATGACCTTGTCATGGGTGGGATCTCCTGTGGTGGCTCCCAACACTAACAGAAGCAAAAGAGATTAAGAAGAGGTGACAAAAATACACAAAAGACCTGTACAAAAGATATTTTAATGACCTGGATAACCATGTTAGTGTGGTCATTCACCTAGAGTCAGATGTCCTGGAGTGTAAAAGTCAAGTGGGCCTTAGGAAGCTAGTGGAGGTGATGGAATTCCAGCTGAGATATTTCAAACCCTAAAAGATGATGCTGTTAAAGCATTACATTCAATATGTCAGCAAATTTGGAAAATTCAGCAGTGGCCACAGAACTGGAAAAGGTCACTTTTCATTCTAATCTCAATATAGGGCAATGCCCCAAAATGTTCACACTACCGTACAATTGCTGTCATTTCACGTGCTCTCAAGGTAATGCTCAAAATCCTTCAAGCTAGGCTTCTACAGCATGTGAACTGAGAACTTCCAGATGTGCAAGCTGGATTTAGAAAAAGCAGAGAAACCAGAGATCAATTGCCAGTGTTCATTGGACCATAGAGAAAGCAAGAGAATGCCAGAAAAGCATCTAATTCTGCTTCATTGACTATGCTAAAAACTGTGTGGATCCCAAGAAAGTGTGGAAAATTCTTAAACAAATGGGAATATCAGACCACCTTACCTGTCTCCTAAGAAACCTATATGCACATCAAGAAGCAGCAGTTGAACTGGTCATGGAACAATAGACTAGTTCAAAATTGAGAAAGGAGTACATCACGGCTGTATATTTTCACCCTGCTTATTATCTTATATGTAGAGTATATCATGTGAAATGCCGGGTCACCCATATTGCAGACAGATTCTTTACTATCTGAGCTACCAGGGAAGCCCATATGTATATTTAGTAATTGCACTATTATTCTTACATAAATACCCATGGCTGAATATCAAAGCATAGTATGATTGTACTTTATTCTTTCTTTGCCTTTCTTCCAATTAGTACTTGTCTTTTCATATCTTGATTTCTTTGAAAGTTTTGGCTATTCATTCCACACTTTCCAATTGTACTTCAGTAGACATTTTGACAAAGGCCATTATTAAATGTAACAAAGCAAATCTGAGATCTCCATTCTTTTATGTAAACTGATTAGCATCTAAGACAATTTCATTGTAATCCCATAATTACATTTGTCTTTATCCTGAGTGTGTTAGTTGTTCAGTCATGTTCGACTCTTTACAACCTCATGGACTGTAGCTGGCCACACTTCTCTGTCTACGGAACTCTCCAGGCAATAATATAGGAGTGGGTTTCCATTACCTTCTCCAGCAGATCTTCCTAACCCAAGGACAGAACCCAGGTCTCCTGAAATGCAAGCAGATTCTTTACCATTTGAGCCAAGAGGGCAGACTTATCTTGAGTAGTTTATATCATTTCTGGGGCCTCTTTTTTTGTTGTTTTATTTTCTTATTTTATTAGCACACATTCTCTGTAATCTTCTGTACGTATCTTTTCATCTTGTTTACCATTTAATGTTCTAGGATTGCTCTTTCACTGTTAATACTAGTTTTCTAGAATTTCCATACTAAGTACCACAATTTAGGTGACTTAGTAGGGATTATTCAATCACAGTTTGGAAGCTCAGCATCTGCAATCAATGACAGCAATACCATACTATCTCTGAAAGTTCTAGGAAGGACTCCTTCCTTGCCTCTTCCTAAGTTTTGGTGGTTGATGGTAATCCTTGGTGTTCTTTGGCTTATAAACACATCACTCCAATCACTGTCTCAGCCATCACATGACTATTTCTCTGTGCATTTGTATACATTTTCATATTGTCTTATAATGATACCAACCATTGGATTTAGAGCCAACTGTAATTCAGTAGGATCTCAACTTGGTTACATCTTCTAAGACATGATTTCCAAATGATGTTCCATTCACAGGTACTGGCTTTTTGATAGTGTTAGTAGGGTACATGACTTAATCTACAGTATCATTTTACTGAAGATTCCATTCAGTTCTGTGGATATCTGGTGTTCTGTATGTTTGCCTTTTTCTTTGCAATTTTTAATCTTTATATGGCACAATTATAAAATTTCCTGAAAAAGGATGAAAATAAGCATACTATTTGAGATATTACAGCTCTGAAAATATCCCTGCTTTGATCCTTCTGCTGGTCCATACTACTTTGTTGAGGGTCCTCAAAAATGCCATATACATTTCAGCCAAAGCATTTTTGTGTCGACTCTTTCTTTTACCTGAAATGCTTTTATCCTAAAAAGGCAGCACTTGCTCCTTTACTTTTTTCATATCTTTATGACAGATTACCTCAGTTAGATAACCTCAACCAGCTACACAATGGAAATTTTTAACCAAAACCACTCAACATTTCAAACTCTCCTTACTTAGCTTTTTTTTTTATTTTTTTATTTTTTAAACTTTACATAATTGTATTAGTTTTGCCAAATATCAAAATGAATCCGCCACAGGTATATTAGCTTTTTATTCTCTCTTAACATTTAAAACCATATAATTGTTAAAAGATAAACTGAGACATATTAAAATTTTAAGAGGCTTTTTTTTTTTTTTTTTAACAAAAAGCAATTCAAATAGACCAGCATCAACTTAGAAATTGTTAGGAATACTCTGTGACAGGTGCCAGTGGAAAGGCTTTATAGAAAACGTGTGGATACAGAGAAAGGGCTTTATTGATTAGATATCACTTAAAGCCTAGTTGACATTTTGATTTCATTACTTTGAGGCATTTACAGGCTTCAATATTGGTGTGCTTATGTAGGCTACCATGACATCAGGGCCACCTCAGTTTAATGGACTCCTTGCTTAATTAAACATAGTACACTTTATATTTTGCTTATTTAGCTGTTGGTGGACATAATCAATAAACAATCCATTTTAGGAAAAGAAAAAGAGTTGTATTCAAGCCAAACTGAGGACTATAACCTAAGAAACACAGATTCAAGAAACACCTGAATTGTGTTCCACCACACTACAAAGTGTGGGAGGCTTACAAAGGCAACATATGCAAAGTTACTTGTGTTGTCAGAATTAGGATTGGAGCAAGTATGAAGTAAAAGAAGTAAGAGTGTTTGTTAAGCAAGCATTGCTTGGGGTCTGAAATGATTGCATAGTTACAAGGGGAGACTTGAGACCATGAAGTTTCAGCTGGTAGTTGTTAGCAGATAATGTTGTAGCAGAGACATTACTTTGCCAACAAAGGTCTGTTTAGTCAAGGCTATGGGTTTTCCAGTGGTCATGTATGGATGTGAGAGTTGAACTATGAAGAAAGCTGAGTGCCGAAGAATTGATGCTTTTGAACTGTGGTGTTGGAGAAGACTCTTGGGAATCCCTCAGACGTCACAGAGATCCAACCAGTCCATTCTAAAGGAAATCAGTCCTGGGTGTTCATTGGAAGGACTGATGCTAAAGCTGAAACTCCAATACTTTGGCCACCTCATGCGCAGAGTTGACTCATTGGAAAAGACTGATGCTGGGAGGGATTGGGTGCAGGAGGAGAAGGGGACAACAGAGGATGAGATGGCTTGATGGCATCATCAACTCGATGAACATGAGTTTGAGTGGACTCCGGGAGTTGGTGATGGACAGGGAGGCCTGGCATGCTGTGATTCATGGGGTCGCAAAAAGTTGGACACAACTGAGTGACTGTACTGAACTGAACTGAACTGAATGTTGTAGGAAGGGCCAGTGGTGTCTTTCATACAGTTCAGAAAACTCATGTTCTTGGGAACTTGATACAGAAACTTGTCTGAGAGCACATCCACAATGGCCACCTGCCTTCATTATCAATGCCTGAACCACAGTTACTCCATTTTGATTTTTAAATGCATTCTTTTCTTTAATTGTTAAAACATATGTACAATTCATGTTTTGACAGGCCATAAAACAGGCTGTTCTCGTCAGCATAAAGTTTAAGCCAAATCACATATAAGGTAGAATGATTTCCCCTCCCTCAATCTGTGAAAATTTCTTCCATCATATGTCATCTATTGTTTGTTTCACTCAACTGAAAGTTACAGGATGTCAGAATTTTATTTGTTGCTTTGTTTTCACTGCTGAATTTGCTTATTTGTATTTTTAACAATTATATATATAATATATATAATATACGTATTATATATTATATATATATATATATATATATATATAATTTATCCATTACTTGCCTCTATAGAAAAAAATTCCCTGTTGCAGAACATGAAAAACTCTCAGGCACAAGGTTTATTTTTCTTAATAGAAAAAGTGTGCAGCTGTATAAAATTGTGACCTGTGGAGATTCCTGAATTAATGGCTTCTAATAGTAGATATTAAACACTATTCTCATGATCCCTAAAGCTTCTCATAGAGATGCATATTCAGAGTTCAATATCATTTAGTCAAAGAAATTAAAATACAGAAAGAAACCAGCATATTACATTGTGTCATATCTTGTTTTTACAATCTTCTGTCACAGCATAATGAAATATTGTGTCATCAAATATGTGTGTGTCTTGAAATTCAACCTTAGTATCCTCTCATTCTATATTTTAAAAGGATATAACTGCAGTAATTTAATAAAGATCTCTTTGAGATAGCTATCCATATCTAATAACCTGTACTTTTTTTCACAGAAATGCATTCAAATAGATAGAAATGCATATTCATTGGCCAAAAATAAGGATAATAGTTAATAAACTGAGAGATTCAGTTTTGGTGTAGACAGTCTCTAAACTGGCCCCAAATACTTTCAATCCTTGCTTCCTACTATTCATACTCTTCTAAATGTAGAATGTGTGCATTCTCAGATGCTCAGTGTCCAGTTCTTTGTGATTCCATGGACTGTAGCCTGCCAGGCTCCTCTGTTCTTGAAATTTTCCAGGCAAGAATACTGGAGTGGGTTGCCATTTCCTATTTCAGGATATCATCCTGTGTCTCCTGCATAGGCAAGCAGATTCTTTACCATTGAGTCACCTGGGAAGCCCCCTCTAAATAGAGGAGACACATGCAAAAAGTTATGTCATTTTCCAGAAGAGATCACAAGGTCTGACTTCGGTCTTAGGTACTGTCTCCCACTCTTTCACTCACTCAATCTGACGGAAGCTTTGGATTGAGTTTTGAGCTTCTCTGTGAAGAGGCCTGTGTAGCAAGGAACAGAGAGACCTTAGCACAATGAGGAACTGAATCCGCAATATGGATAACATTAACAATAATGAAGGTGAGCTTGGAAGCAGGGCTTCCATCTCCTACTGTAGCCTTGGCTGAGAGCTTACTGTAACAACTGAGTTACATGCAGCTAACCCGCTCCCAGGAGATGACAAGAGTGAACGTCAACATTCTAGGAATCAGCAAACTAAAATGGACTGGAAAGGGTGAATTTTACTCAGATGACCATTACATCTACTACTATATGCAGGAATCCCTTAGAAGAAATGGAGTAGCCATCATGGTCAACAAAAGAGTCCGAAATGCAGTACTTGGATGCAATCTCAAAAATGACAGAATGATCTCTGTTTGTTTACAAGGCAAACCATTCAATATCACAGTAATCCAAGTCTATGCCCCAACCAGTAACACTGAAGAAGCTGAAGTTGAACAGTTCTATGAGGACCTAAAAGACCTTTTAGAACTAACACCCAAAAAAAATGTCCTTTTCATTATAGGGGACTGGAATGCAAAAGTAGGAAGTCAAGAAACACCTGGAGTAACAGGCAAATTTGGCCTTGGAATATGGAATGAAGCAGGGCAAAGACTAATAGAGTTTTGCCAAGAAAATGCACTGGTCATAGCAAACACCCTCTTTCAACAACACAAGAGAAGACTCTACACATGGACATCACCAGATGGTCAACACCGAAATCAAATTGATTATATTCTTTGTAGCCAAAGTTGGAGAAGCTCTATAAAGTCAGCAAAAACAAGACCGGGAGCTGACTGTGGTTCAGATCATGAACTCCTTTCTCCAAATACAGACTTAAATTAAAGAAAGTAGGGAAAACCACTAGACCATTCAGGTATGACCTAAATCAAATCCCTTATGATTATATAGTGGAAGTGAGAAATAGATTTAAGGGCCTAGATCTGATAGATAGAGTGCCTGATGAACTATGGAATGAGGTTCATGACATTGTACAGCAGACAGGGATCAAGACCATCCCCGTGGAAAAGAAATGCAAAAAAGCAAAATGGCTGTCTGGGGAGGCCTTACAAATAGCTGTGAAAAGAAGAGAAGTGAAAAGCAAAGGAGAAAAGGAAAGATATAAACATCTGAATGCAGAGTTCCAAAGAATAGCAAGAAGATATAAGAAAGCCTTCCTCAGCAATCAATGCAAATAAATAGAGGAAAACAACAGAATGGAAAAGAATAGAGATCTCTTCAAGAAAATTCGAGATACCAAGGGAACATTTCATGCAAAGATGGGCTTGATAAAGGACAGAAATGGTATAGACCTAACAGAAGCAGAAGATATTAAGAAGAGGTGGCAAGAATACACAGAAGAACTGTATAAAAAAGAACTTCACGACCATGATAATCACGATGGTGTGATCACTAACCTAGAGCCAGACAACCTGCAATGTGAAGTCAAGTGGGCCTTAGAAAGCATCACTACGAACAAAGCTAGTGGAGGTGATGGAATTCCAGTTGAGCTATTTCAAATCCTGAAAGATGATGCTGTGAAAGTGCTGCACTCAATATGCCAGCAAATTTGGAAAACTCAGCAGTGGCCAAAGGACTGGAAAAGGTCAGTTTTCATTCCAATCCCAAAGAAAGGCAATGCCAAAGAATGCTCAAACTACTGCACAATTGCACTCATCTCACAGGCTAGTAAAGTAATGCTCAAAATTCTCCAACCCAGGCTTCAGCAATACATGAACTGTGAACTTCCAGATGTTCAAGCTCATTTTAGAAAAGGCATAGGAACCAGAGATCAAACTGCCAACATCTGCTGGATCATCGAAAAAGCAAGAGAGTTCCAGAAAATCTATTTCTGCTTTATTGACTATGCCAAAGCCTTTGACTGTGTGGATCACAATAAACTGTGGAAAATTCTGAAAGAGATGGAAATACCAGACCACTTGACCTGCCTCTTGAGAAACTTATATGCAGGTCAGGAAGCAACAGGTAGAGCTGGACATGGAACAACAGACTGGCTCCAAATAGGAAAATGAGTACATCAAGGCTGTATATTGTCACCCTGCTTATTAAATTATATGCAGAGTACATCATGAGAAATGCTGGGCTGGAAGAAGCACAAGCTGGAATAAGATTGCCAGGAGAAATATCAATAACCTCAGATATGCAGATGACACCACCCTTATGGCAGAAAGTGTAGAGGAACTAAGAAACCTCTTGATGAAAGTGAAAGAAGAGAGTGAAAAAGTTGGCTTAAAGCTCAACATTCAGAAAACGAAGATCATGGCATCTGGTCCCATCACTTCATGGGAAATAGATGGGGAAACATTGGAAACAGTGTCAGACTTTATTTTTGGGGGCTCCAAAATCATTGCAAATGGTGACTGCAGCCATGAAATTAAAAGACGCTTACTCCTTGGAAGGAAAGTCATGACCAACCTAGATAGCATATTCAAAAGCAGAGACATTACTTTGCCAACAAATGTCTGTCTTGTCAAGGCTATTGTTTATCCAGTGGTCATTTATGGGTGTGAGAGTTGGACTGTGAAGAAAGCTGAGCGCCAAAGAATTGATGCTTTTAAACTGTGGTGTTGGAGAAGACTCTTGAGAGTCCCTTGGACTGCAAGGAGATCCAACCAGTCCATTCTAAAGGAGATCAGTCCTGGGTGTTCTTTGGAAGAAGTGATGCTAATGCTGAAACTCCAGTACTTTGGCCACCTCATGAGAAGAGTTGCCTCACTGGAAAAGATTCTGATACTGGGAGGGATTGGGGGCAGGAGGAGAAGGGGACAACAGAGGATGAGATGGCTGGATGGCATCCCCAACTCAATGGATGTGAATTTGAGTGAACTCTGGGAGTTTGTGATGGACAGGAAGACCTGGCATGTTTGGATTCATGGGATCACAAAGAGTCAGACACGGCTGAGCAACTGAACTGAACTAAACTGAACTGAACTGAACCAGCTCCCAGTTTCTTGACCCATAAGAACTGTGAGGTAATAAAGAAGGCTATTTAACTGCATTATTTTTGTTTCATTTAGTGAATAGTGTCCATTTTTAAATTATTTTCCTTTTTTTATGTATCTTTAAACAACATATATGTGCATTTGCTATTTTACATGGTTTCCCTAACTATGGCACAGAAAATTAAATAATACAAAAGGGAAGGCATACAAATAATATTAAATAGTATACATATCATTGCAACAAAGTGAAATAAGAAAATATATATTAAAGGCAGATTCTTTAACCCATTAAAGAATAGGTTTTTAACCTATTTAAGCCTTTAACCTATTCTAAGTAGTCATATAAGTATCCAAACCCAAAGGATATAAAATATGTAAAGTCTTGAGAACTAAGTGTGTATTTTGTTAAATTACCCCTATAATTAGTGTTTTTATTGAAAATTATACTAATATTCCAAATTTTAAAAGTAGTGCCAATCCCCTCCCATAAAATGATGCTCACGATACTAAATTACATTATTTTTTAACTTAAACTGAAAATATCTGAAAATTATCTAGAGTCAACTGCATTGTGCATCATATAATTTAACATTAATTAAGTTGTGCCATGAAAATAGCAAAATTCAAGCTAGGAAAAATACCCAAAATAAGCAAAAGTAAAATTACTCTTGAGAAGATCCTATGAAAACCTCTCCTTCCTTCCTTTTTCCTTTCTCTTTCTTTTTTTTTTTTCTCCTCATTTAGCTGAACATGAATTAGCATACACTGACTTAAGAATCATTGTCATGAATGCGTATGCATGGCTCATAATAGGTACTTAGAAAATTACATCTACTGTTATTGCTAATATTATAAATGTGATGCTAATGAAAAGAAAGCTTACCAGAATGGGGAGATGAATATTTAATCAGAAAGAGAAAGTGCATGACTGAAATTCTTTTTTAACAATCCTTTATTCTGATTTCTATTGCAAAATACAGATAGAAAATTAGTTGTCTTTTTAAAATATTATCTACTTAGTTAATGCATTTTTCATTCATATACTGCTTTTTCAAAACCCGTCTGTCTTTATTGAGACCTCTGAACTTCATTTAGATTAAGTAAAAATGAATAGATTTTGCAAGGTAATACATGTGCCCAAGGGCTTATTTAGATATTGATATATTATTAAACATTTTAGAACTCAGTATGGCCCTGGTCCATGTAATCCTACTTCTTGTAATAATAGAGGTAGCCAGCTACTATACAATGGTATCTGCTGCTGCTAAGTAATTTCAGTCGTGTCTGACTCTGTGTGACCCTATAGACAGCAGCCCACCAGGCTCCTCCATCCATGGGATTCTCCAGGAAAGAACACTGGAGTGGGTTGCCATTTCCTTCTCCAATGCAGGAAAGTGAAAAGTAAAAGTGAAGTCACTCAGTCGTGTCCGACTCTTAGTGACCCCATGGACTGCAGCCTACCAGGCTCCTCCACCCATGGGATTTTCCAGGAAAGAGTACTGGAGTGGGGTGCCATTGCCTTATCCATTATAAGTCAAAGCTGCTGCTGCTGCTGCTGCTGCTGCTGCTAAGTCACTTCAGTCATGTCCGACTTCTGTATGACCCCATAGAAGACAGCCCACCAGGCTCCTCCGACCCTGGGATTCTCCAGGCAAGAACACTGGAGTGGGCTGCCATCTCCTTCTCCAATGCAGGAAAGTGAAAAGTAAAAGTGAAGTCGCTTAGTCGTGTCTGACTCTTAGCGACCCCATGGACTGCAGCCTACCAGGCTCCTCCATCCGTGGGATTATCCAGGCAAGAGTACTGGAATGGGGTCTATTACTTAGCAATTAACTGAAGGCACAGTGTCCTCAGGAATAAACCAAGCTATCTAACCAAGATTAAGGGGGGAAAGAAAAAGCCTTGAGTGTTATTTTTCTTTTTTGTTGTTGTTGTTCAGTTATTCAGTTATGTCTAACTCTTTGTGACCCCATGGACTGTAGCACACCAGGCCTCCCTGTCCTTCATCATCTCCCAGAGCTTGCTCAAACTCATGTCCATTGAGTTGGTGATGACATCCAACGATTTCATCCTCTGTCACTCCAGTACTTTTGCCTGGAAAATCCCGTGGATGGAGGAGCCTGGTGGGCTGCAGTCCATGGGGTCACTAGAGTTGGACACGACTGAGCGACTTCACTTTCACTTTTCACTTTCATGCATTGGAGAAGGAAATGGCAACCCACTCCAGCGTTCTTGCCTGGAGAATCCCAGGGATGGGGGAGCCTGGTGGGCTGCCGTCTCTGGGGTCGCACAGAGTTGGACACAACTGAAGCGACTTAGCAGCAGCAGCAGCATCCCCTTGCTCCTCCTGCTTTCAATCTTTCCCAGCATCAGGGTCTTTTTCAATGAGTCAATTCTTCACATCAGGTGGCCAAAATATTGGAGCTTCAGCTTCAGCTTTAGCATCAGATCTTCTAATGAATATTCAGGGTTGATTTACTTCAGGATTGACTGGTTGGATCTCCTTGCCATCCAAGGAACTCTTAAGAGTCTTCTCCAAAACCACAGTTCAGAAGCATTCATTCTTCGGTGCTCAGTCTTCTTTATGGTCCAACTCTCATAACCATACATGACTACTGGAAAAACCATAGTTTTGAATATATGGACCTTTATTAACAAAGTAATATCTGCTTTTTAATACACTGCCTAGGTTTGTCATAGCTTTTCTTCCAAGGAGTAAGCATCTTTTAATTTCATGACTGTGGTCACTGTCTTCAGTTATTTTGGAGCCCTAGAAAATAAAGTCTTTCACTAGTTCCATTGTTTCCCCATATATTTGCATGAAGTGATGGGACCAGATGCCATAATCTTTGTTTTTTGAGTGTTGAGTTTTAAGCCAGCTTTTCATGCTCCTCTTTCACTCTCATCAAGAGGGCCTTTAGTTCCTCTTTGCTTTCTGCCATTAAAGTGGTATCATCTGCATGTCTGAGGTTGTTGATGTTTCTCCCAGGAACCTTGATTCCAGCTGTGATTCATCCAGCCCAGCATTTCACATGATTTACTCTGCATATGAGTTAAATAAGTAGGATGACCATGTACAGCCTTAACATACTCCTTTCCCAATTTTGAACTGGTCCATAGTTCCATGTCCAGTTCTACTGTTGCTTCTTGACCTGCATACAGGTTTCTCGGAGACAGGTAAGGTGGTCTGGTATTCCCATCTCTTTAAGAATTTTTCAAAAATTGTATTTATTTAGTTGCTTATCTATCTGGTTGCTATTTATTCACATATTATTTAAACAGGCTCCACCTCAAATACATGCATTTTAAAAACTATGCAGAACATATATATTGCGAAGCATGTTTATTTGTATGGCATTTCTTGTGTTTACTTTTTGTTTGCTTGGCATCATCTATGCTCACATTTGATCATGTTCTCAGTCACTCACTCATGTTTGACTCTTAAGTGACCCCATTCACTGGAGCCCACTAGATTTCTCAGTTCATTGGATTCTCCAGGCAAGAATGCTGGAGTGGATTGCCATTTCCTTATCCAGGAGATCTTCCTAACCCAAAGATGGAAGCCATGTCTCTTGTGTCTCCTGCCATGGCAGGCAGATTCTTTACCACTGTGCCACATGGGAACCACTGAGCCAGCTGGGAAATCCATTATGTTTCATCAGTGGCTGATAATTTTTTTCAGGTTGGATATACCTGATAGAAAATCCTAGAGGATGACTCTCAAAACTTCTCAATATCTTGAGGTGTCAGGATAAAGCTGGCTTTCTTTTATTACAGATATGCATGCTTAATCATTGAATACTCATTAACACAAGGTCGTAAGCCCCAGTAGGCCATACTTAAACATTGTGGGGGTGAGGACAGGAGCCATGGAGCAAATATTCTCTCAGGCCAATGCCTTGTTGAGTGATTTAAAGGTACCTCTGTAGGGCCAGATGCCCTCACCTAATGATCTCAGTAGTTCACTGGTGTAATGGCTTTCTCTTCTCCAGTTGCTTTTGCAATGGAAGGTTTGAGGTAGTACAGAGAATTCAAGATAAAGTTGTTGGCATTAGAAGTAGCCCTGGAAACAGATCCCAAGGATAGGACTCTATGAATAAAATACTTAATGGACAGAAAGAAACAAGGGCTCACATTTCTGGTACTGATCTGCAAAAGCTTGAAGTGGGGCTTTGATTTCCAGACAGAGATTGAGGCCAGGTTGTGGCGGTGAGAGCACCAAGTCCTAGCCACTAGACTAGTGGTCAGCAACAAGGTCCTGGCTTTTTGGCATTACAGAAAATAATTCCCACAAAGACAGAAAGTAGTGAAAAAGTAAAGTTTTTTTTAGGATGAAAAAAATAATACAACTTGTGGCTAGACACACAGGTGAACTTCAAGAGCCCTCATAGCAGTTTGAATTACTTTTATGGAGTTTCCTTTGGCCAATCATTTTGATTCACCTGATTCAGAGTCCATATTTGGTATATCTCAGGATCCTCCCATATATGCTCATGCATTTCTTAGCCAAGTATGGATTCTACCTCACAGGGCTATGGGTAGCCTGGCATTAGTTAGAATCATTCCTCTTTGACCTCCTAAGGAGCTTTTCTGTATGCATGGTTGGGGAGGTCTCCTGACTTCAGGAATGAAATGGTCTGGGCAGGACACATCCTCCTCTCTTAATTGTCCTTCTGTTCTTCTCTTGGAGTTTTGGTCTACAGTTTTGGTCTTGGAGTTTGATGTATGAAATTTGATCATTTTGTTTATTTTTATTTATTTATTTATTTTTGGCCACACCATGCAGCTTATGGAATCTTAGTCCTCAGACCATGAATCAGACCCAGGGCCTTGGCAGTGGAGGTGTGAGATCCACCACTGGACCACCAGAGAATTCCCCTTGGTTAATTACTTTAGAAGTCTTGGTAAAATAAAATGACAGGCTCAGGTCAATTAAGTATTAATTGACATCACTCAGAAGACCTCCAGGATAACTTTGAAGCTCCCTCATCTCTTGCAGTGATAGAGCAATTTGTGCTGAAATTTAGTCCCACAATTTCATTCTAACTGTGGCAGAGATACAAAGGAAACTTATATGGCAGCATCAATAGATTTCCTGTGCAAAAGTCTAAATCTTCATAAGATAAAAGTGAAAATCTGAGTTCTGGGATGATTATCCCCCAAGTCTTGAAATTACAGTTTCCTTTGAGCAATATTGACAAAAAGAAGAGTTCTCATTCTTGTTATATGATGAAAACCTCAACCATGTGGGGACTTAGCAAAGATAGCACCTGAGGCAGACACTTTGCCCAATGATGCTGAAATAGGAATCTGAGTTCTTGTTCATGGAGCTGAAGAGTGAACTTCACGAACACATGAAAACTCAAGGTATCAAACAGGCAGAGCTTATTTTAAAGAGAGAAATACAAAACTCCCAGCATAGATACTGAGAGGAGGTAAAGTGCCTGAAAAGATGGGAATTATAGCAGTTTATATCTTTACTAGTGTTGATGTATTTGTTTTTGTTTTGCTTGGATCCCTAACATATGTAATTTCTGACCAATCAGTGAGAAGGCCATTATGTCCAGTTTGTCATTTTTATGGCTTTCATTGATCCCCTAATCCTTGGGTTTTCTTAGACATTGAGTTGCCATCCCATGACCCTTTCTGATGACCCCAGGCCATTCTTTAAGTACCAGATGTAATGGCTAAGACTTAATGGTCCATCTGGTGTTTTTCTTTCTGAAAAGTTGGACAGCAGTTACTGATTGTCTTGTCTTGGATCTGGATGTTTTATGACCCACCGGATCATGAAGACATTCCTCTGAATGCCTGGAACCTGGAACAACAAGTGTAGCATTAAGTTAATGGCGTGAGACATTCATATGGGAGAAATAGAGTTGGAATAAAAAAAAATGAACCAAGGTTCTGGCCCTACACTGACGGCTAGCGATTTCTACCTCAGCATTGGTTCTCCTCTAATCCTTTACCTGCTTTCTCTCCTTAGCACTTTGAGATGATTAACAAGAGAAGAATTCAGCCTGTCTTCCAAGAGAAAATAATAATTATTCTAAAATAATTCAATGTTATATATATATATACCCACACATATTTTGGCAGGAACTGAAACAATCCATATAGGTGTGGATCATGAAGTTTTTGAACTTATTCTTGTCTGGAAAATCCCATGGGCAGAGAAACCTGGTAGGCTACAGTCCATAGGGTCACAAAGAGTTGGACACAACTGAGTCACTTCACTTCTTCACAGAATATAAAGCTGAGTGGAGAATTTATTGAAATGGAAGCATTCTATCAAGTGTTAGAAATTAAACTCCTGCCAAGCATATCTGGAACTTCTCTTGATACATTGTTAGATTGGATTATTGGCACAGGATACAAAACTTGCCCTGAGTTAATGAGATGACAATGATGAAACTGCTTTGGCAGAGTCCTGAGGAGGGATTTATGAATTTTGATGTGGTACCAAAGATCTCTCCACCAGAATATAAACCCTGTGAGATCTTCTAAGTGAGATTGTAAAGAAACTGGAATATGTCCTGGTGAGTGTGTTTACTGACATTGTTGAAAACTTTGGCTTGGGCTGTCCAGCAGAGTTTGAGATCAAGAGTAGGAAAAATACTGTTAAACTGGGCTCCACATCTTTGTTGGAGAACACAGGATTTTGGAATGGCTGAGGGTTGCTAGCAATTAAATATAAGAGGTGATATAGGTATTATTTTTCTAATGTTCATAAGTAGTGAATATAATATAATGAACATTGAAAGGATACCCATTTATAAATAGCAACTATATTATGAAATGAGAAGGATGGGATGTAGTTATGTTTGTAAATTTTAATTTATGTTTTAAAAGATTTGATGTAAGTTTTTAAATTGGTATTATATGTTTAATTTCAAAGACACATGCCTCTAGTTTTAATCTATGCAATTTACTAAACTTTATGTGTATTTGGAATGACTTTATTAGATTATTTTTGTAAAACATTTTCTATAGGCACTCTAGGCTAATATATTCTTCATTAAGATTCAAACTGAATGTTGTAGAAACTCTTTATGTGTCAGAGAGGGGCTGTGTATCTTATGTATACAGTTTCACTGAGGCTCATTTTGACACATGCTTTCATAATCATAGAGACAAGGGAAATGGAATACAGTGTATCATGAGTTGGCTTTATAAATTTCTAGTCAAAGTGGCCCTTTGTGACTCTTGCTTACATTTAATTGGCCAAAGACTATCATGTGACTGTCTTTTAATTCAATAGGGTGAAATTGTATAATCCTATCAGCAAAAGAGTGACTATCAAAATATTTTGTATAGTCAATCAATTCAATTTCTTATTTTTTTATTTTACTTTTAAGAATTAAGCCAAAGTAAAACAAACAAACAAAAATAATAAACCTGAAAGAAAATACTTTTGATTTGTAAATACCAGGCATTATTGAGCAAAATTCAGCAAAAGTTTGGAGGACTGATATAGGGCTAATAGTGTAATATGATATGAAATAAGTCAGGTGCTGAGAATAGAAGTTTGCGTAAGTACTAGATAAAGAGCAAAGGCTCAGAAACTATAGGTCTGCAGTCTCTTATCCATGTTTTCAAAATTGAAAAAGCTCCAGAAACCATTTGGCCAGAATATTTATACATTCATTGCAGAAATATCAATGTACTGGCTTAAATGATGATTTTTATTGTCCACCAAATTCTGAATTCCAAAACATATTTTTTTCCCAGAAGTTTTGAATAAGGTAGAGTAAACCTGCAGTGTATTGGGTCAAAATCATGTTTACGGTGGAGCTGGAGGGATAAATGAGAATATGGTAACAGTTGTCTCTTTTCTACCATGTTGGCTTAAGAATAGTTTGTCTTTCATTGGGACCCCACATTTGGCATGACATAGGGTCACAGGCATCTAAGAGTACTTTTGTATCTTCCTGTAGTTGATGGTATGGAATAGATGAAGGGTGGAATGTTTTCTAAAGGCAAAGATATGCTGTTATTGTTGTTTACTGCTAAGTCATGTCTGTTTCTTCGTGTCCTCATGAATTGTAGCTTGCCAGATTCCTTTCTTTGTCCATGGGATTTCCTAAGCAAGAATACTGGAGTGGGTTGCCATTTCCTTCTCCAGGGTGTATTCCCAACCCAAGGATCAAACCTGCATCTCCTGCATTGACAGGTGGATTCTTTACCACTGAGCCACCAGGGAATCTCAAAGATCTACTGAGAGTAGTATTAATAAGAAATGTAACTGCAAAGGCTTGTGTAGTTTCAAGGTACAGTCTAATGAGCAGAGATCCCTCTGCCTTCCATGACAAAGGTAATGAAAATGAAGACCACGAGGCTTTTCTTTATACAGCTAAGTCCTCTACATATGAACCTTCAAGTTGCAAACTTTCAAAGATGCAAATGTATGTTCATACGTCCAAGATTTCAGACATATGAACAAATAGGACTTATGAATGCACTCTCAGAGCAGAACTCCTTCATATGTACGAGACTTAGTATATTTTGAACACAGTTTGAAAAAGGAGATTGGAAAGGACAAGACCATGAAAGGGAAAATACACACACACACACATAAACATTCACACACATGAGTAGGCAAGTTGGACTTTGAAATGACTATTTTACCTAAAATAAAATAAATGAAACTAGCTAATGTAGTTATTTATTTTAGTTTCTTTTTCCAGTATCAAAGAGACACTCTTCCTCTAACTCTGATCAAAAGTGGTAGGTTATATATGAAAAATATAAGAGAATTTTATAAATTATGCATATCTGAATTACATACAATAATCAATCACAAAATTTCCATCAATTTTTCCAATAAATACTGTGTTTAATTATAATTGCTTTGATTATTTACATTTATCTGATAGATTTTATAAATAACATGGGCAATCAATAGGTTTGCTTCCCAGGTGGCTCAGTGGTAAATAATCTGCCTGCCAGTGCAGAAGATGCAGGTTCAATCCCTGGGTCAGGGAGATCCCCTGGAGAAGTGAATGGCAGCACACTCCAGTATTCTTGTTTGGGAAATCCCACCATGGAGAGTCAGACATAACTGAGTAAGTGAGCAGGCATGCACACACAATCAATAGGTTTCAGAACGAATTTAGTGTTATTTAAAAAATCAATGTAATACTAAAATCATCGGAGTTTCTGCATTTTATTGATATATCTATAAGCCTACAACATCTTGCCTCTCTTACTTCACCTGAAATACCTTCCATAATTCAGTTTTAGACTATAATTGTTTTCATTAAAACACACACACACACACACACAGAAAAAGACCCAGAAGTATTTGGCCTCTGCAGAATATCCATGAGCTGTTTTTTATTGGGGATAGTCTATGATAGACAGCATGTAATCCAAACTTCAGTAGACTTCCTGGTGACCAAGGCTGACAGATCTGTGTTTATGTTCAGACTTGTGGGATATTGGTTCTTTCCATGTAAGAAATTAATTTTTTTTTTTTTTTTAAGTCTTGGCTCCCACTGCTGCTCATATTCCTATCATTTAGTTGCAGTGGCAGAATAGCTGTGGGAAGTTTCCAGCATGACAAAGCTCCACAGGCTATGAAGTCGGAATTTTTTTTTTTTTTAATGGAACCAACCAAGGAGAAAGATTTCATCTGGAATGGCTTGATATTTAAGGCCCGCTGTTCAAGTTTCCCAAAAGAGACATCCTCTTAGCAGCAGGTGTTTGTTCATAAACACCCTCACATGTTAGTTCAGTAACAAAATGTGTTTTTACCTGATCTGGAACTAGGCTCTGAGGCAGTATTCTTCATGTGTTTATTTAAGTAAAGCATACGAAGTTTATTATTGTTAATATAACCAATTATCACATACTTAATTGTTTAAAAAACAACTGCACATTTATTATGTCGCAAATGTGAAGGTCTGAAGTCCAAAATTAGTCTCATTGGACTAAAGTTAAAGTGTCAGCATGACTGGTTCTAGCTGGAGGGTGAGGATCTGTTTCCTTGTCTTTTTCAATTCTAGTGGTTGTTCTAGAAGCCTGTAGAGGCCAATTTCTAGATGCGCCTTGAGGCCACGTTTTTGGCTTGCAAACCCTTCCTTGCATCACTCCAGCATTTCTTGCTCCAGCATTATATCTGCTACCAGCACTCTGATTTCCTGTTTCTCTTATATAAGGACTTTTATGATTATACCAAGCCTACACAGATAATACAGGGTAATCTCCCTATCTCAGGATCTTTAAATTAATCATATTACAGGTTCGGAGGTTTAGGACTTGGATATGTTTAAGAAGCTATCATTCAGCCTACCATACAAAAAAAGCAATGCTGAGTTGGCATATCAGCATACTTTTTTTTTAAGCTCTTAATTTAACCACATTTTTATGTTCTTCCCAAACAGACTTGAGTCTAAATGCAAGTTTTCCCACTATTAGCCATGTGACTAATGGAAATATAATTGATGTATCTGAATTTCTGAGTCATCTAACAATCAGTTACGATTATAGAGTTATGTGTTGAAATGAACATTTTAAAAGACAATGTCCTTAGTATTTTGTATGTGTCCAATAATGTTCTCTGATATTGTTATATAAAATGTGGCAGAAGCATCATGATGTCCCTAGAAAGTGAACTTTCACAGGTTCAGAAAATAGCTTTCTAAAAGATTTTAGTGAAGAATAATTTAGGTTTTATATTCCAGTAATCTTTGTATTTAACAGACAATTGCAGAAGCCACCTGTGGAATTCCATGTTTAAGGAAATGATTTCCCAGTGCAATAGCCCTTCATTCCGAGTTCCTAATTAATAACAACTAATAAGAATTTTCAATTAGAAATTAATTTATAGGTTTCACATTTATATATGGGCATTCAAGAGCCCATGATATTTTTTAGTGAAGAAATTAACAGGAAATATATGATTCCTGGACAAAGCCTCAAACTCCTTTTCTGATTGTATCTGATTATGAAAGGCTTAAGGGTTTTCTACTTACTGTTTTTAATGTTGAAAAAGGAAGCATGCAAAGCACAGTTTCAAATAATATTCCAGTTTTAATTTTTAAATAACTTGATATATGATTATAAAATTTTTATGGTAGAACAAAGGCCTAAAAAGACCAGAAACTGCTGGAAAAGAAATGTTATGTGATGGTCTTTCCTTAGCAGCTATCAAAATTATTCTAAAGTTCAGTTCAGTTCAATCGCTCAGTAGTGTCTGACTCTTTGCGACCCCATGAATCTCAGCAAGCCAGGTTTCTCTGTCCATCACCAACTCCTAGAGTTCATTCAGACTCACATCCATCGAGTCAGTGATGCCATCCAGCCATCTCATCCTCTGTTGTCCCCTTCTCCGCCTGCCCCTAATCCCTCCCAGCATCAGAGTCTTTTCTGATGAGTCAACTCTTCACATGAGGTGGCCAAAGTACTAGAGTTTCAGCTTTACCATCATTCCTTCCAAAGAAATCCCAGGGCTCATCTCCTTCAGAATGGACTGGTTGGATCTCCTTGCAGTCCAAGGGACTCTCAAGAGTCTTCTCCAACACCACAGTTCAAAAGCATCAATTCTTCAGCCCTCAGCTTTTTTCACAGTCCAACTCTCACATCCATACATGACCACAGGAAAAACCATAGCCTTGACTAGATGGACCTTTGTTGGCAAAGTAATGTCTCTACTTTTGAATATGCTATCTAGGTTGGTCATAACTTTCCTTCCAAGGAGGAAGCATCTTTTAATTTCATGGCTGCAGTCACCATCTGCAGTGATTCTGGAGCCCCAAAAAATAAAGTCTGACACTGTTTCCACTGTTTCCCCATCTATTTCCCATGAAGTGATGGGACTGGATGCCATGATCTTTGTTTTCTGAATAGCTTTAATCTACTTCTGAAAAGCTTTAAGCCAACTTTTTCACTCTCCAATTTCACTTTCATCAAGAGGCTTTTTAGTTCCTCTTCACTTTATGCCATAAGGGTGGTGTCATCTGCATATCTGAGGTTATTGATATTTCTCCCAGCTATATTGATTCCAGCTTGTGTTTCTTTCAGCCCAGCATTTCTCATGATGTACTCTGCATAGAAGTTAAATAAGCAGGGTGACAATATACAGCCCTGATGTACTCCTTTTCCTATTTGGAACCAGTTTGTTGTTCCATGTCCAATTCTAACTGTTGATTCCTGACCTGCATACAGATTTCTCAAGAGGCAGGTCAGGTGGTTTGGTATTCCCATCTCTTTCAGAATTTTCCACAGTTTATTGTGGTCCACAGAGTCAAAGGCTTTGGCATAGTCAATAAAGCAGAAATATATGTTTTTCTGAACTTTCTTGCTTTTTCCCTGATCCAGCGAATGTTGGCAATTTGATCTCTGGTTCCTCTGCCTTTTCTAAAACCAGCTTGAACATCAGGAAGTTCACAGTTCACGTATTGCTGAAGCCTGGCTTGGAGAATTTTGAGCATTACTTTACTTGTATGTGAGATACTATAATTTAAATTGTGATTGTTGGTTGGAAACAAACAAAAAAATTAACCCATGGAATAAAATGAAGGACTTCTCAGGTGGGAATTGGTGGTACATTGTCCTACTGGACTTCCCTGGTGGCTCAGATGGTAAAGCGTCTGTCTACAATGTGAGAAACCTGGGTTCGATCCCTGGGTTGGGAAGATTCCCTGGAGAAGGAAATGGCAACCCACGCTAGTATTCTTGCCTGAAAAATTCCATGGGCAGAGGAGCCTGGCAGGCTACAGTCCATGGGTTTGCTAAGAGTCAGACATGACTGAGTGACTGAGCATGTGCGTGAACACACACACACAAACACACACACACACACACACACAAAATGGAGAGCCAGAAACAGAGTCATCTATATTTGAAAATTGTTTCAAAACAGAAGTGGCATTGCAGACCACTGGGAAAAGAACGAATAGTTCTGGATTAACTGGTTTATCTGGGGTACCTAAAATTGGATTATTACCATAGACACAGAACTATCAATTTAAAATTAAAAGATTTAACTGTGAAATGAAAAAAATTAAAACTACTTAGACAAATTAGAAAATTACAGTTTTATGATTTACAGGTATGATGTCTTAAACAAGGCCCAAGAAGTAATCACCATCAAAGGAAGGAATGATAAAAGTCATTTATCAATGAAGAATTTGAACTGATGAAAAGATATTATAAAATACTTGATATACAAGTAACAAATCAAGAAAATTATCCACAATGCATATAATCAAAATTGTATTGTCCTAAAAAAATATAAAGAATTCCCAAGTATGTATAAAACTATCAAACCAGTAGAAAAGATCAATGAAAGACATGAACAGACTTTCCTCAGAAATAAAATATAAATGATTAATAACGTAAAAGCTCTCCCACCTCATTAATAATCAGAAATATACAATTAAGACCATGATTAGTAACTACTGTTCTTATTTGGAACAAAAAAAAATGCATATAGTACAAAGTATTGGTGAGAGTATGGAACCTAAAGAACTCAGGTAAATTTCTGGTGGAATATTAATTTGTATAATCATTTTGAAATACAATTTAAAATGATATAACAAAGTTGAATGTATGAATATGTTATAATCCAACAGTTTCATTCCCGAGTTGATTACATGGTTACAACTCTTGAAAAATATGCACTATTAAAATGCACATAATTCCTCCTGTTGCTGCTAAGTCGCTTCAGTCGTGTCCAACTCTGTGCGACCCCGTAGACAGCAGCCCACCAGGCTCGCCCGTCCCTGGGATTCTCAAGGCAAGAACACTGGAGCGGGTTGCCATTTCCTTCTCCAATGCATGAGAGTGAAGAGTGAAAGTGAAGTCGCTCAGTCATGTCCGACTCTTAGCGACCCCATGGACTGCAGCCTACCAGGCTCCTGCGTCCATGGGATTTTCCAGTCAAGAGTACCGGAGTGGGGTGCCATTGCCTTCTCCGAATTCCTCCTAGTAACAGTTAAAAAAAAACATGAAACATACTAAGTGCCCTTTATGTATATAATAGACAAATAAATTATGGTAAACTCATAAAATGGAATACTGTGAATAAACTACTGCCATATAAGGCAATAGAGGCAAATCTAAAAAATATATAAACAAACAAAAATAATGTTGGAGGAAGATGATAGTTTTGATCTTTGTAGAAACAAAACATCATATTGTTAGACATTCATAAAAATATGCTAAGCTGTTTTCAATGTACAGGAATAATAAAAATTAAGGTGGTTAGGACAGTGTTGTGAGGCATCAGAAGAGTATTATCAGAGAGCAGCAGTGAGTTTTCTTCAATGAAATGAGCAATTACGGCAGAAATAGAAAATAAGTGTAGAAACTACCTACACCAAGCTATCTAAATTCAGTTTCTTGGTTATACTAGTCACAGTTTTAATAGCTACACATATTTGTTGGTCATTATCTTCGACAGAGCTGGTTATAGAACATGGTCCTCATTGTAGATAGTTATATTAGACAGCACTGTTTGCTGTAACCTTCTACTGACAACTTTTACCAACTGTACATAAGAGAATAAATACAGCAAAGAAATTTACAGTAAGAGTTCTTTTAAGTGAAATAAGAAATTTGGAGTAAATTTGCCATAATCTGTCACCAGAGATCATTTCTCTTACTCCTTCAATGATGACTACTGTTCAAATGAAATAGTAAAATAATTCTATTGTTATTAAAGAAGAAAAACTTGTATTAAAAAAAACTGGGGAATTTTACTTTTGAAACCTAAGCAAAATAATTTAAGAATCACCTATAATGTATAATTCACATAAACATGTACTCTATTATTCTATTTATCTTTTTATTGTGACTGCATATATAGTTTTAAATGCTTCTTTTATCTTCTAGTTCAAGAAAGTATATTTAAGCCTTCTTATGTATTCACAGTTATTCATTCTAGATTCCTCTTTCTTCTTTGAATTTTTATTGAAACATAATACATTGCTGAAAGGTGCAAAAATCACAAATATCAGTATAATTAAATTTCACAAATGGGGCATGTGATGTGCCCACAACCCTGAGAAGGGGAGTAAATAGCATATAAGAAATGTACTTTTTTTGTGTATCTGACTAATTTTGCTTAAAGTGTTTTTTGTTAAAATCAGTCATACTCTTGCATATAATATTAGTTTATTCATTCTAAATCTACTATATTATTAATTTTGTATTATGTGGCAACACCATCAATTATCTATTCTAGTTTTGAAGGCTATTTGGGTACTGATCAATTTTTTACTGTTACAAATTCATGACCATGAGTTTGGAGATCAGATGTATGCATCTTGTTGAATACAGTCCTTGGAGTAGAACTGCAAGTTCATAGGATATGGATATATATGTTCAGTTTCGATAGCCACTGACATGTGTCCAAAGGAGTAGTGCTGGTTTACATTCCCACCATTTAAATGATTGTAGTGAATGATAGTTTCAGTTGCTCTACATTTTGCTAACACTTGGTGCTGCCTTGTGTTTACTTTGCATTTTCCTTTATTTAATATGTTGAGCACTTTTAAATATATTTACCATGTCCATTGAGTTGGTGATGCTAACCAACCATCTCATCCTCTATAGCCCCCTTCTCCTCCTACCCTCAATCTTTCCCAGCATCAGGATCTTTTCCAATGACTTGGCTCTGTGCATCAGGTGGCCAATGTATTGGAGCTTCAGCTTCAGCATCAGCCTTTCAATGAATATTCAGAGTTGATTTCCTTAGGCTTGACTGGTTTGATCTCCTTGCTATTTGGATAGGAAGAATTTATTAATTTGGGAACACTCAATTGAGACACATTTAGCACCAGAGTCCCTTGGACTTCAAGGAGATCCAACCAGTCCATCCTAAAGGAGATCAGTGCTGAGTGTTCATTGGAAGGAGTGATGTTGAAGCTGAAACTCCAATACTTTGGCCACCTGATGCAAAGAGCTGACTCATTTGAAAAGACCCTGATGCTGGGAAAGATTAAAGGCAGGAGGAGAAGGGGATGACAGAGGATGAGATGGTTGGATGACATCACTGACTCAATGGACATGAGTTTGGGTAAACTCCCGGAGTTGGTGATGGACAGGGATGACTGGCATGCTGTGGTCCGTGGGGTCGCAAAGAGTCAGACGTGACTGAGCGACTGAACTGAACTGAACTTATGGACCTTGGAAGATGTTCCAAACTAGCTACAAAGTAAGTGGTTCCTAGAACCTGAATAGAGAGATTTACCTGTTGAGCAAAGCTGAAATGCTATCACTGCTATTACAGACAGTAGAGGAAGAGGTCAAGTGTGCAAGGAAATAAGCATGCTGGTATATATATATATATATATATATATATATATATATATATATATAATGCCCCGAGACCCAATAGATGATGTTCTATAATAAAACTCAGAGATTTCACTATTTACCAAGGTCAATAAAGAATGCACTGGTGAGAGAAATAGCATTTACTAAAATATTTACTAAAGAATTTGTTGTTGTTGTTGTTTAGTCACCAAGTCTTGTCCAACTCTTTTGGGACCCCATGGACTGTAACCCACAAGGCTCCTCTGTCCATGTTATTTTCCAGACAAGTTTGCCATTTCCTTCTAAAGAAGTAGCATTTACTAAAACATTCAGTGATGAGTGACTGTTTTGAGATCAGAGCTGAAGGAAAAGGAAGCTGTTACCTGACTAGGCTTACTGCCTGTAAGAGTAACAATAGAGGCAATAGGACCCTGGGAAACAGATAACAACAGATAACAGGTGGTGCACTCAACTGCCAGGAACCAAGTGGACACAGTATTCATGAGTCACAGGATCAGAATGGCATCCAAGGGCAACTGGCCCACAGAGTATTGATACACGGTATCACAAAAAACAACCAATAAGAGTACTATTAATACTTGCTTTTACTATGGGAGAAAATCAAGGATAAATGACTAGGAGACTAAGAGTACGGTCCCCAGTTAAAAAGTTATATCCCTTGCCTAGTTTACATATTTGAATAGTTTTCAGACTAGAAATGCATATGCTGGAAAAGAAACTGAAATTTCCAACAGGCATACTGGACAAGCTTTTACGTGACTGTATGCAACGATCAAATTTTATAGATCTTCATATCTGGATAGGGTTCATTTTACTGTGTATGTGTTATATCACTGCTGCTGCTAAGTTGTTTCAGTCGTGTCCGACTCTGTGCGATCCCATAGATGGCAGCCCACCAGGCCCCCCCGTCCCTGGGATTCTCCAGGCAAGAACACTGGAGTGGGTTGCCATTTCCTTCTCCAATGCGTGGAAGTGAAAAGTGAAAGTGAATTTGCTCAGTCGTGTCCGACTCTTAGCGACCCCATGGACTGCAGCCTTCCAGGCTCCTCCATCCATGGGATTTTCCAGGCAAGAGTACTGGAGTGGGGTGCCATTGCCTTCTCCAGTGTTATATCACAATGAAACTTAAAAATAGAAAAATTAATTCAAAGTATGCCCTATCCCACTATCATTCTTTTTTAAATCCTTCACTGGCTACACATTACTTTTAATCTTCTAAACAGCATTCTCTGGACTCTGTTTTATTCTTTTAGTTAATCTTGTACCATTCCTCCCCTTGTGTTCTGGGTTAATGTCACCCTGGCTCTTCAAATAGCATGACCTTCACAGTAGGGTTTATGAATCTGCTAATTAACCCACACACATCTATAATATATCAACATAAGAACCACATATTTTAAAAAAGCTTTTTCTAAATTACAAAATCTAGGTAAGTTTCTTTGTTATTACGTTTCAGTGAATCTTACATCTTTCAGACAGAGCACTTATTTTGGTATATATTAATACTTAACTATTCATAAGTGCAATTACAGTATATGATTGATACTTTTCTCCCCACAGTAGTCCATAAAATTATTCAGAGCAGGGGTCCATTTGCTTTTCCACATCATGTATCTCAAGGACTTAGTACAATGTCTGGCACACACCATGTGCTGGATAAATCTGTTTCAAATTATAGAATAAATAAATATTTTCATCATATGATTTTCTCTCTTCATTACTAAAAGGTACTGGGGATTATTTGTTTCTTTATGTGTATTCTCATGTATATTTTAATGGTAAGTATCAAATTTACTGGGTACTGCTATATCTTGTCAGAAAAGGCAATGGCAACCCACTCCAGTACTCTTGCCTGGAAATTCCCAAGCACAGAGGAGCCTGGTAGGCTGCAGTCCATGGGGCTGCACAGAGTTAGACACGACTGAGTGACTTAGCAGCAGCAGCAGCGTATATCTTGTCATGTTAAACAGTCAGTAAAAAAGATTTCAAACTCAATTCCTTTACAATAATCACAAGTGTGCTGTTGTATTTATTCTGCAGGAATCACAGAGTCAAATGAAATGTTAATTAACATTTAGAGTCTTAAAGCACTACCAAATATAAAGTCTAAGTAATTACCATTTGAAATATTCTTTAAACTTTAGATGAAGAATAATCAACATTTTACAATCTTTCTGGAATTAGAAATGACCAACCTAAGTAGTTTTGGGAAAGAATTAGGTGGTTTAGATAAACATAAAACACTAGCAAGTATCATTTTCTGCAAATATTCACCATTGTTTATGTTTTCAGACTCTGCTTGGCTTAGTAGATTTCTCATCTTACGTGTTTCTCAGAGCATAACATCTAGGTGGTTCAAACAGCCATCTGCCTCATTCTATGAAATTTTTATGTCCATTTTTATCTCTCCCCATGCACATCTGGTTGTTTTTCTATTGAAACAAATAAAATATTCAGATTTTCTTTTCATATAAGCTTGAAATAATACTTCCCAAGTACACAAGGCACTTGATAAAAGGCAAAATGCAAATAAACATCACAGTGAATTAGTGATCAGTTACCAATATTTGAGTGTAATAATCCAGATTTAACTTACTATGGTATTCATGAGTATTTAATTGCAAAAAATTCAGACTAGAGATGTGTGTGATATAAAATTTATGTTCAAAGTTGAGACAAAACAGACTTTGTTTTAGTGTTTAAAATTTTGCTTAATCCACTTCTTTTATGGTGGTTAGCATACAAATCAAGTTGTATATATGATATATATCTAGAAGCCTCATGGTGAAAAAGAGACAATATATAAGTGATAATTTCTGTCATTATCCCTTGGGTACATTCTCACTGTCTGAATTCCTGTACTCACAGCTTGAGAGATAAATAAATTCTAAATTTAGACTGAGAAGGAATAAATCTTTAACTTAGAAGTTGAATATAAAAGCTTCACTGAACAGATGACTATTTCCCTAAAGAAATAAGCAGTCATGTCTGACACATGGCAAGGCCACTGATTCAATGTTTATTTAGAAATGAAATTAAATTATATGGTAATGAATTTCCAAAGCACATGTGGATCTCTGTATTAGTGCTAACATACCAAGTCTTTTATTTTTTCTTGAACGTTATTTAATACATTTAAAATGATTGCCTTGATAGATCCAATTGTTTGTGATAGAATGGTGAGTTCAAATTATTGTTGCTATTCAATTGCTAAGTCATGTTCAATTCTTTGCAACCCTATGGGCTGCAGTATGTGAGGCTTCCCTGTCCTTCACTATCTCCTGGAGTTTGCTCAAATTCATTGAGTCAGTGATGCTATATAACCATCTCATCTATCAAGATAATTACATTTTTATGGCACAATGTCAGAATAATTAAATTCCCATAGCTGCATTACCACCAAGCTACTTTATGCAATATTCAGAAATGTTTAAGAATGCCAAAGGACTGATACTGGCAAAACTCCTCCTACACCCTTTATCTTAGAGAGCTAGATTTTCATTTCATTAATAAAGGAAACTGTTTTCTGCCTCACCTCTGTATTTCAGATGTTTCGCATAGAGTTAGCATAATCAAGTTTCAATAATTACTTGTTAAATTTATCAGTAAAAAATGAGTAACAAGTGACATAACTAAAAGTATGATTTAATGAGATTGAAAACCTACAAAAGCTGCATTGAAAGGGAATATGTGGTGAAAAAGGATTATGAAATCTTTTAAAAAATATCTACCTAAAATCCCTCTGGCAGAACAAGGGGTATAAAGTAAGAGATGTCAAGGGAAAAAAAAAAAATATCTTGGGAATTGCCCTAAATGAAGGGGAAGATGCTGGGTTGTTTACTGAACCTAGAATAGAGGTTCTAACTAAATCTATGCCGCTGTTGTTCTGTTTACTTGCTCAGTCATGTTTGACTCCTTGCTTCCCCACAGACTGTGGCCCTCCTGGCTCCTCCATCCATGGGATTTCCCAGGTAAGAAAATTGGAGTGGGTTGCCATTTCTTTCTGCAGGGAATTTTCCAAGCCTTGGATCAAACCTACCTCTCCTACTTGATAAAGGGAAAAAACAGAAATGGGAAAAGTTAGAGGTATTTACTTTACAGTGCTTGGGATTAATGTGTCACTCACTATGCTGTGGGAATAAACAACACACTCCCCACCTCCCTGTTGGTTGGCAAAACTATGATCAAAACTGTGCAAAATTAGACTAAAAAAAGTCACATTTGATTTTGTTATTATTAATTAATCAACAGTGACCTTATTTTCCAAGATAAGAGCACAAATATTTTCTAAGGAAAGTAGCCTGCATGGAAAAAGAGTGAGTTGTGAACAATATGACTAGTCATATGCATTCATAGCTCACAGGTAGATTTTAGCATGTAGAGAGATATTTAGAAATGTGCCTTCTTATTCAATCACTATTTCACTAATTTAATCATGTTCATCCTGTGTTTATGCCTCACATGAAGGAGTTTGGCTGAGTATGTATGGTTTTAGGGTCACTCACAAGGGTGCAACAGAGCTATTGTCTGGGGTTAAAATGTCTGAAGTCTTGATGGAGACTGAAGAATCCATTCTAGTCTCACTCACCAGGATGTTCGCAAGTGGTTTCAGTTACTCATCACATGAACTTTTCTATAAGGCCATTAGCAACATGACACTTAAATCCCCCAGAGCTAGGGATCTAAGAGAGGAAGAGAATGCATACAACAGGAACAGATGCCACTGCTCCATTTATAAAATTATTTTGAAAATCACATATCATAATTTATACAAAATCCTATTGTTCACACAGACCCACCCTGAGGCAAGTAGGAAAGGATCACACAAAGTGTGAAGGACAAGATGTGGGGATCACTGGGAGTATCTTGGAGCTGACCACCTCACTACTTAAGCATTTGTGTCTCTGTCCCCACTTATATTAACAGTCAGATGTAACTTAAAATGGTAAGTGTGTCTTTGTAGTAGTAGTGTTAGTCACTCAGTTGTGTCCAACTCTTTGTGACCCCATGGACTGTAGCTCGCCAGACTCCTCTGCCCATGGGATTCTTCAGGCAAGAATACTGGAGTGGATTGCCATTCTCTTCTCCAAAGGACCTTCCTGACCCAGGCATCAAAGCCAGGTCTCCTTCACTGCAGGCAGGTTCTTTACCATTGTAGCTACAGGGAAGCTCCAAGTGTGTCTTACCTTATGATTTTGTAGGACTGATAAGATTCATTCCATTATGAAGGATTTTGGGTATATAGTCACTTGATGTCCCATGGTCAGCCGTGCTCTCTCTCACAGAAACCATTAGCATGTTGGGAGTTGTTTTTTCAAAGTGCTGAAATTCCTGCAGCAGATGTAATGGACCTGCTTCACAAGCCCATTATTCTAGGTTATGATTCTCCCATGGATCTTGTCTCATCATTTATATAGTATCTTTTCTCACTTTTGATAGCATTAAAACCAAATCATCTTCCAGATTCAGTGGTCCAAGGGACAGAGTTGCTTACATTGCTTACATTATAGTCTAGACTTGCTACAGAGCAAATTTCTGTTCTAGGCTTCACACACAACAGTTAGCCCAATGGCACCCCACTCCAGTACTCTTGCCTGGAAAATCCCATGGACGGAGGAGCCTGGTGGGCTGCAGTCCATGGGGTCGCTAACGGTCGGAGATGACTGAGCGACTTCACTTTCACTTTTCTCTTTCATGCATTGGAGAAGGAAATGGCAACCCACTCCAGTGTTCTTGCCTGGAGAATCCCAGGGACGGGGGAGCCTGGTGGGCTGCCGTCTATGGGGTCACACAGAGTTGGACATGACTGAAGCGACTTAGCAGCAGCAGCAGCAGCAACATCACTGTATGGGTCACAACATTTTTTCCTAGATGTGTAGTATGCCATCTCCAGAATTCTCAGAGGCTCACTGGGAATTGAGCTTCCTTCTTTGTGGTAGGAGACATAAAATACAATAATTTGTCTTTTAATTTGGGTTTATCCCAGTATGCCCTTGATAATGTGTCCCCTAAATATTCTATAGTTGTGAGCTCTCCATCATTGTAGTTTTGAGGGTGAGATAGACGGCTTGTCTCTTCAGTTCATAGATTTTCAGATTGAAAGAAATGAAACACGTGTACACCCGGGGCAGATTCATATTGATGTATGGCAAAACCAATACAATATTGTAAAGTAATTAGCCTCTAATTAAAATAAATAAATTTAAATTAAAAAAAAAAAACAAAAAACAAAGAAATGTATCTGGGAGCTACACTTAACAAAACCTGATGAGCTATATTTGCATCTAAACCTGAGGAAATCTTACACTTTGATTCTGTAATGGGATGTCACTTCTGTGTTTTGCAGAGAATATAAATTAATCTTACATGTGGAGAAGAACATGAACCTCCTTTGGGGGTCTTAGGGCAGACTGTAGTGTCAGGTTTCAATATGGCCTTCAGTCTTCCTTGCCTAGTGGTTTCAATCTCTGTGTATGGCCCCTCTTCACTTTAAATAGGGCTGACATATGTTAATATCACCAGTGTGCATGTGTGCTAAGTCGCTTCTGTCCTGCCTGACTCCGTGCAACGCTATGGACTGTAGCCTGCCAGACTTTTCTGTCCATGGGATTCTCCAGGCAAGAATACTGGCATGGATTGCCATGTCCTCCTCCAGGAGCTCTTTCTGACCTCAGATCAAACCCACATCTCTTATATCTCTTGCATTGGCAGGAGGGTTCTTTACCACTGGTACCACCTGAAAAGCCCTAATATCACTAGGATATTGTATAAATGATGGAGTGTGACTTCAAAAATCAGGTCATAAAAAACTGTTGCTTTCATCTTTTCCTCTTAAATTAACCTCTTGCCAATAGCCAGAGTTTAACTGAGACCTTATTCCAATAGTTACCTGAGTGATATCTTGGCAGCACATGCTCCAACCCCAGTCAAGCCTTCAGGTGGCACTAGCTCTAGCTGACATCTCAGTTACAACCTATTGACAGATCCCAAGAAAGAACAATGTGGCTAAGCTGCTCCTGAATTTCTGATTCACAGAAACTTGAAATTAATAAATGCTTATTGTTTAAAAACCTCTAAGTTTTTTTAAACATCAGTAAGCGCAGGTGGCTGTGATGGGCACGCTAAAGCCCGGCCGAGAGGAGCCACCCCACGTCCGAGGTCAGGGGCAGAAGCCGGGAGGACCCCATGCCCGAAGGACAGTGGCCAAGAGGAGTTACCCCAATCCGAGGTCAGGGGCAGCGGCTGAGAGTACCAAACTGCGACGGCACAGGAACGGCCGAGAGGAGCTACCCCGTGTCCGAGGTCAGGGGTGGGGGGGGAGGGGGGCGGCCAAAAGAAGACACCCTGCGTCTGAGGTCAGGGGTGGCGGCCAGGAGGAGATACCCCACGCCCCAAACCCGAGGCCAGGGGCAGCGGGCCGGAGGAGCTACCCCAGGCGCCCAGGCCCAAGGCCAAGGGCGGCGGGTGGGAGGAGCAACCCTACATCCAAGGAGCTGTGGCTAGGAGGGTGCAGGAGTGCCTAGAGGAGCTATCCCATGTTGAAGGTCAGGAAGGGCGGTGGTGAGGAGATACCCCTTGTCCAAGGTAAGGAGCAATGGCTGCGCTTTGCTGGAGCAGCCGTGAAGACATACCCCATGCCCAAGGTAAGAGAAACCCAAGTAAGACGGTAGGTGTTGCAAGAGGGCAACCCAAGATGGGTGGGTCATGGTGGAGAGATCTGACAGAATGTGGTCCACTGGAGAAGGGAATGGCAAACCACTTCAGTATTCTTGCCTTGAGAACCCCATGCTATGCTATGCTATGCTAAGTCACTTCAGTCGTGTTCAACTCTGTGTGACCCCACAGACTGCAGCCCACCAAGGCTTCCCCGTCCCTGGGATTCTCCAGGCAAGAACACTGGAGTGGATTGACATTTCCCTCTCCAATGCATGAAAGTGAAAAGAGAAAGTGAAGTCGCTCAGTCATGTCCAACTCTTAGCGACCCCATGGACTGCAGCCTACCAGGCTCCTCCGTCCATGGGATTTTCCAGGCAAGAGTACTGGAGTGGGTGCCATTGTCTTCTCCGTGAGAACCCCATGAACAGTATGAAAAGGCAAAATGATAGGATACTGAAAGAGAAACTGCCCAGGTCAGTAGGTGCCCAATATGCTACTGGAGATCAGTGGAGAAATAACTCCAGAAAGAATGAAGGGATGGAGCCAAAGCAAAAACAATACCCAGCTGTGGATGTGACTGGTGATAGAAGCAAGGTCCGATGCTGTAAAGAGCAATATTGCATAGGAACCTGGAATGTCAGGTCCATGAATCAAGGCAAATTGGAAGTGGTCAAACAAGAGATGGCAAGAGTGAATGTCAACATTCTAGGAATCAGTGAACTGATATGGACTGGAATGGGTGAATTTAACTCAGATGACCATGTATCTACTACTGCGGTCAGGAATCCCTCAGAAGAAATGGAGTGGCCATCATGGTCAACAAAAGAGTCCAAAATGCAGTACTTGGATGCAATCTCAAAAACAACAGAATGATCTCTGTTCGTTTCCAAGGCAAACCATTCAATATCACAGTAATCCAAGTCTATGCCCCAACCAGTAATGCTGAAGAAGCTGAAGTTGAACGGTTCTATGAAAACCTACAAGACCTTTTGGAACTAACACCCAAAAAAAGATGTCCTTTTCATTATAGGGGACTTGAGTGCAAAAGTAGGAAGTCAAGAAACACCTGAAGTAACAGGTAAATTTGGCCTTGGAATACGGAATGAAGCAGGGCAAAGACTAATAGAGTTTTGCCAAGAAAATGCACTGGTCATAACACTCTCTTCCAACAACGCAAGAGAAGACTCTACACATGGACATCAGCAGATGGTCAACACCAAATTCAGATTGATTATATTCTTTGCAGCCAAAGATGGAGAAGCGCTATACAGTCAGCTAAAACAAGACCAGGAGCTGACTGGCTCAGATCATGAACTCCTTATTGCCAAATTCAGACTTAAATTGAAGAAAGTAGGGAAAACCACTAGACCATTCAGGTATGACCTAAATCAAATCCCTTATGATTATACAGTGGAAGTGAGAAATAGATTTAAGGTCCTAGATCTGATAGATAGAGTGCCTGATGAACTATGGAATGAGGTTCATGACACTGTACAGGAGACAGGGATCAAGACCATCCCCGTGGAAAAGAAATGCAAAAAAGCAAAATGGCTGTCTAGGGAGGCCTTACAAATAGCTGTGAAAAGAAGAGAAGCAAAAAGCAAAGGAGAAAAGGAAAGATATAAACATCTGAATGCAGAGTTCCAAAAAATAGCAAGAAGAGATAAGAAAGCCTTCTTCAGCTATCAGTGCAAAGAAAGAGAGAAAAACAACAGAATGGGAAAGAGTAGGGATCTCTTCAAGAAAATCAGAGATACCAAAGGAACATTTCATGCAAAGATGGGCTCGATAAAGGACAGAAATGGTATGGACCTAACAGAAACAGAAGATATTAAGAAGAGGTGGCAAAAATACACAGAAGAACTGTACAAAAAAGATCTTCACGACCAAGATAATCACAATGGTGTGATCACTGACCTAGAGCCAGACATCCTGGAATGTGAAGTCATGTGGACCTTAGAAAGCATCACTACGAACAAAGCTAGTGGAGGTGATGGAATTCCAGTTGAGCTCTTCAAATCCTGAAAGATGATGCTGTGAAAGTGCTGCACTCAATATGCCAGCAAATTTGGAAAACTCAGCAGTGGCCACAGAACTGGAAAAGGTCAGTTTTCCTTCCAATCCCAAAGAAAGGCAAAGCCAAAGAATGCTCAAACTACCGCACAATTGCACTCATCTCACACGCTAGTAAAGTAATGCTCAAATTCTCCAAGCCAGGCTTCAGCAATATGTGAACCGTGAACTTCCAGATGTTCAAGCTGGTTTTAGAAAAGGCAGAGGAACCAGAGATCAAATTGCCAACATCCGCCGGATTATGGAAAAAGAAAGAGAGTTCCAGAAAAGCATCTATTTCTGCTTTGTTGACTATGCCAAAGCCTTTGACTGTGTGGATCATAATAAACTGTGGAAAATTCTGAAAGAGATGGGAATACCAGACCACCTGACCTGCCTCTTGAGAAATTTGTATGCAGGTCAGGAAGCAACAGTTAGAACTGGACATGGAACAACAGACTGGTTCCAAATAGGAAAAGGAGTTCGTCAAGGCTGTATATTGTCACCCTGTTTATTTAACTTATATGCAGAGTACATCATGAGAAATCCTGAACTGGAAGAAACACAAGCTGGAATCAAGATTGCTGGGAGAAATATCAATAACCTCAGATATGCAGATGACACCACCCTTATGGCAGAAAGTGAAGAGGCACTAAAAAGCCTCTTGATCAAGGTGAAAGTGGAGAGTGAAAAAGTTGGCTTAAAGCTCAACATTCAGAAAACGAAGATCATGGCATCCGGTCCCATCACTTCATGGGAAATAGATGGGGAAACAGGGAAACAGTGTCAGACTTTATTTTTCTGGGCTCCAAAATCACTGCAGATGGTGACTGCAGCCATGAAATTAAAAGACACTTACTCCTTGGAAGGAAAGTTATGATCAACCTAGATAGCATATTCAAAAGCAGAGACGTTACTTTGCCAACAAAGGTTCGTCTAGTCAAGGCTATGGTTTTTCCTGTGGTCATGTATGGATGTGAGAGTTGGACTGTGAAGAAGGGTGAGTGCCGAAGAATTGATGCTTTTGAACTGTGGTGTTGGAGAAGACTCTTGAGAGTCTCTTGGACTGCAAGGAGATCCAACCAGTCCATTCTGAAGGAGATCAGCCCTGGGATCTCTTTGGAAGGAATGATGGTAAAGCTGAAACTCCAGTACTTTGGCCACCTCATGCGAAGAGTTGACTCATTGGAAAAGACTCTGATGCTGGGAGGGATTGGGGGCAAGAGGAGAAGGGGGCAACAGAGGATGAGATGTCTGGATGACATCACTGACTCGATGGATATGAGTCTGTGTGAACTCCGGGAGTTGGTGATGGACAGGGAGGCCTGGCGTGCTGCAGTTCATGAGGTCGCAAAGAGTCAGACACAACTGAGCAACTGATCTGATCTGATCTGAATTAGCTAATAAAACTAAACCTAGCCTGGAAAGAAAAGCAGTGGACTTTGCATTCAAATGGACCATCTGTAATGTTTGGCAGGATATCTAGTTTGGAGATCTAGTATTCGGCAAGACTGAATGTATAACATACATCAATATATATTGATTGAAGGCTTTTCCATAGGTTTATAAGTTATCTGATCTACTGCCATCATGGATGTTAATTAAATCAGAACCAGAGTTGGAATCTTTCTTTTCTTTTCTTTTTTTTTTTTTTAATGTTCCTCCCCACCATGAAATAGAGGTAGGCAATAAAGCTGGTTTTACACAACAACATTTCTAGGGATTAATTTCAATAAAAGAACCAAGTTGAATTTCAAAGTTTCCTATTTTTTTTTCTAACAGGAGAAGAAGAAAAGCCAGCATTCAGAATTAATTGATGGGAATGATATGGTAAGCTTTAGGCAAACAATTGTATCCATATTAATAATGAATACACGGAGTTGGATGTAACTGAAGCTACTTAGCATGTGCACACACACACATCTGTACATATCTACCTCTACAAGCAATCCCATGTATGCTACTGAAATACTCTGATTTTTTGCTCAGAAGGTACCTTTCTCAGAAGATAAGTGTTCGGAGACAGGTACTGCAAGGAATACAGCTACAAACTATAGATGAGAGTCACTCTGCCTTGTAACTTTTATGTAGGCAGGTCTTCATCTTTTAGCCACTAAGTTGTGTCCGACTCTTGTGATGCCATGGACTGTGGCCTGGCAGGCTCCTCTGTTCATGGGATTCTCCAGGAAAAGATACTGGAGTGGATTGCTATTTCCATCTCCAGGGGATCTTCCTGACACAGGAATTGAACCTGAGTCTCCTGCATTGCAGGCAGATTCTTTACAGAGCTACAAGGAAAGCCCCCATGTAGGCAAGTATCCGAAGGTAAGCTCAAATCTGCAAAATTCCTTTAACGTTTCATTCTGCCCAAAGTACCTTAGATTTTTCATTTTTCTTCTTTACAGAATGACACAGATCTTACAAAAAATGACTTTTATTTATTTATTTGAAGATAAAAATAAGAAGTGATACAATTAAAACTCATTTTAAATCATCTTGGGAAGGACTGAAAGTGAAAGTCTCTTTGTCATGTCTGACTCTTTGAAACCCCTTGGGCTATACAGTCTGTGGAATTCCCCAGGCCAGAATACTGGAGTGGGTAGCCTTTCTTTTCTCCAGGGGAATCTTCCTAAACCAGGGATAGAACCCAGGACTCCCACATTGCAGGCAAAATCTTTACCAGCTGAGCCACAAGGGAAGCCCTTGGGAAGGATTAGAAATGTTTAAATAAGCATTTTATCACCATGGTTAGAAAACAGTGGTGCCTCATCTGTGGTTAAGTCAGTACAAAATTAGAATTCTTGCAATCACTTAATTAGCTTGTTATGTGTCCTGTAACATGTTGAATTTGCATCATGGCTAAGAAATATAAAGGCTAAGAGCTGCAGATTTTGTTGAAAGAGTGAAAAGGAATGGTTCTTCTGGGAGCTAGGTGTGCTTCTTTCTGTTGACGAAAGGTGCCTCTCGTATACCCTGTATCACGAGTCACACTGGGGCCTTTTGAAATCAAATGCAACCACAAGTATGCCTTGCATAAGGGACCCTTAGCAATAAGTTTCTGGTTTTAGGTCATTATACACTTTTGGAAGGGAAGTGGGAGAGACCTAAATGGCCAGAGAAGAGGCATTGACCTGTCTAGGGAGCTCCTTGACAAGTACAGGCACCTAGGGAGGCTCCCTTTGAGGAAACCATAAAAACTCCCAATTAAAAAAAAGACATATCAACATTGAGACTCTGGATACCTAGAGGAAATCTGAGACAGACTATCTTGTGCTAATTTATTAAGACTTTTTCTTTCATTTAGCCCTTCTCTATATCCTCAATTCCAATCCTAGATGTATAAGATACTGTTTTGGAAGGGTGAAGGAGGAGAAGATGACTAACTCAACCATGGTCCCCTTCCCCACTGTCAGCTTCATGGCCCAGAGGAATCTCAAACTGGCAGAAGGGACAAGCTTTCATGTTAAATGACGTTGAGTGTTGAGATGATTAAGCTGGCCTGGCTATTTCTTTTATTAACTCAAAGTAAAAATTCATGACCACCTTTACAGCCAAATGTCAGAAATTAGTACACTGAGTAGATTTGAAGATATTGGGTTGGCTAAAAAGTTCATTTGGATTTTTCATAAAATGGGTCAGAAAAACCTGAATGAACTTTTTGGCCATCCCAGTATATGAGGCAGAGTGGGAAAAATAAAGTTTACTTTCTGATTCTACCTTATTGAGTACTCATTACACAGAAGAAAAAAATATAAGCAGTACCAGGTACATAGTAAGTACTCAGAAAACATCAATTTTATTATTTATTACTTCTACTGCATAGATCTGTGTATACACATTTTCAACATTGAAAAGAAAATTTACTTTCATTTTTTGCCAAGGATGACATAGATGCTGACATCAAAATGGCCATGGCAAAATGTTGATGTTTTACATACACTAAACTTCATCTTTCTTGTTCAAATATGTTTTTGTTCAGAAGGAAAATTTTTCCTTTTATTTTGAAAGAGGGGTTGGGCTTTCTTCATAAAGTGATCATTCATGGGTGAAAAATATATAATTCATTGTAAAAGTTGTTCTGATATGTTGTTTACTTACAGTAAATACGATGCAACCAAACTTGGTATATGCAAAAGGTTTGTAGATATTGAGAGTCTTGCTCCTGGCCAAAACCCAATGTATGATCTTTCAGGCCTGACCTTAAGCAATTATGTGGCATTGCCTAGCAGGCCTCATGGGGGAAAGTGACTGTTCACACACTAAACTGGGCACATAACCAGGACATTACAGGCCCTGGAAGGAGCTTCAGTCAAGGACTCAAGGCTGCAAAGATCAGCCAAGCTCATAAATATATTAGCATTTCTAGCCCAGGCATCTTTATCCTGAGGCCGTTTTACTAGATGACCTTCTAAGACACTTTTCTCCACTAGACCCTGCTTTTCTAATACTAGCCCTCTCCTCTCTCCATCATCTGGCTCCTCAGGTCCATAAGGACACTTTGCAGACATCTTTGTTCAGTGAGAAGATTACTCCAGTTTCTGCTGCAAGTCACCTGACTATCTTCCATTACTATTCAGTGGGGGGAAATGAAACAGGAGTTTTATTGGGAGTTGGTGCCTTTATTTTCTGCCTCTTAGTTTTACTGTCACAATAAATGAATAAAAGCTCGATTGCTACTTTCTGTTTAGTTCATTGTTCTAACTGACCACTTCTGCTCCTGGCAAACTCAACAGATGAAGCTTTCATTAGGATCTCAAAGAGGACTGGTACTCCCAGAATGATAAAGTATCTTGCTTGTTGAGTCTTTGACCATCTAGAAGCTTAGCTGTGTGACTTATTCTTAGCTTAAGAATAAGAATGGATTTGAAGAAGTCTCTCAACCATAATACAATGTGTTTTTCAAATACTTGTTGAAGGGATCAAGGAAGCCCTTGATGAAGCAGACCAAGAAGCATATATAATAAAAGCTATATTTCCTATAGTAGTAAATATGTACAAAGCTCAGCTCTCTGCACATTACATTTTTTTATCTCGTTTAAGCAATAAAACAGACCTAAGAGGTGGGTGCTATTATTATTCTCATTTTATTAAAAACAAACTAAAGCAAAGAGTGACTAAGAAATCCTATGTGTAGAGTCATCTCTTGTGTCATTGGAAGAGGGTGTTTGCTATGACCAGTGGGTTCTCTTGGCAAAACTCAATTAGCCTTTGCCTTGCTTCATTCTGTACTCCAAATCCAAACTTGCCTGTTACTCCAGGTATCTCTTGACTTCCTGCTTTTGCATTCCAGTCCCCTCTGATGAAAAGGATATCTTTTTTAGGAGTTAGTTCTAGAAGGTCTTGTAGGTCTTCAAAGAACCATTCAACCTCAGCTTATTCAGCATTATTGATTGGGACATAGACTTGGATTACTGTGATATTGAATGGTTTGCCTTGGAAATGAACAGAGATCATTCTGTCATTTTTGAGATTGCATCCAAGTACTGCATTTTGGACTCTTTTGTTGACTATGATGGCTACTCCATTTCTTCTAAGGGATTATTGTGCACAGTAGTAGATATAATGGTCATCTGAGTTAAATTTACCCATTCCAGTCCACTTTAAATTTCTGATTCCTAATTATGACCAACCTAGACAGCATATTCAAAAGCAGAGTCTTTACTTTGCCAACAAAGGTCTGTCTAGTCAAGGCTATGGTTTTTCCAGTGGTCATGTATGGATGTGAGAGTTGGACTATAAAGAAAGCTGAGCACTGAAGAATTGATGCTTTTGAACTGTGGTGTTGGAGAAGACTCTTGAGAATCCCTTGGACTGCAAGGAGATCCAACCAGTCCATCCTAAAGGAGATCAGTCCTGGGTGTTCATTGGGAGGACTGATGTTGAAGCTGAAGCTCCAATACTTTGGGCACCTGATGCAAAGAGCTGACGCATTTGAAAAGACCCTAATGCTGGGAAAGATTGAGGGCAGGAAGAGAAGTGGACGACAGAGGATGAGCTGGTTGGATGGCATCACTGACTCGACTGACATGGGTTTGGGTAAACTCTGGGTGTTGATGATGGACAGGGAGGTCTGGCGTGCTATGGTTCATGGGGTCTCAAAGAGTCAGACACGACTGAGCGACTGAACTGAACTGACTGAAAATGTCAGTTTTCACTCTTGCCATCTCCTGCAATGGACCATGCAGAAGCACGCCGGCTGTGATAGACTGTGCAGAAGCATGGCCGAGAGGGACTACCCCTCACTCAAGCTCTGGGGGGGGGAGACTGAGATGAGCTACCCCACACCCGAGGTCAGGGATGGTGGCCGAGAGGAGCTACACAATGCCTGAGATCAGGGACAGCTGCTGAGAGGAGCTACCACATACCTGAGGTCAGAGGAGGCAGCTGAGAAGAGCAACCCCACATCCAAGGAGTGGTGGCTACATGGGCTCAGGAGGGCCAAGAGGACCTACTCCCTGTCCAAGGTTAGAAGGGTCATCCATGAGAAGATACCCCTCATCCAAGATAAGGAGCAGCGGCTATGCTTTGCTGGAGCAGCCATGAAGTGATACCCCATGTCCAAGGTAAGAGAAACCCAAGTAAGATGGTAGGTTTGCAAGAGGGCATCAGAGGGCAGACACACTGAAACTATAATCACAGAAAACTAGCCAATCTGATCACATGGACCACAGCCTTGTCTAACTCAATGAAACTAACCCATGCCCTGTGGGGCCACCCAACATGGGAGGGTCATGGTGGAGAGGTCTGACAGAATGTGGCCCATTGGAGAAAGGAATGGCAAACCGCTTCAGTATTCTTGCCTTGAGAACCCCATGAACAGTATGAAAAGGCAAAAAGATAGGACACTGAAAGGGGAACTCCCAGGTTGGTAAGTGCCCAAAATACTACTGGAGATCAGTGAAGAAATAACTCCAAAAAGAATGAAGGGATGGAGCCAAAGCAAAAACAATACTCACTTGTGGATGTGACTGGTGATAGAAGCAAGGTCCGAGGCTGTAAAGAGCAATATTGCATAGGAACCTGGAATGTCAGGTCCATGGATCAAGGCAAATTGGAAGTGGTCAACAGGAGATGGCAAGAATGAACGTCAACATTCTAGAAATCAGTGAACTAAAATGGGCTGGAATGGGTGAATTTAACTCAGATGACCATTATATCTATTACTGTGGGCAGGAATCCCTTAGAAGAAATGGAGTAGCCATCATGGTCAACAAAAGACTCCAAAATGCAGTACTTGGATGCAATCTCAAAAACGACAGAATGATCTCTGTTCGTTTCCAAGGCAAACCATTCAATATCATGGTAATCGAAGCCTATGCCCCAACCAGTAATGCTGAAGAAGCTGAAGTTGAACGGTTCTATGAAGACCTACAAGACCTTTTAGAACTAACACCCAAAAAGATGTCCTTTTCATTATAGGGGACTGGAGTGCAAAAGTAGGAAGTCAAGAAACACCTGGAATAACAGGCAAATTTGGCCTGGAAGTACAGAATGAAGCAGGACAAAGGCTAATAGAGTTTTGCCAAGAGAACGCACTGGTCATAACACTCTCTTCCAACAACACAAGAGAAGACTCTACACATGGACATCACCAAATGGTCAACACAGAAATCAGATTGATTATATTCTTTGCAGCCAAAGATGGAGAAGCTCTATACAGTCAGCAAAAACAAGATTGGGAACTGACTATGGCTCAGATTATGAACTCCTTATTACCAAATTCAGACTTAAATTGAAGAAAGTAGGGAAAACCACTAGACCATTCAGGTATGACCTAAATCAAATCCCTTATGATTATACAGTGGAAGTGAGTAATAGATTTAAGGGCCTAGATCTGATAGATAGAGTGCCTGATGAACTATAGACAGAGGTTTGTGACACTGTACAGGAAACAGGAATCAAGACCATCCCCATGGAAAAGAAATGCAAAAAAGCAAAATGGCTGTCTAGGAAGGCCTTACAAATAGCTGTGAAAGGAAGAGAAGCAAAAAACAAAGGGGAAAAGGAAAGATATAAGCATCTGAATGCAGAGTTCCAAAGAATAGCAAGGAGAGGTAAGAAAGCCTTCCTCAGAGATCAATGCAAAGAAATAGAGGAAAACAACAGAATGGGAAAGACTTAGAGATCTCTTCAAGAAAATTAGAGATACCAAGGGAACATTTCATGTAAAGATGGTCTTGATAAAGGACAGAAATGGTATGGACCTAACAGAAACAAAAGATATTAAGAAGAGGTGGCAAGAATACACAGAAGAACTGTACAAAAAAAGAGCTTTATGACCCAGATAATCACGATGGTGTGATTATTCACCTAGAGCCAGACATCCTGGAATGGGAAGTCAAGTGGGCCTTAGAAAGCATTACTACGAACAAAGCTAGTAGAGGTGATGGAATTCCAGTTGAGCTATTTCAAATCCTGAAAGATGATGCTGTGAAAGTGCTGCAGTCAATATGCCAGCAAATTTGGAAAACTCAGCAATGGCCACAGGACTGGAAAATGTCAGTTTTCATTCCAATCCCAAAGAAAGGCAATGCCAAAGAATGCTCAGACTACCACACAATTGCACTCATCTCACACGCCTGCAAAGTAATGCTCAAAATTCTCCAAGCAAGGCTTCAGCAGTACTTGAACTGTGAACTTCCAGATGTTCAAGCTGGTTTTAGGAAAGACAGGAGAAAGTGAAAGTGAAGTCGCTCATTCGTGTCCAACTCTTAGCGACCCAATGGACTGCAGCCTACCAGGCTCCTCGGTCCATGGGATTTGCCAGGCAAGAGTACTGGAGTGGGGTGCCATGCCTTCTCCGAGGAAAGGCAGGAGAACCAGAGATCAAATTGCCAACATTTGCTGAATCATCAAAAAAGCAAGAGAGTGCCAGAAAAAACATCTATTTCTGCTTTATTGACTATGCCAAAGCCTTTTATTGTGTGGATCACAATGAAATGTGGAAAATTCTGAAAAAGGTGGGAATACCAGACCACCTGACCTGCCTCTTGAGAAATTTGTATGCAGGTCAGGAAGCAACAGTTAGAACTGGACATGGAACAACAGACTGGTTCCAAATAGGAAAACGCGTATGTCAAGGCTGTATATTGTCACCCTGCTTATTTAACTTATATGCAGAGTACATCATGAGAAATGCTGGGCTGGGAGAAGCACAAGCTGGAATCAATATTTCTGGGAAAAATAGAAATAACCTCAGATATGCAGGTGACACCACCCTTATGGCAGAAAGTGAAGAGGAACTAAAAAGCCTCTTGATGAAAGTGAAAGAGGAGAATGAAAAAGTTGGCTTAAAGCTCAATATTCAGAAAACCAAGATCATGGCATCTGGTCCCATCACTTCATGGGAAATAGATGGGGAAACAGTGGAAATAGTGTCACACTTTATTTTTTTGGGCTCCAAAATCACTGCAGATCGTGATTGCAGCCATGAAATTAAGACGCATACTCCTTGGAAGGAAAGTTATGACCAACCTAGATAGCATATTCAAAAGCAGAGATATTACTTTGCCAACAAAGTGCTTTCTAGTCAAGACTATGGTTTTTTCAGTGGTCATGTATGGATATGAGAATTGGACTGTGAAGAACACTGAGCGCCAAAGAATTGATGCTTTTGAACTGTGATGTTGGAGAAGACTCTTAAGAGTCCCTTGGACTGCAAGGAGATCCAAACAGTCCATCCTAAAGGAGATCAGTCCTGGATGTTTATTGGAAGGACTGATGCTAAAGCTGAAACTGCAATACTTTGGCCACCTCATACAAAGAGTTGACCCATTGGAAAAGACTCTGATGCTGGGATGGATTGGGGGCAGGAGGAGAAGGGGAAAACAGAGGATGAGATGGCTGGATGGTATCACCAACTCAAAGGACATGAGTTTGGGTGAATTCTGGGAGTTGGTGATGGACAGGGAGTCCTGGCGTGCTGTGATTCATGCGATCTCAATGAGTCAGACAGGACTGAGGGACTGAACTGAACTGAACTGAATTTACCTTGATTCATGGACCTAACATTCCAGGTTCCTATGCAATACTGTTTTTTACAGCATCAGACTTTACTTCCATCACTAGTCACATCCACAACTGGATGTTATTTTTCACTTTGGCTCCGTCTCTTCATTCTCTCTGGAGTTATTTCTCCAGTCTTCTCCAGTAGCATATTGGACACCTACTGACCTTGGAGTTCATCACTCAGTGTCATATCTTTTTACCTTTCATACTGTTCATGGGATTCTCGAATCAAGAATACTGAAGTGGTTTGCCATTCCCTTCTCCAGTGGACCACATTCTGTCAGACCTCTCCACCATGACCCTCCCATCTTGGGTGGCCCCATAGGGCATGGCTTAGTTTCAATGAGTTAGACAAGGCTGTGATTCATGTGATCAGTTTGCTTAGTTTTCTGTGATTTGATTTTCATTCTTTCTGCCCTCTAATTGTTAAGGTTAAGAGGATTATGAAAGCTTCCTCCTGAGAGAGACTGACTATTGGGGAAACTGGGTCTTGTTCTAATGGGCGGGACCATACTCAGATTTAAAGTAAATCTTTAATCCAGTGTTATGTTGATGGGCAAGGCTGTATCTTCTCCCTGTTGTTTGGCTTTACGCCAAACTATGGTAGGGGTAGTGACTGTAATGGAGACCTCCTTCAAAAGGACTTGTGCAGGCACTGTTGTATTCAGTGCCCTGGCCCTGCAGCAGGCCACTGATGACCCACAGCTCTGCTGGAGATACCTGGACACTCACATGCTGTGGGGTATCTAGGCCTGTGTGCTGAGCTCACTCGCAGCAACTACTGAGGCTCGCATGCTCTACAGCCTGTGCTCCACAGCAAGAGAAGCCACTGCAATGAGATGTCCATGCACCACAACTAGAAAGTAGCCCCCCTCGCTGCAACTAGAGAAAACCTTCACTCAGCAGTGAAGACCCAGGACAGCCAAAAATTAAAGAAAGAAGGATTCGCTTTTCCATGTTGTTCTTTCAGAATATTCTGCCTTTTTTTGATCCCTTGCTGACTCTTTTCCCAACAAATACTACTTATTTTTCCAGATCTCATGGTGTTTCAACTTCTCTATTGCACATTTTCTATTTTTTAAGCTTTTTTTTTTTGCTTTCTAATACCTGCATTCACAGTCTTTGGTCCCATAAACTTTTTTTTCTTCTTTTTCCCCAACAAATAACTATCTTGTGCAATTACAGTTATAACTAGGTATGTTTTATCACCTATCCAGTTTTACCCAAGTACACATATTGAATTATGTACACAGTCTTAACCTCTCTTGGCTCTGTGAGTGTTAGAGAGTTCTGCAGTAGTTTACCTCTTTTCTGGGAGTTTGGTTGGAAAGACTGAATGAAGGAGTTTGACTAAACATTGCTTTCACATTTGCTTTTTGTTCATTCTATAGAATAAGGGTTGACTTGATTCGTCTACAAACCTGGTACTCAAGTAAATGGTGAACAGGGTTAGCTCAACTTCTACCAGGTCTCTTGACTCTGGCCCCAGACTGGGTGGTCATCTCCTTTCCCTTGGGACTCTAACTCCAGCCTCTCCAGTTCACTTCCTCTTTAGATATATTCCATTTTCTCCCCTATCTTTCAGCCCAGAAGAAGCCTGTTTATTTCTCAGGGAGTCTGGAGCACCATTATAAATTCTCTTCTCTATGCATTCTTGTTAAAGCTCTGATTCACTCAGATATTACTCTCTTAAAGAGCCAATACTGAAAATAAAATATGAGCAAATTAAATCTGAATATTGCCCCTGTTGTTCTTTTTAGGATCCCCTATCAAAATGTTAATTTTCCTTAAAGAATAATGGATAATTATGAATACATGGAAAGTAGCAAACTCAACGAAAAATGAGAAAGAATATTTCAATGATTAATATTACATGTGTCTTTCATCATGCCTATACTGTGAACTCTTCCAGGTCAGAAACTATATCTTATTCACATAGTACAATGCCTGCATTCAATGAATAAAGTTAATCTGCATTTCTCTAATTGTATGTTTAACTATATATTTATTTTTCAATTTGAACTTTAAAACAATTTAAAAATCTTTTAGAAATAACACAGAGCCAAAATGTGTATATGTATAGCTTACTTTGTAGCCTTAATTCAAGGACATAATACATCTTCATTAAATTTTATAATAACCAAAGCTCAATAGGTTTGAAAGTCATTGTATGCTCTTCTCTCCTGCATTTGCAGGCAGCCAAAAGCTTTAATTAGTGAAACATTTGGCAACTATTTTTCTCATGAAAGTTTTCTTTGTGATGTCTGATTGTGTAATTCTCTGCTTAGCTGACAGTGACATGGTCATTGTGTTCAAAGACATAGAGCTCCCATTTCTCTTCTCTTCTTGGGACTTCCTTTATCCATAATTTATTCATTGTTTGTCTTCCTTCATTATTTTTCCCTCTGTCTCTAGCTCCCTTGCTCTCTGTCTTCCTCTCTCTGTCTTGTCTCTGTCACTTGTGTGTCTGTCTCTATAAGTATACACATACTCATATATACATATGTCCTATTCTATTTCTATAGTGAAGTCTGACTAATACAGAGATAAAATCATTATTATGATGTAGAAAAACAATTATATTTTAACAATGTTATGCATTTTTATTGGTTTCTTAGCTAATGTAAAAATCTCCACCTATATATGGTTATAAGATATAATAACAAAGACCAAATGATTCACATGTGTTATATATAATCCAGGATAATATTATCTGATTTTATATATGAGAGGATGAGGCTCAGAGAAGTAAATAACTTCTCCAAGATGACCTGGGTGGTGGTTGCTGAACCACTGTTTGAGGTCAATATTGTTTTTAGACGTCCATTGCCTTTCTTATTCTGTTAGATGGATTTTCTTTAAAGCAACTTCTAAATAATTGGACATTTTTGGAAATGCAAAGACCATAAAGTGGCAACTGTATATATTTTTAACATTTTTGCTAGAAATTTCTTCCAGATTGTGAGTGGGATCTTACCATGGTTTTGCCTTCTATAGCTACATTTTCATGTCAGTTCTTGAAGCACTTGAAGCTATTTGACCCAAAATATTCTCTCTCTCTCTCTTTTTCTGTTTTGTCATAGGAAACAACAGAGAATAAAAATTCTCTTTTAAGTGTTTTTACTGACATTATCTGCTTAACTGTCCATTGGTCTGTGGCTTCTTGTTTCTAGGGCCAGAGAGGAGGTGTTGCAACAACTTTGTATAGACTGGGGAAAACTTCTTCAAGGTTTCTACTGCTTAGCTTGAACAAAATGAAAAACACTACATTAGATCATGCTCCTCAAAAAAAAAAAAAAAAAAAAATGTACAGGGGAAAATATTGTAGGCATTTAGATTTAATTACAAAGGAGAAATCTAATGACTAGAAGATGACAAGGAAAATTTAGCATGTATGGCTACACTATAACAATAATGTAAAATAAGTAAGATTAATAAAGTTATGAAACATTTTTTACATTCAAGACAAATTTTCAATTTTTCTTATAATCAATTTTATTGAAATAAATATACATATGATAGGCCTTCCCAGGTGGTGCTAGTGGTAAAGAATTTGCCTGCCAGTCTGGAGACATAAGAGACAAGGATTTGATCTGTGGGTCAGGAAGATGTAGATTCTCCTACATCTTCTACATCATGGGATTCTCCAGGCAACCCACTCCAGTATTATTGCCTGGTGAATCCCATGGACAGAGGAGCCTGACAGGCTACAGTCCATAGGGTCACAAAGAGTCAGAAATGACTGAAGTGACTTAGCATACATTGTATGCATACATATGATAAATTACATATATTTTGCTGGAAAGTTTGACAAATGTAAACCATGGTATAAAGACTACCTTAACCAAGATAAAAACAGAAAGCTGCCTCAAGCCTCACTGCAGACAATCTTACTCAGCCCTCTGGCCTTGGTAACTGTTAATCTGATTGCTATCACTATAGATTAGTTTTGGCAGTTTTAAATTCATATAAATGGAACCATACAGTATGTACTCTTTTGTATCTGTCTTTATTCAATCAGCATAATGAAGGTGAGATTTATTCTTGTTGTACACATGAGTAGATTGTTCCTTTTTAACACTGAGCACTATTCCGTTGCTCAGTCAAGAAATTTACCAGAGTTGATTTTTTGAGCATGTTATGAGGTTGGGAATGAAGTTCTTTAATTATCATTATGGATGTCTGATGCTTTCATCACTTGCTTTATAAAAAGTCTATCCTTTCTCCTCTAAATTTCCTTAACAGCTTTTTGGAAAATCTGTTTGTCATAGACCTGTGACTATTTTGAGGTGCACTATTCTGTTTCATTGATGCTTACCTCCTTTTACCATTATTTCACTGTTCTGATATCTGTAGCTTTATACTCTTAAAATTAGATTGTGTAAAACTTTCAGTCTTGCTCTTTTCAAGTTCATTTACCTATAAACAAATGAATCTTTTCATATGAATTTTGGTACCCGTTTATCAATTTCTTCAAAAAATAATCTATAGAATGTATAGATGTATAAAAAATTTATGTCTTAACAGTACTAAATTTTCCAATTCATGAGCATATTATAAAATATCTTGCCCTTATTATGTTATTTGATATTTTAATACATGTTTTTAAGAGGTTCTGTGCTGTTCTAATGTTTTCAGTCATTTTATAAGGAATATTGAATTCATATTGAGGTTTTATCATGAATATGTTGACTTTTGTGTCTTCCACTAAGATTGCAATATGTTCCTAGCTCTCTTTTTTGTGAAAATACCAAAATACATTGCTTAATTTTCAAATGTTTAACCTTTTGTTATTTAGATGAAATTCAATTTTATGTATTGTTAGATTTTATTTAATTAAATTTTCTTGAGGATTTTGTTCTCTAGGGATAGGGTCTCAATTTTATTTTTTGTAATGTGTATATCAAACTTTATTTTTTTTTTATTTTTTTAAAAATTTATTTATTTTAATTAGAGGCTAATTACTTTACAATATTGTATTGGTTTTGCCATACATCAACATGAATCCGCCATGGGTGTACACATGTTCCCAATCCTGAGACCCCCTCCCACCTCCATCCCCATACCATCCCTCTGGTTCATCCCAGTGCACTATCCCCAAGCATCCTGTATCCTGCATCAAACCTGGACTGGCGATTCGTTTCTTATATGATATTATACATGTTTCAATGCCATTCTTCCAAATCATTCCCCCCACCCCCAACAGAGTCCAAAAGACTGTTCTATACATCTGTGTCTCTAGTTTCAGACTTATACTGATATCAGTCTCCAATGATTTGGAGAGTGTTCTCTCCTCTGATTTATGAAATAGTTTGAAGAAAAGTTTACCTACATTTTCCCTAAATTTTCTATTAGCATTCATCATATCATTCAAAATATCTGTGCCATAAAAGTTTTTTTTTCTTTAAATAAAACATTTCTTCCTTTAACATTTCTATGGCTATTCATGTATAATATGGCTATTATTTCATGTGTTCTTGAACTAAGCTTGCTGAATATATTTTTAAAGAAGTGTATCTGTTTCAATTAAGTTATTGAACATATTTTTTTAGAAGTTGTTTGTTATAATCTCTGAGTTTTCATAGATCTGTAGTGTTCATTCTTATTCCATTGCTGATAATGGTAATGTGTTTTGCCCTAATTTTCCTTGACTATAATATATAGGGATACATCAACTTTATTTTTGTGCAGAAAAAAATAACTTTGGCTTATAATATTTTTATAGGTCTATATTTTATTTCATTGATTTCTGCACCTCTCATTATATGTAGCTTTGTAAGATGTGTGTGTGCTCCATCACTTCAGTTGTGTCTGACTCTCTGCGACCCAATGAACCTTTGCCGACCAGGCTCCTCTGTCCTTGGAATTTTGCCATCAAGAATATTAAAATGGGTTGCCATGCCCTCCTCCAGGGGATCTTCCTGACTCAGGGATCGAACCCATGTCTTGTGTCTCTTGCATTGCCTGCAGAGTCTTTACAATTGAGCCACCTGGGAAACCCAGTGTGTATAGAGATCACAATAAGTGGGTCAATTTGGCTGATAGTATTGATCATATGTTCTATAACCTTACTGGTTTTGCCTACTTGATTTATTACTTACTCTAAAATAGATGTTAGAGTCTCAGACCTTGAATTTTTTGAAACTTTTGTCAAGTTATATCTTACAGATAGATGGATGAATTTTACATTACTGCTATTTCTCAAAGTCTACTTTATATAACTTTACTGTAGTCACATAAGGACTTCCCTGGTAGCTCTGATGGTAAAGAATCTGCCTACAATGCAAGGAGAACTGAGTTCAGTCCCTGGGTTGGGAAGATCCTCTGGAGAAGGGAATAGCAACCCACTCCAGTTTTCTTGCCTGGAGAATTCCATGGACAGAGGAGCCTGGCAGGCTACAGCCTCTGTCAGTTCAGTTGCTTAGTCATGTCCAACTCTTTGCAATCCCATGGACTGCAGCACACCAGGCTTCCCTGTCCATCATCAGCTCCCGGAGTTTATTCGAACTCATGTCCTTTGCATCGGTGATGCCATCCAACCATCTCATCCTCTGCCTTCCACTTCTCCTCCTGCCTTCGATCTTTCCCAACATCAGGGTTGGGAGTCGGTTTCCAAGGAGTCAGTTCTTCATATCGGGTGGCCAAACTATTGGAGTTTCAGCTTCAGCATCAGTCCTTCCAATGAATATTCAGGACTGATTTCCTTTATGACAGTCTGGTTGGATCTCCTTGCTGTCTAAGAGACTTTCAAGAGTCGTCTCCAGCACCACAGTTCAAAAGCATCCATTCTTTGGCACTCAGCTTTCTTGATAGTCCAACTCTCACATCCATACATGACTACTGGAATAATCATAGCATTGACTAGATGGACCTTTGTTGATAAAATAATGTATCTGCTTTTTAATATGCTGTCTAGCTTTGTCATAGCTTTTCTTACAAGGAGCAAGCATCTTTTAATTTCTTGGCTGCAGTCATCTGCAGAGATATTGGAGCCCCCAAAATAAAGTCTGTCACTGTTTCCCTTGTTTCCCCATCTATTTGCCATGAAATGATGGGGCTTGTTGCAATGATCTTAGTTTTCTGAATGTTGAGTTTTAAGCCAACTTTTTCACTCTCCTCTTTCACTTTCATCAAGAAACTCGAGTTCTTCTTCACTTTCTGCCATAAGGGTGGTGTCATCTGTATATCTGAGGTTATTGATATTTCCCCCGGCAATCTTAATTCCAGCTTGTTCTTCATCCAGTCCAACATTTCTCATGATGTACTCTGCATATAAGTTAAATAAGCAGGGAGAAAATATACAGCCTTGACATACTCCTTTCCTGATTTGGAACCAGTCTGTTGTTCCATGTTCAGTTCTAACTGTTGCTTCTTTAACCTGCATACAGATTTCTCAGGAGGCAGTCAGGTGGTATGGTATTCCCATCTATTTAAGAATTTTGAACAGTTTGTTGTGATCCTCAAAATCAAAGGCTTTGATGTTGTCATTAAAGCAAAAGTAGATTTTTTTTTCTGGAACTCTCTTGCTTTTTCAATGATCCAGCAGATGTTAGCAATTTGATCTCTGGTTTCTCTGCCTTTTCTAAAACCACCTTGAACATCTGGAAGTTCACAGTTCATGTAGTGAGGCTGGCTTGGAGAATTTTGGGCATTACTCTGCTGGCATGTAAGATGAGTGCAATTGTGTGGTAGTTTGAGCATTCTTTGGCATTGTCTTTCTTTAAGATTGGAATGAAAACTGACCTTTTCCAGTTCTGTAGCCACTGCTGAGTTTTCAATATTTGCTGGCATATTGAGTGCAGCACTTTCACAGCATCATCTTTTAGGATTTGAAATAGCTCAGCTGGAATTCAATCACCTTCACTAGCTTTGTTCATAGTGATACTTCCTAAAGCCTACTTGACTTTACATTCCAGGATGTCTGGCTCTAGGTCAGTGATCACACTATCATGGATATCTGGGTCATAAAGATCTTTTTGTATAGTTCTTCTGTGTATTCTTGCCACCTCTTCTTAATATCTTCTGCTTCTGTTATGTCCATATCATTTCCGTCCTTTATTGAGCTCATCTTTGCATGATTTGTTCCCTTGGTGTCTCTAATTTTCTTGAAGGCACCTCTAGTCTTTCCCATTCTATTGTTTTCCTCTATTTCTTTGCATTGGTCGCTGAGGAAGGCTTTCTTATCTCTCCTTGCTATTCTTTGGAACTCTGCCTTCAAATGGGTATTTCTTTCCTTTTCTTCTTTGCCTTTAGCTTCTCTTCTTTTCTTGGCTATTTGTAAGGCCTCTTCAGACAACCTTTTTGCCTTTTTCCAGTCTATGGGGTAACAAATAGTTGGATATGACTGAGTAGCTCATACACACACACACACTCACAGTCAAATAAACATCCATGTGTCTTTTGTTTGCATGTTCTATCTTTTCATTTTTTTAGCTTTATCCTATTTTTGCTTTTATATTTTGAAATACAAATGACAAAGACTGCCTTCTTGACCAAAGTTTAGCCAGCATCCTCTAAGTTCTCATCTTTACTAGGCCTCAGCTTTGGCAGCTGCCATGCCCTTAACCAGCCAAGTCCAGTTTTAACAAATCATCCAGATAAATCACTTTAGCAGGAATCCTCTCACTCTTGCTATTTGATTAAATTTCTTATCCCCATTGATGTCTATCTCTTGGGCCTCCTGTTAGCTATAATCCAGTTTATCAAGAAACTTTCTACCCTTGAAATATCTTCTTAGTAATTTTCCTACCACTGACCACCTTGCTCTGCTCACTGGCTGTAAATCTTCAGCTGTCTTTGCTGTACTAAAAGTTGAACTAAATTCAGTACTCGTTTTTCTACTATGCCACAACAGAACAAGTAAAATCATTTTTCTCCTGTTCTAATGTCTAGTATATATTTTTCTTTTTTGTACTTCTACAAAGATTACAGCAGGGACTTATTTTTATCTTTAGTCTGATATTCTTGGTCTTTTAATTGGATAATTTAGTCCATTTGTAATATAAGTTTATTTTTTTTTTTTTTAATTTTATTTTATTTTTAAACTTTACATAACTGTATTAGATTTGCCAAATATCAAAATGAATCCGCCACAGGTATACATGTGTTCCCCATCCTGAACCCTCCTCCCTCCTCCCTCCCCATTCCATCCCTCTGGGTCGTCCCAGTGCACCAGCCCCAAGCATCCAGTATCGTGCATCGAACCTGGACTGGCAACTCATTTCATACATGATATTTACATGTTTCAATGCCATTCTCCCAAATCTTCCCACCCTCTCCCTCTCCCACAGAGTCCATAAGACTGTTCTATACATCAGTGTCTCTTTTGCTGTCTCGTACACAGGGTTATTGTTACCATCTTTCTAAATTCCATATATATGCGTTAGTATACTGTATTGGTGTTTTTCTTTCTGGCTTACTTCACTCTGTATAATAGGCTCCAGTTTCATCCACCTCATTAGAACTGATTCAAATGTATTCTTTTTAATGGCTGAATAATACTCCATTGTGTATATGTACCACAGCTTTCTTATCCATTCATCTGCTGATGGACATCTAGGTTGCTTCCATGTCCTGGCTATTATAAACAGTGCTGCGATGAACATTGGGGTACTCGTGTCTCTTTCCCTTCTGGTTTTCTCAGTGTGTATGCCCAGCAGTGGGATTGCTGGATCATAAGGCATGTCTATTTCCAGTTTTTTAAGGAATCTCCACACTGTTCTCCATAGTGGCTGCACTAGTTTGCATTCCCACCAACAGTGTAAGAGGGTTCCCTTTTCTCCACACCCTCTCCAGCATTTATTACTTGTAGACTTTTGGATTGCAGCCATTCTGACTGGTGTGAAATGGTACCTCATAGTGGTTTTGATTTGCATTTCTCTGATAATGAGTGATGTTGAGCATCTTTTCATGTGTTTGTTAGCCATCTTTATGTCTTCTTTGGAGAAATGTCTATTTAGTTCTTTGGCCCATTTTTTGATTGGGTCATTTATTTTTCTGGAGTTGAGCTGTAGGAGTTGCTTGTATATTCTCGAGATTAGTTGTTTGTCAGTTGCTTCATTTGCTATTATCTTCTCCCATTCTGAAGGCTGTCTTTTCACCTTGCTAATAGTTTCCTTTGATGTGCAGAAGCTTTTAAGGTTAATTAGGTCCCATTTGTTTATTTTTGCTTTTATTTCCAATATTCTGGGAGGTGGGTCATAGAGGATCCTGCTGTGATGTATGTCAGAGAGTGTTTTGCCTATGTTCTCCTCTAGGAGTTTTATAGTTTCTGGTCTTACGTTTAGATCTTTAATCCATTTAGAGTTTATTTTTGTGTATGGTGTTAGAAAGTGTTCTAGTTTCATTCTTTTACAAGTGGTTGACCAGAGTTCCCAGCACCACTTGTTAAAGAGATTGTCTTTAATCCATTGTATATTCTTGCCTCCTTTGTCGAAGATAAGGTGTCCATATGTGCGTGGATTTATCTCTGGGCTTTCTATTTTGTTCCATTGATCTATATTTCTGTCTTTGTGCCAGTACCATACTGTCTTGATAACTGTGGCTTTGTAGTAGAGCCTGAAGTCAGGTAGGTTGATTCCTCCAGTTCCATTCTTCTTTCTCAAGATCGCTTTGGCTATTCGAGGTTTTTTGTTTTTCCATACAAATTGTGAAATTATTTGTTCTAGCTCTGTGAAGAATGCTGTTGGTAGCTTGATAGGGATTGCATTGAATCTATAGATTGCTTTGGGTAGTATACTCATTTTCACTACATTGATTCTTCCAATCCATGAACATGGTATATTTCTCCATCTGTTAGTGTCCTCTTTGATTTCTTTCACCAGTGTTTTATAGTTTTCTATATATAGGTCTTTAGATTCTTTAGGTAGATATATTCCTAAGTATTTTATTCTTTCCGTTGCAATGGTGAATGGAATTGTTTCCTTAATTTCTCTTTCTGTTTTCTCATTATTAGTGTATAGGAATGCAAGGGATTTCTGTGTGTTGATTTTATATCCTGCAACTTTACTATAGTCATTGATTAGTTCTAGTAATTTTCTGGTGGAGTCTTTAGGGTTTTCTATGTAGAGGATCATGTCATCTGCAAACAGTGAGAGCTTTACTTCTTCTTTTCCAATTTGGATTCCTTTTATTTCTTTTTCTGCTCTGATTGCTGTGGCCAAAACTTAAACTATAGACATCTCATAACTCATTACTGGACATTTCATTACACTCCAGAGAGAAGAAATACAGCTCCATCCACCAGAACATCGACACAAGCTTCCCTAACCAGGAAACCTTGACAAGCCACCTGTACAAACCCACACACAGCGAGGAAACGCCACAATAAAGAGAACTCCACAAACTGCCAGAAAACAGAAAGGACACCCCAAACTCAGCAATTTAAACAAGATGAAGAGACAGAGGAATAGCCAGCAGATAAAGGAACAGGATAAATGCCCACCAAACCAAACAAAAGAGGAAGAGATAGGGAATCTACCTGATAAAGAATTCCGAATAATGATAGTGAAATTGATCCAAAATCTTGAAATTAAAATGGAATCACAGATAAATAGCCTGGAGGCAAGGATTGAGAAGATGCAAGAAAGGTTTAACAAGGACTTAGAAGAAATAAAAAAGAGTCAATATATAATGAATAATGCAATAAGTGAAATTAAAAACACTCTGGAGGCAACAAATAGTAGAATAACAGAGGCAGAAGATAGGATTAGTGAATTAGAAGATAGAATGGTAGAAATAAATGAATCAGAGAGGATAAAAGAAAAACGAATTAAAAGAAATGAGGACAATCTCAGAGACCTCCAGGACAATATTAAACGCTACAACATTCGAATCATAGGGGTCCCAGAAGAAGAAGACAAAAAGAAAGACCATGAGAAAATACTTGAGGAGATAATAGTTGAAAACTTCCCTAAAATGGGGAAGGAAATAATCACCCAAGTCCAAGAAACCCAGAGAGTCCCAAATAGGATAAACCCAAGGCGAAACACCCCAAGACACATAGTAATCAAATTAACAAAGATCAAACACAAAGAACAAATATTAAAAGCAGCAAGGGAAAAACAACAAATAACACACAAGGGAATTCCCATAAGGATAACAGCTGATCTTTCAATAGAAACTCTTCAAGCCAGGAGGGAATGGCAAGACATACTTAAAATGATGAAAGAAAATAATCTACAGCCCAGATTATTGTACCCAGCAAGGATCTCATTCAAGTATGAAGGAGAAATCAAAAGCTTTTCAGACAAGCAAAAGCTGAGAGAATTCTGCACCACCAAACCAGCTCTCCAACAAATACTAAAGGATATTCTCTAGACAGGAAACACATAAATTGTGTATAAATTCGAACCCAAAACAATAAAGTAAATGGCAACGGGGTCATACTTATCAGTAATTACCTTAAACGTAAATGGGTTGAATGCCCCAACCAAAAGACAAAGACTGGCTGAATGGATACAAAAACAAGACCCCTGCATATGTTGTCTACAAGAGACCCACCTCAAAACAGGGGACACATACAGACTGAAAGTGAAGGGCTGGAAAAAGATTTTCCATGCGAATAGGGACCAAAAGAAAGCAGGAGTAGCAATACTCATATCAGATAAAATAGACTTTAAAACAAAGACTGTGAAAAGAGACAAAGATGGTCACTACATAATGATCAAAGGATCAATCCAAGAAGAAGATATAACAATTATAAATATATATGCACCCAACACGGGAGCACCGCAGTATGTAAGACAAATGCTAACAAGTATGAAAGAAGAAATTAACAATAACACAATAATAGTGGGAGACTTTAATACCCCACTCACACCTATGGATAGATCAACTAAACAGAAAATTAACAAGGAAACACAAACTTTAAACGATACAATAGACCAGTTAGACCTAATTGATATCTATAGGACATTTCATCCCAAAACAATGAATTTCACCTTCTTCTCAAGCGCACATGGAACCTTCTCCAGGATAGATCACATCCTGGGCCATAAAGCTAGCCTTGGTAAATTCAAAAAAATAGAAATCATTCCAAGCATCTTTTCTGACCACAATGCAGTAAGATTAGATCTCAATTACAGGAGAAAAACTATTAAAAAATCCAACATATGGAGGCTGAACAACACGCTGCTGAATAACCAACAAATCACAGAAGAAATCAAAAAAGAAATCAAAATTTGCATAGAAACGAATGAAAATGAAAACACAACAACCCAAAACCTGTGGGACACGGTAAAAGCAGTCCTAAGGGGAAAGTTCATAGCAATACAGGCACACCTCAAGAAACAAGAAAAAAGTCAAATAAATAACCTAACTCTACACCTAAAGCAACTAGAAAAGGAAGAAATGAAGAACCCCAGGGTTAGTAGAAGGAAAGAAATCTTAAAAATTAGAGCAGAAATAAATGCAAAAGAAACAAAAGAGACCATAGCAAAAATCAACAAAACCAAAAGCTGGTTCTTTGAAAGGATAAATAAAATTGACAAACCATTAGCCAGACTCATCAAGAAACAAAGGGAGAAAAATCAAATCAATAAAATTAGAAATGAAAATGGAGAGATCACAACAGACAACACAGAAATACAAAGGATCATAAGAGACTACTATCAACAATTATATGCCAATAAAATGGACAACGAGGAAGAAATGGACAAATTCTTAGAAAAGTACAACTTTCCAAAACTCGATCAGGAAGAAATAGAAAATCTTAACAGACCCATCACAAGCACGGAAATTGAAACTGTAATCAAAAATCTTCCAGCAAACAAAAGCCCAGGTCCAGACGGCTTCACAGCTGAATTCTACCAAAAATTTAGAGAAGAGCTAACACCTATCCTGCTCAAACTCTTCCAGAAAATTGCAGAGGATGGTAAACTTCCAAACTCATTCTATGAGGCCACCATCACCCTAATACCAAAACCTGACAAAGATCCCACAAAAAAAGAAAACTACAGGCCAATATCACTGATGAACATAGATGCAAAAATCCTTAACAAAATTCTAGCAATCAGAATCCAACAACACATTAAAAAGATCATACACCATGACCAAGTGGGCTTTATCCCAGGGATGCAAGGATTCTTCAATATCCGCAAATCAATCAATGTAATACACCACATTAACAAATTGAAAAATAAAAACCATATGATTATCTCAATAGATGCAGAGAAAGCCTTTGACAAAATTCAACATCCATTTATGATAAGTTTAATAATTATATCATACCTTTCATTTTCTTGACTTCTTTGTTGAGTATTTTGGATATTTTTTTTTCTTTCTGTATTCCAGTAAATAGCCTATATTGACCTTTTAGTTTTTATCTATCATATCTATCTATGTATCTATCTATTCTCTTTTTTTAATCACTCCAGGTATTACATGATGTATTTATAATTTATTAGAATCCACTTAGAATTAATAGTGTATCATCATTTATACACATCTCACTTCAATTAAGAAATTATATATCTTATTTATCACTTTATACTAAAATCTTCACATTCATAGCACTTACATGGCTATAATTCCATTTCCCCTCATACTCTTCTTGCTATTACAGGCATAAAATAATGCTTATTTTTTTGTAATGCTGTTATTTTTATTTAAAATTTAATTATCTTTTAAGGAAATTACATGAGCAAAAGCACCCAAGTTTGATTTAAATTAAGCACTTTATTAAGCACTTTTAAAAATATATCTAGAAGCACATTTTTTTTTCTGAACACACCAAAGTTCAAAAATATTTTGTGTGCATTTGCTTTAAGATTCAGTTCTTAACTTTATAAAGCACAACTAAGATACTTGACACTTCTGTATTATTGTGTTTTTAATTTATTTTTATTTTATTTTGGTTAAGAGGAGAGTAGAAAAAGATATTCTGGCATTCTTATTTTTGGTTATATTTGGTATAAAGTTCTGATTGTCAGTTGCTCAGGTAGAAAGTGACAAAGGCATAATGTTTTAAAGTATTAAAGTTACTTAAACCTAAGGCCCAATCTTCAGTACATTATTGAATTCTTTAATCCTTATCATTAGCAAATTGACAGCAGCATGTGTGGCATTATTTTATTCTTAATTTTATTTTGTATTACAGATTTATTTGGCAATGTACAGCAAACTTTGTGAACTTGTATCAGGTTTATTAATAAAGAACCATTTTAGTAAAACTTTAAAAAATATTACCCACTTATATACCACACCTGTTACCGTTCTTTGAGCTGATATTTCATTTCATATCATTTCTTCAGAATGTCTGGTAATGAAGTTCTGCCAGTTACTAATTCTCTCACATTTTTACAGTATATTTTTAATAGTTATAGAATTCTCAGTGGCTTTTCTTTTTTTTTCCAGCACTTTAAAGATTGTAGTATCTTACTGTAGTATTCTGGCCCCCACAGTTTCTGATGAAAAGCTTATGTATTGTGTCATTTTACTCTGACTGTTTTCAGTATTTTCTCTTTGGTATTGGTTTTAAGCAGTGTGAAAAAGATGTATCTACATTGGAATTCTTTTTATTTATCTTTCTTTGAGGTTTGTTGAGGTTCTTGGATCACTAAATGTAATTTTTATACAGTTGAGGAATTCTTACTGGCTGTAAGAGGGGCTTCACAGTTTATTGTGCCAAAGTCATTTTGTTAAGGTCAAAATTTCATTTTTTAACACTGCCTGTGACATAACTCTAGTTATCACAGTGATTATTAACACTATTTAAAAACAATAATTTAAATTATCTAAATTTGAGGTTGGTTTTAAAAACATGTTTGAGCAAAAGAATAATGAATAATCCTTAGAATTGATTTTAATTTGAACCTCCTGTATGTTCCCAGGGCTTTTTGTACTTAAACTGGTCATGGTACATATGTTGTATTATATTTTTATAGTTGCCTGTCTGCCAAATTCCATAGCAAAATGGTCAGTGAGGAACCACCAGTGCCCTTATTGCATTTTTATTATATAAACAATATAATAAATATTCTATATAATATCTTATATTCTATTTTCTATATAAGAAAATATTCTATAAAATATTTTCTTATATAGAATGGAAGTGGACATTAGACATTGAATATTATGTTGTTGATTGAATAAATAAATAATGACTAGGATGTCATAGCCCTGTAACTTGTAATTCTGTTCAGCTCAGTTCAGTTCAGTCACTTAGTCGTGTCCAACTCTTTGCAATCACATGAATTGCAGCATGCCAGGGCTCCTTGTCCATCACCAACTCCCTGAGTCCACCCAAACCAATGTCCATTGAGTTGGTGATGCCATCCACCCATCTCATCTTCTGTCATCCCCTTCTCCTCCAGCCCTCAATCTTTCCCAGCCTCAGGGTATTTACAAATGAGTCAGTTCTTCGCATCAGGTGGCCAAAGGATTGGAGTTTCAGCTTCAACATCAGTCCTTCCAATGAACACCCAGGACTGATCTCCTTTAGGATGGACTGGCTGGATCTCCTTGCAGTCCAAGGGACTCTCAAGAGTCTTCTCCAACACCACAGTTCAAAAGCATCAAATCTTTGGCACTCAGCTTTCTTTATAGTCCAACTCTCACATCCATACATGACCACAGGAAAAACCATAGCCTTGACTAGACGGACCTTTGTTGGCAAAGTAATGTCTCTGCTTTTGAATATGCTATCTAGGTTGGTCATAATTTTCCTTCCAAGGAGTATGCGTCTTTTAATTTCATGGCTGCAATCACTATCTGCAGAGATTTTGGAGCTCTCAAAAATAAAGTCTGATACAGTTTCCACTGTTTCCCCATCTATTTCCCATGAAGTGATGGGACCAGATGTCATGATCTTCATTTTCTGAATGTTGAGCTTTAAGCCAACTTTTTCACTCTCCTCTTTCACCTTCATCCTGAGGCTCTTTAGTTCCTCTTCACTTTCCGCCATAAGGGTGGTGTCATCTGCATATCTAAGGTTATTGACATTTCTCCCAGCAATCTTGATTCCAGCTTGTGCTTCCTCCAGCCCAGCGTTTCTCATGATGTACTGTGCATAGAGGTTAGATAAGCAGGGTGACAATATACAGCCTTGATAGTCCTTTTTCTATTTGGAACCAGTCTGTTGTTCCATGTCCAGTTCTAACTGTTGCTCCCTGACATGCATACAGATTTCTCAAGAGGCAGGTCAGATGGTCTGGTATTTCCATCTCTTTCAAAATTTTCCACATTTCATTGTGATCCACACAGTCAAAGGCTTTGGCATAGTCAACAAAGCAGAAATAGATGTTTTTTTCTGAATCTCTCTTGCTTTTTTGATGATCCAGCGAATGTTGGTAATTTGATCTCTGGTTCTCCTGCCTTTCCTAAAACCAGCTTGAACATCTGAAAGTTCACGGTTCATGTATTGTTGAAGCCTGGCCTGGATAATTTTGAGCATTACTTTACCAGCGTGTGAGATGAGTGCAATTGTGTGGTTGTTTGAGCATTCTTTGGCATTGCTTTTCTTTGGGATTGGAATGAAAACTGACCTTTTCCAGTCCTGTGGCCACTGCTGAGTTTTCCAAATTTGATGATAATATTGAGTGCAGCAGTTTCACAGCATCATCTTTCAGGATTTGAAACAGCTCAACTGAAATTCCATCACCTCCACTAGCGTTGTTCACAGTGATGCTTCCTAAAGCCCCCTTGACTTCACATTCCAGGATGTCTGGCTCTAGGTCAGTGATCACACCATCATGATTATCTGGGTCATGAAGCTCTTTTTTGTACAGTTCTTCTGTGTATTCTTGCCACCTCTTCTTAATATCTTCTGCCTCTGTTAGGTCCCTACCATTTCTGTCCTTTATTGAACTCATCTTTCCATGAAATATTGCCTTGGTATCTCTCTCTCTCTCTTTTTTTAATTTTAAAAATTTATTTTAATTGGAGGCTAATTACTTTACAATATTGTATTGGTTTTGCCATACATCAACATGAATCCACCATGGGTGTACACATGTTCCCTAATTTTCTTGAAGAGATCTCCAGTCTCTCCCATTCTATCGCTTTCCTCTATTTCTTTGCATTGATCACTGAGGAAAGCTTTCTTATCTCTCCTTGCTATTCTTTGGAACTCTACATTCAAATGGGTATATCTTTTCTTTTCTCCTTTGCTTTTCACTTCTCTTCTTTTCACAACTATTGTAAGGCCTCCTCAGGCAGCCATTTTGCTTTTTTGCTTTTCTTTTTCTTGGGGATGGTCTTGATTCCTCTCTCCTGTACATTGTCATGAACAGGCTATGCCACTGCCAATGTGCGGGAATAAATTATAATGAGACATGAAAACTCTGACTCAAGAAATCCTTAATTTTTTACATTTCTGTAAAGGATATTTGTCTTCTTATTGTTGCTTATCAATTTTTGTTGCTTATCAATTTTTCAGAGTATTTTGTATTTCTTTTCTTATTTAGATCTTTGCATAGGAGATAACCTAACATCAGAATGTTATTTCTATTAACTAGAAATTAGGTAGCTTTTTAAAATTGTTCTCAGAACCCATTTTCCATGACTCTGGGAAGGAGTAAATAACATTTACCAGGCAAAGGTGTCTCTAAGCCTCCAAGGTATTAAGTACTCTATGCAATTTTTAAAAAATCATCATAATCTTATTATCATATGAATGAAATGGTTTGGGCCTGCCTTTTCAAGACAAGTACATTAGCTACATTCTCAACCAAACTGTTGCCTTTAAAGCCTTTCCCCACCCGCACACAATAAAATGAAAAGGAAATTCTGGAGCAGTCTCTGCCAGAACGTGAATCATTGCATTGTCTGACCAAATTCCCAAGATATTACTAGAACTCTTTCCTCAGTTCAAATCATTTTTTGATCTCTTGGGGAGTGAGATTGGAAAATTTTAGTGTGAAATGTGATTGACACCCAATGTCTAATTTTGGTTAAAATTTTGGAAGTGAAATTACACTGAATTATCATACAATAAGATAATACTAAATAAGTGACTTTTATCTAAAAGGATATGCAATGAATGATCCATTTTTATGATACATTTTGGATTTTTAATATGTTTCTTAAAAGTAATTAGTAGAGAAAATATTCTTCATATTAAAAGATCAATGTTTTAAGTATTTATGGAAAATACAGCAATGCTGAAAAATTAAATTAAAAAGATGAGTTAACCTGAATACATATTCTGAAATTAAAATCTCTTCTTTTAGATATATAGAAAATAATTTTAAGAGAAAGAAACTTGTTACAAATGTAGGAATATAAAAATTACAACAATTTATTAAATAAATCATAGAGTCATAGCTCCCAAAACAGTAAAACTGATATAGATTTGTAATAAGTGACTAGTTCCTAAAAGTTAAAATAATTTTGTTTCCTCAAATTTATAACAAATTCAATCTTATAAATGAATCTGCAGTCTTACGGGCCAGAAAGATCAAGTCAAATTTTATTTGGGCAAATATCACTCGTTAGATATAATAAAATCGTAGATGCTTCAAAAATTCAGATTAAATCTATTAATACTTCTGAAAGCTCAGTTACGTGAATCTAAGGTTTCGAGAAGGGCTTCCCAAGTGGTTCTAATGGTAAAGAACCCACCTGCCAATGCAGGAGACTTAAGAGATGTGGGTACAGTCCCTGGGTTGGGAAGATCCCCTGGACGAGGGCATAGCAATACACTCCAGTATTCTTGCCTGGAGAATCCCATGGATAGAGCACCCTGATGGACTAGATAGAGTCCATAGCGTTGCAAAGAGTAGGACATGACAGAAGCAACTTAACACAACACACAGAAGTATAAAGCTTCAAGAATATGTCTAAATAAATAGTTCTTGCACATTTTCTTCCATTTAAATATATAGCTTACTAAACAAAGGATTTTCTGTTTAGCATAATATCCTAAAGTATATTCTACTCAGTTCATTTTTAAATACCCAAGTTAAAATGCATTTTGGGAGAAATAAGTAAAAAAAAAAAAAAAAAAAAAAAAAAACTTTAAAGACACATTTTAAGCTTATTACCCTGCTATATAAAATGCTTTAGAATAGGTCAATTTAATAAATGGATTTATTTTTCAAATATTATATTTTCTAGTGCAAAAATCATAACTCAGAAAGAAAAATCTATATATTGGGAGAAAATAGCCTTTATTCTACAAATGAAAATCACTCTTACTAATGTTTTAAATCTTTTTACTATGTGATTATGATATATTCCTGAGAATATCATAAAATATTCTGTAGCTTTTCTTTTGCTTAATATTACAAATAAGCATTATACAATTTATAAACTATTTCCAAATATTATTTTAACAATATTTAAAATTTTAATGCACATATTTAGTGGCTACATATAATTATACACACGCACTATCAATTTGCAATACCCACTATTTAAATATGAGAAGAGAAAACATTCCTTTGTTTAGGAAAACACAAAAAGAAAATTGAAATATATAAAGAAAAAACTTCACTTTGCATTGTGATTCATAGGGACTTTTTTTATGCAGAGAATTCAGATGGTATACGTTTGAGAGATTCTGAGAAAGGTTCCTCATACACACTATCTAGAGCTACTCAGATCTGGAAACAAGCAGTATCATGTACTTCAAGGTTGGACACTAAGACCTTTAATCCCCTGTCTCCCAATACATATTCTTTCAGGCCCACAATATGCTCATCCCTCCAACAGCCACTTTGTTTATTGTTTTGATTTTATGCAGTGCTTGAGCTTACCAAGTGGCGCTGGTGGTAAAGAACCCGCCTGCCAATGAAGGAAACACAAGAAATGTGTGGATGCCTTACTCAGTAAATTGCCATAACATGTATCTAAATTTCTAATCTGGTGATAGTATCCTTCAAGGTACTAAAATAAATAAATAAGTGATATATAAGAAGCAATCTCACCATTCAGAAAGAGACAGTACATGAGTCCATCGGCCCTTTTATGTGAGTTTTGTAATGAAATCTCATCTCTCATCCTTTTCCAATGTATGTAAATGGAGTTTTATTCTATGTAAAAATGAAGTTAAGTGATTTTCCCAATATTCTATAGTGTGATTCTATCAAACTTTCTTTTTTTTAATTTATTTATTTTTTAATTGAAGGATAATTGCTTTACAGAATTTTGTTGTTTTCTGTCAAACTTCAACATGAGTCAGCCATAGGTATACATATATCCCCTCCCTCTTGATCCTCCCTCCCATTTCCTTCCCATCCCACCCCTCTAGGTTGATGCAGAGCCCCTGTTTGAGTTTCCTGAGCTATACAGCAAATTCCCATTGGGTATCTATTTTACATATGGTAATGTAAGTTTCCATGTTACTCTTTCCATACATCTCACCCTCTCCTCCCCTCTCCCCGTGTCCATAAGTCTATTCTCTATGTCTGTTTCTCCACTGCTGCCCTGTAAATAAATTATTTGGTACCATCTTTCTAGATTCTGTATGTATGAATTAGTATATGATATTTATCTTTCTCTTTCTGACTTACTTCACTCTTTATAATTGGCTCTAAGTTCATCCACCTCATTAAAACTGACTCAAATTAATTTCTTCTTATGGCTGAGTAATATTCCATTGTGTATATGTACCACAATGTCTTTACCCATTCATCTGTCGATAGACATCTACATCACTTCCATGTTCTAGCTATTGTAAATAGTGCTTCAATGCATAATGGGATACATGTGCCTTTTTCAATTTTTGTTTCCTCAGGGTAGGAGAGGGATTTCTGGGTCATATGGTGGTTTTATTCCTAGTTTGTTTGTTTTTTTTTAAGGAATCTTCATATTGTCTTCCATAGTGGCTGTATCAATTTATATTTCCACCAACAGTGCAAGAGGGCTACCTTTTCTCTACACCTTCTCCAGCACAGCCTCTTCAATAAGTGGTGCTGGGAAAACTGGACAGTTACATGTAAAAGAATGAATTTAGAACACTTCCTAACACAATACACATAGATAAATTCAAAATGGATTAAAGACCTAAATGTAAGACCAGAAACTATAAAACTCTTAGAGGAAAACATAGGCAGAACACTTGATGACATAAATCAAAGCAAGATCCTCTGTGACCCACCTCCTAGAGTAATAGAAATACAAACAAAAGTAAACAAGTGGGACCTGATTAAACTTAAAAGCTTTTGCACAGCAAAGGAAAATATAAGCAAGGTGAAAAGACAACCCTCAGAATGGGAGAAAAATAATAGCAAATGAAGCAAAGGATTAATTTGAAAAAAGGAATCCTGACAAAGGATTAATTTCCAAAATATGCAAGCAGCTCATACAATTCAATGCCAGAAAAGCAAACAAGCCAAGCAAAAAGTGGGAAAAAGACCTAAACAGACATTTCTCCAAAGAAGACATACAGATGGCTAACAAACACATGAAAAGATGCTCAACATCATTCATTATTAAAGAAATGCAAATCAAAGCTACAATGAGATATCACCTCACACAGGTCAAAATGGCCGTCATCAAAAAGTCTATAAACAATAAATTATCCTGTCAAACTTTCTAATTCCCCTGTCAGGGCTGACTCTATGCTAATTCTTTCAACATCCTATTTCTTTCTGCCAAACTTATAATTCAACTATGATATATTTCTTTTAAGGTTAACATAGAAATCAATATAGATAAGAAATCTTCAGGTAGATTAACTTCATGCTTTACTTAGAAATACCCTTCTGTCGCTTCTCAAGAACTCTGAGTAGCACAATTTCCAGCACCAAGATTATTGCCTGTGAGTGAAGAGAGAGTGGCAGTATTAGGGAACTTGGAATTGAAGTCTGAGTTTTCCTCAACTTAGTACCTGTGTAACATCATGAAAGTCATGTAACTATGGACTTTGATTTTTTAAATACCAATGAGGGGTATTAATTAATATTCACTGAAATTTCATTAAGTGCCTATATTCTATGATTGTTTGTTTTTTGATTATTGCAATTATAACCTCTGATGTAAGTTAACATGGAGTTATAATCATCCAAATACCAGTTTGTACTTTTTAATTTCTGAGCAAAACAGAGCTTTTTAAATTAATATTTAAAACCACTGTTGTTCATGTCTTTGGTGAAGTGGAGCAATAAGAAGAAAGAGTCAAGGAAGTCCCCAGCAGTCTTTCTTTTTATGAGGTGTGAGCCTCTTTTATTTGAGTTTCAAAAAACATTGCTGCTACAACAATATTTAACTTGGCAGTCTGGAAATTTCTGATTCTTAATGCATTAATTTTGAAAATTAGCACATTAAAGTAATGTTTTATTATGTGAAAATATATGTATATTGCAATTAACATGGTTTGAAACTAAGCTCTGGAGTTAGACTGGCTGAGATGGATCACCAAATTCAACACTTTTTACAGTGCAACCTTCAGTGAGATTAGAAATGCTTTTATATGTATTTAATCTTTTTATCAGTTAGTCAAGTCTCCAGGTATAATTTACAAACAATAAGTTCACACTTTTTGGATGTATATTTTTATGAATCGACAAGTGCCTGAATTCTGGGTCTTCCTTATAATCAAGATATACAATAATTCCTTCACTCCTCATGTTCTCTTTGTGAAAGACTCCATTCACTTAAAATTCAAAAAATTTCAAACTAGATTTATAGTTACAAAAAGCAATTCATTGGTGGCATAGAATATGAGTTATGTTGGTGGTTGTGGGACAGTACTGATTTGCATAAATAAATAATAATGTTGGACTCCACAACTCTGCAAGTTTAGAGGTCATGGTCCTTAGAAAGGGAAGCCCTTCTACTAGGGTAAATAGCTAGTTAATGAACTTGGAACTCGTACTACCGCTGGTCACTTTAGGCTTCTAATACCAAAAGCTACAAGACAGGGAAAGAAGTTCCTTTCTAGAAGGGATAGTTTATATATATATATATATATATATATATATATGAGTAATTTATATGCTGTAACTTTATTAAAAATAAAAGTAAGTTTATTAAAAAATAAAATTCAGACAGCAGAAAATTATAGATAAAATATTCTTAAATAAAATACAGAGTATTATCATGTGCTACCAAAAAGAAATTTAGCATAATTACAAAGAAACCTGTCATCAAGGGTTTGACATTATAGATTTTTATTGCTACTATAATATCTTAAGACATAGTAAAAAAGACACACAAACTCCCAGATTTAAACTCTCCTGCATAATATGGAAAGAGTGAAGAAAAGGTCTGAAATAAATAATTCACAGTATTATGTGGGATCAAGTTAGATTTTATATATTTCTTGGCATTTTGCTAAGATCAACTATAATATGAGGACTTCCCAGGTAGCAAAGTGGTAAACAATCCACTTGCCAATGCAGGAGACCCAAGAGACATAATTTGATCCCTGGGTCAGGAAGATGCCCTGGAGTAAGAAATGGCAACCTGCTCCAGTATGCTTGCCTAAAAAAATTTCATGAACAGAGGAACCTGGTGGGCTAAAATTCATGAGGTCACAGAGTCAGACATGACTGAATGACTGAGCACAGTATATATATATATATATATATATATATATATATATATATATATATGTGTGTGTGTGTTTGAAAATTGCAAAGTGCAATATAAATGTAAGATATTACCATCTTCCTCATTAATTACACTTTGAAAGATTATCCTTTAACAATGAAATTCACCAAATTTTCACACAACAGCAATCAAGATTGTCAATAAGAATAGCACCAGCCATGATGATCTCTTTGTCAGTGATCCAAGAAAAGAAAAACAACAAACATTTGGGACTCTGGGTTTAGAATGAAACAAATACGTGATTTAGACTGACACTCCTCATTGGGCTTTCCAGGAGCAATAAAATTTGACAGCCAAGTCGTATGTGTCAACTGAAATTAGACCTACTCAGAGTCTGTGAGCATAGCTTTCTGTCAAATCATGTTTTTCTCTATGCTGTCAAATTTTTTCCCTATGTATATAACTGTTCATCATAGTCATCATTATCAACATTGTCATTGCCAACAAGTAATTATTACTACTATTATTTGTGAGATACCTAATTTTACATATGCTTTGTATGGATTATATAATTTTATTTCTAGAGTGATGACATGCAAGTTTTCTCAAGTTTCCATTGTTCATCACATTTACATATATCAACTATTTCAACCTCAATACTACTGACATTTTGGGGTAGATAAGTCTTTGCTGTTGCGGGAGAGGCTGTTCTGTGTCTGTAGAATGTTTAACAGCATCTGTGGCCTTTACCCACTAAATGCTATTAACACCTCTACCAAATTGTGACAGTCAGTAATGTCCATCGTTACTGCCAACTACCCACAGGGAAGAGGGTATGTAAATTCTAATCCTCCTACCTCACACTTGGTTGGGAACCCTGCTGAAGCCATTAAAGCAGCCACAACCTAATGCCAATTAGGTTTCATGAAACATATATTTTACTTTTAGTCAAAAGATCCAGGCTTGATTACCAATTTTGCCATTATAGTATCTTTTGATCTAGGATGAATAATTCAATTAAGTCCTTATTTTTTGTCTATGAAGCGAGAATAATAACATACCTTCCTGTGAATGAGAGTCACTTTTCAGTTTTAACACAAATTTGTTTATGTTACCATAATACTTAAAGTAAGCCTTTGCCTTACTTTACCTATGGTCATTTTTCAGTTACTAAGTCATGTCCAACACTTCTCAACTCCATGCAGAGGAGCCTGAAGCACACCAGGCTCCTCTTTCCTCCACTATCTCCCAGAGTTGCTCAAATTCATGTCCATGAAGTCAGTGATGCCATCCAACCATCTCATCCTCTGTCACCCTCTTCTCCTCCTGCCCTCAATCTTTCCCAGCATCAGGGTATTTTCAAGTGAGTTGACTCTTCACCTCAAGTGGCCAAAGTACTGGAGCTTCAGCTTCAACAACAATCCTTCCAGTGAATACGCTGGGTTGATTTCCTTAGGGATTGACTGATATGATCTCCTAGAAGTTCGAGGGGTTCTCAAGAGTCTTCAGCACAATTTTAAAGCATCAGTTCTTTACCTATTACTTTATAATAAATCAAAATGTCTATTCTGTTTGTAAAATATTTCTCAATAGCAATTAACTTGCTCATTTTAAAAAAATGATTTGTTCATTTGTTTTTATTACCATCAAACACATTAGAATGTTAAATGCTTTAAGGGGAACATTAGCTGTCTAGGTAAACAGGTTGTGCACAGTACCTTACACGTGAGAAGTGGTTACATGGAAAATGCTTAATATATATTTAGTGTGTAATGACTTTTTGTAAAAATCTGTGGGAAAGTAACAGAGTACTTATTACTACATTGTTGATGCTCATTAAATGGCACTTCTTTCTTCTCTTGCATTTTAAAGAAGAATGTGCCTCAAAATTATCTACTTGGTGGAGAAAGCATGTAACAATCTGGAATAGGTTATGAGTTTGTTGTTGTTGTTAAGTCGCTCAGTTGTCTCTGACTCTTTGTGACCCCATGGACTGCAGCACACCAGGCTTCCCTGTTCACCATCTCCTGAAGCTTGCTCAAGCTCATGTCCATCTAGTCAGTGATGCCATCCAACCATCTCATCCTCTGTCATCCCCTTCTCCTCCTGCCTTCAAACTTTCGCAGCATCAAGGTCTTTTCTTGACATGAGATGTGTTCAGTTCAGTAGCTCAGATGTGTCCAACTCTTTGCAACCCCATGAATAGCAGCATGCCAGGGCTCCCTGTCCATGACCAACTCCCGGAGTTCATTCAAACTCACGTCCATCGAGTCAGTGATGCCATCCAGCCATCTCATCCTCTGTCGTCCGCTTCTCCTCCTGCCCCCAATCCCTCCCAGCATCAGAGTCTTTTCCAGTGAGTCAACTCTTCGCATGAGGTGGCCATAGTACTGGAGTTTCAGCCTTAGCATCATTCCTTCCAAAGAAATCCTAGGGCTGATCTCCTTTAGAATGGACTGGTTGGATCTCCTTGCAGTCCAAGGGACTCTTAAGAGTCTTCTCCAACACCACAGTTCAAAAGCATCAATTCTTGGGTGCTCAGCTTTCTTCATAGTCCAACTCTCACATCCATATATGACCACTGGAAAAACCATAGCCTTGACTAGATGGACCTTTGTTGGCAAAGCAATGTCTCTGTTTCTGAATATGCTATTTCAGTTCGGTTCAGTTCAGTTCAGTCACTCAGTCGTGTGCGAGGCTTTGCGACCCCATGAATTGCAGCACGCCAGGCTTCCTTGTCCATCACCAACTCCCGGAGTTCACTCAGACTCACGTCCATCGAGTTAGTGATGCCATCCAGTCATCTCATCCTCTGTTGTCCCCTTCTCCTCCTGCCCCCAATCCCTCCCAGCATCAGAGTCTTTTCCAATGAGTCAACTCTTCACATGAGGTGGCCAAAGTACTGGAGTTTCAGCTTTAGCATCATTCCTTCCAAAGAAATCCCAGGGCTGATCTCCTTCAGAATGGACTGGTTGGATCTCCTTGCAGTCCAAGGGACTCTCAAGAGTCTTTTCCAACACCACAGTTCAGAAGCATCAATTCTTCGGTGCTCAGCCTTCTTCACAGTCCAACTCTCACATCCATACATGACCACAAGAAAAACCATAGGAATCAGCAAACTAAAATGGACTGGAATGGGTGAATTTAACTCAGATGACCATTATATCTACTACTGTGGGCAGGAATCCTTCAGAAGAAATGGAGTAGCCATCATGATCAACAAAAGAGACCAAAATGCAGTATTTGGGTGCAATCTCAAAAATGACAGAATGATCTCTGTTCGTTTCCAAGGCAAACTATTCAATATCACAGTAATCCAAGTCTATGCCCCAACCAGTAATGCTGAAGAAGCTGAAGTTGAACGGTTCTATGAAGACCTATAAGACCTTTTAGAACTAATACCCAAAAAGGATGTCCTTTTCATTATAGGGGACTGGAGTGCAAAAGTAGGAAGTCAAGAAACACCTGGAGTAACAGGCAAATTTGGCCTTGGAATACGGAATGAAGCAGGGCAAAGACTAATAGGGTTTTGCCAAGAAAATGCACTGGTCATAGCAAACACCCTCTTTCAACAACACAAGAGAAGACTATACATGGACATCAGCAGATGGTCAACACCAAAATCAGATTGATTATATTCTTTGCAGTCAAAGATGGAGAAGCTCTATACAGTCAGCAAAAACAAGACTGGGAGCTGACTGTGGCTCAGATAATGAACTCCTTATTACCAAATTCAGACTTAAATTGAAGAAAGTAGGGAAAACCACTAGACCATTCAGGTATGACCTAAATCAAATCCCTTATGATTATACAGTGGAAGTAAGAAATAGATTTCAGGGCCTAGATCTGATAGATAGAGTGCCTGATGAACTATGGACTGAGGTTCGTGACATTGTACAGGATGAAGACCATCCCCGTGGAAAAGAAATGCAAAAAAGCAAAATGGCTCTCTGGGGAGGCCTTACAAATAGCTGTGAAAAGAAGAGAAGTGAAAAGCAAAGGAGAAAAGGAAAGATATAAGCATCTGAATGCAGATCCAAAGAATATGCTATCTAGGTTGGTCATAACTTTCCTTCCAAGGAGCAAGCATCTTTCAATTTCATGGGCATATATAAATCTGTGTTGTTTTAAGCTGTCAATATTGTAATACCTTGTTATACCAGCAATATGAACTGTAAAAGACAGTACCCAGCATCTATGTTTTAGCTTTTGTTTATTCTTCTTCTCTTTAATAGGAAATAATGCAAGTTGTAGTATATAGAAATTATATGTTGTTTGTAATCCAGTTGTGTAATGTAATCATTCTGTCCATTTAATCAGTAAATATAGTTGAGTGATTGCTAAGTACCATCATTCACTACTTACAGAATACAGAAAATATTTAAGACAGAGGCACTTTCCTGTATAAATTTAGATTCAATGGAGACAGGAAATAAACATTTTAAAAGATATTTTTAAACTCTGTCAGATACAATAACAGACGTATCTTGAAAACCCTACAGGGACATATAACTTCCTCAGGACATTCTTTTTGAGAAAATAGAAATACAACTGGCTCACCATTGTTAGTACATCCTTATTAAGCTCATTGAAATGCTGAGTAAAATCTTTTCAAAGAGAATTAAATTTATTCACACAAGGAAAGAAACATCTCTTTTCAAGAGGCTTTAAGTCTAGTCTCCTTAATAGGGAAACCAAGATTAAAAGAGGTGAAAAAATGATGAGAATGACCTTTTTAGTTCTAATCACACAAATAAATCAGTGCAATGGTGATGAATTCATTAATTTTGATTAAACATGGAACTATGAAGTCATTTGAATTAATTCAGTAATCACCCTCAAGAAGAGGTGCTTTAGAGCTTGATATCAAGTAGTCCCTTAATTTGCACTTTGACCCAGTCTTTGGGAAATATGTACAAAGATCTTCAAGTGAGTTGATTTTGTATACAGAAGGATCAAGTCATGGAATTGAACACCTAAGGTCTGTGGTCCTGAGAGGGGATGAGTTGTTGATCAGAAGCTTTAACCATGATTATAAACCTATTTCCTTTAGGGAAAAAAAAAATGTTTTAGGATTAAAATTTGCAGGAACATAAGCTAGTAGTAATAGTAGAAACTGCTAGCTATTTCTCATAGAATTTTATTCAGTTATATAAAAAATACTGTACTCATAACTGATATGGCTTTCCCAGTCACTATGTTGGAAGACTTACACCTATTGTGCTAGGAGTGCCACAGTGTCAGAGGATTCTCACAAGTTCTTATAGCAAATCAGAGTAGGAGAAGACCTAAGATGAACTTGCAAAGTATACATTTTCATCTCACTTTTAACTTCCTTGGGTTCCATTGATAAATTATCATAACAAAAAATGGAAACATAATTTTCATATTGAACAGTCAAAAGTTTTCTATAAAGAAGTAGTTCAAAAAGTGCAAGTTATTTACAATCATGTTTATAATAAGACATAGAACTCTTAATTGAATATATCATGGAAAAACATTCATTAATTAAAGTACTTCATTGAATTAATCATTCCATGTGTTACCTGGTTCATAAGTAGGCTGAAATGAAGTTGAATGGGATATATGCACACAATTCGAAACAATAGACTCCTTTGCAAACTATTGTTTTCAAGTCAGGATAAAAAGCACAGTAAGCCAGTGGTGTTAGGGAGTAAAGCTTATTTTTCTCTCTTATTCTAGAATGCAGATTTTTGACTGTACTGCCAGGCAGAGATCACTCTCAGCAGGGCATTGTTGATTTAAGAACAAAAAGAGAGACTCTTTAAAATGGGATTTTAAATACAGTCAAATAGATTTTTAAAGACAACCCCAACTCTAAAACATTCACATACATACAACACTGTTCAGTAGTGTGTTCTGTTGCTGGGCTGTGCAGGAGTAGTGTCTGTATCAGTTACAAAGGCTATTAGGATTCTGCTATACCCTTTCAGTTCCTCAAATTAATGCGCTCCATTAACCAGGGTGCCAAGCAACCAAGTAATCTCTTTTGTGATATAATCTGGACCCCTGTGTTTTCTATACCATTCATTCCTTGCTGTTCTGGGCTAAAACTGTAGGTATACATTTTAGCACTCTTATTGCCTGGAATTCATATGCTACAAAGTTCTCAGTCTTCGTGTACAGTTTATATCAACTGATTTCTATTGAAGATTTTGCTCTTCATTAATACTTTAATAGAATGTATGCATATATAAGGGATTCTCAGGTGACTCAGTGGTAAAGAATCTGCTTGCCAAGCAGGAGCCACAGGAGATGAAGATTCGATCCCTGGGTTGAGAAACTCCCCTGGAGTAGGAAATGGCAACCCACTCCAGTATTCTTGCCTGGGAAATGCCATGGACAGAGGAGGCTGGTGGGGTACAGTCTGTGGGGTCAATAAGAGTCAGACATGACTGAACAAACATGAAGGTAGCCATAATACTTTTTATCTTGTTTGCTTGGCCTTTTATTTATTTATTTATTATTTATATATATATATATATATATATTTTTTTTAATTTTATTTTACTTGTAAACCTGAAACACTAAAAACTCATTAGGTTTAGCACTTGTTTCTTCCTATATTCTGCCAGTAAGATTTCCTCTTACTTAGCAATGGGGTGCTAATATTATTTATTTCTCTCTTTCAGATGCATTCACTTCAGGCTACGAATCCTTCTTGAAGATCAGAACCCTGTTGTGCATCATTTTAACACTTCCTTTGTAGCAGTACTTTGCCCGTGGAAGCAATCCTTAGAACTTCAACAATCCAGCAACATCTAATCCAAGATCTTTCCTTATAAATGGGGTGAACACTTGTTTTATCTGGTGGTAAATATTTTAAAATGTTATTGTTATATGTTCATCTATATACATATATTTGCTTTCCAACTTTTAAAGAAATATTTCTAATGTCAAGGAAAATAAATGCTGGGAGATATAACTATAGGGTTATGAGCCCTAAATAACTCAGCATAAGTAGTTCTATTATTTTTTTAAATCATGTTTCATTTTTCTCCATAAATTTTTATTGGTTTATTGGATTATCATAGTTTATCTTTAGTTTTTTTGAAGTCAATATGCATATTAACATAGATAATAACCCTATTAAAAATATTCTGACACATTAAAACAGTAAGGAAGATTTTATTCAAGATTTGCAGTAGGTGTCAAGACACCATCACAACAAGGGAGAAACATGGGGTTCGACTCCAAGTGCAAGAACAATGGGGATTTCCAGTTGAGGAGCAGGTTGTGGGGGTCTGTGGATATACAGTTGCTAAGAGGAGACATCAACACAATTTCTAACACAATTCCTGCTGGAGGCAGGCCAGGGTGATCAGCTATCACTTGGGGGATGGTGGGATATGAGAAGTGTTATCAGATATTAACTATGATCAGAAATTAAATATGACAGGATTCTCTTTCAAATAATTTAGCAGGATTTTTTTTACTAAAACTGAACTCTGAAAGGAAAAGCATGAACAAAGAAGCTCAAATTTGAGACCTAGTTTAGAAGAGGGCTCAGAAGAGCCTGACCAAAGTTTTGTCAACTGACTAAAAATTGTCTAAAGTTTTTGTCAGTTTAAGAGTTCTTTTTTTTTTCCTTTACCAAGTAAATTATTTCATTATTTTCTTCCTTTTATGCTATTCAAGAAATACTTGCTTTCTCACTACTTTTGAACATACCAGATATGCCACCTACTCAGATCCCTTTTGCTTGCTCTTCCTTTTCCTAAAATTCTTTCTTCACATATTTATATACTTTGTTCCTTTACTTCTATTGAATCTCTACTAAAATATCAACTTTCTTAGATTGAAATAACCTAAAATTACAAGTGGTTCACCTACGGCCTACATTTCTCCTCCCTTTCTTCTGTTTTATATTTCTCCTTAACAACTAAAATTATACATGTATAATATAATACATGTATGATATACATTTAATACATATTTATTGTATGTGTGTTTATTTCTCCTATCTTTTTACCCATTTGTGTGAAAGCATCTTAAGGGTGAAGGTTTGGGACTGTTTTATTCTGTTTTGTAGTCCTAGCACTTAGATCTGTACTTAGCACTGTCTGATAAAGTATTCCATAAATATTTGTTAATGAGTGAACAGATAAAGCCTGGGTGTTTTATTTCCTTCAGGGTAGTTATTTAGAAGCTTATACCCTAACTCCTATTATTATTCTTTCACATAGAATTTGCTTTGGAATTGCATTCATAGACCATGCTGTATAATTTTAATATTTAATGGTGGGAGCGATCTTCAACTCTAAAAGTACATGTACTTTTATAGAAGCATAAAATCTAGAATAATTAAATCTAGATAATTAAAGCATATATTTATTCCAGTCTATATCTTTTGCAAATAAAACTCAGCATGATCATAAAGCATTGTGTTGCTTTAAAGTGAATCACGGAGAACTAGATTTACATTATCCCTTTCATCTAAAGTTACAAAGTTTGTGATCACTGATTTAGAGTCATACTTATGGACCCATATGTACCACTACTGATTCCCAAAGAACACAGTAAGGAACCAATGCTAATAAACTGTGGAAAATTAGAATTTAAACTGAAGTGTCAGTTTTTCAGCAAAAATTCAGCATATACCAGAAGTTTTGTGAATTCCCTTTTGGTTTCTAGAAATGCACAGAACAAAAATATTTACATAGAATTGTGATACTCATTTTGTGGGCTCTCTGGAGAACTCAAATAAAGTAGTCATTATCTATTCATTAACTGATGTAGGTGGCCTGATCACATTGAAGAGGAGGCATCCAGGGCTAATCTATCCATAATTCATTTTTATATAGGAATTATTTCTTCTTTTCCAAAACAAGATGGAAAATATTGAACAAATAGAAGATAATATGTACCTTCAAATCATCTCATCTCACTCATATTTATCCATAAAAATTAATAATTCAGTTTAAACTAATTAGACAAGCAAATAAATGTCATATATCTTTGGGAATTGACATATTTTCTGATAGAAAATCTGTAAGATAATTTTATGACATTTATAGAAGCTTGTTAATTTTAAAAGATTAAAATACTCATTGTACATGTGAAATTATTAATTTTCTTACTCCTTTTTCCATTCTTACTATAACCAAAATGATACCTTATTGGCCATTATGTGCAATCCAATCTCTTGGCAAGCTACCCTTTGAAAAGCTAGTAGGAATGCTTTTAATGTTTTCCTGGGATTTCTTTCTTTTTTTTAAATGAGTGGCTTTATAAAGTGAACATTTTTTACAATTTTTTAAATTAATTTATTTATTTTTGGTTGTGCTGAGTCTTCATTGATGCATGGGCATGAATTGCAGCATGCCAGGCCTCCCTGTCCATCACCAACTCTTGGAGTTCATTCAAACTCACATCCATGAAGTAGGTGATGCCATCCAGCCATCTCATCCTCTGTCGTCCCCTTCTCCTCCTGCCCCCAGTCCCTCCCAGAATCAGAGTCTTTTCCAATGAGTCAACTCTTTGCATGAGGTGTCCAAAGTACTGGAGCTTCAGCTTCAGCATCATTCCTTCCAAAGAACACCCAGGGCTGAGCTCCTTCAGAATGAACTGGTTGGATCTCCTTGCAGTCCAAGGGACTCTCAAGAGTCTTCTCCAACACCACAGTTCAAAAGCATCAAATCTTTGGCACTCAGCTTTCTTCACAGTCCAACTCTCACATCCATACATGACCACTGGGAAAACAATAGCCTTGACTAAACGGACCTTTGTTGGCAAAGTAATGTCTCTGCTTTTCAATATGCTATCTAGGTTGGTCATTACTTTCCTTCCAAGGAGTAAGCATAGTTTAATTTCATGGCTGCAGTCACCATCTGCAATGATTTTGGAGCCCCAAAAATAAAGTCTGACACTGTTTCCACTGTTTCCCAATCTATCTGCCATGAAGTGATGGGACCAGATGCCATGATCTTTGTTTTCTGAATGTTGAGCTTTAAGCCAACTTTTTCACTCTCCTCTTTCACTTTCATCAAGAGGCTTTTTAGTTTGTCTTCACTTTTTGCCATAAGGGTGGTGTCACTGCATATCTGAGGTTATTAATATTTCTTCCGGCAATCTTGATTCCAGCTTGTGCTTCTTCTAGCCCAGCGTGTCTCATAATTTACTCTGCATATAAGTTAAATAAGCAGGGTGACAATATACAGCCTTGACGTAATCCTTTTCCTATTTGGGACCAGCCTGTTGTTCCATGTCCAGTTCTAACTGTTGCTTCCTGACCTGCATATAGGTTTCTCAAGAGGCAGGTCAGGTGGTCTGGTATTCCCATCTCTTGAAGAATTTTCCACAGTTTATTGTTGTCCACACAGTCAAAGGCTTTGGCATAATCAATAAAGCAGAAATAGATGTTTTTCTGGAACTCTCTTCCTTTCCTCATGATCCAGCAGATGTTGGCAATTTGATCTCTTGTTCCTCTGCCTTTTCTAAAACTAGCTTGAACATCTGAAAGTTCACGGTTCATGTATTGCTGAAGCCTGGCTTGGAGAATTTTGACACAAAAAGGTCTAATTGAGAATAGTTTTTATTTACTGGGTTTCTGGATTTTAAATTTTAAACAATTTTCCAGATTACCAGTAATTTTATTTGTATTTGTGGGTTAGTTTTTAAACCTTTTGAAAATATTTAAATATGTTTATCTTTTTGTCACATAGCTTCTTTTTCTTTAATTTTTATTGGTGTGTGTTCAATTTACAATATTGTGTTAGTTTCAAATGTACAGCAAAATGAATTAGTTATATATCCACTCGATGAAATTAAAAGACACTTGTACCTTGGAAGAAAATCTATGACAAACTTAGACAGCATATTAAAAAGCAGAGATATCACTTTGCTGACAAAGTCTGTGTAGTCAAAGCTATGGTTTTTCCAGTAATCATGTATGGATGTGACAGTTGGACCATAAAGAAGACTGAGTACCAAAGAATTGATGCTTTCAAATTATGATGCTGGAGAAGACTCCTGAGAGTCCCTTGGACAGGAAGATAATCAAATCAGTTAATCATTAAGGAAACCAACCCTGATTATTAATTGGAAGGACTGACGCTGAAGTTGTACTTCAATACTTTGGCCAATACTTGGCCAACTGATGCATAGAACCAACTCATTGGGAAAGAACTTGATGCTGGGAAACACTGAGGCATGAGGAGAAGGGGAAAACAGAGGATGAGATGGTTTGATGGCATCATTGACTCAATGAACATGAGTTTGAGCCAACCTGGGGAGATAGTGAAGGACAGGGAAGTCGGCCATGCTGCAGTTCACAGGGTCACAGAATCAGACATGGCTTAGCAACTGAACAACAACAATTGCTAATGTTGGCAGGCTTTAGTTATATTGTTGGCTTCCCTGGTGGCTCAGATGGTAAAGCATCTGTCTACAATGCAAGAGACCCGGGTTCGAGCCCTGGGTTGGGAAGATCCCCTGGAGCAGGAAATGGCAATCCACTCCAGTACTATTGCCTGGAAAATCCCATGGACAGAGGAGCCTGGTAGGCCACAGTCTATGGGGTTGCAAAGAGTCAGACACGACTGAGCGACTTCACTTTCACTTTCAAATATGGCATTAACAGCAATGGTCTTATAATTTACAAGTCTGGCATAGGTTGGAAAGTTGGAAACCATTACACTATATTAATGCACAGAGGGAAGTATACATGCAACCAGTAAAATAACAGGATTTGAGAAAAACACATTGCCTAAAAACTAGAATTCATAAGGAAATGACGAAAACTTCTTGATGGTACAAAATAAGAGGTCAAAAGGGCCAGTTTGAGTTGACCAGATTATCATGAAGTAAAGGTTAGTTTAAAACTAAGTGTAATCCTGTGAGACAGAGTTGTGGCAAACAGAACTTTAGTACTTTCCTCTGGAAGCTTTCAGTTAATCACTTCTGATGCCTCATGATAATACACAGGTGGAACATAAGAGCCACTATCATCGTGGCTCAAACAGTATAACCATAATCCTCTTACATTGTTTTATTTGGGCAGGAAAATAAATGTACCTGATATAAGAATAATAACTAGTGACAGTGTAACAGTTTTTGCTGCCCACAACCAACCACAAATCCCAATGTAGTATTAAGTACAGTATTGAATACTTTATTTCTTGTTCACATATATTATGATATTAACATAATAGAAAGAATTGGTAAGTAGAATCTGAAAGTCACTTTTATATTCTTACACAAATTATACCATGCAACTGCAAATAAGCATATTCTATTCATGTATGTATGTTCAGTTGTGTCTAGCTTTTTGAAATCCCATGGACTGTAGCCCACCAGGCTCCTCTGTCTATGGGATTCCCAGGCAAGAATACTGGAGTGGGTTGTCATTTCCTCCTCCAGTGGGTCTTCATGACACTGGGATGGAACTCAAAGCATATTGTGTCCTATCGTAACTGACCATTATTATGGATTTATGATTACCTCCCTGGTAATAATGGTTTTAATGTTTATTTTCAACTTCTTCCTGAAATAATGTCTTTCATTTCTTAATACATTTGAAGTCTCATATCTTTCTCAGTTTCAAACTACCCCTGATTATTTTAGGTGCCTTTGCAGAATCATCAACTTCCATCTATCCATTTAATATTGGTGATTGGTGATTACTTGGTTTTAGGCTGTGTTCCTTTCTGACATGATTAATTAACACTGTGTAATCATAAGCATTTGTATGCAGGTCAGGAAGCAACATTTAGAACTGGACATGAAACAACAGACTGGTTCCCAATAGGAAAAGGAGTATGTCAAGGCTGTATATTGTCACCCTGCTTATTTAACTTATATGCAGAGTACATCATGAGAAATGCTGGGCTGGAAGAAGCACAAGCTGGAATCAAGATTGGCTGGAGAAATATCAATAACCTCAGATATGCAGATGACGCCACCCTTATGGCAGATAGTGAAGGGGAACTAAAGAGCCTCTTGATGAAGGTGAAAGAGGAGAGTGAAAAAGTTGGCTTAAAACTCAACATTCAGAAAATGAAGATCATGGCATCTGGTCCCATCACTTCATGGGAAATAGATGGGGAAACAGTGTCAGACTTTATTTTTGGGGGCTCCAAAATCACTTCAGATGGTGACTCCAGCCATGAAATTAAAATATGCTTACTCCTTGGAAGGAAAGTTATGACCAACCTAGATAGCATATTGAAAAGCAGAGACATTACTTTGCCAACCAAGGTCCGTCTAGTCAAGGCTATGGTTTTTCCTGTGGTCATGTATGGATGTGAGAGTTGGACTGTGAAGAAGGCTGAGCGCCGAAGAATTGATGCTTTTGAACTGTGGTGTTGGAGAAGACTCTTGAGAGTCCCTTGGACTGCAAGGAGATCCAACCAGTCCATTCTGAAGGAGATCAGCCCTGGGATTTCTTTGGAAGGACTGATGCTGAAGCTGAAACTGCAGTACTTTGGCCACCTCATGCGAAGAGTTGACTCATTAGAAAAGACCCTGATGCTGGGAAGAATTGGGGGCAGGAGGAGAAGGGGATGACAGAGGATGAGATGGCTGGATGGCATCACTGACTCGATGGATGTGAGTCTGAGTGAACTCCAGGAGTTGGTGATGGAAAGGGAGGCCTAGCGTGCTGCGATTCATGGGGTCACAAAGAGTCGGACATGACTGAGCAACTGAACTGAATGGAACTGAATCTTAGGCAAAATTATGGACTCAATTATATACAGTAATGGCTTCTAACTATATATATTCAACCCGAATCTCTAGACAAATACAGATATCCAACAAGTTCAAATCTGTAATCTTACTATTTTCTTTCTCTCTGTACCGTCTGTTCCTTCTCTTCTCCCACTTCCCCCTCTTCTTCCTCCTCTTCTCCTTTCTCTTTCTCCTCCTTCTTTTTCTTCTTTTCCCTAGTTTCTCTTTTTGTTATTTTTTTGACTACTTGGGTGTTTATTTACAATTTGTTTTGTCTCTACCATTGTCTCATTAAATATACATACTTTTACTAATTATGTTACTAATTGCCTTAGGATTTTTAATATGTATCCTTTACTTAACTTCAGTCTTCTAGGTTATACATGTAGTGCAAGAATTTACAACATTATTGTTGCATATATTCCTTCACATTTTTTGTGAAATTATGTATTTTATTTCTACATGTTATAAATTACTTTTTTTCAAAAATTTTTATTGAAGTGTAGTTGATTTGCAATATTGTGTTAATTTCTACTGTACATTAAAGTGAATCAGTTATACATATAAATGTATTCTTTCTCCATCCTCCTTTTCCATTATGTTTTATCATGGGATACTGAGTATAGTTCCCTGTGCAGTATAGTAGGACTTTGTTGTTTATCCATCCTATATGGCTTCCTGGATGGCTCAGCAAGTTAAGAGTCCAACTGTAATTCAGGAAACATGGGTTCAATCCCTGGGTTGGGAAAACACCATGGAAAAGGAAATGGGAACACATTCCAGTGTTCTTGCCTGGGAAATCCCATAGACAGAGGAGCCTGGTGGGGTACAGTCCATTGGGGTCTCAAGAGCTAGACATGATTGAGCACATAGCACATATAACAGTCTGTATTTGCTAATCTCAAACTCTCAATTCTTCCCTCCCCATCTCCCACCATCAGTAATGACAAGTTTGTTCTTTCCTCATCCTGATAAAGAGCATACACAAAATACTTACAACTAAGGTGACACTTAAAGGTTAAAAATTGGAATGCTTTTACTCTAATATTGGGTACAAAACAAATATCTGCTCCCAGTACTTCCATTTAATATAAAATCCTAACCAGTGCTTTAAAGCAAGAAAAGGAATAAAATCCATATACATTAGAAAGGAGTATAAAGTTGTCTTGGTTTACAGACTACTGAATAGAATGCAGAGTTCCAAAGAATAGCATGAAGAGATAAGAAAGGTTTCTTCAGCGATCAATGCAAAGAAATAGAGGAAAACAACAGAATGGGAAAGACTAGAGATCTCTTCAAGAAAATTAGAGATACCAAGGGAACATTTCATGCAAAGATGGGCTCGATAAAGGAGAGAAATGGTATGCACCTAACAGAAGCAGAAGATATTAAGAAGAGGTGGCAAGAATACAGAGAAGAACTGTACAAAAAAGATCTTCACGACCCAGATAATCATGATGATGTGATCACTCACCTAGAGCCAGACATACTGAAATGTGAAGTCAAGTGGGCCTTAGGAAGCATCAATATGAACAAAGCTAGTGGAGGTGATGGAATTCCAGTTGAGCTATTTCAAATCCTGAAAGATGATGCTGTGAAAGTGCTGCACTCAATATGCCAGCAAATTTGGAAAATTCAGCAGTGGCCATAGGACTGGAAAAGGTCAGTTTTCATTCCAATCCGAAAGAAAGGCAATGCCAAAGAATGCTCAAGTTCAGTTTAGTTCAGTCGCTCAGTAGTATCCTACTCTTTGCAACCCCATGAATCACAGCACGCCAGGCCTCCCTGTCCATCACCAACTCCCGGAGTTCACCCAGACTCACGTCCATCGAGTCAGTGATGCCATCCAGCCATCTCATCCTCTGTCATCCCCTTCTCCTCCTGCCCCCAATCCTTCCCAGCATCAGAGTCTTTTCCAGTGAGTCAACTCTTCACATGAGGTGGCCAGAGTACTGGAGTTTCAGCTTTAGCATCATTCCTTCCAAAGAAATCCCAGGCTGATCTCCTTCAGAATGCTCAAACTACCGCACAATTGCACTCATCTCACACGCTAGTCAAGTAATGCTCAAAACTCTCCAAGCCAGGCTTCAGTAATACGTGAACTGTGAATTTCCAGATGTTCAAGCTGGTTTTAGAAAAGGCAGAGGAACCAGAGATCAAATTGCCAATATCTGCTTGGTCATCGAAAAAGCAAGAGAGGTCCAGAAAAACATCTATTACTGCTTTATTGACTATGCCAAAACCTTTGACTGTGTGGATCACAATAAACTGGAAAATTCTGAAAGAGATGGAAATACCAGACCATCTGACCTGTCTCTTGAGAAACCTGTATGCAGGTCAGGAAGCAACAGTTAGAACTGGACAAGGAACAACATATATTCCAAATAGGAATTTGGAACATATGTTCCAAATAGGAAAAGAAGTACATCAAAGCTCTATATTGTCACCCTGCTTATTTAACTTATATGCAGAGTACATCATGAGAAACACGGGGCTGGAAGAAGCACAAGCTAGAATTAAGATTGCCAGGAGAAATATCAATAACCTCAGATATGCAGATGATACCACCCTTACGGCAGAAAGTGAAGAGGAACTAAAAAGCCTCTTGATGAAAGTGAAAGAGGAGAGTGAAAAAGTTGGCTTAAAGCTCAATATTCAGAAAATGAAGATCATGGCATCTGGTCCCATCACTTCATGGCAGATAAATTGGGAAACAGTGGAAACAGTGTCAGACTTTATTTTTGGGGGCTCCAAAATCATTGCAGATGGTGATTGCAGCCATGAAATTAAAAGACACTTACTCCTTGGAAGAAAATTTATGACCAACCTAGTTAGCATGTTAAAAAGCAGAGACATTACTTTGCCAACACAGGTCCATCTAGTCAAAGCTATTGTTTTTCCAGTAGTCATGTATGGATGTGAGACTTGGACGGTGACAAAAGCTGAACACTGAAGAATTGATGGTTTTGAACTGTGGTGTTGGAGAGGACTCTTGAGAGTCCTTTGGACTGCAAGGAGATCTAACCTGTCCATCTTAAAGGAGATCATTCCTGGGTGTTCATTGGAAGGACTGATGCTGAAGCTGAAACTCCTATACTTTGGCCACCTCATGTGAACAGTTGACTCATTGGAAAAGACCCTGATGCTGGGAAGAATTGGGGGCAGGAAGAGAAGGGGACGACAGAGGATGAGATGGCTGGATGGCATCACCAACTCGATGGACATGAGTTTTGGTAAACTCTGGGAGTTGGTGAGGGACAGGGAGGCCTGGCATGCTGCGGTTCATGGGGTCACAAAGAGTTGGACATGACTGAGCGACTGAACCGAACTGAATAGTTTATGTTTGAAAATCCCACAGGCTTCACAAGAAAAGGTACATGATTAGTGAAAGTGTAAATGAACTCCGCTCAGTCATGTCCAACTTTTTGCAACCCCATGGTTCAATCCATGGAATTCTCTGGGCAAGAATAATGGAGTGGGTAGCCTTTCCCTTCTCCAGGGGATCTTTCCAACTCAGGGATTGAACCTAGGTCTCCTACATTGCAGGCAGATTCTTTACCAGCTGAGCCACAAGGGAAACCCTTGTGAGTTAATTAACATGAGTTATTAGGGGGCTTTAATAAGTTGACAGAATACAAAATCAATATGTGAAGGCCAATTGTATCTATATATGCTAGCAATCTATATTTTAAAGTTGATATTAAAAATAAATACCCTTGGCAAAAAGAATCGACAAGAAACACAACGTCCTTAAAAATAATTTTATGAAAATATTTGTAAGACCTCTGTGCTGAAAACTTCCAAATTACCAAAATAAATAAGAAGAGCATAATTTGAGAAATACCTATGTGTAATGATCAAAACATACAATACTGTAAAGTTGTCTATTCTTTTCAAATTGCTGTACACATCATGGACTGTAGCCAGCCAGGCTCCTCTGTCCGTGAGATTTTCCAGGCAAGAATGCTGGAGTGGGTTGCATTTCCGTCTTGACCATGGATTGAACCCTGAGTCCTGCACTGCAGGCAGATTCTTTACTGACTGAGCTACCAGGGAAGCCTAGATTAAGCATATTTCCATTTAAATTTCTGGCAGGATTTTTGTAGAAATGAAGAAGCTATTTCTTAAAAGACCTTTTGCTGCATCTCTGCTTTACAACTCGGATTTTAAGGTAATCTATTTTAATCAAGATGATTTTAAAAACCTATGTTGCAATAGTAACAGAGCCTAACCTTCTGATAAAGAATAAACAGAGCAAAAGTAGTCTAATAACCATTATCCACAGGGTAGATATATTAACATTGTGTTTTTCTACAAACACAATATACGACAACACTAATGAAAAACAAAACAGTAGGCATATAGTTTACCCACAAAGTCATAAACATAAATCGTCTAGTAGATAGCATCAGCAGCAGAAAAACAAAGATTAAGTCAGGATTTCATATGTGCCCTTCAAACCTAGTTGATAAAAGCTGAATAAACGTAATGCTATGGGAAGGGGCAGGGACCTTAAATACAAAACCTTACCTAAATATTTTAATATTTTTGTGGTGGTTTCAGTTATGCTTTTGCTATGCAAAGTATTTTGTTTATGAGAAAATGTGCAGAGGATCTGAAGAAGATGCAGAGTAAAACATGATACGCCAAGCTTTGTTGTACATTCTATTCACAAGCACACTCACAAACATCTGTATCCCAAGATGATTTTCATGAAAAATTATTTTCATATTACAAGACTTGAAGTTTAGTGACATTAAATATATTTCCCAGAATTAGAAATTTGATGATTTGATGGCTCAATTTTGATTAAGACTTCATTGTGTTTTTTTAAACATTTTAAGTGGGTATATGTACATATGACTGGTTTTTCCCGTAGTCATGTAGGTCTGTGAGAGTTGGACTATAAAGAAAGCTGAGCGCCAAAGAATTGATGCTTCTGAACTGTGGTATTGGAGAAGACTCTTGAGTCCCTTGCACTGTAAGTAGATCCAACCAGTCCACCCTAAAATAAATCAGTCCTGAATATTCACTGGAAGGACTGATGTTGAAGCTGAAACTCCAATACTTTGGCCACCTGATGGAAAGAGCTGACTCATTTGAAAAGACCCTGATGCTGGGAAAGATTGAAGGCGAGAGGAGAAGGTGACGACAGAGGATGATGGTTGGATGGCATCACCGACACAATGGATATGTGTTTGAGTAAACTCTGGGAGTTGGTGATAGACAGAGGGGCTGGCGTGCTGCAGTCCATGGGGTCACAAAGAGTCAGACATGACTGAATGACTGGACTGAACTGAACTGAATGTACATATGATTTATATATGTATGCTGCTGCTACTGCTTAGTCGCTTCAGTCGTGTCCAACTTTGTGCAACCCCATGGACTGCAGCCTACCAGGCTTCTCTGTCTGTGGGATTCTCCAGGCAAGAACACTGGAGCGGGTTGCCATTTTCTTCTCCAATGCATGAAAGTGGAAAGTGAAAGTGAAGTCGCTCAGTTGTGTCTGACTCTTAGCGACCCCATGGACTGCAGCCTACCAGGCTCCTCCATCCATGGGATTTTCCAGGCAAGAGTACTGGAGTGGGGTGCCATTGCCTTCTCCCTTATATATGTATACCTGTGAGTTAAATTTCACAGGTTACTCAATAACAATTCTTACCCCTTTTGTTACCCTTAAATTAGCTAATTTGCATAATAATGCTACCTTTATAGGAAATTGAGTGTATATCTTTATAATAAGGAAATCTCCTTTAGCAATTTTTTTAATCATATGAGATATTCTAATAATCTAAAGATGAATTTTCAGTGACACACTTTTCATTATACTTAGTCAATATTAGATTTTTTTCAGATAGAAATAACGTAGAATGTTCATTTGCTAAGAATAATGAACGAGAAGGACAAAAGAAGGTAGGATATGGTCCAAAGTGCTGGAGCTGGCCTTAGAGAGAACTATGGATTGTTCATCTAGAGTAATAAGAGGGAATGAAAAATGTATAGGTATTAACACATGGACAATGTTTTTGTAGTTGTGCTTCTGGGAGTGCATGAAATTTGTCTTCATTTTTTTTTCTCATAAATTAAAGAAGAACATTGAACACACATATACAGTGCAGAAGATAGATAGCATAGAAGACTAAGTACTTCGATTTTGAGAAAGATTTGTTTGCAAAGTTGACTATTTTCTAAAGATGCATGTAAATTTATAATCATATAACCACCATCCACATAACTTTTAAGAGTTAATCACACTGTATATCCTCTACAGAAAAATGTGACTTTATGCTAAGCACTTATTCTCCTACTGAAAGTCTTAAAATGTGGTAAGTGCTGCACAGAGCATGCCTATAGAACCCCAACAGTATAACCCCAACAAAAACTCTGATCACTGAGTTTGTAATGAATTTTCCTGTTCAGTTCAGTTCAGTTCAGTTACTCAGTCACGTCCAACTCTTTGTGACCCCATGGGCTGCAGCACGCCAGGCTTCCCTGTCCATCACCAACTCCTGGAACTTGCTCAAACTCATGTCCATTGAGTCAGTGATGCCATCTAACCATTTAATCCTCTTTTGTCCTCTTCTCCTCCTGCCTTCAATCTTTCCCAGCATCAGGGTCTTTTCCAATGAGTCAGATCTTTGCATCAGGTGGCCAGTATTGCATCAGTATTGCAGCTTCAGCTTCAGCATCAGTCCTTCCAATGTATATTCAGGGTTGATTTCCTTTAGAATTGACTTGTTTGATCTCCTTGCAGTCCAAAGGACTCTTAAGAGTCTGCTCCAACACCACAGTTCAAAACCATCAATTCTTCAGCACTCAGCCTTCTTTATGGTCCAACTTTCACATCCATACATGACTAGTGGAAAACCATAGATTTGACTAGATGGACCTTTGTTGGTCAAAGTAATGTCTTTGCTTTTTAATATGCTGTCTTGATTTGTCATAGCTTTCCCTTCCAGAAACAAGTGTCTTTTAATTTCATAGCTGCAGTCATGAAACTTTTTTCCTTGTCTCTGTATTTTGCTGAGCTTGACAATTTCACATGGTGCCTCAATATCACTTGTTTCATTATTTGAAGTGAGTTTCTCATACCTTGTACACAATGTATAGTTGGATCTTTTCTCTTCTCTCTCTCTCTTTTTTTCTTTTTGGTGCATACCTGGAATTTTTGGGAAATCTCATTCCCCTGGATCATTATTTTATTTATAAATTCACCTTGTCAATCTGTCTTTCAGTTGGTGTATTTAAATATTTTACATCTAATGTAGTTTTTAATATATTTGATTTTGAGTTAGACATTTTATTTTTTAGAGTTATTTGTTTATTCTTCATTTCTTTGTATTGAATTTTGTTTTTTTTCCTGTGTTATTTGTTTGTACTTTTATAAATTTAATTTTGATTTGCTTATGTTGTTTCTGAGTATATCTCTTTGTAAATATTTTAGTAGTTGCTTTAGATACCGTATTATACATACATAGTTGATCACAATCTAGTAAATTCACCATTTTTTGCCAAGTGTAGAAAACTTATGTCCCTTTAGGTTTCTTTACATTTTCTCATTTTTAAATAATTGTCTTAAATATTTTCTCTACATACTCAAGAACCACATAAGTTGATGTTATAATTTTTACTTATATTTTCAAACATAATTTAGAAAACTCATGAGTCTAATATATTTACTTGGATTTCAACTTCTTACACTGTGTTTTCATCCTTTTTGATGTCCCAAGATTTGTTTTTCTATCATTTTCTTTTCACCTCAAGAATTTCCTGTAGCCTTTTGCTTATGCTTGAATGATGACAAATTCTCTTGTCCCATACCTGAAAATGAAATTGTTTACATCTCACTAATAACTCATAGACTTATTATAGTTTTGAAAACAGATTCATCATTTTTTCTCTTTCCAGACTGAGCAAGTATCACAGAGACTGGAAAAATCATTGACACCTTGAATTGTCCCCAATCTCTTCTAAGTAGCCAACCCTCTATTTAAAGCTCTTTGGAGAGAACAGTGTCTCTTGGAACAGGTAAGAAGTCAGTATCTTTGAGTTTCAGGGACAATTTTATTAAATAAATAATTATAAATCTCTCTTTATTAGATCTGGATGATATATGGAAGGAGATATTCCTTTGTAACTTTATTGTTTTACTTGACTTTTTCCATTACCAGGATTGTTCTCATAAATAATTACAGGCCTTTGAATAGCTAAATATTACTATCACTAAATTGTTTGAATTTTATTGTTAAGTTAGATTCTGGCTTTTTTTTTTTTTATTGATTTATCTGCAAACTGGTCTTTGGCCTTCTTAAAGCCTGTTCTTGATTTTGCTGATATTTTATTATATAGGGAGGAGGAAGTGATCCTCAGTTTAGTTGCAAACCACTTAATCTTTGATTTTAAATTTTTTAAAAAAAATTAATTTGTTTTTAATTGAAGGATAAATGTTTAACAGAATTTTGTTGGTTTCTGTCAATCATCAACAAGAATCAGCCATAGGTGGATCCTTCTTGAAATGCTCTTTGAAATTAATATCTGGGAATAAGTGAAAGAAATGAATCTGGACTGAGGATAGACCACTCTTCTCCATACTTGTTCATAATAGATATCGCGCCTGGATCCCAGAAAATGAGGTGCTGGGTTTGAAGCTATCCAAGATTTCCTTAACCTTTTTCTTAACTTTTCAAAATACCACTACAAAATATTCTTACAAAATACCACTTTTTTATAATATCAAGATTTTCTTTATTATTCTAAACCATCTCTTTTAGAACCTGACAGGTTAAGTATTATTTAGTTAGTTTTTGTCTCATCATACCTTTTCTTTAAATTAGATTAACCTTGTTCAGAAGTAAAGAGATGATTCATATTTTTTATGGCCACATTTTAAAACTCAAGACAGGAATCACAAAAGCATTGCCAAAAGTTATTAGTTAAATATAATGACTTGGGCACCATGCCCTTTTTATTTACTATATTTATTTGTTTGGTTTTATTTAACATTTATTTAACATACTTATATATGTAAATGCAGTAATATTTTTCATTTGGCCAGTTCCTAGTTCCGTGATCTTGTCCTATGGTTTACCATTAACAGGTGCAGGTATTGCTTAATACATTCCATAATGACTCTTCCAACCTAATAAGGAAAAATAAATTGTCCCTTGAAATTTTCAAAATAGCTTTTTTATAGTATGTCATGTTTTAAAAGTTAAAGTGAAAAGTGGAAGTGTTAGTTGCTCAGTCATGTCCAACTCTTTGTGACCCCACAGACTGTAGCCCGTCAGGTTCCCCTGTTCATGAAGTTCTCCAGACGAGAATGCTGGAGAGGGGAGCCATTTCCTTCTTCAGGGGATCATCCTGATGCAGGGATTGAACCCAGGTCTCCTGCACCTCAGGGAGATTCTTTACCATCAGAGCTAATCAAATACCAAAATCATAATAGTAAAAAATATAAAACTATTAAGCTACATTTTAACAATGAGCTATAGTCACAAAAGGGAATGCTTCAAATTTACTCAATATTAACAAGTCATTTAGGAATATTTTTCTGGTCAAGTAGTGACTGGAAATTTCAAAACTCTTACAGAGATTTTATTTTACGTAGAGTATATTTAAATAATGTTTTACCAGATTTTCTTCTCAGCTCTCTAGTCACAATATCTCTACCTCAGAGAGTTCAAAACTCTGAGAGAACTGAAAATAGAATGTATTGGCAAGTACATGTATAAAAAAGCTCTGTGGATAGGGCATGTACAGTGTTCCTTTCTCTTAAGGTGGCCTGTCTCTCTCTTTTGCACCAAGATAATTGACACCGATGATACACAACTACAATTTTCCCCTTTAACTTAGATTTATAAGAGAGTTTCTTTATTTCTCCAAGAGACATGACAAATTGGCAAGCATAAAATATTTTTTCTTATATAATTTAAGATAAAGACTAAATATCATATTATATATTTAATTTATTTATCTTTTAAAATATTCTAATGACTTTGTAGGTCATGCTTTCTAGCTGATATATTTCAATTCTGTGTTTTCCGTTAATACAGTTTAACTACATTTGCTCACAGATCAAGCAGGCAAATATCAAAGGCACAAAGATTCTCACTCAGCTTGGCTTATGAAACTTTCAAGATTTATCACCCACATATTCCTTCTTTAGCACTGTGGCCAAACAAAATCTGGTTGTAAATTTACCAATAGCTGGAACAAAAAGGGGGCTTCCAGGTGGCTCCATGGTAAAGAATCCACCTGCCAATGCATGAGATGCAGGAGATACGGGTTTGATCCCTGGGTCAGGAAAACCCCCTGGAAGAGGAAATGGCAACCTACTGTAGTGTTCTTGCCTAGAAAATTTTATGGACAAAGGATCCTTGTGGGCTATAGGCCATGGGGTTACAAAAAGTCAGACATGTGTGAGCATGTATACACAGAACAAAAGGGAAACTGAATATTTGATATTTTTCATTAGAGAAATAGAATTTAAGGTAAAATGTAACAGGAGTTAGTTGTGAATTAACTTTTTCATCGTCATTGGGCACATTTTATTATCTTATTTATCAGTAATATCTTTGGAAATAATTGTATATCAGTTCTAAGAATAATTTCTTTCCATTCCTTGTATTCATCAAAGAAAGATCTCACATTAGATATGATTGCCATAAAGTGGTTTTCTGAGAATCTGTACTAGTGATCAGTGGTGCACCCTAATAAGAAATCACAGAGGACTTTTCACCACCTTTACACAACTTTCTCTAAATATAACTTCTCTCTAACTTTTTAATAGGTCCTAGAATATAAGCAATTTGAATTTATATTTTATGACATGTATTATAAGTGTTTTTAAATCTCTGTGATAAGTTTTAATAGCATAATATGCTCTGTAAAGAAGAGATGTGTGTAATGGATTTGACATTTTTTATCATATCTGAAAATTTGTGGAGAGTTAAAAAAAAGGAGTTAAATCCTTCATACACAAGTATGCAACATATACAGGAGTTTGGATGGGTTCAGAATTGGCCAAGTAATCATCAGCATTTTATTTTCTTTGAAATTTCAATTAAAAGGCTTATAGGTTCTAAGAAGAATGTGAATAAAAATTGCTATAGGACTGGAAGCCAAGATAAGTGGAAATCAAGTATGCATGATAAAAGGAAAGGAGAATTGTAATTTTAAAGTCATTGCAGCAGCTTTTAAGGCAAAATGTGGAGTATAAAATAAAAATCTTTTTATAGTAATATATGTTACAATCAAAAGTTAAAATATAGTGGTCATGTGTTTTTATATACTGAATAGCAGAGTAGAGGTTATTGGAACACTACTCTCCATCTTTGTCAGATCAAGTATGTTAAAAAAAAAATTAGTTAAGCCTTTCTTTTTTTTTTTTTTTTTAAATTTTATTTTATTTTTAAACTTTACATAATTGTATTAGATTTGCCAAATATCAAAATGAATCCACCACAGGTATACATGTGTTCCCCATCCTGAACCCTCTTCCCTCCTCCCTCCCCATTCCATCCCTCTGGGTCGTCCCAGTGCACCAGCCCCAAGCATCCAGTATCGTGCATCGAACCTGGACTGGCAACTCATTTCATACATGATATTTTACATGTTTCAATGCCATTCTCCCAAATCTTCCCACCCTCTCCCTCTCCCACAGAGTCCATAAGACTGTTCTATACATCAGTGTCTCTTTTGCTGTCTCGTACACAGGGTTATTGTTACCATCTTTCTAAATTCCATATATATGCGTTAGTATACTGTATTGGTGTTTTTCTTTCTGGAGTTAAGCCTTTCTTTGAAAGAATCAGATAAACATTTAGATGAAGGAAAGCAGACAGGGTATATGCATTATTTTCAAATAGTTAAAGGGTGATATATGAGTTTGAATTAAATTTTCATGGTTAGACTATAGAAAGAGATTAAGATAGAGCTCCTGAATTTCCCAAAAGGCCTTATTAGAGGCTTTAATTTGTGTACAGATATTTAGCAAGCAAACTACCATTTGAAGGACATTCATACCCAACTGTACAAGGTGAGTAAGAGAAGACTGAGGCTGAAAGGAAAATTAAGATTCTATTACAATGGTGTGTTAATGAATGGTGAGGGTTGGTACCCTGGTGGCTCAGTGATAAAGAATATGCCTGCCAATGCAGGAGATGCAGATTCAATCCCTGGGTTGGGAAGATCTCCTGGAAAAGGAAATAGCAACCCATTCCAGTGTTCAATCCCATGGACAAAGGAGTCTGGCAAGCTACGATACATGGGGTCACAAAGAGTCGGACATGACTTAGCAACTAAATGATAACAACAACTAGAGTTGGTACAGTGTTTGAGAAGATATGAAAAATATTGTAAAGGAATCAGTGGTAGATTGCCATGGACTACGTGAAACTAGATGCCAAAGTCTCATAAATCAATGGGAAATGTAAATGTGATTTTTGTTTCATAATGAAGAATCTATTTTACTATTAATATAATCAGCTCCCACCAGCATCAGTTCTGATTCACTTGCAAATTACTTTGCAGCTTGGAAGCTGAAACATCTATATCTGATTGCAAAAATTATTCAGGAATAAGAAGTTAATCTGACCAATGAACTCTTCATGGTCCAGTTCATTTAGTTGGTAGAAAGCCACATTATACAAGGTGAAAATCATTTCTTAATAACTTGTCACAATTGTTTTTCACCAATTATACTGAAGGTATAGCCTAGAAAAGATTCAAATCCCTAGAAAGCAATTCATTAGTATATCAGAAGGAGTTAAAAATTATTATAAAACACATAATTGTATTGTCACTCTCTATGTAACTATTTGAGGAACTGCCAGACTGCATTGCAAAGTGTTCACACTATTTTACAGTCCCACCGGTAGTGTATGAATCTTCTGATTGATGCAACCACATTCTTGCTAAGTTTACCATTTGACTTTTTGATTATAGTCATTCTAGTGGATATGATGTGGCATCTTATTGTGGTTTTGATTTGCATTTTCTTGATCACTAATAACATTAAATGTCTTTTCATGTTCTTATTGACTATTTTGCATATATTTTCTGAGACATGTCTATATCCTTTGCCCATTTAAAAATGTTGTTGTATGCCCTTCTATCATTGAATTATTTATATAATATCAATACAGGTTACTTTTAAGATACATTATTTGAAAATATTTTCCTATATTCTGTAAAATGTCTTCATTTTCTTGACTGTGGCATTTGAAGCATTCTACACCCAGATATATACCCAAAAATAAATCGAAACCTGTGTGTACACAAAACTTGTATAGACATAGACACAAATGTCTATAACAGCATTATTCCTAACAGCCCAAATTTGGAAACAACCCAAAATCCATCAACTGATAAATGAATAAACCAAATTGGTATGTCCATACAGTGGAATATTATGAACCAAGTACTAACACATGTTACAATATGACTGAACCATGTAAATTTAAACACAAGACTGCATAGCATAAGTTGCCATTTATTTGAAACTTCCAGAATAGGAACATTTATAGTGACAGCTTAGAGTAGTGGTTGCTTGAAGATGGGTGATGGGAGATAAGAGAGATAACTAAAGAAGATGGGGTTTCTTTTTGAGTCTAAGAAGTTGTTCTAAAATTAACTGTGGTAGTGATTGTATTAATACCTATCTGTGCATATGCGGAAAACAATTGAATCACAGAGTTTAGATGGCTGGATTGTATGATATGTAAATTACATCTTAATAATGCTGTTATTTAAAACAATACATTATCAGATTGAGGTTAAAACCATAATCCTGCTTTTTAAACTATGTGTTATGTGGCTTGAAATCATTAAATAATTTCTGCTTTCTTAGCTATGTAATAATACCTATATATTTATAGTGTTCATAAACAGATCTGCTAGACTGAGGGACTCTGATTATTACATTTAAGATTCTGCTTCTCAGACTAAGCAGCCAGGAGCACAGTCAATTTACTGCAAGAATTATTAACCCTCTGGCCATAATGGACATCTTTGAAAAGTTTTTGAATGACTAGAGATCTCCAGAAAAATTATACATAAAAATATACATATTTTAAGAATATGATTTCCTTTATTATATTGGAAACTGATTTTTTAACACAGGCACAGAAAAATATGGCCTGCACAGTTTGTCTTTTTCTTTTAAAAGTAAGTTTCCACTGATTGAAAAAAGACAATATTATACAAAAACACAAAAGCAAGTTTGAAATAAGTTAGAAACAGATTACAATTACATTAATCTTTGGTTTTGCTTTCATAGTAATTAATAATGATTTATAATAATAAGAAGAATTATAATAACAGCTTATTCTATACATTTTATTTAAAATAGATAAATACTTTCATGACATTGACAAGAATTATTTTTACCTGAGCAGTTTTCAAATTAATGAAGTAAATTGACATGCAAATGTTTTGCTTATTTGGCTCAGGAAACCTTGAAGACCATCTATGGACTTCATATAGTTAACAACTTTTTAAGAGAGAAGAAGCCCTGACTTCTGACCAAGGCATGCATTTCTTAAATTCCAGAATCAATCCTTCTTAAATAGAGCTTATTTGCTAGAACCTACTAAGAACCAATTGAAAAGCAGCATATACCTCTTTCTCTCTCAATGAATCTTCCATCAGCCCCAAGAATATCTTATCATTATTTATACCTACTCAAATATTTTCTAGATGCAGTGTACATGTAAATAATAAAAAATAATTAGTCTGATCTCCACTTACATAATCCCTTGTCATGTATAGGAAAGTGGCCATCTCCAACGCACAACAGAGAAGTGAAGAAAATGAACGTGATTCCAAAATCTTTCCATAAGCATCGTGTTCTCTGAAACTACAAGTACATTGCCAATAAAATAAGATTTTAAAAAATTGTATGGGTGTAAATGTCATATGTGTGTATGTTCAATTGTATCTGACTCTTTTCAACCCAATGGACTATAGCCTACCAAGTTCCTCTGTCCATGGAATTTTCCAGGCAAGAGTACTAGAGTAGGTTGCCATTTTCTACTCTAGGGGATCTTCAAAATTCAGGAATCAAACCTTTGTCTCTTGCGGCTCCTGCTTTGGCAGGTACACTCTTTACCACTAGTACCACCTGGGGAGCTCATAAATTTCATATAAATTAAATTAAATTAAATTATTTGCCTAAGAAGTAAAAATAACTGTCATAAAAAAAAGGGGAGGTGATGTCAGCAACATGGCAGCACCCTTTTAGTCTCTTCTTTAATCTGTTGTTATTCAGTTACTCAGTCATGTCTGACTCTTTGTGATCGCATGGATTGCAGCATGCCAGGCTTCTCTCTCCTTCACCATCTACCAGAATTTGCTCATACTTATGTCCATTGCATTGGTGATGCCACCAACCATCTCATCTTCTCTTGTCCCCTTCTCTTCCTGCCCTCAATCTTTCCCAGCATTGTGGTCTTTTCCAATAAGTCAGCTCTTCACATCAGGTGGCCAAAGTATTGAAGCTTCAGCATTAGTCCTTCCAATGAATATTTAGGGTTGACAATAAATGAAACTTCCATGAGTCAACAAAATATCCCTTTGCCTAACCCACCAAGATGTCAGAGAGATCTAAATGCCCATACATCTGAAGGTGGGTAGATTGGAACACATAGAAGAGGTGGAACTCTGGAAACAGCTGAGTTTATGCCTCTGATCCTGGCCTACCATCTGTGACTACTGAGCTGCAGGCCCAGAGAATCCAGCAATTGCAATTGTGGTTAGAGGTGACACAAAGGAGTCCAACTTCCTGGCTGCAGTGGCAGCCATCATGGGCACCAGGACTGGGGCCGCAACAGTGCTCCACAGAGAAAACCAAATGGCAGAGAGACTTAGTGAGCTCAAAGATATACATGTGCAAATAATTCAGGTAGAAGAGGAAAGAGAACATATTTTTTTGTAAATGAAGAAATTCTTTGAGAACTATTCAACTCCGTTAGAAAAAGGCAGCTAAAGGATAATGGATATCTTAGAAAGGGAAGAGAGGGTAAGAGAGGCAGAGTTTAGTTAAAGAAATAGATGAGAATGCCCCAATTCTGAGGGAGGAACTATACATACAATTTCACAGACCTAATAGAACACCCAGTTAAAGCAGTGTAAAATGACCTTCTCCAAGACACATTATATTAAAACTGGCAAAAGTCAATGATAAAACGGAATTTTGAAGGCAGCCACATAATAAAGCCCACTAACCTATCAAAAAAAAAAAAAATCCATTAAGCTATCAACAAACTTTTCAGCAGAAACACTCTAGGTCAAGAGAAAAGGAATGGCATGCTCAAGATATTGAGAGATTAAAAAACTGTCAGCCAAGAATACCCCATAGAGCAAAGTTAGCCTTCAGATATGAAAGAGAAATAAAGGCTTATGCCAGACAAACAGAAGATGAGGGAATTCATCATCAATAGACCTGCCTTACAATACATGTTGAAAAGAGCTCTTCTAACTGAAATTCAAAGGTGAAACCACACAAAACTTGAGTAAGATAATCAATTATAGACAAAATAACAGAATTTCAACTCTGCAGAAAAAAAAATTGATCGTTAAACACTTTATTATAGCACAAGAGTTAAAGGGAAAATACATTAAAAATAACTATAATTATTTAAGTTTGGTATTTAATATTAAGAAAAGGTGGCAAGAATACACAGAAGAGCTATACAAAAAAGACTTTAATGACCCAGATAACCACGATGGTGTGATCACTCACCTAGAGCCAGACATCCTGGAATGCAAAGTCAAGTGGGCCTTAGGAAGCACCACTATGAACAAAGCTAGTGGAGGTGATGGAATTCCAGCTGAGCTATTTCAAATCTTAAAAGATGATGCTGAAAAAGTGCTGCACTCATATGCCAGCAAATTTGGGAAACTCAGCAGTGGCCACAAAACTGGAAAAGGTCAGTTTTCATTCCAATCCCAAAGAAAGGCAATGCCAAGGATTGTTCAAAGTACTGCAAAATTGCACTCATATCACACACTAGCAAAGTAATGGTCAAAATTCTCCAAGCTAGGCTTCAATAGTACGTGAACCAAAGACTTCCAGATGCTCAAACTGGATATAGAAGAGGCATAGGAATCAGAGATTTAATTGCCAACATCCATTGGATTACAGAGAAAGCAAGAGAATTCCAAAAAAATATCTACTTCTGCCTCATTGACTGTGATAAATTGTTGTTGTATGGATCACAGCAACCTGTGGAAAATTCTTCAAGAAATGGAAATACCAGACCACCTGACCTGTCTCCAGAGAAATCTGAATGCAGGTCAAGAAGCAACAGTTAGAACGGGACATGGAACAACAGACTGCTTCCAAATTTAGAAAGGAGTGTATCAAAGCTGTATATTATCACCTTGCTAATTTAACTTATATGCAGAGTACATAATGTGAAATGCTGGGCTGGATGAAGCACAAGCTGGAATTAAGATTTCTGGGAGAAATATCAATAACCTCTGATACACAGATGACACCACATTTATGGCAGAAAGTGAAGAAGAATTAAACAGCCTTTTGATGAAAATCAAAGAGGAAAGGGAAAAAGCTGGCTTAAAACTCAACACTCAAAAAACTAAGATCATGATGGCATCTGGTCCCATTACTTCATGGCAAATAGATGGGAAAACAATGGAAACACTGACAGACTTTATTTTCATGGGCTCCAAGATCCTACAGATGGTGACTGTAGCCATGAAATTAAAAGATGCTTGCTCCTTAGAAGAAAAGCTATTACCAAACTAGACAGCTTATTAAAAAGCAGAGACATCACTTTGCCAACAAGGGTCCATCTAGTCAAATTATGGTTTCTCCACTAGTCATATATGGATGTGAGAGTTGTACCATAAAGAAAGCTGAGGGCCGAAGAACTGATGCTTTTGAACTGTGGTGTTGGAGAAGACTCTTGAGAGTCCCCTGGACTGCTAGAAGATCAAACCAGTCAATCCTAAAGGAAATCAGTCCTGAATATTCATTGGAAGTACTGATGCTGAAGCTGAAGCTGAAGTCCAATACTTTGGCCACCTGGTGCAAAAAACTGACTCACTGGAAAAGACCTTAATGCTGGGAAAGATTGAAGGCAGGAAGAGAATGGGATGACAAAGGATGGTATGATTGGATGACATCACCAACCCAATGTGCATGAGTTTGAGCAAGTTCCGGGAGTTGGTGATGGACAGGGAAGCCTGCTGTGCTGCAGTCCATGGGGTCGCAAAGAGTCATGCATGACTGAGCAACTGAACTGAACTGAGTTTAAATTTGATAAGTAGCTCAAAATATGAAATGGGATCATGTGTGACACCTTAAACATAGAAGAGGAGGAAGAAAAGGATGAAATTTGTGTAGGCAAATGAAGCTATCATCAAAAAAGGACTATTTTATTTATGAGACATTTAATAGGAGGGGCTTCCTTGGTGACTCAGATGGTAAAGAATCTGCCTGCAATGCAGAAGAATCAAGTTCAATCCCTGAGTCAGGAAGATTCCTCAGAGAAGGCAATGGCACCCCACTCCAGTACTCTTGCCTGGAAAATCCCATGGACGGAGGAGCCTGGTGGGCTCCAGTTCAAGGGGTCGCTAAGAGTCAGGCACGACTGAGCGACTTCACTTTCACTTTTACTTTCATGCATTGGAGAAGGAAATGGCAACCCACTCCAGTGTTCTTGCCTGGAGAATCCCAGGGATGGGGCAGCTTGGTGGGCTGCCGTCTATGGGGTTGCACAGAGTCAGACACGACTGAAGCAACTTAGCAGCAGCAGACAGAAAGCCAACACGAAAATATTGGCCTTAAATGAAGCAATATACCAGATGACCTTGAGATATATACCGAATATTTGATCCAAAAACAACAGAAGAAACATTCTTCTCTAGTACACATGGAACATCCTCAATGATAGAACTTTTGTTGGCAAATAGTATACAAACAAGTCTCCATAACTTTAAGACTGAAATCATTTCTAACATCTTTTCTGATCACAACGGTGTGAAACTAGAAATCAACTACAATAAGAGAGCTGGAAAAAAAATTTTTTTTAATATGTAAATCTAAATAATATACTACTGAACAACTGTTGGCTCAACAACAACAAAAAAAAGTCAAAGAACAGTAAAAAATACCTGAAGGCAATGAAAATGAAAATACAACATACTGAAGTCTATGGGATGCAACAAACCACCCCTAAGGCAGAATTTTATAGCAATACAGTTCTATCTCAAAAAACAAGAAAAATCTCAAATCAACAATCTAAACTTACACTTAAAGAAACTAAAATAAATAAATTTAAAAAAACACACACAAATGAGCCCTAAATTAGTAGATGAGAACAGATTGGTGGTTATCCAAGGGAAATAGAGGTGAGGAGAGGGCAAATGGGTAAAGGGGGTCAGTTGTATGGTGATGGATGCAACTAAACTGTTGGTGGTGAGCACACTCTAGTATACATAGAAGTCAGAATCTAATGTTGTATACATGACCCTTATATAATGCTATAAGCCAATGTTATCTAGATTTTTTAAAAAAGGAGGAAAGATAAATGTGCTAAGGAAATCATGAAAAACAAAGCTAAAAAGAAGAGAAGTGAATATGCCATGTGACCTGTCTCAGTGAGGGTTACTGCTTCATTCACTTCTTTTCTTCCCATTTTGTATAGAGCAATCATACTGTGAGTGAGAGATTTTATTAAGACTGATTGAATATGGCTCTAAATTATTCTGTAATACCTGAAGAGTTAAAGGATTAAAATACTTTTAAATGGAATTTAGTAATAGGAAAACTCTAATCCTGTAATTAAAATGTTTAAAAATGTTAAATTGAAGAATCTTCTAGCTATGCATGTTTTGGTGTTCAATTTAATTTAATTTAATTTTTTAAGATTCATCCTTACAAAGGTAATCCAAAATACAGTTGAATAGAGATTGGATATATTAGATCTTGACAGAAAAACATCCTTCTGGGAAACATAAGATGTTTTGGTATGTTAATTTATTTGATTTGATTTTGGTTTTCAGTTAGTGGCAATGGGCATGTATATTCAGGACAAGCAGTTAACTTCTTTGTAATTAAGTCTATGGATGACCCCCTAAATTAAACACCCATGAACACAAACGACCGACTGACCTAGACAAAGACATTGATCTAAAAATATGTTACTTTTACCTGTTCAACGAAGAGGCAAGTATTCATATACTATGACACCAAAAGCACATTTAAAATATTGGGAAACTAAAAGTAGTTTTTAAAAAGTTGCTTCTCAAACCAGCTTCAGTAATCTAACATCCATTTTCACTTTTTAAAAATTTCCCAGCATTAATCATATTTAAATTCATTTTATATAATTGTAATTATGTGTGTATTTGCATGGATAGGTTCTTTGATAGATTTTTTTCAAAGAATATGTTATTATATGAAGATTTCTTATTCTAATTTCCTTTCTTCATAAAATGATCTTGAATGAATGCATTTATATTACAATTTACTGTGTGCTGACCTATGTGCTGTGTTGTGCTAAGTCGCTTCAGTCATGTCAGACTCTTTGCGACTGTATGGATTGTATCCCACCTGGCTCCTCTGTCCATGGGGTTCTCCAGGAAAGACTACTGGAGAGGGTTGCCATACCGTCCTCCAGGGGATGTTCCAATCCAGGGATCGGACCTGCATTTTATGTCTGCCGCAGTGACAGGTGGGTTCTTTACCACTGTACAATTTCCCAGTTGTTAAGTAGTATCTATTTAATATTTTGACTATAAATAATTCTTTCAGAACATCTTTAAACACAAAGTATATGTTTTATTAATAGCTGAAATTTATTTATGTCTAAGCATGTTTTGGGCTTCCCTGATAGTTCAGTTGGTAAAGAATCTACTGCAATGCAGGAGACCCTGGTTGGATTCCTGGGTTGAGAAAATCCACTGGAGAAGGGATAGGTTACCCACTCCAGTTTTTTGGGGCTTCCCTTGTGGCTTAGCTGGTAAAGAATCTGCCTGCAACGGGGAAGACCTGGGTTTGATCCCTGGGTTGGGAAGATTCCCCTGGAGAAGGCAAAGGCTACCCACTCTATTCTTCTGGCCTGGAGAATTCCATGGACTGTATAGTCCATGGGGTCACAAAGAGTCTGACACAACTGAGCAACTTTCACTTTCAAGCATGTTTCAGAGACTGTGCTATGTATTTTTTCTGGTTATTTACATGTTTATTCTCCACAACAGTCACATTAAACTGTGCTGTTATAGTATTCATTTTATAAATAAAAAGACTGAGATCCAAAGGAACTGAGTAACTTGCCTACACAACAGTATAAGTGAAGCCAGAGTTCAAATTAAGAACCTATAATGTGCCTCCTTAAATTCTCATTAAATTATAAGAATTTCTGCCTTTTTTTTTTTTTTTTTTGGTATGGTGGTCTGGTATTCTTAAAGAGATGGGGATTTCAGATCACCATACAAAAAAGAAGTCAAAATTCTTATAATCTGACAAGCATTTACAGATTATACTCCCCCAAATGGCACAGATTTGCAAAACTTTTAGTAATATTTGAATATACTGTATCTTGTGAGGAAGAACCAGAATACTTGAACAACATGTCAAAGAAAGGATTCAGAGAATTATAGACAGAAATTTGACACATTTTTAGTTATTAGATACATATGAAGGAATGACGGATTTTACATGCAATTGATAGTATCAGTTATGTGAAGGTGTCCCTTCAAAGAACTCATAGGTGTTTGGCTAACAAATATTGTGAACTTCTAAAAAGAATGTTTTTAGTCAGCTCCAAGTTTGGTGTAAAACTGGATTTTTTTTTTTTTTTATATTTAAAAATTTGAATGCTTTTATTTATTTTTTTACTTTACAATATTGTATTGGTTTTGCCATACATCAACATGAATTTTAAATATTAAGTGTCATAGTGATACTAGAAGCTACAACTGGAATTGTTTTATGTGATGTTACTCAAGGGAAAGGAAAAAAAAAAAAAAAAGAGTAATCCAGAGAAACATAACCAGGAAAAGGAAGCAATGTATTTCCTAAACTCTTTTTTTTTTCTAAACTCTTACCTTAACTTACATGAATTCTGTATTAAAGTAATAGAACTCAGTCAAACTGATTGGTGGCCTAGTAGTTAAGAATCTACCTGACAATGGCGGGCACACTGGTTTTATCCCTGGTGGGGGAACTAAGATCCCACATGCTGCAGGGCAACTAAGCCTGTGGGCTGTAGCAACCTACTATATTTTAAAGGATACAGTTCCTTTATGTACTGAACTTCTCATTAAAATATTTTCCTACTTCGATTACTTAATTAACCAACTGTGTGGCTTTATAGAATTTCATTGCTCATGATGACAATAAATATGAAGACTGGCAAGCATAACAAAATTAATGAAGATGACCCTGGAGGTGACTCTTATAAAGTAAAAATACAAGGACTGTTTTTGGTTATACCAAAATAATATATGAACTTGATTATTACTTACTTCCAATCATTTTAATAATCTTTATCTTTCCAGGTAAGATTGTTTAAAAGCAGTTGCATAGATTTTAGTATAACATCCAGGTTGCCAAGTTCCAATTTTATTTAACTTTATATATGATTATAGAGATTGGGCTTCCCTGGTGGCTCAGAGGTTAAAGCGTCTGCCTCCAATGCAGGAGACACGGGTTCGATCCCTGGGTCAGGAAGATCTCCTGGAGAAGGAAATGGTAACCCACTCCAGTATTCTTGCCTGGAGAATCCCATGGACAGAGGAGCCTGGCGGGCTACAGTCCAAGGGGTTGAAAAGAGTCGGACACGACTGAGAGACTACACTTCACTTCATGATTAGAGATTAAATTATTTTAACATTGAAGAGTCAAATAACTAAAACTATAAGTAGTTTTTAAAGTATTTTATTGATTATAAGGGTTTTCCCAGGTGACTTGATGCTAAAGAATCCGCCTGCCAGTGCAGGAGACATGGGTTTCCTTCGTGGTTCTGTAAGATTCCCTGGAGAAGAAAATGGCAACCCACTCCAGTCTGTGCCTGGGAAATCACATGGACAAAGGAGCCTGACAGGCTACAGTCTATGGAGTCACAAAAGTCAGACACAATTTAGTGACTAAACAACAACATTGATCATAAGTTCATTTTATCTAGCTTTAAAAATATTGTGTCACATGGAATTAAATTAGAATAATATTTTGAACTAAATATATTAAGAAGAGAAATCTATTTAAATTTTAGTCATATCCATCTATATTTTTGGAGAAGGAAATGGCAAGCCACTCCAGTGTTCTTGCCTGGATAATCCCATGGGCAGAGGAGCTTGGGCTATAGTTCATGGGGTTGCAAAGAGTCAGAAACAACTGAGTGAATAAGCACAGCACCCATATTTTAGGGCAATTTAAAAACTGATTTTCTGAAATTATCCCAGCCATTTAAGGTATTCAACTTTTCTGCTTTTTTCAGCATCCAGCATAATTCATAAAATGCTTGTGGTTGTATTCTTAAACTCATTCTTTTTTATTGTATTGAATGTCTATATACATTGAGAGCCTATATATTGAATATATTGAGCCTATACACACACACACACACACACACACACACACACACACACACATATTTGGTGGAAGACATGGCAACCCACTCCAGTATTGTTGCATAGAGAATCACATGGGCAAATAAGCCTGATGGATTATAGTCCACCAGGCCTCAAAGGGTCAGACACAACTGAAGAGACTTAGCATGCACATATATATACGTATCAGTTCAGTTCAGTGGCTCAGCCATGTCTGACTCTTTGCGAACCCACAAATCGCAGCACACCAGGCCTCCCTGTCCATCACCAACTCCTGGAGTTCACTCAGACTCACATCCATCGAGTCAGTGATGCCATCCAGCCACCTCATCCTCTGTCATCCCCTTCTCCTCCTGCCCCCAATACCTCCCAGCATCAGAGTCTTTTCCAATGAGTCAACTCTTCGCATGAGGTGGCCAAAGTACTGGAGTTTCAGCTTTACCATCATTCCTTCCAAAGAAATCCCAGGGCTGATCTCCTTCAAAATGGACTGGTTGGATCTCCTTGTAGTCCAAGGGACTCTCAAGAGTCTTCTCCAACACCACAGTTCAAAAGCATCAATTCTTGGGTGCTCATCTTTCTTCACAGTCCAACTCTTACATCCATACATGACCACTGGAAAAACCACAGCCTTGACTAGATGGGCCTTTGTTGGCAAAGTAATGTCTCTGCTTTTGAATATGCTATCTAGGTTGGTCATAACTTTCCTTCCAAGGAGTAAGCGTCTTTTAATTTCATGGCTGCAGTCACCATCTGCAGTGATTTTGGAGCCCCAAAAAATAAAGTCTGACACTGTTTCCACTGTTTCCCCATCTATTTCCCATGAAGTGATGGGACCAGATGCCATGATCTTCATTTTCTGAATGTTGAACTTTAAGCCAACTTTTCACTCTCCACTTTCACATTCATCAAGAGGCTTTTCAGTTCCTCTTCACTTTCTGCCATAAGAGTAGTGTCATCTGCATATCGGAGGTTATTGATATTTCTCCTGGCAATCTTGATTCCAGCTTGTGCTTCTTCCAGCCCAGCATTTCTCATGATGTACTCTGCATATAAGTTAAATAAGCAGGGTGACAATATACAGCCTTGACGTACTCCTTTTCCTATTTGGAACCAGTCTGTTATTCCATGTCCAGTTCTAACTGCTGCTTCCTGACCTGCATATAGATTTCTCAAGAGGCAGGTCAGATGGTCTGATATTCCCATCTCTTTCAGAATTTTCCACAGTTTACTGTGATCCACACAGTCAAAGGTTTTGGCATGGTCAATAAAGCAGAAATAGATGTTTTTCTGGAACTCTTGCTTTTTCGATGATCCAGCGGATGTTGGCAATTTGATCTCTGGTTCCTCTGCCTTTTCTAAAACCAGCTTGAACATCTGGAAGTTCATGGTTCATGTATCGCTGAAGCCTGGGTTGGAGAATTTTGAGCATTACTTTACTAGCATGTGAGATGAGTGCAATTGTGTGGTAGTTTGAGCATTCTTTGGCATTGCCTTTCTTTGGGATTGGAATGAAAACTGACCTTTTCCAGTTCTGTGGCCTAGTTCAGTTCTATCCCTCAGTTGTGTCTGATGCTTGGCAATCCCAAGGACTGCAGTATGCCAGGGTTCCCTTTCCATCACCAACTCCCAGAGCTTGCTCAAACTCATGTCAATAAAGTCGGTGATGCCATCCAACCATCTCATCCTCTGTCATCCCATTCTCCTCCCGCCTTCAATCTTTCCAAGCATCAGGGTCTTTTCCAATGAGTCATTTCTTTGGATCAGATTGCCAAATATTGGAGTTTCAGCTTCAGCATCAGTCTTTCCAATGAATATTCAGGACTGATTTCCTTTAAGATTCCTTGCAGTCCAAGAGACTCTCAAGAATGTTCTCCAACACTACAGTTCAAAAGCATTAATTCTTCAGCACTCAGCTTTCTTTATAGTCATCCATATATGACTACTGGAAAAACAATAGCTTTGACTAGAGGGACCTTTGTCAGCAAAGTAATGTCTCTGCTTTTTTCTATGCTGTCTAGGTTGGTCATAGCTTTCCTTCCAAGGAGCAAGCATCTTTTAATTTCATGGTTACAGTCATCATCTGCAGTAATTTTGGAGCCCCAAAAAGTAAAGCCTGTCAGTGTTTCCACTGTTTCCCCATCTATTTGCCATGAAGAGATGGGACTGGATGCTATGATCTTAGTTTTCTGAATGTTGAGTTTTAAGCTAGCTTTTTCCCTTTCCTCTTTCATTTCCATCAAGAGGCTCTTTAGTTCTTTGCTTTCTTCCATACAGGTGGTGTCATCTGTATATTTGAGGTTATTGATATTTCTCCTGGCAATCTTGATTCCAGCTTGTGCTTCAGCCAGCCTGGCATTTCACATGATGTACTCTGCATATAAGTTAAATAAGCAAGATGACAATATTCAGCCTTGACATACTCCTTTCCCAATTTGCAACCAGTCTGTTGTTCCATGTCTGGTTTTAGCTGTTGTTTCTTGACCTGCATACAAATTTCTTCAGAGGCAGGTCAGGTGGTCTGGTATTCCCATCTCTTTTAGAGTTTTCCAGTTTGCTGAAGCAACTTAGCACGTATATATGTGTGTGTGTGTGTGTGTGTGTGTGTGTGTGTGTGTGTGTGTGTATCTATATATTTAATATGTACATTTAGATTGGCAATCTATATTTTTCTTAGAATCTAAGTAACAAAGAGGTTAAAAATTACACCAGTGAAAAAATACATTTGTTCACTATTTAAAACAGCTAGGACATGGAAGCAATCTAGATGTCTATCAACAGACAAATGAATAAAGAAGCTGTGGTACATATATACTATGGAATATTACTCAGCCATAAAAGGAATGCATTTGAGTCAGTTCTAATGAGGTAGATGAACCTAGAGCCTATCAAATAGAGTGAAGTAAGTCAGAAAGAGAAAAACAAATATTATATATTAATGTGTATATGTGGAATCTAAAATAATGGTAGTGATGAACATATTTACAGGGCAGCAATGGAGATGCAGACATAGAGAACAGATTTGGGAACATGGTGGGGGAAATAGAGGGTGGGATGAATGGAGACCGTGGCATAGAAACATACATTACCATAAGTAAAAGAGATAGCCAGTGGAAATTTGCTCTATGACTCAGGAACTTCAAACTGGTGCTCTGTGACAACCTAGAGTTGTGGGATGGTATGGGAGGTAGGAGGGAGGTTCAAAAGGGAGGGGACATATGTATACCTATGGCTGATTCATGTTGATATATGGCAGAAACCAGCATAATGTTGTAAAAAATTATCCTTCAATTAAAAATAAATATTTTATTTTAAAAATATGCATGGTTGGTCACTTAGTCGTGTCCAAGTGTGCAACCCCATGGGCTGTAGCCCACCAGGCTCCTCTATAATGAAAAGGTAAAACTGAACCTTTTATCATAAATGAATTTTATGTTTACATTTTAGGAAGCAATCCTGAATATTCATTGGAAGTACTGATGCTGAATCTGAAATGCCAATGCTTTGGCCACCTGCAAAGAACTAACTCCCCAAAAAGACACTATTGTTGGGAAAAATTAAAGGCAGGAGGAGAAGGGGATGACAGGATGAGATGGTTGGATGGCATCACCTACTTGAGGGACATGTGTTTGAGTAAGCTGTGGGAGTTGGTGATGGACAGGGAAGTCTGGCTTGCCACAGTCCATGGGGTCATACAACTGAGTGACTAAACTGAACAGAACTGAACTGATTCACTACTTGTAGTTTATATTAAATTTAGTTTGAAATTGGGTATTCTTTGGAGCCATTAATAACTTTTTTAGATATGCTTGTGTACAGAAAATGTCAAGCTCTCTTTTTATAGAAGAGTCAGCAAAGAAAGAAAAACAAAAGTCTTAAGCCTGCTGCTACTGCTGCTGCTAAGTTGCTTCAGTTGTGTCTGACTCTATGCAACTCCATAGACAGCAGCCCACCAGGCTCCCCCGTCCCTGGGATTCTCCAAGCAAGAACACTGGAGTGGGTTGCCATTTCCTTCTCCAATGCATGAAAGTGAAAAGTGAAAGTGAAGTCCCTCAGTCGTGTCCGACTCTTAGCGATCCCATGAACTGCAGCCCACCAGGCTCCTCTGTCCATGGGATTTTCCAGGCAAGAGTATTGGAGTGGGGTGCCATTCTCTTCTCCTAGTCTTAAGCCTACTCTTTCCTTTTATTGGGCTTTCCTCATAGCTCAGTTGGTAAAGAATCTGCCTGCAATGCAGGAGACCCTTTCGATTCCTGGGTTGGGAAGATCCACTGGAGAAGGGGTAGACTACCCACTCCAGTATTCTGGCCTGGAGAATCCCATGGACCATACAGTCCATGGGGTCACGAAGAATTGGACATGTCCTCTTATTACTTTTCTTGCATTGAGTATCTCACTCTTCCTTAGTGGCTTAGATGGTAGAGTCTGCCTACAATGCGGGAGACCTGGGTTTGATCCCTGGACTGGAAAGATTTCCTAGAGATGGGAATGGCAGTCCATTAAAGTAGTCTTGCCTGAAAAATCCCATGGATGGAGGAGTCTGGTGGGGTACAATCCATGGGATCACAAAGAGTTAGAAATGACTGAGCGACTAACACACACACACACACACACACACACACACACAAATCTTGAAAATAACAGAAACGTAAAGTGAGAATTGTAGTATGGGATTATAAGAGAAGTTCAAGAACATCTATTTAGCATGCTTGACAAACTATTTGGGTTAAACTGATTTATTTTGATACCAAAATAGATACTGCCAAAACAAGAAATCAGGGATCCACCCAAGAGATCACCAAGTTAAAACTCATAAAAGATATAATTAGATTAGAAAGTGTGGAAAGCAAAAGGTCTGCAAACAGCAAAATGATTTGATGAGAGGTTATGTTGCCTCATACATGCAATTTTGTAAATGTTAAATATATTTCCTTATTAAATATGCACCTTTCTTTATTTAAATATGACTATACAGTGGGCTTCCCTGGTGGCTAAGCTGGTAAAGAATCTGCCTGGAATGTGGGAGACCTGGGTTTGATCCCTGGGTTGGGAAGATCCCCTGGAGAAGGGATAGGCTACCCTTTCCAGTATTCTGTCCTGGAGAATTCCATGGACTGTGTAGTTCATGGTGTCAACTATACAGTATTCTGTTCTGTGTAACTTGCCTTCAGTAATTATTTGTCTGATGTCTACTATGGACAATTGAAATTTAACCCAGCGTGTTCAAATGTGCAGGGTAATAAGGTCAGCTAGCTATGTTTGTGACTTCATATAAAACAATGAAAACTGAATGGGATCATGGAGACTTTCATCTCTATCAGAATGAAAATGTTAGGAGCTGAGGTACCAAGACATACTTCTCCAAAGGAACCAAAGTTCCACTGTTATTAATGGCCAATCTTCACAGCCACAATAACAAAAAAAATTGAACCAAAGCAGGGCGTGTGCTGCTACCTCCCTCTTGCAGAAAACCAGTGATTCCGATCATACTCTAGAATGTGAAGTCAAGCAGGGCATAGGAAGCATCAATATGAACAAAGTGGGTGGAGGTGAGGAATTCCAGTTGAGCTATTTCAAATCCTAAAAGATGATGCTATTAAAGTGCTGTATTCAACATGCCACCAAATTTGGAAAACTCAGCGGTGGCCACAGGAATGGAAAAGGTCAGTTTTCATCCTAATCTCAAAGAAAGGCAATGCCAAAGAATGTTCAAACTACCATACATTTGCACTCATTTCACACACTAGCAAGGTAATGCTCAAATCTTTCAAGCTAGGCTTCAGCAGTATGTGAATTGAGAACTTCCAGATGTACAAGCGGATTTAGAAAAGACAGAGGATCCAGAAATCAAATCGCCAACATTTGTTGGACCATAGAGAGAGCAAGGGAATTCCAGAAAAACATCTACTTCTGCTTCATTGACTATGCTAAATTGTTGTGTGGATCACAACAAACTGTAAAATTTTAAAGAGATGGGAATACCAGACCACCCTGACTCTTAAGAAATCGGTATGCAGATCAAGAAGCAACAGTTAGAACCAGACATGGAGCAATGGACTGGTTCAAAATTGGGAAAGTAGTACATCAATGCAGTCTATTGTCACCCTGCTTCTTTAATCTGTATGCAGAGTACATCATGCAAAATGACAGGCTGGATGAATCACAAACTGGACTCAAGATTGCTGGAAGAAATATCAATAACCTCAGATATGCAGATGATACTACTCTCATGGCAGAAAGTGAAGAGGAACAAAAAAGCCTCTTGGTGAAAGTGAAAAAGGAGAGTGAAAAAGCTGGTTTAAAATTCAACATTTAAAAAACTAAGTTCATGGCATTAGGTCCCATCACTTCATGGAAATAGGGAAAAAATGAAAAGGGTAACATATTTCATTTTCTTGGTCTCCAAATTCACTGTGAACAGTGACTGCAGCCATGAAATTGAGATGTTTGCTCCTTGCAAGTAATGCTTGGACAAACCTAGACAGCATATCAAAAAGCAGAAACATCTCTTTGGTGACAAAGATTTGTATAATTAAAGCTATCGTTTTTCCAGTAGTCATGCATGGTTGTGACAGCAAAATCATAAAGAAGGCTGAGTGCTGAAGAATCGATGCTTTCAAATCATGGTGCTAGAGAAGACTCTTGAGAGTTCTTTGGACTGTGAGGAGATGCAACCAGTCCATCCTAAAGGAAATCAGTCCTGAATATTCATTGGTAGGACTGATGCTGAAGCTGAAGCTCCAATACTTTGCACACCTGTTTTGAAGAGTCAACACACTGAAAAAGACCTTGATGCTGGGAAAGACTGAGGGCAGAAGAAGGAGGTTACAGAGGATGAGATGGTTGGATGGCAGCACCAACTCATTGGACATGCTGGGGTCCATGGGACATGCTGGTGTCCTTGCATGCTGCAGTCCATGAAGTTGGAAAGAGTCAGACATGAGTTAGTTAGTGACTGAATAACAACTGTGATCCTACTGTGCAGGTGCCAGCTGATTGCTTTATAGGGAGTCTTAGAGAGGTGGGCTTTTCCAGTGACACAGTGGTAAAAAATCTGCCTGCCAATGCAAGAGATGCAGGAAATGTGGCTTAGGTCTCTGGATCGGGAAGATCCTCTGGAGAAGGAATTGACAACCCATTTCAGTATACTTCCCTGGGAAATCCCACAGGGAAGCCTGGTATGTTATAGTCCATTGGATCACAAAAGTGTCAGATATGACTTTTGCAAATAAACAACTACAGATAGAGATGTGATAACACATAGAAGACTCTGATTCCAAGGTTGATTGTACTTTACCATCTTAAAAGAGAAAGACAGGCAGCTCACATGTATGCATTTAAAATGTCAAGAAAATTAAGAATAATCAAGTAATTTTTCATCTCCTCTAGAAAATATAGATCAAAAATAAACATAGAAACAAACTCAGATCAGTCGCTCAATTGTGTCCAACTCTTTGCTACCCCATGCACTGTAGCACGCCAGGCTTCCCTATCCATCACCAGTTCCTGGAGCTTGCTCAAACTCATGCCCACTGAGTCGGTGATGCCATTCAATCATCTCATCCTCTGTTGTCCCTCTTCTCCTCTTGGCTTCAACCTTTCCCAGCATCGGGGTCTTTCCCAATGAGTCAGTTCTTTGCATCAGGTGGCCAAAGTAGTGGAGCTTCAGCTTCAAAATCAGTCCTTTCAATGAACATTCAGAACTGATTTCCTTTAGGAATGGTTGGTTTGATCTCCTTGCAGTCCAAGGGACTCTCAAGAGTCTTCTTCAACACGACAGTTCAAAAGCATCCATTCTTCAGCGCTCAGCTTTCTTTATGCTACAATTCTCACATTTGTACATGAATACTGGAGAAAACATAGCTTTGATTTGATGGACCTTTGTTAGCAAAGCAATGTCTCTGCTTTTTAATATGTTGTCTAGGTTGGTCATAGCTTTTCTTCCAAGGAGCAAGTGTCTATTCATTTCATGGCTGCAGTTACCATCTACAGTGACTTTGGAGCTCAAGAAAATAAAGTCTGTCACTGTTTATATTGTTTCCCCATCTATTTGCCATGAAGTGATGGGACCAGATGCCATGATCTTAGTTTTCTGAATGTTGAGTTTCAAGCCAGCTTTTTCACTTTCCTTTTTCACTTTCATCAAGAGACTCTTTAGTTCCTCTTCACTTTCTGTCATAAGTGTAGTATCTGAGGTTATTCATATTTCTCCTGGCAATCTTGATTCCATCTTGTGCTTCATTTAGCCTGGGATTTCTCATGATGTACTTTGCATATAAGTTAAATAAGCAGAGTGTCAGTATACAGCCTTGATGTACCTGTTTCCCAATTTGGAACCAGTCTTTTGTTCCATGTCCGGTTCTAACTGTTGCTTCTTGAACTGCATACAGATTTCTTAGCAGGCAGGTAAGGTGGTCTGGTATTCCCATCCCTTGAAGAATTTTCCAAAGTTTGTTATGATGAACACAGTCAAAGGCTTTTGCATAATCAATAAGCAGAAGTAAATGTTTTTTTTCTGGAATTCTCTCACTTTTACTATGATCCAATGGATGTTGGCAATTTAATCTCTGATTCCTATGCCTTTTCTAAATCCATCTTGAGCATCTGGAAGTTCACCATTCACATACTGTTGAAGCCTGGCTTGGAAAATTTTGAGCATTACTTTTCTAGGTGTGAAATGAGTACAAGTGTGTGGTAGTTTGAACAATCTTTGACATTGCCCTTCTTAGGGACTGGAATGAAAACTGACCATTTCTATTCCTGAGGCCCCTGCTGAGTTTTCCAAATTTGCTGGAATATTGAGTGCAGCACCTTCACAGCATCATCTTTTAGGATTTGAAATAGCTCAGCTGAATTCCATCACCTCCAGCCACTTCGTTTGTATTGATGCTTCCTAAGGCTCCCTTGAGTTTGCATTCCAGGATGTCTGGCTCTAGGTGAGTGATCACACCATCATGGTTATCTGGGTCATGAAGATCTTTTTTTTTTTTTTTTTAATAGTTCTTCTGTGTATTCTGGCACTTAATATCTTATGCTTTTGTTAGATCCATAACATTTTTGCCCTTTATTGTGCCCCTCTTTGCATGAAATGTTCCCTTGGTATGTCTAATTTCCTTGAAGAGATCTCTAGTCTTTCCCACTCTATTGTTTTCCCTATTTCTTTGCATTGATCACTGAGGAAGGTTTCTCATCTCTCTTTGCTATTCTTTGAAACTCTGCCTTCAAATGTGTATATCTTTCCTTTTCTCCTTTGCCTTTAGCTTCTCTTCTTTTCTCAGCTATTTGTAAAGCATACTCAGGAAACCATTTTGCTTTTTTTCATTTCTTTTTCTTGAGGCTAGTTTTGATCCCTGTCTCCTGTACAATGTCACGAACCTCCATCCAGAGTTCTTTAGACAGTCTGTCTATCAGATCTAATCCCTTGAATCTATTTTCACTTCCACTGTATAATCATAAGGGTTTTCACTGCCACTGTATAATAGTAAGGGATATGCTTTAGGTCATACCTGAATGGCCTAGTGCTTTTCCCTACTTTCTTCAATTTAAGTCTTAATTTGGCAATAATGAGTTCATGATCTGAGCCACAGTCAGCTCCTGGACTTCTTTATGCTGACTGGATAGAGCTTCTCTATCTTTGGCTGCAAAGAATATAATCAATCTGATTTCATTATTGACCATCTGGTGCTCCCATCAGAACAAGTCCGTTTCCCCCACAGTCAGTCTCCCCCATCAGGAAGTTTCCATAAACCTCTTATCCTTATCCTTCTGAGGGCAGAAAGAATGAAAACCATAATCACAGAAATCTAATCCAATCAATCATATGGACCACAGCCTTGTCTAACTCAATGAAACTATGAGACATGCCATGTAGGGCAACCCAAGATGGATGGATCATGGTGGAGAGTTCTGACAAAACATGGTCTACTGGAGAAGGAAATGACAAACCACTTCAGTATTCTTGCCTTGAGAACCCCATGAACAGTATGAAAAGGCAAAAAGATAGGACACTGAAGGATGAACTCCCCAGGTTGGTAGGAACCCAATATGCAACTGGAGAAGAGTGGAGAAATAACTCCAGAAAGACTGAAGAGACAGATGCAAAGCGAAAACAGCACCTAGTTGTATGTGTGACCAGTGATGGAAGTAAAGTCCAATGCTATAAAGAGCAATATTGCGTAGGAACCTAGAATGTTAGGTCTATGATCAGGGTAAATTAGAAGTGGTCAAACAGCAGATGGCAAGAGTGAACGTCGACTTTTTCAGGAATCAATGAACTAAAATGGACTGGAATAGGCAAATTTAATTCAGATTACCATTATATCTACTACTGTGGGCAAGAATCCCCTAGAAGAAATGATGTAGTTCTCATAGTCAACAAAGGAGTCTGAAATTCAGTACTTGGGTGCAATCTCAAAAATGACAGAATTTTCTCTGTTCATTTCCAAGGTAAACCATTCAATACAGTAATAGAAGTCAGTGTGCCAGCTAGTAATGCTGAAGAAGCTGAAATTGAATGGTTCTATGAAGATCTACAAGATCTTCTAGAACTAACACCCAGAAAAGATGTCCTTTTCATCATAGGGGACTAGAATGCAAAAGTAGGAAGTCAAGAAATACCTGGAGTAACAGGCAAGTTTGTCCTTGGAATAGAAATTGAAGCAGAACAAAGACTAAGTGAGTTTTGCAAAGAGAAACAAAACCCCTAGGTCAAATTCCCAAACACTAGTAAAATGTGAGACAAAATTTGTTTACATCTGACCAAACCTCATTTCCTCCATGTGGGAAGAGTTTAAGAATAGAATGAAGAAAAAAAAAAAAAAAAGCCAGAGCTAATTCCACATAGTTTCTCCACATGTGTTGATTCAGTAAGACTTTTAATCTGTAATAACTAAGGCAGAAATAGGGAAAGAATAAAATCAGATAATTCTCCTAAATGTGCTACTCTAAGATTTCATTACTTTGCCAACAAAGGTCCATCTAGTCAAGGCTATGGTTTTTCCTGTGGTCATGTATGGATGTGAGAGTTGGACTGTGAAGAAGGCTGAGCGCCGAAGAATTGATGCTTTTGAACTGTGGTGTTGGAGAAGACTCTTGAGAGTCCCTTGGACTGCAAGGAGATCCAACCAGTCCATTCTGAAGGAGATCAGCCCTGGGATTTCTTTGGAAGGGATGATGCTAAAGCTGAAACTCCAGTACTTTGGCCACCTCATGCGAAGAGTTGACTCATTGGAAAAGACTCTGATGCTGGGAGGGATTGGGGGCAAGAGGAGAAGGGGACAACAGAGGATGAGATGGCTGGATGGCATCACTGACTCAATGGACGTGAGTCTGAGTGAACTCTGGGAGTTGGTGATGGACAGGGAGGCCTGGTGTGCTGCAATTCACGGGGTCGCAAAGAGTCAGACACTACTGAGCGACTGAACTGAACTGAAGATTTCTTTAAATCTTCAGTAATTCTCTCTTAGAAAAACAAAATATTTGACCAATTTTAGACAGTCTATTATATGCTATTTTTTTTTTGGAATTCAAGAATATGATTTCCAGTCTTATTCTATCATAAAATATACCTAAAATCAGGATGTAAGAATGCATTTTATAGATTATATTAGGAAAATATTTATATTGTATTTATTTGTTTTATAAACAGAGGAAAACTGCAGAAATGAAAGAAATAATGCAAATGAAAAATCAGGAAAGAAGAAAAGGTGTTGGCAAAATAGTAAGATTATTAGGTGATTATCTAAATCAGTAGAGGTTAGGTGAATAGAAGTTAATGTGTTTTGATATGTTCACTGAAGAAATTCCCCACAAAATCTTAAACCACTTAATGCTTCCTGGAAAATGTAAATGAGCCTTCATCAAAAAATACACTCAGAACTGAAATAAAAACCAAAAAAGAATAGTGAAGAGATTTTATTGATAGAATAGGTTACAAAGGTCACTATTAAGTCTTATTTTAATGAAAGGTAATCTCAGCAAAAAGAGTAAAATGTGCAAAGAAGTGAATATACTGATATTGTAATGGAAAAGGAAGCTTATAAAAGAGCAAAGCTCATTATTTAACTGTAAGAAATAACATTTCAAATTTACTAATTTAGTCAGTAGTAAGATTTCTAAGAGACTAGATCTGATAGACAGAGTGCCTGATGAACTATGAATGGAGGTTCATGACATTGTATAGGAGACAGGGATCAAGACCATCCCCATGAAAAAGAAATGAAAAAAAGCAAATGGCTGTCTGAGGAGGCCTTACATATACCTCTGAAAAGAAGAGAAGTGAAAAGCAAAGGAGAAAAGGAAAGATATAAGCATCTGAATGCAGAGTTCCAAAGAATAGCAAGAGGAGATAAGAAAGCCTTCTTCAGTAATCAATGCAAAGACATAGAGGAAAACAACAGAATGGGAAAGACTAGAGACCTCTTCTAGAAAATTAGAGATACCAAGGGAACATTTCATGCAAAGATGGGCTCAATAAAGGACAGAAATGATATGGACCTAACAGAGGCAGAAGATATTAAGAAGAGGTGGCAAGAATACACAGAAGAACTGTATAAAAAAGATCTTCATGACTCAGATAATCACGATGGTGTGATCACTGACCTAGAGCCAGACATCCTGGAATGTGAAGTCAAGTGGGCCTTAGAAAGCATCACTATGAACACAGCTATTGGAGGTGATGAAATTACAGTTGAGTTATTTCAAATTCTTAAAGATGATGCTGTGAGAGTGCTGCACTCAATATGCCAGCAAATTTGGAAAACTCAGCAGTGGCCACAGGACTGGAAAAGGTCAGTTTTCATTCCAATCCCAAAGAAAGGCAATGCCAAAGAATGCTCAAACTACCACACAATTGCACTCATCTCACATGCTACTAGAGTAATGTTCAATATTCTCCAAGCCAGGCTTCAGCAGTACCTGAACCATGAACTTCCAGATGTTCAAACTGGTTTTAGAAAAGGCAGAGGAATGAGAGATCAAATTGCCAACATCCTCTGGATCATGGAAAAAGCAAGAGAGTTCCAGAAAAACATCTATTTCTGCTTTATTGACTATGCCAAAGCCTTTGACTGTGTGGATCACAATAAACTGTGGAAAATTCTGAAAGAGATGGGAATACCAGACCACCTGTCCTGCCTCTTGAGAAACCTATATGCAGGTCAGGAAGCAGCAGTTAGAAGTGGACATGGAATAACAGACTGGTTCCAAATAGGAAAAGGAGTATGTCAAGGCTGTATACTGTCACCCTGCTTATTTAACTTATATGCAGAGTACATCATGAGAAACGCTGGGCTGGAAGAAGCACAAGCTGGAATCAATACTGCTGGGAGAAATATCAATAACCTCAGATATGCAGATGACATCACCCTTATGGAAGAAAGTGAAGAGGAAATCAAAAGCCTCTTGATGAAAGTGAAAGAGGAGAGTTAAAAGTTGGCTTAAATCTCAATATTCAGAAAAATAAGATCATGGCATCTGGTCCCATTACATCATGGGAAATAGATGGGGAAACAGTGGAAACAGTGTCAGACTTTGGGGGGCTCCAAAATCACTGCAGATGGTGATTGCCACCATGAAATTAAAAGACGCTTACTCCTTGGAAGGAAAGTTATGACCAACCTAGATAGCATATTGAAAAGCAGAGATATTACTTTGCCAGCAAATGTCCATCTAGTCAAGGTTATGGTTTTTCCAGTGGTCATGTATGGATGTGAGATTTGGACTGTGAAGAAAGCTGAGCACTGACGAATTGATGCTTTTGAACTGTGGTGTTGGAGAAAACTCTTGAGAGTCCCTTGGCCTGCAAGGAAATCCAACCATTCCATCCTAAAGGAGATCAGTCTTGGGTGTTCATTGGAAGGACTGATGCTGAAGCTGAAACTCCAATACTTTGGCTACCTCATGCAAAGAGTTGACTCATTGGAAAAGACTCTGATGCTGAGAGGGATTGGGGGCTGGAGGAGAAGGGGAGGACACAGGATGAGATGGCTGAATGGTATCACCAACTCAATGGACATGAGTTTGAGTGAACTCTGGGAGTTGGAAATGGACAGGGAGGCCTGGTGTGCTGTGATTCATGGAGTTGCAAAGAGTTGGACATGACTGAGTGACTGAACTGAACTGAACTGAAGATTTCTTTTTCAAATAGCAAATCTGCTTACTATAAACTATTTGCCAAGATTTTGAAGACATAGTGACTTTTCAGATGCTGGATCAGTTGATAAATGTAGGAAATAAATGATACCAAAAGTAAGATGAAATAAACATCTCAAGAGGAAATGTACTTCATGGGTATATGCATATCCTCATATTCTCTGTTATCGGTATGAGCAATATATAGAAATCAAATGTCTATCAATAGATCAATACCCACCAGAGGTAATTTTATGTTGTAATTTTTAAAAATGAGTTACTTTCTACACATATTCTTGTGAAAAGAGATCCTCAATGCATTGGCAAATGAGCATCAGTTCCGTTTGATTGCTCAGTCGTGTCTGACTCTTTGTGACCTCATGACTGTAGCGCGCCAGGCCTCCCTGTCAATCACCAGCTCCTGGAGTTTACTCAAACTCATGTCCATTGATGCCATCCAACCATCTCATCCTCTGTCAACCCCTTCTCCTCCCGCCTTCAATCTTTCCCAGCATCAGGGTCTTTTCAAATGGGTCAGTTTTTTGCATCAGGTGGCCGAAGTAGTGGAGTTTCAGCTTCAACATCAGTCCTTCCAATGAACATTCAGGACTGATTTCCTTCAGGATGGACTAATTGTATCTTCTTGAACTCCAAGGGACTCTCAAGTGTCTTCTCCAACACCACAGTTCAAAAGCATCGATTCTTTGGCACTCAGCTTTCTTTATATTCCAACTCTCACATGACTACTGGAAAAACCATAGCCTTGATGAGACAGACTTTTTTTGCCAAAGTAATGTCTGTGCTTTTTAATATGCTGTATAGGCTGGTCATAACTTTTCTTCCAAGGAGTAAGCATCTTTTAATTTCATGGCTGCAATCACCATCTGCAGTGATTTTGGAACTTGAACATCTGGAAGTTCACAGTTCATGTATTGTTGAAGCCTGGCTTGGAGAATGAACATAGTAAGTTATAGAACTGGGTTCAGTGTATCTTTTCACTTAAATTAAAAAAAAACTCAGAAAGGCAAGTAGGTAGGTAGATGATAGATAAATACATACATACATACATACATATATACATAAGTTAATGTAGTATCGAATGAGATTTAAAGTTAGCGAGATACTGATTTTGATTATTTATGAAAGGATGAAGAAACAGGAATCACCAAATTATTATTAGTGGCTTCCACAGGGGAAGTGAAATTAAAGAGGGTAAAAAGGTTAGAGATTTCAACTTTTTATATTATATATTTCAGAGCAGATCCTATGGTTAGTCTAACTAATGGGGCAAGCAAATGTCATTGCAAGTCACATATAAAGGGAAAGGACATAAAATTATCTTACAGTGATAGAGCAGTAAACTATGAATAATAACACACAATCCACTATATAGGAAATTGTTGAAATAAGACAGTATAAAAACTGTTTTATGGAAAGTAATCTTCCTACATAAAATTGCCATCAAAGTTATATCATGAGGTTTAGCTTACACAGAATTTAAGTTATATGAAGCTTTATTGTTTTATTCTTATTTCACCCTAAACTGTCTCCCCTGCCCCCTTCCTTCCCTTCTTCTTCCCTTCCTTCCTTGCTTACTTATTTCCCGTATCCTATGAGATTTGCCAATTTTTGAATGCATAGCACATGCCGGGCATTAGATATGTTTGTATATGTTTATATTCTTCACAAACTTAGTCTAAAACACATAAAGGTAGCACTCCAAAATTCAAACTTTTGTCCCACAATCCTCTCTGAGGGTCTTTGTGTCTATGTATTTCTCTGTAAAGTAGGCATAATATAATACCTGTTCAAAGGGCTTCCTTGGTGGCATAGATAGTAAAGATTAGGCCTGCAACACAAGAAACCCAGGTTCAATTCCTGGTTGGAAAGATTCTCTGGAGAAGGGTATGGCAACTCACTCCAGTCTTGCCTGGAGAATTCCATGGACAGAAGCCTGCCAGGCTACAGTCCATGGGACTGCAAAGAAGGGGTCCCAAAGAGTCGGACACGACTGAGAGACTAAACACTAAAGGATTGGTGGTGGTGGTTTAGTCACTCAGTCGATGTCTGACTCTTTGCGACCCTGTGGACTGTAGCCCACCAGGCTCCTCTTTCCATGGGGTTCTCCAGGCAAGAATACTGGTGAGGGCTGCTATTTTACTCCAGGGGATCTTCTGACCCAGGGATCGAACCCACTTCTCCTGTGCCTCCTGTATCGCAGGCAGATTCTTTACTTCCTGACCTAATGAGGAAGCCAGTCATCAGGGTTAAGTATTAATATTAATATAAGTGATTTTTTAACATTAGTATCTGCCATATAGTATGGAAACAGTATGTATGAGCTTTGATTTCTATCACACTATTTTTAGAGGTGTGGAAACCTTTTGTCAGTGAAGTCATATAATTAATTCTGAAAGATCTGGGTTTGAATTAAGATCTAACTCCATAGCCTTTTTGTTTTCTTTATGCTGTGCTTTGTTGCAGTTACTGGATACACCAATATTTGATTGTTTTATTTAATAGAGAGTTGGTTTTATGTATTTTATTACAAACTGGAAATTATATATATGTAAAAGTATTGAGAACCCAAGACAATGCTCTGTTTTCCTAAACTCAGATGATTTGAATGATTTTAGGGTCTGACCACTACTGTGTGGCCTAAATGCACATTGAAATGTAATATGGTATCATAATTTATAATGAGCATGTTATTAATGAATAAATTAAAAATTATGTTTAAAACATTATGTTTTAAACATACCATTTAACCATTTAACATACCATTAAAATATAAATAACAGTGTTTTATTTATTTGTAAAAAATATTTACATTGGGTTGGCCAAAAAGTTCATTCAGATTTTTCCATAAGATATAACAAAAAGACCTGAACAAACTTTTTAGCCAACCTTATACTTTTTTTTTTATGTAAGAGCATTAAAAAAAATTCCTCACTTGAAAATTTGCATTTTTTAATCTAAGATAAATTAAAATTCATTGTAGTTACATTTCTGAAGAAAATTCAATTAATATAGTGAAGATTAACTCCTAAATCAATATAGGCTTATGTATGTAGTAGTTTAAATCTTTGGACTCTTATACATAAATTTTGAATAACTTTGAATTATTGTATTTAATTTTGAGTCATTTACCTTTATCTCAGACATTCTTTCATTTCTGAAATTCAAGTGCACATCATTCCACTAATATTTATGTTCATAGTAGCATTCTTCATAATAGAAAATTCGTGTATATAGGGAAGATTTTTATTCAGTGTAACTTAACAAGTATTTATTGCACAGCTGGTACTTGCTGACCTGTTATCTTCTAATTTCTACTGACACCATCATCCCTCAACATACACACAATTTAGTAGCAAAAGTCATGTGTGAATTTAACCATTTGCCTTTTGGTATTTTGATTTGAATATTTCTGAACTGATTTACATGGTTTAAAAGCTTATATATTTGAATTAATCTTTCTCTTTCTCATATTTCTGTACCATCTTGACATCATACTGGCCAGATGTATTGCAGCATTTTCAAGTGGCATGGAAATAAGAGAGTAATAACTTCAGTCTGTTTATCTCAAATATAGATCCCATATACTTGCATGTCATAGCTGTTGATTACATTAGAAGTGTAATTATGTTGTCCCACTTCACCAAGTTGGATCCCACCAGTCCATTTGATTCTGTATTACTCCATATTAATTTTTGGAGTGTGATCCCAGTGTCCTGTAATTTCATTTTCAAAAACTATAAAAGTTCCTAATATAAGCTCTCTGCTAATGAGTCAACAAAAATAAGTAGCACGGCAATGTAGCTTCCAAAGCAAACCTTGTATTTATTTGGAAAATGTTTTTACGTATTACCTCTGTGTGTTTAAAATTTTTGTCACACTGTCCATTTCATGATGAGAGGAGTGAAAGAAAGTGTTTATTTGAGACTTAAATAAAGACATCTTTTCCTCATGGTGAGATTTTCTTCATGGCTGGGTAGATGATTTCCAACTTTATTATAGACAGAGTTTTTATCAAATATTTTTATAAAATACCACCTTTAACTGAATGAAAAATAGTTTAGGAGTCTGAGGGATTGAGTTTATGAAGAAGTCAAAAAGACTTAATGGATAAGAAAACAGGCCATCATTTAACTTATATTTATGCTTATTTCTTGGCCCCTGCTCTTCTTGTCACCTTTACTTTTGGTATGACAATCAGGAGAAATATCTCAGAGTACATCATTTTCTTTATTTCAAAGCAAGGGTATGAGTTTATATATATATATATATATATATAAATGCTTGTCAAGTAAAGCCAATACCCTTGACATGGTAATTTATAATTTAATGTTTTCACTGGCACAAAATTTATTTTTTTACTGATTCTTTTTCTCTTATTTACCTTAGTTTACCTTAAGGTAAACAATATAAGGTAAGCATTACCTTAATTTACATAAAGGTAAATTCTTAATGTATTTTATCTTACACTAAACCTAATCTTTTTTTAATTGAAATCTGGTTGATTTATAATGTATCCATCTCTACTATCCAGCACAATGACTCAGGTACACATGTATATGCATTCTTTTTTAAACATTCTTTTCCATTATAGTTTATCCTAAGAGATTGGAGTAGTTCCCTGTTCTACATAGTAATACCTTTTTGTTTATCCATTCTAAATGTAATAGTTTGCATCTACCAACACCTAAATTCTCAGTCTTTCCTTTTCCTTCCTTTCTCCTACTTGGAAACCACAAGTCTTACCTCCGGTAAGTCTATTTTTCACTGAATACAGATTCTGTTTTGTAGATAGGTTCATTTGTGTCATATTTTAGATTCCATATATAAGTGATAGTGTATAGTATTTATATATCATACCATAGCATATAGTATTTGTGTTTCTCTTTCTGACTTACTTCACTTAATATAATCTCTAGTTGCATCCATGTTGCTGCAAATGGCATTGTTGCATTATTTTTAACAGCTGAGTAGTATTCTATTTTATTTATGTACCACATCTTTATCCATTTATCTGTTGATGGACATTTAGGTTGCTTCCATATTTTCATGATTGTGAATAGTGCTACTATGCATCATGTATCATTTTGCATGTATCATTTTGAGTTATAGTTTTGCACATGAATATATGCACATGAGTGTGATTGCTGGCTCATATGGTAGTTATATTTTTTTAGTTTTCTGAGGAAGTTCTATACTATTTTCCATAGTGGCTGCACCAATTTACAGTCCCACTAACAATGTGGGAGGGTTCCCTTTTCTCCACACCCTCTCCAGCATTTGTTATTTGTAGACATTTTAATGATAGCCATTTTTCATTTTAATATCTCTAATATTGATAATTGGGGCTTCTCTCGTGGCTCAGATGGGAAAGAATCCACCTGTAATGCAGGAGACCCCAGTTCGATATCTGGGTCAGGAAGATCCCCTGGAGAAGAAGATGGCACCCCACTCCAGTTTTCTTGCCTGAAGAATCCCATGGACAGAGGAGCCTAGCAGGCTACACAGTCCTTGGAATTGCAAAGAGCTGGACATGACTGAGTGACTAACATTATATTAATATTAATAATTAGTGATGTCAGGCATCTTTTCATGTGCCTACTGTCTTCTTTGGAGAAGTGTCTATTAAGATCTTTTGCCCATTTTTCAATCGTGTTGGTTTTGTTTGTTTGTTGTTGATTTGTATGAGCTATTTGTATATTTTGGAGATTAAGCCCTCATCAATCACATAATTTGCAAATATTTTTTCCCATTCTGTACCTGGTCTTTTCATTTTGTTTATGGTCAGCAAAAGCTTGTAAGTTTGATTAGGTCCCATTTGTTTATTTTTATTTCTGTTGCCTTGGGAGACTGACCTAAGAAAGCATTGATATGATTTATGTCAGAGAATGTTTTGCTTATGCTCTCTTCTAGGAGATTTATGGTGACATCTCTTTTGTCTAAGTCTTTAAAAACCATTTTCAGTTTACTTTTGTTCATGGTGTGAGGGTGTGTTCTAATTTCATTGATTTAAATGCAGCTACAATAGCCAGTTAATCTTCATTAGCACAAATTTTTGATCCATGAATTTTCATTTGTTATCATATACTTGGTACATCTCTCTTCAAAATACCCTATTTGATAGTTTCCATCAAGTATCAGCTTTTAAAGCACCAAATAAATATCATTGACGTATTTATCTTTTGTATAAAAAGTGAGACATTACATCAATACTGTTTTCTTTCATTTTTGATGCCTTTCATACGAAAGGCTCAGTGAAACATCTGAAATCTACTGAATTCCTGGCTTAACATTTAGTAAACACAGAACTGTGTGCCATTCACTGAATTTTCTCATTCATACTGGAGAATTCTAATTTAGAAATTTAGTCGCAGGTTTTACTGACTAAAAGTGATTGGTCATCCTATTAGCAACCACATGGTCACATTAATGAATATAGTGGGATAAATGCTGAAGTGTATAATTTATCTTGTAATAATTTAAGAATCATTTTTCAAAATGCACTTTGATTCAATTAAAACCCAATTCAACTTATTTTATTTCATGTATACTAATTTATTCATGTATAATTATCTTATTTTTCTTAATTAAATATATATATATATATATATATATAATTCAGGATAAGGGAAGTATCAAGTTGTGAGAATGTAGAATCTCAGATGTGCTCTAAAATCTCTAGTTATCACTGGGTTCCATATCCATGAGTACCAAAAATAATGACAAAGACTAATGATAACCAAGCTGATGGCATTCAGTTTCTCCTTTTCCTTCAATAATTCTTATTATTGCTAAGATGCAAAAATGTAAGCTGTGTATAAGCACTTTGCAGTGTTGTTAGAACCATACATAGCAGTGTATAATTAAGGTTCTATTATTTATTTTACTTGCATCATAAAATATTTATAAAATATAAATTTAGAAAGCATTTTAATTGTTGCCTTTTATGAATGTTACTTTTTTAGAGTAGCAAAGAACTATAGTCACATCTTTCTATGCATAAAAGTATATGTTATATATAAGTAATGAATACTAAAGGATAGATTGATTATGACCAGCATGGTATTATGAAATATCAATGAAATCCCTGTCTTAGTGACATTCTGTTTTCTAGAAAGGTTTTAAAAAATCTGCTTGTTCTCCTCATACTTAGAGCACCAGGATATCAGTAAATTTAATTTTTCAAACTTAATTAAAAGCAAAATTTAGAGTGTGTGTCGGTGTCTGTGTGCATGTGCTCAGTTGTGTCTGACTCTTTGTGATACCTGGACTATAGCCTGCCAGGCTCCTCTGTCCATGGAATTTTCCAGGCAAGAATACAGAAGAGGATTGCCATTTCTTACTCCAGGGTATCTTCCCAACCCAGGGATTGAACCCATGCCTGTTGTGTCTCCTACAGTGGCAGGCAGATTCTTTACCAACTGTGCCGCCTAGGAAGCCTCAAACTTTATTAGATATTATATTCATCTCTGAATGAGAATTCATACTTATATATCTAAAATAGCTCAAAACTGCATATCAGTCTTAACCCTGCAATACATACCTTTGAGAATATTTTCTGATGAACCCAGAACAAAGGAATCTATCAGTATTTCCTACATTATCTATTCTGATACTTAGGGGTAAAAATATAACCATTCTTCATTAACCTTGGTTTATTCATGGGAATAAGCAATAAAATATTTTTATGACTTCTATGGAACATCATGCTGAGCACAGAGATGGAATTACTTATTAATATCAGCATTTGAATCATAATTAATGGCACTGACTTTTAAATGATATTGTGCATTTTAGAGAATTTAAGCACTTTTCCTACAGTACATTATTCTTTATATATTTGTTTTATTCTGCATTACATTTTTTTCCACCTCAATTTTTAAAAAAAATAATAGTTAAATGTTATTATTATTTTGTTAAATTAAGTGGCCCAATCTTCTCAGGTAGCATAGAATAAAGCTTTTACACACTATGACAGATTGTTCAGAATATCATGACAAGCTCACACATGCACGTGCATATATTGTCCACATATTTAGTTTGTACACATTGCTTTGGCCATGTCCTTTTCACTTAACATAGCTTGAAAATTAAATCTGCTTTGGTATCTATATTAGCTTAAATAATTTTCAATGATATATTTTATTCCATCGTATAGAAGTAAATAATGGTTTCTTCATTAGTAAATGTAAATAACTATTTATATTTATTCTAAATTTTGTTCTGTTTCTATCACTGTCAGCACAGATGTCATTGTACACATGGTATTTTATGTATGAGAAATTGTCTGATACATTCTCACAATTTAATGACAAAATACCTCCAAAGAGACTGAGTCATTTACTCTTGTCTTAACCATGTCTGAGAATGTTTCCTTCAGTCGTGGCCAACGTTGTGTGTTATCAAATATTTGCTACTGAGAACCATGTAGGAAAATGTATACTGTAATTTCAAACAGTATTTCTCTTAAATATGGAGATTAAGTTCCATATGTTGAGAAATGTTTGTCTTTTTTTGCCAATTATCTGATTATTGTCTGCCTATTTTTCAAATTAGGTTCCATATATTCATTCTTGTAAAAGCTATACTTGTAATGCATAGATTACAACACAACATTCCTTCAGTGTTTGTGGGGTGTTGGTTCCAGGATGCCCCACAAAGATCAAAATCCACAGATTGATATCTCTTATTTTAAAACAAAGTAATACATTCAGATGTACTTACCTGTGGCTTGTTTGAATTCATGGATAGGGAACTGTGGATACAGAGCCCTGACTATACTCAATTTCATTCTTTCAATCAAGCAAGAAATTAAAGGCACTTGAAAAGTCACACTTTATTTTTTATGATATTTGAATTTTTGGAGTAAACAAACACAAAATGCCCTGTAAGTGGGATTTGGTTGATTACCTCTTGGGCTTTCCTGATAGCTCAGTTGGTAAAGAATCCACCTGCAATGCAGGAAACCCCTGTTTGATTCCTAGGTCAGGAAGACCTGCTGAAGAAGGGATAGGATACCCACTCCAGTATTCTTGGGCTTCCCTTGTGGCTCAGCTGGTAAAGAATCCATCTGCAAAGAGGGACACCTGGGTTTGATCCCTGGGTTGGGAAGATCCTCTGGAGAAGAGAAAGGCTACCCACTCCAGTATTCTGGCCTGGAGAATTCCATGGACTATACAGTCCATGGAGTCGCAAAGAGTTGGTCACAACTCTTTGGACTGCAGCACACCAAGCTTTGCTGTCTTACACGATCTCCCAGAGTTTCCTTGAACTCATGTCCATTGAGTCAGTGATGCCATCCAACTATTTCATTCTCTCTCGCCCCTTTCTCCTCCTGCCCTCAATCTTTCTTAGCATCAGGGTCTTTTCTAGTGAGTTGGCATCAGATGGCCAAAGTATTGAAGCATCAGCATCAGTCCTTCCAATTAATAGTCAGTGTTGATTTCCTTTAGAATTGACTGGTTTGACTTCCTTGCAGTTCAAGGGACTCTCAAGAGTTTTTTCTAGAACCACAGTTTGAAAGCATCAATTCTTTGGCACTTAGCCTTCTTTATGGTCTAATTCTCACATTGATACGTGATTATTGGAAAAACCATAGCTTTGACAATACAGACTGTATAGGTTGCCATAGCTTTTCTTCCAAGAAGCAAGTATCTTTTAATTTCATGGCTGCAGTCACCATCTGCAGTGATTTTGTAGCCCAAGAAAATAAAATCTGCCACTATTTCCATTTATCCCTCATCTATTAGTCTTCAGTTGGGGATATATTATTCTTTGATTTGTCTTTCTTTGCTTAGAAATCTATAAAAGACATTCTTTCTTCAGTAATGATAAATTTGTAGGTAAACCCTGGTTGCCAGAAGAAAAACAAAACCCAGGAATATTAAATATAAATTTAACAAAATATAAACACAACTGTATGAAGAAAATTAATATGGAAGTTCAAATAAGAATAGAAATGAAGACCTAACTTTATGAGGAGAAATACATAATGTTATAAAAATCAATGGGCTTCCCTGATAGCTCAGTTGGTAAAGAATCCACCTGTAATGCAGGAGACCCCAATTCAATTCCTGGGTTGGGAAGATCCACTGAAGAAGGGATAGGCTACCCACTCCAGTATTCTTGGGCCTCCCTCATGGCTCTTCTGGTAAAGAGTCCACCTGCAATGATGATAAAAATCAAATCCTAATGACTTATGGTAACTTACTAGTGGCAGAGTGTTCATTTTATTTAACTTTCTGGTTATACAAGATAAATTTTATTTTTTAATAGTTAACAACTATACATTATACAGATAATTACAGGAAATATTCTACAAAATAACTGTCTTTCTGACATTATTACATAATTCTCCTTTCTGGTAAAAATTCTATTTATTTTCCCACACAGTACTTGCATCCTAAAATTTATATGAAAAAATAAAGAACAATTAATAGGCAAGATGAATTTAATGAAGAAGAAAAGGAGAAAAGAAAAATGATTGGTTCTAACAAATAGTTAAAAATATTATAAAGTTATAATAATTTAAAATGTGACATTTGCTAAATGTAAAAATGAATAATTATATAAACATGAGCCATAAATATTCCCATGTATGGAACAATGGGAAAATAATAAATGATTTTGGAAAATTTGCTATTTATGATGTAAACATAAGAAATAGAACTTTAGAAATGTATAAACTTGGAATTTATAACTTAAATGCAAAAGAATGTACAAAATGTACAAAAATAATGTTAAAGTTTGTTTATAAAAGATATAAGTATTATCTTTCCATATTGACCTATATTTACAAGATATCTCGAGAAAGTAAGCAAAAAGCTAACAGTTTTTCTACTTCTTACAAGGTATAGTATTTTAACCAGTGGAGGACAAGTGTAGGAATGGTCATCTTGTATATAGTTTTTATTTTTAATATTTTTAAATCTAGCTAATAAATTTTCAGCAAATGAATACAAAATATTAAGAAATACAAGAGGGATATCTTAATACTCTTGGAGATAAAAGGTTTATTGATGAAAATATATGAAACTAGAAAAAATATGTGTTTAAAGGATAATATACTTAAGGATAAATATGGAATTTATCTTCGTAATGGTTGATGATTTTGTTAATTGGCAGTCACTAGGCTGAAGAAAATAATCCACCTGTGTTCATGCTAAGTCACTTCAGTAGTTCCCGACTGTGTGCGACCCTAAGGACTCATAGCATTCCAGGCTCCTTTGTCAATGGGATTCTCCAGGCAAGAATACTGGAGTGGGTTGCCTTCCTTACTTCAGGGGATCTTCCTGACCCAGGGATACAAACTCCATCTCTTCTGTCTCCTGCACTGGCGTCACCTGGGAAGCCCAAATTAACTCACATCAGTAAGTCAGTTCAGTCTCTCTGTCGTGTTTGACTCTTTGCCACCCCATGAATCCCAGCATGCCAGGCCTCCCTGTCCATCACCAACTCCCGGAGTTCACTCAGATTCAAGTCCATTGAGTCAGTGATGCCATGCAGCCATCTCATCCTCTGTTATCCCCTTCTCCTCCTACCCCCAATCCCTCCCAGCATCAGGGTCTTTTCCAATGAGTCAACTCTTCACATGAGGTGGCCAAAGTACTGGAGCTTCAGCTTTAGCATCATTGCTTCCAAAGGAATCCCAGGGCTGATTTCCTTCAGAATGGTTTGGTTGGATCTCCTTGCAGTCCAAGGGACTCTCAAGAGTCTTCTCCAACACCACAGTTCAAAAGCATCAATTCTTCAGTGCTCAGCCTTCTTCACAGTCCAACTCTCACATCCATACATGACCAATGGAAAAACCATAGCCTTGACTAGACAAGACCTTTGTTGGCAAAGTAATGTCTCTGCTTTTCAACATGATATCTAGGTTGGTCATAACTTTCCTTCCAAGGAGTAAGCGTCTTTTAATTTCATGGCTGCAGTCACCATCTGCAGTGATTTTGGAGCCCAAAAAAATAAAGTCTGACACTTTTTCCACTGTTTCCCCATCTATTTGCCATGAAGTGATGGAACCAGATGCCATGATCTTCGTTTTCTGAATGTTGAACTTTAAGTCAACTTTTCACTCTCCACTTTCACTTTCATCAAGAGGCTTTTTAGTTCCTCTTCACTTTCTCCCATAAGGGTGGTGTCGTCTGCATATCTGAGGTATTGATATTTCTCCCTGCAATCTTGATTCCAGCTTGTGCTTCTTCCAGCCCAGCATTTCTCATGATGTACTCTGCATAGATGTTAAATAAGCAGGGTGACAATATACAGCCTTGACGTACTCCTTTTCCTATTTGTAACCAGTCTGTTGTTCCATGTCCAGTTCTAACTGCTGCTTCCTGATCTGCATATAGGTTTCTCAAGAGGCAGGTCAGGTGGTCTGGTATTCCCATCTCTTTCAGAATTTTCCACAGTTTATTGTGGTCCACACAGTCAAAGGCTTTGGCATAGTCAATAAAGCAGAAATAGATGTTTTTCTGGAACTCTCTTGCTTTTTCCATGATCCAGTGGATATTGGCAATTTGATCTCTGGTTCCTCTGCCTTTTCTAAAACCAGCTTGAACACCTGGAAGTTCATGGTTCACGTATTGCTGAAGCCTGGTTTGGAGATTTTGAGCATTACTCTAGTAGCATGTGAGATGAGTGCAATTGTGCGGTAGTTTGAGCATTCTTTGGCATTACCTTTCTTTGGGATTGGAATGAAAACTGACCTTTTCCAGTCCTGTGGCCACTGCTGAGTTTTCCAAATTTGCTTGCATATTGAGTGCAGCACTTTCACAGCATCGTCTTTCAGGATTTGAAAGAGCTCAACTGGAATTCCATCACCTCCACTAGCTGTGTTCATAGTGATGCTTTCTAAGGCCCACTTGACTTCACATTCCAGGATGTTTGGCTCCAGGTGAGTGATCACACTATCATGACTATCTTGGTCGTGAAGATCTTTTTTGTACAGTTCTTCTGTTTATTCTTGCCACCTTCTCTTAATATCTTCTGGTTCTGTTAGGTCCATACCATTTCTGTCCTTTTTTGAGCCCATCTTTGCATGATATATTCCCATGATATCTCTAGTTTTCTTGAAGAGATCTCTAGTCTTTCCCATTCTGTTGTTTGCCACATATGTCTCCTTAATTAATTCTCCTGGGAAGCATAGCATCCACTCAGCTTCTTTTCACTGTCTTTCAAACACTATCCCAAAGTTTGGTTGATTTCTATCATTTCTTTCCTTTATGTTAACATAAGGTTTCCTTTATGTTAACATAAGGTTCAGAGAATGCAATGGCACCCCACTCCAGTACTCTTGCCTGGCAAATCCCATGGACAGAGGAGCCTGGTGGGCCCTCTAGGAGTCGGATACCACTGAGCGACTTCACTTTCACTTTTCACTTTCATACATTGGAGAAGGAAATGGCAACCCACTCCAGTGTTCTTGCCTGGAGAATCCCAGGGATGGGGGAGCCTGGTGGGCTGCTGTCTTTGTGGTTGCACAGAGTCAGACATGACTGAAGCAACTTAGCAGCAGCAGCAGCAACATAAGGATTTTTCAAAAAAAGAACTACAACCTAAAGTGCATCAAGTTCTCAGAGAATTGTCCTGCAGTTGAGCAATACAGATCTGCTCTATGAAAAATGCATAGCCGTGTTTTTTTTTAATTTAACAAATTCATATAGCAAATTGCTTCAGAATGAGGAATGATTTTTTTTCTAAGATTATGAGAATAGATTTTATGCACAACAGACCAGAACACTTCATAATCTGCCAACAGTGCTAATTATATGATCAGGGAACCTGTAATTGTTATTAGCTATATAAACCCCTGAGTAGTATTTCAGGTAATGAAGAGCAACCATAGGACATCAGAAAAATGAGGATCATTTTTCAATAAAGCAGTGAAGTATGTGGCATGCATATTATAGATTCTTAGAAGCTGTAAATAGTGGACACAACTATATCAACACTCATTTGTCTTGTGAATGACAGTGATTGAAGTAGCTCGGAGAACCTTAATACCTTCCAAAATTTGATAAATGTCTGAGCTTATAATATCCATTCTGTTTGTAGAAGTACTTCAATGATGCCCCTCACCAATATTTAGAATGTCATACGAAAACTTCTTGGCCTGTTCTATTTATTCCATCCTGTATTTCCCCTTGTGTATAGTAGCCTGTCAAATATCTTGATAACTTTACCATATGACTTCCTGTATGAAATATTATTCTAGTGTAAGGGACAACCAGCTTGTTTATAAGAGCAATGGAATCTTTAGAATTTCAGGAAGAACACCACCACTAAAAAACCTTTCAAAGATAATGTGTTTCAGAACTTTTCAAATTACTTTTCTCAGGTACCTAGGGTTTTCCAAAAACCACAATAGAGGGACATCCTCAAAGGAGTAGGAATGAAAATAGACTGTTAGGTAAGGATGTCTGAGCCCCTCTCCTACTACCCAAACATGTACACATGCCTGCTTTATCAAGAGATTCTCTGTATTTATGTTTTTATAATAATCTGTAATAAGACCTTTTCTTTCATCCAAGAATTCCTATATTAATAATCTGAATAACAGGGAGCCTTAGTTCAGTCTCAGACACTGTATTTAAGGTCTTTACATCTATTACTTCATTTGGCCTCCCAAGAATCCTACAAAGTAGGTTGCTATCCTCAGGTTTAAAATGGTAAAATTAAGACCCAGTGATACACAGTAACTTGTTAGTGGCAGAAAGTTTTAATTTTATTGAATTTCCTGAGTATGCATAGTAAATTTCTATTTTTTCATTATTAACAGTAATACATTGTACAGATGACTACAGGAGTCTTTTTTTTTAATTTTTTAACTATACAATATTGTATTGGTTTTGCCATATATCAAAATGAATCTGCCACAGGTATACATGTGTTCCCCATCCTGAACCCCCCTCCCACCTCCCTCCCCATACCATCCCTCTGGGTTATCCCAGTGCACCAGCCCCAAGCATCCAGTATCATGCATCGAACCTGGACTGGCGACTCATTTCATATATGATATTATACATGTTTCAATGCCATTCTCCCAAACCATCCCTCCCTCACCCTTTCCCACAGAGTCCAGAAGACTGTTTTATACATCTGTGTCTCTTTTGCTGTCTCGCATACAGGGTTATCATTACCATCTTTCTAAATTCCATATATATGTGTTAATATATTATATTGGTGTTTTTCTTTCTGGCTTACTTTACTCTGTATAATAGGCTCCAGTTTCATCCACCTCATTAGAACTGATTCAAATGTATTATTTTTAATGGCTGAGTAATACTCCATTGTGTATATGTACCACAGCTTTCTTATCCATTCATCTGCTGATGGACATCTAGGTTGCTTCCATGTCTTGGCTATTATAAACAGTGCTGCGATGAACATTGGGGTACACGTGTCTCTTTCAAATCTGGTTAAGATACCTGCCTATCTTACATTATCACTGATGTTCAGATCCCATCATTCACAATATTATAAAATAAACAGAAAATGAAACTCCTTAAACAAATTTAATGATGTTTAAAATAGCTATATAATTTAATTTGTCAAAAATCGATTGCTTGGTTAAGGAGAGAATCATAAGTATGGGAAAACTGTTGTGTTCTTTTCCAAGATAAAGAAAGGGCTTATTTGAACTTTCTCAGAAAATTTAGAAGTTTTACTAGGATAACTCTCTCTCTAATCCCTTCCTCCTTTATTTTGTCTCTTTATCATTTGCTTTACTACTTTTCTATATTCCTTTCACTTTCGTGTCTCTGTTTTTCCCTCTCTTCTCCCCGTCATTTTCTTATCCTCTTTCTTTTCTCTTCTTTCTTCACCCCTTGTTTTCCTTATGTTATCGGGCAGGAAATGGTCAAAAGGATGTAAATTATCTAGGTCCAAGATCTGATAGATTACAGTCACCTTTATTAGCAGAGGTCACCTCAATTCTTGGTGCTAAGCATTACAGAACCAGCAGGAAAGGGTTCCATACTAGGATGGTTTAGGCAGAAGCATATTGGTCTAAAGTTATATATGAGATCTTGGAGGAGAGATTGAACAATTCTGAAACAAGAAAACAAAGGTTGTTCTTCCTTTTCCTTTCATTTATTTATTCTACAGATATTTTGAGAGCTATGGGGTGAACAGAACAGTTATGCCCTTATGGAAAATGTATCATACTACTGTTAATACTTAGGTAGTAACTGACAGTCTTTTAGAGCCCATTTGAGACATCAGATGTGTTGTTTCACTTAATATTAACTACTTCTCACATATTCTAAGTGTGTTGTGTTGTCATGTGTAGCTGAGAAACCAGTGGGTATAGTTAAAAGTATGTTTTTTCTTTGATGTATTGCTATAAGCCCGTACTATCTAATTCAGGAGCTACTAGTCACATGTGGCTAAAACATGCATAAAATATGGCTAATCCAAATTGAAATGTGCTGTTAAAAAAAAGATGGTCTCAAAGATTTAGTATGAAGCAAAATGTATTTCATTCATTCATTTTATGCTGATATTTTATATAAAGGTTTAAATATAAAGACATAAATTTGTTATTAAAATGGTTTCTTCTGTTTCTCTTTAGTATTTTTTTAACATAATTACTAAAAATTCAAAATGACATATTTGGCTCATATTGTACTTGTACACAGCACTGCTCTAACAAAAGCTTATATTACCTTTTCTATTTTGGACCTCTTAGATCCCTGTAGTAAAACATTATTATCATCTATATCTATGCATGAAAAAATTGTCTTTGCATAGTAAATTTCCAAAGGAATGTTAAGGTCTGAGCATTTCTGCATGTATTTATGTCCTTAAATGATACTGGTAGATTAGACAAGCATGATTTCCCTTATAGAAGCAATTTTGCAATTCTTAAAGTAGAAAGCTTACTGAAGTGGAAAGGAATCTAAATCTTATTATGCATTCTACAGGCTGTCATTTAAGGACATGATGCATACCGGTCTATAATTCTCCAGGGAATATTTCAGCCTTTCGTTTAAAATGATTCAATTTAGTCCAGAGCAATCTAATACATATTAGTTACATTTTTCACAATTTTAAGTTGCAATTTGCCAGACCCCACCCCACCCTGTGGGTTTCTCTTTAGCTTATTATCAATCAAGAACAAATGGTACAAGGAGTACATAAGGTTAAGGATATAAGTGAATAGAAATAGTTCCTTGGTATCTCCATAGGCCCTACAGGAGGCAGAATGGAAGTCAGCCAGACATTAAGGGCCATATCTGTATTCAGAGGTCTCTCTAAAGATATGTGAGGCAACTTTATAGTAATTTATTTTCACATCCTATTTCTAGGATGGTATACCGTTTCCACAATTTATAAAAATGCTTATATGTTCATGGTAAATCTAAAACTCTCTTATAGCAGTATGTAGAATAAAAATTAGTTATAGAATTTACACAATTAGCCACATTTGTTCCCTGTAATCCTAGATTAGATACTTTAGGGCACTGTAGCTTTTTCAGATTGGCTTATTTGAACTAAGTAAAATGCATTACAGATTCTTATCTTTTATGGATTAATAGTTCATTTCTTTGCATCACTGAATAATTTTCATTTAATGGATATACCACAATTTATTCTTTCACTTATTTAGAAATATCTTGTATATTTTTTCTGTTTGGGGAAATTATGGGTACAACTGCTATAAATATTCACACATGGGCTTTTTATAGACACAGATTTTCAACTCATTTGGGTAAATATCTAGGAGAACAATTTTTCAATCATATGCTAAAAATATGTTATGTTTGTAAGAATGAGCCAAATTTTCTCCCCAAGTGGCTGTATCATTTTGGATTCCCACCAGTGAGAGTACCTGTTGTTCTACTTCCTTGTCAGAATGTTGAACATTTTAAACATGCTCATTTGTCATCTGTGTATATTAATTAGTGAGGTGTCTCCCCAGATATATTGCCCTCTTTTGACTATTTTCAATTTCATTAATTTTTGCCCCAATTTTTATTATTTCTTCTATTTACTTTCAGCTTAAATTGAACTCTTTCTTTAGTTTCCTAAGGTAAAAGCTTGTATTATTTATTGTATATTTTTATTCATTTCTAATATATGCATTCAATGTTATAAATTTACCTCTTAGCACTATTTTTGCTAATTCTATAATTTGACTTGTATTTTCTCTTACATCTTGTTCAGTTTTTAAAATTTCTCTTAAGGTTTCTTCTTTAGTCCATGTGGCTGAGAAGTGTATTGCTTGCTTCCCAGAATATTTTGGAATTTTTTCAGCTACAATTTTGTTACTGATTTGTAATTGAATTCCATTGAGACTTCCAAACATACTTTGTATGATCTACTGTTTTAAAATTTTGGTATGTTTTATACTCAGACATAGTCTATCTTGGTAAATGTTCCATGTGAACCTGACACTATGTATATGCTGTTGTTGAATTAAGTAATATATAAATGTCAATTAAATTCAGTTAATTGGTGATCCTTTTCTAGTCAACACTAGCCTTCCAATTTTTGGCATGATTTATCCATCAATTGGGATTCCCAAATGGCTCAGAAGGTAAAGAATCAGCCTGCAATGCAGAAGACACAGGAGATGGGAGTTTGATCCTTGGGTCGGGAAGATCCCATAGAGGAGGAAATGGCCACCCACTTTAGTATTCTTGCCTGAAAATTTGCATGGACAGAGGAGCCTGGCAGGCTATAGTCCAAAGGGTCACAAAGAATTGAACACAACTGAGCAAAGCATGCATCCATCATTTAGTGAAAAAGATGTTCAAGTTTCCAAATAGTATACTTTTTCTATTTCTCTTTGTTATTATGTTAGTGGTTGCCCCACACATTTTGATGTTTTGTTTAGATGTATACATATGAAGGGTTGTTATGTCTTCTTGGAAAATTGACTAATTTGTCTTCATATAATGGTCTTCTGCCACCACCAGTGGTCTTCTTTATCCATAATATGTTCCCTTGTTCAGAAATCTGCCTAAACTGAAATTAGTGAATCTATCTGAGCTTTGTTTTGATTAGTATTAGCATTGTATGTCTTTCTCCAACCTTTTACTTTTAACTGATGTGTCTTTATATTTAAACTAGGTTTCTTCATTTTGATATTTGGCAAAACTAATACAATTATGTAAAGTTAAAAAATAAAATTAAATGAAAAAAAAAATAAACTAGGTTTCTTGAAAACCACATATAGTTCATTTTTTTCTAACTACTCTGATAGTCTGTCTTTCAGTGGGTGTACTTAGACCATTCACATTAAAGTTATTTTGATAGGTTATATTAATATTTACATTAAATATTAATATTTACATTATTTGTAACTTTTCTATTCCATGCACTTGTAATTTGTGTATTTTCTTCCATTCTTTTTCTGCCTTCTCTGATTACTTGAGCATTTTACCTTTTTCCATTTTCTCTCTTCTTTTAGAATGTGAATTACACTTCTTAAAAAGCTGTTTGTGATTGCCCTAAAGTTTTTGATAAACATTTAGGCTAATCTAAGTTCACTTTTAAATAACACTATACAGCTTCATGAATAATGCAAAGACTTTATAGCAGGTTAATTTCAGTTTTCCTCGCCTGTACCTTGTGATATCGGTGTCTTTGATTTCACTTAGTTATATTCTATAATCACTCAACAGTAGTTACTGTTATGACTAAAAAGTTATCTATTAGATTATTTTTAAAAAGAAGATTTTATTTTGCTTTATTTTTCTCTAGTATTCTTTCTTTACATGCTTAGACTTATTTATCAAATTTCTGATCTGTATGTATATTCTTTTTTTTTCTGAAGAATTTTTAAAATTTCTTGCTCTTAGGTACACCAACTGATGATTACTTCACTCAGTATTTATCGGAGAAATTATTTCTCCTCCTTTTTTTTGAAGAATGATATCATTTAGTACAGAAAATAGTTTGGTAGTTTTTTGTTTTGTTTTTAACACTTCAAACATTTCACTCTACTCTTTTCTTACACTCAAGGTTTTTGATAAGGAATTACTATAATTCATAACTTTGTTCCCCTGTAGGAATGATGCTTTTTTTTTTTCTGGTTTTTTTTTTTAATAATTTATCTTTTCTTTTTATTCGAGTATGATACCCTTAGGTATATATATTTTTTGGTATTTATTCCATTTGATGCTCTCTGAGCTTACTGAAACTGTTCTTCGGTGTCCACTGATAATTGGAGAACATTCTCAGGTTTTATTTTGTGAAATATTTATTTTTATTCTCTTTCTGTTCTCTGCTATTACAAGTGCCTGTTTATTGCCTCTTTCAAAATTCTACAACAATTTTAGGGTATTCTGCTTTAAGTAATTTTATTATTGCCAAACTTCAGTTTGGAAAGTTTATATTGACATATCTTCATATTCCCTGATTTCTTCCTCAGTTGTAACCAGTCTTCTGATTAGTCTATCAAAGACATATTTAACATCTGTTACAGAGTTTTTGACTTCTGGAGTTTATATCTCTTTGCTTAAACTAACCACCTATTCCTGTATACCACCTACTCTTTGCTTAGTGCTCTAATTTATTTTAAATTTTCTGGTAATTCCAAACTCTAGTGTCATATCCAAGTCTGTTTTATATTTCCAGACTGTGTTTTTTCTACATTTCATCATGCCTTGAAATTTTTGTTGTTGTTGTTGTTAAAAGCTACACAGCTGTTCTGCTGCTAAGTCACTTCGGTCGTATCCGACTCTTAGCGACCCCACTAGATGGTATCAATAAACCTGAGGAAGAAGCACAAGTTCACCTACAATGAGGGTCCAGCTGAAGTCTCAGCCAATCATATTGAAAGCTTTGGAGACAGGATGTCTCTTTAACTGGAGCAATAAATTTGAATATTTATATTACCACATCAATCTGTAACTGTGACCAGTTCCTTGAGAGGTAATATAGCCTTAAGCAAGGCAGATCTAAGTGAGAGATAGAAATTCCCTGTGAGGGATAGAGATTGGAGACCAGTTCAGTTCAGTTCAGTCACTCAGTCATGTCTGACTCTTTGCGACCCCATGAACCTTAGCACGCCAGGCCTCCCTGTCCATCACCAACCCCCAAAGTCCACCCAAATCCATGTTCATTGTGTCCGTGATGCCATCCAACCAACTCATCCTCTGTCGTCCCCTTCTCCTCCTGCTCTCAATCTTTCCCAGCATCAGGGTCTTTTCAAATGGGTCAGCTCTCCGCATCGGGTGACCAAAGGACTGCAGTTTCAGCTTCAAATCAGTCCTTCCGATGAACACCCAGGACTGATCTCCTTTAGGATGGACTGGTTGGAGACTTCAAGAGTAGACCATTAGTCCCGAGGAGGATATCAGAGAGAAATGTGACAGTATCTGCTGTATATTTTTGTGTATCCTGTTTCCTTTCAGCCAAACACTCCCTCCTACCCCTCACGATTTCTTGATCAGATTAATCTCTATTCATTCTCTATGACCTCAGTTCTTGGTGGGCTTCCTTTCACATACTTCAACAGTATAACACAAGATTCCTAATCCTAGAATTTACTGAACAATGTAAAGATTGTCTTTTAAGGATCTGTGGAAACATGAATTGCCTTTTTTGACTTTAATGTTCCCAGAACTCCAAATAGTGTCTGACAATACTTGATACAAAATGAGTATATATTTCAGAGTGAATAAATGTCATGTTTATTTTCATATTTTACTGAGTTCTAAATATTCCGGAAAATTACCCAAAATCAGAAAAATAAGTGAGAGATAACAAGAGAGTGGTAAGAATCTTAATTGAGTGTGCTTTCCAAAAGTTTTCAGTTAATATCTATTTCTAAATATTGCTGGCCAAGAATTTCAAATTTATTCCTGTACCAGATACTGGGCCTTCTATTAGCAATATCTTAGTCAATACATATTCTATTTAACTGTATGTAGATTATTTTGGCTGTATCAATTCTATCATATAATTTATTAAGCTGAGGTGAAGCCTTAGTAAAGTCATGAATCAGTGCTTTACTTGGTTTTTTCCTTTTCCTGTATCCATTATGAATATTAGTCACTTACGTAGGTTACTGTATCCTTTATATATATCTATCATAGAGTAATAATATAGTTTATATAGAGTAATATACAAAAGTACCTTGAGTGTCCAAGCCCATGATGAAATTATACATTCTTATGAAGTTCAAGATATATTTTTTGCACATAGATGATACTGTAGATGTTGAGGGCAAGTTTAAAACTGACTTAAACAAAAAGCAGCATAAGTAAAAAATGATATCCTCTACTTAAGATCATAATATGTGTTCATTTTCTATGAAATATGACTAGCTAGATGTATATGCACATGCAGCCACAATTAGGATAATTATTATAAACTGAACATGTTGAAGAACTGTACAAAAAAGATCTTCAAGACCAAGATAATCACGATGGTGTGATCACTGACCTGGAGCCAGACATCCTGGAATGTGAAATCAAGTGCGCCTTAGAAAGCATCACTACGAACAAAGCTAGTGGAGGTGATGGAATTTCAGTTGAGCTATTCCAAATCCTGAAAGACGATGTTGTGAAAGTGCTGCACTCAATATGCCAGCAAATTTGGAAAACTCAGCAGTGGCCACAGGACTGGAAAAGGTCAGTTTTCCTTCCAATCCCAAAGAAAGGCAATGACAAAGAATGCTCAAACTACTGCACAATTGCACTCATCTCACATGCTAGTAAAGTAATGCTCAAAATTCTCCAAGCCAGGCTTCAGCAATATGTGAACTTTGAACTTCTTGATGTTCAAGCTGGTTTTAGAAAAGGCAGAGGAACCAGAGATCAAATTGCCAATATCCGCTGGATCATGGAAAAAGCAAGAGAGTTCCAGAAAAACATCTATTTCTGCTTTATTGACTATGCCAAAGCCTTTGACTGTGTGGATCACAATAAACCATGGAAAATTCTGAAAGAGATGGGAATACCAGACCACCTGATCTGCCTCTTGAGAAATTTGTATGCAGGTCAGGAAGCAACAGTTAGAACTGGACATGGAACACAGACTGGTTCCAAATAGGAAAAGGAGTACATCAAGGCTGTATATTGTCACCCTGCTTCTTTAACTTATATGCAGAGTACATCATGAGAAACGCTGGACTGGAAGAAACACAAGCTGGAATCAATATTGCTGGGAGAAATATCAATCACCTCAGATATGCAGATGACACCACCCTTATGGCAGAAAGTGAAGAGGAACTCAAAAGCCTCTTGATGAAAGTGAAAGTGGAGAGGGAAAAGGTGGCTTAAAGTTCAACATTCAGAAAACGAAGATCATGGCATTTGGTTCCATCACTTCATGGGAAATAGATGGGGAAACAGTGGAAGCAGTGTCAGACTTTATTTTTTTGTGCTCCAAAATCACTGCAGATGGTGACTGCATCCATGAAATTAAAAGACGCTTACTCCTTGGAAGGAAAGTTATGACCAACCTAGATAGCATATTGAAAATCAGAGACATTACTTTGCCAGCAAAGGTTCGTCTAGTCAAGGCTATGGTTTTTCCTGTGGTCATGTATGGATGTGAGAGTTGGACAGTGAAGAAGGCTGAGTGCTGAAGAATTGATGCTTTTGAACTGTGGTGTTGGAGAAGACTCTTGAGAGTCCCTTGGACTGCAAGGAGATCCAACCAGTCCATTCTGAAGGAGATCAGCCCTGGGATTTCTTTGGAAGGAATGATGCTAAAGCTGAAACTCCAGTACTTTGGCCACCTCATGCGAAGACTTGACTCATTGGAAAAGACTTTGATGCTGGGAGGGATTGGGGGCAGGAGGAGAAGGGGACGACAGAGGATGAGATGGCTGGATGGCATCACTGACTTGATGGACGTGAGTCTGAGTGAACTCCGGGAGTTGGTGATGGACAGGGATGCCTGGCGTGCTGCGATTCATGGGGTCGCAGAGTCAGACACGACTGAGTGACTGATCTGATCTGATCTGAACATGTTAACTGATTATTAATTTTCTGAAGATTTAAACCATGTTTGACAGCCTACTCATACCAAAACCTGTCAAAGCACCTACACACTTATAAACTGTGGTTAAATTTTAGGGATAAAAATCATTAACTTAAATGGTAATCAGTGATTTACTGCAAATTGCCATTTTTGTTTAATCACTATGACCTATCCAACTCTTTTGCAACCCCTTGGAATCGCAAAAGGGTTGGAGCCCACTAAGCTCCTCTGTCCATGGGATTTCCCAGTCAAGAATAATATAGTGGGAATGGCAACCAGTGATTTCCTACAAATTATAATTATACTTAAATTTGTACATGGTCATCTAAATCCAAACATTGTCTTAAATTTCCAAGAATAGTGAACATATTATAATTAAAAACATGTGTTTTTTTTTGACCAACAAAAGATTGCAAACAGTGTTCCCAAGCATCAGCAGAAGGCCTGATAGAGTCTGCCAATGCTACATCTCCCAACATAGCCTCAGACATGCCTGTATATAATACAACTACATGCCAGCATCTACTCTCAGCTGGGAATACTTCTAAGCAATAACACTCCAGGCAGATGGCTATTTTAAATTGTTCCTTGATTCTTCCCTTGTAAATATAATTCTCTAATTCCCTTGACCCAGTTCTAACAGTGCTGAACTAAGAATTGATCAGAGTGTCTTAGTAATCTAGAATTCAATGCATATAAATTGCCAACATAGAAATGATTTTATTCTTTTACCTTGCCCTGAGGTAACCTCATTATAAAATGTTCACTTCCCCACTCTCCTTGAATAATATCATTAGTATCCATAACTACCTAGTCTGCAGTCCAAAGGAACAGACTATGAGTAAGTTGGTAAGTCTGTAAGGCATTATATTAATGGGACATTATTCAAATGCAAAGTTAGACATGACAGCATTAGTGAAATATAGAGGCATTTCAAGGTTTTATTAAACCTTTAAAGATCATATTTTCTGGAAGTTTATGTTCAACAAAATTCATCCATCTATTGTAGTAGTACTCATTGCATCATTTTGTATAATTTATATTGACTATTACTTATTTGAAGTCTAGAAATTTTATATATATATATATATATATATATATACACTTCTCTATTTGCCTGTGGACTACTTAGAAGCATATATATGACCATGCATAGAAAGATTATGTAATTTATATAAATTCTATGGGATGATAAAGCCTAATGATAGGAATTAAAATGCAATAAAATCTCTATTCATGACATTCAATTAGCCAGATTTCTTCCTGAACTAGTATTTCCTGACTCACATTACTAATTAATGAGTGAATTCCTGTGAGTCATCAATGGCCATTAATAACTTTCCTTTAATAATATGAAATATTGAAATAATTTCTGGGCCAAATAAATATTATGTCTAGAAGAGATCTTGTTTTATGAGCATTTTAATGTATTCTAATTCTCTAAAACTTTCATGTCTCTGTACAATAGACATGAAAACTTGATTAACAAGTGTATTCATTTCTTATATGTTAAATAAATATGACATTGTCATAAATATATTCAAGTTTCAAACCAAAGAAAAATAGGTAGGTTAAAAAAATGCCATAATAAACTTCTTATGTATTGGGTATATTATCTATTGCTTTTTTTGAAGCTATCTTTTAAAAAAATTTACTTTATATTGCAAAATAATTGATTGGGGCTTCCTTGGGGGCTCAGACGGAAAGACTCTGCCTGCAGTGCAGGAAACCTGGGTTCAATCCCTGGATAAGGAATATCTCCTGCAGAAGGAAATGGCAATCCACTCTAGTATTGTTGTCTGGAAAATCCCATGGACAGAGGAGTCTGGTGGGCTACAGTCCATGGGATCACAAAGAGTCAGACAGGACTGAGTGACTAGCACTTCTATTTCACTTTCATAGTTGATTTACAATATTGTGTTAGTTTCAAGTGTACAATAAAGAACTTCTCGACATATTCATAATATCTATTCTTTTCAGATTCTTTTCCCATATAGGTTATTACAGAATATGTTGTAGATTCCCTGTGCTATACAGTAGGTCCTTACTTATTATCTATTTTATAAATAATAATGTACCTATGTCTTGGAGCTGCCTTAAAGCTAATATTTGTGGCTTTTGTCCCAGGTCACGTGCTTGGCATTTATCCTTATCTCTATCAATACTCAAAACAGTTCTCTGAATGACATCTATTTTTCTGTTTATTCATAGAAAACTAAAGTTTAGGTACTATATTTTATTTTACTAGTTTCACACACACAGTTCTAGAAGTTGAATCAAAATGCATCTTACTTACAGATCTGTGCCGTTCACTAATGTGCTATGTACTATTTAAATTCATAACATGAACAGTTCAGTTTAATTAAATTATATTCTATTGAAAATTCAATAATTGAAAATTTTGTCACACACTGATATGTTTCGGGGTGTAATAAAATTGAATGTGTTATAAGCAATTCACATGTAAAATCAAGTCGTAATTTTTCTACCACTCCTTATGCCAGTTCCTGGTGAAACATTAAAAGTTTTATGTGAAGTGAAGTGAGAGTTGCTCAGTGGTGTCCGACTCTTTGCAACCCCATGAATTGCAGCACGCCAGGCCTTCCTGTCCATCACCAACTCCCGGTGTTCACTCAAACTCATGTCCATCGAGTCAGTAATGCCATCCAGCCATTTCATCCTCTGTCGTCCTTCTCCTCCTGCTCCCAATCCCTCCCAGCATCAGAGTCTTTTCCAATGAGTCAACTCTTTGCATGAGGTAGCCAGAGTACTGGAGTTTCAGCTTTAGCGTCAGTCCTTCCAAAGAACACGCAGGACTGATCTCCTTTAGAATGGATTGGTTGGATCTCCTTGCAGTCCAAAGGACTCTCAAGAGTCTTCTCCAACACCACAGTTCAAAAGCATCAATTCTTTGGCACTCACCTTTCTTTACAGCCCAACTCTGACATCAATACATGACTGCTGGAAACACCAAGCCTTGACTAGACGGGCCTTTGTTGGCAAAGTAATGTCTCTGCTTTTTAACATGCTATCTAGGTTGGTCATAATTTTCCCTTCCAAGGAGTAAATATCTTTTAATTTCATGGCTGCAATCACCGTCTGCAGTGATTTTGGAGTCCCCCAAAATAAAGTCTGACACTGTTTCCACTGTTTCCCCATCTATTTCCCATGAAGTGATGGGACCAAATGCCATGATCTTCGTTTTCTGAATATTGAGCTTTAAGCCAACTTTTTCACTCTCCACTTTCACTTTCATCAAGAGGCGTTTTAGTTCTTCTTCACTTTCTGCCATAAGGGTGGTGTCATCTGCATATCTGAGGTTATTGATATTTATCCTAGCAATCTTGATTCTAGCTTGTGCTTCTTCCAGCTCAACGTTTCTCATGATGTACTCTGCATAGAAATTAAATAAGCAGGGTGACAGTATACAGCCTTGACATACTCCTTTTCCTATTTGGAACCAGTCTATTGTTCCATGCCCAGTTCTAACTGTTGCTTCCTGACCTGCATATAGGTTTCTCAAGAGGCAGATCAGGTATTCTGGTATTCCCATCTCTTTCAGAATTTTCATGGACTATACCATCCACGGAATTTTCCAGGCCAGACTACTGGAATGGGTAACCTTTCCTTCACCACAGGATCTTCCGAACACAGGGATTGAACCCAGGTCTCCCGCATTACAGGCAGATTCTTTACCAGCTGAGCCACACAAACTAGTTTTTCTTGACCAGTAAGAACCTTATAATTTTTCCTTTATATTAGGAAAATGGAATAAAGTCTTCTAATAATACAACTAGTCATATATTTTGATTATGCTGAATAATAACTGTTGTACATTAAATAAGACTGAATTTTTCTGTGTATTAGATGTCTTACTTGATCTAAACACTATTCCTTTTTGTATCTATTAGAGTTCTTCCTTTTTGATTCTTGTCAATATAGAATGAGTTAAAGTTTGTTACATTTTTCCTATTCAATGTTTTATTGGAATATTTTATTCTTTTATCATGTCAAACAATTTTATTGAAGGATAAATATTGTTACTGAGAAAATTTTGCATGTTATAAAAATTTAAATACTGATAGTATATTAAATACATAAATGTGCAAATTCTGTCCAATGGACATAAATGCTTAATTGTTTAGAAAGTCATGGTAAGAAAAACGGGGAGTTATAATTAAATTGAGGCAAAATTAGTCTATTTACTTGATAAATATTTATTTTTTAGCCTTCCATAAGTCAGACACATTTGTAGGTAAGTCAAAGATGAATAAAATTTTACACAAATTATAATTAAAATGCTGATGTCCTGTGAAGAGCTATGATGTGTTATAAGAACAAAGAGAAGTAGGACATGGTTGGTCAGGGACATTAGAGAAGGTTTGCCTTTAAAAATGACATTGTAGTTGAATTTTGAATAATGACATATTTGTTCAGGGGACAAGAGTGTCACCATTGGGAGTGGTATTATAGTCCCTAGATCTATAAAATGACCTTATTCCTACATGTGCCTTTTATGGATATCTCAAACTATAAGCTTAGCATTGTCAGTGCCTTGATTCAGTCCTAAGCCCACAAGACTTCAGTTCAGTTCAGTCGCTCAGTCGTGTCCAACTCTTTGTGACCCCATGAATTGCAGCACGCCAGGCCTCCATCACCAACTACCAGAGTTCACTCAGACTCACGTCCATTAAGTCAGTGATGCCATCCAGCAAGACTTAGAAACAAAAAAAAATTATTTGTTTAGAAAATATATGAAATAATCATGAGAAGGATTAGAAAAAATGATGGGATCACAATTGGATCATTTTTATTTTCTGTTAAACTATTTGGAAAGTTATAAAATATTTACCTCTAAGTTTTTAAAAACATAAAAATTAGGCAAAGCAAACATACAAATTAGGCAGCACAAAAGTCGAGCTCCTTAGAGTAAACAAAATAATTTGAAATATGATGAAAATTCTAAGCATTGTAGTAACTTAGATTCCTGACGAAAGCAAGGAGTATATTTCCAAAGCCTGCATTGTTATATTCATTTATGCTTTTCATGAGTGTTGGATAAGAAATGCCTACACTCTTCATGGCCTAATTCTTTAAATGCACTAATAACAAGCCCTTAGAAAGGGAACAGGCCAGTACTTTGCTTACAAGCCTAGTGGTAGTACCCAGGTTGTATAAACATCTGCAAGGCAGTTAAGCCTCATGGGGCCTTAATTTTCTGATAAGGAAAACTCCGTAATCAATCTACCTCATTGTTGTATCACATGTAATTCATGTAATCCTATGCATATATTTAAAGCATTATCCACATATAAAGTTGTGTTATCATCATCTCTGAAAATGTACTGAAGAATTTATCTGGTAGTTTTTTTGACATAGGCTACTGTGTACCATTTCAGTTGTCCTCAAACTTCTCTGAAGTTGAATCTTTGCTGGTGAGAAGTTTCATTTTTATTATCTAAAACTGTAAATGATGCTATTTATTTTCCTGCACAAACAGCAACTTGCAAATTGAAACAAAGATAACAAAGAAAGAAAGTATGGTAGGCTAAACAAACTCAAGGAAGGATTTTCTTTCCTAGAACTTACAGAAGAAACAAGTCCTGCCCTAACATTGACATTTGACCAGAGAAACTGTTTTAGGACTTATGTCCTCTAAACTCTTATAAGGGAAAACAATCTGTTCTGTTTTAATCCCTCAAGTTCATAGTATTTTATACAGCAGTTCTAGGAAATCATACAGGAAAGAAGGGAAGGGAGGACGGAAGGAAGGAAGGAGGAGAGAAAGAAAGAGAAGAGGAACGAGTCACAGTACCTGCTAATCTGAGAATGATATAGGCAAACCGTCAAAGAACAATTTCATGAACTTTTCTGGCTGATGACCAAGGGGTTACCTTGTAAACATCCCTTATATTTAAAATTGTTATGTATGCTATTTTAAGTTGTTTATACCTCTATAGGAAGAGAGATGATCAAGCCCATTTTATGTTTAAAAATGAAGTTCAAGCTTTTGCTCAATGGAGTGGTATCTACAGAAACAAACTTCAAAATCTAGTATAAGGGAAAAAAGAATATTTTCAGAGAGCAAAATACTAAAAACTAATGCTATTTTGGGGCTGTGCTCTCCTTCTTTCTTTTTTTTTTTTTATATTTGTACTCACTCAAAGTACATTTTGATCTTAACAAGTGTGAATTATTCACTAAAAGACAGAACTCTCTTTGGAGTATGAAGAAGCTCTTCTTTTTTTGTTAATTTTAAAATGTTTGAAAGTATTTATCTTATTCTTTCCCTCAAGACATCCTTCTACCCAAACATACTATCCACCCTCAAAATTGCTGCAATTTTGATATCATTAAGGCAAGGGCTATTTTTAACACATATTGTTTTAAAGCAATAGTTTAACTGATATCATTGTAGAAAAGGTAAAGTTGGTATAGCTTTGCACTAAATGGAAATGGTCCTTAGCTCTTAGGTAAAGATAAAATGTCTGCATCTTAGTGCACTGTTCCCATAATTGGAATAGCTTAATTAAAAGCTTGCTGAGCTCCTTATCTCTGATAACCTATAGAGCATTACTTAATTATCTTTTCTTTTTTAGAATAGAAAAGAAAACTGTGGTTTAAAATCAGTCTAGAAAGATCTTATCTTAATTTTTTTAAAGTAATTTGGTTTTTTTTTCTCATTTAATCCTACACACAGGTATTAATGCCAACATTTCACAATTTTGATTTTACTAGGGGGCCTTCTTTCTATGCACAGATCATTATCGTCATCACATAGATATTGCTTATTGCATTTACTTATATGCAAAACATTTTTCCCATCTTTACACCCAATTTACCAATAGGTAAGTTTATTTTATAATTTTTATTTTACAACTGACAATATAGAGCAGATTGGAGAATATTTGTTAGCATGCCCAATGTTATGTAGCTAATAAATAAGAGACAGTCTATCCGATAAGAGTAACTTTCTTCAGCTGCCACTCTGAGTTCTGTAGTTTCTATTGTGACCTGGTGCAGGCAGAGGCAAAGGAAGAGTGATGCCAGAGAGAGAGGCCATGGAGAAAAGGTGAGAGCAGCATGGATGAAGAGGTCACACTGAGTGAGCACAAGGGCGGTTTCAGGGAAGCAAGTAAGCAGTTTTACTGTGTAAAATGATTTACTAAGTAGCCAAGGCTATTTCTTTTAGCACTGTTCTTAAACCCAAAAGTACCCAAATGCTACAGTAATTTTTTAAAAATGTCCCTTTTAAGGCCTTTTCAAGGGTGTCTTAATATGTTCACTAGCATCTTGGAAATAATGATTATTTTGAAGGAAAAACACACAAAGTTTTGTAAAATATCTAAGAGGAGAGATGGGTAAGTGGTTTGTGTGGAGTTACCTCATGTTCTAATAGTAAGTCTATTGTTTGAGAAATATAAATTGTTTTTTTTTTTCTTAAATAGATTGTGTATGTATGTCATTGAATATACATTTTTAACAAATATTCTGTAACTCTCATAGCAGATTTTAAATGCTAAGTTGATTTGATCAGGTCATTTAGTTTTTATATTTTCACTATAATAATAATCCAAGGATAAAAGCAATAGCATAAAAAAAATCCCCATCCATATGCACACATACCACTCTCTTACCTGAATTATAAAATCTATGTTAAGAACATTACTGATACAACAGAAATAATACAAATCCCCTATTTTTACAATACAAGCATAATGACCGTGATATGTACAGCACATTATACTATGCAAACATGTTGAGGTGCATAAATCATTTCATTGTCTTCAAAACATTACACTGCAAACAGAAAGGAGTATTTCCTGATAATCATTCAGTGCTGAATGTGATAAAAGCTACAAGAAAATATGTATATAAATAAAATCTGCAGGCCCAAAAGCCAGATCTATCAACCAAAAACTTCAATGAAAAGCAGGATTAAATATGTCAAAATATACAAACTCAGATGCAATGGTTCCTGATTTCCAGAACTGTTGATTTTATGACTATGAAAAAGAGAAGGACCTTATGATCCTTGCCCCACCCCATGTTCTCTGCCTGTTTTTTGTCTGTGGGAAAAAAAAAAAAAGTAAGTTTAATCAAGGAAGTGAGAAAATGCAGAAACAAAAGCAGTTAAACAGGACAAGACAATAATAGTTTAGTTAGTAAACAAAGTCAGGGATCTTTAATCCTTGTCAAGACCTAAAGATAATATAAATCATATCTTGTGAGCTGGCTTATAGATACTAAAATCCTCACTTGGTAGAAGTTGACTATATGATGACCAGGCTGTAGCCATGACATGTGTGTGCATGCTAAGCCACTTCAGTCGTATCTGAATCTTTGCCATCCTATGGACTGGAGCCGCCAGGCTTATCTGTCCATGGGCTTCTCCAGGCAAGAATACTGGAGTAGGTTGCCATGCCCTCCTCCAGGGGATTTTCCTGACCCAGGGATAGAACCTGTGTCTCATGTCTCCTGCAGGTTCGTTACTACTAGCGCCCCCCAGGAAGCCCAGGCATGACATAAGCCCCCACAGTTCCAAGAACTTCCCTCAAAGAAATGGGAACAAACCAACCATGGAACTGAAGATTAACTGTACTTAAAACAAAAAAGAGAAGGCAATGGCATGGCACCCCACTCCAGCACTCTTGCCTGGAAAATCCCATGGATGGAGGAGACTAGTGGGCTGCAGTCCATGGGGTCACTAAGAGTCGGACACGACTGAGTGACTTCACTTTGACTTTTCACTTTCATGCATTGGAGAAGGAAATGGCAACCCACTCCAGTATTCTTGCCTGGGGAATCCTAGGGACGGGGGAGCCTCGTGGGCTGCCGTCTCTGGGGTCGCACAGAGTTGGACACGACTAAAGCAACTTAGCAGCAGGAGTAGCAACAAAACAAAAAAGATGTCACTGATCAGCCCACCAGATGACCGATTCTAAGATGATGTCAGAGCTCACTGCTATTTCTACATTTAGCTCCCTCTCTTTGTCTATAAAACTCTAGCCTACTGATTGTCAGTGTTGCAGGGAGTCAGCCTTTATACAGGAGACCATCCTACCACTGCCCACTGCCAGCAATTGCTGGCATCCAAGATAAAGCAAGCTTTCTTTTTACCCACATTGCCTCTTTAATGCCTTTTGAGTGGCAAGCAGCTGGACCTCACCTTTGGTAAATAATTAAACCCCAGAGTCTCCTGAGTATGGAAAAAAATATGAAAGAAGTAACATTTTAATGGCTTACAAATATTACTAGTAATAATGTAATGTTTCTTATGAACTATAAAGTCCACTTTTCTTAAGTTGATCCATAATTAGAAAAAGTGTTCATTGCTAATGGTTTAAGATCGTGTGCTCTCAAAATATCTGAACCATCTCTTATTTTTATTAAGAAAATTTGAGCTAGGGAAATAAAACATAAATCATATAATTCAATTTTTACTTTTTTTAAGTAAAAAGTAATATTAAGATCATTCAGAATAAAAATTTACTTAATTTTTAAATTATTTTATTTTTAACCATAATTACTGCTGCATTTTTATAATTTTTCAAATTAAATGTATAGTAAGTTGGTATTGTAAAAATATAAATTGAATATAAGCACATGATAAAATATTTTACTTTGACTTTGAATAAAGTTGATAAACAAAACAAGACCTTGCCAGCAGAAATGTGTTTCTAAACTGCATGTGTACATGCTTAGAATAATGTTGAATTCATTTTAATTAGTGCAGACTGCTTACTCTCAAGATGTCAGATTTAAAGATTTCCACTTTAGTGGTTTACTGTGACATCAATACTATATTATATTTTGTGCAAAAATCTGTTTCCTTAGCAACAGGAAGTCAATGTTCATTTCAGGCAAATCAATCGAATTAAAAGAAAAAACATAGCTTACTGTTAAATGCTATAGCTTAATATGGATAATTATACCCATAAAGAATATAGTGCTAAATTAAAAAGATTTTAAACCTCTGTAAATAGAATGTGAACTAATATACTGTATCAATAAAAAAAATTCAAAATTTTATTTTAGATGTACAAAATAAAATGTGTCCCTGTACATACAGAACTTGAAACAACAAGCATGCTATTAGTTTTTAGAGTTTTTTTTTTTTTTTGAATAAAAAAATTGCAATATTGTGTTGGCTTCGGCCATACAACAATGCAAAACAGCCATTACAGGTATTATTAATGAAATTGACACTATGCATCCTTGAATAAGAAAGTCATTTTGCCATTCTTAAACTATATTTCTACCTTTGTAAAACAAATGACATTGACTAGACTGGACCTAATGTTCCCATAGCTCTCACAAATCTATGATTTAATAATTTACATCTCTCAAGTTGATTGGCTAAGACTTGGCCAGACCTGATTTCTGTAGATGATGTATCGAGTATCCCAGTAGACTGAAAAACAGATCAGGTCATGTTAGTTATATGCTGCCAACATGGAGAGGCAGAATTATTATCTATAGTGACTATACTTAGATATTTTCCAAAAATTTATTGATAATGACCAGATTTAGGGATTGATAAAAGAAGACATGAGCAATTATATATACTACATCTTGGAAAATGTCGATATGCACCATCTAAGCCAAACATCAAATTAGATAAACTTTTGAGTTCCTAAACAGAATCCCAAGCCTTTGGTATTGTCAATGATAAATGGAAAATCTTGGCAGTTCGTAATAGATCCCTTCCTCTTGCATTGTATCCTGACATAGGAGAAGAGAAATGGGGTCACGATCCTTTGCATTTTTTACATTGATTGTGTTATTTTGCATCTTTCAATCTTTTGTTAATTTTTATGATTGTTTCACATTTCTATAAAAAAGATAACTGGGGCTGCCTTGTATTTGGGAGGGGTCCTTCTCTTTTCGGGACTTCCCTGGTAGCTCGGATGGTAAAGCATCTCCCTGCAATGAGGGAGACCTGGGATTGATCCCTGGGTCGGGAAGATCCCCTGGAGAACGAAATGGCAACCCACTCTTGCTAGGAAAATTCAATGGATGGAGGAGCCTGGTGGGCTACAGTCCATGGGTTCGCAAAGAGTCAGACACAACTGAACGACTTCACTTTATTTTCTTTCCTCTCTTTTCTAGACAGCAGCCATTCTTTGAAAACTTTGGCCTCTGCAGTAGGAATAAACAGTCATCCCCACTCCACCCTCTCCAACCTATAAATAAGGGGATGACAAAAGAAAAATTAAGCTAGTTGCAGTGCAAAATAAGCATCATTTTGCACATATCCATACTGTGGCTCAGATGGTAAAGAACCCACCTACAAGGCAGGAGACAGGGGTTCAGGCCCTGGGTCAGGATGATCCCCTGAAGAAGTGAAGTGAAAGTCTCTCAGTTGTGTCCAATTGTCTGTGACCCCATGGAGAAGGGAATGACAACCCACCCCAGTATTCCTGCCTGGAGAAGTCCATGGACAGAGAAGCCTGGTGGGCTACAGCCCACAGGGTCCCAAAGAGTTGAACACAACTGAACAAGTTAACACTTTCACTTTCAAACTAGGTATAGAAAAACCTAACCATCAAGAATAGAAGTTGAAAATACAGTTTTGGGAGCAAAGTCTGATAAAAATAATGTAAATTTGTGCTGCTTCTTTATAAGGGCATCAGATCAGATCAGATCAGATCAGTCGCTCAGTCGTGTCCGACTCTTTGTGACCCCATGAATCGCAGCACGCCAGGCATCCCTGTCCATCACCAACTCCTGGGGTTCACCCAAACTCATGGCCATTGAGTCGGTGATGCCATCCAGCCATCTCATCCTCTGTTGTCCCCTTCTCCTCCTGCCCCCAATCCCTCCCAGCATCAGAGTCTTTTCCAATGAGTAACTCTTCGTATCAGGTGGCCAAAGTACTGGAGTTTCAGCTTTAGCATCATTCCTTCCAAAGAAATCCCAGGGCTGATCTCCTTCAGAATGGACTGGTTGGATCTCCTTGCAGTCCAAGGGACTCAAGAGTCTTCTCCAACACCACAGTTCAAAAGCATCAATTCTTCGGCTCTCAGCCTTCTTCACAGTCCAACTCTCACATCCATACATGACCACAGGAAAAACCATAGCCTTGACTAGACAAACCTTTGTTGGCAAAGTAATGTCTCTGCTTTTGAATATGCTATCTAGGTTGGTCATAACTTTCCTTCCAAGGAGTAAGCGTCTTTTAATTTCATGGCTGCAGTCACCATCTGTAGTGATTTTGGAGCTCAGAAAAATAAAGTCTGACACTGTTTCCCCATATAAGGGCATGCTCTACCTCAAATAAACAATAGAAAAGTTTCTGAGACTCATAAGCCTATGATAAGCAACAAATCCAATAATGTACAATTGACATAATGCCTACTACTCACTCGATTTATGTAAGATATTCATTAGTGTTTTTGTTATATTAATTCAGTAATAATCATCACGATTATAAAGCACTAACATACACAAACATACTTTAGCTTTGTAAATTGGCAGACAATGGATTTGAAAGACACCAGGGAATCCTCAGTCTCAAATATTTACTCCATTATAGATCTACAGAATGATTGGTATCATAGATTTGATAGTGAAGCCATTGGTCCTTTTGACACTTATTCATTTATTTTGTTTCTAGATTGTCTGTAACAAAATATTTACCAAAATGTCAAAGACAATAAAGTTGAATGTCCTGGTACAAGAACACAAAGAGGTTATGTAGAGGAGATAATCATTCATTTCTTACATCTCTAGAATTGTTGTTTTTAGTTGCTAAGTCTTGTCTGACTCTTTTGTGTCCCCATGGATTACAGTCCGCCCAGCTCCTTCTGTCCATGATATTTCCCAGGCAAGAATACTAGGAGTTACCATTTCCTTCTCCAGGGTATCTTCCCAACCCACGGACCAAACCTGTGTCTCCTGCATTAGCCGGTGGATTATTTACCACTGAGCCTACATAGAAGCCCAAATCTAGGATACAGTGACAACAAAGAAAATAAAATCATCATCCAGAAAAAAATAATATAAAGTTAGGAACAGCTACATGGACAAAGACACATTTTCCCTTCATTTATGAAATATCTTTCTTTTAGATAAAATGAATCACTTAGTAGGTAGGAAATATATTTTCTACTTCAGAGAAAATACCTTCAGGTTTTGTAATTAGGCATGCTCCTATATGAAATCTCCCACAAGTGACCTGAAGCAGTTATACCCATCAGATGATTCTACAGGTACACTTTAGGAATAGCACAATACCACAGTAGCAATTTTCAAAGGTCTTTGTATCTGATAAGGGAAGAGAATCAAGAAGTATGAAGAGCTCTAAAATTATTCACCAATAAGAATTTTATAATTGAACATTATTAGGGTGTCATCTGCCTGAAGTTAGGGGCCTAAGACAGAAAGGGTCTTAAAATTACTCTGAGATATAAAATATACAAGTTAATGTTGATAGTCACTATAAAATATGAAAAAAAAATGTATTGACATTTGAACTACTAGAAGGTAATATTGCACAATCTGCTAGAAATATAGATGTGATTTAATATAGTCTGGCCAGAAATACCACTTCGATTAAATTATATATTAATGAGAGTTGAGCATGATTTTTTTTGTTTGTTAGGATTTAATTAACCTATGCAGAGTGACTATGAAAGTAAAAAAAAAAATCTATTATTTGATTAAATGAAATTTAATAACTGAGGTTATATTCTGCTTGAAGTAGCCTAGGATTTGGACTATATTGAGTATTAGTCTGGAAATAGATGGGATAAGGATGGCTGGAAGAATTTGCCTATAATTTGAGCATGGAAAAATTCCAATTTGCGGTTGAAGCTGAGGGATATTAAATCCAGCAGATGGAGAAGAAGTAGCAGAACCTTACTAGCATCTCATGCTGAAGGTTAGGCATGCTACATGCCAATCATGCTGCTGCATGCAGAAGCTTCCCTGAAACCATATAAAACTGCCACTCCCTCTATATCTCATTTATTTCCAATTCAGAAAAAAAAATGGCCGCTTTGGTAGCAATCATAGTGAAACAACTCTAACCAAACTTAAAAATTTGCTCATTGATATGAAATTACCAAATTTAAATCCTAATCTTCTACAATCAGTTCATTCAAAACCAGACTTTAGCCAGCAGCGGGAAGTGAAATATATCAGCTCTACAACCATTTACCCTGGGTGGCTCAGCAAAAAACTTTTACAAATCACTGACACTAGTGACTAGACCAAATGTAAAAGAAGGTTAAATTAGCCTTTGATATAATTCTTGTTCTTAGGACTTATGCTAGGTAAAATGCACTATGCTATGCTATGCTAAGTCACTTCAGTCATGTCCGACTCTGTGTGACCCTATAAACGGCAGCCCACCAGGCTCCGCCATCCTGGTAGGCTCCACCATCCATGGGATTCTCCAGGCAAGAGTACTGGAGTGGGGTGCTATTGCCTTCTCTGAGGTAAAAAGCACTAGAAATTATGTAATATTTTCTATCCTAAAACCAGAAAGTCAGAAGTGTTAGCTACAAAGGGCCATAGATCGCTAGTTTAGATTCAGGAAAACTGACTCAGTTCAGACTCTGATGGCTTGAGAGGATCATTAGTATGGATTTTCAAATAAAGAATAATGTAGTTATCACTTGTGAAAATAAAATACATTGTTACAAAAGTGTTTTAAATAGTTTCAAGTCTCAAAAAAGTTTCTATGTTAGTCTGAACCATAAAAGTAGATGGAATCCTCTAAAAGTAATACTGTAGAGATTTTAAGGCAGATCAGTTCAGTCAGTCAGTTCAGTTGCTCAGTCGTGTCCAACTCTTTGCAACCCCATGAATCACAGCACGCCAGACATCCCTGTCCATCACCAGCTCCCGGAGTTCACCCAAACTCATGGCCATTGAGTCGGTGATGCCATTCAGCCATCTCATCCTCTGTCGTCCCCTTCTCCTCCTGCCCCCAATCCCTCCCAGAATCAGAGTCTTTTCCAATGAGTCAACTCTTCGCATGAGGTGGACAAAGTACTGGAGTTTCAGCTTTAGCATCATTCCTTCCAAGGAACACCCAGGGCTGATCTCCTTCAGAATGGACTGGTTGGATCTCCTTGCAGTCCAAGGGACTCTCAAGATTCTTCTCCAACACCACAGTTCAAAAGCATCAATTCTTCAGCCCTCAGCTTTTTTCACAGTCCAACTCTCACATCCATACATGACCACTGGAAAAACCATAGCCTTGACTAGACGGACCTTTGTTGGCAAAGTAATGTCTCTGCATTTTAACATGCTATCTAGGTTGGTCATAATTTTCCTTCCAAGGAGTAAACGTCTTTTAATTTCATGGCTGCAATCACCATCTGCAGTGATTTTGGAGCCCCAAAAAAATAAAGTCAGCCACTGTTTACACTGTTTCCCCATCTATCTGCCATGAAGTGATGGCACCGGATCCCATGATCTTAGTTTTCTGAATGTTGAGCTTTAAGCCATCTTTTTCACTCTCCTCTTTCACTTTCATCAAGAGGCTTTTTAGTGCCTCTTCACTTTCTGCATAAGGGTGGTGTCATCTGCATATCTGAGGTTATTGATATTTCTCCCGGCAATCTTGATTCCAGCTTGTGCTTCTTCCAACCAAGTGTGTCTCATGATGTACTCTTCAGTTCAGTTCAGTTCAGTGGGTGACAATATACAGCCTTGACATACTCCTTTCCCTGTTTGGAACCAGTCTGTTGTTCCATGTCCAGTTCTAACTGCTGCTTCCTGACCTGCATATAGGTTTCTCAAGAGGCAGTTCAGGTGGTTTGGTATTCCCATCTCTTTCAGAATTTTCCACAGTTTATTGTGATCCACACAGTCAAAGGCTTTGGCATAGTCAATAAAGCAGAAATAGATGTTTTCCAGGAACCCTCTTGCTATTTAGATGATCCAGCGGATTTTGGCAATTTGATCTCTGGTTCCTCTGCCTTTTCTAAAACCAGCTTGAACATCTGAAAGTTCACGGTTTATGTATTGCTGAAGCATGGCTTGGAGAATTTTGAGCATTACGTTACTAGCGTGTGAGATGAGTGCAATTGTGGAGTATTGAGCATCTTTGGCATTGCCTTTCTTTGGGATTGGAATGAAAACTGACCTTTTCCAGTCCTGTGGCCACTGCTGAGTTTTCCAAATTTGCTGGCATATTGAATGCAGCACTAGCACGCTAATGGCAGAAAGCGAAGAGGATCTAAAGAGCCTCTTGATGAGGGTGAAAGAGGAGAGTGAAAAAACTGGCTTAAGACTAAACATTCAAAAAAGTAAGATCATGGCAACAGGTCCTATCACTTCATGACAAATGGGAGGGGAAAAAGTAGAAGCACTGACAGATTTTCTTTTCTTGGACTCCAAAATCACTGTGGACAGTGACTGCAGGCATGAAATTAAAAGATGCTTGCTCCTTAGAGGAAAACCTATGACAAAACTAGACAGCATATTAAAAAGTAGAGACATCACTTTGCCAACAAATAGTCAAAGCTATGTTTCTTTCCAGTAGACATGTACTGGTGTGATAGTTGGACAATAAAGAAGGCTGAGTGTCAAAGAGTTGGTGGTTTTGAACTGTGCTAGAGAAAACTCTTGAGAGTCCCCTTGGACTGCAAGATCAAACCAGTCAATCCTAAAGGAAATCAATGCTGAATGTTCATCAGAAGGACTGATGCTGAAGCTGAAGCTCTAATACTTTGGCTACCTGATGCATAGAGCAAACTTATTGCAGAAGACTCTGATGCTGGAGAAGACTGAGGGCAGAAGGAGAAGGGGGTGACAGAGGAAGAGATGTTTGGATAGCATCACTGACTCAATGGACATGAGTTTGAGCAAACTCTAGGAGACTGTGAAGGACAGGGAAGCATGGCATGCTGCTGTCCATGGAGTTGTTAAGAGTCAGACATGACTCAGTGACTGAACAACAGTAACAAATCTAGCGATGAAAACACGAACACCAAAATTTAAAAATCTATGTCATTTACATCTGTTAAAAATAATTATGCCTAAATGTGTATGATGTGTAATATTCACATGGTGAAACTACAAAATGTTAATGAAAGAAATTCCATAAGAGCAGAATAAGTGTGGATACACACTTACATATGTATTCATGAGTTGGAAGATGCAGCAAAGATATGTTACCCTCATTGATATTTAATTTTAATACATTTGCTGTCAAAATCCCAACAAGATTTATAGTTAATATAGACAAGATTGTTCTAAAAGTTATCTGGCAAGGCAAAGAAACAAGAATGACTCAAATTATTTCGAAAACTAGAAGTAAAATGATTAATGTTTAGTCTATCTCATTTTAAGGCATTATATGGCAGACATAACCAAGATTGTGTGGTGTAGGTGGGGGTATAGACTCTTAAATCAATGGAATAGAATAAAGAATCTGTAAGTAGACCCAGGAAAATATGCAAACTGAGTTCTTGTTTCTTTTTATAAAATATTTTAAGAAAAGTTTAGATTTACAGCAAAATTGCTAATGTAGTACAGAAAGTTCCCATATACACATTCTTTTCCCCTATTGTTAACATCTCACATTGTCATGGTAACTTTGTTTCAATTAAACAACCAATATTGATATATTATTATTCATTTAAGCCCACACTTTAAGCAGATTCTCTTAAATTTATTTAATGCTCTTTTTTTATCCTGGGATCATTGCAAGGACATCATATTATATTTAAAAATAATGTTTCCTTAGGCTTCTTTTGGCTAAGACTGCTTCTCGGACATTAATGGTTTTTGATAACCTTAGCAAGCTTGAAAAGTACAGGTCAGGGGTATTGAAGATCAAAGAGTTAAAGTGCCCATATCATCACATCATATCAAGAATGTATATAGTCTATATGATTTTCCACCATTGATGTTAACCTAGTTCATCTGTCTAAGAAATTGATTCTTAGGTTCTTAAACCATAAAATGACTCTTTTTTATTTTGATTTTTGTGCTAGTGAATATATTATTTACAAAGAAGTCACAATGTGACCAGAGAAGGCAATGGCACCCCACTCCAGTTCTCTTGCCTGGAAAATCCCATGGACGGAGGAGCCTAGTAGGCTGCAGTCCATGGGGTCGCTAAGAGTCAGACACAACTGAGTGACTTCACTTTCACTTTTCACTTTCATGCATTGGAGAAGGAAATGGCAACCCACTCCAGTGTTCTTGTCTGGAGAATCCCAGGGACAGAGAGCCTGGTGGGCTGCCGTCTATGGGGTCTCACTAAGTCAGACACGACTGAAGCAACTTAGCAGCAGCAGCATCACAATGTGATGCTCACACTTAATGAATTGGGAGTTGTATTCTCCTTTCTGACTGGAATATCTACATGAATCGCTTTAAATTCTTCCATATAGATCTATCTTTTCTATATAACTCATTTAGATATTCTATCATTTATTTCTAATAATATGAACTTAGATAGTTCTTCTGTACCCTAGATTAAATCCAGTACTAATTTATTTATCTTCTTGATCAAATTGCTTTAAACTCTGCCATTGGAAGCTCTTTCAATAAACCCCTGTGTTTTGTTGTTGCTGTTGTTTTGACATACACCAATCATTGTAAAATTTTTGGTTGATTTGATTGATTGCTTTTGAGTATTTCTTTACTCTTAAACACTATGAGATGCCTCAGGCTCATATTATGTATTTCCAGCTCTATTAATAGCCAACCATTTCTCTGCAGAGCTGCTTTTAATGGAGAATGGTATTAGAAATCAAGAACTGTGTGTAGATGTGCTTGTTGCTCTTGGTATACCATTGCTTCTAAACCCTCTCAGTTGATGTAGCAAGAAAATATGTGTGTTTATAAATCTCGTGTATAAAAACATATGTATAAATGTAGCCATCTGTAAGTAGGCAACCCTGGTAGCTCAGACAGTAAAGCGTCTGCCTACAATGCGGGAGACCTGGGTTCAATCCCTGGGTTGGGAAGATTTCCTAGAGAAGGAAATGGCTACCCACTCCAGTACTCTTGCCTGGAAAATCCCATGGATGGAGGAGCCTGGTAGGCTATAGTTCATGGGGTCACAAAGAGTTGGACACGACTGAGCGACTTCACTCACTCACTCACTCAAACATGCATTTATACTGATGTCACAAACTTGAATTACCACAAGCATTAATTCTAGAATCTTTCTTTTGCTTATATTTGTAGCCTATCACTCCAAGAGTGAGAAACTCGGCCTCCACCAACTATGATTTTTTAAAAAAATCTGCAATTCATTTATATAATTGCTTAATTACAGGACAGAGTTTTAGAAGTATAAGCATTGTTAATGTGTAACCCTATGGGAAACAATTCCATTAAATAAAGTAGAATATTTATGTGCAGATTCTTTGGACTTTAGTGTTACAAACACCACTCATTACCAAAGTTACTTACATCAACAACTTAGCCTCCCACCCTCTTCAGTTGGACTATTTTATTCATTGGTAATACAGTTAGATCATTTCACATCATTCTTCATTCTACCCTGGATCTCTAGGCCTTTATTTATTCCTTGGAAAAATCTTCCCTTCTTTATGTAGATTAAAGGTTTTGAATAATTTCCCTGCTTCCTAAATAATGTTGATATTTCTTCCTGGACCAGGTATGCAGAGAGTGGATTTCCTCCGATTTTCTTTAAGGTTATTGCTTATTCACTTTAGAAGGATAATTTCACAAGATATAGAATGCTAGTTTGGTAGATTTTTTCTTTCAATAATTCGGATATTTCATTTCACACTTTTCTTGCTTGCATGGTTTCTGAATAAAAGTCAGTCCATTGTGATTGTTTTGTTAATTCTCTATATAAATATTTTATCTCTGTCTTCCCTGAAGATTTTTAATTGTGTTTTCTCCAAAGGTTTTACTATGATATGCTTAGGTATATTTTGTGGTTGCCTTTTTTGTTGTCTGTTACCCTACCTGGTTTTCTATGGGTTTCCTGGCTCTCTGGTTTGGTGTCTGTTGCCAAAGTTAAAAATTCTTGGCCATTACTACTTCAAAAATTTCTTAAATGCTATTCTTTCTTCTTCTGCCTGGTATTTCAAGTATACATATTTTGCACATTTTAAAATCATTCATGGATTTGGATACTGTGTTCTGTGCTTTGTGGTTGTTTGTTTTCAATTTTAATTTTGCTCTTGCATGACAGTTTGGGAAGTTTATGTAAACAAAATTATTGATTTTTTTATTCAGCCATGTCTCATGTACTGATGAGTACAGTAAAGGAAATGTTTTGTTTTGTTTTTTTTTTTCACTTCTAGAATATCCCCTTTTCTCAGAATTTTTATGTCTTTATTTATATTCAGATCAGATCAGATCAGTCGCTCAGTCGTGTCTGACTCTTTGCGACCCCGTGAATAGCAGCACACCAGGTTTCCCTGTCCATTATCAACTGCCAGAGTTCACTGAGACTCACATCCATCAAGTCAGTGATGCCATCCAGCCATCTCATCCTCTGTCGTTCCCTTCTCCTCTTGCCCCAATCCCTCCCAGCATCAGAGTCTCTTCCAGTGAGTCAACTCTTTGCATGAGGTGGCCAAAGTACTGGAGTTTCAGCTTTAGCATCATTCCTTCCAAAGAAATCCCAGGGCTGATCTCCTTCAGAATGGACTGGTTGGATCTCCTTGCAGTCCAAGGGACTCTCAAGAGTCTTCTCCAACACCACAGTTCAAAAGCATCAATTCTTTGTTTATATTAGTCATCTGTTATTACATGTTATCTATGCTTATATATTAGTGCCTTTAACATATTAATCATAGTTATTTAAAATTTCCTGTCTAACGATTCCAAACTTTTTATCACTTTTGTTGGCTTCTGATGTTTGCTTTTTATCTTAACACTGTGATATTTTCCTTGGTTTTTTGTGCACCTCATAATTTTTCTATAAGTCTTACATGATGTTTTGGATGATAACAACTGATATAGTCATTTAAGGTAGGTTTTATGTTTCTATAGCTAGAATTTAGTATGTGTTTAAGATTTTTTATACCTATCAATTGGCTTCCCAGGTGATGTCTTGGTAAAGAATCCACCTGCCAATGCAGGAGGCACAAGAGCCACAGGTTCAATCACTGGGTTGAGAAGATTCCTTGGTGTAGGAATGGTAAACCCCTCCAATATCCTTGCTTGGAAAATTCCATAGACAGAGGGGATTGGTGGGCTATAATCCATGGTTTAAAGAGTCAGATGTAACAAGTTAACAGAGCACATACATACGTAGCTCTTGTACTAGAGATTTCAAAATTCTCTGTTATGCTTGCTTTTGTCCTTCTTAATGCTCAGATCATGAACTCCTTATTGCCAAATTCAGACTTAAATTGAAGAAAGTAGGGAAAACCACTAGACCAGTCAGTTCAGTTCAGTCTCTCAGTCATGTCCTACTCTTTGCAACCCCATGAATCGCAGCACACCAGGCCTCCTGGTCCATCATCAACTCCCGGAGTTCACTCAGACTCACATCCACTGAGTCAGTGATGCCATCCAGCTATCTCATCCTCTGTCATCCCCTTTCCTCCTGCTCCCAATCCCTCCCAGCATCACAGTGTTTTCCAATGAGTCAACTCTTCACATGAGGTGGCCAAAGTACTGGATTTAGCATCATTCTTTCCAAAGAACACCCAGGGCTGATCTCCTTTAGAATGGACAGGTTGGATCTCCTTGCAGTCCAAGGGACTCTCAAGAGTCTTCTCCAACACCACAGTTCAAAAGCATCAATTCTTTGGCCAGGTATGACCTAAATCAAATCCCTTATGATTATACAAAGAAGTGAGAAGTAGATTTAAGGGACTGGATCTGATAGAGTGCCTGATGAACTATGGACGGAGGTTCATGACATTGTACAGGAGACAGGGAGCAAGAACATCCCCAAGAAAAAGAAATATAAAAAAGCAAAATGGCTGTCTGAGGAGGCCTTACAAATAGCTGTGAAAAGAAGAGAAGCCAAAAGCAAAGGAGAAAAGGAAAGATATACCCATTTGAATGCAGAGTTCCAAAGAATAGCAAGGAGAGATAAGAAAGCCTTCCTCAGCAATCAATGCAAAGAAACAGAGGAAAACAACAGAATGGGAAAGACTAGAGATCTCTTCAAGAAAATGAGAAATACCAAGGAAACATTTCATGCAAAGATGGGCTCAATAAAGGGCAGAAATGGAATGGACCTAACAGAAGCAGAAGATATTAAGAAGAGGTGGCAAGAATACACAGAAGAATTGTACAAAAAAGATCTTCACGACCCAGATAATCACAATGGTGTGATCACTCACCTAGAGCCAGACATCCTGGAATGTGAAGTCAAGTGGGCCTTAGGAAGCATCTCTACAAACAAAGCTAGTGGAGGTGATGGAATTCCAGTTGAGCTATTTCAAATGCTGAAAGATGATGCTATGAAAGTGCTGCACTCAATATGCCAGCAAATTTGGAAAACTCAGCAGTGGCCACAGGACTGGAAAAGGTCAGTTTCCATTCCAATCCCTAAGAAAGGCAATGCCTAGCATGCTCAAACTACCGCACAATTGCACTCATCTCACAGGCTATGAAAGTAATGCTCAAAATTCTGTAAGCCAAGTTTCAACAATACATGAACTGTGAACTTCCAGATGTTCAAGCTGGATTTAGGTAAGGCAGAGGAACCAGAGATCAAATTGCCAACATCCATTGGATCACCAATAAAGCAAGAGAGTTCTAGAAAAACACCTATTTCTGCTTTTGACTATGTCAAAGCCTTTGACTGTGTGGATCACAATAAACTGTGGAAAATTTTGAAAGAGATGGGAATACCAGACCACCTGACATGCCTCTTGAAAAATCTGTATGTAGATCAGGAAGCAACAGTTAGAACTGGATATGAAATGACAGACTGATTCCAAATATGAAAAGGAGTACATCAGGCTGTAAATTGTCATCATGCTTATTTAACTTATATGCAAAGTACATGATGAGAAATGCTGGTCTGGAAGAAGCACAAGCTGGAGTCAAGAATGCCAGGAGAAATAATAACCTCAGATATGCAGATGACACCACCCTTATGGCAGAAAGTGAAGAACTAAAGAGCCTCTTGATGAACATGAAAGAGGAGAGTGAAAAAGTTGGCTTAAAGCTCAACATTCAGAAAACTAAGATCATGGCATCCAGTCCCATGATTTCATGGCAAATAGATGGAGAAACAATGGAAACAGTGTCAGAATTTATTTTTGGGGGGCTCTAAAATCACTGAAGATGGTGACTGCAGCCATGAAATAAAAAGACACTTACTCCTTGGAAGAAAAGTTACAACCAACATAGACAGCATATTAAAAAGCAGAGACATTACTTTGCCAACAAAGGTTCATCTTGTCAAGGCTATGGTTTTTCCAGTGGTCATGTATGTATGTGAGAGTTGGACTATAAATAAAACAGTGCTGAAGAATTGATGGTTTTGAACTGTGGTGCTGGAGAAGACTCTTGCAAGTCCCTTGGACTGCAAGGAGATCCAACCAGTCCATCCTAAAGGAAATCAGTCCTGAATGTTCATTAGAAAGGCTGATGTTGAAGCTGAAACTCCAATACTTTGGCCACCTGATGTGAAGTGCTGACTCATCTGAAGAGACGCTGATGCTGGGAAAAATTGAAGGCAGGAGGAGAAGGGGACGACAGAAGATGAGATTGTTGGATGGCATCACTGACTCAATGCATGAGTTGGAGTAAACTCCCAGAGTGGTGATGGACAGGGAACCCTGGCATGCTGCTGTCCATGGAGTTGCATAGAATTGGACATTACTGAGAGACTGAACTGAACTGATTGAATTTGGGTTTTCCTAAATATTCCTGCTTAGTGAAAGCCTGGGTTTTGCAGTATTTTTTTTAATTTTTTTACTTTAATCCATTGTCATTATATGGAAGCCCTGTTGGTTTAGTGATTAGGTATGGGGTTCAGAAAACATTCTATAATTTGTTGTTAAATCTCAGATGGAGAAATATACCATGTTCATGGATTGGAAGAATCAATGTAGTGAAAATGAGTATACTACCCAAAGCAATCTATAGATTCAATGCAATCCCTATCAAGCTACCAACAGCATTCTTCACAGAGCTAGAACAAATAATTTCACAATTTGTATGGAAAAACAAAAAACCTCGAATAGCCAAAGCGATCTTGAGAAAGAAGAATGGAACTGGAGGAATCAACCTACCTGACTTCAGGCTCTACTACAAAGCCACAGTTATCAAGACAGTATGGTACTGGCACAAAGACAGAAATATAGATCAATGGAACAAAATAGAAAGCCCAGAGATAAATCCACGCACATATGGACACCTTATCTTCGACAAAGGAGGCAAGAATATACAATGGATTAAAGACAATCTCTTTAACAAGTGGTGCTGGGAACTCTGGTCAACCACTTGTAAAAGAATGAAACTAGAACACTTTCTAACACCATACACAAAAATAAACTCAAAATGGATTAAAGATCTCAACGTAAGACCAGAAACTATAAAACTCCTAGAGGAGAACATAGGCAAAACACTCTCTGACATACATCACAGCAGGATCCTCTATGACCCACCTCCCAGAATATTGGAAATAAAAGCAAAAATAAACAAATGGGACCTAATTAACCTTAAAAGCTTCTGCACATCAAAGGAAACTATTAGCAAGGTGAAAAGACAGCCTTCAGAATGGGAGAAGATAATAGCAAATGAAGCAACTGACAAACAACTAATCTCGAGAATATACAAGCAACTCCTACAGCTCAACTCCAGAAAAATAAATGACCCAATCAAAAAATGGGCCAAAGAACTAAATAGACATTTCTCCAAAGAAGACATAAAGATGGCTAACAAACACATGAAAAGATGCTCAACATCACTCATTATCAGAGAAATGCAAATCAAAACCACCATGAGGTACCATTTCACACCAGTCAGAATGGCTGCAATCCAAAAGTCTACAAGTAATAAATGCTGGAGAGGGTGTGGAGAAAAGGGAACCCTCTTACACTGTTGGTGGGAATGCAAACTAGTGCAGCCACTATGGAGAACAGTGTGGAGATTCCTTAAAAAACTGGAAATAGACATGCCTTATGATCCAGCAATCCCACTGCTGGGCATACACACTGAGAAAACCAGAAGGGAAAGAGACACGAGTACCCCAATGTTCATCGCAGCACTGTTTATAATAGCCAGGACATGGAAGCAACCTAGATGTCCATCAGCAGATGAATGGATAAGAAAGCAGTGGTACATATACACAATGGAGTATTATTCAGCCATTAAAAAGAATACATTTGAATCAGTTCTAATGAGGTGGATGAAACTGGAGCCTATTATACAGAGTGAAGTAAGCCAGAAAGAAAAACACCAATACAGTATACTAACGCATATATATGGAATTTAGAAAGATGGTAACAATAACCCTGTGTACGAGACAGCAAAAGAGACACTGATGTATAGAACAGTCTTATGGACTCTGTGGGAGAGGGAGAGGGTAGGAAGATTTGGGAGAATGGCATTGAAACATGTAAATATCATGTATGAAATGAGTTGCCAGTCCAGGTTCGATGCACGATACTGGATGCTTGGGGCTGGTGCACTGGGACGACCCAGAGGGATGGAATGGGGAGGGAGGAGGGAGGAGGGTTCAGGATGGGGAACACATGTAAACCTGTGGCGGATTCATTTTGATATTTGGCAAATCTAATACAGTTATGTAAAGTTTAAAAAAAAAAAATCTCAGGCTTTTACTGGATCTTTATGTCTGGACTATAACTTTTAAAAATAAGGTTCCCCTCACTTCTGAAGTAACATGGTAAGTCCAGAGGTTATTAGAGTTGAACAAGGCTCTTCTCGAGCTTGGATAAGACTCTGGTAAAGTTCTTTTCCAAAGATCAGGACAGACACATTTCATACTGATTACTTTCCCCTGTCCCCGCCGGTACCATGAAGGAATTTTTCTTGAATTTTAACTGTGAGAACCTGATGCAGTTTCTAGAGGTAAACCTGAAGAAACTGCAGCCTGGGATTGTTTATCTGGATAACTCATACTCATTCTCCAGCAATTCATCAAAAGCACCACTTATGTGTTACTGACAGTTTACAGCTCTAATAGATATATAATCCCCTAGATATATAAATCTTGGTTGTGACACTCTAGAGCTGCCTTTCTTTCTATACCAGGGTAGTGGTTCTTCCAAACCCTCACTTCTGTAAGAAGTCCAAGAAGTCTTTGATTTTGAGTATGTTCAGTTTGTTTGCTTGTTTTGTTTTGTCATAAGGGCAAAGTGACAACTTCTGAGCTCTTAACATGTCTGGGCTGAAACCGGAACTCCTGCCCAACTGATTTTGGGCAAAAGTACAAATGTAACTCAGTAGGGAATAGATAGACATTTCAACCAATGGTACTGGAACAAGTGGACATTTATATACAAAGTACGAATCTTGACTTCATTCTCATATCCTATCCAAAAATTAACTCAAAATGCATCATCGACTTAAATGGAAAAGTTAAACTTATGAAACTCTTGGGAAAATAGGAGAATGCATTTGTAGAGCTAGGCAAAAAAGTCCTGATCCCTAAAGTATGATTTATAAAATGAAAAGCTGTCACTTGGTCTTCAGTGAAGTTATAAATTTTGCTTTTAAGAGAATGAAAATATAAGCTGAATACTGGAATTTGAAGTCACATATTCATCAAATGACTGTCTAGAGTATGTAGAGAACTTTCAAAGGATGATTTTTGATAAGAACCAACAATCCAATTAGAAAATGGGCAAAGGTCATGAAAATTTATTTTAGAAAATAAAATATACATATGTCAAATAAGCATGTGAAAAAAGACATTCAACTTCATTAGTGATCCAAGGAATGCAAGTTAAAACCACAAATAAGGTATCACTATACATCTGTCAGAGCAGTTAAAATAAAATGGTGAAAACAACAACAAAAGTTTGTAGGGATATAAGGATCCTAGATCACTCATGCATTGCTGGTGGGAATATAAAATTGTACAGCTGCTCTTAAAAGTATTTGGAAATTTCTTTAAAAAAAACAAAGCATTCAATTTTCATAGTACTCATCAATTGCACTCGCGATTTTATTCCATAAAAATGAAAATGATGTTAATATAAATACACAAGAACATACAGAAATGTTAGCCTCCAACTAGATATCCTTTGGAGAAGGCAATGGCACCCCACTCCAGTACTCTTGCCTGGAAAATCCCATGGATGGAGGAGCCTGGTAGGCTGCAGTCCATGGGATTGCTAGGAGTTGGACACGATTGAGCGACTTCACTTTCACTTTTCACTTTCATGCATTGGAGAAGGAAATGGCAACCCACTCCAGTGTTCTTGCCTGGAGAATCCCAGGGATGGGGGAGCCTGATGGGCTGCCGTCTATGGGGTCACACAGAGTTGGACATGACTGAAGTGACTTAGCATAGCATAGGTATCCTTTAACAGCTGAATGACTAAACCAACTGTGGTATATTCACACCATAGAATACTACCTAGCAATAACAAGGAATAAACTATTGATACACACACAACCTAAATGAATCTCCAGAAAAATTTCCTAACTGAAAAAAATGCAATACCCAAAAGCTCTGTACTATATTATTCCATTGATAGAGCATTAGTGAAATGGCAGAATTATAGAAAATGGTTTAGAACTGGAGGACAGGTGACAGGGATTAAGGATAGGGCAGCAGGTGAAAGAGTCTGATACAACTATGGAATGACATTTTGGGGGGTTTGTAGAGATGGAAAGTTTCTGTATCTTGACTGTATCAATGCCAATATTCTGTTTGTCATATTTCATTATCTTTTTGCAAGATGCTATTAAGGATAATGGATTAAGGATCTATATAATCTTTGTATTATTTCTTAAAATTTCAAATGAATCTACAGTTATCTCAAAATAAAAAGCTTAACTAAATTATTTCTAATAAAATTATGTTTCACTATCACTTTATTTTTATTTATATAAATTATTTGGAAAAAATTCACTGGACCCAGAGGTTAAATGACAAATAACCACATTTCCTGGTATACTGTATGATATAAAATGAAATTAAAGCACAAGCTGGAATCAAGATTGCTGGGAGAAATATTAATAACCTCAGATATGCAGATGACACCACCCTTATGGCAGAAAGTGAAGAGGAACTCAAAAGCCTCTTGATGAAAGTGAAAGAGGAGAGTGAAAAAGATGGCTTAAAGCTCAACATTCAGAAAATGAAGATCATGGAATCTGGTCACATCACTTCATGGGAAATAGATGGGGAAACAGTGGAAACAGTGTCAGACTTTATTTTTGGGGGCTCCCAAATCACTGCAGATGGTGACTATAGCCATGAAATTAAAAGACACTTACTCCTTGGAAGAAAAGTTATGACCAACCTAGATAGCATATTCAAAAGCAGACAATACTTTGCCAACAAAGGTCCATCTAGTCAAGGCTATGGTTTTTCCAGGGGTCATGTATGGATGTGAGATTTGGACTGTGAAGAAAGCTGAGTGCCGAAGGATTGATAACTTTTGAACTGTGGTGCTGGAAAAGACTCTTGAGGGTCCCTTGGACTGCAAGGAGATCCAACCAGTCCATTCTAAAGTAGATCAGCCCTGGGTGTTCTTTGGAAGGAATGATGCTAAAGCAGTAACACCAGTATTTTGGCCACCTCATGCAAAGAGTTGACTCATTGGAAAAGACTCTGATGCTGGGAGGGATTGGGGGCAGGAGAAGGGGACTACAGAGTTTGAGATGGCTAGATGACATCACCGACTCGATGGACGTGAGTCTGAGTGAACTCCAGGAGTTGCTGATGGACAGGGAGGCCTGGCGTGCTGCGATTCATGGGGTCACAAAGAGTCCGACACGACTGAGCGACTGAACTGAACTGAACTGAATGTGAGACAGGCCGATGGTAGTTTTATTCTACAGCCTGTGTCATTAAAATCTTACCAATGTGCTTAGAGAAACAGTTTTGTTTTCTTTGATGTCATTGATTCAAGCTGTTATGTTTGTGCAGATGTTTCTTTACGTATGTTGTGAGATGTTTTCACTTCTTAGGACTTCAATCAAAGCCTGTAGAATGAAATATTTTTCTAAATCATAATCTACAGAGAAGAGAGTATACATATTATGAGTTATGAATAGCGATTCTCATATCAATGACAGACAAGAGTGTTATTTGAATATTGCTTTTAGAATATTCAGTTATTTATTTGTCATGTATTTGTTACCCAGAGGCACATCTGAATCAGGATTCCTTTTACATAAGTTATGCAAATACTCTTTAGAGTACACGGACTATTATACTTTTCAGTCATAAAATTGCCTTCAGGCTTCAGGTCAATCATTTTGCATGAAAAATTTTCTTGTGATTTACAGGAGACATCGCATCTGTTCTTTGCCTAAAACCCAAGAGGAAGTTGCTATATTAAATAAAATACATTTAAATTATTGAAAGCCTGAAAATTTCCCAGTGTAATACTTCTAGTAGTCTGAGACCATTTCTCATCTTTTATTTAAATGTAAATTATACAGAGCTAAACTGAATACAGAATCACAACAGCCTATTACTTTGTCACTTCTGGACACAATGAATCATATAATTTTGATATGGTAAATATCAACTCACACATAATTTAATCCAAAACCCATATTTGATAACATGGGAAGCTGAAGGTGAGGGCCTATGTAACTCTCCCAAAGCCCCAGAGTAGGCAGAGAATTAGACCATAAAGAAGGGATGCAGTTTAATTTAATTAATATGGTGCATTGCAGAAATTTTCAGACCTTCTTATGCCCTGAAACTAAATAGTAAAAGAGAATCTTATTACTCATAATAATTTCATTACCAATTTAGATTTTATTTCATTTAAAAATATTTCCTAGAACCTCATATGATTATATTATATTCCCTTTAAATGTGTGTCTGTGGTTCTCTTACATAGAAATCCTGCATGGAAAATATATATATATTTTTTTAATATAAATTTATTTATTTTAATGGGAGGCTAATTGCTTTACAATATTGTATTGGTTTTTTTAAGAACTGTTTTGCTCACTTTTGCAGTCTTTATCATACAAGTCCTTGAGGGAGATTCCATGAAATTCTTGGTTCTCCTCTGATCCCAATTTGAAAATTACTGACCTGTATTATTAAGCAATAAAAGAGCTATTTAAATTCAGCCTTAATAAAGGCAATGGACATGCATTCTATGAAGATGTAGCTTAAAATAATACAGATTAACATAGACTTTGATGACTGGAAATGCGGGGCATGGTTCATTTATTTTTAGTGGCCTGTCCAAGGACTAGGGTAGGACTCAGCAACATGTCACAAATGTGCCAACCATCAGTTACAGAGCCTTCTTCCTTCTTGTATTTAAGGCTTGCAAGATGTAGGAGAGGATTTAATGGTTCCAGATGAGAGGGTCATGTAAAAGGTGCTCCACTTTCAAAAAAATTTCTCCACATGTACTTAAAACTGAAAGTCATTTGTGTCATTAATATTCTTTCAGTTTCAGTACCATTCAGTGCTATAAGAGAGTTAAATGTATTATATTTATTTGTTGAAAAATATTTTTCCTTTATACTTGAGAATTATTGAAAGCCAGAGAATTGTGTAAGTTGATTTTATATCCATCAGATCAGATCAGATCAGATCAGTCACTCAGTCGTGTACAACTCTTTGCGACCCCATGAATTGCAGCACACCAGGCCTCCCTGTCCATCACCAACTCCCAGAGTTCACTGAGACTCACGTCCATCCAGTCAGTGATGCCATCCAGCCATGTCATCCTCTGTCATCCCCTTCTCCTCTTGTCCCCAATCCTTCCCAGCATCAGAGTATTTTCCAATGAGTCAACTCTTCGCATGAGGTGGACAAAGTACTGGAGTTTCAGCTTTAGCATCATTCCTTCCAAAGAAATCCCAGGGCTGATCTCCTTCAGAATGGACTGGTTGGATCTCCTTGCAGTCCAAGGGACTCTCAAGAGTCTTCTCCAACACCACAGTTCAAAAGCATCAATTCTTCCACGCTCAGCCTTCTTCACAGTCCAACTCTCACATCCATACATGACCCCTGGAAAAACCATAGCCTTGACTAGACGAACCTTTGTTGGCAAAGTAATGTCTCTGCTTTTGAATATGCTATCTAGGTTGGTCATAACTTTCCTTCCAAGGAGTAAGCGTCTTTTAATTTCATGGCTGCAGTCACCATCTGCAGTGATTTTGGAGCCCAGAAAAATAAAGTCTGATGCTGTTTCCACTGTTTCCCCATCTATTTCCCATGAAGTGGTGGGACTGGACGCCATGATCTTAGTTTTCTGAATGTTGAGCTTTAAGCCAACTTTTTCACTCTCCACTTTCACTTTCATCAAGAGGCTTTTGAGTTCCTCTTCACTTTCTGCCATAAGGGTGGTGTCCTCTGCATATCTGGGGTTATTGATATTTCTCCCGGCAATCTTGATTCCAGTTTTTGTTTCTTCCAGTCCAGCATTTCTCATGATGTACTCTGCATAGCACATGGAATAAAATATGCAAAAAAGCAAATTAATGGAAGAAAGAAATGAACAATAAAACAGATAAAAGTGTCAGAGTTTATTATTCAGATAATATACATTCAAGGTTTTATAGACACTGAATCATTTGCACTCAGCAGTCAGCACGTAGTATATCTATGACTTCATTCCTCAATCTAGGACAAACTTTATTGATTTTTCATGATCTTGTTAATACAAATCACAACTTTTAGAAGACTTTGCTTTTGACATAAATATCAGTGTATCTGTTGGCTAATAAATATGCTAGAGTTTGACATATAGCTTAATGGATTCAAGTAAAATCTAATGTGTTCACTGATATCTCTCTTTTAAACGTCTTTAATGAAGTTAATATAATCCATGTATTTAAACATGCATGTCAATATGTGAATTTAAAAAATCATCACCCAGGAATAGGCAAGCAGGAATGCTAAGTCTATGTTACCCTAAATCTTTCATGTCTCTGTATAACATCTTAGCTATGTAAAATGGGAAATTTTTCTTTCTCAATTTACAGATCATGTATTTTGTGAGTACCTATTATGTGACAGACTTCATGCTGAATGCTGAGAAAATAAAAAAGAACAAAATAAAACTGGCTCATAAGGGAAGTTCTATGTTATTTTCTAAATAAGTTAACAAATATTTAAAAAGGCTGAAAATGATTAAGCCTTTTATGCCTCAAAGGGAGATCAGTTCAGTTCAGTTCAGTCGCTCAGTCGTGTCTGACTCTTTGTGACCCCATGAATCACAGCACGCCAGGCCTCCCTGTCCATCACCAACTCCCGGAGTTCACTCAGTAATTCAAAGGGAGTTACTTTTATCCAATTAATATTTATTGAATAATTAATACATAATAGGATAATGCTTTATAAAATAATAGGTTCTTGTATTGAAATTCAATTAAAAAAAGAGTAACATCGAAGGCTGGGATACTTGGCTTAAGTATTTAACATTCTTGCACTAGCAGAGGAGAACATCAGGGCAAAGTAAAGCAAAATAAAAGAGTTGAGACAGTTATTAACCTTTGTTTCAATATCTATTGGTAGCCACACACTTGCAGTGATTATCTCTTGAAAAGCCAAATGTTCATAGTGTCTGGCTAAGCCTTGCCTCAAGCATCTTTCTAACTAGTTAAGAAAACACACACACACACACACAGGAAAATAAGTGCAGAAATTTCTCAGCAGAGAGAAATATTAAAGCATACATGGGTGGGCTTCCCTCATAGCTCAATTGGTGAAGAATCTGCCTGTAGTTCAAGAATCCACCTGCAAAGCAGGATACTCAGGTCTGATTCCTGGGTCAGGAAGATACCCTGGAGAAGAAATGGCAATCCACTCCAGTATTCTTGCCTGAGAAATTCCATGGACAGAGGAGCCTGGTGGGCTACAGTCCATGGGGTCACAAGTGTCGGACATGACTCTTAGCACTAAACCATAGATGGGTAGTAGATATATGGCATGTCTCTGTACCCACTCAATTCTGCTGCGAACCTAAAATTGCGCTCGGAACTTGCCTGGCAGTCCAGTGGTTAATATTCCATGCTTCCACTGTGGGGGAGCATGGATTCGATCCTAGGTTAGTTAACTAAGATCCCGCATTCTGCACAATGTGACCAAATCAAATAAAACAAAATAAAACTCTTCTGAAAAGTAAATTTTTTAAAAAATATAATGATAAATAAATATGGAGCAATATACTTAATATTTTAAATTGGTAAGGGATTATAATTTGTCGTAAAAAATGACATAATAAATTGTTATTTGGAAAATAGCCTCAGGTAAAAGTAATTAATGTGATCTAACTAAACATCAATAACAAAATGAGAAATCAAATCACCCTCACCAAGACATGTACAAACAGCAGTCTGAAAAAAAGGTAAATACAAATTGATGTCACTGAATATCTAGTATTCAAAGTAAGATTTAAAAAATCATGTCCGAATTTGTTGTATCATGCTAAAGAAGTGTTCACATGGACATTCATAGTTTCAAATAGCAACCCATAAGAACTAATAAAGGTCATTTGTATGATGATTATTTCCAAATTTAAATCTCTAGCCCAGATCCTTTGCTTGCTTTTCAGACATGCACTATTCAGTACATGGCATATTCATGTTGGTGACTGAGTCTTTCATTCTTAACACTGCTATAACCAAGATCATCATAACTCTCCCTCCCCACATAAGCTCTTCCTTCAGGCTTTCCCAGCTCATGTAGTACACTGAAACACCCTGTCTTTTAGTCACTCAGGCCTTGAATCCTTTTTCCCTATATCCATCAGCAAATTTTGTTGGTTTCAAAATACATCCACAGTTTGACCACTTCTCAGAAAGATTGTTGTCAATTTTGTTGTTTTTTAGTCACTAAGTTGTGTTGACACTTTTGCAAACCCATGGGCTACAGACTGTCAGGTTCTTCTATCCATAGGATTTTCCAGATGATACTGGAGTGGGTTGCCATTTCCTTTCCCAGCATTTATCATTAAATATTCTTGATATATTTGACTTATTTTCTTTGTTCATTATTTAATTCTGTCTCTATAATGTAAACTCTTTGTGATCAAGAGATATTTTTGACCACACATCACAGCTTGCAAGATCTTAGTTCCCTGTCCAGGGATCAAACCTGGGTCCAACAGCAAAAGCACCGAGTCCTAACCTCTGGACCACTGGAATTCCCAAGCTTAGGAGACATCTGTCTCATTTTCTTCACTACTGTGTCTCTTGCATTTAAAACAGTGCTGGCACGTGATAAGTATTGAGTGGATGTTTGTTAAATGAATAAATGAATTTACCATAGAGAAGGCAGTGCACCAAATAATTGATTCTTTCAAATTGTGGTGCTGGAGAAGACTCTTGAAAATCTCTTGGACTGCAAGGAGATCAAACCAGTCAACCTAAAGGAAATCAAACCTGAATATTCATTGGAAGGACTGTTGCTGAAGGTGAAGCTCCAATACTTTGGCCTCCTGGTGTGGCCAACTTGTTGGAAAAGACCCTAATGCTGGGAAAGACTGAAGGCAAAAGGAGAAAGGGGTGACAGAGGATAAAATAGCTAGATAGTATCACTAACTCAATGGACATAAATCTGAGCAAACTCCAGGAGTTAATGGAGGTCAAATGAGCCTGGCATACTATAGTCCGTGAGGTCACAAAGAATCAGACATGACTTAGCAACTTGAATAACAATGACAATAATCATGACAGTGGCTACCTCTGGAGATAGGGTAGGTGAATGTAATCAGAACATTCAGAGATGCTTCAAACATATTAGTAATGGCCTATCCTTAGGTAGTGGGTTCACAGTGTTCATTATAGCTATTATTTGTACTGCACATCACATATATTATAAAAAAAACTTTGATTTTTAATTGTTAATAAAAGAATGAAAAGAGGGCATAAAGCAGGAAAGGAGTTCCAATAAAAGCTCATTTTAAAATCAGCTCTCTTTACAAGTACACAGGGCAATGATATCTAAACATTATAAGTCAATCCTTGGTAATATTTAGGCAAAAATAATCTAAAAGATAAAATAGACTCATATTACTTAAAAATAATATCAGATAGAAATTTGTATAAGCAGCATTCAGTACTCAAATACAAGTATATAGATAGATATCTATTTTCTATGTATTTTTTAAATATCCACATATATCTTCACCCAGAAAGCCAAACATTTCTGAAAAGCAAGTCATGTATAATGAAGTAAGGAAAAGATTTATCATTTAAAGAAATATGTGGATCACAGTCTAAGAAGGAACATGCCATGTTTTGTAACACATTAAAATAAATCCACTTAGTTATTTGGTAAATAACACTGTGAAAAATTCTGAAAGAGACGGGAATACCAGACCACCTGACCTGTCTCTTGAGAAATCTGTATGCAGGTCAGGAAGCAACAGTTAGAACTGGACATGGAACAACAGACTTGTTCCAAAAAGGAAAAGCAGTATGTTAAGGGTATATATTGTCACCCTGCTTATTTAACTTATATGCAGAGTACATCATGAGAAACGCTGGGCTGCATGAAGCACAAGCTGGAATCAAGATTGCCAGGAGAAATATCAATAACCTCAGATATGCAGGTGACACAACCCTTAAGGCAGAAAGTGAAGAGGAACTAAAAAGCCTGTTGATGAAAGTGAAAGAAGAGAGTGAAAAGTTGGCTTAAATTTCAACATTCAGAAAACAAAGATCATGGCATCTGGTCCCATCACTTCATGACAAATAGATGAGTGACAGGCTTTATTTTTGGGGGTTCCAAAATCACTGGAGATGGTGACTGCAGCCATGAAATTAAAGGACATTTACTCTTTGAAAGAAAAGTTATGACCAACCTAGATAGCATATTCAAAAGCAGAGACATTACTTTGCCAACAAAGGTTTGTCTAGTCAAGACTATGGTTTTTCTAGTAGCCATGTATGGATATGAGAGTTGGACTCTAAAGAAAGCTGAGCACCGAAGAATTGATGTTTTTGAAGTGTGGTGTTGGAGAAGACTCTTGAGAGTCCCTTGGACTGCAAGGAGAGCCAACCAGTCCATCCTAAAGGAAATCAGTCCTCAATATTCATTAGAAATACTGATGAAACTCCAATAATTTGGCCACCTGATGTGAAGAGCTGACTCATTTGAAAAGACCCTGATGCTGGGAAAGATTGAAGGTGGGAGAAGGGGATGACAGAGGATGAGATGGTTGGATGGCATCACCGACTCAATGGACATGAGTTTGAGTAAACTCCTGGAATTAGTGATGGACAGGGAAGCCTGAGCGAAGATAAGACTAAGCGAATGAACTGAACTGAACTGAAATAACACTTCATAAGCTGATTTCCTCTTCAGAAAATCTCTGAAAGCAAGATAGTTTAGACCTAATGTTTCCAAAAGAAATAACTTTAAATTGTACAAAGCATTAAAATATTAAATCTAATTAAGTAATGACAAAATTAGAAATGTTTTATAATAATACGAGGAATTGCAGAGGCCTGGTTTGTGTTAATATATTTGAATGTTTATTCTTTATACAAATGACAATTAAATAGACTAAAGAGGAACATTTGATGGTGTGATTTATGCAAATTACTTGATTCAGTTTCAATTAGGTTTCTTCAGCAATTTAAGGGGCTAATTTGATTAACTGAAAATATTTTCCTTTACTAGGATTTATGAAAACTTTAAATCAGTTCCCTATTTTAAAATGACTAAAATGATTAGTAGACACAAGGAGACATTTCTTCAGTTTTAACACCATTCATTTTTTGTATGTGTGCTCTAAACTCAAGTCATGTATTATGTAACTGAAACTCTTGACATTCTATACATGCATTATATCATTTATAAGTCACATTGTATGATAGAGATTATAGCAATAGAATCATGATATAAAAGCTTTCACCTTTGGTTGAAAAAAATCAAATTTGATCTATTATATCTGAAATAAAAGGAAAAGACAGCTTTTTATTCATAAGTAATGGATCATACTTGTATTTATGCAACATATTTTTGACTACTGATATATTTTTAAAAAGAAAAATGAATAGCAGAAGAACCCCAACCTGGTCTTTCTTTTTGTGCAATGTGTTGAATATCTAAGACAAAAATCCAGCAAATATATAAAAATGTTTGAGTTTTGTAGGACAGTGGGATGATAAGATCTTTTATTGGAAAGTGTGATTGGCACCAGTAAGGTTTTTATCATCACTTCCAAATCCACAGATTGTGTGTGATAAAGACTGTGGGTAAAGAGAAGACTCCAGAGAGCTTTATGAGTAACTATGTACCTCCTCAAGTAAGATCAAAAATATTTTTTAAGGCATTTTATAAATTCCTCTAATGTAATAACATCATTTTCACTTTTATATTCCATTTTCATTTGTTAATTTATTTTATTATTTTGTCTTTAAAGGGAGGAGCAAGGACATAACTTTCTCACTATCAGACTCTCATGAGTCTTATACTCCTGGTCTTATCAGTTCTCCGAAATTTGCCATATCTCAAATCTACACAACTGAGTTTGTGCAAGCCACTAGGAGGAGCAAATGGAAGGAGACAAGCGAGTGGACAGGAAAAACTCTGAGGGTTGTTTGAGGAAGCAACCTTCCCAGACAAATGACTCAACTTTTCCTACAAGCCTTTATCTCTGAAATGCACAGGCCATCCAGCTAGTTGAAAAAATTAGATGGAAGCTGCCTGGTGATTCTTTGCAAGCACTTAAAGATTCATACAAAGTAACTATTAGCATATAGATCAACTCATTAAATAACTACTGTATGATTTAATCACCACTTTTCCTGAGCTTGCACAAAATGACATTTTGAAATGTCACGTAAGTCATTTGGCTAATTTCAAATTATATTTTTCAAATGGTCCAGGCCACATTTATCTGCTGGAAGTTTGAACCTAAACTTTACTCAATAAATGAGTGATTCTATGACTAATCATTTTTGTTCTTTTTTTTTATAGAAGGTAATTGTAATAAATTGCACAAGATAAAACATGGCAAAAATGATGTTGCAGTTTGCCAAACATGCAACTCTGCTATCAAAAAACATACATAACTGATTCGATTTCTTACTTTTCCTGGACTAAGGGTAGGGGGAAACAGCAGGTTAATTTTCTTAAAAAAAAAAAAAAGCCACAAACATAAGAATAATATGATACCAATCTAAAGCAAATTTAGGAGATTCTGCAAGCATTGTTTTCAGGAATTTGCGTATGACTGGAGTAGGTTGATTGTTTTAAATGACTAGTAATACACTTTCATCCACTAGCTCTGTGACTCTGCAGCTCTTCACATGAAGAGTTGAATCTAGTTTGACCCCATGACATGTGTTATTCAGTAGAGTGAGGAGGAAGTGATGATGTGCTAGTCTGAGCCAAGACCTCAATGGCCTTGAACACTTTCACTCATTTCCTAGGAAACCTCACACTAACTTATAAAAGAGCCCAGAAGTTAGGGCTCTGGGTAGAGGATGAGAAGATGTGAAGGAAAGCTCAGGAGCTTCAGAGGAGGCAGCAAATAAATCTCAAGAAGCAGCTGATCACAATGTTAAACCCCAGGCCAAAGTCATCAGATTTTCTCAATTGATTGCAGCTTAAATTGCCAGTTCAAAGAATTATGAGCTAAATATGTATTTGCTGTTTTAAGCTACTAAGCTTTCAAGTGGTTTGTTATGAATAATTAGTTAACTGATTAAGTGTACAGGTAATTGTGGAAGAGACTGTTCTCTATCCTTCATTTTTGGTGCAAGAACTCTGATTTTTAGTGGATTTTCACACAAAATAAAACCTACTTTTCCCAGCCTTCACTGCATCTAGGGGTAACCATATGATTAAGCTCCAGTTGTGCATGCTAAGTCACTGCAGTCATGTCCAACTCTTTGCAACCCTATGGACTGTAGCCTGCCAGGCTTCTCTGTCCATGGGATTTTCCAGGCAAGAATACTGGAGTGGGTTGCTGTTTCCTTCTCCAGGGGCTCTTCTCAACCCAGGGATGGAACCCTCATCTCTTATGTCCCCTACGTTGGCAGGCAGGTTCTTTTTTTTTTTTTTTAAACTTTACATAATTGTATTAGTTTTGCCAAATATCAAAATGAATCTGCCACAGGTATACATGTGTTCCCCATCCTGAACCCTCCTCCCTCCTCCCTCCCCATTCCATCCCTCTGGGTCGTCCCAGTGCACCAGCCCCAAGCATCCAGTATCGTGCATCGAACCTGGACTGGCAACTCGTTTCATACATGATATTTTACATGTTTCAATGCCATTCTCCCAAATCATCCCACCCTCTCCCTCTCCCACAGAGTCCAAAAGACTGTTCTATACATCAGTGTCTCTTTTGCTGTCTCGTACACAGGGTTATTGTTACCATCTTTCTAAATTCCATATATATGCATTAGTATACTGTATTGGTGTTTTTCTTTCTGGCTTACTTCACTCTGTATAATAGGCTCCAGTTTCATCCACCTCATTAGAACTGATTCAAATGTATTATTTTTAATGGCTGAGTAATACTCCATTGTGTATATGTACCTCAGCTTTCTTATCCATTCATCTGCTGATGGACATCCAGGTTGCTTCCATGTCCTGGCTATTATAAACAGTGCTGCAATGAACATTGGGGTACACGTGTCTCTTTCCCTTCTGGTTTCCTCAGCGTGTATGCCCAGCAGTGGGATTGCTGGATCATAATGCAGTTCTATTTCCAGTTTTTTAAGGAATCTCCAGACTCTTCTCCATAGTGGCTGTACTAGTTTGCATTCCCACCAACAGTGTAAGAGGGTTCCCTTTTCTCCACACCCTCTCCAGCATTTATTGCTTGTAGCCTTTTGGATCGCAGCCATTCTGACTGGCATGAAATGGTACCTCATAGTGGTTTTGATTTGCATTTCCCTGATAATGAGTGATGTTGAGCATCTTTTCATGTGTTTGTTAGCCATCTGTATGTCTTCTTTGGAGAAATGTCTATTTAGTTCTTTGGCCCATTTTTTGATTGGGTCATTTATTTTTCTGGAGTTGAGCTGTAGGAGTTGCTTGTATATTCTCGAGATTAGTTGTCAGTTGCTTCATTTGCTATTATCTTCTCCCATTCTGAAGGCTGTCTTTTCACCTTGCTAATAGTTTCCTTTGATGTGCAGAAGATTTTAAGGTTAATTAGGTCCCATTTGTTTATTTTTGCTTTTATTTCCAATATTCTGGGAGGTGGGTCATAGAGGATCCTGCTGTGATGTATGTCAGAGAGTGTTTTGCCTATGTTCTCCTCTAGGAGTTTTATAGTTTCTGGTCTTACGTTGAGATCTTTAATCCATTTTGAGTTTATTTTTGTGTATGGTGTTAGAAAGTGTTCTAGTTTCATTCTTTTACAAGTGGTTGACCAGAGTTCCCAGCACCACTTGTTAAAGAGATTGTCTTTAATCCATTGTATATTCTTGCCTCCTTTGTCGAAGATAAGGTGTCCATATGTGCGTGGATTTATCTCTGGGCTTTCTATTTTGTTCCATTGATCTATATTTCTGTCTTTGTGCCAGTACCATACTGTCTTGATAACTGTGGCTTTGTAGTAGAGCCTGAAGTCAGGTAGGTTGATTCCTCCAGTTCCATTCTTCTTTCTCAAGATCGCTTTGGCTATTCGAGGTTTTTTGTATTTCCATACAAATTGTGAAATTATTTGTTCTAGCTCTGTGAAGAATGCTGTTGGTAGCTTGATAGGGATTGCATTGAATCTATAGATTGCTTTGGGTAGTATAGTCATTTTCACTATATTGATTCTTCCAATCCATGAACACGGTATATTTCTCCATCTGTTAGTGTCCTCTTTGATTTTTTTCACTAGTGTTTTATAGTTTTCTATATATAGGCCTTTAGTTTCTTTAGGTAGATATATTCCTAAGTATTTTATTCTTTCTGTTGCAATGGTGAATGGAATTGTTTCCTTAATTTCTCTTTCTGTTTTCTCATTATTAGTGTATAGGAATGCAAGGGATATCTGTGTGTTGATTTTATATCCTGCAACTTTACTATAGTCATTGATTAGTTCTAGTAATTTTCTGGTGGAGTCTTTAGGGTTTTCTATGTAGAGGATCATGTCATCTGCAAACAGTGAGAGCTTTACTTCTTCTTTCCAATTTGGATTCCTTTTATTTCTTTTTCTGCTCTGATTGCTGTGGCCAAAACTTCCAAAACTATGTTGAATAGTAATGGTGAAAGTGGGCACACTTGTCTTGTTCCTGACTTTAGAGGAAATGCTTTCAATTTTTCACCATTGAGGATAATGTTTGCTGTGGGTTTGTCATATATAGCTTTTATTATGTTGAGGTATGTTCCTTCTATTCCTGCTTTCTGGAGAGTTTTGATCATAAATGGATGTTGAATTTTATCAAAGGCTTTCTCTGCATCCATTGAGATAATCATATGGTTTTTATTTTTCAATTTGTTAATGTGGTGTATTACACTGATTGATTTGTGGATATTGAAGAATCCTTGCATCCCTGGGATAAAGCCCACTTGGTCATGGTGTATGATCTTTTTAATGTGTTGTTGGATTCTGATTGCTAGAATTTTGTTAAGGATTTTTGCATCTATGTTCATCAGTGATATGGGCCTGTAGTTTTCTTTTTTTGTGGGATCTTTGTCAGGTTTTGGTATTAGGGTGATGGTGGCCTCATAGTATGAGTTTGGAAGTTTACCATCCTCTGCAATTTTCTGGAAGAGTTTGAGCAGGATAGGTGTTAGCTCTTCTCTAAATTTTTGGTAGAATTCAGCTGTGAAGCCGTCTGGATCTGGGCTTTTGTTTGCTGGAAGATTTTTTATTACAGTTTCAATTTCCGTGCTTGTGATGGGTCTGTTAAGATTTTCTATTTCTTCCTGATCGAGTTTTGCAAAGTTGCACTTTTCTAAGAATTTGTCCATTTCTTCTATGTTGTCCATTTTATTGGCATATAATTGTTGATAGCACTCTCTTATGTTCCTTTGTATTTCTGTGTTGTCTGTTGTGATCTCTCCATTTTCATTTCTAATTTTATTGATTTGATTTTTCTCCCTTTGTTTCTTGATGAGTCTGGCTAATGGTTTGTCAATTTTATTTATCCTTTCAAAGAACCAGCTTTTGGCTTTGTTGATTTTTGCTATGGTCTCTTTTGTTTCTTTTGCATTTATTTCTGCCCTAAGTTTTAAGATTTCTTTCCTTCTACTAACCCTGGGGTTCTTCATTTCTTCCTTTTCTAGTTGCTTTAGGTGTAGAGTTAGGTTATTTATTTGACTTTTTTCTTGTTTCTTGAGGTATGCCTGTATTGTTATGAACTCTCCCCTTAGGACTGCTTTTACCGTATCCCACAGGTTTTGGGTTGTTGTGTTTTCATTTTCATTCGTTTCTATGCAAATTTTGATTTCTTTTTTGATTTCTTCTGTGATTTGTTGGTTATTCAGCAGCGTGTTGTTCAGCCTCCATATGTTGGAATTTTTAATAGTTTTTCTCTTGTAATTGAGATCTAATCTTACTGCATTGTGGTCAGAAAAGATGCTTGGAATGATTTCTATTTTTTTGAATTTACCAAGGCTAGCTTTATGGCCCAGGATGTGATCTATCCTGGAGAAGGTTCCATGTGTGCTTGAGAAAAAGGTGAAATTCATTGTTTTGGGATGAAATGTCCTATAGATATCAATTAGGTCTAACTGGTCTATTGTATTTTTTAAAGTTTGTGTTTCCTTGTTAATTTTCTGTTTAGTTGATCTATCCATAGGTGTGAGTGGGGTATTAAAGTCTCCCACTATTATTGTGTTATTGTTAATTTCTCCTTTCATACTTGTTAGCATTTGCCTTAAATATTGAAGTGCTCCTATGTTGGGTGCATATATATTTATAATTGTTATATCTTCTTCTTGGATTGATCCTTTGATCATTATGTAGTGACTATCTTTGTCTCTTTTCACAGCCTTTGTTTTAAAGTCTATTTTATCTGATATGAGTATTGCTACTCCTGCTTTCTTTTGGTCCCTATTTGCATGGAAAATCTTTTTCCAGCCCTTCACTTTCAGTCTGTATGTGTCCCCTGTTTTGAGGTGGGTCTCTTGTAGACAACATATGTTGGGGTCTTGTTTTTGTATCCATTCAGCTAGTCTTTGTCTTTTGGTTGCGACATTCAACCCATTTACGTTTAAGGTAATTACTGATAAGTATGATCCCGTTGCCATTTACTTTATTGTTTTGGGTTCAAATTTATATACCGTTTTTGTGTTTCCTGTCTAGAGAATATCCTTTAGTATTTGTTGGAGAGCTGGTTTGGTGGTGCAGAATTCTCTCAGCTTTTGCTTGTCTGAAAAGCTTTTGATTTCTCCTTCATACTTGAATGAGGTCCTTGCTGGGTACAATAATCTGGGCTGTAGGTTATTTTCTTTCATCATTTTAAGTATGTCTTGCCATTCCCTCCTGGCTTGAAGAGTTTCTATTGAAAGATCAGCTGTTATCCTTATGGGTATTCCCTTGTGTGTTATTTGTTGTTTTTCTCTTGCTGCTTTTAATATTTGTTCTTTGTGTTTGATCTTTGTTAATTTGATTAATATGTGTCTTGGGTTGTTTCGCCTTGGGTTTATCCTGTTTGGGACTCTCTGGGTTTCTTGGACTTGGGTGATTATTTCCTTCCCCATTTTAGGGAAGTTTTCAACTATTATTTCCTCAAGTATTTTCTCATGGTCTTTCTTTTTGTCTTCTTCTTCTGGGACCCCATGATTCGAATGTTGTAGCGTTTAATATTGTCCTGGAGGTCTCTGAGATTGTCCTCATTTCTTTTAATTCGTTTTTCTTTTGTCCTCTCTGATTCATTTATTTCTACCATTCTATCTTCTAATTCACTAATCCTATCTTCTGCCTCTGTTATTCTACTATTTGTTGCCTCCAGAGTGTTTTTAATTTCACTTATTGCATTATTCATTATATATTGACTCTTTTTTATTTCTTCTAAGTCCTTGTTAAACCTTTCTTGCATCTTCTCAATCCTTGCCTCCAGGCTATTTATCTGTGATTCCATTTTAATTTCAAGATTTTGGATCAATTTCACTATCATTATTCAGAATTCTTTATCAGGTAGATTCCCTGTCTCTTCCTCTTTTGTTTGGTTTGGTGGGCATTTATCCTGTTCCTTTATCTGCTGGGTATTCCTCTATCTCTTCATCTTGTTTAAATTGCTGAGTTTGGGGTGTCCTTTCTGTATTCTGGCAGTTTGTGGAGTTCTCTTTATTGTGGCGTTTGCTCTCTGTGTGTGGGTTTGTACAGGTGGCTTGTCAAGGTTTCCTGGTTAGGGAAGCTTGTGTTGATGTTCTGGTGGATGGAGCTGTATTTCTTCTCTCTGGAGTGTAATGAAATGTCCAGTAATGAGTTATGGGATGTCTATGGTTTTGGGGTGACTTTGGACAGCCTGTATCTTGAAGCTCTGGGCTGTGTTCCTTTGTTGATGGAGAATTTGCTTGGTATGTCTTTCCCTGGAACTTGTTGGCCCTTGTGTGGTGCTTGGTTTCAGTGTCGGTATGGAGGCGTTTGATGAGCTCCTGTCAATTAATGTTCCTTGGAGTCAGGAGTTCCCTGGAGTCAGGGTTTGGACTTAAGCCTTCTACTTCCAGTTATTGGTCTTATTTTTACAGTAGTTTCAAAACTTCTCCTTCTATACAGCACCATTGATAAAACATCTACGTTAAAGATGAAAAGTTTCTCTACTGTGAGGGTCACTCAGAGAGGTTCACAGCGTTACATGGAGAAGAGAAGAGGGAGGAGGGAGTTAGAGGTGACCCAAATGAGATGAGGTGGAATCAATAGTGGAGAGAGTGGGCTAGCCAGTAGTCACTTCCTTATGTGCACTTCACAACTAGACCGCTCAGAGATGTTCACGGAGGTATACAGAGAAGAGAAGAAGGAGGCAGGAGACAGAGGTGGCCAGAAGGATAAAAGGGGGAAATGAAAAGGAGGGATACAGATCCAGCCAGTAATCAGTTCCCTAAGTGTTCTCCACCGTCTGGAACACACAGAAATTCACAGAGTTGGGTAGAGTAGAGAGGGGTTAGGGAGGAGATACAGGCGACCTGGTGGAGAAAACGGAGAGTCCAAAGGGAGAGAGAGCAGTCAAGCCAGTAATCTCGTTCCCTAGTGAAAAATGGGTCCTGAAGATTGGGTTCTTAAAGGTACAAAATTGGTAACAAATACATAAAAGCAAAAATTAAAACTCTAGAGTAGAGTTTGGAATTTCAAAAATGCGATGTTAATGAAAAGAAGAAGGAAAAGAAAGAGAGAAAAAACGAACAAAGAAAAACAAACAAGGTCGCGAAAATTATAAAGAAACTACAGGTACAAAATTGATAACTAATACCAAAAAGCAAAAATTAAAAATCTAGAGTAGAGTTTGGAATTTCAAAAATACAATGTTAAAAAAAAACGAAGAAGAAAAATAAAGAGAGAAAACAAACAAACCAACAAAAACAATGTCGCAAAAATTATAAAGAAAATACAGGTACAAAATTGATATCAAATACCAAAAAGCACAAATTAAAAATCTTGCGTAGAGTTTGGAATTGCAGATATACGATGTTATATAAAAGAAGAAGAGAAAGAAACAGAGGGAAAAAAAATAAAAGAAAAAAAAAAGTCACAGAAAATGTCACAGGCAGGTTCTTTACCACTAGTGCCACTTGGGAAGCTCCAGTCAATAAGATATAAAAAAGAAAAATCGTAGGAAATTGTTATGAAATCTACTTTAAGAAAAGTTTAAGCCTTCTATTCTTCAATTGTTCTTTCTGTTTCCCAGAATATGATTTTGATAGCTTTAATTACAATAGTCATCTGGAACCATGAAATAGTCCTGATGATTGCCATGAAGAAAAGAGAAGCCTAGATTGCTTATTTTATTTGGAGTTACCAAACCAGTCCATCAATATAAATTCTAGACTTTTTTCATAAAATATAAGTAAGTTTATAGCTTGATTATGCCATGTTACAATGTCAATCTTAAGCAAATAATTTCAATCATAATACATTAATGAATATTCTTATCCTGAATATGTAAGAACTACTTGAAAATCAATCATTAAAATGACAACAAAGCAATGGAAAAATTGGCAAAGATTGAAAAGTAGTGTATAGAAAATAAAAATCACTTAGCTAATATATACATGTTACTTCACCTTAATAGATTTCAGGGAAACAAAATAGTTACAGCAGAATATTATCCATTAGATTAGTGAATTTTTTTAAGTCTTGTAATATCAAGCTTTGTTGAGACTGTAAAACAAAATCTTTATATACTTCTGAAGGAAGTGAAAGACTACTTTGTTTAGCATTTTGACAATATCTAATGAAATTAAAAAATCCATTCCCCTTTGTCTCCATAATTCTACTTCTGATAATACATGCTTATTAAAGATTTTTACACATCTAGTACTGAGGGTTTATTCTCTCACTATGGTTATCCAACAAAATGAACCAGAATTTCCTGGAGAAGTGGTTGATTTCAGGGCTGGGGCACAGAAATCTCAAAATAATCCTAGAGCAACTTGTGGTGCCATAATGTAAGAGAGTATTTTTTTAAATAAGAACATTATAAAAAATTGAAATGGAGGTAATGATCTGAAAGAGCTCCATGTGGCCAAATCTGTAACAATTTAATTGGCAAAAATAACAGAAATATTTGATTAGAACTCATACAACAAAACAAATATCCAATATCCATGAGTCAATACTGATATAAATAAATAATTGAATTGGTACACGGAATAAAGGAGTGTCTGTTTTCTCAGAAGAATTTCAATTAATACATATACCAGTGATAAAGGATATAGAAAGTTATTATTGGGAAACCACAGTAATAATTGTTGAAAACAAGAACTTAAAGTCTGTGCTAAGGGTGAGAGTTTGAAGATAAATAGGTTGTTTATACATTCTTAAAGTATCTTTTTTCCAAGGAATTGACTGATTTCCAGAGGAATATTATGATTTGAGGGCTTCCCTGGTGGCTCCGTGGTAAAGAATCTGCCTGCCAATGCAGGAGACGCGGGTTTGATCCTGGGTCGGGAAGATCCCCTGGAGAGGGAAATGGCAACCCACTCCAGTATTCTTGCCTGGGAAATCTCATAAACAGAGGAGCCTGTGGCTATAGTCACCGGAGTCTCAAGAGTCAGACATGACTTAGAGACTAAACAACATTATAACTTTACAGTTGAAATACTTGGCAGAATATTGTTGCTCTTTAAATAATCAAAGTAACATCACTACTAATAAGACATATTATTGATATTATATACCTCCTGATATAAAATAATGAGAAGGGCAGAACAGTGTCATCCTTGCCAGTAAGGCAGTTTTAATCTAATCATGACTAAATATCAGAAATTCCCTAATCATGGGATATTGTGTCTGGCAAGTAAACTAAAAATACTTCAAGGTCATGAAACACAAGGAAAGAGTGAGGAATTGTCACAGATTAAAATCTAAGGATACATGAAAATTAAATAGGATAAGTAATCCTGGATGGAATTCTGGGAAAGGAAAAGGTTATTAGAGGAAAACACTATAGAAATTTGAAGAGATTCTATACTTAGTTAATATTGTACTAATGTTAATCTGTTTGTTTCAATACTCATACTGTGGTTGGTAAGATGTTAACATTAGGGCAAGATGACTGAAAGGAATATAGAAACACTCTCTTCCATTTTGGCATATTTTCTACAAGTCTAAAGTTATTCGAAACAAAATACTAAAATTATTTCAAAATTAAATAATAACATAAATATGAGATTACCCTTGAAGCAATGGATTGTCATTATGAACAACTCAAATAACCATCTATGAAAATGGTTATAGTCATATATTCCAGAATAAAATATAGTAGTTAAACCAAATGATTTTTACTACCTTTATTGATATTAATATAAATAAGCCTATAAATCAGATTAGATTAAAGATGAGTTTTAAAATAATTTCATGTTATTTAATTAAAGATTATATGCTTATGGTATATGTACATACTCGCTCTTTGCGACCCCATGGACTGTAGCCCGCCTAACTCCTCCATCCATGGGATTTTCCAGGCAAGAGTACTGCAGTGGGTTGCCATTTCCTTCTCCAAGGGATCTTCCTGACCCAGGGGATGAACCTGGGTCTCCCTCATTGGAGGCAGATGCTTTATCATCTGAGCCATGAGGGAAGCAATTAAAGACTGAAGATATGCAAAGAAAAAAAATAGCCACATAAATATATTGTCTATGGATGGATACATACAGTAATAGTAGATAACATGCTGGGGAAGTACAAACACCAACTTCAGTGTAGTTTTTGCATCTGGAAAGAGAGAGAGGAATGTGCTAATGAAAAGGACACAAAAGGCTTCAAACATATCGTTATGTATTTATTTTTAAGTTAAAAAAATTGAAACAAGCATTGCAAAATGTTAGGATTTTGCTAGGAGCTGTGTGGAAGGTACATAGATATTGCTTCTTTTATTATTTGCAAAAATTTTATATGTTTGAAAATGTCAAAAGAATTAAAAAAAATAGCAAAGTATAAGATGAAAAGGATAGCAAGAAACTTAGAAAATAAAATAGTACTCTGAAAGATAGCTGTTATGAATGCCTAAATTCCGCTCATCACATAGAGAGTACAAAGGTAGAATGTAAAAGCAGTAAGACTTGGTAACATTATATATATATATATATATATATATATATATATGTATATAATATAAAGCTAAATATAACTTTAATATAAAATTTTTCTAAGACTTAAAATCTAAAGAGTTGGAGTATGCTGATAGGTCATATTGAATGACAAGAAGCGCAAATGTGATATTAGATTGTTGAATGAAGTAAGAAGAGACAAAAATGGCTATCAGGAAGCTTGAAACTTAAGATTAGACCTCATGGAAGAGATAATGAATGGACTGGAAGTGAAAAAAAACAATCAATGCTATAGTTTCTGTAGAGCAAAAGAATATAGAAGCAAGAAAAAAAGAAAAGGAGAAGCAAACAAATGTGGGAGCAAAGGTGAGTAAGAGAACCTGAATGCAAAGTATTTAAGGAATTGCACTAAAGCAAACATTTTCAAGTAAAAAGGATAACAGAGCTAAAGATTTGCAATGGAACCAAAAGGGTAATGGAAAAAAAGAATACATGCTAAGTTGCTTCAGCCATGTCTAAATCTTTGTAACCCTATGGACTTTAGCTCTCCAGGCTCCTATGTCCATGGGATTCTTTAGCCAAGAATACTGGAGTGGATTATCATGCCCTCCTCTAGGGGATCTTCCCAACCCAAGGACTGAACCTGCACCTCTTAGTCTGCTGTAATGGCAGGCAGATTCTTTATCACAAGCACCACCTGGGAAACCCCAGAAAGAATAGGATATTTTAAAAAGTACTTGTTTGGGTAAGATTTATCTATAAATATTTGCTTCTTGTTTATGAAGTCCACCTAGTACCAAGTCTTGAGAAAATAACATATTACTGAAAGAAATTAAGGAAGACCAAAGTCGATTTGAAAGGCTTCTCATTTTCATAGATAGAAAGATTTATATAAAATTGTCAGTCCTTCCCAAATTGATCTACAGATTCAATGCAACTCCCCAGAAACTCATAGCTATCTTATTTATAGAAACTGATAAGCTAATCCTGAAATTCCCATGGAAATGCAAGGGGTCCAGAATAGTCATAAATTCTGGAAAAGGAAGAGCAACATTTCTGATTCATATTTCTTATTTTCAAAACCTACTACAAAATTGTAATAAGCCAGTGTAGTACTGATGTGATAAAACTTAAAATTTGAGTATATGTAACACGGGTTTGGGTGAACGTCAGAAGTTGGTGATGGACAGGGAGGCCTAGCGTGCTGCAGTTCATGGGGTTGCAAAGAGTCGGACATGACTAAGCGACTGAATTGACTGACTGATCATTCTGTTGATAAACTTGTTGAACTAATGTAAATTTTCTGCAAAGCAATCAATAAATGTAGCATAATTACAGTGAAAATTCCAGAAACTTTTTTTTTAAGTCTTCAAGTATATTTTTAAAAGTGGCAAGAATACAAACACAATGACAAGCACAAAGCATAGGAAAGATATTAAATAAACACTTTCTATTAGTGGTAGCAAATAGACAACAAAAGGTGCTAATGTTTAATGAGCTTCTCTCATAATTTTTTTTCATTTTTATTCTCTGACTTTTTTAAAAAACTTATAGTCAGATAGTTTAAAGTTTGTCAGTCAAAAGGCATCTAAGTAACTGTGTTGCTCTCTAAGGTTCTAAAAACCAAGTGTGTTCCTTAAATCAATATTAATGATAAAAGTTGATACAAAGGATGTAAATGCATTAAATAGAAAAGTATTTCTAAATACAGATCTCATACTTCTGTTGGCATGAAATCTAAAAATCATTTGTTGTTTTTTCAGTTGCTAAGTTGTATCTGACTCTTTGCGACCCCACGAACTGCAGCATGCCAGGCTTCTCTCTCCTTCACTATCTCCTGGAGTTTGCTCAAACTCATGTCCATTGAATCGATGATTCCATACAGCCATCTCATTCTCTGTCATCCCCTTCTCTTCCTGCCTTAAGTCTTTCCAAGCATAAGGGTCTCTTCCAATGAGTCAGCTCTTCTCATCAGGTGGCCAAAGTATTGGAGCTTCAGCATCAATCCTTGTAGTAAATATTCAGAATTGATTTCCTTTAGGATTGACTGGTTTGAGCTTCTTGCTGTTCAAGGGACTCTCAAGAGTCATCTCCAGCACCACAGTTAGAAAGCATCATTTATTTGGTGCTCATTCTTCTTTATAGTCTAACTCTCACATCTATACATGACTACTGGAAAAACCATAGCTTTGACTATATGAACCTTTGTTGGTAGTGATGTCTCTGCTTTTTAATACACTGTGTAGGGTTTGTGATAGCTTTTCTTCCAAGGAGCAAGCACGTTTTAATTTCATGGCTGCAGTCACTGTCCACAGTGATTTTGGTGCCCAAGAAAAGAAAATCTGTCACTGCTTCTATTTTTTCCCCTTCTATTTGCCATGAAGTGATAGGACTGGATGCCATGATCTTAGTTTTTTTAATGTTCAGTTTTAAGCCAGCTCTTTCACCCTTCTCAAGAGTTTCTTTATTTCCTCTTCACTTTCTGCCATTGGAGTGGTATCATCTGCATAGCTGAGGTTGTTGATATCTCTCCTGGCATTCTTGATTCCAGTTTGTGACTCATGCAGCCCAGCATTTTGCATGATGTAGTCTGCAAAGAAGTTAAATAAGCAGAGTGACAATGTACAGCCTTGACATACTCCTTTCCCAATTTGAACCAATTATCGCCTCCAACTGCAAATTCTAATACTTGTTTGCCTTAGTACTAGGCTATACAAAGATCATTTGTGCCTGAGACCAAAAGATGACCTTATCTTTAAATAGATAAGTAAGTAGATAAAATTTTATTCCAAGAAATACCAGAGAACTTCTCACACATCTTTAGTGGTCTAAAATGCTTTCCTAATAATGAAAATGAGGTTTTGCTAGCAGCAGTAACATCGAAGAGTAAGAGTTCTGAAAAATATGGTGTACTACCTGAGGTCTAATTTAATATCAAAGTTATACCCAAATTATTAAAATTAGGCATTTTAAACTCAAATCTAAGTAATTTTTATTGATATAAAGAAAATCAATGACTTCTAAGTGTGTGAATTTTAACTCACTTAAATTGCATTTAATATAAGATAAAATAAGACTTCCAGCAATTTTTGCTTTATGTCCTCAGATATGTTCATATGATGGACCATATCAGAATAAGGGTCTCCCAAATGGCTCAGTGGTAAAGAATCTGCCTGCCAAGCAAGAGAGGCAGGTTAAATCCCTGAGTTGGAATATCCCTTGGAGAAGTGAATGGCAACTAACTTCAGTATTCTTGCCTGGGACACCCCATGGACAGAGGAGCCTGGCGTAGTACAGTACATGGTGTTGCAAAGAGTCTAAACAACTCAGTTGTTGTTTGCAGCTAAACAGCAACATATCAGAATAAACATATGAACAAACTCCTAAAAAAATTCCCTGTTTTAGCCAACAGAGTAAGAGTATTCACACTTAAACTAATACAGATGTGGAGGATTAGAGAGAATGTCTAATCAGTATAAATGTTATTTCCTTGGAAAGCTAGTTGGAGATAAAATGTGACACACAAGATGAATAAAACAGGGGCATAGATTAATCATGAGAAGATATAATTTCCTTAGATTTCATTTAACTTTGGATTAGTAATTAAATTTACCAAGCATTCTAAAATTTGTAAGAAAGGTATCAGTTCAGCTCATTTCAGTCGCTCAGGGTGTCCGACTCTTTGCCACCCCATGAACTCAGCACGCTAGGCCTCCCCATCCATCACAAACTCCCAGAATTCACTCAAACTCAGGTCCATCGAGTTGATGATGCCATCCAGCCATCTCATCCTCTGTCGTCCCCTTCACCTCCTGCCCCCAATCCCTCCCAGCATCAGAGTCTTTTCCAGTGAGTCAACTCTTCACATGAGGTGGCCATAGTAATGGAGTTTCAGCTTTAGCCTCATTCCTTCCAAGGAAATCCCAGGGCTTATCTCCTTCAGAATGGACTGGTTGGATCTCCTTGCAGTCCAAGGGACTCTCAAGAGTCTTCTCCAACACCACAGTTCAAAAGCATCAATTCTTTGGCCCTCAGCTTTTTTCACAGTCCAACTCTCACATCCATACATGACTACTGGAAAAACCATAGCCTTGCCTAGAGGGACCTTTGTTGGAAAAGTAATGTCTCTGCTTTTGAATAGGCTATCTATGTTGGTCATAACTTTCCTTCCAAGGAGTAAGCGTCTTTTAATTTCATGGCTGCAGTCACCATCTGCAGTGATTTTGGAGCCCAAAAAAATAAAGTCCGATACTGTTTCCACTGTTTCCCCATCTATTTCCCATGAAGTGATGGGACCAGATGCCATGATCTTAGTTTTCTGAATGTTGAGCTTTAAGCCAACTTTTTCACTCTCCTCTTACACTTTCATCAAGAGGCTTTTTAATTCCTCTTCACTTTCTGCCATAAAGGTGGTGTCATCTGCATATCTGAGGTTATTGATACTTCTCCTGGCAATCTTGATTTCAGTTTGTGCTTCATCCAGTCCAGCATTTCTCATGATGTAATCTGGATATAAGTTAAATAAGCAAGGTGACAATATACAGCCTTGACGTACTCCTTTTCCTATTTGGGCCCAGTCTGTTGTTTCATGTCCAGTTCTAACTGTTGCTTCCTGACCTGCATATAGGTTTCTCAAGAGAGAGATCAAGTGGTCTCGTATTCTCATCTCTCCGAATTTTCCACAGTTTATTGTGATCCACACAGTCAAAGGCTTTGGCATAGTCAATAAAGCAGAAATAGATGCTTTTCTGGAACTCTCTTGCTTTTTCCATGATCCAGCGGATGTTGGCAATTTGATCTCTGCTGACAGGGAGGCCTGGAGTGCTGCAATTCATGGGGTCGTAAAGAGTCGGACACGACTGAGCAACTGATCTGATCTGATCCTCTGCCTTTTCTAAAACCAGCTTGAACATCTGGAAGTTCACGGTTCATGTATTGCTGAAGATGGGAATAAATACAATATTGGGAATGCTATTCAATGCCTGTGAAAACTCTTAAATTTGAATTTTAACTTTCAAGCTCATTGTATGAAAACATAAGGAAAGATTTGCAAAAGATTTTTTAAACAAATATGCCAATAATGATTGATTCCATTGCCATGATGTGACTAATAAACAGAAGAATGTCTCTTGTCATGTAAACCTCAAGTATTTTGTTGAGTTACTTGAACCTTTTCAGTGGAAGAAAAAATATTTCATTTTACCACTTTTTTTTTCCCAGAAATAAGTCGGTAGATTCTTACTTTTCATTTTTTCTTGTGGTATAGAAAGAGCAGAAAATTAAAACTATAAGACTGTAACATTGTTTATTCAGTCATGTCCCTTCCTTCTCTGTATTATATATATCTGTATATAGCACTGTTTCCTAGGTCAGAGTGTCTGTATTTTGTATTTTTATCTTTGATTTCTAGTATAGCAATAGGTTTCCCTAGCATTTCCTGGCAGGTTCTACCCTGTAATTTTTCTTCCTAATGAGAGAAATGAAATCAATCATTTTTTTATCTGCCAAAGTATCAATCTGTCAAAATTAACCATTTACACTATTTTGAGTAGCGTAAGTCCATCCTTAAGCCATTTTATTTTATATGTCCAACATCACACACAGATGCATGGACTATTGTGATTTCTGTTTGATTTCTTGTATTTTGTGGTTTTCCTGAGACCCTAGCCTCATACATTTCCTTTATATTATAGCATATGAATTGTTTTCCAACTGAAGAAAATAGTATTACTTAGCTATTTTCATGATTTTGCCATGCCTAATATGTATAAAATTTATATAACTACCTATTATAGTCAGAACATTAACAAAAACGTCCTTGAATTGTTTTTATTAATTACTTCATATGACAGCCAAAAAAAAATCTCCCAGAATTTCTTGTGGTTTGATTTATGCCTTGCTTGTTACCTTTTGTTAGTTCTGTCTTGCTCCTGTCATCCTTTTTGACCCAATGGCAATTAAAATCTATTCTCTGCTCTTTCTGCTGGTTTTACATTTTAAAGCAGGGTCAGAAACCTTTTTTTATAAAGGGTCATATAATAAATATTTCAAACTCTGTAGACAATGTGGTCTCTGTCACAGTTACTCAGCTCTGCCTCTGTAGCATGCATGCTGCTATAGACATGATGAAATAAATGAGTGTGGCTACGATTCAAGCAAACAAAATAACACAAAAAAACAGAGAGCCTGATTTTGGACTACGGTCTATAGTATACTGTTTTAAAGCATTGAAATGGAAAGCAACGAAATTCTGTAAAGCAATTATCCTTCAATTAAAAAATAAATAAATTTTAAAAAAGATTTTAAATTTTCTGTGTCATTTTTGAGATGTGGTCAGCTATAAGTAAGGAACTGTCCACACCTTCTCTCAAAAAGAGATCTTTAATCTCTCAAAATTTTTAAATTAATAGAATGTTTTTCTTCATTTAAGATAAAGGCCAGAAGATAATGGTCAGTACTGCTACACAAGCTCAAAATGTCATTCTGTATTCAAATCTCTTGATCTGGTTTGTAGACCATTGGCATTTGACCCTTGGAATCACAAGATGGGTCCTCTAGCTCTAGGCATCCTTTCTATGTAGGAAGAAGGTGGAAAGGCCAAGGAAATAGGACAAAATGCTTGTCTAGCTGAATTTTCCTTCTTTATAAAGTGCATATCAGAATCTGTAGCTAACGATTTCTGCTTATGTCTTGTAGGCAAGAACTGAATCATATAGCATCTGTAATAACCAAAAAAAGAAACAAAAATAAAAGATAGAAGTTAGTTTACTTATTTTTGTTAAAATAATATTTTGAATCTTTATTTCTTATAGAAAAAAAAATAGATATGCAGCTAGCAGTGAGTGTCACTCTTCTTCCAAAAAGGTAACTCACTTTTCAAAGTCAAATAGCTTAGTTTGTGTGTGTGTGTGTGTTTGTATTTCTCTCATATTCCCACTGTTTCTAATCAGACCTAAGCTTTAAAACCACTTTTTCTTAAAGTAGCCTCATTTTCACCTTCTGAGTATATGTGGTACTTAGAGACAACATTTTTTAATGTTACCTAGATGAAAATCCCTCTCATTTGTAAGAGGAGATGTCTCCTTTACTCTTAATCTACATAACTGATAAAATAATCTACCTACTATTTATGGTGAGGCTTGCCTGGTGGCTCAGTTAGTAAAGAATCCACATGCCAATACAGAAGAAGAAACGCCAGTTCAACCCCTGGGCCAGGATCGATCCCCTGGAGGAGGGCATGGAAACCTACTCCAGTATTCTTGCCTGGAGAATCCCATGGACAGAGGAGTCAGACGGGTTACAGTCCATGGCGTTGCAAGAGTCTCACACGACTAAGACTCTAAACCACCACCACCATTTATGGTTCACCTTCTGTGCCACTGAAATCTGCAAACATTCAGGCAAGATAGAGCAATCCAGAGCCTATTGATGTCATATATGGGACAAGGAGAATATAGCAGAATTTATAGTTTCCCTCTAAAGCCTGAATATGACTCAAATCTAATGAAGAGAAATAGAATTTGAGGTAGCCAATTAAATATGTGTATTCATTTAAGTACTATCTATCTGAAAGTCCCCAAACTTTAAAATTTTGGATTTTAGCCCTGCTGGAAGTTATTTGGGAAAGAAGTCAACTTAATTTTACTGTGTACTACTGGATAAAAAAATCAGATAAAGTTGAAATGAGGACCAATTAAACAGACTAGGCAGCACTAGCCAACCCACAGCTAGTCAATATTTAACACCTCAGATGGCTTCTTGTTGCCTATTTTAAATCTTTTTACATATTTTTAAAAATATATTTTATTAATTTTTAGTAGGTGCTTCATCCACTTCTCAATGCAAATGGTACAATATTACTTGCACTGAAAACAAGCTACTCACTCCTCTCTCCTATTATTTAGTTCTCCTTAATGGAAACAAAACATGTCACTATGCCAACAGTGTTTTTTTTTCCCCCTACATTATCAGTAATATCTTATGCAGATTCAAGAAAATACAAAGACATGCATGTATATGTATAATTTTTCCATCTTTGTGTCTAAAAATTTTGGCTTACTAAGAAAATCTTCTGCACTGTGGGTTTTTTGTTTATTATTTCATTTTATTTTGTTTTTTTACTTAAAAACATACTCACAGTTTGGTTCTTTATTAATTCATGAAGACTTTCCTTACTTTTGGGCTTCTCAGGTTGCGCCAGTGGTAAAGAATCCACTTGCCAATGCAGGAGACATAAGACACGCGAGTTCTGCCCCTGGGTCAGGAAGATCCCATGACGGAATGGCAATGCACTCCAGTATTCTTGTCTGGAGAATCCCATGGACAGAGGAGCCTGGTGGGCTGCAGTCCACAGAGTTGCAAAGAGTTGGACACTACTGAAGCGACTTAGCATGCATGTTCCTTACTTTGACATAGCACATTATGTGGTTTACATGATTTATTAAACTAGTCTCATGGATTATTACTATAATTAGAGTATTTCTAAACTTTGTAGTAACCACAAACATATTTATTAATATATAATGCCGCACAAAAATAAATGTATTTTTAAGATAAATTTCTAGAAATGGAATTGCCAGGTGAGAGAATATTTTATTTGCGAGTTTAACAGATCCTACATATTTGTTGTTGTTTTTATCATTGAGACTGTACCAGTTTGTTCTCTTAACTACAATAGCTATATTTATTTCTCATGTTCAGGGGTGGAAGCTCAGAGGCCTCCTCCACATGGTTAGACCATGGTGAGGGGTGGTAGCAACTGGCAGAAAGGACTCTAGTCCTTCTAAACTTAGATGAGGCAGAAACCTGCATGAGTTGTACATTTGCAGTTTTAGCCACTGAAAAGAGTCAGTTTATTCAAAAAGTCCAGAAACTCATTCAATATCCACATGGAAGAGGGCTTGCAGCTGGAATTTTTATGAGCCCTGATTTTTAATAGACATTAACTCTTTTAATAGACATTAACTCATTTAATAGACAGAATAAACTAACTAACAAGTAGTAAGCTAACAAGTAGAGATAGATGAATGCCGTGTTCTCACAACTAAGATTCTCAGTTCTCTGAGGGCTAGAACAAGTAAAGTAATAGAGACGGTTAGAGAAAAAAAGTGTACTTTTCAATATTCATTAAAATAGGGAGAGCAGATAAAAAAAAAAAAAAGAAAAAACCTCTTTCCTTCTAGACCAAATCTTTACACCAGAAAATGTGGTGTCAGCAGACTTGAAAACATTAATCTTATTGTACTTCTCCATCAGAGTTCTTGAATGATCAGCTATATTGTTAGTGAGCAGTTATATTTTGAAAAGAATATTTTGTTCTGAGTGGCAGGTCTTAATAGCGTGCTTAAAATTTTCAGTAAACCATGTTGTAAACAGATGTGCTGTCACCTAGGCTTTGCTCTTCTGTTTACAGTACAGAGCACAAACACAGCAGGCTGAGCATAATTTTCAGGGCCCTGGAGTTTGGAAATGTTAAAGGAGCATTCATTTCAACTTAAAATCTCAAGTTGCACTAGCCTCTAACAAGAGTCAGCATGTCCTTTGAAATTTTGAGGCCAAGCATTGACTTGTCCTCTCTAGTTAAATGATAGATGGCATCTTCTTCTAATAAAAGACTGTTTTGTCTACACTCCAAACCTCTGTTTAAAAGCGTGGCCACCTCCGTTGTGTATCTCAGCTAGATCTTCTGGATAACTTGCTGTAACTTTTATATTAGCACTTGCTACTTTACTTTGGAGCTTCCCAAATGACACTAGTGGTAAAGAAACCACCTGCCAATGCAGGAGACATAAGAGATGTGGGTTCAACCCCTGGGTTGGGAAGATCACAATGAATTCCAGTATTCTTGCCTGGAGAATCCCATGGATAGAGGAGCCTGGCAAGCTATAGTTCAAATGGTCACAAAGAGTCAGACACGACTTAAGTGACAGCACACACACTTCACTTTGCATTTTTATATTATAGGAAAGGCTTCTTTCCTTATACTTCATGAATCAACCTCTGCTAGCTTCATACTTTCCTTCTGAAGATTTCTCAGCCTTCTTAGAATTGAAGAATCAGGGCCCTGGTCTGGATTAGGCTTTGGCTTAATGAATGTTGTGGGCTCCTTGGTGGCTCAGACGGTAAAGAGTCTGCCTGCAATGCGGGAGACCCAGGTTCGATCCCAGGGTCAGGAAGATCCCCTGGAGAAGGAAATGGCAACCCACTCCAGTACTCTTGCCTGGAAAATTCCATGGACAGAGGAGCCTGGTGGGGTACAGCCCATGGGGTCTCAGAGAGTCAGACACGACTGAGCGACTTCCCTAAGGAATGTTGTGGCTGGTTTGATCTTCTATACAGACCACTAAAAGTTTCTCCATAGTAGCAAGTCTGCTGGCTTTCTTATCATTTGCATGTTCACTAGAGTAGCCCTTTTAATTTCCCTTAGAACTCCTTGCATTCACAACTTGACTGTTTGCAGCAAGAGGCCTAGCTTTCAGCCTATCGACTTTCACCATGCCTTCTCATTAAATAATCATTTCTAGCTTTTAATTTAAAGTCAGATACAAGCAAATCTTCCTTTCACTTGTACACTTAAGAGGCCATTATAGGTTATTTAGTGGCCAAATTTCAATACAGTTGTGTCTCATGAAATGGGTTGGCCCAAGGTGAGAGAGAGAGATGGGGGAACAGTCAGTCAGTGGAGAAGTCAACACACACAGCATTTACTAGTTAAGTTCACAGTCTAAAATGAGTGTGATTTCTGGTGCCCCAAAACAATGACAGAAGTAACATCAAAGATCACTGATCACAGATCATCACAAGAAACATAATAATAATGAAGAGTCTACTATGGAGAACAGTGTGGAGATTCCTTTAAAAACTGGAAATAGAATTGCCATACGACCCAGCAATCCCACTGCTGGGCATGCACACCAAAGAAACCAAAATTGAAAGAGATACGTGTACCCCAATGTTCATTGCAGCACTGTTTATAATAGCCAGGATATGGAAGCAACCTAGATGTTCATCAGCAAATGAATGGATAAGAAAGCTGTGGTACATACGCACAATGGAGTATTACTCGGCCATTAAAAAGAATACATTTGAATCAGTTCTAATGAGGTGGATGAAACTGAAGCCAATTATACAGAATGAAGTAAGCCAGAAAGGAAAACACCAATACAGTATACTAATGCATATATATATGGAATTTAGAAAGATGGTAAAGATAAGCCTGTATGCAAGACAGCAAAAGAGACACAGATGTATAGAACAGTCTTCTGGGCTATGTGGGAGAGGGCGAGGGAGGGATAGTTTGGGAGAATGGCATTGAAACATGTATATTATCATATATGAAACAAATTGCCAGTCCAGGTTTGATGCATGATACAGGATGCTCGGGGCTGGTGCACTGGGATGACCCAGAGGGATGGTATGGGGAGGGAGGTGGGAGGGGGTTTCAGGATTGGGAACACGTGTACACCCGTGGCGGATTCATGTTGATGTATGGCAAAACCAATACAATATTGTAAAGTAATTAGCCTTCAATTAAAATAAATAAATTTATATTAAAAAAATAAAATATTTTGAGAAATACCAAAATGTGACACAGAGCCACTAAATGAGCAAATGTGGGAAAATGGTACCAATAGATTTTCTTGATGGAAGGTTGCCACAAAACTTCAATTTGTTAAAAATAAAAACAGAATATCAGTGAAGATCAATAAAGCAAAAGACATTAAAATGAAGTATGCCTGTAGAGACACTGCTTGCCATTTGGGACAGGAATTAAGTGGAAGTGGCATGGGGAGCTTATTGAGATAATAGCAATATTCTCTATTCTAAGTATTAATTACACAAATATATATATATATATATATATATATATATATGTCAAAACTCATTTGCATAGTAACTGTGCTTTTAATCATATAAATTTATACTTCAGTGAGGTAGAGTGAGTGAGAGAGGCAAAGACAGACAGAGAGGGAGAGAGAGATCATTCTGCCTCTCATTGTAGTTTTATTGTTTTGTGAGTATGTATTATGTGGAGCTGTAGCAGTATATCACTACCATACAAGGAGTGAGCTAATGCTCTAAAGAGAGCTAGAAAAACTAAATACGTAAACAAATGAAAGGAACATGGACCTTGGTTGACATTATTTTGTTGCTTGTTGCTGCTGCTGCTGCTAAGTCGCTTCAGTCGTGTCCGACTCTGTGCGACCCCATAGATGGCAGCCCACCAGGCTCCCCCGTCCCTGGGATTCTCCAGGCAAGAATACTGGAGTGGGTTGCCATTTCCTTCTCCAATGCATGAAAGTGAAAAGTCAAAGTGGTCGCTCAGTCGTGTCCGACTCCCAGCGACCTCATGGACTGCAGCCCACCAGGCTCCTCCATCCATGGGATTTTCCAGGCAAGAGTACTGGAGTGGGGTGCCATTGCCTTCTCCGATTTTGTTGCTTAACCAATTTAAAGCTGAAGAATTCTGTAACTAATTATGTGAACTTCTTTCATTGTATGAGTCATTTTGAGTCAGTTTTCATCTCTTAGATCTGAAAGTATACTAAGTGATAGAAGTTTTAAAATATGATGGAATATATATGTATATGTTATAACCATATTTATCTACTGCTTACATAAACATAAAATGAACCACATAAAATGAAAATATTTCAGCTTTAATTTACGGACTTGAATTCAGTACTGCTTAACATTCAAGGACCATACTTCATTTTTTGCTTCTATACCAAAAATGCAACTATCAAACAATTTTCCTGATGCCTTTAACTAGTTATAAAGAATATGTGGGTAACTATCATCATGTACATTAATGTCTCTGAAGTATCTCTCTGGTGTAGGATACATAAGGAACTAGAAGTTCAAAGCTCTCCAAAATAAATGCTTTATATAGACAAAGAGCTCTGGCATGGTCTGAAAAGCTAGGGTGTTACAAAGAGGGTACCATCTGTTTTCTCTTTTTAGTTTCTAAATGAATTTGAAAAGATGTTTGATGACAAAATATGATCTTTGACAATAAGTAAATAAATAGGAAAACATAATGCTTCTAGACAAAATATGACAAAATATAAGTGAAATCTTTCTCTCTCAAAATACTGCCAAGAGCAAAGGTTTTATATCGGGGTACGGAGGTGTACGTTGGTGGTATTCCACTCAATAGGTGGGGAGACAATGGTAAGAGATAAAGTAAACAAATCTGATTTCCTGCAAATGCATAAAATATTTTATTTTATTTATTTTATTTTTTTTGCAATAGGATACATTTTTTTTTTCTTTACAATATTGTATTGGTTTGCCATACATCAACATGCATCTGCCATGGATGTACACGTGTTCCCCATCCTGAATCCCCCTCCCACCTCCTTCCCCATATCACCCCTCTGGGTCATCCCAGTGCACCAGCCCTGAGCATCCTGTATCATGCATCGAACCTGGACTGGAAATTCATTTCACATATGATAATATACATGTTTCAATGCCATTTTCCCAAACCATCCCTCCCTCGCCCTCTCTCACATAGTCCAGAAGACTGTTCTATACATCAGTGTCTCTTTTGCTGTCTCGCATACAGGATTATTGTTACCATCTTTCTAAATTCCATATATATGCATTAGTATACTGTATTGGTGTTTTTCTTTCTGGCTTACTTCATTCTGTATAATGGGCTCCAGTTTCATCCACCTCATTAGAACTGATTCAAATGTATTCTTTTTAATGGCTGAGTAATACTCCATTGTGTATATGTACCTCAGCTTTCTTATCCATTCATCTGCTGATGGACATCTAGGTTGCTTCCATGCCCTGGCTATTATAAATAGTGCTGCGATGAACATTGGGGTTCACGTGTCTCTTTCCCTTCTGGTTTCCTCAGTGTGTATGCCCAGCAGTGGGATTGCTGGATCATAAGGCAGTTCTATTTCCAGTTTTTTAAGGAATCTCCACACTGTTCTACATAGTGGCTGTACTAGTTTGCATTCCCACCAACAGTGTTAGAGGGTTCCCTTTTCTCCACATCCTCTCCAGCATTTATTGCTTGTAGACTTTTGGATCACAGCCATTCTGACTGGTGTGAAATGGTACCTCATAGTGGTTTTGATTTGCATTTCTCTGAAAATGAGTGATGTTGAGCATCTTTTCATGTGTTTGTTAGCCATCTGTATGTCTTCTTTGGAGAAATGTCTATTTAGGTCTTTGGCCCATTTTTTGATTGGGTCGTTTATTTTTCTGGAATTGAGCTGTAAGAGTTGCTTGTATATTTTTGAGATTAGTTGTTTGTCAGTTGCTTCATTTGCTATTATTTTCTCCCATTCTGAAGGCTGTCTTTTCACCCTCTTATAGTTTCTTTTGTTGTGCAGAAGCTTTTAATTTTATTTAGATCCCATTTGTTTATTTTTGCTTTTATTTACAATATTCTGGGAGGTGGGTCATAGAGGATCCTGCTGTAATGTATGTCGGAGAGTGTTTTGACTATGTTCTACTCTAAGAGTTTTATAGTTTCTGGTCTTATGTTTAGATCTTTAATCCATTTTGAGTTTATTTTTGTGTATGGTGTTATAGAGTGTTCTAGTTTCATTCTTTTACAAGTGGTTGACCAGATTTCCCAGCACCACTTGTTAAAGAGATTGTCTCTTCTCCATTGTATATTCTTGCCTCCTTCGTCAAAGATAAGGTGTCCATAGGTGCGTGGGTTTATATCTGGGCTTTCTATTTTAGAATACTAATGTTCTTAACCAATTCTAAATCTTAATGTAAGCAGAAATTCACATGCTATTTTACATTGTATTCCATCTACTTTGATTCACAATATTATAACTTTTTGATATAAACAAAAATGTTTATTTAAATGGGTTAAGTCAAGAGAAAGCAGATGATGCTGTGTGGATAACTGGCCCATTGTTGTTCCAAAGTTTATAAAGTGTTATTTGTATTTTCTACGAATATTGATACCCCTTATGACTTTACCTGTGTACCATAACAAGAATATGGTCATGTCCATAGTTATGTGCCGGGAACCAGCGTGAGGAACTCTGCCCGTGGCAAAGGTCATGAGGAAGGAGGCTCGACATATGCAAAAGTGGGATCGAGCCTCAGGAGTCCCCCTGGAAATTCTCGAGCATCTACCCCTAAAACCAGAGCCTGCCTACTTTACTACTTTGTGCTCTCATCTACACCTCCGACTTTACAGGGGGCTGTCCCCCACCACCTCTTTTGGAGAAGGAGTTAACTTAGAGCTCCAATTAATAATAATTCATGGGTGTGACAGGAGTGTTTTAACCTACAAACTCCTCTGAAGGTTCTCTAGCCTGCCTGACAGGCTTGTCCGGCCACATGTGATTGTTCACAGCCTCCCAACTGTGAGAGGCATGAGATGCTTTAAACCTTCTAAAAACAGGTTCTTTAGAGAAGTTAGAAAACTATTAGCATAGTATAGTAGGCTGATTGGAAATTGTATTGGTGAAGGTTTTTTCATTTGTTGAGCCAATGTTTGCTGCTAAGTCTCCACATCCCCTGCCCTTATACACATTAATGAATATATAGAAGAAATAAGTATTAACCTTTGATATTAATCACGTTGGACCTTAGGCTAAGTAAATTCTTTTTTTAATTAAAACCCACTACACCCTCACCCTATAGGAATGTAACTTTATCTGTTACCTTCGGAAGGTGGCGTCTGTTTTAAAAATAATCACCCCTGGAGAAATAAGTGTTCTGGTTGACTGACCGCTGTCACAAGGAGAGGGTCATAAATTGTCAGCAGGCCCCCTGGCCAGAAGATGATGTAACACCCCTAAGACCTCTGTATACATTTGTATGAAGCACCTGACTTTAATAAAAGTCAGGACTGCTGACCCCACGTGACTTTTGTATAACATCTCAGTGTATAAAAACAGACCCTGGAAAAATAAAAAATGGGATCAGTTCCTCGAAAGACTGGTCTCCCCATGTCGTTCTTTATCTCACCTTCTGGCTGAATCCCCATCTGGAACGTGGAGGCTCATCAAACCTACTAATTATGCCTGGGCTCCTAAGATCTGACCAGGGAGGCCTTAGTGTCTCCTCTTCTTCGGGAGAACGGGAGGATGCTGCGGCCTACGTAGGTGAAGTAAATTCCTTATTTTGGAATTTTATTAGCTTTCCACGTAAACCAAGTTATTCAGCCTCTTTTCTCTACTAAATTTTCTCACTGAGCTATCCTTATTTTATTACTCTTTATGTATCTAATTAATATTTAATTAAAGCCAGTGTACTAGCCAACGCCATCTCTCCTTCGAATTTCCCTGGATCCACTGGGGCTGGAACCCGGCAGTTATGGCCTATAGTTATACCCCATAGTTATGGGACTTCCAAGGTGATGCTAGTGATAAAGAACCTACCTGCCAATCCAGGAGACATAAGGGACATCGGTTCGATCCCTAGGTTGGGGAATATCCCCTGGAGGAAGGCATGGCAACCCACTCCAGTATTCTTGCCTCTAGAATCCCATGGACAGAGGAGCCTGGAGGGCTACAGTCCATGGGGTTGCAAAGAGTTGGACAAGACTAAAGCAACTTAACACACACACCCATGGTTATGGGCAAAACTTCAGCCATTGTTTTTACATGGTACAATTTCATGCATACCAGCAGTGACAGGCATGCTCTCTTCTTATGGATGTCACACTGGATGTCCCTACTTACCATCAATGAAAAGTACAACCCCACTTCCCAACAAGACCAATTACCCTCCATAACCTGCTTTACTCTTTTATTTTCTTCTTTCACCTTTTAACATTCTACATAATCTACATCCTTTAATGTTTATTAATGATAGTGTATTTCCCATACTGTCATTCAAGCTCTACAAAGGCAGGGTTTTGTCTGTTTTGTTTCCTGAATTATCCCAAATACCTTGAACAGTACCTGACACATATTGCTCTATAATAAATATTCATCCAATGTTGAATAACTGTGGTAAATTCTGAAAGAGATGGGAATACCAGACCACCTGACCTGCCTCTTGAGAAATCTGTATGCAGGTCAGGAAGCAACAGTTACAACTGGACATGGAACAACAGACTGGTTCCAAATAGGGAAAGGAGTACATCAAGGCTGTATGTTGTCACCCTACTTATTTAACTTATATGCAGAGTACATCATGAGAAACTCTGGGATGGAAGAAGCACAAGCTGGAATCAAGATTGCTGGGAGAAATATCAATAACCTCAGATATGCAGATGACACCACCCTAATGGCAGAAAGTGAAGAGGAACTAAAAAGCCTCTTGATGAAAGTGAAAGAGGAGAGTGAACAAGCTGGCTTAAATCTCAACATTCAGAAAACTAAGATCATGGCATCTGGTCCCATCACTTCACAGCAAATAGATGGGGAAACAGTGAAACAGTGGCTGACTTTATTTTTCTGGGCTCCAAAATCACTGTAGATGGTGATTGCAGCCATGAAATTAAAAGATGCTTACTCCTTGGAAGGAAAGTTATGACCAACCTAGATAGCATATTAAAAACACCAATACAGTATACTAATGCATATATATGGAATTTAGAAAGATGGTAACAATAACCCTGTGTACGAGACAGCAAAAGAGACACTGATGTATAGAACAGTCTTATGGACTCTGTGAGAGAGGGAGAGGGTGGGAAGATTTGGGAGAATGGCATTGAAACATGTAAAATATCATGTATGAAACGAGTTGCCAGTCCAGGTTCGATGCACGATACTGGATGCTTGGGGCTGGTGCACTGGGACGACCCAGAGGGATGGAATGGGGAGGGAGGAGGGAGGGGGGTTCGGGATGGGGAACACATGTATACCTGTGGCGGATTCATTTTGATATTTGGCAAAACTAATACAGTTATGTGAAGTTTAAAAATAAAATAAAATTAAAAAAAAAAAAAGCAGAGACATTACTTTGCCAATAAAAGTACTCCATGGGGTCGCAAAGAGTCAAACACGACTGAGCAACCGAACTGCACTTAATGTTGAATAAATGAAAAACTGTATTGTTAAGCAGATATATCACTAAAATATATTTTTCTATGTGTGTAAATGACATTATATCCAGATGGAAATTACTAATGGTGAATCTATATTAATATAGATATTAAGTAGTAAAATATTGTATTCAGAATACTATGCCATGAAATGCTACAGATCCTGGTTTGCATGTTTATATGTACATGTAGAGATGTATCTAAGAAACGTGAGTGTTTATTATGAGGTAAGTCAGCTCCACAGAGACAAGGAAGGCACCTGTAGCTGAAGAGATGAGGTCAAGATTTTAATATCGGCCCCAGGATAGATGACTATCTCTATGACTTAAACATAACCCTTCACCAGTGTGGGCCTCCTTACATGCAGCAAGTGCCCAGCATCAGTTGTGTTCGTTGTGTGGATGACTTAATAAATGAATGCTTCTTCTTCCAAAAATGAATACCATAAGTATGGATGATACTGATGTCCTTTTTAGATTTGAAGATTAAGCTTTTCCAAAAACTTTTTTTTCTTCTGTTATGTAAGCATCTTGTGTTCATGTAATGTTATGAAAGATGATAACATTGAAGACAGTATGTGATTACATTCTCATTGTAAACTAGAGTAAGCTAGTTCTAAGTAAATTAGTTTTAGGTTTTGTTCAAATTTGGCCCATTCAGAAAGGCAGGGCTCTGTAAAGAGTAGGATACAGCTTTGGAATTAGGTAGATCTTGGTTAAAAATCCAGTTAGAACTGGACATGGAACAACAGACTGGTTCCAAATAGGAAAAGGAGTACGTCAAGGCTGTATATTGTCACCCTGCTTATTTAACTTACATGCAGAGTACATTATGAGAAATGCTGGGCTGGAAGAAGCACAAGCTGGAATCAAGATTGCCAGAAGATATATCAATAACCTCAGATATGCAGATGACAACACCCTTATGGCAGAAAATGAAGAGGAACTAAAATCCTCTTGATTAAAGTGAAAGAGGAGAGTGAAAAAGTTGGCTTAAAACTCAGCATTAAGAAAACCAAGATCATGGCATGTGGTCCTATCACTTCATGAGAAATAGATGGGGAAACAGTGGAAACAGTGTCAGACTTTATTCTGGGGGCTCCAAAATCACTGTGGATGGTGATTGTAGCCATGAAATTAAAAGACACTTATTCCTTGGAAGGAAAGTTATGACCAACCTAGATAGCATACTAAAAAGCAGAGACATCACTTTGCCAACAAAGGTCCGTTTAGTCAAGGCTATGGTTTTTCCAGTGGTCATGTATGGATGTGAGAGTTGGTCTGTGAAGGAAGCTGAGCACTGAAGAATTGATGCTTTTGAACTGTGGTGTTGGAGAAGACTCTTGAGAGTCCCTTGGACTGCAAGGAGATCCTAAAGGAGACCAGTCCTGGGTGTTCATTGGAAGGACTGATACTGAGGCTGAAACTCCAATACTTTAGCCACCTCATGCGTAGAGTTGACTCATTGAAAAAGACCCTGATGCTGGGAGGGATTGGGGGCAGGAGGAGAAGGAGAAAAAAGAGGATGAGATGGCTGCATGGCATCACTGACTCAATGGACATGAATTTGAGTAAACGCCAGGAGTGGTGATGGACAGGGAGGCCTGGCGTGCTGCAATTCATGGGGTCGCAAAGAGTCAGACATGACTGAGCGACTGAACTGAACTGAACTGGTTAAATATCCACTTTTATTTTTGATCAACTATATAAGTACCCTGAATCTAAACCCCCTCATTTGTTAATGACTTAATTAAGATCCACTTCAAAGAGTTATTGTGAATGTTAAATTAGATTATGCATATAAAGTACTCAATACAATGTTTGTCGCAGAGTAAATGCTAAGTACATGTTATATATTTGTAAGCAAAAACTATATTTTCCCTTTCCTATATCTCTAGTCTTTTTTTCAGTTTTATTGAAATATCTTTGACATATAGCACTGTAATTAGTTTAAGGTGTACAGTAGAGTAACTTGGCTTATATATATTGTGAAGTGATTGCCACAATGATTTTAGTGAACATCCATCATCTCTTACAGAAACAAACAAACAAACAAAGTATTTTTTTCCTGTGATGAGAACTTCCAGAAGCAAAACTCTTAGCAAATTTCAAATATATCATACAGCAGTATTAACTATAAGAATCACTTACATTGCATCTTCAGTACACTTTTATAAACTTAAAGTTGTGCTTTTTGACCACCTTCATCCTAATTCATTTTTGTAAAGTTATTTATACATTTGAACAATTGATATTTAATGATTCTCAATGAAAATGAGCTATCTTTATTGAAAGCTTGAAATCTGTCCCTAAATTACCCAAAATATAGTCATGATAATTAATTGTAATAATGCAATACTTAATCAGTTCTAATAATTGTATCCTGTGCAATGAAACACTGAATCATTACACTCCTCTTGGATGCCTTTTACATAATTATCCTATCCGTTTCAACAGCACATGCAGACAGAAAGACATGTCGTTTCATGTGTTGACTCAATCTACTTTATTTCTGATGTACAACAAATTGAAAGTAACAATAGTCATTTTTCTTACTTATTAATGATATAGTACCTAACATAACCACATAGCATGCTGATTTTGTCATTACATTTAGACCAAAGAAATTAACTGCCAATATTATTTTAGGCAGTTGGGAAACTCCTTGAATATTCATTGACAGTTTTCTGAATTCTAATATAATTATATTTGTTTTTTTAAGGGGGGCTCTTATGCTGAGTGGTTATTGATTTTTACAACATTTGCCCCAAATTTAGCAATCAATATATCTTCAATATTCTAAGTACATTTAAAATTACATTCCTACAGTATATGTCTGAGTACACAAAAATAACTATGAAAAGAATGGGAAATTTTAACATGTATTCTTTTATAAGAACATTCTAAGACTGTATGGTTGTAAGTTAATGATTTGGTGCTTTGTTATACTCTTTAATATTGTCAAGAGTAAAAACATGTTTACTTGCCTGGAGAATCCCATGGACGGAGGAGCCTGGTAGGCTACAGTCCATGGGGTTGCGAAGAGTCGGACACGACTGAGCAACTTCACTTTCACTTTTGACTTTCATGCATTAGAGAAGGAAATGGCAACCCACTCCAGTGTTCTTGCCCGGAGAATCCCAGGGATGGGGGAGCCTGGTGGGCTACTGTCTATGGGGTCGCACAGAGTCGGACATGACTGAAGCAACTTAGCAGCAGCAGCTTACCAAACACTCATCTATCTATTACTTTATATGATTTCTACCTCCTGAGGTACACATCATTACCCCATTTCACAGGTAATGAAAACTGACTCAGAGAAATTAAGCAACATCTTAAATTACATGTTTTATAACTAAAAAGTCAGGACTAGAACTCTTGTCTTCAATCCACTTATTATCCTTTTTAAGTAACTCAATATTCTGTCTACTCTGTTTACCTCAGGTGAGTCTAAATAAATACAGTATATTAACTTGCATCAGTAGCCTTCTTACATCAAATAAAAAGATTAAAAGAGATGTATAGTTATCATCACATGTTAAGACAGGAAAACTGTGCAAACTATAATAATACTGTCCCAAATGAGGAGTAAAACCATTTAAACAATAAAGCAAAATGCAGAGTCTTATAGTATTTTGGCATTACCTTTCTAATGCTTACCATCTCAGTACAAGTGCTTGTATTATTTCACTTCAAAATGCCAGTTCTTAGGAATATGTTGCCTTGATTAAAATGAAATATAGGATAAAGGTTGAATTTGAATTCTGCTGGCAGACAAGCTTCTGTTCCTGCCTCTAGTACTTACTAGTGAAAGGATCTTAGGCAATTTACTTGAACTCTAAGCCTAATCTTCACATTGTTTTTTTTTTTTTTTTTTTAAAGCAATAATAATTCTATTTCTGTTAAAAACTCGAGGGAGGGGACATAGGTATACCCTATGGCTGATTCATGTTGATGTTCAGGAGAAACCAAAACAATATTGTGAAGCAATTATCCTTAAATTAAAAATAAATAAATTTAATTATAAAAAACAGAAGAAAAAAAAAACTAGTTTAAGTAGATAGTTTTTAAGTGTTTATAAAGTCCATTGGATGAACAAAGAAACTCTCGATTTCCTTTGAACACGTTGGAGTTCAGGAACAAATTGGGTCCCAGAATCCTACTGTCTCTTCCATTTTGAGGAAAACTGACAGACAGCTGTAGTAAGCCATAAAATCAGGAAGCATATGATCACAGAACCATGTGATAATGTACACCACAAAAATAAATGCTTGTAGCTTGCCCTTCAACCCATTTAATATAGTTCCACATTCTAGTCATGTGTAAGTATATCAAATTGGCAAAATCAACAAAATCCAGAAAACTGGACTCCAGGCAGCATCAAAAAGTTAAGATTTTAGCTTCCCAAAGAAAGCATACAGAAGGAAACCACAATATATGTTGAGCCAGCCAATCTATCATCTACCACAATAATAAGATATTCTTTGGATTTCTGTTTGGATACTTAAATCAGATAATGAATATTGGGTTCTTAGGCCATTGTCTATATTCAGCAAAGTTTCAGTAATAGCTAACTAGAATAATTATTCAGTCAGTTCAGTTCAGTTACTCAGTCGTTTCCGACTCTTTGTGACCCCATGAATTGCAGCACGCCAGGCCTCCCTGTCCATCACCAACTTCCGCAGTTCACTCAAACTCACGTCCATCAAGTTGGTGATGCCATCCAGCCATCTCATCCTCTGTCGTCCCCTTTTCTTTCTGCCCCCAGTGTTTCCCAGCATCAGGGTCTTTTCAAATGAGCCATCTCTTCACATCAAGTGGCCAAAGTATTAGAGTTTCAGCTTCAACAACAGTCCTTCCAATGAACACCCAGGACCAATCTCCTTTGGTGGACTGGTTGGATCTCCTTGCAGTCCAAGAGACTTGCAAGAGTCTTCTCCAACACCACAGTTCAAAAGCATCAAGTCTTAGGCGCTCAGCTTTCTTCACAGTCCAACTCTCACATCCATACATGACTACTGGAAAAACCATAGCCTTGACTAGACGGACTTTTGTTGATAAAGTAATGTCTCTGCGTTTTAACATGCTATCTAGGTGGGTCATAACTTTCCTTCCAAGGAGTAAGCATCTTTTAATTTCATGGCTGCAATCACCATCTGCAGTGATTTTGGACCCCAGAAAAATAGTCAGCCATGTTTCCACTCTTTCCGCATCTATTTGCCATGAAATGATGGGACCAGATGCCATAATCTTGGTTTTATTAATGTTGAGCTTTAAGCCAACTTTTTCACTCTCCTCTTTCACTTTCTTCAAGAGGATCTTTAATTCCTCTTCACTTTCTGCCATAAGGGTGGTATCATCTGCATATCTGAGGTTATTGATATATCTCCTGGCAATCTTGATTCCAGCTTGTGCTTCCTCCAGCCCAGCATTTCTCATGATGTACTCTGCATATAAGTTAAATAAGCAGGGTGACAATATATACCCTTGACGTACTGCTTTTCCTATTTGTAACCAGTCTGTTGTACCATGTCCAGTTGTAACTGTTGCTTCTTGACATGCATACAGGTTTCTCAAGAGGCAGGTCAGGTGGTCTGGCCCATCTTTTTCAAAATCTTCCACATTTTATTGTGATCCACACAATCAAAGGCTTTGGCATCGTCAATAAAGCAGAAATAGATGTTTTTTGTTTTTTTTTTTTTTTTTCTGGAACTCTCTTGCTTTTTCGATGATCCAGCGGATGTTGGCAATTTGATGTTTGGTTCCTCTGCATTTTCTAAAACCAGCTTGAACATCTGGAAGTTCACAGTTCACGTATTGCTGAAGCCTGGCTTGGAGAATTTTGAGCATTACTTTATGCACTGGAGAAGGGAATGGTAAACCATTTCAGTATTCTTGCCTTGAGAGCTACCATATGATGCCTTAATTCCACTCTTGGATATATTTGAAAAGAAATTGAAATCAGAATATTGAAGAGGTATCCGTAACTTCATGTTCATTGCAACATTATTTATAATAGCCAAAATATAGAAATAACCTAAAGGTGCTTTGACAGATAAAAGAATAAAGAAAATGTGGTATATATACAATGGACTATTTTCAGGGTTTTTTTTTTAAAGGAAGGAAATAACAACACTACTGATGGACATGAAATACATTATTCTAAGAGAAATTAATTCATGACAGAATGACAAACACTGTCTGATACCATTCATATAAGATATCTAAAATAGTAGAACTTGCAGATGCAGAAAATGGATCACTAGTTGCCAGGAGATGTGGGAAGATGAAGCAGGGAGTTGGTAAGAAGTTGTAGCTGTGCACAAGTTAACAATATGCACTTAAAATTCATTAACAGGGCAGATTTCATACTAAATATTCTTACTGTTAAACACACACACACATAAATGGACATCCAGGTATCTTTGGAGGTGGATATGTTATTACCATGATTATAGTGATGGTATTATAGGTGTATGCATATGTCTAAATTCATCAAAGTATATACATTAAATCTGTGCAGTTTTCTATATATCAACTATAGCTCAACAAAGCTGTAAAAAATAAAATTTTTAAAAGCAAACAAAACTCATAACATCTGGCTCCACAATTTTATTTTTTTGTCCTAGCGTCCAGCTTTCCTCTACTATAGAAAAGTCAGAATAACTGTAGCTCAAATAGTTTCACTGGCAAACTAAGAGTAGATAAATTCAGACAAGTTCTTAACTTATTTGATCTGTTCTTCTCTCATTTTTCAACAGAGATATCAACACCAATCTCAACTGTTGTCAGAATCACTGTAAGTAACGTATATTGTGTATCATTTTACATTGTTAATAAGTTTGTGATTTTTTTCCTCTTCATCCTCTTATGTCACAAGAACAAGATGTCTCTCCAAACCTGTTTAATTTTGTTTCCCAAAGACAAGAGGATCTTACTTCAATTCTAAAGCTTACCTAGAGTTTTACCTTTATATACTATCAGCCCTTTAAAAATTACAAATTATTAAGGTTGCCTGGTAGCACAAAATTTCACTCCTCAGGGAAAATCCTGAAAACATTAAACACAAAGCTATAGCTTTACTTTAGTTTGTCTAACAGAACAACTTTATTAGCCATAGTGCAACACTTAGCATTCACAAAACAGTCACTTAATTTCAGTCGCTCAGTCATATCCGACTCTTTGCGACCCCATGGACTGCAGCATGCCAGGCTTCCCTGTCCATCATCAACTCCTGAAGTGTACTCAAACTCATGTCCATTGAGTTGGTGATGTCATCCAACCATCTCATCCTCTGTTGTCCCCTTCTCCTCCTGCCTTCAATATTTCCCAGCATCAGGTTCTTTGCAAATGAGTCAGTTCTTCGCATCAGGTGGCTGAAGTATTGGAGTTTCAGCTTCAACATCAGTCCTTCCAGTGAACACCCAGGACCGATTTCCTTTAAGATAGACTGGTTGGATCTCCTTGCACTCCAAGGGACTCTCAAGAGTCTTCTCCAACACCACACTTCAAAAGCATCAGTTCTTCGGTGCTCAGCCTTCTTTATAGTCCAACTCTCACATCCATACATGACTACTGGAAAAACCATAGCATTGACTAGACGGACCTTTGCTGGCAAAGTAATGTCTCTGCTTTTCAATATGCTGTCAAGGTTGGTCATAACTTCCCTTTCCAAGAAGTAAGCATCTTTTAATTTCATGGCTATAGTCGCCATCTGCAGTGATTTAGGAGCCCCTCAAAATAAAGTCTGTCACTGTTTCCACTGTTTCCCCATCTATTTGCCATGAAGTGATGGGACTAGATGCCATGATCTTCGTTTTTTGAATGTTGAGATTTAAGCCAACTTTTTCACTCTCCTCTTTCACTTTCATCAAGAGGCTCTTTAGTTCTTCTTCACTTTCTGCCATAAAGTTGGTGTCATCAGCATATCTGAGGTTATTAATATTTCTCCCAGCAATCTTGATTCCAGCTTGTGTTTCTTCCAGCCCAGCATTTCTCATGATGTACTCTGCATATAAGTTAAATAAGCAGGGTGACAATATACAGCCTTGATGTACTCCTTTCCCTATTTGTAACCAGTCTGTTGTCCTATGTCCAGTTCTAACTGTTGTTTCCTGACCTGCATACAGATTTCTCAAAAGGCAGGTCAGGTGGTCTGATATTCCTATCTTTTTCAGAATTTTCCACAGTTTATTGTGATCCACACAGTCAAAGGCTTTGGCATAGTCAATAAAGCAGAAATAGATGTTTTTCTGGAACTCTCTTGCTTTTTCCATGATCCAGTGGATGCTGGCAATGTGATCTCTGGTTCCTCTGCCTTTTCTAAAACCAGCTTGAACATCTGGAAGTTCACAGTTCATGTATTGCTGAAGTCTGGCTTGGAGAATTTTGAGCACTTCTTTACTAGCGTGTGAGATGAGTGCAATTGTGTGGTAGTCTGAGCATTCTTTGGCATGACCTTTCTTAGGGATTGGGATGCAAACTGGCCTTTTCCAGTCCTGTGGCCACTGCTGAATTTTCCAAGTTTTCTGGCATATTGAGTACAGCTCTTTCACAGCATCATCTTTTAGAATTTGAAATAGCTCGACCAGAATTCCATCACCTCCACTAGCTTTGTTCGTAGTGATGCTTCCTAAGGTCCACTTGACTTCACATTCCAGAATTTCTGGCTCTAGGTGAGTGATCATACCATTGTGAATATCTGAGTCATGAAGATCTTTTCTTCATGTATAGTTCTTCTGTTTATTCTTGCCACCTTTTCTTAATACCTTCTGGTTCTATTAGGTACATACCATTTCTGTCCTTTATTGAGCCCATCTTTGCATGAGATATTTGTTTGGTGTCTCTAATTTTCTTGATTATCTTAATTATCATGTAACAGTGACAATAGTAATAATAACAGGACTATTAATAGCTATTATTGAGCCCTAAATACTACTTGGCACTTGTTCATAGTACTTGTTGTGGTTTACCTAATTCATTCCATCCAAAAATCCTATGAGGCTGCACTTTTTACCCATTGAAGAAATGTACCAAAGTCATAGATTAAGTAAATGGTATTGCCATGATTTGAAACCAAAGACTGTGTTGATAGTCTTTGTTGTTGGTAGACTATGTTGACAGTGAGCTATGATATTCTGTATAAAAAAGTCATAATATATAGTTAAAATGCATCATTATTTCAAACTTTACAGTAATAAACTACATTCAGAAAGGCTCCAGAGGTTAGTATCTTCTAATTTATTGCCTGGAGTTTTGGTAAACATTCATTGAATAGATTCCTATTTTTCGTATCTGACCAACAGAATCAACATCTCCAGATATAGAAACTGGAAATCTGTACCCTAGAAATTCTTATAATCAGAGAATCTGTGAAACACTAAGTTTTAAAGTCTGGAAGAATATTATGTTTCACTTTGGCTCAGAAGCCTCAGCTCTCTACTTTGAAGCAATGCTACTCCTGCAAATTGAGAAAGAGCATGAAATTTCTATGCTTTTGGCACAAACAGTTTTACTGCAAACCTTGAAATAGGAGCAGTAGAGAGAATTTCAACGAGGCACCATAAATTGGCAAGCTGGAAGGGAGCAGTGACATATTCCTTGTGTAAATGTTTTCTAAGCCTGAGGCCTGAAGGCAGATGTAGGCAGCTTATATACTGCTGGGGCCTGTGCTTCTAAAATTATGAATAAAGGTGAAAGTTGATTTTTAAAACCTTTTAAATCTTTGTTTTTAAAGATAGAAACAAAGACAATTATATGCAAAAGAACAAAAACATTCAGGTTGAGTGTATATAATCATGGGACTCAAAATCCCTACACTACACTTAAAAATCCACTCCTTTTAGAGAGAATCTTTGAATATTGTTAGCTAATAATATGCTCATGATTTTTTGTGTTTTCTCATTTTTTCAAGATTTTCCCTGAAAACAGAATATGAGTGATTCATCTTGCCAAAGGGCACCTCAGAGCATCCTGCAAGAGAATCAGACCTGGACCTAAAAGAAAAGGATAGATTTATAGCAGTTTTGAAACTTT